>NW_028270174.1:65921794-67171794 GCF_037043375.1 Chiloscyllium plagiosum | reverse complement strand
GTACCACATCCACAAGCATTCACTCTCTTCACCATGGTCACTCAGGAGAAGCAGTGTGCACTATCGACAAGACACAATAGAGAAATTCCCCAAAGATCTTCAGACAGCTCCTTCCAATCTCTCGAACACTTCCATCTGGAATGACAAGGGCAGTAGACTTTTGGGAACATCACCACCTTCAAATTCCCATCCAAACCAGTCAACATCCTGATTTGGAAATGCATTGCCGTTCCTTCGCTGTTGCTGCGTGAAAACCCTGGGATTCCCTCTTTAATCAATAGTGGGTCACTGCACAAAAGGTAGTTTGCAGCAGTTCGAGAAGCCAGCTCAGCGCCACCTTCTCAAGGGCAACTGGGGACGGGCAAGAAATGCGGGGCCCATCCAGCGCTGCCCACATCCAAAAAAAAACTTTTAAAAAAATAGTTCCAAGTTGAGCATCTCGATGGGACAGGTTATCTGATTTGAACACGAACAGGAAAGCAGTGTTTCTAGTATTGAACATTTCAGACTTTTCTGTTATTAGATGTGTGTTCAGTATTCGATGGCATATTGTTGCTGAGTGCTGTGATAAATTGCACCTGTTTTGTTTAAATCAACAATACTGACGTAACAGGATCAATCCTTCGAAAATACCAGACAGAAAATGGCAATCATCGTAGAGAGAATGTACTCCCGCCAGGTGAGACTCACTGATAGCAGCTCATATTCGAAATATTAATGGAGTCCTGGCTGACACTGAATCCTCCCACCGTCCATATCACAGGGGTTAACATTGACCAGAACGTGAAGTCAAATCAGCGTACAAATACAAGGGTTGCAAGAGCAGGTCAGAGACTTACAAGTCTATACTGAATAATAGACCCTATAACCTAAACGGCATGAGATATAGCAATAGATTTAGGCCATTCAGCCCATTCCTTCACTCTGATACTGTGCCATTTTTTCATTGTCTATGAAAAGTGGAAATATCTTCTACACACTGACTGTATCAATCTTTGCAGTAATCCATTTGTTTCAATCAGACACTTCCCCACCCCCTACAATTCTAAATTCCATGGAGTACACACTGCCGCTCATACAACAAGCTGTCATCCCCAGGATGGATCACCTCCAACACCAGCAGATCTTTCTCCAGAGATAGTGTCCAAAACAGCTCACAATTGGCCAAATGCCGTCTGTCCATAGCCCATTACATTTTCAGCAGTCTGTCTCCCGTCTTGCATTCTTGCTCTTTTGAAATGAATCCAAACATTGCTTTTGCTTTCCTAACTGCCAAGTGAACATGTACGTTAACCATAAGAGAGGACGAGTGCTTCATAATCCTTTTAGGCTTCAGATTTAATGGATCCTATTAGAAAATAGTGTCTCCTCTATTCCGCCGAACAAAGTGAAAATTCTCACACGTTCCCATATTGTGTTCCATCACCCACGTGTTTTCCCACAGTCCTAAACTGTTCAAGCCTTTCTGCAGCTTCTCCCCTTCCTCAATATCATCTGCAAACGTAGCAAAACTGCCCTCAAGTCCTTTGTTCAGTTTGTCGATATATAATACATTTCCTGGTTCCCTGAGGACCATCCACCATTTACAAGGCACAACAGTCAAGGTGCTTGACTCCATTCAGGTTGAAGCAGTGGCTTGATTTGAATTACACCTGTAAAGTCTTCACTCCCTGCACCACCGACTCTCAGTAGAAGCACACCCTACCCCCTTTTGTTGTGAGTTTACTTCATTATGGCGCACAATCCCAGTCCATTGATGTCACTCCGTCTCAACACGAACTGAGTGGTGCTCACACCAACCATGTCACAGCGTATTGATGACGATAGAGGGAGGTCGGCGAGGGGATGTCTATGATGAATAACCGTGTGACTACCAGGTTGAAACTTGCCCCGACAGCCTCGGATGTACCTGTGCCCGCTGTCACCGCTGCAGGCATGATCAGTCTTCCTGCAGGTCAAATCAAGGAAAGCAATGGGCCTGGATAGTGTTCCCGGCTGAGCACTCAGATCCTGTGAGGACCAACTGTGAGAACATCAACCTTTATCATTGTGCTTCCAATTAAACCTGTTGGATTATAACCCGGTGTTGTGTGATTTTTAACTTTGTACACCCCAGTCCAACAGCGGCAGCTCCAAATCATAACATCAACCTTGTACATAAGAAAGCTCATGCTTTAATGACTTAATGATTACCGCCTAGTGGCTCTAACCTAAATAAACATGGAGTGGTTTATGGCCCACATCACCTCGAAACTCCAAGCCTGACTTGGTCCTCTATAATATGCCGACTGACGTAACAGATGCCATATCCCAAGCCCTGCACTTATCCCGAGGACATCTGGACAACAAAGACACTACACCAGAGTCCTGCTCATTGACGACAGCTCCACCTAAAACATCATTATCCCCTCCAGACACATCTCAAAATTCCGTGACCTTAGTCGCGGCTCCACTCTCTGCAACTGGATCCCCCTGTTTCTGACCCACAGACCACAATTAGTGAAGATAGGTATCTGCACGTCCGCCACAATAGCACTCAAAAGTGGAGATCTTGAAGGATGTGTCCTCAGCGCCCTACTGTACTCCCTATACACACACGGCTGTGTCCCTCAGCCCCCTACTGTACTCCCTGTACACACACGGCTGTGTCCCTCAGCCCCCTACTGTACTCCCTGTACACACACGGCTGTGTCCTCAGCCCCCGACTGTATTCACTGTACACACACGGCTGTGTCCTCAGCCCCCTACTGTACTCCCTGTACACACACGGCTGTGTCCCTCAGCCCCCTACTGTACTCCCTGTACACACGGCTGTGTCCCTCAGCCCCCTACTGTACTCCCTGTACACACACGGCTGTGTCCTCAGCCCCCGACTGTGTTCCCTGTACACACACGGCTGTGTCCTCAGCCACCTACTGTACTCCCTGTACACACACTGCTGGTTCCCTCAGCCCCCTACTGTACTCCCTGTACACACACGGCTGTGTCCTCAGCTCCCTAATGTACTCCCTGTACACACACGGCTGTGTCCCTCAGCCCCCTACTGTACTCCTTGTACACACACGGCTGTGTCCCTCAGCTCGCTACTGTACTCGTTGCACACACACGGCTGTGTCTTCAGCCCCCTACTGTACTCCCTGTACACACAGGGCTGTGTCCTCAGCCCCCTACTGTACTCCCGGTAACTACACGGCTGTGTCCTCAGCCTCCTACTCTACTCCCTGTACATCCACAGCTGTGTCCCTCAGCCCCCTACTGTACTCCTTGTACACACACGGCTGTGTCCTCAGCCCCCTACTGTACTCCCTGTACACACACGGCTGTGTCCCTCAGCCCCCTACTGTACTCCCTGTACACACACTGCTGTGTCCCTCAGCCCCCTACTGTACTCGTTGCACACACACGGCTGTGTCTTCAGCCCCCTACTGTACTCCCCGTACACACAGGGATGTGTCCTCACCCCCCTACTGTACTCCCGGTACCTACACGGCTGTGTCCTCAGCCTCCTACTCTACTCCCTGTACATCCACGCCTGTGTCCTCAGCGCCCTACTGTACTCCCTGTACACACACGGCTGTGTCCTAAGCGCCCTATTGTATTCCCTGTACACACACGGCTGTGTCCTCAGCGCCCTACTGTACTTCCTGTACACACACGGATGTGTCCTCAGCCCCCTACTGTACTCTGGAACACACGTGGTTGTGTTGCCAAATTCCAAACAATGCCAACTGTACGTTTTATGATGACATCATCAAAGCAGGAGGGATATAAAACAACGATGAGTCTGAACACAGAAAGGAGATAGCGTGTATGGTGGCATGGTGGAATGATAATAAATTCCCTCTCAAATTCGGCAAGTTAAAAAACTGATCGTTGACTTTCAAACGAAAGGAGTGGAACAAACCACGATCTACATCAATGGTCGACATCATGCAGACCGTCAAGACCCTCGGAGTGATGATAACTGGCAACCGACCCTGGACTTCTCACATAGGTGTGACCGTCAAGATGGTTCAAAAAAGTCCCTCCTTCCTCACTTGCCTCGGGATATATAGTATGCACGACTTCTACAGATGCACTCTTGCGAACGTACTGTCTGGGTGCGTAATGGCCTGGTACGGCAACACCCTGCCCTCCAGGACCCTCAGAAACTACAGAAGATTGTGCTCACAGCCCAGAATACGAGGGACTCCAATCTCCCAACCACTGATTCTCTTTACACGGCTTGTTGCCGCAGAAAGGCTGCCAACATTTATTCAAGATTACTGAGGAAGGGAGAGAGGAAATAGCTGGGGCCTTAACAGATATCTTTGTTACATTCATGAACACAACTGAGGACCCTGAGGACTGGAAAGTTTCTAATCCCCTTGTTTAAGAAGGGTAACATGAATAATCCAGTTAATTATAGACTGCTGAGCCTGACGTCTGGGGTAGGGAAGCTGCGAGAGAAGATACTAAGGGATAGGATCTATTCTCATTTGGATGAAAATGGTCTTATCAGTGAAAAGCAACATGGTTTCGTGCAGGGAAGGTCAGGTCTTACCAACTTAATAGAATTATTTGAGGAAGTGACAAAGTTGATTGATGAGGGAGAGGCTGTAGATGTCATGTACATGGACTTCAGGAAGACATTTGATAAGATTTCCCATGGTCGTGTTATGGAGAAAGTGAAGTCACATGGTTTCCAGTGTGTGCGAGCTCCATGGATAAAGAACTGGCTGGGCAACAGGGTACAGAGCGCAGGAGGGGAAGGGAGATTCTCAAAGTGGAGAACTGTGACCAGTGGTGCTCCATTTAAAATTTTTCGGGAAATATACATCAATGGGCAGGGAGCATAGGGATACAGACCTTTAGAAAATAGGAGACAAGTTGAGATGGAGGATTTGGATCGGCGCCGGCTTGGACCGCCGAATGGCTTGTTCCTGTACTGGAATGTTCTTTGTTCTAACATTGCCAAAGACCCATCACATGCTTGTAAAGATCTCCCACAACCTCTTCCATCATGCTAAAAGATACAGACGCTTGAACACACAGAAATAGCTTCTTCAGAGCTGTTATTAGACTTTTAAATGGACTCTCTAATCTCAGATAATGCTGATTTTGTTCATATTGATATCGTATAGCGCAGCCCAGGTCTCTCCGGTCCTCACCCCCAGCTCCTCCCAGTCCTCCTAGCTCCCCTTGACACTGTCCCCAGCTCACACTGTCTACTTCCCCGTGTTTTCCTTTTCCCTGTCTTCTGTTTCTTTCCCTGAACCTATTATCTTCCCTTCTCCCTGCCCATGTGACTGTTTGTTTCCTTGTTTTGTTTCCTTTCTCTCTTTGACTGACTGTCCATCTGTTTCCCTCGCGGTGTTATTTCTCTCCTTCCCTTTGTTTCTGTCTCTTTCTCCTTCGTTGTGATGGTGATAGCTCCTCTATTCGTTTGAAGCAGGTGATGGCTCATTGGTTCGATGTTGGCAATACCTTACACTCAACAAGCTTTTGGTATAGAGGACATAATTTAAAATTATCAGTAAAATTTCAATTGTTGTCAAAACAGCAACCAGAACGTGGGTATCCATTTAACAGCCAATTGCTACATCGAACTATTTTCAAACCGCCCGTCTCCCAGTGCTCTGTATACTGGCAACTCAAAGCATTCTATTCGGGTGCATAATGACCTCACATGGTAACTGCTCTGCCAAGACCATAAGAAACTACAGACGGTTGTGTGCATAGTCCAGACCGTCATGGAAGACAACCTTCCGTCCATTTGTACTTGTTATTGTCGCAGAAAGGCTGGCAACATCAAAGATCTCCCTCCCAAAATGGTAATGATTTCCTACAACCTCTTCCAACAGGGAGGAGTCACAGATGCTTTTAGACCTGGACCAGCATGTTCAGGAACACTTCCTTCCCTACCATTATTAGAATGACAAATTGACATCCCTCACTTTTCAAATAATATTAATCTTGCTAATGATCTTACTTTGCACACTTCCTGTGAAGCTGTAACCTTGTATTCCTCACTCTGACCAAGGACCCTGTGATCTCTGTTTTCTTATTTAGGGTCATGTGCCTGCACTACAATAAAAACATACCTTTCCATTGTACATTTGACTAAAATAAACGAAACCAAATCAGATCAAACACGTGGACTGCCGTGGCTCAAGGTCTTCTCAAGGGCAACTGGAAAAATGCACTCATGCGGCCCCAGTCAGAGATACCCATATCTAATTAAGGAATATAAGAAGATGACCACACTTCGGGAGGACAGACAGAGGGAATCAAATCGCTTTAAACATGATCTTAGATATATACAGTTTTCCCTCACTATTTGTAGGTAGAGTGTTCCTACAAAACCGTTCACAAGCTGATACGGTGTAAAGTGCAGTAGCACTGATTTTCTGGGAAAAGTTTCGGCTTTCTTTGTAAAAGTGAAAATCCTTTTCGGATTTGTTTTGGTTAGTGAAATAATGTCATAATGTAAGTCAGTCAGAAAGAGAAGTGGCGAAAAGCGAACTTTTAAATAGCGGGGGATACCTGTATTTACAAGGGCATTTACAAGGGAAGATGGGAAAGGCGAAAAATAAATGAGGTGAATCTCACATTTTATTTCCAGCCCAGCTGATCATCATTCTCCTTGTTCACTCTGTTTCTTCTTTACCTCTCTTTCTCTATTGATTCCTCCTCCCCTTCAAAGCAGACTTCCCTGTCAACGGTATTAATCACACTCCTTTCCAGCTGCTGTCAGTTCAGGAAAGTTTCCCAGCACTTTCTGTTGGTTTCTTTGCATTTGTTTCTATAATTTCAGATTTTCAGCTACTTCCTTTATTTGATTTCACCTTCAATTTTGTTAATTCGTGGGATGTTGGCATCTCTGCCAAGGGCAGCATTTGGTTACCATCCCTAATTGCTCTGATTATGAGGCCATTCCACAAGCCAATATAAAGTTAAGCACATTGTCATGGGTCTCAATTCATAATTAACCCAGACTGGGTAATAACTTTAGATTTCTTTACCGAAGGTGATCAGTGAAAGATGAAGGTTTTCAGAAAAATGTTGCTTTTACGTTTGTTTTTTGTGAAATTCACTTTTATTCCAATTCTTATCATTTTTATTTAAGTTCTGTCATCAGCTGTGGTGGATTGAAACAAATCACTTGAAACAATAAATTTCGTTTAATAAGCTTTGCTCCTGAATTGCATCCAGCGACATTCCTACATTCATACATTGTCCTAATCATGAAGTAACGTCCGAGACAAGAGCAATTTTGTGATTGAAATATTTGTAATTGGAAAAGTGGTCAGAAGAGAACTTGAAACATTAAGTCTGAATTTTACCAACGTGCAGGCAATGGCTTGTTCAGCAACAATACTGACACAGACATGAAGATTGGGGAATTAGGAGCTGGGAGTGGATAGGTTTGGTGACAGAGAGAACACGAGGCATAAATCAGTTCAGGGCAAAAAGAGATCTCGAGGTTGTGCACAGTTTTGTTTGCAGATGTTTGTGAGGGAGTGATCTGCAATTCATGGGTAATGAATGGAGACTGCAATTGAAACTGAAGGCAATAGTTTCTTTCTCTGACAAATATAGATAACGAAATTGCAACGAAGTTCAAACTTGTTTATGGGATTAATGAATGGACAAAGGTAGAAAATACCAACAATAGCGAGAATCGGTTAGCAGCACACCCTCCACCCCGCCCAGAATATTCATCAGCACTGCTGATATACGACATGATACAAATCCCCAAGAGAGGGAAATCTTGAAAAGTCTCAAGGAAAACCTCCTCTCCATTGTTGTAATGTTCCATTCCGCTATTCTCAGATTCAGATCTATGCAGCTGTAGATCTCTGTTACTGTTGGAGCTGATGTATCTGTTACTGCAGTGGGATAGCGCACTTGAATGAAGCCTCTTACTAATAGGAGAGGGAAACCTCCAGTGACACAGTTGCATTACACGGAGACTGACATCAATCACAGTCAGAGCAAACAGTCCCAGCTTTCAATACAGCACATTCAGTTCACAATATATCTGGACTGGACTACATGTTGACATTGCTGGCTATTGGTCACACCTCCCATCATTAATTGCTCTAGTGAAGTCAGTTGTGAGCGAGAATAAAAATATTTTCTTTTCGTAGGCTACATGATTCTGCTCTATTGTCCGTTTACTATGCTTTAACCATCTCTCCAAAAGTCCTTCCATTCCCCCACACCCCCCCCCCCACCCCACTCCCACAATCAGGATGTTGTGACTGTGCTGATTTCTCCTCCACGGGAACAAACGCTAGCGAACAGACTGTCATTGGGCATAGCCGCCCTGAGCATAGACAGGAAGTGTGGACTTCTCTGAATGTTCCTCTCACTGCTCGAATAAGACAACTTTGGGACTTTCATAGGGAATATGCGTCATTAGTTTATTTATATAAATTGATAGACTTCTAAATGCAGTTTTATTTGCTGTAAACAGTATTTTTTTACAAATTTTCCCCTCAGTCCAAAACGTAAAGTGATAATTACAATGAACGTATTCATTAAGACTTATGAATTAATGAGTCAGGTTCGAATGAACTTGATGTTGGCTGGGAGGTAGGCGGAATGGGAGCAGTGGCTGTGGAGACTGCACGGGGAGTGCAATGATGGTCCCCAGTCATCATTCCTCTTTCTGACAGACAGAATTAAATCTAATGCATAACAAGGAAACAGCCAACATTTGGGAGGTGCAATGCTGAATGACAATGTGAACTAAAAGGATAATATTAAATGTGATAAATTGAACTATATTGTATATACACACCATTTAATCATTGGGAATACAGATTGAGTAAGGTCACCAGACCTGAAACATTAACTTTGATTTCTCTTCACAGATACTGCCAGACCTGCTCAGCTTGCCCTCTAAGTTCTGTTTATCTTTTTGTTTGAGATTGATCATATTGTTCATATCTGGCAGGATACTTAAAATTAAAAGCAGACACTAATAACAAAATGTGAAGTGTAATGGGGACAATACAGGAGACTAACAGTAGAGATATAGTCATTCCAAGCTGGAAGAGACAATGGGCTGAGTTTCCCCCACTTTTGCTGTAAATAATTCTGTGATATGTAATCAAAACCTTTGGAGAGGGGGTAGACAAGCTCGTTCAACGAAGGTCACAGAGTGCTCCACCATCAATAATCTATTCCTCTTATTTCATGAAATTTCAGCTGCTTCTAAAATGTCTTTTCAAACAAAGTGGAGTTCCTGAAATTTACAGGATAATCAGAAAAAATATTCCTTTTTTTCCTTTGAATCTTAAAGAAGAAACAGATTTCGGCCGTAACACAGGTGTCACAAACAGACCAACTGTAATAGGAACAGAAAGGACTACATTGTCCATATATAACCAAATTCAGCATGTAACCCTGTCAAGAAACATGAAATAGAGTGATATAGAAACATGAAACACAAATTAAAAAATCATGGAGAAGCGCAACAGATGAGGAAGTATCTGCAGAGAGAAACAAAGTTAACATATCGAATATGATGTGACACTGTTCTGAAAAAATCATATTGAAATCAAAGGTAATTCTGCGTATCTCTGCTCAGAGGGTGCCAGACCTGCTGAGTTTCCCTTAATCGATTACTTTTTCTTTCTGAACTGTGACAAATTGACTGATGTGAACGATATAAGCAAAGCTGCTATCTCAGTTGAATCCCGAGTATTTTTTATGGGACATTAAATGAGAAATTACAAAGTTCCTATGTTTGACAGAGCTCTAAATATCCATGACGTATTGCATTGTGAGACAAAACCATCGTGAGACATTGTTGGAACAAAAAGCGAAGTTGCTGCAAAAGGTCTGCAGCATCTGTACAGAGAAATCAGAATTAACGTTTCTAGTTCAGTGACCTTTCCTCAGAACGGATGGTAGCCCTGAAAATGTTGATTACTATACAGCAGAGGCTGAATACCTGTTAATGGAGACTGTTAGTAGCTAAGAATAGGGGGTGAGTAATGGAAGGCCACGTGAGAACTAGGCCTGGTGTATGGGTAGGGGGCATTGAGGAGTTCAGTCCTTAAAATTATTGAACATTATTTTGAGTCTGAAGGGCTACAGGGTCCTCCCGCGGAAAATGAGGCGTTGTTCTTCCAGCTTGCATTGAAATGTCCTGAAACACTGCAGCAAGCCTGACGCAGAGATATTGGCCAGGGAACAGGATGGGGTGTTAAACTGGCAGGCAACTGGAAACTCAGGGTCTTTTGCATAGGTACAGCTTGGATATTCTGTGAAGTAGTCACCCAGTCCACTTCTAGTTTCCCCAATGTAGAGCAGACCACAATGTGAGAACAAATGTAGTAGACCGGTTTGTAGGAAATGTTGGTAGGATGCTGCTTCATCTGGAAGGTATGTTTGGGCCCTTGAATAGTGAGGAGGGAGGATGTAAATGGGAAAGTGTTACACCTCCGACAGGGGAAAGTGAAGTGGACCTGTGGTGGGGTGGTAGGGGGCCGGTGTGGGGGGAGGAGTGGGCAGTGAATAACGAGCGGACCAGGGTGTCCTGGAGGAAATGGTCACTTCAGAAGGCAGAAAAAGGAGAGGAGGCAAATATGTGTCTGGTGGTGGCATCTCGCTGGAGGTGAAGGAAATGCAGACTAATGATCTTCTGCATGTGAATGCTGGTGGGATGGTAGGTAAGGACAAGGGGAACTCGAACGCTGTTGCAGGAGGGAGGAGAGGGGTGAGGGTAGAAGTGCAGCAGGTGGGTCAGAACTAGTTGGGGGCCCTGTCGACAACAGTGCTGGGGAATTCTCGGTTGAGGAAGAAAGTGGACATTTCAGAGGCCACATTTCTGAAGTTGACATCATCAGAAGCATTGCGGTGGAGACGGAGGAACTGGGGGAATGGAATGGAATGGAGTCTTTGCAGGAAACAGGGTGTGAGGATGTATACTCCAGGTAGCTGTGGGAGTCGGTGTGTTAATACTCCATATCAGTGACCAGTCTATCCCCTGAAATAGAAGCACAGATGTCGAGGAAAGGAAAGGAGGAGTCAGAGATAGACAAGGTGAAAGTGAGGGAGGGGTGCAAATTGGAAACGATAAACTTGTCCATTTCTGGACAAGAGAGAGGAGCAGCAGCTATGATATCATCTATGTATCGGAGAAAATGTTGTGAATGGGGGGTGGAAAGAAGTGGAACAAGGAATGGTCTACGTACCCCATGAAGGAACAGATATAACTTGAGCCCACGTGTGTATCCATGCGCACCCCTCTGTATGGCAGGAGCAGGCTGAAGCAATGGGTTGCCCAGGCAGTTCTGTATGTGGATTTTCAGGAGAATATAAAAGCGAGCTCTGCTATCAGAGGGCCATCAGCGTCGGGACTGTTAGGTGGGGGCAATTGTGTGGAAATCTCCATATGAAATGTAGTCAGATTTAATTAATAAAATGGCCTGATGTGCCATAGAAAGGTTATGGACCAGCAGGTGATATGTGGAGGTATCTAAGAGCTGGAACTCAGCCTCTGAAATGGAGAAGTGAGTCCACCACCCTTATCGACACAGGCTGAATAACACAGTCAGGTTTGGATCGAAGCATACTGCGTACAGCCTGTTCAGAGGATGATAGGTTGGATAGGGTGAGGGGGATGCAGAGAAATTAAGTGCACGAGTGTCACATGGAAAGTTCTCAATGAACAGATTGAGTTCAAGTAAACGCCAGAGGAATGTGCCCAGGTGGAGGGACAGTGATAGAACTGAATGAAGGGTCTGTGGGGTGGGGAGTGGACTCTTGCCCAAAGATATGGACACTGAGGAGAAGATGGTGAAAGAGGATTTCAACATTATGTCGTTCCTGAAATTCATTAAAGTGGGCGCACAGCGGGATAAAGCTGAGAAACTTGCTGAGTACAGAACATTCAGCATTAGATCGTGGAAGTTTAGGAGGGATGGTGAATACATGGCAGGAGGTGGGCTTGGGAGAAGGGATGGACTCAGATGAAATGTGAGAAGGAGAGATTCAGATTTGCATCATCTAGGTCCCCAAATGTGAGAAATCTGAAAAGGAGAGGGGATGGACTCAGAGCACAGGGCATGAGTGGGGTTGCAGGTTCCAGAGGTTCATAGGCATCTCTAAGTTACTACAACTTGTGGGCCTCGTATATCTGGCGAACATGGCAAATGAGCTGGAAAATGTAGTAGAATTGGAGAATGTTGCAGCCTTGAGCCAATGTGATGAGACGCTGTTGGACAGAGAAAATGTTGATCTCAGTGGCACTGACATTGTACGATCAGTCCTCAGAAAGTAACTGGTTGAAAATAATCGGAATTGTTATCTTACTGTAATCCTCTGATTTCATTGGGGTGATACTCAGCCAGCAAGGTCTTACTTTTCTGAGACTTTAGACCAAACTGTGAAAACAGATGTATTTGATGTTATTAATAAGACAAACCCATCCATGGTTTTGGAAATCACTAGCAAAGGCTGAGTTTATTTGTCATTCCCAATAGCTCGAGGGAAGGTGTCATTTTTCAATGAGGAAGTTACCAGCACAGAGTTTTCTCTGATTCCCATTAACCACAGTTTGCTGGGGGGTAATGATGCCACATGAGACAAATATTACTTTGATGCAAGGGAAGTTACACTGATCTCACTTCAAATAACATTGGAAAATCAGTTAAAATTGTAAAGAGCAAAATGATCGAACATGGCTTGTTTGAACAATGTGGTCACTGTCCTCACAACGTTTTAGGAAAAGCTGAAGAATGGACTTCTGATTATGAGAAGAGGTTTGCTCTATTTGTGATGACGCTGTTTGCATAAGCGCTGTGACACAGAGACAGAAAAAGGTTCCACTCTGTAGGGGTAACAGAACCATCCTTTTCATGTTGTATTGGACAGTGACAGACACACACTATTGCCTGTTCCTATTGGACATTGATCATCCCAATCTCATTGTTGACTGATGACCAATAGCAGCATGAAACCAGCAGTTCCCATCTCCCTAGTTGGAAAGCAAAAAGAGCAGTGGAAATGGGAGTAACTAGGGAACTGGTGTAACTTACAGTGAGAGTGGGAGAAGAAAGACGTGAAGAGATATCATCAGTGGAAAAGTATGTAGCAGCAGAAGGGGCAATACAACGGAAGTAGGAGTGTAAAAAAAGAGTAGGAAGCGGAGGAAGAATGGCTAATGAAGTTTTAGTGACTTGGAAAAACTTGCTTTTGCAAAAGTGAGGTTGGGTGGAAAACATCACTGTTCAGGAATCTTGGGATCTGGTTCCATTGAAAATTATGATTTGATGTATTTCTTTTTCTTTCACTTGATTCTTGTTCAGATTGCACATTCACTCTGTATTTCTGCATCTCCATCAAAAGCAGATTACATGTTTTTCTTTTTCCCTCTGGTATGGTGTCTCAACATTTTTGATTTTTTTTAAACAGTATGTATTTGCTTCCAATTCAAGTTAGATATGAGTATATGGTTTGATCTCCTGCAGTTTGTCCATAACGTAGAAGTTAATTGAGTATTTATCCTCATCACATTAGCTGATTCAAGCAATGGGTTTGCATCTATCCTGCAGATGAAAAATTGTTCAGTTCTGACTATTGTTACAAAGAACAGTGCCACACAAAATGCGAATGTTCCAGTGCAAGATGCCAAACCATAGTTCATTCTAAATTAGGTACACGCTTTATGAATAAGACATGCTGAGGGGTAGAGTGTAAAAAGTGAATTCAACTCTGTGTCGAAAATGCTATTTGCAGCTCCCTCATAATAGATGTTAACTACATCACTTTGTAAATTCCCCAAAATAAGAATAGCAAGAGACTGGAATTCTTAATTCGTCTTCTGTGAATAACATCTGGAGAATAGGAAGGAAATCAAGATTTGTTTGTGATATTCATAAATGATGATGGTGAGAATATGGAAGATGGACGGCAGTGGAATGATAACTAATGTTGGGGATGATACAAAGATTAGCTGAGTGGTTCACAGTGAGGAGGAAAGGGTTAGCCTGCAGGACGATATAAACAGATGATTTCTATATCCAGATTAATTGCTGATGAAGTTTAACACTGATAAATGTGAGATGATGCACATCTGAATTAACAAGACAAGTGAGTACTCAGACTGTGAAGGGCGAGGGCTAAATTTGCTCCTTTTTTCATTGGAGCAGGGAAGGTTGAAGAGGGAACCTGGTACAGGTGTACAAGAGCATAAGGGGAATGGAGACGATGAATAGACAGCAGCTGTTTCCCTTACTCGAACGGTCAAAAACAAAGGGATACATACTTAAAGTGAAAGGCAGAGGATTCAGAGAGGATTTGTGAGTCTGTTTTGAACTGAGAGGATGGCACAGACATAGAATATAAAATCACTACTGTGCGGAAATAGGCTTATTTGCCCACAAATACACACTGACCCTCCAAAGAGTAACCCACACAAACGCGTTCCTCCTATATTTACCCCTGACTAATGCACCTAATCTACACATCCCTGAACACTATGGGCAATTAAGCATGACCAACTCACCAGAACAAAGGACCTGATACCCAGCATGAGCAAAACTAATGTAGTGTACAAAATCCCATGCAAGGACTGCACAAAACACTATATAGGACAAACAGGAAGACAGCTAACGATCCGCATCCATGAACATCAACTAGCCACGAAACGCCACGACCAGCTATCCTTAGTAGCCACACACGCGGACGACAAGCAACATGAATTCGACTGGGACAACACTACCATTATAGGGCAAGCCAAACAAAGAACAGCCAGGGAATTCCTAGAAGCATGGCACTCATCCACAAACTCCATCAACAAACACATCGACCTGGACCCAATATACCGGCCACTACAGCGGACAGCTGAAACTGACAACCGGAAGTGGCAGGGACAGGCCACGAAAAGTGCGGGAGGAAACACCACAGAAGCGCTTCACAGGAGGCTCCCAAGCTCAGAGGATGTCACCTAGACAGGGGACGAAACGTTTGCAACAAAATTTTCCAGCGAACAGAATATCATAATCATACTTTTGAATGCCTTCCACTTGTCACAGGTTCTCTTCACCTGCTAACAGTCTCCTTAAATCAAAGTTGGAAGGTCCTTGTCTCAGATCATTAAAATGTATCGCACTCCAGTTAAAAAAGATAATATTAATGGAAGGCTTATCCTTTTCCATAACCATTCTGAAACGAATAGACTGAGGATCGCAACAGCCATCGTATTCCCACACTTTTACTTCAGTCACTTGCCCTGCTATTGCACAAAATAAGGTCTAGTTTTGTTCATTCTCGAGTAGTAGCAGCCACATATTGAATAAGAAAATTTTCTTGAACACATTGGATAAATTCTTCATCGTCCAAACCTTTAACACAAAGTTAGTAACAGTCAAGGTTTGGAAATTTAAAATACCCCCATTATACAATCTTATTAAGTTTACATATATCTGCGATCTCCCTACATCTTTGTTCCTAATTTCTTCCTTACTACTGGGGAGCATACAATACAATTCCATCAACGTGTTCTTTTCTTTCTGACTTTTACGTTCTACCAATATATTTTCACCGGACGATTTGTCGCAAACGAGCATGTAGCACAATTTCTTCGAATTGTCCTTTACTTTCTTATCTTTAATTTCTCCCCATATATTTTAACTGGACGGGTTTTTTGAAATATCTTCCCCAGTTCGACCAATAATTTATTCCTTAATCAAAATTGCCAGCCCTGCCCACCTATCGCTCCCCCATCCCATGTCTCCTTTTCTATCCTTTCTGTAGCATCTAACACCTGGAAGATTGAATTACCACTCTTAGAACAAAGAACATAGAGCACAGAACAATACAGCGCAGAACTGGCCTTTTGGCCCTTTATATTGCTCCGACCTTTGAACTATTCTCAGCTCATCCCCCTATGCTATCCCAAAATCATCTATGTGCTTATCTAAGGATTATTTAAATCCCCAAATGTGGCTGAGTTAACTCCATTAGCAGGTAGGGCATTCCAAGCCCTTACCAATCTCTGTGAAATGAACCTGCCTCTGACATCTGTCTTAAATCTATCACCCCTCAATTTGTAGCTATACTCCCTCGTACACGCTGACATCATCATCCTTGGAAAAAGACTGTAAATGTCTACCCTATCTAATCCTCTGGTCATCTTGCATGTCTCTAACAAAACCCCTCTTAGCCTTCTTCTTTCCAATGAGAACAGACCCAATTCTCTCAACCTTTCCTCATAAGACCTTCCCTCCAGACCAGGCAACATCCTGGAAAATCTCCTGTCCACATTTTCCAATGCTTCCACATATTTTTTGTAATGGGGCGACCAGAGCTGTACACAATATTCCAAGTGTGCCCGCACAAGCATTTTGTACAGTTACAGCATGATATTGCGGCTCCGGAACTCAATCCCTCCACGAATGAAACCTAACAAACCGTATGCCTTTTTAACAGCACTATCCGCCTGGGTGGCAACTTGCAGGGATCGATATACATGGACTCCAAGATCCCTTTGCACATCCAGACTACAAAGAATCTTTCCATTGACCCAGTACTCTGCCTTTCTATTTTTCTTCCCAAAGTGCATCACCTCACATTTAGCTGCATTGAACTCCATTTGCCACCTCAGCCCAATTCTGTTGTTTATCCAAGTCCCCCTGCAACCTGTAACATTCTCCCAAACTGCCCACTATACCACCGACTTTAGTGTAGTCTGCAAATGTATTAATCCATTCACCTGTGCCTGCGTCTAAGTCATTTTTTAAAATGACAAACAGCAGTGGTCCCAAAACAGACTCTTGTGGCACACCACTAGTCATCGGACTCTAGGCTGAATAATTTCCGTCAACCACCACTGGCTGCCTTCTTTCAGAAAGCTAGTTTCAAATCCAAACTGCTAAATCACCGCCAATTCCACGCCTCTGCCTTTTCTGCAACAGCCTACCATGTGGAACCCTATCAAAGGCTTTACTGAAGTCCATGTATACAACATCAACTTCCCTACCCTCACCTACATGCTTGGTCACCTTCTCAAAAAACTCAGTGAGATTTGTGAGACACGACCTGCCTTTGACGAAACCATATTGAATATCTGAAATAAAATTGTTGCTTGCTAGATGATTATAAATCTTATCTCTTATAATCCTTTCCAAAACATTTCCTACAACAGAAGTAAGGCTCACTGGTCTTTAATTACTTGGGTCATCTCTACTGCCCTTCTTGAACAAGTGCACAACATTTGCAATCCTCCAGTCCTCGAGTACGAAACCTGTAGACAATGACGTCTCAAATATCAAAGCCAAAGGCTCTGCTATTTCCTCCCTAGCTTCCCAGAGAATCCTTGGATACACCCTCTTCGTTCCAGGGGACTTCTCTACTTGCACTTCTTCCGGAATTGATAACACCTGTTCGTAATGAACTTCGATCCTTTCTAGTGTAATATCTCGTACCTCATTCTTCTCCTCTACAATATTCTCCTTTTCCTGAGTGAAATGTTCGATTAGTAACTCTCCGATCTCCACAAGGTGCACACTCAACTTCCCGCTTCTGTCTATGACTGGCCCTATTCCTACCCTAATCATCCTTTTATTCCTCACATACCTCTAGAAAGTTTTAGGGTTCTCCTTTATTCTATTTGCTAAAGACTGCTCGTGTCCTCTCTATTCTCTTCTTAAATCTCTCTTTAAATCCTTCCTTGCTGATCTGTAACTCTCCATCGTCTCATCTGAACATCTTGCCTCATCAATACATAAGCTTCCTTCTTCTTCTTAACAAATGATGCAATTTCTTTCGTAAACCACGGTTCCCTTTCCTTGTCACTTCTTCCCACAGGGACACACCTATCAAGGACACACACTAACTGTTCCTGAAACCAGCTCCACATTTCCACTGTCTGCATCCCCTGTATTTTACTACACCATTCTAAGCATCCTAATTCTTGCCTAATCGCATTATAATAGCCCTTACCCCATCGATAACTCTTGACCGTGGCAAGTACCTATCCTTTTCCATCGCTAAACTAAATATAACTGAATTATGGTCACTCTCTCCAAAGTGTTCAACTACAACTAAATCAAACACTTGGCGTGGCTCATTAGCAAGCACCAGATCCATTGTGGCCTCTTCTCTTGTCGGCCCTTCGACAATGTGTCAGGAAACCCTCCTGTACACATTGTATAACAACTGATCCACCCGATGTACGAGAGTTATAGCATTTCCAGTCAATGTTAGGAAAGTTAAAGTCACCCATATTAACCCCCTTTTTATTTTCACTCATACCCAGAATAATTTTGCTAATCCTCTCTTCCACCTCCCTGGAACTCTGCGGAGGCTATAAAAAAAACTCCAAACAGTGTGACCTCTCCTCTCCTGTTTCTAACCTCAGCCCACACTACCTCAATTGACGAGTCCTCAGCAAATGTTCTCAGAGCCAGCGTTATACTATCCTTGGCTAAAAAGACGACAACTACTCCTCTTTCAGCGCCTTGCCTGTTCTTATTGAAAGATCTTGAACATCTTTCACCCAAGTTCGTATAATAGCTATGATGTCCCAATCCCATGTTCTGAAACATGCGCTAAGTAGATTAGCCTTCCCTGTAAAACCCATTGCACTGAAGTAAATGCATTTTAGTTCTTCAGAATTACTATATACTCTGATTCTCTCATCTTTCTTTTCCAACTGGCATGTTCTCATCATATTCAGTGATTTCTCCATCCATCCTACCATTTACACTGCTACTTAGAGTACCTCCACTTGCCTCGTCTGTCAATATAAAGTCTGCCTTTATAGGGTGAGCAAATCTCCCTGCTAAGATATCGGTGGCTTTCCCGTTTAGATTAGAACAATCCTTTTGAAACGGGCCTTTTCTATTCCAAAAGACATCCCAATGTCCCAAAAATCTGAATCCGTCAACAACACAGCAGCTCTTCATGCCATTGATTTTTCTCCTTTAACCTTTTTTTTCCCTTCCCTGCTTGAATTTGTCATTGGGAGCAAACCAGAAATTACTATTTTAAGGTCTCCTTTTTAATCCTCTACATCACCTCTTTAATTCCCTCCGGACTGTTTTAATCTTTTCCCTAAAAATGTCATTCATACCAATATATACAATAATTTCTGGCTTCTAAATCACACCTTTAATAATATGCTTGAGACTTTCGGAGACGTTCTTAATCCTAGGACCGGGAAACCAATAAACTATCCTAAATTTTCGCTGACTGCCACATAATCTCCTGTTTATGTCCCTGACAGGAGAGACCCCTGTCCCAATAATTAGACAAAATCTTCTCAATCGCTGCCTAACATAAGAATTTTTCCAACAGTCCAATAACCGATGGCTCTTCCATTTTCCTCAGAGAGACTAACTCCTTCATCAGTTCCAAAAGCTGGACATCTGTTTGATAGAGGAATAGCCACCGGAGATTGTTGAATTACCTTCTTACCTGTACTGACAATCACCCATCATCTGACTGATTTTGCTGCATAACAACTTCCAGCTATCTCCCTCTCTAACTTATATATATGGCCTTAATATTATTATGCTTATAAGCAGAATTTTTCATGACATTAAAATAGAAAATACATCCGTATACTTACCAAACATATAATAAATAAATAAAATCAACCATTGGAAAACTTACTCAGCAAAAAATATTCCTCTTCAATATATAGACTTTTCTAGTTTGTTTTGTAGATCCCCCCCACGCCCCCCCCCCACCCTCCACCCCCCCCCCCCGCTCTTTGAAAAGCTCGTTAAAACAATGTTCTTTCGAAAAAAAGATAATTTAGCTTGTTTTTTTGGTTTGGTTTTGAATTTTAATAAAACAAAATGGAAAAATAATCTTATATTAATAAACAATATGAACTACATTAAATTGAATATAAGACTATAATTAATCTTTAACTATGCTTGCAATCCCATGAGCGGTTGTAAGATCCATACTGCTCTAAGAACACGTATTAAAACTTGTTTTTACAATTTAAAGAAGAGTTGGCATATGTTCTAATAATTTGTTTCAAATGCAAGGTAGACTTGGCGATATGATTTGATCTCCTACCGCGTGTATATGTGTAGCATTTAATTGAATCTTTATCCTCATCTCTCCAGCTCTTTCAAGCAATCATATGAGCCTGTGCCCATCCTGCAGATGAAAAATTCCTTCAGCTCTGAGTATTGCAGGGAATGTTACAAAGGACATTATCCAGGTCCACGTAAAATACAAATGTTGCAGACGAAGTAAGCCCGACCTAGTCCAATATTAAACACATGCAAGCATTATGAATAAAACATACAGAGAAGAATAGTATAAAAGGATAATTCAGCTCCATGTCCAAAACAAATCTGTGGCTATCTCATAAAAAGACCTCAACTGCATCACGCTGTAAATTCACCAAAAATAGGAAGAACAAGAGACTGGAATTATTAATTCTTTTCCTTTGAACAACATCTGAAGAACTGGAGAAATAAGACAAGTCTTATCTGTGAGCTTCAAAATTGATGATGATGAGAATGTGAGGGATGGATTTTGGGGGAATGACAAATAATGTTATGGATGACACAAAGGTAAGGTGGGTAGTTCACAGTGAGGAGGAACATGCTAGTTTAAAGATGATATAAATGGTTTGTTCAGGTGGCTAGATCAATGGCTGATGAAATTTGACTGATAAACGTGAGGTGATACATTTCAGAAGTAACAAGACAAGAGAGAGTACTCAAACTATGATGAGGGGTTAGATGTTTTTGAAGCAGAGAAGTTTGAGAGGGGTTCCTGATTGAGGCATTTAAGAGCATGAGGTTTATGGACAGTTTGAACAGAGAGCAGCTCGTCCCCTTACTCGAGTGCTCAATATGAAGGAGACATAATTTTGCTTAATTGCAGATTTATGTTGAATTTAGATTCCAGCATTTGCAGTGCCGGCATTTGAATCTGAGTTCCTAGAATATTATCTTGATTGCTGAATCAGCAGTTGGCGATAATACCATCAGGACATCACTTTCATCTTATCATAGTCTTCTTTGTTAAGGTATGAATGACGTTTTATCTTTTTTTACAATTCCTCTTCCACTCAGGAATAAACTTTAATTGATGTGTTTTTGCTATCTTCCGAAGTATTTGCCATTGTTCTTCAAATGTTCTGCCCATCCATGTTTTTTTTCTCGAGTCCACTCAGGCCAATCCTTCCACATAATTATCACTGCCCGATACTAAAACCCGTGTATCTTTGAATCTGAATGTGAAACTCCAGCATGTTACGGTCACTCTTTCTCGAGGATCCTTCACTATAAGATGATTTATCACTCCTTCCTCATTATTCACACCAAATCTAAAAACCAGTTTTCTGGTTTGTTGTTCTAAGAAATAATCCCTCATACATTCTGCGCATCGTTATTTGAGGCTACCCTTGCCAAATTGATTAATTAAGCCAATATGCATACACAGATTGCTCACTCTTGTGCTCTTCTCACAAGCCATTGTTATTCCCTGGTTTTTGAAAGTGTGTTTGGAGGATGGGAGTATTGTGGCATGAAATTACTCCTAGAAGCAGATTTGTTTCCATGTGCTTTATTTGGATCCAAACTGATTTGTCATTTTGGTCCCTCGTGCTAATATCATTTTTAATGCTGCCTTGATATCATTCTTAATCCATGCAGCAACTCAACCTGCTGTACGTTCTTGTCTGAGTAATGAGTACCCTTGGACATTTCACTTCCCAACACTGACCTTCATGTAACCACCTTTCTGTAAGCCCCACCAGGCCGTATCTTTATAACTCTGTTTGTGCTGTCATTTTTTCCAAATATTCCATGCATTTAGGTACAAGGCATTTACATAAGTTCTACTGGATTGGTTTATCTCCTTTAATACTTTTGGCGTACTCCACACACTCCATTCTTATTTTTTTATCTCCAATAATACTGAACCTATCATTTCCACTCACATTTTTAAAATTGATTAGATTACATTACTTACAGTGTGGAAACAGGCCCTTCGGCCCAACCCGTCCACACCGACCCGCCGAAGCACAACCCACCCATACCCCTACATTTACCCTTTTACCTAACACTACGGCCAATTTAGCATGGCCAATTCACCTGACTTGCACATCTCTGCACTGTGGGAGGAAACCGGAGCACCCGGAGGAAACCCACGCAGACATGGGGAGAATGTGCAAACTCCACACAGTCAGTCACCTGAGTCGGGAATTGAACCCGGGTCTCTGGTGCTATGAGGCAGCAGTGCTTACCACTGTGCCACCGTGCTGCCCATAAATTGCTATGATTATTTTCCTCAGCATAGTCATTAGACTGGCCCTGCCTGTCTATTCTAGTAAACTCTAATTTCAGCTCACTTGCTGTCCTGCTGCTCTGGTTTTCAGTTTCCTGCATTATTCATTTAACTCCACCCAAGATGCATCATCAAACCTCCCTGCCAGGATGTTAATAACCCTCCAGTTAAAATGGACCCTGACCTTTTTTACAGGTCCCACCTGCCCTGGACAAAATCCCAACGAGTCATAAATCTGAAACCCTCTTCCTGAACCAGTTCTTCAGCCACATATTAACGTTTTCTCTCTTCATCTTCCTTATCCCACTTCCACCTAGCACGAGGAGTAACCCAAGATTACAACCCTGGATATCCTTCGTTTCCACTCAGGTCAATCTCCCTGCACTCTCCTTGCAGGATCTTTTCACATTTCCTGCCAATGTTTTTGATACCAATGTGTACCACTGGCTGTAAACCCTCCCCTTCAGCATGCCCTGAGCATTCTCGGAGACATGCCTGATCCTCGCACCAAAGACACTTTTTATGAAGAATGCATAGAACCATCGAATCTCTATATTTTGGAAATAGGCCATTTGGCCCAACATGCCCACACTGACCCTCCAAAAAGTAACTCACCCAGACCCATTAGCCTATTCTCATACTCTACATTTACCCCTGACTAATACACCTAACCTACACAACCCTGAACTCTATGAGCGTAGTAACCAGCCCAGAGCCAGTCTCCTACCATATATTGATTCTGCTTTCGCACCACAGATACTGCCAGTACTTCTGAGTATTCCCAGCAACTTCTGGATTTGTCACCAATGATGATCACATACTGATCAAAACGTATCCAACTCAGATCTGAAAAAAAAAACCTGAATTTATTTTCTCAATAAAAATCCAAATATTTGGTCATTCAAGAATCACAGCAAATATCCATTAAATTACTTTTGTTTGGTCCATGATTGTCATTTGTTCACTTTGCCAATCCATGAATAAAAGACATGCTTGCATATTTTGTGCATTATCATTTGGGAGGAGTTAGAGAGAGGTGGGGGAGGGGCTAGGACCGGGGGTTGCTGGGAAGGTTAATTTCCCACTAAAAACGGACTTACCTCGAGCATCAGCCCTCCATTTGCAGCAGCGGTGAGAGCGAGGAACGGAGTGGGAGAGGAAGAATTGTGCGCTGGGAGGGTAAGTGCTCTGACATATTTGGACAGCGTTTGAACGAGAGACACTACACGTGTAATGTATCCCACCCCGAACTCCTCATCTAACCAAAGCAAAAGAACTCAGCACTGTGTTGATAAGGTGCTTCTCTTCTTTTTTTTTAATTCTGTGATTGGTTAAAGGAAACCCTTTCCTTTTCCATATATCTAATTTACGACCAAGAAAGCTTTAGAGTAAAAGTGACAGGAGATCTCAGAGCCATGTTATGCTCCACTTGCTCAATGTGGGAGCTCAGGGACACAGCTGCTGTCCCAGCTCTCGTGCAGGACGTGTGTCCATCTCCCTGCACTCTCCTTGCAGGATCTTGTCACGTTTCCTGCCAATGTCATTGGTACCAATGTGTACCACAGCCGCTGGCTGTTCAGCCTTCCCTTCAGTATGCCCTGAGCATGCTCGGAGGCATCCCTGATCCTCGCACCAAAGACACTTCTTATGAAGAACGCATAGACGGGATGATGGCTCTGGAGCGGCGGATGGACTCACCTTGGAGCACACACAATGCGGAGGAGTTTTAGATAGCACATTCAGTGAACTGATCACATCACAGATTAGGATTGCGGAAGGAGAAAGGGAATTGGTGACCAAAAGCAGAGAAAGAGCAGGAAGGCACTGCAGGTGTCCCCTGCGGTCTCCTCCCTCCTTAGCAGGTATACTGTTTTGGATCCTGTTTGGAGAGATGGCTCACCAGGAGAAGACAGCAGTAGCCCTGTTAAAAGCACCGCAGTTGGCCCTGCTGTTCAGAAGGGCGGGAAAAATACTGGAAGGGCTACGTCATAGGGGATTCAATTGTGAAAGGAGTAGATACGCATTTTTCTGTTCGAAGTCAAGACTCCAGAATGGTATGATGCCTTCCAGGTGCAAGGGACAGTAATGCCTCGGATCGACTGCAGAACATTCTGAAGGGGAAGGGTTATTATCCAGTTTTCATGGTGCATGTCGGCACCAATGATATAGGTTTAAAAAATCAGGATGTACTACTACAAACAGAATTTAGGGAGTTAGGAGTCAAGTTAAGAAGTAGGAACTCAGAGGTTGTAATATCAGGATTGCTACTAATGCCACGTGCTAGTCAGAGTAGAAATGAAAGAATAGAATTGCTTGAGAAATGGTGCAGGAGGAAGGAGGTTTGGTTTTTGGGACATTGGGACTGGTTATCTGGGAGGTGGGACTATTACAAATTGGACAGCCGACACCTGAGCTGGAATGGAAACAATGTCCTTCGGGGTACTTTTGCTAATGCTGCTTCTGAGGATTTAAACTAATTTTGTAGAGGAATGGGAACCAAATGAGGAGGTTAATCGATCTTAAGGAAATAGCAACTGCAGCCTGTAAGGAACTAGATAATGAAGTCTGCGTGAGTAAGGGGAAGAGTCAGCAGGGAGTAAATGATGAACACAAAGGGACAGGTTATCTGAGGTGCATTTGTTTTAATGCAAGAAGTGTAGTATGTGCAGATAAACACAGGGCTTGGATTAGTATCTTGGAGTTGATATTATTGCTATTACTGATACTTGGTTGAGGGAAGGGCATGATTGGCAAGTAAATATCCCAGGATATCAATGCTTCAGGTGGGATAAAAGGAGGGTAAAAGGGGTAAATGAATTGCATTACTGGTCAAAGAGGATACCACAACTGTACTGAAGGAGGGCACTATGGAGGACTCAAACAGTAAGGCAATAAGGGTAGAGCTCAGAAATAGGAAGGGTGCAGTAACAATGTTGGGGCCTCCGAACAGTGAGCGTGAGATGAAAGTACAAATATGTAAACAGATCATGGAAGGATGTGGGAGCAACATGGTGGTGGTGTAAGGCGATTTTATTTTCGCAACATTGACTCGAGTTCACTTAATATTAGAGGACTGGATGGAGCAGAATTTGTAAGGAGCAGCCAGGAGGGTTTTTTGAGCGTATGGAAACAGTCCAACTCAGGAAAGGGCCATTTTTGTCCTGATGCTGGCGAATGAGCCTGGCCAGGTGGTTGAAGTTTCAGTTGGGGATTACTTTGGGACTATTTTTCACAATTCCATACGTTATAGAATACGCAAGGACAAAGACAAGAGTTGTCCTAAAGGAAGAGTGCTAAATTGGGGGAAGGCCAACTATACCAAAATTCAGCAGAAGTTGAGGAATATAGATTGGGAGCAGTTGTTTGAAGGTAAATCCACATTTGATACGTGGGAAGCTTTTAAAGAGAGGTTGATTAGAGTTGAGGTCAGATATGCTTCTGTGGAAATGAGGGGTTAGCCTCTTTTCCCACATCTTTTCCCACAATGTCATTCTTCCATGACCACCACTATGACATTATGTGTCCCATCTTACCACCGTGGAAACATCTAAGGCCTTTGATTTTCTTGGAATTCTTTTTATCACCAATGGAGAACTATTCTAAGTGTGCTCAAATCTTTGTTTTATAGTGGAGGATGTGGCCTGCTTCCAATTTTTATCCCTCACAGGGATGAAATTAGTGTCAAAAACTAAATTTCACGTCATGCATCAATGCACATTTCTCAGTCATCTCTGCTGCTGTTCTCACTTCTTGACGTTCTGTTCATCACATAAGTTCTTTGGAAATGTGTTTATGAACCCGTCCAGCAGAATAAACTCTCTTGACTTCATTTCCATCCTCTGAACTTGCTTTTCCTGACTAATTTGCAACTACTGAAGTTCATACTCTCTCCCTTTCTCTTTCTCCGTCATCTCTCTCTTTGCTGAGCGAAGAAGCTTCTGTCCTTGTTTCTCTCTCTCTTTCAGTCTTTTACTCCCTCTCTTCTCAGTCTCCTTTTCTCTCTCTCTCTCTTCTTTCTTCTCTCTATCTTTTTGCTCAGCTAATATCCTTCTTTCCCTTTCTTTTTCTTCTCATTCCGTTTTGCTCATACACAGTTTACGTTTTTCTAACTATGCTGCACATCTGGTTCTCTCATATATCTCAGTGTTTGACCAAGTCCATTTCAATTTCCTTACGTCCCTGGTTAAAACCAATTCTAATCTGTTTGCTAATTCCAAAAGAATATCTTTCCTCTGTCTTACTAACCTTCCTTGGCAAAGTTGGGAAGCATCTTCAAACCTCAGAGCCGCTTTAGCAATGTTAAGAGCCATTTCCCTCTCTTTTAATTTAACCGACCACATTTAATCAAAATGAAACAAATTATTTCACCTACATTTTATTTAAAGATTTACGACACTAATCACCAAATGTTTAAATCTGCTGGGTGCTTTGGTACTCCAATTCTGTTCAAACCTGTTCAAATCCCAGACAAGCGTTCAATCTGTTAAAATGCCGAGGTCGAACCACTACTAAATAAAGCTAATCGGACAGAAACGCTCGCCTCACCTTGTCATCTATTGGAAATGTGAGGGACTAAAAAGGAACACCTAATTGCCACCATTTAAAGAAAAGTAAGAATTTTCTTTCCGAACAAAACTATTAAGAAACTGAACATTGCTTCACTTAACTGAGCACAACCCTATTGACATGCTGTTCCAATAACACACAATAAATATTACATTATCTTAATCACATATCTACACAGTCTCAACCTTCTCTGCTGCAATCAATCTCCTACACACTGATTTCACTGGGCGGCACGGTGGCCCAGTGGTTAGCACTGCTGCCTCACAGCGCCAGAGTCCGGGGTTCAATTCCCACCTCAGGCAACTGACTGTGTGGAGTTTGCACATTCTCCCCGTGTCTGCGTGGGTTTCCTCCGGGTGCTCCGGTTTCCTCCCACAGTCCAAAGATGTGCAGGTCAGGTGAAATGGCCATACTAAATTGCCCGTAGTGTTAGGTTAGGGGTATGTGTGGGTTGTGCTTCGGCGGGTCGGTGTGGACTTGTTGGGCCAAAGGGCCTGTTTCCATCTTATTCCTTTTTACTAAGCGAAAGTGAGAACTGCAGATGCTGGAGATTAAAGTCAAGAGTGTAGTGGTGAGGAGGGCTTTTGCCCGAAATGTTGATACTGCTGCTTCTCGGATGCTACCTGACCTGCTGTGCTTTTCCAGCACCACACTCTTGACTTATTTCTTTTTACTCTGAATATGTTTTACAGCAACGGTATCTTTTTGATAGACTGCTCTCTGATTTCTTTGAGAACAAGATTTTAGATAGGCAGTTAGCTCTTTGACTCTACAGCAGTTGCTCTGTTGTTCCGTGGCAATAGCTCTAACCAATTTTTAAAATCCCCAATCTTTTTTATAACCCAACATCGTTCCGTGTCACTGGTCTGATGTCATCAAAACAATAAATTCAAACTCGATTGGGTTTTAGTAGCCCGGGCATAGCTTAAACGAATTATTTAAGCTTGGATTATTGTCAAAACAGCAACCAAAACTCAGGTATCCCTTTAACAGTCAATTGTTGCATGTATCCATTTTGTAACAACTCATCTCCCAGCCTGCAATTTAAGTTTACTTCAATATTCAGAAAACAATGTTCATTTTAAATTGGATATATGTGCTTTGGCTTCGTAACAAATACCATTTAATAACACAAATCATTAACGAAATTAATATTCGAAGTGCATACTGAATAATTGTCATTCTTAAATTGTTTACAATTAGCTAAAACTCGTACATTTCAGTGAAAAATTAAACTTGTTAATTGTATTTTAATTCATAAGAACGCTAAATTGATTTGATTGTTGAATTGTTTGCTCACTGTGAATATGTAATGGTTTAGAGGCAAACAACTTTCGAAATGTTAGTGTGAGAACGTATTCATTTGAATACTGACGTTGAATATTTGACTGTGATCGTACAAAAATAAGGCAAATATTGTCTGTTCAATATAAAATAACATGAAGTTTTCTTTTATTTTTGTATCATAAAGTGTTGTAATGAGTTTATATTTTAGTTCCAAACATATAGTAACAATGTAGTTGCTCTCAGAGATAATGCAGGCATTGTAATATGAAATAGTCGGAGTTCACATGGTATTGTTGGCCCCAATTTCCAAAACACAGGAGATATTTTATTATCGTTCATACCGGGAAACTCATCACTTGGAATCATGACCTACATAATAAATAGATTCCGAAAGATCTGAATTCAGGCATAGTGCTCCTGGAACTCACAGCTGCCTGTCATACTGAGTGGCACACTGGCCTGCTCCTTAACCTGTCCAGAAACCTTACAACATGGGTCAGGGCAGTTATTCAAACATACTTTCACAAGAAATCATTCGCAGCCCACCCTGGGCAGGTGAAAATTAATCAATAGCCTATCGCTGGTCTTAGTGTAGATACAAATGCTGTCCATATTCGATACAATGACTGACCAACAAACAGGTCTTAGAAATTCATCTTCAGTCTCAGCCTGATCCAGGGAGCAGATGTATGGGCATGTCTTGCCAGAACACACCGCACAAGCCACTTGACAGCATCTGGCCTGCCTCCTAGATTCCAGATATTTGCACTCTGCACATGACCCAGGATGAAGAAATTCACAATTTGACTGTCTCTTGTAGCACACTGTGCCTCAGAGTGAACATTCTAAAGCCATAAGCAGTATATGTCACCTTCACACTCATCAGTGTCAAAATAAAATTGAACTTCTGTGTAGATGGCCAGACATTAATACAAGGGTCACTCAACCTGCTTTTGAGTGGGTTTTGATCGAGATCAGTCCTGCAGAGTGCATCTGAGGGAAACAGCAGCAAATGCCAAGCCGAGAACCACTTTAATAACTGAACTGTGTGGATTTTGTCTGATGTATGTCACCACACATACATTGTACTGACACTCAGTTGAATGTAACAATGGGCATCATAAGTGCAAGTCTCGACCTAACGCTGCTCCCCAGCTTTCTCAATTTCTCCAATAAAGTGGGTAACGTCACGTCTCTGCATCATATATAATTTGCAATGACCCTGCCCATGTGGAGGCCCGTTCAATTTTCATAAATATTTACATCTCCTCAGAGCACACATTTCCACACAAGAATTATCTGTTAAATTCTTCACTCCATTTCCTGTCTTTTCGTGAATAATGAACCAATACGAGTACATCCATAATTATAGTATTTTTAAAGTGAAGGAGGCCCATAGTGTTCTCACTGGCCCTTGAAGTGAAGATTATTACCTCCACCCAAACCAATTTCCCACTTTTACTATGCAACCGCCTTCACACACGCCAAACATAATCTACATCTTTTATTTCTTACTTTGAAAAGTTTAATTACTGTCTTTTTTGAACAAAATATTCTCAACAGAAGCAAAGGCAATGAGTGAAGGACAATACCCCATCATTAAAATTGTCCCTCAACGGCCTTCTGTAGCCAACACTAAGTTGACACGTTTCGGGTTATCCACTCAACATCCATCTTGTTCTCTGTTTTGGTAGGTATTGTTTCGTTCTTTGTTTACACGTGAATACCTGGAATAGAAACCTTTTTAGCGAAGGAAAGGTCGGACAGATTTGACCAAAAGCAGGAAAACGGAGTTATGTAACAAATCAGTTAGAATCTCCTTAAATTGTGGATCAGGCGCAAGGGGTTCGACAACCTCATCCTGCCCTGGTCGTATTGTGTTCCACATTGCAATCGCATGGCGATCATGCATCCAATTACAAACTCATCTCAGCAGATAATTGTTCAATTAAATTACATAGAGTCATTGATTGCAACAAATTGAAGTCGTATTGACAAAAAATAGCTAAGATCATATCTAGAACAGCTATGCTGCCATGTATAAGGAAGGGTACATTTCTAGTCCAGATTAATTGTCACGACATCCACAACATTCACTACCTCCACTATCAACCCTCAAAGGAAGCAGCGTGGACCAGCTACAAGATACATTGCAGACATTTACCAAAGCCCATTCGACAGCATCTTCCAAGCCTTGATCATCTGAAGTAGCAAGGGCAACACCAACACTGCAAGTTACACATAAAGTCAATGACCATCCTGACTGGAAAATATATCTCAGTTTTGCGGGTGTCACTTGATGAATATCCTGCCTTTCGTTCCCTAACATTATTGTGAGTGACCCTGCACCAACGTGACTGCAACAGTTCAAATGGGCAGTGCACGGCCACCATGTGCAGAACAACAGTGTATGGGCAATAAATGATGGCCCAGCCAGCAATGTCTGATACCTATCAATGAATAATACAATAATGTTTCACTGTTTGGCATCTTAGTTTCCCTTGCTGCGATTCTGAATAGATTTAGTCGATATTCTTGAATCGAAGGCAATGGAGAAGTGATTGGATGGAAGTGCAATAGTTTTTGAGTGGAAAGAACGTCATAAGGCAGATGCTAAGAAATTATTTCTGTGGGTTTGGGAATCCAAAACATGATGACAAGATCTCAGGATAAGGGGCAACTTATCTGGGACTAAGATGATGTGAAATCACATCCCTCAAAGGGTCTCAGCGTATTCAGTATTCGCCATTCCAAAGACTGTGGATGCACTGTCAATGAATTCAGTGAAATCTTCTCAGAGATATGGAGGAGCTTCAGGTTAGATGATGTTACAATGATATGGAGGTATAGATTAGATTAGATTACTTACAGTGTGGAAACAGGCCCTTCGGCCCAACAAGTCCACACCGACCCGCCGAAGCGCAACCCACCCATACCCCTACAACCTAACACTACGGGCAATTTAGCATGGCCAATTCACCTAACCTGCACATATTTGGACAGTGGAAGGAAACCGGAGCACCAGGAGGAAACCCACGCAGACAGTATAGTTGCAGCATGACATTATGACTCCAGAGCTCAATACCTCTACCAATAAAACCTAGCACACCATATGACTTCTTAACAGCATTTCAAACTGGGTAGCAACATTCAGGGATCTATGTACATGGAAACCAAGATCCATCTGCACATTAACATTACCAAGAATATTTCCATTGACCAAGTATGCTGCCTTCCTGGTATTCTTCCCAAAATGAATCACCTCATAGTTAGCTGCATTGAAACTCCATTTGCCACCTCACAGCCCAATTCTGCAGTTTGTCCAAGTGCCCCTAAAACCCGCAAAATATTTCCACACTGATCACTACTCCTCCGATTTTAGTGTCATCTGTAGACTTACTATGCCATCCAGCTATGCCTGCATCTAAGTCATTTATAAAAATTACAAACAGTCGTGGTCCCAAAACAGATGCTTGTGGCGCACCATAGTTACCGGACTCCGTGCTGAATATTTTCCATCAACCACCACTCGCTGCCTTTTACAGAAAACCAGTTTCTAATCCAAATACTAAATCACCCTCAATCCCACACCTCTGCATTTTCTCCAACAGCCTACCACGTGGAATCTTATCAAATGCTTTACTGAGGTCCATGTACACCACGATAACTGCCTCACTCTCTTAAACATGCTTGGCCACCTTCTCAAAAACCTCAAAGAGGTTTGAGAGACATGTTGACTATTTGTAATCAAATTATTGCTTGCTAGATGATTATAAATCCTATCTCTTATAATCCTTCCCAAATAAGGCCAACTGGCCTGTAATTGCCTGGGTCATCTGTAGTGCCCTTCTTGAACAAGGGCAAACATTTGGAATCCTCCAGTCCTCTGGTACTAAACCTGTAGACAATGAAAACTCAAATATAAAAGCCAAAGGCTCCAACAACTCCTTCCTAGCGCCCCAGAGAATGCTCGAATAAATGGAGATATGTAGATGATGGAGGAGGTTAGAGCGATAGGGAGGGATGTAGGGTTTGGACGTGGTGAAAGAGATAACGAGGGGTGCAAATGTTGGAGGTGGTTAGGGAGAGAAGGAGGGATCTGAGTTTGGAGGAGGTTGCAGAGTTATGGAGAGGTGAAGGAGTTGAAAAGTATTAGAGAGATGTAGAGTGGTGTTGGATTTGAAGGAGGTTAGAGAGGTAGGGAATGGTGTACGTTTTGGAGGTGATTAGAGAGATAGGAAGGGATCTGGGTTTAGAGTAGGTTGCAGCGATAGGGAGGAGTGAAGGAGGTGGAGAGTATTAGAGAGATAGGGAGGTATATAGTGTTTGGAGTAGGTCAGAGAGATAGGGAGGGTGTAGGATTTGGACTAGGTTAGAGAGGTGAGGAGTGTTGTCGGATTTGGAGAAGGTTAGAGAGACAGGTATGGGTGTAGGATTTGGAGGATGCCAGAGAGATAGGGAGGGTTGCAGGGTTTGGAGGAGGTTAGAGAGTTGGGAGAGATCTCTGTTTTGAGGAGGTATGGGAGCGAGGGAATGGAATAGCGTTTGGATGAATTTAGAGAGATAAGGAAGGTCTGGGTTTGGAGGAGTTTGCAGAGATAGGGAGTGTTATGGGGCTGGAGTAGTTGAGAGAGATAGAGAGGAGTGTAGGGTTTGGAGGTGGACAGAGAAGAAGGGACGGGTGTAGGGTTTGGAGGAAGTTAGAGAGGTGGGGAGGTGTAGCATTTGGAGAAGTTTAGAGATGGGGATAGGGTAGGGTTTGGAGGAGATTACAGAGATAGGAGGGGTATGGGGCTGGAGTAGGCTAGAGAGACTGGGAGGGGTGTAGGTTTTGGAGGTGTTTAGTGAGATAGTGAGGGGTGTAGAGTTTGGAAGACGTTACAGAGATACGGAGGGGTATAGAGTTTGGAGGAGTTTAAAGAGGTAGGGAGGAGGACGGTTCTGGAGATATTTACAGTGATAGATTGGATGATGAAGGACAGAAAAAGGACAGAGAGTAATTGAAGGAGTGAGATCTTGGAGTGTCTAATCACGAGAGCCAAAGAGTCAGTGCCATACACATAGGAGGGGCCCTTCTGCTGACTGTAATAAAATAAAAGACACCGTAGACCCTGCAAACTCCTCCTTCCTAATACATTGGAGCTTATGCCAGAATTGAGAGGGATGTCCTCCAGACTGCTCAAGCAACAATGTGACAGAACAAAACCTCATGGGGTCATATCAAAGACTGACATGGAAAACTCCTGCTGATTCCCCTCCCTCACCCTCACGGTGTCACATCAAACACTGACTCGGAAACCTCCTGCTGACTCCAATCCCTCAGCCTCACGGGGTCAGATCAAACACTGACACGGAAACCTCCTGCTGACTCTCCTCCCTCAGCCTCACGGTGTCAGATCAAACACTGACACGGAAACCTCCTGCTGCCTCCCCTCCCTCAGCCTCACGGTGTCAGACCAAAGCCTTACACAGAAACCTCCTGATGACTCCCCTGCCTGAGCTGGTGGATCAGTGCCCCTCTACATTGAACAACACTTGGAGGAATCACTGAGAGACTGACAGAGCTGGAGAATGTATACTGCGTGGGCCATTTCAAAACCACCACCAAGGGGAGCTCAGCCGCAGCGTTGCTGATCCAGGTGGTCGGGTCCAAAAGGACGCAACTGCTTCACTGCATCTGCACCGGGTCAGGGGGAATGACTGATACGGAGAAACATCCTTACCTCATCTCCACCAACCTACCGACTACAGACACATTGTTCAATGACCATATTGGGAACGGTGGCTACAGCACACAGTATTCCTGGAGACAAAGTTCCACTTTTACATCGTGAAGCCCCCTGTGTATATGTGTCACCATCAATGTGCTAAACAGGGCAGATTGCCAATAGATTCTGGAATTTTGCACTGTCCTGTGTGAGGTGGTTCGCGTCATTACCAACAGCAGCAGATTTGTACTCCAGTATAATTTTCACTATCACTGCTTGGCGTATGCTCCACTTCATCCTGACCATCAAGCCAGTGATACACCCTTGTTAAATGGAGAATACAGGAAGTCCTCCCTGTAGTATCACCAAATACACCTCAGAATGAGATGAAGTTACTAAATTGGACCACTTACTCACCACATGGTATAAATAGCAAATGATACATAGATCTAACCAATGAATCAAACCTAATCTCTACAATCCTCTCGCAGTCTGGGTGAGTGGTGGTGGACAATCACACAACTCACTGGGGAAGGAGGATCCACAAATACCACCCTTGAAGAGCCCAGCACGATAATAGAAAAGCTATGGCTGCAACTTTCACAAATGTGTTCAGACAGACATATCGATGGGATGTTCTTTTTCAGTTGCAAAATGTGTTGCTGGAAAAGTGCAGCAGATCAGTCAGCGTCCAAGGGGCAGGAGAATCAATGTTTCGGGCATGAGCCCTTCTTCAGGAATCATGCCCGAAACGTCTCCAGCTGGATAGATCTCCAGCATCTGCAGTCCTCACTTTCTCCTACGTGATCTATTTTAGTCTCCTCCAGATGGCAGTCTCTAGCTAATCCTATTCACTGTGTGTGGTATTTACAAAGAGCTGGAGGGATTGGAGAATGCAAAGGCTGTCGCTCGTATAACATTCCATTCAGGCTGTTCCTGATTGGATACAGCACTGGCATCTATCTGACAATGTGGGAAACTATCCGGGTGTGTCCTGTACATGCACAGAAAAAACATCAGACAATCAATGACTGCCCCATTGCTCTAATCTCTATCATTAATAAAGGGATGGCAGATGTCACCTACAGTGGGATCAAGCAGCACTTCCTCAGCACCAACCTGCTCACGAAAGCTCAGTTTGGGTTCTCATCCCTTCGGCTCATTGAAGCCTTGGTTTAACGATGTCCAACAAGAAAACACACTGCTGAATTCTAGAGGTCAGGTGACAGTGACAGTTAACATGATCATAACTGCATTTGACCAAATGTTGTATCCAGGATTAACGGCAAACCTGGAGCAAATAGGAATCGTCTGCATTGGCAGAAGTTACACCTGGTATAAAGGAAGGTCGCTGGGGTTGGTAGAGAGCAGCCATCTCAGCTCCACCACCGCTCCCCAGGAGAGGGGATTTTGGGTAAGCCTGCAGATGAGAAACGGAATGGGAGGGTACCATACCCGACAGGATAATAGGGCTACTCTCTCGTTAGACAGAGACGACGGGTGGTAGTTTAACTGGACAGTCATCATGCCTCAAGTGAGGGAGAGCTTGAGGAGGACAGCCCTTTTCAGACACTTCAGTCAGTGCAGGAATTGAACCCACACTGTTGGGATTAATCTGCATTACAAACCAGTCATCCAACTGATTGAGCTAAGCAAGTCCTCACTCAACTCCATGGGGAAGATACTGTAATATTATTCCATTCAGATATGTTGTTAGACACCTCTGGAGCAGGTGAAACTAGAAGCAAGCTTCCTAGCTCAGAGAGAGGGACAGCATCAGTGAGCTATAAGAGTGCTCTCTGCCCTAGGCGCAATAATTTTCAGCTGCTTCATAAATGATCATCCCTATTCAAGTGAAGTCACAACTGGGGATGTTTGTCAATGATTGAACAGTATTCAACACTATTTGTGATTTACTCTGATACTGAAGCAATCCTTATGCAAATGCAACAAGGAACTGGGAATATTTAGTTGTGTGCTTAACAGTGACAAGTACAATTCCCATTGCACACATGCCAGACAATGATTACCTCTAACAATTGAAAATGGAACTATATCCTCTAACGTTCAATGCCACCACCATCACTGAACTCCCAACGACAAATATCCCTGGGATTACCATTAACCAGAACTGGACTGACCATATAATTTCATTACCCATTCTTGTAAAGGGCTTATGCTAAAACGTTGACTCTCCTGTACCTCAGATGCTGGCTGATCTGTTGTGCTTTTCCAGCGCCACACTTTGATGCATATAAATTAATTGGCTACAAAATATCTCAAGGGCTAGGAATCCTGCAGAAATAACATTACTCATGATTTCCAAAACGTGTACACCATCTGTAAAACACACATTGAATGTGTGTGTGATGAAATACCCGCCCCTCCCCATTTGCCTGGGAATGCAGCTTCAACCCTCATCCACTGACACTGAGGACCAGCAGTACCTGCCATCTCCACGGTGCCCTGCAGAAATTTACCAAGGCTTCTTACAACGTACCTCTGAAACCATGACCGTGAAGAAGGACAAGGGAAACAGATACATGGGATCATCACCATGTTCGTTTTCCCTTCCACCATCCTGATTGGGAAGTATATTGCCGTTCCTTCAGTGCCACTATTTCAAGTTCCCTCCTAATGGTATCGTAAGTCTAATTACAGCACATTGACTGCAGTGGTTCAATATGGCAGCTCACCCTCACCTTCTCAATGGCAACAAGAGCTGGGCAATAAATACTGGCCCAATCATATTCCATGTATAAATGATAATGAAAATATGGTCCTGACCTGCTCAATGCTGGACACTGTGCTTTGGATTTTGTAGCTCATGATGTTAGGGTCCAGGCAGTAACCTGTTTGTTTTGAACAACTGAAGGGATATGCTGTTTTAAACAATCTGTCAATCTCTCAGAGGCATGGCCTACGTACCGAACATCACACAGACACTGACATTCACATTCCACATTACCGAGCTCTGAAATAGACAGAAGCAATTCAAAATGTACTCATATCTGACTGTAACATGTTTAAAAACACAGTGATATTGTTGCCATGAAAGTGATTATGAGTGAATATTAGCAGGAAGAAAGTGAGGACAGCAGACACTGGAGATCAGAGTCAAAAAGTGTGTTTCTGATAAAAAAAAACATCCGTTCAGGCAGCATCTGAGGAGAAAAAGGTTCGACTTTGAGTTCACAATATTAATACAATGGAAAATAAATGAATATTTTCAAAGTCCTTGTACTTAATATTAATGTGATCTTGGGTGTGGTAATGAGATTTATCATTTCAATGCTCCTTACTGTGAGTTGGCCACTCACATCATATTGTTGTTATAAAAGTGAACGGAATAAAGGGTGGATTTTGTGCTTATTGGACAATCTAAAAGTTGGTATTATGAAAGGATGTCGGACCTTCAGTGAAAAGACTTTGCTGTTAATGGTTTGAACAATACTGCAAACATTTGCACAGAGATTTCCAGCTCAAGTCACACACAAGTAAATTGGGCTGGAATGATGCTGACCATCAATGGGGCTGCACAAATCTGTTTGGATACTGACATTGTGGGGCTAACATACACTGGATGTGGTTTATGATCGATGCAATGCAAGATGCCATGTGCCACATGAGCCCATCGCCTTTATAACACCTTCATTCAGGATTGGGTCCAAGGTACAGAATTACAGAGTTTAGGTGGCATACCAGAAGGGATATACTTGCAAGACATGGTTGTTTACAGGTCATTGTTACAAATGTTGAACTGCGTCCGGATCAGCGCCATGTACTAGTCCATTGACCAGTTTTCACCACTCACGTCTCTCCGTTTTTCAGGCATGTCTCCAATCAGTCTATTGTGAGGGATTGTGTGAGTAACTGCCCAGATCCAGTTTGCAAGCTCTCTGGACAGATTTTGGAGATGGCCAGTATTTTGGAGGTCATGGTGAGGGCCAGTAACACTGTGTCTGAATTCAGGCTTTTCCTCAAAGTCATTTCCAACAGCTTTGCTGCCTGCAAGATGATGTGTTCACTGATCTGAACATGAATCGGCTGTTTACTACAGTCACTAAATTGTGTCATCGTTAGGTGAGCGCTCTGGTATTTCAATTATTGTTCACTTCAATTGTTTTCTACTGAAAAACAATGATGTTTGGTTTATTTTAAAATATGTAAGAAACAAAGTGATATTCACACTTCATTATACAAAATGTAAAAGCGACATGTTGTATATTTCCCACGGACTAATAAAAAAAGTCAGATTTTGTCTGCAAAACAGGATTCTGTGAACAGGACTATGTCCCTGGTAACTTCACAACCCTCTCTGGTAGGTTCTGTCCCACTGACAGGACATAGCCAGGCTGAGGGGGCTGCTCCTTGGTATATATTCAATACAGTGCTCAGCATTGATGCTGGATCCTGCGGCTGCAAGACTGCTCTGTGGCAGGTTATGAGGGAATCAATAAAAGGGAAACAAATAATTGACCACATTGTCACCGATCTGCCTGCTGCAGATACACCTCTCCATTTCATATATCGGTAAGAATGGTAACTGCACAGTTCTTATGGAGAGCAAGGGCTATCTTCACATTTTGCAGACCCACCTCACCATGATATGGGTTCCTAATGGGACAGGCGTTAAACAGATTGAGCAACAAATGATGATGCATCTATGAGATGCAATTGGCTTAACAGCAGCGGCCGAATCATAATCTGGACAACCCAGTCTGCAACCTCACAGTCCGACATACCTCCCAGTGTACAGTAACAGTCACGGCCCGACATACCTCCCACTGTACAGTAACCATCACACCCCGACATACCTCCCATTGTACAGTAACCATCACGGCCCGACATACCTCCCATTGTACAGTTAGCACCACGGCCCGACATTCCTCCCACTGCACAGTAACTGTCAAGAGCTTAGTGCTTAACACTACTGCCCCACAGCACAAAAGTCCTAGGTTCAATTCCGGCCTTAGGTGACAGTCTGTGTGGAGTTTGCACTTTCGCCCCGTGGCTGTGTGGGTTTCTTCTGGGTGCTCCGGTTTCCTCCCACAGTCCAAAGATGTGCAAGTCAGGTGAACTAGCCATGCTAAATTGTCCATCGTGTTAGGTGCATTAGTCAGTGGTAAATATAGGGCAGGGGAATGGGTCTGGGTGGGTTACTCTTCTGAGAGTTGATGTGGACTGGTTGGCCGAAGAACATGTTTCCACACAGTAGGGAATCTAATCTAACCTCCAAGGTTCAAGTCAGGAATATGATGGAAGAATCACTTGTCTGAATGAGTGCAGCTCCAACAGTACTCTAGGATGGATTTACTAGCAACAGGCAACACAATTTTGTGGGGAATATCCTGTCTCACAAACTTGAGTGATTATTTTGAGGAAGTGACAAAATTGATTGATGAGGGCGTGGGGCTGAATGTTGGCCGTCTGGACCTTAGCAAGGCCTTTAATATAGTTCCTTATGGCAGGCTCATACAGAAGGTGAAGTGAAATGGGATCAGCGGTCAGTTAGAAAGATGGATAGAGAATTGCTTGGTCATGGATGAAAGGATAGTAGTGGAACAGTGTTTTTGTGACTGGAGATCTGTAAATATTTTGGGGGAGTTGCAGATTGTGAGGATGATTGCCAGAGAATACAGCAGGATATAGGTCAGCTGCAGACTTGGACAGAGAAAACACAGATGTAACTTTATCTGGACTGTTGCAACGTGATGCATTTTAGAAGGTCTAATGCTGGAGTGAAGTTTAAAGTGGATGGAAAAACTATTGATTGCATCAACATCCGAAGGGATCTAGGTGCACAGCTCCAGAATTCCCGGGAAGTGGCAACACGGGTGGATAGGGTGATCAAGAATCTGACGGCAAACTTGCAGACATGCATCGGAGCATGCAGTATGAAAATTAACAGGTCATTGCTGTGGTTCTGTTCGCCGTGCTGGAAGTTTTTGTTACAAACGTTTCGTCCCCTGTCTAGGTGACATCCTCAGTGCTTGGGAACCTTCTGTGAAACGCTTCTGTGGTGTTTCCTCCGGCATTTATAGTGGCCTGTCCCTGCCGCTTCCGGTTGCGGCAGGGACAGGCCACTATAAATGCCGGAGGAAACACCACAGAAGCGCTTCACAGGAGGCTCCCAAGCACTGAGGATGTCACCTAGACAGGGGACGAAACGTTTGCAACAAAAACTTCCAGCTCGGCGAACAGAACCACAGCAACGAGCACCCGAGCTACAAATCGTCTCACAAACTTTGAATTAACAGGTCATATTGCAGCTGTAGAGAAACTTAGTTCGGGTACATTTAGAATATTGTGCACAGTACTGGTTGCCACACCAGCAGAATGATGTGGAAGTGTTGGAGAGCGTATGGAAAGGTTGACCAGCATGTTGTTTGGTTTGGAGTGTATTAGCCAGAAGGAGCAGTTAAACACACATGGTTTGTGTGCATCTCGGCATCATTGGCTATGGGGCTACCTGATAAATATTTACAAAATTATCAGAGGCATAGATAGAAGGATAGTTAGAAGCTTTTTTCCAGAGTAGAAATATGAATTACTCAGGATCGTAGGTTTTTGCTAAAAGGGAGAAAGTTTAGGAGATATGATCAGCAAGGTTTATTTTTGCTTTTCCAGACAGGATGTGTAAGTGCCTGGAATGCACTGATAGAGGAGAAGGAGCTAATATAGTAAGGTTTAAGAGGCATCTTGGCACAAATATGAGTCAGTAGGGAACAGAATGACATAGAGGGTGTCGGAGCAAAAACTTTCTTTTTAAATTCAGAACGGCATAATGTGTCAGGGCGGGCTTGCTGGGATGAAGGGCCTGTTCCTGTGCTGAACTGATCTTTAAAACAAGATTTGAGTGCAGGAGTGGCAAGATGTTAACTGAATGATTACTGATGATCAACAGCCACATACAGTGGATCTCTCCTCAACAACTTGCAGCTTCATACCCTCCCTCCCACAGTAGGGAAACTCAATATGGAGAATTGGACATGAAAGTCCAAGCTGGTAACTGGTGACTCCATTTCGTCCCCCGCTCCAGCAGTCTTCTATCTTGGACAGCAGCTTCGCGGGGGACACTGCACAGACAGAAGCTACATGTACTCCACACCCATCAATGCTGGCATCTGTCACATGCCAAGCTCACCATGCCATCCCAGCACATCTCCGACCCGCTGACAGTACGCTTCTGTACTTCAATGCTGCAGCTGAGGGTGCACTAACAACTCTCATTGAAGTGCTTCTGCAAGGATACTGTGCTCAGGGACACAGACACACCTCATGGACTACCCCTCTGGGCTTCTCACTCCGTGTTTGTACACACTGAATGCTGCTGCAAGGACACTGTGATCAGGGACACACACCCAGCTCACAGGCTGTCCCTCTGGGCTGCTCACTCCGTGTTTGTACGCACTAACTTTGAACTGACTTCAATGCTCACAGAATTATTACCTTGCCTTACACTGCTGAGTGTCTCCCCTCAGCCAGAGCTACCAGGCTCACCCGCCTGCTGTATTTTATTGGTATTTAGCACAACCACAAAACCAGGAAGCCTGATTTCATTTTCCACAGTCAGTCACGGTGCCCAGCACAATCCGGGAGCTCGGACACTCTCAGTCAGTCTCTCGTGGTTGTTAGGGTCAGGATCCTTCCCCTGTGATGGGGCGAGGAGCTGAATGTTGGGGAGCCCCCTATCTCTCTTAGTTCTTTCTCTCCTATTGTGGGATGGTTCCTTCTCGGATGTGAAAATTAGCAACAGATATTAAAGGAGATGGAAGTGGTTGTTACAGCTGTTAGTGGTGGGACAGCAGAGGGAAAGGTGGCGAGGTGGCCTGAGTGAGTGAGTAGGCATTACAGACACCAGGCAGAGTTGGCTAGAGGGGCAGACATGAGTTTGGAGAGACTGATAGAAGGTGCTGCATTCAGTTAGGGTGGGTAAGTCACATGCAGTTCGAGGTGTGAGGGTGGGAGAACACGAGCCTTGGTAGGAGGTGGGTGCAGTAACAGGGAGAGAGTGAGGGAGCGTTTAGAAATTGCAGATGATGACACTTACCCTGGTGGAGTGGAGAAGGTCACTGACCTTCTTCCTACACTGCTGGGCATTCACCCAGAAGGCTGGCACCTCACTGACACAGGGGTCAATCTCAGGCGAAGCTGGCAGGGTCTGGTGCCATGGCCTTCCCTGCCAGCCTTGGAGGAAGGTAATCTCCCTCTCCTGCACCATGTCATCTATCAGAATTTCAGGGGCTTGTCCACAAAGTGGGGCCACAGTTTTACCACCTCTGCCATGTCTAGGCATTTTCGGATTGGCAATCCTAGAGTATAATAACTTTTTAAAGACGGCCACTTTAACAGGGAGGCCGGTGCATTCTGGGATATCCAGGGACTGGGCAGTTGTTATGACGAAGGGTAAAAAAACATCGGGTTAGTGTCCGATGAGAGGAAGACCACGTGGGTGGGAGGAAATTTAATGAGGCAGATTGGGGATGGTACTATGAGAAAATGCACTTCATCTTGTGGAGAGTAACCCTCCATGAAACCCGACTAAAATGGGACTTGACCAAATCATAAGATGGGTTAGGTTTCTCTCTGTCTGAATCAAAAAGAGTTGAAGTATTGGGAGCAACAAACCTGGAGCGGAGAACTTTACAGGAGATTCAAAACCTGAAAAAGGGGCAACACAATGTTCCAGACTGTTAAAAGGAGCTGGGGAAAATCCAGGCCTTATTGTTACCTATATTATCCAATCCTCACTGGATGCAGGGATGGTGCCGGAGGACTGGAGAATGGCTAACACCGCAGCTTTGTTTAATGTGGAGCAAGGGACTGACTGAATAGGTCGCGGCTGGAATTCTGAGACAGTGGATAAACGGTCACTGAAGAAGTCCCTGGGACTCCAGGTCGGTCAGTCTGGATTTGTTCAAGGAAGATCGTGTGTAATTGATCTGACTGTGTCGGTTTGAGGCACTGACCTGTAACTGCATGTGAATTACTTGGATTTAACGAGAGATCCGATGGCAGACTGTTTAAAACCAGAAACTGTAGGATCCAGGTGAATAGAGCAAACGACCCAGAGAATTGCAAGGCAAGGCATTTGTGGACATCAACAATAGAGAAGAATGCACAATAAATGAGAATATGGTCAGTGTGGGCAGATAAATGAAGGTAGCTGGAAACACCAATAATCTCGTTAATGGAGCAAATGGCATTATTTCCTCTATCAGACAAAATACTCTTCAGAGCAGGAAGTTTATGCTGGAAGTGTATAAATAATGAGTTCAGTCACAGCTTGTGGACTGTTCACAATTCTGGTCACTCCATCACATGGAAGGATGGAATTGGACTGGAGAGGGTACAGAGGGGATTCTTCACCCTGTGACAGTGGAAGTGCAGTTATGAGGAAAGATAGGAACGGAGGGTGCTGAGAGGAGATTTGATTGGGGTGCACATATTGTCAGGGGCCTGGGTAGAAAGGGAGAGAACACCTTGTTCCTGTTGGAGAGCTCAGTTACCAGTGGCGAATATTTAATCCAATTGGATGAAATATTAGAGAAGTGGTGACGAAAGCTGTTATTTTACCCAGAGTATGGTCGGGATCTGGGAGGCACACATAGAAGCGGACTGGAGGCAGAAACTCACAAACCATTTTAAAAAGCTGCCGGGTTTTGCACCTGAAGGCCGACACTGTCCGCGGAGACAGAACTAGGGCTTTAAAAAACAATGTTACATCTTGTCCAATGCGGACAGTGGACAGAGTGATCTCCTCTATACTGTGCTATTTTCTGAAGTTTTCAAAGGTTACCAATGTTTGACAGGATCAATACGCAGGGATGAGGGGAGAGGGCAGGGAGGAGCAGTGTGTAAATTGATTAGCATCACAATAATAGTGATCGCATCCTTTATACACAATGGTACTTCACTGTTTTGTCCTATTTATCCTTCCTGTAGAAATTGGAAAAAAAATCTTTGAATATCGAATTCTCAGTCGTGGTCACACTGCAGCCCCATCTCCATAATGAGAGCTACATCTGGCCTGGTTCACACTACTTAAAGCTACCATTTCATTTGCCTTTTTGAAAGGTTCCCAGCTTTATTCTTGCCCTATGGAAGGCTGCTCTCAGTCAACTAATGTTTCTCACTCTCATTTTTGTATATGATTCTGTACCATCATCCTGAACTTTACAATAAAATGATCGCTACACCCCCAAACGCTCCCCTAATGACACTGGATCCATTTTCCCCACGTCTTTCCGTGGGACCAGGTCCAACAGTACATGCTCTCTTGCGTTGGACATATACTCCTGCAGTGAGCTTTCCTCCATATAATCCAGGAACACTTGCCCCTCATGACCCTTCACCACCAGTAACCCAGTCAATATCTGGATAAATTATGTTTCTCAGTATCACTAATCTGTAGTATTGTCATTGCTCTCAAATGCCCCTGCATATTTATTCTCCATCATTTCTTTGGTTGCTGGCTGACAGACTGTACCTCACAGGGTAATTGTATACTTTTTGTTCTGTCGCTGCAGCCAAATTCATTCTGTCCTTGGACGGATCCTCTTTCTCTCGGACTCCTTAACTAACACTAATCAAAAACAATACTTCTACCTTCATCCTTTCCCTTCCCTTATATCATTTCAGAATCCCTTATACCTAGCAATATTTAACACCCAGTCCGACCATTCCTTGAGCCAGCTCTCGGCGATCAGTCCATCAGATTTCCACACACCAATCTGCATCTGGAACTCCCCAAACTCCGAGTATTTATATCCGTGCAGAGTACCTCAGATTAAGGCTTTCTTTCTTACTCCATCTTCCACTGATAAACTTGTTGTTATAAATTAGTACCAACTGCATCTCCCATGATGTTGAGAATCCTGGTAGTCTCCTCTACTATGCCTTTTTGAATCCTAAGCACACACCAAGTTATTTTCAATCCCTCCCAAACACCCCGTAAGAAATTCAGTCCCAGCTCTATCACTTGTTAGCCCATCCACCTTGTACAGTTGCTGCCTTGTCCAGAACCAGTCCCAATGTCCCAGGAATCTGAAGCTCTTCCTGCAGCACCATCGTTCCAGTCACACTCTCATCTACCTAAAATTCCGAGTTTTGTTCTCACTTGGACACGGCACTGGGAGTATTCCAGGGATTGTTACATTTGAGGTCCCGCTTGCTAACCATCCACCGAGCTCCCTAAATTCTGATTCCCAGACCACTTCACCCTTCCTACCCAGGTCATTCCTACCAACATGGACATGACCTTTGACTGCTCACAGGCCCCCAGATGAATGTCCTGCAGACACAGTGACATTCTTAACCCCACTATCCTGGAATTATAGACATGCTGACATCTTGTTCAATTTCCTGTCTCCCCTATGAATATTGTTTCTCCTTCCTTTCCCTCCCCTCCTATATAGTCAGGCTGCTTGTGGTACCACAGACATGGCTCCGACTGCACTCCCCTGAGCAGCCCGCATCTTCATCAGCTTTCAAACTGGGAAACTGAATTGGGAGGGAGACACCAGGATATTCTCGTATTCCCTGACTGTTTCTCTTCGATTGCCTAATCCCCCATTCCCTTACTTATTCCAGGCCGTCATGTCTGCAGGGTGATCTGCTCTGTGTGTGTGCAATCTCCCTAATTCTCAGCATCACAGATGCCCCATAGAGTCTCTAGTCACTGTCTGAGCTCCAAGACCCAGTGTTCATCTAGGACACGAACAGAGGCTATGACCTCCCAATGTAACAGAACGCATTCTCCATCTGACAAATATGTCTTGCCATGTCTTAAAATACAACATGTTTAGAGTAACTTAATTAATTACTTAGAATGAAGTTAACATCCGGGAAATAACAATATGGTTAAGTCCCTTTTTCAACTGTGATTACTGAGGGAAATTTATTATATCGGCTCACAAGTTCACTTCTCCCTCTTATTTCTGTGTTCAAGCCTTATTTCAGAAGTTGAAAAAAATAAATTGGCTGACTTACAACAATTAACTGACAGTCTTTAATAACAGTGTATTTATCAGCCAATGAACTTACAGCATTTTCTGTGATGGCTGTGCCACATCTATCAAACTCAGTGCAGGCAGGTCCCAGCAGCAGAAAGTTATCTCTGTGATTCCAGGTACGTGTAATCCTCCAGCTCCCACTCCATAGAACATAGAACATAGAAGAATACAGCGCAGTACAGGGCATTTTGCCCTCGATGTTGCGCCGATCCAAGCCCACCTAACCTACACTAGCCCACTATCCTCCATATGCCTATCTAATGCCCGCTTAAATGCCCATAAAGAGGGAGAGTCCACCACTGCTACTGGCAGGGCATTCCATGAACTCACGACTCGCTGAGTAAAGAACCTATCCCTAACATCTGTTCTACACCAACACCCCTTAATTTAAATCTATGCCCCCTCGTAATAGCTGACTCCATACGTGGAAAAAGGTTCTCACGGTCAACCCTATCTAAACCCCTAATCATCTTATACACCTCTATCAAGTCACCCCTAAATCTTATTTTCTCCAATGGAAACAACCCCAAGTGCCTCAGCCTTTCCTCATACGATCTTCCTACCATACCAGGCAACATCCTGGTAAACCTCCTCTGCACCCGTTTCAGTGCCTCCACATCCTTCCTATAGTATGGCGACCAAAATTGCACACAATACCCCAGATGCGGCCGCACCAGAGTCTTATACAACTGCAACATGACCTCAGGACTCCGGAACTCAATTCCTCTACCAATAAAAGCCAGTACGCCATATGCCCTCTTCACCGCACTATTTACCTGGGTGGCAACTTTCAGAGATCTGTGTACAATGGAAACCAAGATCCCTCTGCTCATCCACACTACCAAGTATCTGACTATTAGCCCAGTACCCCATCTTTTTGTTACTCTTACCAAAGTGAATCACCTCACACTTAGCTACATTGAACTCCGTTTGCCACCTTTCTGCCCAGCTCTGCAGCTTATCTATATCCCGCTGTAACCTGCCACATCCTTCCTCACTGTCAACAACTCCTCCGACTTTCGTATCATCCGCAAACTTGCTCACCCAACCTTCTAGCCCCTCCTCCAGGTTATTTATAAAAATGACAAACAGCAATGGTCCCAAAACAGATCCTTGCGGAACACCGCTAGTAACTGCACTCCAAGATGAACCTTTACCATCAACTACGACCCTCTGTCTTCTTCCAGCCAGCCAATTCCTAATCCAAACCTCCAACACACCCTCAATGCCATACCTCCGTATTTTCTGCAGTAGCCTACCATGGGGAACCTTATCAAACGCCTTACTAAAATCTCAAAGAATTCTATAAGGTTTGTGAGGCACGACCTGCCCTTCACAAAACCATGCTGACTATCCTTGATCACATTATTCCTATCCAGATGTTCATAAATCCTATCCCTTACAATTCTCTCTAAGACTTTGCCCACAACAGAAGTGAGACTCACCGGCCTATAGTTACTAGGGTTATCCCTGCTCCGCTTCTTGAACAAGGGAAACACATTTGCTAGACTCCAGTCTTCTGGCACTACTCCTGTAGACAACGAAGACATAAAAATCAAGGCCAATGGCTCTGCAATCTCCTCCCTTGCTTCCCAGAGAATCCTAGGATAAATGCCATCAGGCCGAGGGGACTGATCTATTTTCACCCTTTCCAGAATTTCAAACACCTCTTCCCTACATACCTCAAAGCCATTCATTCTACTTAATTGTGACTCAGTATTCACATCGGCAACAATGTCCTGTTCATGAGTGAATACTGACGAAAAGTATTCATTCAGTGTCTCCCCAATTTCTTCAGCCTCCACACGCAACTTCCCACTACTATCCTTGACTGGACCTAGTCCTACCCTCGTCATTCTTTTATTCCTGACATACCAAGAGAAATTCTTAGGGTTTTCCCTAATCCTACCAACTAAGGACCTTTCATGTCCCCTCCTTGCTGCTCTTAGCTCTCTCTTCAGGTTCTTCCTGGCTACCTTATAACTCTCAATCGCCCCAATCCACTCTGCTCCCTCACAGGGTCACCGTCTCTGTGACTTCCAGGTACATGTAATCCTCCAGCTCCACCTCCACTCTGCCCCCTCACAGAGTCAGCGTCTCTTTGACTCCCAGGTACGTGTAATCCTCCAGCTCCCACTTCACTCTGCTCCCTCACAGGGTCACCGTCTCTGTGACTCCCAGCTACGTGTAATCCTCCAGCTCCCACACCACTCTGCTCCCTCACAGAGTCACTATCTCTGTGACACCCAGGTATGACTTGGCCTCGAACCTCAGTGCTGATTTATATCCTCTCACTTTGCTGCCTCTGTCACTCCCCGGTGTAAGTGAGCTTCAAACACCAGCTCCAAGTTGCTCCCTCAAATGGTCACTCCCTCTGTGACTCCGTGCTGATTTTCAGCCTCCTGCTCCGCTGCATCTCCAACTCCAAGTCCCAGTCGGCCTCGGTCTTCGCTGCTGAGTTATATTCTCCCGATCTGTGCCTCTCTCTCTCTGGTTCTCTCCCTTTGTGACTCCCAGGTAATGGTCGGCCTCAATCCTCAGCTGAGATTTATAACATACCATTCCGCACTGCTCTCTTATAGGATCGTCGTTGTGCCTGGAAAACAGTGGGAAAGAGGAGGATTAGACAGAGCAGATGGTGTTACAGTGATTGAGCGAGCTGTATGGAATGGAACTGGTTATCTGGGGAGCTGGGAAGCCATGCAGCAGATAAAGACATTTACTGGAAGATACAGCGAGAGTTGCAGGCACTGACGAAGGCAAAGGAAATCTGAGAGATGGCATGTTCATGACGGAGCTTTGTAGAGTCTAAAGGGCTTTTTCTGAGCTGCTTACAGAGATGTGTAGACTTCAACAAATGCAAATTGACAGCCAGGAAGTGTTGTATGGTACTGGGGACAGTTGGATGTTACAGAGTTAGAAGACTAGCAGTAACTGGGGGGAATATAAACTTTTGGAGCACTGGTGGTGTTCAAGGACCCCCAGGACATCAGGAGGTGCAGAGAATGGGAGCATTCCAAATTGTCGGATTGTAGGGTCTGGAAGTCCTGAGATGGATACGGAGGATGAAAAGTGCCAATACAGACAAACATTGCAATTACAGAGATTTACGAAGGAAACCTCTGCTGTCATTGATTGCAGTTATATGTAGAGTTACAGAAGCTAAAGGGGTTACAAATTTTTAAAGGGAGAGATTTCAGGTGATCAGAAGTCTAAACAAGAATAAAGACATTTTAGAGATCTGTTACAGATGGGTATGGAAGAGGTAAGATATTATGAGGAACTATAAGTCGGGGAGGATGTCAGATACAAAAGGGAGAGCTGCATTCTCTGTGTGCAGTTATAGACGAGAGATTGTGCTGTAGCACCTGCTGGAGGGTACACAGATAACAACAGTTCCAACGGCTGGTGCAGGGGCTCAGGAAGGCAGCTCACCACCATCTTCTCCAGGGAGTTACTAATGGGAAGGTAATGGTGATACTCTGCTGTTTACAGCCAGACAGAAAAATAAATCCAGCAGTGCAATGAAATTTCCCTGTCACAACAACATGCTTAGCATGGATAGAGGATTTGTCTGATTGCCACAAGGCAGAGAGTGTGAACAAAGGGGTCTTTTTCACGATGGGAGCTGATGATGAGGGGAGCGCCGCAGGGGTCAGTGTTGGGACTACACTCTACACGTTATCCATTCAGAGTCTGGACAAAGGATGTGAAGGGGTAGGAGAAATGGTTTTCCAAGAAAGATCCCATGGATGAAATTCGTGCCATATAAGGAGCATGTGAAGTCTCTGGGTCTGCTCTTGATGACGTTTTGAGCCGCGCGAAGAATCTCATTCAGACTGACAGAATACTGACGGGTCTGGATGGAGTGGATGGGGGCAAGTTGTTTCATGAGCAGGAGAGACTAGGGGCCAAGGGCACAGCTTCAGAGAGAAGGGACCACCCATTGGAATAGAGAAGTGGAGGAATGTATTCAGCCAGAGAGTGATGGATCAGTGGAACTCACTGCCTCATGGGGCTGTGGATGCTAAGTGACTCAGTGTATCTAACTCCGAGATAGCTAGGTTCTTGATAAATAAGGAGATCAAGGGTTACAGGGAGTAAGTCAGAGAATGAGCTTGAGAAACAATTCAGCCATAATCAAATAGTGGAATAGACCCGATGGACCGAATGGCCTAATTCTGCTCCTGTACATGATGGTCTTATGGACTGCGCTTTTTCCATAGGTCTCTAACTGTGCAGTTATAATTCCTGGCATATTGTTTACCATACATTCCAGCACCTTCCTGATTACTTTTGTCACCTCTTGGTTTCAGATCAACTGCAGAAAGCTACATCACAGAGTAACGTGGGAATCGTTGTGTATAAATCTCAGAAAAGTGGCATACAGGGCCAGCTGGACATAGAGAAGGCAAATGGAATGCTGGCATTGATTCCAAAGGGAATGGAGAATAAAAATAGGGAAGGCTTGTAACAACTATAGAGGACTCCAATCGACTCACACTGAGAATATTGAGAACAGGTTTGATCCCCTATCTGGAGGGAAAATGTCCTTGCATTGGAGGCAGCCCAGAGAAGGTTCACCAGGCTTATCTTCAAAATAAAGGGATATTGATGAGAAGAGGTGGAGAAGGTTGCAGTGGTTAAATTTTAGAAAATGAGGCAAATTTATTGATACAACAAAGAATTTTGTGTTCTTACAGATTCGGTACTGAGACATTGTTTCCCTGAGCAAGGATCTGTAACGGGAGATAAAGGGGAATACAGACACCAGAGAGACTAACAGAGAAAAGCTGGGTTGTAGAGACTGGAGGATGTTACAGAGTTCGGGTGGTTTGAGATCACTGTTGGTGGTTAGAGATCAGATAGGTTGTCGGGCTGAAAGATGTCATGGAGAGGTACAGGGAAATCATTCCAGAAGGAGTTACATTGATAGGGAGGAATATAGGTTCTAGAGATTACACAGATAGGGGTGGCAGTTGGAGTTACAGGAGATACAGAAACTGGGAGGGTTGTGGGGACTGGATATTACACAGATATGGGTGGTAATTGAATCCGCAGGATTTTATAGAGAGAGGGAGGATTGGAGGGACTGGAGATTACACAGATATGGATGGTAGTAGGAGCTGCAGGACTTACAGAAATGGGGACGGTTGTAGGGACTGGAGAGTACACAAGTAGGGATGGTAGTTGGAGCTGCAGGAGTTTATATCGAGATATCAGGATTGTTGGTGTTGGAGACTGCATTGACATGGACAATAATTGGAGCTGCAGGAGTGAGTGAGATAGGGAGGGTTGAAGGGGCTGGATGAGTTTACACAGGCAGGGAGAATTGTAGCGATTGGAGGGGCCAGAGATGCTGAGGGTTACAGGGCTGCAGGAGTTCACAGAGCTAGTGAGGACTGTGAAAGCAGATTTGCAGCATTCCCATCAGTTACACAGAGATGTGGAGTGCTGTTCTGGAGGAGGTTACAGAAACCAAAAGGGTTGCAGATACTGGAAGATATTACGAAAGACAGTGAGCTATAGTATTTGAGGAGTTTACAGCGACAGGATGAGTTGAGGAGTTGGAGGCTGCTACAGGTGTTCAACATGCTGCAAAGGATCAATAGCCTTACATCGATCAGGGGGATTTGAAACTCTGGAGATAAAGAATTGCAGCAATTGAAGAATATCACAGAGATAGGGAGTAACACATGAGTTAGAGGAGTTATAACAGGGATGATCTGTAGGCAATGGAGTAATAGAAAATACAGGGTGATCTGAATGGACTACAGGTGATCAAAAGGACAGTGAGGCTTCTCAGTGTAGGACTGGGGCAGTTTAGCAGACAGGGAGTATTTTATGGAATGTTGCTACTAACAGAGATTAAGAGAGTTGTTTAGAATTGAGGAATGAACAGAGGATGGACGTTCATGAAGACCTTTGTTGATGTCGGATGCTGAGGTTCTGGAAATTAAATGGACCAGCAAGTTGGACAATCTGTCAGAGCTTACAGAGACAGAAACAGCACTAGAGCCTGGAGACACTAACACAGATAGGGAACATTGCAGACACTGGAGGAGGTTTCTGCTTTAGGGATGGTTGTAGGGGAATGTAACGTTTACACAGATAGGGGTGTAAGAGCGGGAGAAGATTATGAAGATGATTAGATCGGTGGGGAGACTGGAGGAGCTTACATTGACAGGGCTGGTGATAGCAACGGGAGGATGTTACATAGATAGTGAGTCTTGTAGAAACTGATCAGGAGAGTCACAAGCATTGGAGTTGGTTCCACAGTTCGGGGAGTTGTATGGGCCTGAGAGGATTAGACAGATCGGGAGGATTGTAGGATGTTCACATTTTCAGAGTGTCTCAGGACTGGAAAAGGTTACACAGTTAAGGAGGGATGTTGGAGCTGTGGAAGTTCACAGAGACTCAGAGGTTTAAAGGGTTTGGGGCTGTTTATGGATAGAGGGATATATTTAGGGACAGTAATATGAACGCAGAGGGAGAGATTAGATTAGACTCCCTACAGCGTGGGAACAGGTACTTGTCCACAACAAGTCCACACTAACTCTTCAAACAGTAACCCACCCAGACCAACTTCTCTTTGACAATGCACCTAACACTATGGGCAACTTAGAATAGCCAATCCACCTGTCCTGCACATCTATGGACTGTGGGAGTAAAGCGGAGCACCCGGAGGAAACCCACGCAGACACAGGGAGAATGTGCAAACTCCACAAAGTCAACCAACGCTGGAATCGAACCTGGGTCCCTGGCACTGTGAGGCACCATTGCTCACCACTGAGCCCCCGTGCTGCCCCAAATTGCAGAATTACACAAGAGAGAGTGTCTGAGGTGCTGGTAGGGCTGCAGGGAGTGGAGGAGCAAACAGAGATGTGGAGTGCTGATGTAGCTTGAAAAGTGTCTGGAGGTGTTTATATAGATATCAAGATCAGTAGGGATGCGAGAAGGTTACTGAGGTCGTGTGGTGCTATAGGCCAGGAGGGAGGAGTGTTATAGCGCCTACAGAAGGTTACAGTGATATCATGTTCTCCTGGGGTTTGAGGAAGGTCCACAGGTGGGTAATTTGTTCCAGACTGGAGGGTTTTACAGAGATGGGAGCACTGTAAGTATTGTGCAAGACTACATAAATAGGGATTATTGTTGTGAGTGCAGGATGTGATTAATGAGATTGGGCATGTTATTGACACTGGAGCAATTTACACACAAGGAGAGCCGTCAGCATCGGACTAGGTTTGTATACAGCGGGAATATGGGAGGGGTGGAGGTTACAGAAATAGGAAAATCTCTGGGAATTACCAGCATTCAAGACACTGCCGCAAATGAGTTGGACGGAAAGGCATGTCTCCTTGCTGTATGACTCTATCACACGACAAGAGACAGTGTGAGAGGTGGAATATAGAACAGAAAGATCCCAGGTTTCAATGCCAACTCCTTGGGGGGAGGCCTGCTTTCCCCTCTGTTGTACTGATCCTCACTAAGACAGCACAAGCCTGGATTGATAACTGTCAACTTCCTATATTGACACAGGAAGGCTCAGTACAGCAGAGATGAAAGTTAACAAGAGGGTGGGGATTGAGCCTGGAACCATCATGCTCTGTGTTCACCCTTCAACACTCTATCTATGTCATGTCTTCTGGACCAAAGTTCGATCCCTTAAATACCCTCTGCTTTGTTCACTGTGAGTGATCTTACCTCACTGCAGGATTTACTGAAGGCTTTAGATCTCACTCTCCATCTCTCTGGCTGACCGGTTTTCTTCAATGTGGTGATGGACGAAACAGGAATTGGGAATTCTGCTGAGTCAGAAATATCCTGATTACCTACAGGAGACAGAGGAATAGACAGAATGGGAAATTCAACTGACGCAGTGAGGGTTACACAGGGAGAATAGCACTGAGTTCCACAGAGATCTGGAAAATCCCAGTTTCCATCCCTGGCCTGCTCTGCTGTGTCTCTCTGGAGTGGAAAATACTATTGGCTCAGAAACTGGAGTAGCTGCAAAAGTTGCAGTCACCAGCATCAATTAAACACTCACAGTGAGGGGGACCACATGGAGAGATACTGAGTGATACCACCAGAGTGCAGGAAGGCATCACGATCAAACCATGGTCACGAACAACGTGCACTGGGATCAGTACTCAGGGATAAGGGAGCTATCAGTGGGCCAGGCAATGGCCTCGGGTTACTCTCACTCGATCGTTCATCCAGAATTTAATGCCAGTGGCAGGGATATCCATCTGACTACTTAATACCCTTTAAGTAAGGAAATCTATTATAGGCTGTCTGTCTGGCCTACATATGAACCAAGACCCAGAGCAATGGGTTTGACTCTCAAATGCCCTCTGAAATGGTCTGCAAGCCACTCAGCTCTAAGACTGGTCAGGGTGAGCATGCGATGCTGGCCAGCCAGAGACAGCAACATTCCACGAGTGCATCAAAACCAATCCTGCTGGCAGCAGTGTCCTGCCCAATCATGTCGGTAGGTTTATGGACAGGGCTTTAAACTGACAGAGAGGATGCAGGAACAGGGTTCAGGGGAAATCAGCTTTCAAAATCCAAAGAGAAAATGTGAAGCATCGGAACAGCATGGGGATGTGGCTGAAGACAAGCAGAAAGGAACAGGAAGGGACAGAGTTGAACTAAAACAGTACATCAGCGAATAGGATTGTGACAGGACATTGTGGGAAAATGTAAATTATTATGTTGTTGTTTTTGTGGAATGGACAAAGTATCTGCAATAAGGTGACTCGTGACACTGAGAAAAATGAGATTTAGTCAGCAGACAGACGTGATTACATGGTGAACAAAACGTGGAACATAAATATTCAACAGTAAACAACCTTATAGATCTCAGGCAGAATGGAAAAGCAAGATGGGAACCCTGACACGAATGGATAACTAAGGTATTACAGGGAAAGCACTTAGCCTCAGATTATGCAGCTGAATCAGCCTGAATGCAAATTCTGGGTGATACGTGTCAAAAACACAAGCAAGAGAACAGTTTTTAAGCTGCCTAGCATTATTTTATTGCTCATCCCTGCATTAAACAGGAATTAATTGCACTTCGTAACAAAGGTGGTGTGATGATATTGGGAGATTTCAATGCTTGTATTATCTGGGACAGACACATTGGCAAGAGTGATATTATCGTGGATCCTCCTTGAATGTTTAGGTCAGTATTTCTTGGAATAACACATTGTGCAACTGGGTAGGGATGTAACTATCTCAGATAGACCGTTGGGTGATGAAGCTGAGTGAATGAGAAATATTGCATTGAGATCCTCCAAGAAATTATACCGGAATTCAAAGAGATTATGACATTTTAAAATGACCATACAGCACACCCGAGCATCAGTAACAAAGCCAATTACATAATTTTGAGAGAGAACTGATCAAGGTAAGCAGGGGAAACAGACTGAAATGGCAGGCTATAAATGAAGAGTGGAAAGCATTTAGAGCTAGAGAGTCTTGGAGACGTACAGGACATAAACGGACCCTTCGGTCCAACTCATCCATGCCACCCAGATATTCTATCCTAATCTCGTCCCATCTGCCAGCACTGGACACATATCCCACTAAACCCTTTTTATTCATATACTAATACAGATGCCTTTTGAATGCTGCAATTGTACCAGCCTCCACCACTTCCTCTGGCAGTACATTCCATACATACACCACACTCTGCGAGAAAAGGTTGCCCATTAGGTCCCTTTTAAATCGTTCATCTCTCATCCTAGACCTATGCCATCTCGCTCTGGTCTCCACAATCCCATGGAGAAGACCTTGTCTGTTTATCTTATCCATGCCCCTCATGATTTTATATACCTCAAGAATGTCACCCCTCAGCCTCTGACGCTCAAGGGAAAACAGTCCCAGTCGCTTCAGCCTCTCCTGATAGCTCAAATAGTCTAACCCTGGCAACATCCTTGTAAATCTTTTCTGAACACTTTCAAGTTTCACAACATCTTTCCAATAGTAAAAATACCAGAATTGCACGCAATATTCCAAAAGTGGCCTAACCAGTGTCCCGCACAGCTGCAACATGACCTCCAAACTCCTGTACTCAATGATCTGACCAATAAAGGAAAGCATACCAAACACCTTCTTCACTATCCGCTTTCCTGCGACTCTACTTCCAAGGAGCTTTCAACTCCAAGATCTCTTTGTTCATCAACACTCCCTAGAATCTTCCCATTAAGTGGAAAAGTCCTGCTCAGATGTGCTTTCCCAAAATGCAGCACCTCACATTTATCTAAATTAAACTCCATCTGTCACTCCTCAGCCCATTTGCCCATCTGATCAAGATCCCGTTGTAATCTGAGATAGCCTTCTTCACTGTCCACTATATCTCAAATTTTGCGGCAATCTGCAAACTTATTAACTGCACCTACTACGTTCATGTCCAATCATTTATATAATGACAAAAAGTAGTGGACCCAGCCCCGATCCTTGTGGCACACCATCGGCCTCCAGTGTGAAAAGCAACCATCCGCCACCACCCTCTGTCTTCTACTTTTGAACCAGTTCTCTAGCCAAACGGTTAGTTCTCCCTGTATTCCATGAGATCTAACCTTGCGAACCAATCTCCCATGAGGAACCATTTCAAGCACCTCACTGAAGTCCAGATAGATCACATCCAATGATCGGCCCTCATCAATTCTTTTTGTTACTTATTCAAAAAACGCAATCAATTTCTTGAGACATGACATCCAACACACAAAGCCATGCTGACTATCCCTAGTCACTCCTTGCCTTGCCAAATACATGCAAATCCTAAATCGCAGGATTCCCTTCAACAATTTACCCACTACTGATATCAGACTCACTGGTCTATAGTTCCATAGCTTTCCCTAACTACCTTTCTTAAATGGTGGGACCACGTTAGCCAACCTCCAAAATTCAAGCACCTCACCTGTAATGATCAATTATACAAATTCCTCAGCAAGGCGCCCATCAATCACTTCCCTAGCTTCCCACAAAGTTCCAAGGTACACCTGATCAGTTCCTGGGGATCTATCCACTTTTATGTGTTTCAAGACATCCAGCACCTCCTCTTTTTTAATATGGACATTTTCAAGTTGTCACCATCTATTTCCCCACATTCTATACCTTCCATTTCCTTCGCCACTTTAAACATGATGCAAAGCACTAGGTTAGTATCGCCCCCATCTCCTCCGGCTGTACACAAAGGCTGCCTTGCTGATCTTTGAGAGGCCCTATTTTCTCCCTACTTACCCTCTTGTCCTTTATGTATTTATAAAAACCCTTTGGATTCTCCGTTACCCTATTTGTCAAAGCAAACTCATGTCCCCTTTTTACCTTCCTGATTATCTTCTTAATTACACTCCTCCTGCCTTTATAGTCTGAGGATTCTCTTGATTTCTCGTGTCAAATGTTTCCTTCTTTTTCTTAACCAAAAGCTTAGTTCTCTCGTCATCCAGCATACCCTACAGCCACCAGCATTACCTTCCACCCCAAATAGGAATACTGTATACTGTCTCTGGAAAGCCGTAATCTCATTTTTGAAGGCTTCCCATCTTCCAATAATAAAGGTTTCATTCTCCCAATTCCCAATTCCTGCATCTTACGAAACTGCCATTTGAAATAATGAAAAAATAATGCACATTCTAAATGAAGGCTTTGATGAGGTGAGCTCTGGTCAGTCCTGTAGATCTGGAGGTCACCAGATGCATGGAGAGTGCTTTCTACCAGAGCAGCACCAGGTCGGTGTCAGGCACACAGACAGAATGGGCAAATAGATTCACATCTGAACTCACATCTCCCAGCCTGGCAATCTGAAGCTGTGCACAACTATTCTGGTAAACATCTCCAAAATTAGGTCATCAAGATCGGCCCAATAGTCTAATAAAAATAAATCAGTCATTCAGACTAAAATATCCTTCAGGTTCCACAACCCATTCCCGGTTCCATCCTGCAGGTTCTATGAATCTCGCTCCCTCTAACCTACTTCAGGATCCCTATCCCCTCCTACATTTGTACAACCCTCCAGGTTCTTCAGCCTTTAGATTAGATTACATTACAGTGTGGAAACAGGCCCTTCGGCCCAACAAGTCCACACCGACCCGCCACCCACCCATACCTCTTACCTAATACTATGGGCAATTTAGCATGGCCAATTCACCTGAGCTGCACATCTTGGGACTGTGGGAGGAAACCGGAGCACCCGGAGGAAACCCACGCAGACACGGGGAGAACGTGCAAACTCCACACAGTCAGTGTGGTATTGAACCCGGGTCTCTGGCGCTGTGAGGCAGCAGTGCTAACCACTGGGCCACCGTGCCGCCCACTAAACTGTTCATGACGTGAACCCACAAGGTCATTTTCCGTGTGAATTGCGAAACGTTCAGAGAGAGTTTCCTTCGGTTTCCGTCAGAACCATTTCATTTTGGTTCAGGACCATTTGACATTGAGCGCCTATGTCCGACAGCAGAGTGGTGAGGAGGCTCCGACAGCAGGGGCTGCTTTCAGAGTCAGTCTGGATCAGAGACCTGAGCAGCTGCAAACACAACGAGAACACGTTGGACTTGCATAGGTTCTGTGATGTTGAAGTGCCTGCAGTGGAACAGCTTCATAGTGGTGGGGATTCGAACCCACGACTCGATAGAGACTGGAACTGAAATCCAGTGCCTTAGACCACTCGGCTACGCTTTCCGACTTCGTGACATGATCTGGAATCTAAAACTCTTCCTTCCTCTGCAATGTTCCCCAGAAGGGGACTAGAGGATGGTGGAGTTTAGAGTTAGGGAGGGATATCAGGACTGGAGGATTTTACAGTCATTAGTTATATTGAAGTGGCTAAAATTGGCTTCGGTAAATTTGAGGGTTCACGCCAATAAAGGAGTTTACGGAGCTAAGGAGTATTGTAGGGATGGAAGACGTTTCACAGTTTATGGGTTTTGTGGGGACTGGAGGAAGGTACCAAAACAGGGAAGGTTGAAGATTGAAGGGGTCTGCTGATAACCTCTACTGGGTTAAAGGCAAGATTCTTGGTGGAGTGGAGTAACAGAAAAATCTTGGGGTCCACGTCCATAGATCCTTCAAAGATGCCAGCCGTGTTGAAAGGGGTGGTAAGAAAGCATGCGATGTCTTAGCATTCATTAGCAAGGGGATTGAGTTTAAGACCTGTGACGTGAGGCTTCAGCTCCATACAGCCCTGGTTAGTCAACTCTTGGAATATTGTGCTATGTTCTATTCGCCTCATTATAGGAAAGATGTTAAAGCTTTGAAGAGGAAGCAAAAGAGATTTATCAGGAAGTTTTCTAGATTGGAGGGTAGGTCTAAATGAAGAAATGTTGGGGAAGCCAGGGCTTTTCTAATTGGAATGAAAAACGATGAGAGCTGACTAGATGGAGATGTACGAGATGATGAGACGCATACATAGGGTGGATAGCCCGAGAATGTTCCCATTGAGAAAATGGCTATAACGATGGGGCATAATTTTAATGGAATTGGAGGAAGTTTTATGGGAGATGTCAGAGGTAGGTACTTTACACAGAGAGTGGTGAGTATGTAGCATGCACTGCCAGCGTTGGTGCTACAGACAGTTAAATTAGAGACATTTAATTAACTTTTGGATATGCACATGGATGAGAGTAAAATGAATTTCTCAAAATGGAGACCTGTGCTCTGTGGTGTTCCACGAGGATCCGTGCTGGGTCCACTGTTGTTTGTGATACACATAAATGATTTGGAAGAAGGTATCGGTTACCTGATTATCAAGTTTGGAGATGACACTAAGATTGGTGGAGTAGCAGATAGTGAAGAGGACTGTCAGAGAATACAGCAGTGTATCGATCGATTGGAGAGATGGGCAGAGAAATGGCAGCTGGGGAGTTCAATCCAGGCAAATGCGATGTGATGCCTTTCAGAAGATCCAATTCAAGAGCAAACTAAATGGAAAAGTCCTGGGGAAATCTGACGAACAGAGAGATCTGGGTATTCAGGTTCCTTGAAGGTGACAACGTAGTTCAGTAAAGTGATCAAGGCGGCATACGGCATGCTTTCCTTCACTGGATGGGATATTGAGTAAAATAGTTGGCAGGTCATGTTACAGTTGTATTGGACTTTGTTTCGACAACATTTAGAATATTACATGCAGTTCTGATCACCACATTACCAAAAGGATGTGGATGCTTTGGAGAGAGTGCAGAGGATGTTCACCAGGATGTTGTCTGGAATGGAAGGGGCTAGCTATGAAGAAAGTTTGAATAGATTCAGATTATTTTCATTAGAAAGACAAAGGTTGACTGGGGACCTGATTGAGGTCTACAAAATCATGTGATGTACACACAAGGTGGATAGCATGAAGCTTTATTTTCCCCCAGAGTGCAGTGAATGGAACAGATGACAGAGATAAAGTGGATTGTAAAGACTGGAGGACCAAACAGAGATATGGAGGGTAGTCGTGACTGAAGATGTTTATAGATATAGGAAGGTTTACTTCTGCAGATTATTTAGACAAGGAGAGTGTGGAGTCTGACAGATTTTCCAGAAGGACAGTAATTTTGGTTGGACAGTTTCATAGATAAGGGAGCATTAGTAACATCCTCCATTTTGGTCAAAGTGGGAAGGGTTGTAGGGGAGAGTGACGTTTCTATAGATAGGGGTGTAAGAGCTGGAGAAGGTTATGGAGATGAGTAATGCATGGAGATAAAGGAGGAACTTACATTGATAGGGTGGGTGCTGGCGACAGGAGGATGTCACACAGATAGTGAGTCTTGTCGGAACTGGATTGGGAGAATCACAGGCTTTCGGTGGGTTCTGCAGATCGGGAATGCTGCAGGCACCTGAAAGGATTGTCGAGTCTCCAGCGAGTGATCGTGTATTTAGAACTGGAAGAGGTTACATAGATACGGAAAAATTGAAGACCAAGTATGCTGTTTTCTTTTTCTTGAACAGAGCCTCAGTATCCCTCATGAGCCAGGGATCGCTAAACCTGCCAGCTTTTCCCTTCACTCTAACAGAGACGCATTGGCTCTGGATTCTTGAGATCACACTCCCATTTGTCAGTCATTCCATTTCCTTCAAACAGACTCACCCAGTTGATGGGAGCATGATATGGAGGAGCCAGTGTTGGACGGGGGTGTACAAAGTTAAAAATCACACAAAACCAGCTTACAGTCCAATAGGTTTATTTGGAGGCACTAGGTTTCAGAGCTCTGCTTCATCAGGTGGTTGTGGAGACCAATCATAAGGCAGAGAATTTATAGCAACAGGATAACAGTGTCATGAAATGTAATACCAAACACATTTAGTTTAGCTTTCATATTTAAGCATCATCACCTGCACTTCGAAAGCTAGTGCTTTGAAATAAACCTGTTGGTGTTGTGTGATGTTTAGCTCACCCAATCGACATCTGCTCGATTCTGCCTAATGGCCCCAAACCTGTCCCTGCTCCAGTTAAATACATTAATCTGTGGACCTGTCTGATCTTTTTCCATTAATTGTTAAAATTAAGACTGTTGTGTTCACTGGACCCAAAGAGCTCTCTGACGACTATTCAGTCACTTGTCTGACCTCGGTTTCTGAGGGGAGGTCCAGTGTTGCACCTGTCTGAGTAGAGTGGTGCCCTCTCCATATTGATTTATGAAACTTCCTTGGACACATTTGTCAAACTCCACCCCATACGGGCCTTTTACACTCCGGATGGCCCAGTCAATAAAGGGGAAGTTAAAATCTCCAACCAATACTACTCTATTATTTCTATTGGTACCTGCAATCTCTCTACACATTTGCCCCTTTAGTACCCGCTGGTTATTTGAGGGTCTAGAACACCATCCCAGAAGACTGACCATCCCCTTTCTGTTTCTAACTTTACACCACATGACCTCGGTTGATCACGCAGAAAGAGTATCCTCTCTAAGCACAGTTGTTATATCATCTCTTATCAAAAGTGCAGCTCCTCCTCCTCACTTATTTGCCCCTCTGTCCCGCCTGTAGCTTCTGTATACTGGAACACTGAGCTGCCAGTCCAGCCCTTCTCTCAGCCATGTTTCTGTTATGGCTATAATATCCCAGTCCCAAGAGTCAGTCCATGATCTGAGCTCGTCTGCCTTACCTGTCAGGCCTCGTGCATTGAAATGAATGCCATTTAAACCAGAAGTCTTTTCCCTCCCTTGACTGTGCCCCAGAATATCCTGGATAGAAAACTTGCTCCTGATGGCTGATGCATTTTTCCCTTGACTGATCGATGGTACCTCTCTTATTCAGAGTCCAAACCCCCTGTCAAACTATTTAAATCCTCCCTGCATAACACTGGCAAATCTCCCTGCAGTCCAGAGGTTTTTAACAATTGATTGATGAGGGTATTCGCAGGTAAAGGGACGTCAGGCAGGTGGGAAGCTTTCAAAAGAGAGATAAAATGAGAGCTCAGGGCCAGCATATTCCTGTTAGTCTGAAGGACAATGCCGATCACAAGTAGGAAACACTGGATGACTTGGGGTTATTAAGGCTCTGTTCAAGAAAAGGGGGCACGTGTCACATATAGCCAGTTGGATTCAGGGAATCCATTGAGGAACATTGCATTTGGAGTAATTCACTTAAAAGGAAATTAGGAGGGCCCAAAGGGGATCACAGAAAGCTTTGGCAGATCGGGCTGAGGAAAGTCCAAAGAGAGTCTACAAGTACATTAACAACAGAAGATTAACTAGGGGCAGAATATGGATAAATATGGCCATTCAAGTGTAGAATCACAGGAACTGGGCGAGATCCTAAATGACCATTTCACGTCAGAACGTCCTGTGGACAATGACTAGCAAACAAAGGGAAACAAACTTGTAAAGAGTCTCTATTACAGAAGAGGTCTTAGAACACAAAGGTAGAGAAAGCGCGAGGTCCTAAACAAGTCTATCCCAGAATATTGTGACAAAGTAGTGGCAGGGGATTGAGCAGGGATATTTGTGTCATTGTCTTTCGCATTTCCACTGGTGTGTAGGTGGCTGAGAAGTGACCTAATAAAGGTTTAGAAAACCATGAAGGGCACAGGTAAGTTGATTAGCCAACGTCTTTACCCCAGGGTAGTGGAGTCCATAACCAGATGGGATTGAACTGCAGAAGGAGAAGGTGTTAGTAATTCTGGGAAGTGTAGAAAAACAGTCCCCTGGGCCAGAATGGATTTATCATTGGACTCTGGAAAGCCAGGAAGAAGACTGCCAAACCTTTGGCTTTGATCATTAAGACATCATTGTGTACAGGAATAGTGCCAGAAGGCTGGAGGACAGCAAATGTTGTCCACTTGTCCAAGAAGGGGAATAGAGACAACCCTAGGTAATTATAGACCTGGAGTCTTACTTCGCCTCTGGGTAAAGTGTTGGAAAGGCTTGTAAAAGGTAGCATTTATAATCAGCTGGAAATGAATAAGTTGATTAGGGATAGTCAGCATGGTTTTCTGAAGGGTCGGTCATGCCTCACAAACCATATTGACTTCTTTGAGATGGTGACCAAAGAGGTGGACGAGGGTAAAGCCGTTGGTGTGTATATAGATTACAGTAAGGCGTTTGTTCAGGTTTCCCACGGTAGGCTATTGCCGACAATACAAAGGCATGGGATTGAGGGTGATTTTGCTGTTAGGATTGGATAATTGGCTCGCTGAAAGAAAACAGAGGGTCGTTGTTGAAGTGGAATACTCATGCTAGAGTTCACTTACTATTTGGAACTGCCAGGATCTGTTTTGGAAACATTATTGTTTGTCATTTATATAAATGACTTGGGTGAGGGCATTGAAGAATGCGTTAGCAAATTTGCGGATAATACTCAGGTCGGTAGAGTTGTGGATAGTGATGAAGGATGTTATAGGTTACAGAGAAGCATAGATAAGCTGCAGAACTGGACTGTGATTTTGCAAATGGAGTTTAGTGAGGAAAAGTGTGAGGTGATTCACTTTGGAAGAAGTAACAGAAACACAGAGAACTGGGCTAATGGTAAGATTTTAGGTAGTGCAGATGAACAGCGATATCTCTCTGTCCATGTCCATAGATCCTTGAAAGTTGCCACCCAGGTTGATAGGGTTGTTAGGAAAGCATTCGGCATGTGAGTTTTTATTGGTACAATCATCAAGTTTTGGAACCATGAGATAGTGCTGCAGCTGTACAAAACGCTGGCACGTCCACATTTGGAGTGTTGCCTATGACTCAGGTCACCGTATTAGAGGACGGATGTGAAAGATTTGGAAAGGGTTCAGAGGTGATTTACTAGGATTTTACCAAGTCTGGAGGCAAGGTCTTATGACGAAGGCTGAGTGACCTGAATCTGTTTTTGTTCAGGAGAAGACGTTTGAGACCAATTAATTGAGACATATAAGATAATCAGAGGGTGAGATAGGTTGGAAAGTGAGAGCCTTTTACTTCATATGGCAATAGCTTTAAATTACAACGGGTGATAGCTTTAAATTGTGGAAGATATCAATATTAATATTAATTAATAGATATAGGACAGATGCCAGAGGTAGGTTCTTTACTCAGAACAGTAGGAGCAGGAATTCATTGTCTGCAACAGTAGTAGCCTCGCCAACATTAAGCACATTTAAACGGTCATTGGATAGGCATATGGATGAGAATAGAATAGAGAAGGTTAGATAGGCTGCACATTGGTTCCACAGGTTGGCGCAACATTGAGAGCAGAAGGGCCTGTACCGCGCTTCCATGTTCTATGTTCTGTCGTCTCGAGGGCATAAGTGTAAGATGGGAGAGAAAAAACTGAAAAGGGATTGGAGGAGAAGGTTTTTCACACAGGATGGTGCAGGTATGCAATGAGCTTCCGGGGGAAGTGATAGAAAAAAGAACAATAACAACATGTAAATGACATTTGGGCAGGTACAGAGAGAGAGGAGAAGGTTTGAAGGGATTTGTGTCATATGCAGGGAAACGTGACTTATTCGGGGTCTCTGATCAGCATGGACTAGTTGGATCGAAGGAACCGATTCCATGCTGCATGACACTGTTCCAGTTATTGGAGGAGGAGACTATCGAGATAAGGCATGTTATAGACACTGAATCAAGTTACAGCGATTGGGATGGTAGTCTGGAACGCAGTATATTTCAAATATGCGTAGGGACTATCAGGAAGGGAGGAGGTTACTGGAAATCGAACTCTTATAGTAGTTACAAATTATTGAAGACACTGGTCCACAATACATGCCACAGATACAGGGTTGCAGAGTAGTGAGTCTTAGTGCAACAGAACTTATAGTAAGGGTGGGGATTTATCCTGGGGTGTGTCTGTACTGTGCTCCCCCTCCAACACTGTATCTGTGTCATGTCTTGTTAGCTGATGTTTGTAACTCTCTCATTGCTCTCTGTTCTGTTCATTGTGAGTGATCTTACCTCACTGCAGGATTTATTGAAAGACCCAGATCTCCCTACCCTTTGTCTCTCTGGCTGACCAACCATCTTCAATGTGGTGATGGACGACACACCCAGCAGCTGGGAATGCACTGAGTCAGGAAATACCTGAGAACCTACAGGAGACAGAGGAATAGACAGAATGGGAAATTAGACTGATCTGGAAAATCCCAGTCTCCATCCCTGGCCTGTGCTGCTGTGTCTCTCTGGAGTGGATAATTTTGTTGGCTCAGGATCTGGAGTAGCTGCAAGAGCGAGAGGCAATGACAGAGGCAGCAATTAGACACACACACACACACAGTGAGGGATATCACATGGAGAGATACTGAGTGATATCACCAGACTGCAGGAAGGTGTGAGGATCAAAATGTTGTATATGAAGAATGGGTTTAGCTTCATGGTGCACTGGTATAATTTGTCACGGATGAGTAACCTCTGAGCAGGTGAAGTGATGGCCGAGTGGTATTATTGCATCCAAATCCTCAGCCAATGTTCAAGGGAGTCAGGTTTGAATCCCACCATCTGAAACGGTGCAATTTTAAATCAATAACTTTTAGAAATTGCAATTAGCAATCCATGAATAAGCATGAAACCATTGCTGATGTCCAAAATAACCTTTGTTCATCAAAAAGACACTTGTTCTTCAGAGAAGGACATCTGCCCATCCTCATGTGGTCTGCACGACTTACCCACAGCAAAGTATTTTGCTCTCAATTGCCCTCTGAAATGGCCAAGCAAGCTACTCAGCTCAAGGGCAGCTAGGGATGAGCAACAAATGCTGACCAGCCAGAGACACCCACGTCCCACGATTAAATAAAAACAATCCCATTGCACTGTGCCCCAAGGGAACCATATGTATCCAGAGAGATAAGTTTCCCTGTGTCATATGCATCCGTAATTTCTGAATGGTTAGAGGTAATGAGGTGCTGCATAAAAGGATAGAGGAGTGCTGTGGGGACTGCAGAAGGTTACAGTGATATCATGTGCTGGAGAGGCTGGACGGTCGGTTGGTAAGGGTTGAATGTGCTGGAGAAGATGACATACAGAATGATGTTTGTAGCGTTTTGGGGATAGTGGACATAACACTAAGTTTCGAAGTCATTTTGGAAAGAGCTAAGGATAGTGCAGATGTGAAGAGGTCAAATTTGGAGAAGCCCCCTAATCGTTAGAATATCACTGTCACTGGGCATTATCACAACCATGATACAGCACCTGGCAAATACAGACTGGGAGGAACTACTTGCAGTTGGGCTCATATTCGGAAAAAGGAAGTATGTTAAAGTGGTATAGTGAGAATTCAGGGACGGTGTGGTCCCCGATGAGTGAATGTCAAAGGCAGTAACTCCAGCGAATTCTGATCAAGTGATATCGTGAGCTGGATAAAGAACGTACACTGCGATGAAAATAGGCGAAGCCCTTCAAATGTATAGAAAGTGCAAGGGGGTCCTTCAAATTGAGGGTCAAAGAATGGACATGAAATATCTTTGGCAGATACTTTTAAGGAAAGGCCACAAGGTATTTGATCAGTATAGTTAGAGGGTTGCGCCTGTTAGAAACCAAAGGACAATCTGTACATGGAGCCAGAGGAAGTAGGTGAGTTCTTCAATAAATGCCTCCCGTCCTTATTCACATAGGAGAAAGGCATTGTAGCCAAGGATTTCCGTTGAGGATAGTGAGGTTCTCGAACATGTGTCGACCAATAAGGAGGGGGTATTAAATGCTTTCACAAGCATAAAGGTGGAGAAATTCCCAGTGTCCAATGAAATATATCCCAAGCTGCTATGGGAAGTAAGGGAGGAAATTTCTGGGGTCCTAGTGGATATATTTGACACTTTGCTGGCCACAGGTGAAGTGATGAATGATTGGAGGATCGCTAATGTGGTTCCTTTGTTCAAGAAGGGCAGCAGGGATAGGCCAGGTAATTACAGAGCAGATAGTCTGACAGCAGGGGGAGGGAAATCATTGGGAACAATTGTGAGGATAAATCAACACTTGCAAACACAAGGGTCAACTCGGCTGCGTCATCACGGATTTATTAGAGGAAGATACCGCCTCAGAATTCAGTTGCGTTTTTTGATTTGGTCTCTCAAAATATTGACGAGGGCAGTGCAGATGATGTGGTTTACATGAACCTGAATAAGGCCTTCTACAAGTTCCCACATGGAAGGCTGGTTCAAAAGGGAAGAGCCCATGGGATTCAAGGCAAATTGGTAAATTGGATACAAAATTGGGGGATAAACTTCTTCGTTTTTGAAATCCTTTCACCAGCGGGTGTACCATGGGGATCTGTGCAGGAATTGTTGATTCTTCTGTGGAATAATAACTTCAATGTGAAAGCATAAGGTATCATTAGTCGGTTTGCAGATGACACGAAAGTTGACGGAGTTGTTCACAGTGAGGGGTTTGGTCTCTAGATACAGTCTAATGACGATCAGATGATAATCTGAGCAGAGTTTAGTACTGATCAATGTAAGGTCATACCCCTGTGGGAGGTACGATAAGCGAAGGACAGACATAATGAATGCTCGATCCTTGCCGAGTACTGAGTAACAAAGGGATCTTAGTGGACATGTGCCTAGATCCCTGAAGGTGTCAACACAGGGAGACAGGGTGGGAAAGGCACATGAACTGGGGTCGGAAGGGGGCCCCATACCCAGGTGTGGCGAATTGCTTGAGAGGATATAAACTAACCTGGCAGGGTGTTGGACCTTAAACAGCTGTAAGGCCAGAAAGAAGATTAACAGCCAGTGCACACGTTAAAGAAAGAGAACATTCAGCAGACAAGGCAGGCAAGAACATCGCAGGGAATGTAGAGAAACTGATGATTAAACTGCATTTATTTCAATGAAAGAGGCCTGACAGATTAACTCAGGGCATGGGTTGGAACATGGGACTGGGATATTATAGCTATTGCAGAAACACAGCTGAGGGAGGGGCAGGAATTGCAGCTCAATGTTTCAAGGTCGAGATGCTACAGGAATCTTGGAAGGGGAGGCCAGAGAGAACGTGTGGTAGTGGGTTTTAGAGAGGATATTCCTGTGGGAACACCCAGCGAAGCTATTCTAGTGGAACTGAGAAATAAGAATGGGTCATCACTTTGACTAAGATTGTCGTACGAACCCCGAATAAGCCATGGCTGACTGAGGAACAAATATGTCGGGAGATCTCAAATATCAATCAAAATAATAGGGCTGTTATGGTTGGAGTTTTTAAACTTTCCAAACATAGACTGGGACTGCCAGTGTTCAGTGTTTGCAAGGGAGGAATTTGGTCATTGCATTCCTGAAAACTCTCAATCAATATGTAAATGTCCTGAATAGGGAAAGGGGCTAATACTGGCCTCCCCTTGGGAAACAAAGTAGGGAAAGGGACCCTGTTAGTGGGAATGTCCTGAATAGGGAAAGGGGCTAATACTGGCCTCCCCTTGGGAAACAAAGTAGGGAAAGGGACCCTGTTAGTGGGAATGTATTTTGCCAAAGTGACCACAGTTCTATTAGTTTGAAAATAGCGATGGAAAAGGACAGGCCGGGTCCACAAGTTCAAGTTATAAAGTCTTAACCAGGAATGTAGAGAAACTTTTCAATGTAGAGAATATAGAGAATGTAGAGAAAGCTGTAGAGTCAGGTTTCTCACGCACATGGCGAGATGTGCATGGAATGTGCAGAGAGAGAAAGTATTGGAGACGGATGCAAAGTTCCTAGTCTTAACCAGGAACTTTCAAAATGTGATTGGGGAGTCTATTTGCAGGGAAAGGGAAGTCGGCAAATGAGATTATTTTAAAAGTGAGATAAATTGAGCGTTCAGCGCCACCATGTTCCGTTTAGTGTGCAGCTCAATGCTGACAGCGTTAGGAAACACTGGTTGTCTATTGACTGTCTAGTCAAGGAAAAGGGACCACATGTCAGGAATAGCCAGCTGGATCAAGGGAATCCCTTAGGAGCATAGGGGCTGTAGGAATACACTTTGGGTGGAAATCAGGAATGCAGAAAGAGCACTTGAAATAGCCTCAGCAGAGAAAGATAAGAAGAATCCAAAAGTGATTGTGCAAATATATTAAGAATATACAAGTAAGTAGAGTCAAAATAGCGGCCCTTAAAGATCAATGATGCCATCGATGTTTGGAACTGCAGGATATGACTAAGTCCCTAAACAGGTTTTTCACTCCAGAACCTACTATGGACAAAGACTGGGGAACTCAGTGAACAACTGGAGGTCTCTGCAATTCCAATCTCCCCGCAATAGGAAGGATGTTGTGAAACGTGAAAGGGCTTAGAAAAGGTTTTCAAAACGTTGCCAGGATTGTTGCTGAATAAGCTAGGGTTATTTTCCCTGAAGCATTGGAGACTGAGAGGTGACCCTACCGAGGTTAATATGAACATGAGGGGCATGGATAGGGTAAACAATAAAGGTCTTTTCCCAGGGGTTGGGGAGTACAAATCGAGAGCGCTTAGGTTTAAGGGCGCCCTAAGGGACAGCTTTCTCACACACATGGCGAGATGTGTATGGAATGTGCAGAGAGAGAAAGTATTGGAGACGGATGCAAAGACAACTTTTAAAAGGTATCTGGATGGGTATAAGAATTTTAATGGTTTAGAGGTCAATGGGCCAAATGCTGCTAAATGGAACGGATTTATTTAGATCTTCTAGTCAGCCTAGATGAGTTGAATCGAAGGCTCTGTTTCCATGCTGTACATGTCTATGACTTGAAAAGAGCGCATGTTACAGATGAGATGGTGCTGGAGGTTTTAATACACAAAGGTATGGAAAGACCCAGGACCTCATGAAGTGTATCCACAGATGATGGTTCATAGATGAAATGGACTGAAAACAGTTGGGAAGTCTAAAGCGTCAGGAACTTCCTGAGTACCGACAGAAGACAGAGGAATAGACATAATGGGAAATTAGACAGATGCAGTGAAGGTTACACAGGGAAAATTGCAATGAATCCCAAAGATACCTGGAAAATTCCAAACTCCATCCCTGGCCTGTGCTGCTGCATCTCTCTGGAGTGGAGAATTCTGTTGGTTCAGGATCCAGAGTAGCTGCAAGAGTGAAAGGCGCTGACAGAGGCAGCAATTATAACCACACAGGGAGGGATACCACATGGAGAGATACTGAGTGACATCATTAGAGTGCAGGAACGTGTCAGGATCAAACAATCATGTTGGAAAAATGGGTTTAGCTTCATGATGCACTGGTTTCAGTGCTCAGGGATGAGCAACCAGTGAGCAGTTGAAGGGATGCCCCAGTGGTATCATTGCTAGAGCGTGTATCCAAAACCTCAACTGATGTCAGGGGAGGCAGGTTTTAATCCCACCATCAGAAATGGTGGAATTTGAAATCAATAATTTTAAAAATAGCAATCAACAATCCACAAATAAGTATGGGACCATTGCTGATGTACAAAACAATCCAAACACTTGTACTTTTGAGAAGGACATCTGCCCAACCTTACGTGGTCTGCACGATATCCCCACAGCAAAGTGTTTGCCTCTCAATTACAATCTGAAATGGCCGAGCAAGTTACTCAGCTCAAGGGCCGCTAGGGCTGAGCAAGAAAGGCTGGTCAGCCAGAGACACCCATATCCCATAGCTGATTTAAAATATAATCCATTAGGATGGACCCACTGGAACCATGCTGGGACCAGTGTCCAGGCCAATCATGTCGATAGGTTTATGGACAGAGCTCTAAAATGACAGAGAGGATGCAGGGACAGAATTCAGTTGAAAGGAGCTTTCCAAATCCAAAGAGAAAAGGTGAAGCATCAGAACAGCACAGGGATGTAGCTGGAGACAAGCAGAAGGGAACAGGATGGGTCGGAGTTTAACGAAAACTGTACATCAGCCAACAGGTATGGGACAAGAAATTGTGGGAAAGAGTAAATCTTTTTTTTTGGAGTGGACAAAGTCTCGTCAATGAGACAGATGGGTTTGCGACACAAAGATAAAAGATGTTTAGACACCATGGAGATGTGGTTACAGGGTGAACAAAAGATGGAACATCAATATTCAATGGCTCAAAGCCTTGCGGAAACTCAGGCAAAATTGGTAACGCTAACAAAAATGGATAACAAAGGCATTAAAGAGAAAGCACTTGGCATCAGATCATGAAGTAAAGTCAGTCTGAATGTAAATTCTGGCTACTACTTGCCAAGGACACAAGCAGCAGAACAGATTTGGGCCACCAAACAGCATTTCGTTGCTCATCACGGCATTAAGCAGGAACTCATTGGAATGTTTAATAAAGGCATTGCGATAATTTAGTGAAACTTCAATATTCGTATAATCGGGACAATCACACTGACAACAGTGATATTGGAAGAGGAGTTCCGAGAATTTTTTTTAGTATTTCTTTGAGTAAGACATTGTACAACTGGCGAGGGATGTCACTACCTCAGACCGACCGTTATGTGATGAAACTCAGTGAAAGAGTAATGTCACCTGGAGAGATCCTCTGAGAAATTGTGATAAAGTGCAGTTTAAAGAAAGAGAAAGTGAATCACAGAAAGGACAAGCTACAGTGAGACACAAAAACAGCCAATGAAATGAGTTTGAGAGGAGAACTGACCCAGGTAAACAGGCTAAACAGACTGAAACATGTGTCTGTAAATGAACAGTGGAAAATATCTGAAGTACAGTGTAAAACACGCAGCAAAAGGACATTCCGTTGAAACAGACAAAACCTCAGACTTCCTGGAACTGATCCCTGCAGAACACCACTGGTCACCGAGCTCCAGGCTGAATACTTTCCATCTTTCAAAACCCTCTGTCTTCTGTGAGCCACAAATTATGTATCCAGACAGACAGGTTTCCCTGTATCCCATGCCTCCGTAATTTCTGACTGATCCATAAACGTGTTGTGTCACACTCTCGAAGGATTCAATAAGATTTGTGAGGCATGACCTGCCCCTTACAAAGCCATGCTGACTATCTCTAATCAAACTATGAATCATAAATCCTGTCTCTCACAGTCCTCCCTAATAATCTGTACACCACAGCCATTAGACCGACAGTTCTGTAATTCCAAAGATTGTCCCTGTTCCCTTTCCTGAACAAGGGAATAACATTTTCCTGCCTCCAAAAAACTGGTATGACTCCAGTAGACAGTGAGGGTGCAAAATTCATCGCCAACGGTGCAACAATCTCTTCCCTCGCTTCCTGTAGTAACTTTGGACATATCCCTCCGGGTGCAGCAGGTTTATCTATTCTTACGTTTTACAAAATTCTCAGCACATGCTCCTTCTTAACATCAACCTGGAAACATGTTTCAGTCCTTTTCATCGTTGAATACTCTGGATAATTTAGCATGGCTGAGTAACCTAACCTGCACATCTTTGTGCTGTCGGTGGAAAGCGGAGCACCGGGAGGAAACACACACAGACGATGGGAGAACATGCAAATTCCACATACAGTCGCCGGGGGCTGGAATTAAAATCAGGTCCCTGGTGCTATGAGGCAGCAGTGTTAACCACTGAGACACCATGCTGCCCCATGTAACCCTCGAGAGGTCTCTTTGATTCTTGCTTCCTCAACCATAAGTCAGCTTCCTTCTTCCTCTTGAAGAGACGTTCTACACCCCTTAGAAACTTGTCAAATGCTTTGCTGAAGTCCATTTGGACAACATTGACTTCTCTGCCTTCAGAGCTGAAAATGTGTTGCTGGAAAAGCCCAGCAGGTCAGGCAGCATCCAGGGAACAGGAGAATCGACGTTTCGGGCATAAGCCCTTCTTCAGGAAAATGTGGAACAGGAGAATCGACGTTTCGGGCATAGCCCTTCTTCAGGAAAATGGGAACAGGAGAATCCACGTTTCGGGCATAAACCCTTCTTGAGGAAAATGGAAAAGCCCTTCTCTGCCTTCATCCAGCTCTTCGCAACCTCCTCATTCCTGATGAAGGGCTCTGGCCAGAAATGTCGATTTTCCTGCTCCTCGAATGCTGCCTGACCTGCTGTTCTTTTCTAGCAACACACTGTCAAGTCTGATCTCCAGCATTTGCAGACCTCACTGTCTCCATTTCTTTGAAGAGTCAATCCGGTTTGTGAACCACTCATCCACTCACAAAGCTATGCTGACTATCTCTAGTCAGCCCTTGCCCTACCGAATATACTTAACTCCTTTCTCTCAGAAGCTCCTCCAACAACTTACCCATCACTGGGCTGTCACTTCCTGGCTTTCCCCTGCAGCCTGAAGTGATGGGACAGCATTAGCCGCATTCCAATCTTCCGACACCTCGCTGTGTCTGTTGGTAATGTACATATCTCTCTTAGGGACACTGCAATCACTTCCCTAGCTTCCCACAATGTTCTAGGATCTACCTAATGAGCTACTGAGGATTGATCGACCTTTATTTGTTTTAAGATTCCAGCACTTTCTCTTCTCTGTTGAGCATTCTTGCCAAGACATCACTATTTATTTCCCCAAGTTCCTGAGATTCCGTGTCTTTCTCCACAGTAAATTCTGACAACACTATTTTGGCTAATATCTCACCCATCTCCTCTGGTTCCACACATAGATGACTTCATTGATCTTTAACGGGCCCTATTCTCTACCAGGTTACTCATTAGCCCTTCTTGAAACTTGTGCAAAGGCATCTGAAAATTCAAATAATCCATAACCTCCGTACCAACACACATCTCCGACACCCTTATCTACTCTGCCATTATTTTTCACACCAACAAATAAAATCCAACAGGCTCAATAACAAATTCTCTTGTAGGAAAATGTGTTTCTAAGGGTCCAGTTATTGTTTATTGACGTATCCTTTCTACCACATTTCAGCATGCTCCTGACTTACTGTCAAGCTAACACTATTTGGTTTCTGACTGACAGCAGAAAGGGTTGTGGGAGTTCTTGCTTATCAATCTGAAAAATGTAGCTTACAGCCTCATCAGGTAATAGAGGAGACAAATCAAATGCTGGTATTTATTACAAAGGAAATGGCGTCTAAAAAAGGGAGATCTAGGGTAAGGTACAATCAGACCACACCTAGAATATTATGAGCAGTCTGAGTGCCCTAAGGAATGACATTGTCATATTGGAGGCAGGCCAGAGAAGGGTCACTCGGCTGATCCTGAGAATGGAGGGATTTTCTAATGGGAAGAGATGGAGTAGATTGAGGTTTAACGCATTGACGTACAGAAAACATGAGAGAGAAGTTGAATGAAACATTCAAGATTCTGGGAGGCTTTGAAAGTTTAGATGCGAGGAAGTTAAAAAAAACAGAACAGTACAGCACAGTAATAGGCCCTTCGCAGATTAGATGCTAGGAAGTTAAAAAACAGAACAGTACAGCACAGTAATAGGCCCTTCGGCCCACCATGGGATGCTATTCTAAATTAGTCCCATCTGCCTGCACATGGTCCATATCCCTCTATTCTCTGCCTGTTCATATTTCTGTCTAAATGCCACGTCAATGCTTTGCTCATATTTCTGCTTCTCCTACCTCCCTCAGTAACTTCCACTCTTTACGTCAGAAAAACGTGCATCACACATCTCATTTAAACTTTCTCTTTCTCACCTTAAATCTATGTGCTCTACTATTTGAAACTTACACACTGGAAAAGACATTCCGACTAACCACATGATCTGTCCCTGTCCAAATTTTATTTTCCTGCACCTGGTCGCCTGTCAGTCTCTGATACTCTCACAAAACAATCCAACTTTGTTAAATTTCCTCTTACACCTAACACTCCCTTCAAAGACCCAATACAGGCAATGTGCTGATAAACCCCTTTTGCACCCTCTCCAAAGCCTCCCCATCCTTCCTATTGTGTGGAGATGAGAACTGCACACAGTACTCCAAATGTGACCAAACAAACATTTTATACAATTACAACATCAGATGCAAACCACTGTACCCAACGCTGTGACCGAAGAAGGCCGGTGTTCCATTTCCTTTCTTTCCCGTCTAAAACACTTGTGTTGCCATTTTCAGGGAGTTACTGACTTGCACCAAGATCCTTCCGTATATCAATGTCCCTCAGGATGCTAACTTTCTTCTTGAATTTGACATGACCTCAGACTTGTCCAGCTTAAACTCTATTTGTCATTTCTCTGCACATCTTTCCAACTGATCTGTAACCTCCTGCAACCTTGGATCACCTTGATTATTAACCCCGACATGAAAATCCACCAGATTTTCATGTCATCTGCAATAATTATCTCTGTCACTTCCTTTTGTTTCCATGGTGTGAGAATCTGTAACCAAAGAGCATAAAATCCCAGCAAGGGCTCACCCATTTAAGATGGAGATGAGGAGGAATGTCTTCATTCAGAGGGAGTGACTTTGTGGGAATTCCTGACTGCAGAGTGCTGTCGAGGTTGGGTCATTAAGAATATTTACAACAGACTTGGTCAGATTTTAATTAATCAGGGAGACAAGGGTTTTGTGGAAAAGGCAGGTAAATAGAGTGGAGGATCATCAGATCAACCATGATCTGACTGAAAGACAGAGCATCCTGAATGGGCCAAATGGCCTAATTCCGCTCCTCCATCTCATGGTCGGTGCTCAAACTCAATGTGTCCTACATAACATTATGAGGCTCAGCTCACAAAATACCTATATAATGTGTGTATACCATGTGTAATACCTATACCATGAAGTACTATATAATGTGTATACCTATACCATGAAGTGTATAATTCCTGCTAAGATTTGTTTTCCCAAAATGCAGCACCTCGCATTTATCTGAATTAAACTCATCTGCCACTTCTTAGCCCATTGGACCATCTGGTCAAGGTCCTGTTGTAATCTGAGGTAACCTTCGTTGCCGTCCACTACGCCTCCAATTTTGGTATCATCTACAAATTTAGTGTCTGTACATCTGATGGTTGCATCCAAATCATTTATGAAAATGACAAAATGTAGAGGACCCAGCACCGATCCTTGTGGCACTCCATTGGTCATAGGCCTCCAGACTGAAAAACTACCCTCCACCACCATCCTCTCTCTTCGACCTTTGAGCAAGCTCTGTATCCAGTAGCTACTTTTCCCTGTATTCCATGAGATCTAACCTTGCTCATCAATCTACCACGGGGAACCTTGTCGAACGCCTTACTGAAGACCATATAGATCACATCTACTACTCTGCCCTCATCAATCCTCTTTGTTACTTTCTCAAAAAACTCAATCAAGTTTGTGAGACATGATTTCCCACGCACAAAGCCATGTTGACTATCCTGAATCAGTCCTCGCCTTTCCAAATACATGCACATCCTGTTCCTCAGAATTCCCTCTAACAACTTGCCCACCACTGACGTCAGGCTCACTGGTCTATAGTTGTCTGGGAGTTTCAGGGCGTTTCAGGGAGAAGAGTATTGTATATACTAACAGAGATATGGAATATTGTACTGACTGAAGACGTTTAAAGATGTAAGTGGACATCTAGGCTCTGGAGGCAACGGAGATAGGAAAACAATGGGCAATGCCAGGTTGGTGGGTTGGAGACAGTTACACAGATGGGGACGATTGCTCAAACTGAAAGAGGTTCCGTTGTCGGAAGGGTTGGTGGGGGTGGGCCTTGGCGGGGTTGAGGGTGCAGTTTACAGAGATAAAGTTCGAAGAATTGGAGAAGGATAAGGAGATTAATTTTTTTTTCACAGCTAAGGAAGGATTGTAAGAGCTGGAGAAGTTTGCACAGATAGGGAAAGAGGAAGAGGTTAAAGAAAGATGCATTGACATGGAGGGAGGTGTTAGTAGGAGGAGTTTACAGGGATAAACAGCACTGTCAGGGTTTACAGGGATGAAGTAATTTAGCATCTACTGGAAAAATGTAGGGATTAGGGTGTTAGGGATTGGAGAAACTGACAGAGCATTGTTTGGAATCTCCTCTAATACACACAGAGAGAGGGTTATTGGGATTGGAGGATATTACAGAGATCACTAATATAGCATGGGGCAGGATTGATGCCTGGGATCTCTGTGCTGACTCAGTGAGCACCAGTACAGCAGAGGAGAGAGCAGGACCCTCACAAGATGGTGGGAATGAAGCCTAGAATGTAGCTTCCTTGTCAAGCTCTGTATCTATGTCCTGTCTTCCGGGTCTGAATACAGAAGGCCACTAACTCCTCCCTGTGCTGTTTACTGTGAGTGATCTTACCAGCTGCAGGATGTACTGAAGGCTCCAGATCTCACTTCCCATCTCTCTCTGGCTGACCAATTGTCTGCAATGTGGTAATGGGCGAGAATTAGGAATTCTGCTAAGTCCGGAATATCCTGATTACCTACAGGAGACAGAGAAGCAGACAGAATGGGAAATTAGACTGAGACAGTGAGGATGACTCATGTCGAGTAGCACTGAGTCCAACAGAGACCTGGAAAATCCGAGTCTCCATCCATGGCCTGTCCTGTGCTGCTGCGTCTCTCTGGAGTGGAGAATTCTGTTGGCTCAGAATCTCAGACCAGCTGCAGGAGTGAGAGGCGTTGACAGAGGAGATACTGAGTGATATCACCAGAGTGCAGCAGGTTTTCAGAATCAAACAATGGTGTCAGAAGAAGTGGGTCTGATGCAGTGGGAACTGCTACCACCTCTCAGGGAGAAGTCAGCTATTTTATTGGGATGGTACAGTGGTGGAACCAGTGCCCTGGTCAATCATATGACCAGGATTATGTAGAGTGCTTTAAACTGACACACGAGGAGGTACAGAGCTCAGCTGAAAGGAAATCCCAATTCAATGGGGAAAGGTTAAAATATTGAAACATCGGGACGTGGCTGAGGAGAAACAGAAAGAAACAGGAAGGAAGTGAGTTTAACTAAAATTGTATATCAGCAAATATGTTTGTAACCGCAAATTATGGTAAAAAGTAAATTACTATTTCTAAATTTGGATGAAAGAAGTATTTGTAATAAGGGATATGCACGTGTGACTTGTGAATTCTATCTAATCACATGCAGGGAGACATGGTCACAGGGTGAACAAGAAAGTGGGACATTAATATTCACAGCTACACAACATTGTGGAAAGTCAGGCAGAATGGGAAGAAGGATTGGGATCTCTCTCGTTAGGGATAACAATGGGATGATAAAGAAAATATGTGGCCCCAGTTTATCAATCAGTCGTTGACCAAATTCTGGGTAATAAGGGTCAGAACACAGAAATGCATGAGTAGTGTTAAGGCTCCTTTACAGCATTACATTGTGAGACACTGCATTAACAGGGAATTATTTGAATTTGTAACAAAGGCATTGGGATAACAGTGAGGGAATTCAACTTTCCTCTCTCATCATCGCATTGGTGATGGGTCACAGACGAGGCTGACTGTCTCCCACGCTCAGGGGGAGTGTGTTGGTGGCTGTACAGACCGATATGGCCTTCCACAGACTTTGTTACACTTGGGGCAAAAGGTGGCCATGTGAAGGGGGTGGGTGCGGCTTTGGGCTGACAGCGCGCTCCTTGTGCTGTTTTCTCCTGGATCCCCCACAGTAAATCCTAACACTTTTTTTTCAGATTTCCCCCATCAATTGTGAACGACCTCAGTGACCTTCAGGGGCTCTTTTCTCTCCCTCGCTATACTTTATCTCCTGTTGAAACTTGTCAAAATGCTTCTGAAATTTTAAATATCCCCCACCACCAACAGCCTCCCACACCCCTATCTATTCTGCCACTTATGCTCATACCAAAATTTCAATACAACAGATTTAAAAATATTGTGCTTCTACAAAACCATATTTTTTCCCATTGTTCCTAAGCTCCGGTTATCATTTATTGTCGCATCCTTTATAATACAGTCCAGCATGTTCCCGACTTACTGTCAGGCTAACACAGATTGGTTTCAGGTTGACTGCACAAAAGGTTTTGGGCGGCATGTTCAACACAACATCGTTGGCCGTTCCTGTGCTGCATTGTTTCACGTTCTATGTAACTCTTTAAAAATTATGTACCAAAGAAGGATCTCGACCGTGAAAAGACTTGCGCCTCTCAGGGATGAAAGAGGGTTGTGGGGGAGATGGGGTGGTCAGGACAGGGAAGGGGAGATGGGGTGGTAAGAACAGGGAAGGAAATACAGTGTGTAAGAAGGAGCATGAAGAATAAAACCAAGCAGGAGCATAGGGAAGTCTGAGTGATGTTTGTGAGGGAGGCCACATATATGAGTGGAATAAATTAACAGCACATAGCTTAGGGACATGCAGTGATGAAACCCTCATTTGAACATGACTGGAAGGAATAACAATAAACTATCACATCGGGTTAAAATCCACATTATTAAAGGTGGTGCAGGTTGTACAATGGAAAAGAGATTGTCATGGAGGACAGGGATGAAACACAGCAATGGATGGACATGGATTCTGATTCCCAGTAAAGGGATCACACCAGGGTCTGACCAATGAACCACAGCAAAGCAAGTTCAGTATTGAATTATAGTTGAATGCTCAATAATATTCACCACTGAACCAATTTCATTGTCCTCCAACGTAAACTCTCCGGCTGGACCTTGTAGCTGAGAAGATATCACAGAACTAGAATCAGAGAAACACTTCAGTTTTCATTACTTCCATTTCTCTGCAAAATGAGATGACAAAAGACACATGTTAAGACACATTCAGAATAAACAAATATATCTCTTGGTATGAGTGCTAAACATCCACCTGTTAAAGGAGTTTCCAAAATCCACCACCATCAACTCAGAACGGGAATTTACAAAATGATTTGAGAGACCTCGTACTTTATCACAAGGTTATGTTGTAGAGACAATTGAGAGATTCGATAGATGCATCCCACTTTAAGATATTTTTTCTAACCGCCAATTTTGTTCTTCCAAAGATTATTTGGAAAACAAAAGGTTGGAATACAGAGAGAAAAAAATTTATTCATGAACAGAATCAATCTTCTGTAATCACTGAATTCAATGGAGGGCGTAGCTACCCCCAGCATGCCCCGCGGTGCTGACAGCCCAGTATACACGCGACAGGCGAGGGCATAACATTGGCAGTACCGACTTTATCTCCGTTGGAAATGGGGAGAGACGCGCTTTTCCACACGGTAAGGCTGCAGGAGCTGGAGAGCGTTTAAAAAACCCTTTCAGCGAGAAGCGAGCACCTTGAAAAGTAACTTGTGGTTAAATGTATCTCAGTTCCGAGGTGAACACCCGCCATCTTGGCCGGGGATGTGGACGCATGCGCAGGCTATCCATTACGTCACAGTGCCGGGCGGGTCCTAAGGGTGACTCATGCAGATGCTGAAAATCTGAGAGTCAATCAGACAGTGCTGGAGGAGGTCAGCAGGGTCTGGCAGGAGATGTGGACGCAGATACAGAGTTAACCATTCCGCTCCTGTGTGCATCTTCTTCAGAACCCATTACCCGGGTGCTGCAGTGTCCTCGGCGGTAGCTTTATAACAGCTTCACCCTCAGGTGATCTTTGAAACAAACAGCAGTCTACCTGAATATCTGGATTTTTCTGCAGGTGACATTTTTAACCAACCTGTTCAGACGTGTCATGTCCCACTTGTGAAGCAGGTGGGGGCTTGAGAAACCAGGCCTTCTTTGTTAGAGGGGAGTTCCTCAGGGCCGAGTCTTTGGCCCAACATTCTTCAGCTGCTTTGCCAATCACTTTCCCTTCAGAAGTCGGGATGTTGGTTGACGATTGGACAACATTCAGCATCATTTTCAATTGCTTATATACTGATGTGGCGCATATCCATATGTTCAGGTTCTAAGGTTGCTTCGTGATGGTAGGCTTGTTCACATTAAGAACAATCTTACAACCTGAACCTCAACCTAAGCTAAAAATGTTCTCAAAAATCGCATACTCACATGTAGCAAGACCTGGACAGCATCTAAAATCTGCACAAGTGGCATGTAACACCTGTTTCACATCCGTGCCTGGCAAAGTCCATCTTCAACAAGAGAAAATCTGAGTATCCCTTGTTGACATTCAACAGCAATATCATTGTTGAATCCTCCATGAGCCGCACTCCGGGGTGTAATATTGATGAGAAACTGAACAGGACTGACCACACAACTGTTGGTGCAGGATCAGGGCAGAGGAAAAAAGTCTTGCAGTGCTCAACTCACTTCCTGACTCCCCACCTTACAAGATGTAAGTCAGATGTGATACGGAATCCTCTCACTTGCCTGGTTGAATGCTGCTTCAACAATGCAAGAAGCGGCACGGTGGCACAGTGGTTAGCACTGCTGCCTCACAGCGCCAGAGACCCACATTCAATTCCCGCCTCCACACAAACGCTGTGTGGAGTTTGCACATTATCCCCGTGTCTGCGTGTGTTTCCTCTGGGGGCTCCAGTTTCCTCCCACAATCTAAAAATGTGCAGGATAGGTGAATTGGCCAAGCTAAATTGCCCATAATGTTGTGTGTAGGGGAATGGGTCTGAGTGAGTTGTGTTTCGATGGGTCGGTGTGGACTTGTTGGGCCGAAGGGCCTGTTTCTACACTGTAAGTAATCTGAGCTTGCCAACATCTGGGACACAACAGCACTTTTGATTGTCACCAACCTTCACCATTGCCTTTCGTCACCATTGATGTCCAGGAGCAGCAATGGCTATCATCTCTTGTGTAACATCATTCTGTGTAGGGGGCTGTGCTCTCCACCAGCTGGCGAGGTACATTCTGTAATAGGTTTGCACCTCAGGATACGCAATGTCTCAGGTTCCTTTTTGCATTTGATGGTTATTTTTGCATCTTTCAAGATGATTGGATCATGTGTTTGGGAGGCGGTGTGAAATAGAGGAAGGATGTCTTTCTGAAATTGGATTTGTTTGATCTGAGAATTTACACTGTATGGACCGCGATAATATTTGAAAATCATTTCACAGAGAAATAGTTTAAAAGAACTGGAGATCAGTGAGACAAATCAAACATAATATAAAGATACAACAGAGTCACTAAATTCATTTGGACATAAAGGGAACATGTTTATCTGGTATGTCAGTGCGCAAAGGTTTCCAACAACATTGTGTGTGGTCAAGCACCAACACAGACAGACAGTCAGACAGACAGACAGACACACACACACACGCACACACACATATAAGAGTGTGAATGTTCCAGTGAACTGACTGCAGAAATTATTTAACATTATCCAGTTAACAATCTAAAACAATTCACAGACAGAGAAGCCATAAATATGTTGTGTTTATGGGAAATGATTCACCAGAGTATCCAACTTGGAGATATGTGAGGAGATCAGCACCATGGAAATGTCTGGATGGTGAGAAGAATTGCAAATTCCCAGACCAGCTGGAGACTTCTCGACACAGACATTCCGGGGAGAGATCGTTCACCTTCTCAATGTGTGGGAAGAGATTCATTTTGTCATCCAGCTTCATGTCACACCAGTGGCTTTACACTGACAAGAGATCTTTCCCCTAACTGTGGGAAAAAATCTTTAAGATCTGTAAAGGTCTTAAATTCAATGGTCTTTATTTAACATTAGCCTGTCCACATGGAGGAGAAGTCATTCAACTGTTCCATATGTGGGAAGGTATTCACTTAGGAATCCAGCAATGCCTTTCTCTTTCTTCCTTGATAATGAGGCTGAAGCATTTTCCCCACTACAGATGTTACACTAACTGATCTATAATTCCCCATCTCTTGTCTACCTTACTTTATAAACAGTGGCGCCACATTTACTGTATTCCAATCTGCTGGAATTGCCCCAGAGTCCAGCAAATTTGGACAATTACTGACAGTGCACCTGTTCTATCCCCGCTGTCTCTTTTAGCACCCTGGGATGCATTACACCAGGACCAGGAGACTTGTCTTTTTTTTGCTCCATGAGCTTGCCCAACACTAGCATCTCCGTAATAATGTTTGTTTCCAAGTCCTCACCGACTCCATCTCTTTGTCAATCACTGGCATGTTATTAATGCCCTCCACTGTGAACACCGATACAAAATACCTGTTCAGTGCCTCAGCCATTTCATCACATCCCATAACTAAATGCCCCTTCTCATCCTCTGAAGGACCAAGATTTACCTTAGCCACTCTTTTTCATTTAAAGTTTTCATAGAAACTCCTTCTATCTTTCTTTAAATTCTGTGATACATCTTTTCTCTCCTGTTCCTTCTTACGGTTCTTTATCGCTCTTTTTGTGGCTTTCTTTTGACCTTTAAAGCTTTCCCAATCTTCTGCTGTTTTGACCACTTTGCCTCATCGTTCAATGTGATCGCCTCCCATATGTCCAGATTTGGAGATGCCAATGTTCGACTGGGGTGTAGAAGGTTAAAAGTCACACAAGACCAAGTTATGGTGCAACAGGTTTAACTGGAAGCACACTGGCTTTTTGAGCGACGCTCCTTCATCAGGTGATAGCTGAGGGCTCAATCCTAACACAGAATTTATAGCAAAAATTTACAGTGTGATGTAACTGAAATTGTACATTGAAAAATTGATTGTCTGTTAAGCCTATCATCTGTAGAATACAGTGATAGTTTCACTTCTTTCATGTGTAAATCACAAAACCTTTTTTTAAAAGTCGCATTCTCGGGTTAGCTGTTAACAATGGTGATAGCTACACAGAATGTTGAAGGTTTTGGCACCCTGTGTTCTCTGCCTATGACATGATGTTTAGGTCGATTCTAATCTAAAAAGTGAGACAAAGGAGTTTTACATAAATTCATGCAGTTTTTGAGCTCAGAGTTCGAAATGAATGCATGCAGTTTTGGAATAAAGTACAATGTAACCCTGAAAGTACAAAGAGGGCATAGGAGAGGGGATAAGGAGAAGGGGCAAGGGGAGGGGAAGGAGGGGGAATTGGAGGGGAAGTAGGGGGAGAGAGGAGGGAGGACAGAGGAGGGAGGAGGGGATTAGATGGGAAAAGGACAACGGTTGACAAGAACAGGGAGGGAAGGGCGGGCAAAAGGAGGGGGAAAGGCGAGGGGAAGGGGGAAGGATAGGGTTACACGGAGAGAGGGGCATGTAGGGGGTGTGATGGAAAGAGGGCAAGGAAGGGGAAGGGGAAGGAGAGGGTCTGGAAGGAGAGGGGGAAATGGGGGAGAAGAAGAGGTGGGGAAGGCTGGGGAGGAGAGTGGGGGGATGGAGAGGTGATAAGAGATGCGGTGGAGGAAGGAGAGAGGGAAGTGGAGGGGGATGAGGATGGGGAAAGTGTGGGGATAAGGGAGGGAGAGGGAGGAGAGAGGAGGGAGGAGAGAGGATGGAGGAGAGAGGAGGGAGGGCGTAGTGGGGAGAAGGGGTGGGAGGAGAGCGTGGCGAGGATAGGGAATGGGGAGAGGGAAGGAGGTAGTGGCGGGGAGGAGGGCGGGGGAAGGAGAGTGGGGAAGGAGAGGGGACAAACAGGGGTAGGTAGAAGGCGAAGGGGGTGAGGAGAGAGGGAGGAGGAGGGGGAAGGAGGGGTGGAGAATGAGAGAGGGGAAGGAGAGAGGGGGAAGGAGCGAGTGGGGAGGGGGGAAGGAGAGAGGGAAGGAGAATGCGGCAGGTAGTAGATGGCTTGGGAAGGAAGAAGAGAGCGAATGGAGAAGTCGGAAGAACAGAGGAGGTGGGGGAAGAAGTGGGGATAAGGAGGGGGAAGGAGAAGGTTTGGAGCAGATGGGGCAAGGAGGGGGGAAGGAGAGGGGGAAGGAGGGGTGAGGGAAGGACGGTGGGAGGTTGGGAAAGAGGGGTGGCGAAGGAGGGGTGGGAAGGAGGGCGAGAGGAGGGAAGGTGGGGTAGGAAGGAGGGGAAAGTGAAGGAGGAGTGGGAGTACGGCAAGGAGGGAAGGCTGGGGTAAGCGGGAGGGGGAAGAATAGGGGAGGAGAAGGGGCAGGAAGGAGGAAAGAGAGGCAGGGGAGCGAGGGGTGAGCAAGCAGGTGCAATGAAGGGTATGGAAGGAGGGGAAAGGAGAGGAGAGTGGGAGCAGTGTGAGAGGAGTAGAAGGTGGGAAGAGATGGGGAGGAGGGGTGGAAGAGGGTGACAAAGTAGGGTAGGAAGGACAGGGCAAAGGTGGGGGAAGAAGAGGGTCTAAGGAGGGGGAAGGAGAGGTGGTGGAAGTAGAGGAAGGACGGGGGGAAGTGGGGTGGGAAGGAGGGGGAAGGAGAAGTCAGGAAGCAGAGGGGGTGGAGAATGGGGAGGAGCTGGGAGATGGAGAAGGGAAATAAGAGGATATGAGGAGGGAGGGAAGGGGAGAAGGAGGAGGAGATAATTGAAGGAGATGGGGAAGGAGTACGGGAAAGCAGAAGGGAGAAAGAGGGGGAAAGGAGAGCGGAAGGTGGAAAGGAGGAGTGGGAAGGAGGGGGAAGGGATGAGGAAGGGGAAGGAGGGTGGAGAAGGACAGGGGAGGATAGAGGGTGAGGAACAAAGCTGAGTAGAGAGAGAGGGGAGGGAGAGATGGGAGAATACGAGGGGAAAAACAGAGGAGGTAGCTATGAGGGGGAGAAGGGGGTGGAGAAGGGAGGGAGGAAAGGGTGGGGAAGAGGGGGAGAGGGAGATGGTGAAATAGAAGCCGCGAGAAGTAGGAGAGGAGAGGTCGGGAGGTGGAAGGAGAGGAGAGAAAGGGAGGAGGTGAAATGAGAGAGGGGAGGAGAAGGTGGGTGGAGAGGGTAGGAGGAGTTGGGTAGGAAAGGGAGAGATGGGTGAGGGGAGGGGAGAGAGGGGAGAGCGGCAAGAAGAGAGGGGAGAGGAGAGAGGGAAGGGGGAGAGGGGAGAGGAAGCGGGGAATGGGGAGAGGGAAGAGGGAGAGGAGAAAGGAGAGAGGAGAGAGAGGAGATGTGAGAGGGGAGAGGAGGGAGGGGAGGGGAGAGGGGAGCGGGGATAGTGGAGAGGCAAGAGGGGAGGGAAGAGAGAGGAGAGGAGAGAGCAGAAATCAGAGAGGGGAGAGGAGAGAATGATGAGGAGTGAGGGGAGGGTAGAAGAGAGAGGGGAGAGGGGATGGGGAGAGGGGAAAGGAGAGAGGAGAGAGGGGAGGGGGAGAGGCGAGAGGAGAGAGGAGAGGGGGAGAGAGGAGAGGGGAAATGTGATGAGGAGAGAGGGAAGGGGAGAGGAAGGATGGGGGAGGGGAGGGGGAACGCGGAGAGGAGAAAGGGGAGATGTGATGGAGAGAGGAGAGAGGGGAGTGGGGAGAGGGGAGAGGAGGCAGTTCAGAGGGGAGAGGAGAGACAAGAGAGGGGAGTCGGGAGCTGAGAGAGGAGAAGGGAAAGGGGATGAGGGGATAGGGGAGAGGGAATGAGGAGAGAGTGGTGAGGAGAGAGGGGAGAGAAGATGGGGAGCGGGGAGAGGGGGAGTTGAGAGGGGAGAGGAGAGAGAAGAGATGGGAGTGGGGAGCGGAGAGAGGAGAGAGAGGAGAAGGGAAAGGGGATGAGGGGATGGGGAGAGGGGAGAGGAGAGAGGTGAGAGGGGAGATGGGAGAGGGGAGAGGAGAGAGTGGAGGGTAGAGGGGAATGGGGATAGGGGAGAGGAGAGAGGGGAGGGAGAGTGAGAGGAGAGGGGAGAGTGGGAGAGAGGGAAGAGGGGATGAGGAGAGAGGGGGAGATTTGAGAGGAGAGAGGATAAGGGGACATATGAGAGGGCAGAGAGAATGAGGAGAGATTGGAGAGGGAAGAAGAAATAGGGCAGAGGGGAGGGGGAGGAGAGAGGAGAGATGAGAGAGAGGGATGCGGAGAGGGGCTGCAGAGAGAGTGGTGAGGAGAGAGATGAGAGCGGAGACGGGAGAGGAGAGAGTAGAGAGCAGAGAGGAGAGGGGGCAAGTGGATGAAGAGTGAGGGGAGAGGGGGAGTTGAGGGGGAGAGGTGAGACGGGCGAGTAGAGTGCGCAGCGGAGAGAGGAGAGAGGAGAGAGAAGAGAAAAGAGGGGAGGGGGGAGAGGGGAGAGGGGAAAGAGGAGAGGAGGGAGGTGAGAGGAGAGAGGGGAGTGGGGAGACGGAATGAGGAGAGAGTGGTGAGGAGAGAGCGGAGAGGGGAGAGGAAAGAGTAGAGGGGGAGAGGGGAGTGGGGATATGTGAGAGGGAGAGGAGAGTGAAGAGAGCAGAGAGCAGAGAGGAGCAGGAGAGAGGGGAGAGAAAAGAGGGGAGAGGAGAGAGTGGTGAGGAGTGAGAGGAGACTAGAGAGGAGAGAGGAGAGCGGAAGAGAGGAGAGGGGAGAAGAGATGAGGAGAAGGGGATAAGGGAGCGGAAAGAGGGGAGGGGGAGAGGTGATGGGGAGGAGGAGAGGGGTGAGGAGGGAGGAGAGAGGAGGGGGTGAGGGGAGAGCGGAGAGCAGAGGGGAGAGGAGAGTGCAGAGAGGAGCGAGGAGAGTGGGAGAGGGGGTAGGGGATAAGGAGAGAGAGCGGGGGAGTGGAGAGTGGGAGAGATGCGAGGAGAGAGGAGAGAGGGGCGAGGGAGAGGGGAGAGTGATGAGGAGTGAGAGGAGTGGGGTGAAGTGAGAGGGGAGGGGGAGATGGGAGAGGAGAAGGGATGAGGAGAGAGGGGAGAGGAGGGGGAGAGTAGAGAGGTGAGAGCAGAGAGGGGAGAGGGGAGAGGGGAGAGGAAAGCGGGGAGAGGGGAGGGGAGAGTGGAGAGAGGTGAATTGGGAGAGGGGATGAGAAGAGAGTGGTGAGGAGAGAGGGGAGAGGAGACGGGGAGAGGGGAGAGGGGATGAAGAGAGAGGGGAGAGGGGAGAGGACGAGTTGAGAGGAGAGAGGAGAGACGAGAGAGGGAGAGGAGAGACGGGCGAGCACAGTGCGCAGCTGAGAGAAGAGAGAGGAGAGAGGGGACAGGGGGAGAAGAGAGGGGTGAGGGAAGAGGGGAAAGGAGAGAGGGCATATTGGAGAGGGGAGAGAGGGGAGGGGTTGAGGGGATAGGGTAGAGGCGAGAGGCAAGAGGGGAGAAGGGAGAGAGAGAGGAGAGGAGAGAGGAGAGCAGAGAGGGGAGAGGAGAGAGGGGAAAGGAGAGAGTGGTAAGGAGTGAGAGCAGAGGGTAGAGGAGGGAGGGGAGACGGGAGAGTGGAGAGGCGTAGGAGAGAGGGGAGGGGGAGAGGTGAGAGGAAAGAGGAGGGGGAGAGAGAGGAAAGAGGGGAGAGCGGAGAGGAGAGTGGGGAGGGGAGAGGAGAGAGGAGAGGGGAGAGAGAAAAGAGGAAAGAGGGGAGAGAAGGGAGGAGAGAGGAGTGAGAGGAGTGGGGCAAGGTGAGAGGGGAGAGGGGTGAGGAGAGTGGGGAGAGTGGAAGGGGACAGTGGAGAGGGGAGAGGAGAGAGTGGTTAGGAGTGAGAGTAGCGGGGAGAGGGGAGAGGAGCGAGGAGACAGTTGTGAGGAGAGCAGAGAGCGGATGGGGAGAGGAAGGAGTGGTGAGGAGTGAGGGGAAAGGCGAGAGGAGAGTGCGGAGAGGGGAGAGGAGAGGGGAGAGGAGAGGGGCAGAGGGGAGATGAGCGGGGAGAGGGGAAAGCGAAGAGATGAGGGTGAGAGGAGGGGGAGTGAGGACCGAGCAACAGGAGCAGGGAGGGCGGAGTTGTGACGAGTGAGAGGAGAGGGGTGAGGGGGAGAGGAGAGAGGGGAGTGGAGAGAGGGTAGAGGGGAGAGGGTAGAGGGGAGAGGGGAGGGGGAAAGGATAGTCGAGAGAGAAGAGATGGGAGAGGGGAGAGGAGGGAGGGGAGGTAGAAAGGGGAGTGGGGAGCGGAGAGAGGAGAGAGGAGACACGGGAGAGGAGAGGGGGTGAGGGGAGAGGGAGAGAAGAGAGTGGTGAGGAGTGAAAGGGGAGAGTAGAGGAGAGAGGGTGGGGAGAGGGGAAAGGAGAGAGGAGAGAGGGGGAGAGGGGAGAGTGGTGAGGAGTTAGAGAAGTGGGGAGAGGTGAAACGGGAGAGGGGAGAGGAGAGAGGGGAGAGGAGTGAGCAGAGAAGGGAGTTGGGAGAGGGGAGAGGAAGGAGGGGACGGGGAGAGGGGAGAGGGGAGCGGAGAGTGGAGAGAGGGGAAGCGGGAGAGGAGAGGGGTTGAGGGGAAGGGAAGAGGAGAGAGTGGTTAGGAGTGAGAGGGTGGAGTAGAGGAGAGAGGAGAGGGGGAAACGGGAAAGGAGAGAGGAGAGAGGAGGAGAGGTGAGAGGAGAGGGGAGAGAGAGGACAGGGGATAGGGGATGAGGAGAGAGGGGAGAGAGGAGAGGAAAGAGGGGAAGAGGGGAGAGGGGAGAGGATAAAGGAGGGAGGTGAGAGGGGCGTGAGGACAGGGGATCAGGAAAGAGTGGTGAAGAGAGAGCGGAGAGGTGAGAGGAGAGAGGAGAGAGCAGAATGGAGAGGGGAGAGGGGATACAGAGAGAGGGGACAGGGGAGAGAAAAGAGGGGAGAGGGGAAAGGGGAGAGGAGAGACTGGTGAGGAGTGAGAGGAGAGGAGAGAGGGTGGAGAGGGGAGAGGAGATGAGGAGAGAGAGGTGAAGGGAGAGGAAATAAGTGAGGGGAAGATGGGAGAGGAGAGAAGGGAGAGGGCAGAGGGGAGAGCAGACAGGAGAGAAGAGCGGGGAGAGTATAGAAAGGAAGAGGGTATAAGCAGAGAGAGGAGGGGAGAGGAGAGAGGGAGAGGTGCGAGGAGAGAGGAGAGAGGGGCGAGGGGACAGGGGAGCGGAGAGAGTAGTGAGGAGTGAGAGGAGTGGGGCGAGGTGAGTGGGTAGGGTGAGATGGGAGAAGAGAGCGGGAAGGGGGAGAGAGCAGAGAAGGGATGGGAGCTGGAGAGGGGAATGGGGATGGGGAGAGGCGAGAGGGGAGAAGTGAGAGAGGAGAGGAGAGGGGAGAGAGCAGAGAGCAGAGAGGGGAGAGGAGAGACGAGAGAGTGGTGAGGAGTGAGAGGAGAGGGTAGAGGAGAGAGGGGAGGGGAGAGGTGAGAGGAGAGGGGAGAGGTGATGAGGTGAGAGGAGAGGGGAGTGGGAGAGGTGAGAGGAGAGATGAGTGGGAAGACAAAAGACGGGACGGGGTAAGGAGAGATTGGAGAGGGGAGAGGAAAGAGAGGGAGCTGAGAGTGGAGAGGGTAGAGTGCAGAGGGGAAAGAAGAGAGGAGAAGGGGAGAGGGGAGAGGGGTGAGGAGAGATTGGAGAGGGGAGAGAAATGAGGGGAGTGGGGAGTGGGGAGAGGGGATGAGGAGAGAGTGGTGAGGAGAGAGGGGAGAGGGAGAGGAGAGAGGGAATAAGGAGAGAGGGGAGAGAAAAGAGGGGAGAGGTGAGAGGAAAGAGGAGAGAGGAGAGAGGGAGAGAGTACAGAGGGGAGTGGGGAGAGGGGAGTGGTGAGGGGAGAGGAGGGAGCAGAAAGCAGAGAGGAGAGGGGAGAGGGAATAAGGAGAGAGGGGAGAGAAATGAGGGGAGAGGGGAGAGGTGAGAGGAACGAGGAGAGAGGAGAGAGGGGAATGGGAGAGGTGAGAGGAGAGTGGTGAGAGGGGAGTGGGCAGAGGGAATGAGGAGAGGGGACAGTAGATTGAGAGAGGGAAGAGGGGATGAGGAGAGAGGGGATAGGGGCGTGGGGAGTTGAGAAGGAAGAGTAGGGAGTAGAGAGGGGAGTGGAGAGATGGGAGAGGGGAGTGGGGAGCGTAGAGAGGAGAGAGTGGTGAGAGGAGAGGAGAGGGGGAGAGGAGAGAGGAGAGGGGGAGTGGGGAGACGGAAGAGGAGAGAGGGGAGAGGGGAGATGAGAGTGGAGAGGGGAGAGCGAAGAGAAGAGAGGGGAGAGGAGAAGTGAGGAGTGAGCAGAAGGGGGAGGGGGTGTTGTGAGGAGTGAGAGGAGAGGGGCGAGAGGAGAGGAGAATGGCAAAGCAGAGAGGGGAGAGGAGAGTGTGGAGGGGTAGAGGAGAGAGTTGAGAGGAGAGTGGGGAGGGGAGAGGGGATAAGGAGAGAGGGGAGAGTGGAGAGTAGAGAGGAGAGAGGGTTGGGAGATGGGAGGAGAGAGAGTGGTGAGGAGAGAGGGGATAGCAGAGACCAGAGAAGGGAGAGGGGAAATGAGAGAATGCTGATGAGTGAGGAGTGAGGAGAGAGAGCAGAGGATTGAAGAGAGAAGGTAGAGGGGAGAGGAGAGAGGAGAGGGGAAGAGTGGAGAGAAGAGAGGTGAGAGGAGAGAGTATAGAGGAGAGAGGGGTGAGGGAGAGGAGAGAGTGGTGATGAGAGAGTTGAGAGCAGAGAGGGGAGAGGGGAGAGGAGAGTGTGGTGAGGAGCAATGGGAGAGAGCAGAGGGGGGAGGAGAGATGGGAGAGAGGAGAGTGGAGAGGAGAGAAGAGCAAGGAGAGGGGAGAGAGGAGAGGAGATAAGGAAAGAGGAGAGAGGGGAGAGGGAGAGGGGAGAGAAGAGAGGAGAGAGGCGAGAGGAAAGAGGAGAGTGGGGAGAGGATGAGGAGAGAGGGGAGAGGGGAGAGGGGAGAGGAGAGAGGAGAGAGGCGAGTGAAGTGGAAAGAGGCAAGAGGGGAGAGGGGAGGGGAGAGTCGATTGTGGTGAGGAGTGAGAGGTGAATGGATAGGAAGGGGAGAGAGGGGAGAGGGGTGAGTGGAAAGGAGAGAGGACAGAGGAGCGGGTGAGAGTGGAGAGTGGAGAGGAGAGGGGAGAGGAGAGAGGTGAGAGGGAAGAGGAGAGAGGAGGGGGAGATACAAGAGCAGAGAGAGGAGAGTGGAATGGAGAGAGTGGTGAGGAGTGTGGGGAGAGTGGAGGGGGAGAGGAGATAGGAGATGGGCAGAGGAGAGAGGAGCGAGGAGAGAGGGGAGAGGGGAGAGGAGACAGGGGAGAGCATAGGGGTGAGTGGGGAACGGATGAGGAGAGAGGGAGGGGAGAGGAGAGTGCAGAGAGGCGAGGGGAGTAAAGAGAGGTAGGAGCAGAGAGCAGAGAGCAGATAGGGGAGAGGAGAGCGTGGTGAGGAGTGAGAGGAGAGGTGGAAAGGCGAGAAAGGGTGAGGGGAGAGGAGAGTGGAGAGAGGCGAGAGGAGAGGGGGAGAGGGTAGAGTGTAGAGGAGAGAGGAGAGAGGTGAGTAGGAGAGGGAAGTGGGGATAAGGAGAGAGGGGAGAGTGGAGAGGAGAGGAGAGAGAGCAGAGAGGGGAGAAGGGTGAGGAGAGAGTGGTGAGGATTGAGGGGAGGATGAGGGGGAGAGGTTGGGGGAGAGGAGAGAGGAGAGAGAGGAGGGGTAGTGGGGAGAGGGGAGGGGCGAGAGGAGAGCGGGGATAGGAGAGACAGGAGAGGGGAGAAGAGACTGGAGAGAGGAGCGTGGGAGCGGGGAGAGGAGAGGGTGGTGAGGAGAGAAGGGACAGCAGAGAGCATAGAGTGGCGAGGGGAGAGGCGAGCAGAGAGCGGGAGAGGCGAGATAGCGGAGGGAGTAGAGGTGAGAGGAGGGAGGAGAGGGGGAGGGGGAGAAGGGAGGACAGAGAGGAGAGAGGAGAGGGGGAGAATGGAGAGGAGAGAGGGGAGAGGAGAGACGAGAGAGTGGTGAGGAGTGAGAGGAGAGGGTAGCGGAGAGAGGGGAGGGGAGAGGTGAGAGGAGAGGGGGAGAGAGGAGAGGGGAGAGGTAATGAGGGGAGAGGAGAGGGGAGTAGGAGAGGTGAGAGGAGAGATGAGGGGGGAGAGAGAAGAGGGGACGGGGTGGGCAGAGGGGAAAGAAGAGAGGTGAGAGGGGAGAGGGGAGAGGGGAGAGGACAGAGGGGAGGGGGAGAGGGGTGAGGAAAGATTGGAGAGGGGAGAGGGTAGGGGAGGGAGTGGTGAGGGGTGAGAGGATAGGGGAGAGGAGAGGGATGAGAGTGGAGAGGGGAGTGGGGTGAGGAGAGAGGGGAGAGCAGAGGCGGAAATCGGAGAGGAAAGAGCAGAAAACCGAGAGTGGTGAGGGGAGAGGAGAGTGTGGTGAGGAATGAGAGGCGAGAAGAAAGGGGAGAGGAGAGGGGGAGAGGGGAGAGAATAGAGGGGGGAGGGGAGAGGGGAGAGGATAGATGTGAATGGGAGAGGAGAGAGGGGAGGGGAAGAGGGGCGAGGAGAGGTGAGAGGCGAGAGCAGAGAGAGAAAAGTGGAAAGGAGAGTGTGGTGAGGAGTGTGGGGAGAGGGGAGGGGGAGAGGATGGAGGGGAGAGGGGAGGGGGAGTGGTGAGAGAGTTGAGGAGTGAGGGGAGTGGGTACAGGAGAGAGAAGAGAGGGGAGGGGGAGAGGATAGAGGAGAGTGCGAGAGTGGAGAGCGAAGAGGAGAGAGGAGCGAGGAGAGGGGGAGAGGGAGAAGAGAGGGCAGAGAGGAGAGGGGAGAATTGAGAGGAGAGAGGGGTGAGGAGAGAGGAGAGGGGAGAGGGGAGTGGGGTGAGGAGAGACGGGAGAGCAGAGGTGGATATGGGAGAGGAAAGAGCAGAAAACCGAGAGTGGAGAGGGGAGAGGAGAGCGTGGTGAGGAATGAGAGGCGAGAAGAAAGGGGAGAGGAGAGGGGGAGAGAATAGAGGGGAGAGGAGAGAGGGGAGAGAATAGATGTGAGTGGGAGAGGAGAGAGGGGAGGGGAAGAGGGGCGAGGAGAGGTAAGAGGCGAGAGCAGAGAGAGAAAAGTGGAAAGGAGAGTGTGGTGAGGAGTGTGGGGAAAGGGGAGGGGGAGAGGACGGAGGGGAGAGGGGAGGGGGAGTGTTGAGGAGTGAGGGGAGTGGGTACAGGAGAGAGAGGAGAGGGGAGAGGATAGAGGAGAGTGCGAGAGTGGAGAGGAGAGAGGAGCGAGGAGAGGGAAAGGGGAGAGGGGAGTGGTGAGAGGGGAGAGGGGAGATGAGAGGGGAAGAGGAGAGGGAGGAGAGGAGAGAGGGGAGAGAACAGAGGCGTGAGGAGAGATGGGGAGAGGGGAGGGAAGAGAGTGGTGAGGAGAGAGTGGAGAAGGGAGAGGGGATAGGGGCGATTGTAACGGGGAGAGGTGAGAGAGGTTAATGGGGAGAGGAGAGAGAGCAGATGAGAGAGGGGTAAGGAGGCAGGGTAGGGGAGAGCGGAGGGGAGAGAGTGGTGAAGAGAGAGTGTCGAGGGGAGAGGGGAGAGGGGCGATTGTAACGGGGAGAGGTGAGAGTTGTGAGGAGAGAGTGGAGAGGGGAGAGGGGAGAGGAGAGAATGATGAGGAGAGAGGGTGGAAGGAGAGACCGTGGATGGAGAGAGGGTGGAAGGGGAGTGGCGAGGAGAGGGGAGGGGAGTGAGTGAAGGTGGGGGACGAGAGAGAGGGGGAGGAGATGGGTGACTGGAGAGAGTTGAGAGGGGGCAGTAAGGGGAAGGAGGGGAGGAGATGGGGCAGAGACTAGGGAGATTTGGGGGAGGAGGAGAGAGAGGAGAGAGATGCGGAGGAGAGGGGGAGGAGAGTCGGTGGAGAGGGGTTGGAGGGGAGGAGGAAGGGGAGCAGCGAAGCAGGAGGAGGTGAGGAGAGGGGGAGGAGAGAAGGGAGGAAGAGAGAGGGGTGTAGGAGCGAGAGGGGGATGACGAGAGTGAGGAGAGGGATTTGGAGAGGATGCGATAAGAGAGAGGGAGGAAAGGTTGGGAGATATAGGAAGGCGAGGGAGGAGACAGCGGAGTAGACAGAGGGAAGGAAAAAAGGGTTGGGTTAGGAGTGTGGTGTGTGAGAGGATGCAGGGGAAGATGGAAAGAGAGGGGTTGAGAAAGTGGGTAGAAGCGTAACCCGACATGACCTTTCTCCATCTGACCAGTTTAACTAACGCTATGGGCAACTCCACCATGACCAATCCACCCTGACCTGCACACCTTTGGACTGTGTGATGAAGCCCACGCAGATACTGGGGAGAATGTACACACTCCACACAGGTAGTCGCCTGGGGGAGGATTTGAACCGGGTCCCTGGCACTGTGAGGCAGCAGTGGTAACCACTGAGCCACCGTGCCACCCTAACGAGAGAGAGAGAGAGAGAGAGAGAGAGAGAGATGAAGAGAGAGCAGGGGAGAGAGAGAGAGAAGAGAAAGAGGGGAGACAGAGAAGAGAGATGGGAGAGAGAAGAAAGATGGGAGAGAGAAGAGAGAGGGGAAGGAGAGAGAGGGAGGAGGAGAGAGAGAGGAGGAGAGAGACGGTTAGGAAAGAGGGGGAGAAGAGGGGGAGGGAGAGAATAGAGGTGGAGAAGAGGTGGAGAATAGAGAGCAGGAGAATGAGAGTGAGAGAGAGGAAACGAGAGAATGAGAGAAAGAGGAGAGAGAAGAGAAAGAGAGCGCGAGAGAGAAATAGAAAAGGAAAAAGGGAAAAAGTGACCCACAGCCCACACTCTGTCACAGACAGAGAGAGAGAGTAACAGATAGATACTTCCCCGGTCAGCCCGCATGGCTTGAGGGTAATGGCTGACTGAGCTAGGTTCAAATACTCCCAGGGTCTGTCACTCAAACCTCATCTCCTCCCCAACCCCAGTTCATCCAGTCAGCTCCCAGCTTCCTTTTCCTGGAACACACCTCCCCCAGGTTTGGGACACACCAACAATCACTTAAGATTTTGGTACAGATCGTCAGGGAGGATGTGATGTAGAAATTATATGCAGTGATTGGTAATGACTGAGGATGCAACACTCAAACGCCAATTATTTTCAGTTTCTGAATAATCGATTGATCACGTCAGATTTTGATTAAATGTCTGTTTGGCATTTCCTGTCTGTGAATCTTCTTCAAATATTCGAAGAACTTTAATAAAGGCAGTGTCAACCAGGTGAGACATCAGACAGACAAATAATTCCCTTTGTTTGATGTTTTTGTGTGTATACCTTACTTGCAATCCTCAGAGAAAGAAACGTCCAAAATCCATCACTATTAGGGCAGAGAGAAAAGAATAATCAAAATAAGTAAGAAATTGTCTCTAAACATGAACATTATTTCTCTCTCCCAAAAGGTGCGAATCCTATTCGGTTCCTCCAGCACCCTCTCTATAATTTCAGAAACTCACATTATCCCTCCTCCTGGTCGAGGTTGATCAGTATATTCACAACAGAGATGATCACACAATGTGAAGGGTCCAGAGAGGGGACAGGCTCATTCATTTACCAGAACGTTTCAGGAGTGATTTATGGTGCGGTGGAGCAAATGGAGTTGAAGAGAGATGCGACAGAGCTTATTGGCTTCTAATTGGTGTAGATAAGGAAGATGAAAACAAGATGTTCACATTAGCTGGGGGAAATGGACGATGAGATACAAAAATTAAGATTTTGGATAGATTGACAGGGAGGATTTGATGAAGTGGTTATATGGAAGGAATTCAATACCTACTGTATCTTAATGGTATACAGTTGGACTCAGCAGCCTGAACCGCTGTATTTAATCTCCAGTTTCTGTCAAGCCGTGGTCTTCAATTATCCCAGTAGCAGAGTCATAGTGAAATAGCTCAGGCAGTCACATCGATGGGCCTGGGTATCTTCCAATTTGTGATGGTTCCTTTCCCTCTGGGTGTTTGCAGACCACTCAAGCTCTCTGACACTCTTGGTGATAAAAGCAGGAAAATTGCTGACAGACTCTGAAAACAGTGAGAGCTCCAGCTGTTCCACCGTCCTTCAGATTTTTAAGGAAATCGGAATGCCTGGTTGGTGACAGGCTGTGTGGCTCAAATGGTCAGCAGCGGGCTGCAAGATAAAGGTTGGTGGTTTGAGACCATCCAGATATGGAGCTTTGGTTGTTCCAGATCAGACTATGGGAATACCACTATTCCCATAGTCTGAACCTCTATTTAAACCGGAAAATCCACGGCAAGGTTGAATTGCAGCCCAAACCATTGATGATTCTGTCTTCCCTGGCTCCACATGGAGCCGTGGGACACAGCTCACAGAAACTCCCCCCTCATAAACGGCGCTTCCCTTGTGAAAATCATTACATTTAATGCGGTAACGGCTGCAATCCAACCCCTGTCCCCAAGATTAGAAGCTGCAAGATTTTGTGATTAGTTATGAAGTTGAAGGCGTGCCCTCCACCTTTAAATGAGAGTGAATGCTGTTCAGAACTGAGAGCTGACAAATACCTGTGATGACCAGCTAGCAGTCTCAGCGTGCACTGGAAAATTGGAAAGATGTAACATTTGGGTGTGAAACAAACCTGAGTTGGTTGCTAATTTAGAAAACAATTCGAATTTTATCAATCAATTTAAATTATGCCTCAGAATACTAAAATCCAATCGCGCTTCAATTTAGTGTTTCGAAACACTGAAACACTGCAGAACCGAGGACTTCCATAATGTTGCCTCCACTGACGATTCCCCATGAAACTTTTCCAGGTCCTCAGTTGAAGATTTTTGTTGGGAACCTTCGCTCCTTGGCTTTGAATTGGGCCGCCTGCCCAAGGAAAGCAAATGTAGTACTGCTTTTAGTGGAAGAATCGGGGCACGGTAACTCCACGCTGAAGCAGTATGGCCATCAGTGCTGTACACATCTGTGCATATTCAGAACCAGGTTGGAGAAAACCGTAACAATGTTTCACACAGTAATGAAACGGGATTGCATTCCTTTTCACCACTCGAACAGATATGAGTGAGCAAATTCAAAGCCAGGTTTGCTGATGTGAACAGCAAGTTAGAAAGCTCTGCTTACGTCAGTCTGAAAGGCTGCCATCAGGAATAAGCGCTGTTATTGCCGGATTTTGATGCGGGGAGTTTTTGTGTATGAGGTGACGCCAATACCCACCACATGACAGAAAGCATGCCCGCAAGTAGCTGGTCTTTAGAGTCGTCCAGCACTAAACTTTGCAGCCATTCAACGTTTCACCTTTCTGTTTCCAGGAGCTGGTTGCTTTCCAGCGTAACTGGTATCATTGAAAAATTAAGAAAATCACGTGAAATTGCTCACAAAGTATAATTGTCAGGGGTGCACAGTTTGGAATGTAGGACGAGTCTGAAAATGCTGGGACAACTTTCCCTTATTAAGTTTTTGTTTTCGGCAATGTAGGCTGAGTTGAAAACTGGAGAGCATCGGTTTGAGGTGAGATGGGTAAAATATAAAAGGGATTTGAGGTACCTTTCCCACACAGAAGGCTGTGCGTGTATGGAATCACCTACCAGAGGAAGGAGAGGAGGCTAGTACACTCAGAAGATTTCAAAGGCAACCGGATGAGTTTCTGGATAGGAAGGGTTTATTGGGATAGGGGCCAAATGCTGGGAAATGGGATTTTGTTTAAAATGCATTTCCAGAGATTTCGAAGCATGAATGCTGTTCTGTGGGCAATCCGTGGGCAATCCGAGGGCATAAACGGCTCCCAGACCCTTCAGCAGAACAATTCCAAACTGTGCTCCCAATATATATTGGGAACTTAGTGCACCACCACCTCCCGAAAAACTCCGAAATGAGGGAAAACAAAGAACCGAATATGAATGGGCCATGAAAAGTGAAGATTCCCAAACACAGTCTCGATTAGATTAGTTTGCCCATCCAATCAACAATGTGGCAGTGCCTGCAGCCCATGTCTCCATGACAGAAGTGAAGGAAATGAGAGAAATGTAAGACTATATAACATCACAATTAACAGGAATTATTTTCCCATTCGCCGGAACACCAAATAATGAGGAGTAAAGTCACTGCAGGATTTTGTTTCACAACAGCGATGAAATCCCAATTTCCGTGGAAAACGTGAACAACACAACTTGGTCGGAACATGATGCAGCACTGGAACCGCTTGATGTCCGGGCTTTCCGTGTGGGAGGCGAATGTGATCACTACAGGAGGCGAATGTGGACACTCACACATAGGAGAGGGTGCATTCTCCCAAATCACAGATACATTTCCAATAAGCAAAATAAGCTGGTCATGTTGGAATTTAAACATTGAACATTAACACGCTGCAGTAAAACCAGCAACGCACACAAATGGTGGGATTCAAACACACGCCTCATTAGAGATTCGAGCCACAATGCAGCGCCTCCGACCACTTGGCCAGAAGACCAGCCACTGCAGTCGCATATTTTCTTACACTTTCAATGGTGCTCCTGCAAAACAACAGAAGCAAAGTCAAAGGGAAAGAGCTCCCCCATCCCTGTCCTGCTCGCACTGCTGCTGGGATCTGCCCAGCTACAATATCAATTTTGCAGCAGATAATGATAACCCTTCAATCCACACAAAAACCAATGGGAAGCTGATCCTACCTTCTGAGACTCGTTTGAGCCACAAATGTGATGTCTGTATGAGAGAACGGAAATTCGATTCTGATTCAACAAAGAAACCATGAGCTTCATGACATTACTGGTATTTCGATTCTTGCTTTGCTATATGATTTCACACATTGCTCTGAACAGGACAACTTTCACGTTTACACGGAACATGAAACACATCGGACTACAGGGAAAATGCACAAACCTGAGCAGGCCGTGTTCCACATCATACCGTGCAGCATAGTTTCAGTCACTGTGTCTGTTTTGCCGAATAAGAGTCCCAAAGAATGTTCTCCACCCTAAAACCAGAGGTAGCATTACAATCCGAGAACGACAGATCACATTGTGAGGATGCTCTGACCTCGGAGCCAGTTCGAGATGCCACTTTCCTTGCCTTTTACCTTAACTGTGCAATTTGCTGCAGAGATGTTCACACCTGGACATGAGCCACATGGATAACAACTGAGTTGGAAACCTGTGTGGGAAGCGACTCAATAAATTTTGCAAAATTCCATGGTGCTTATTAGAAATGCAGTTTCTATTCACCTCAATCTAAAAGGCAGTTTCTGAACATAGTAACAGAAGTTAAAAGGTAATTACCCCACCCCACCCCCCCTCCAGAAGAGGTGCTAACTGCCCTTGAGTGCATTTTGTTCTCGATGTGAAGAGCTCTCACGCCTGAGTCACCTTCACGTCTTTTGTGGCTTGACTGTACAAAAATATAAGACTTTACAAAAATATGAGCAGTACAAAAATACAAGACTGTTAAAGGATTGGACACTCTGGAGGCAGGAAACATGTTTCCGCTGATGGGTGAGTGCCAAACCAGAGGACACAGCTTACAAATACGGGGTAGAACATTTAAGACAGAGATGAGGAGAAACTTCTTAACCCAGAGAGTGGTGGCTGTGTGGAATTCTCTCCCCCAGAGGGCAGTGGAGGCTCAGTCTTTGGATTCATTTAAGAAACGGTTGGATAGAGATCTCAAGGATAGTGGAATCAATGGTTATGGAGATAAGGCAGGAACAGGATACTGATTAAGGATGATCAGACATGATCGTATTGAATGGTGGTGCAGACTCGAAGGGCAACATGGCTACTCCTGCCCCTATTGTCTATTGTCTCTCTCTCTCTCACCGATACACACTCTCTGTTGTACTCTGTCTGTCTGTCTGTCTCTCTCTCACTCTCTCTCTCACTGACACACACTCTCTGTTGTACACTGTCCCTCTCTCACACACACACACGCTCTCTCTGATGTACACTGCCTCTCTCTCTCTCTCTCAGTCACACACCTACACAGTCTATCTGATATGCACTGTCTATCTGTCTCTGTCTCGCGCACACTCTCCCTGATGTACATTTAGTCTCTCTCTCACTCACTCACTCCTTCTGTATACTGCCACTCTCTCTCCCTCTCTCTCTCACTCACACAGTCTGTTTGATATGCACTGTCTATCTGTACCTCTCACTCACATATTCTCTGTTGTACACTGTCCGTCTGTCTCTCCCTCACTCTCCCTCAGATGTGCACAGTCTCTCTCGCACACACACTCTCTCTGAAGTGCAGTGTCTCTCACTCACACACTCTCTCATATGCACACTCTCTCTCAATCTCACACCCTCTCTGATGTCCATTCTCTCTCACTCTCGCTCGCTCTCACTCACTCATTCTCTCTGTGCACTCTCTCTCGCTCTTACACACACACATAATCTGATGCAAATTCTCTCTCTCTATCTCTCTCACTCACTTACAGACACTCACTGATGTATTATGGTCTCTCTCTCTCACTTACTCACTCTCTCTGATGTACACTGTCACTCTCTCTTTGTCTTACTCACACAATCTCTCTGACCTAAACTGTCTCTCTGTCTCTCTCACTCTCACTCTCTCTGATTAACAATGTCTCTCTCTCTCTCGAAGTCACACACTCTCTCTAATGTGCACGGTCACACTCTCTCTCTCTTACTCACACACACTCTCTGATGGATACCCAGTCTCTCTCTCTCTCTCTCTGTGACACACCCTCTCTGATGTACACTTGGTCGCTCTCTCACTCACTCTCTCTGTACTCTCTCTCTCTCTCACTTTCTCTCTCGTACACTCTCTCTGATGTACACTGCATCTCTCTCACTCACACACTCTCTCTGATGTACACACACTCTCTCTCTCGCTCTCTCTCTCACTCACACACTCTCTCTGATGTATACTGTCTCTCTCTCTCTCACTCACTCTCTCTCTAATGTACCAAGTCCCGCTCTCTCACTCACACATTCTCTCTGATGTACACTGTCTCTCTCTCTCTCTCTCTCTGTCATACACACTCTCTGATGTACACTCTCGCTCTCTTTCTCGCACACTCTCTCTGATGTGCACTTGGTCTCTCTCTCTCACTCACTCACTGTCTCTGTATACTGCCTCCTTCTCTCTCTATCTCACACACACACTCACACAGTCTATCTGATATGCTCTGTCTATCTGTATCTCTCACGCACGCACTCTCTCTGATGTACACCGTCTCTCACTTTCTCACTCACACACACGCTCTGATTTACACTGTCCTCTCTCTCTCTCTCACTCACTCACACACTCTCATGTAACTGTCTCTCACTCTCTGTCACTTTACACACTCTCTCTGATGTGGACTGTCTCTCCCTCTCTCTCACTCACATACTCTCTCTGATTTACACTGTCTCTCTCTCTCTCTGTCTTACTCACACACTCTCTCTGACCTACACTGTCTCTCTGTCTCTGTCTCTCTTTCTCACACTCTCTCTGATGTACAAAGTACCCCTTTCTCTCTCACTCACACACTCTCTCTGATGTGCACTGTCACTCTCTCTCTCACACACACACACTGTCTAAAGTATACTGTCACTCTCTCTCTCCCTCACGCACTCTCTCCGATGTACACTGTCCCTCTCTCTCCCTCGCGCATTATATCTGATGTACACTCTCTCTCTCTCTCTCTCTCTCTCACTCACTCACCCACTCTCATGTAACTGTCTCTCACTCTCTGTCACTTTACACACTCTCTCTGATGTGGTCTCTCTCTCTCTCTCTCTCTCTCTCTCTGTCACTCACATACTCTCTCTTATGTACACCGTCTATCTCTCTCTCTGTCTTACTCACACACTCTCTCTGACCTACACTGTCTTTCTCACTCTCTCTGATGTACAAAGTACCCCTCTCTCTCACTCACACACTCTCTCTGATATGCACTGTCACTCTCTCTCTTACACACACACACTGTCTAATATACACTGTCACTCTCTCTCTCCCTCACACACTCCTTCTGATGTACACAGTCCCTCTCCCTCTCACATTCACTCTCTCTCTGATGTACACTCTCTGTCTCACTCTCTGTCTCTCTCTCTCTGTAACAGACACTGTCTGATGTACACTGACTCTCTCTCTCTCACAGTCACAAACGCTCTCCGATGTTTACAGTCTTTCTTTCTCTCTCACTCTCGCTCTCTCTCCGTCACACACGCTCTCTGATGTACACTGTCTCTCTCTCTCTCTCACTCACTCCACAATCTCCTTGATGTGCACTGTCACTCTCTCTCTCACACACTATCTCTGATGTACACTGTCTCTCACTCTCTCACTCTCTCAGATGTGCACTCTCTCTCCCTCTCATTCACACACTCTCTCTGATGTATGCTGTCTTTCTCTCACTCACTCTCTGTTTGCCCCTAACTGATCATTTGAGGGACATTTTTTCGTTCACCTACAAAGGCCAACAACTACGTTATACAAGGGTCCCTCAAGGATTCATTTTGACACCTGGGGTGTTTAATCAGGTACTGAAACAGCAGCTGAAGGGTCTGACGCTCCCAAAGGGGGTGGTATTGATCCAGTATGTGGATGACATTCTTTTGACGGCACCCGACCATGTTTCTTGTTTGGCAGCCGCAAAGTCGGTGCTGCTTCACCTGTATAGCATCGATTTTAAAGTTTCACAAGCTAAATTGCAATGCTGCAGACAAACGGTGTCTTTTCTGGGTAGAGTTATTTCCGCTAAGGAAACAGGTGTCTCTCCGTCCCATAGATCCTCCATTCTGCATCATACCAAACCAGTCACTGTAAAAGACATGCTCTCATTTCTTGGGGTGGCAGGATACAGCAGACAATTCGTTGCATCATATGGGGAGCTCACTTTCCCTCTGAGGGCCATGGAAAATGAGCAAGGCATGAGAAATTTGTCGGCCCATTCGCAGTGGACAACGGAGGCAGACGAAAGTTTCATATCTCATAAACAGGCCTTAACGCGGGCTGCTGATTTAGCGGTCCCGGATTACAAACAGACATTTTTCCTCGATATTTCTGAAAGATTACAAACAATAAATGGTGTTCTTTTTCAGAAAAAAGGGGGAGGCAGGCAGGTGCTGATGTATGTAAGTGTTACCCTTGACCCAATAGAGGACAGACACCCACCATGTACAAGACATGCAGCAGGGTAGCAAACATTCTCCAAAGGGTAGCAAATATAGTCATGGGCCATTCACTAACAGTACTGACGACACATAGTATAGTGGCCTATGTGAACTCAACAGCCTTTACAATGACGTCACTGCGGCAAACCAGGTTAGAGAAAATCCTAAATGCACCACATATAATTTTTACACATGAAGGAATTAACATGGCTGACAACCTGGGAGAAGGAGAGCCACACATATGTGAGGAAAGGATACAGAGAGACGTTAAAGTTAGGGCAGACTTACAAGCAATTCCACTAGTAGACCCAGAAGAAGTGTTGTTCACAAATGGTTGTTTTTACAAACATCCAACTAAAGGACTTAAAGCAGCATACGCAGTGGTGCGACAGACAAGTGAGGGATTTGAGGAAGTGTTGACAGTAAAGGTGACAGGCAAAGAATCAGCCCAGTTGGCTGAATTACAGGCAATGATAGCTGCGTTAGAATGGTCAGAGGGAAAAAGAGTAAATATCTACACCGACTCTGCATATGTAGAACTCAGTCAATGGATCAGGGCAGGATTCTTAACAGCAGCAAAAACCCCAATTAAACATGAAAAAGATATGAAAAGATTAGCGGAGGCCCTAATGAAACCTGCCGAGGTGGCGATGGTCAAGGGTAGAGGACATGATAAATCAGATACAATAGTAGCGAAGGGTAATCAGGAAGCTCACTCAGAAGCTCATAAAGCAGCAGGGTATACAGCACTGTATATAATGATGCAAACAGAGAGAACAGTGTATGACCTGTTGCCCGCTTGCGATGCAAATGTGTTAATAAAAGAACAGCAGAAAGCCTCTCCTCATGAACTGACAGTATGGAGATAGAGAGGGGCCACAGAGTCAGAAGGGATTTGGCGGTCACCGGACGGTAGACCAGTGCTACCCCCAGTTTTGATAGCTTCCATGCTCCAGTAAGCTCATGGATTGACACATTGTAGGAAAACACAGATGCAGATGTATCTGACACATTGGTGGCATCCGTTCTTGCCAGCAATGATTGAGAATTACATCAGAGAATGTAGAACGTGTACAGAATATAATGTGAGAGAAACAGTGAAACCACACGAGGGAAAACTCCCTCTCCCGAGAATGCCAGGTCAGGAAATAGTGATTGACTACACTGACATGATAGAGAGAGTAAACGGATATCGGTACCTTTTGGTAGCAGTGGATGCATACACTGGTTGGCCAGAAGCGATACCTGCGAAAAAGGAAGACGCAAAAACTGTGATCAAATTCTTGATAAACCAATACATTCCAATGCATGTGTTTCCAAAGAGAGTCAGGTCAGATAATGGCACACATTTTAAGAACAAAGACCTGTAAGAAGTTGAAGCAGCTCTAGGACTGAAACATGCGTTTGGAACAGTGTACCATCATCAGTCACAGGGAAAAGTGGAAAGAATGAATCAGTCCATAAAAGGAAAAATAGGAAAAGTGTGTTCACAATCAAAGTTAAACTGGGTCGATGCCCTTCCTTTAGCTTTAATGTCCATTAGAAGCTCACTAAACTCTATCACAGGGTTCACCCCGTATGAGCTAACAGGGCAGCAGTTCCCGGGACCAGGAGTTGAAATACAGATGTTAGAGGGAGGAGGAGCCTCTCTAAGGTACAAACCTTACTATGACCAACTAACAGCTTTGGTGTCAGCTTTCTCCAAACAGGTTGGATCGGAAAAGTGGGTAGTGTGCTCTATGTTCAGAGACCAATGTTATACGTTCATCCCCAACAATACGGCACCTGATGGCTCAGTAACCAGAGCCCTGGAAGGACTAAGAATCTTGTCTGAAGTAATGCATGAACATTCAGATCTTTGTTGAACAGGGTAATCATTACAGCGATTGAAGGGAAGGCTTCCCCGCCCTACCATATGTCACAGATGGAGACGGAAACCATGGCTCGGGCAAGAAGGGAAGACGATGCATCGGAGAGCGAATGTGATGTATAGAACTGGTTTGTTGGTCTCATTTTTATGAGACCAAAAGGAGGACTTGTAAATATATGGCTTACTTGTAAATATATGGCTGGCTGCGAGTGTAAATATACTCGGCATTCGGAAGCCTTTGGGGATGCTGTGTGACGCGCGCAGAGGGAGGTCACGTGGTGCTCTGTTTCGCGCACGAGGAGTTCACGTGATGCTCTGTGTCACGGGCAGAAGGAGGTCACGTGGTGCTCTGTTTCGCGGGCAAAGGAAGGTCACGTGGGATCGGATATCCAGGAACGCAAGGAGGCGGAGAATACAGTCAGATCAACAGCCAATCAGAAGACAATCCCACCTCAGTGATTGCATGTCGTTTTTTATTGTATAAAAGACTGGGTTACAGACAGGAATAGGTCTTACTTTTGTGAATTGACACACTTCGTACTTGGTCAGGGACAGAAAGGTCGAGACCCAGAGCTCTGTATACTTTGTCCAAATACTGCTAATATAAACTAAGAGTTTGAGACTGAATTCTTCTCCTATTGCTTCATTTAATGAACACGCAGTACTGGGCTCACACATAGAAGAAAGTAAGTTGGTAGATTGAGCCAAAGTCCTACACTCTGATGTACATTCTCTCTCTCACTCTCTTGCTCACTCACTCTCTCTGATGTACACAGTCTCTCTGTCTCTCTCACTCTCACACTCTCTCTGATGTGCACTATCACACACTCTCTCTCTGTCTGTCTTTCTCCCTCACACTCTCACTCTGATGTACACTGTCTGTCTGTCTGTCTCTCTCTGTGATGTACATTTTCTCTCTCCCTCTCACACTCTCTGTAATGTACACTGTAGCTCTAACACTCACTCACACACTCTCTCTGATGTAAATTCTCTCTCCCTCTCTGTCTCTCTTTGTCTGTCTCTCTCTGACACACTCCCTCTGTTGTACACTGTCCCCCTCTCTCTCGTTCTCTCTGAAACACTCTCTCTGTTGTACACTATCCCTCTCTCTCTCACACACACACTCTCTCTGATGTACACCGTCTGTCTCCCTCTCTCTATCTTACTCACACTCTCTCTGATGTGCACTGTCATTCTTTCTCTCACTGACATACTCTCTCTAGTGTAAACTGTCTCTCTCTCTTTCACTCACACACTCTCTCTGATGTACACTTGCTCTCTCTCTCACTCAGGCACACTCTCTCATGTACTCTCTCTCTCTCACTAACTCACACACTTTCTCTGATGTACACTCTCTCTCTCGCTCACTCACACACTCTCTCTGATGTGCACTGTCACTCTCACTCTCACTCCCTCTGATGTACACTGTCTCTCTCCCTCTCATTCACACACTCTCTCTGATTAGATTAGATTACTTACAGTGTGGAAACAGGCCCTTCGGCCCAACAAGTCCACACCGTCCCGCCGAAGCGCAACCCACCCATACCCCTACCTTTACCCCTTACCTAACACTATGTGCAATTTAGCAGCAGTGCTAACCACTCTGTCACCGTGCTGCCCACACTGATGTATGCTGTCTCTCTATCTCTCTCTTACACTTACACTCACACACTCTCTCTGATGTATACTGTCTCTGTCTCTCTCTCTTTCTCTCACTCACACACTCACTTTGATGTGCACTGTCTCTCTCTCTATCGCTCCAACACTCTCTGTGATGTACATTGTCTGTCTCTGTCTCTGTCTCTCTGTCTCTCATTCCCACACACTCACAAAGTCTGCCTGATATGCACTGTCTATCTGCCACTGTCACTCACACACTCTCTCTGATGTACACTGTCTCTCTCTCACTCACTCTCTCTGATGTACTCTGGCTCTCTGTCTCTCTCCTACACACACACACACACTCTCTGATTTAGATTACTTACAGTGTGGAAACAGGCCCCTCGGCCCAACAAGTCCACACCGACCCGCCGAAGCGCAACCCACCCATACCCCTACCCCTACCCCTACATTTACCCCTTTACCTAACACTAGGGTAATTTAGCATGGCCAATTCACCTGACCTGCACATCTTTGGACTGTGGGAGGAAACCCACACAGACGGGGAGAATGTGCAAACTCCACACAGTCAGTCGCCTGAGTCGGGAATTGAACCCGGGTCTCTGGCGCTGTGAGGCAGCAGTGCTAACCACTGTGCCACCGTGCCGCCCACGTTCTCTCTCTCTTTGCTCACTCACACACTCTCTCTGATATACACTGTCTCTCACTCACTCTCTCTGATGTACTCTGGCTCTCTCTCACGCACACACTTTCTCTGATGTCCAATGTGTCTCTCCCTCTCTCTCACTAACTCATACACTCTCCCTGATGTACACTGTCTCTCTCCCTCTCACTCAGACACTCTATCTGATGTGCACTGTCTCTCCCACTCTCTCAGATGTGCACTCTCTCTCCCCCTCTCATTCACACACTGTCTCTGTTGCATGCTATCTCTCTATCTCTCTCTCTCACTCACACACTGTCTCTGCTGTACATTGTCTCTCTCTCGCTCACTCACTCACTCTCTCTGATGTACAGTCTCTCTGATGTGCACTGTCACTCTCTCTCTCACTCACACACTCTCTCTCTGTCTCTCTCTCTCTCACACACAGTCTGTCAGATATGCACTGTCTATCTGACTCTGTCACTCACACACTCTCTGCTCTACACTGTCTCTCACTCTCCCACACTCAACCACTCTCTCTCTGATGTGCTGTCTGTCTGTCTCTCTCCCTCACACTCTCACTCTGATGTACACTGTCTGTCTGTCTGTCTGTCTCTCTCTCTTTCTCACACTCTCTCTGATGTACACTGTCTCTCTCTCTTACACACTCTCTGTGATGTACATTGTCTCTCTCACTCTCTCTCTAATGTACACTGTAGCTCTAACACTCACTCACACACTCTCTCTGATATAAATTCTCTCTCTCCCTCTGTCTGTCTCTCTGACACACTCTCTCTGATGTAGACTGTCTCTCTCCCTCTCACTCACTCACTCACTCACTCTGTCTGATGTACACTGTCTCTCTCACTCTCTCTCTGATGTATTCTGTCTCTCTGTCTCTCTCTCTCTCTCTCACTCACACGCTCTCTGATGTGCACTGTCTCTCTCTCACACACACACTCTCTCTGATGTACACTGTCTCTCTCTCTCTCTCATTCACAAACACTCACAAAGTCTGTCTGATATGCACTGTCTATTTGCTTCTGTCACTCACACACTCTCTCTGATGTACACTGTCTCTCTCTCATTCACTCTCTCTGACGTACTCTGTCTCTCTATCTCTGTCTCTGTCTCTCACTCACACACTGTCTGATGTGCACTCTCTCTCACACACACACACACACTCTCTCTGATATACACTGTCTCTCTCTCTCTTGCTCACTCACACACTCACTTTGATATGCACTGTCTCTCTCTCACTCTATAGCTCAAACACTCTTTGTGATGTACATTGTCTGTCTGTCTCTCTCTCACTCACACACACACACAAAGTCTGTCTGATATGCATTGCCTTTCTGCCACTGTCACTTGCACACTCTCTCTGATGTACACTGTCTCTCTCTCTCTCACTCTCTCTGATGTACTCTGTCTGTCTCTCTCTCTCTCTCTTTCACTCACACTCTCTCTGATGTACACTTTCCTCACTCTCTCTTGCTCACTCACACACTGATGTGCACTGTCTCTCTCTATCGTTCACACACACTCTGTGATGTACACTCACTCTCTCTCTCTTGCTCACTCACACACTCTTTCTGATGTACACTGTGCGTCTCTATCTCTCTTACTCACACACTCTCTCTGATGTGCACTGTCTTTCCTCTCTCTCACTCACACACTCTCTCTGATGTACCATCACGGTCAACCCCACACACTCCACCACCATCACACACACTGCTCCACGCCATCCCCACCGTCACACTCACGCCGACACACTCCACCACACTCACACGCATTGCCCCACATCACTCCCACCGTCACGCGCACCCCCACACACTCCACCACCTTCACACATACTGCCCCACACCACCCCCACCGTCACACTGACCGCCACACATTCCACGACCGTCTCACACACTGGACCAAAACCCCCACCATCACGCTCACCCCCACACACTCCATCACCTCCACACACTCCACTCCACACCACACCCACATTCACGCTCACCCCCACACACTCCGGCACCCTCACACAAACTGTCCCGCACCATGCCCACCATCACGCTCACCCTCACGCACTCCACCACCATCACACAACCTAACACGCACAACCCTCGCAGTCATGCTCATCCCCACACACTGCCCTACAGCACCTTCACTGACACGCTCACCCCCACACACTCCACCACCATCACACACACTGCCCCACACCACCCCATCATCTCCCTCACTACCACACACTCCACTAACATTCGACACACTGCCCCCCACCACTCCCGCCATCACGCTCACACTCACACACTCCACCACCATCAGGCACACTGTCCCACACCACCTTCACCGTCACGGTCACCCCCACACACTTCACCAACATTCGACACACTGCCTCCCACCATCCCTGCCATCACGCTCACCACCACACACTCCACCGCCATCTCACACACTGCCCCACAACACCCCCATCATCACCCTCACCACCACACACTCCACCACACTCACACACACTGCCCCACACCAAGCCCACCGTCCTGCTCATCCATACATATGCCACCACCATCACACACTCTGCCCCACACCAGCCTCACCGTCACGCTCACACCCACACACTCCACCACCATCACACACACTGCCCCACACTCACCTCACCGTCACGCTCACGCCCACACCCTCCACAACCATTACACACACTGCCCCACAACTCTCTCGCCATTACACTTACCTCAACGCACTCCAACACCATCACACACACTGCGCCACCCCACCCCACCATCACGCTCACCCCCACACACTCCACTACCATCACACACACTGCCCCACACCACCTCCACCGTCACGCTCACACCCACACACTCCACCACCATCACACACACTGCCCCACACTTCCCTCACCGTCACGCTCACGCCCACACCCTCCACAACCATTACACACACTGCCCCACAACTCTCGCCATTATACTTACCTCAACGCACTCCAACACCATCACACACACTGCGCCACCCCACCCTACCATCACGCTCACCCCCACACACTCCACTACCATCACACACACTGCCCTGCACCACCTTCAACGTCACGCTCACCACCACACACTCCACCAACCTCACACACCCTGCCCCACATGACCCCCACCATCGCTCTCACCCCAACACACTCCACCACCCTCACACACACTGCCTCACAATACCCCCTCCATCACGCACACACCCACACACTCCAATATCCTCACACACACTGCCCCATACCATCTTCATCGTCACGCTTACATCCACACACTCCACCATTATCTCACACACTGCCCCATACCACTCTCACCTTCACGCTCACCCCCACACATTCCACCATCATCACACACACTGCCCGACACCACACTCACCGTCACCCTCACCCCCACACACTCCACCACCCTCGCACACATTGCCCCACAACTCCCTCACCATCACGCTTACCTCCACGCATTCCACCACCATCACAAACACTGCGCCACACCACCCCACCATTACACTCACACCCACACACTCCACCATCATCACACACAGCGCCCCACAGCAGCCTCACCGTCATGCTCACACCCACACACTCCACCACACTCACATACACTGCCCCACACCACGCTCACCCCCCACACACCACCAACCTCACACACTCTGCCCCAAACCAGCCTCCCCATTACGCTCAACCCCCCCACACACTCCACCATCATCACACACACCGCTCCACTTCACCGCCAACATCACGCACACAACCACACACTCCACCACCCTCACACACACTGCCCCACTCTACCCCCACCGTCACGCTGACCACCACACATTGCACCACCGTCTCTCACACACTGCTCCAAAATCCCCATCATCACGGTCACCACCACACACTCCACCACCCTCACGTACACTGCCCCACACCAGCCCACTGTCATGCTGACTGCCACACATTCCACGACCATCTCACACACTGGCCCAAAACCACCACCATCACGCTAACCCCCACACACTCCACCACCACCACACACTCCACCCCACCCCACCTCCACATTCACGCTTAACCCCACACACTCCACCACCATCACACACAACATGCACACCTGCCTCACCATCATGCTTACCTCTATGCACTCCACCACCATCACACAACCTAACCCGCACAACCCTCGCAGTCACACTCATCACCACACTTCCCTACACCACCCTCACCATCACACTCAACGCCACACACTCCACCACCATCAGACACACTGCCCTCACCCAACCTCCGCCATCATGGTCACCACCACACACTCCACCAACATCACTCACACTGCCCCACACCACACCCATCATCACCCTCATCACCACACACTCCACTACCCTCACACTCACTGCCCCACACCACCCTCAGTGTCACGCTCACAACAACACACTCGACCACACTCACACACATTGCTCAACACGACCCTCACCGTCACGCTCACACCCACAAACTGCACCACCATCGCAAATAGTGCCCCATAACACCCTCAGCGTCATGCTCACCTCTACACACTCCACTACCATCACTCACACTCCCTCACACCACTCAACCCCCACCATCATGCTCACTCCCCCACACTCCACCACCTCCACGCACACTGCCCCACACCACCCTAACCGTCACACTCACCCCCATGCGCTCCACCACCATCACACACACTGCCCCGCACCACCCCTACCGTCACCCTCTCTGCCACACATGCCAATACCCTCTCACTCACTGTCCCACACCACCCTCACCATCACGCTCGCCCCCATATGCACCACCACTATCACACACACTGCCCCACACCACCCTCACCGTTACGCTCACCCACATACACTCCACCACCATCACACACTCCACCCCACACCACCTACACCTTCACGCTCAGCCACACTCACACCATCACCATCACACACACTACCCCACACCACCTCACCGTCACGCTTATCGCCACAAATTCCACCACCATCTCACACACTGGCCCAAAACCCCTACCATCACACTCAACCCCACACCTCCTTCACCATCATGCTTTCCCCCACGCAGTCTACCACTGTCACACACACTGCTCCACACTATCTCCACCGTCACGCTCACACCAACACTCTCCACCACCCTCACACACACTGCCCCACAACACCCCCACCGTCACGCTCAGCCCCACATACTCCACCACCAGCACACACTCTGCCCGACACCACCCCCCGTCACGGTCACCCCCAAATACTCCACCACCCTCTCACACACTGCCCCACACCACCCCCACCATCAGGCTCACCCCCACACAATCTACCACCATCACACACTCCACCCCACATTTCCCTCACCATCATGCTCATCCCCACACACTGCTCCACCATCACACACACTGCCCCACACCACCCCCACCATCAGGCTCACCCCCACACAATCCACCACCATCAAACTCCACCCCACATTTCCCTCACCATTATGCTCATCCCCACACACTGCTCCACCATCACACACACTGCCCCACACTACCCCCACTGTCACGCTCATCGCCACACACACCACCATCCTCACACTACCTGCCCCGCACCATGCCCACCGTCACTCTCACCCGCACACACTCCAACACCCTCACACACACTGAACAACACCATCAAACTCACACCCATACATTCCACCACTATCACACAGCCTACCCCACACCACACTCGCTCTCACACTCACCTCCACACACTCCACTATCATCACACACACATCCTCACACCACCCCCACCTTCGCGGTCACCACCACACACTCCACCACCCTCAAGGCACCACCACGCACCACCCTCACTGTCACGCTTACCCTCACACACTCCAGCACCATCACACACTCCCCCACACCATCCTTACCGTCACATTCACACCCACACACTCCACCACCATCATACACACTGCCCCACTACACGCTCACCGTCACGATCGCCCCCACACACTCCACCATCATCACACACACTGCCCCACACCACCCTCACCATCATGTTCACCCCCACACGCTCCACCACCATCACACTCACTGTCCCACACCAACCTCACCATCACACTCAGCTCCACACACACCACCACCATCACACACAGACCCACACCTCCCGCACCGTCACGCTCACCACCACACATGCCACCACCCTCACACACAGTGCCCCATGCCACCCCCACCGTCACGATCAGCCTCACACACTCCTCCACCACCAAACACTGCCCCACACCACCCCCAACGTCACGCTAACCCCCACACACTCCACCACCACCACACACACTTCCCCACACACATCCCACCGTCACGCACACGCACCCACACACCAAGACCATCACGCGTCCTGCCCCACACCACCCTCACAGTCACACTCACCCCGACACACTCCATAACCATCACACACCTTAAACTGAGCTCCTGCATGTGAACACCGACCCAGTTGATCCCCTCTGAATGGACTTTAACCCCATCCCCATTCTATTCCCTGAGTAACAGACAGTATGTCCCACACGATGTGTTCTGTTTTTGATATCTTGTTGCACCCGTCTCAGCCACAGCCTACGGTGCCACTCCACCTGTTAAACCCTTGTAACGGCTCCTGTTCTCACACCCACTATGTCCCCAAGCAATGGCGTTTGGACCCAGCTCCATACTGTTGCCCTGGCAATGGACTGACATGTCGTCCCAATCTCTTGTTCCCTAACATCGGCCTGAAGATCGACAAACCTCTTCTGTGCCCCCAGCACCGAAGGATTCCAGGAAGACAGTAACAGTGGGAGGTTATGATTGCAAGATGGAGAGAGTGAATGAGAATGGGGAAGGCAAGGACAGTGGAATTGAGTGTGGAAATTGGAAAAGGAGAGATAAATAGCAGTGCAGTGTGAGAGTGGGAGGGATTTATGGAGGGAAAGGGACAAAGGGAACAAGGTGAATTCTGCTGAGAGCCAAGTTGTAGTGGGAGACCCAGAAGGGAAAGTAAGAACAGAGGGAGTTAAACCCAGCTCCTGAGCTCAGGGCGCGGTGCCCTCCCCTTCCCTGAGGACCAGGACTTGGGGCTGAGTCTGTCTTTCTCCAGCTTAGCTTCTCCAACACAAAGACACAGAACAAAATCGGTCACTCTGCTGCTTGGCACGCTTTAATGAATATTTTTAGTGTTTACAAATGGAAGTGATTGATACAGTCAGTGGAATGGTGCCTTTTCTCACTGGCCCTGAGTTGTGAGAAACATTGAAATGTTTCTGTGGGATAAGGATGGACAAACCCGCGCTACCCTCAGTCTGTTACCATGGGCTGCTCCATCACTGAAACATTGAACTGAAATGAGAAAATCCCGGATGGTGTGATTAATGAGGGAATTTGATTGATGGATGGATTTGGGTGAAGGGATATTTCAGCACATTCTTCAGCTGCTGCCTGAACTTAGTTTGGGTCACGGCATAAATCGCGGTGTTTGTGCAGCAACTGAGGAGCTGCAGCATGAAGCCCAATTCCCCCACAAAGTCATCGAGATACACAGACTTATACCCAATATACAACATCCGGGACCATATAGAATACAGCATGAACGTTGACCATAACAGGATGAAATTGGCCGAGATCACAAACAGTAAAATGATGGATTTTTTTCGGTTTCTCATTTCAGTGTCAGACTGAGCATCCCATTTGGTGTGAGCGCGGAGTCTCTTGCGGGCTCTGCTGGTCACTAAAATGTGTCTGACGGTGAGAACATTGAGCAGCAGAATCAGGAGAAATGGGACACACGGGGTTAGAATGTGATGGAGGAACTCGATTGTGACCCAGACACTGGAGGATAGAACAGCGTCTGTTACCTCACAAAACCAGGGGGCGTTCTCCAGCCAATACTGAGCCGTGAGCATAAAATACCAGGAAATGTTCTTTAAACAGCTCAGCACAGTCACTGCTCCCAGAACCACAGCCGCCGTTTTCTCACTGCAATATTTACTTTTCAGCTTCGGGCAACAAATGGCCACAAACCGATCAAAGGTGAAAGTGACGGTGAACCAGACAGAGCAGTCAGTGGCTGCATAAAGCAGGACGGCGTGGATATTACACACGGGGACAGAGTCCATCAGGAAATCAAACTGTTCCCAATAAACAATCGGAATGTGTCTCAGGATCAGGTCGAGGATAATGACCAGGAGATCCACCGCTGCCATGGCTCCCAGGTAACGTCTGACACATGGAGACAATCCACAATCTTTATAAAGCAGGACGTAGATGGTCAATACGTTAACTGTGAGAAGGAAAACAAGTCCATTATCAATCAGCCTGGAGGCAAAGGGACCCGTTTGATCGGGGACCCAGTGAGGTTTTCAAATGAGTCCCTGTATTCAGGGATTTATTAAAATAATTGGAGCTGGAATAACAAATGGAAAGGTCGGAATTACTGACAAAAATGTGACATAAACTACAAGAAACCCTCCCTCCCCAAACACACACAGACACATCCATAAGGACAGATGGTTTCTAGAACATTCCCACACACTCGATCACTCGAGAGCAGACACAGGTCATTCCTTCCCAGTTCCTAATACGGAGGGTGGAAACGTTGCTGTCCTGAAGGATTCTCTCCCAGTTCCCTGAAGACAAACGGAGTTTGGGAATTTCTGTATTTTGGCCTAAATTTTGTTCGATCCTGTGTCGTGAAGAAATGTAAACGCAGGGAAAACGAATTCACCCCTTTAACTGCCTGAGGGGCCTTCGGAATAGTGTCTCCTTCTCCCTGGAACGGGATCTCTTCCCTCGGGATCTTATCGTTTGTTCAATTCACTGACGTCCGGCCGTTCACAAACAATGTCAGGGACAGAACGTTCCGGGGACTGTCAGTTATAGAATGTCAGGGACAGAACGTTCCGGGGAATGTCAGTTATAGAATGTCGGGTCGGAATGTTCCGGGGAATTCCTTGATCTCTCCATGACCTTCCCCCCATCCACTCCACCCTCCTCTCTGACCTATCACCTCTCCCCATCTCCGTCTCCCGATCACATTCACAGCTCCCTTCCCCCCCCAGCCCCAGCCCCTGCCCAGCCCCAGCCCCAGCCCCAGCCCCAGCCCCCTCCCATTTATCTCTCAGCACCCCAGCCCACAAGCCTCATTCCTGATGAAGGGATTATGCCTGAAACGTTCATTCCCCTGCTCCTCGGATGCTGCCTGATCTGCTGTGCTTTTCCAGCACCACACTCCCAGTCAGGAAACAGTCCGACACCGTCGTACTCATAGGATCAGGCCTGATGAGTAATTTAGATTAGGTTAGATTACTTCCAGTGTGGAAACAGGCCCTTCAGCCCAACAAGTCCACACCCATCCTCCGAAGAGCAACCCACCCAGACCCATTCCCCTACAATTAACCTTTCACCCAACACTACGGACAATTTCCTATGGCCAATTCACCTAACCTGCACGTTTATTGTGGACTGTGGGAGGAAACCAGAGCACCCAGAGGAAACCCACGCAGACACGGGGAGAATGTGCAAACTCCACACAGTCAGTCACCTGAGGCGGGAATTGAATCCGGGTCTCTGGCACTGAGAGGCAACAGTGCTAACCACCGTGCCACCCAGAATGTTTCATGAAGCCCCAGCACCATCCCTGGGTATATCCTGTCCCACCGTCAGGACAGACCCACCAGTTGTGGGAACATCCTGGGATACAGTCAGGGAAGGAGTTACCCTGCAAATCCCCAACATTGATTCCAGAATCCAGGAAATCTCATGATAATAGATCATGGTCAAGGAAATCGCCTGAGGATGGTTTTCTCCTGCCCCCACCCCTCCTCTCGGTGATAACTCAGTTCCCATCGATGTTGGAAACAAATCAGAGGAAGTACTGAGGGTGATAAGGACACAGAACATCCTCTGGGTGTGGGACTTCAATGTCCATCACGAAGAATATCCCCACAGGCCCACCGCTGCCTTAGCAGGGGCAGGCTTCAATACACAACAGCCAGACTGGGGGAAACATTCTCACCAAACTCCGTGTCCCAGATGGATCTGTCCCTGACAGTATCTGTAGGAGCAGCCAGCACACAGTCCTGGTGGAGGGAAAGTCTCAGCCTCATATTTGACAGACTCAAGATTAGTGTGTTCCTGGAAAAGCACAACAGGTCAGGCAGGATCCAAGGAGCAGGAAAATCACCGTTTCGGGCAGCAGACCTTCATCATGAATGAGGCTGAGAGCCTCTGGGATGGAGAGATAAATCATATTAGGCGTACTGCTCACTGTGTGATATGACACTCCCTCCTGTGAAGTAGGACATACTTCTAAAGGACTAAGCACATGGAAACTGGCCATCCATGAGGCACTCTGGGCTAGTAATAGCTACAGCACCAATGAACTTCCCTCCGTCATAAAGTCAGAAGTGGTCTATTCACTGATGGTTTCAAAATATTAAGCGTCACTCACAACTACACCGATACTGAAGCAGGCTATTCAGCCCATCAAGAATTTTAAACAGGAACAGAATGAGGCCATTCGGCCATTGGAGGCTGTTACTCAGCGATTGGAGCAGATCTTTTAATGTCTCATACCTGTTACACAGGAAATGGAAGGGAACATTCAGCATTTCAAAGCTGTTACACAGGAATACGGGGAGCTGTGTAGACCACAGCAGTGCATTGTGTATAAACCCGGACGAGATGTCTGTCCAGCACCGGGAGCTGTGCAGAATTCAGCAGCGCACTAATGTGTGAACCTGAAATAAAGATCAATCCAGTATGTGGAGCTGCACACACTACACCATTGCATTATCTATGAACCTCAACCAGTTAGTCTGATCAGCACAACGAACTGTGCAGTAATCACCGGAGAATTAATCAGAGGAGCAGTTATCCTCCCAGCATGTCGGACTGTGCACACCACCCCAGTGCATTGATCTGCAAAGCAGGAGCAGTTACCCTCCCAACATGTAGAACAATGTACACCACCACAGTGCATTCATCTGTAGACCAAGAGCAGTTACCCTCCCAGCATGTAGCACTGTGTACCCCACCACAGTGCATTGATCTGTAAACCACGAACAGTTACCCTCCCAGCATGTAGGACAGTGTACCCCACCCCAGTGCATTGATCTGTAAACCAGGTGCAGTGCCCCTCCCAGCATGTAGAACTGTGTACCCCACCCCAGTGCATTGATCTGTAAACCAGCAGCAGTTATCCACCAAGCATGTGGGACTGTGTATCCCACACCAGTGCATTGATCTGTAAACCAGGAGCAGTTAACCCCCAGCAGGTCGGAATGTGTACACCACCGCAATTATTGATCTGTAACTCAGGTGCAGTTACCCTCACAGCATGTAGGACTATGTACTATACGCCAGTGTATTGATCTGTAACCCAACAGCAGCTACCCTCCCAGAACATACAGCTGGTGTGTACATCACCCCAGTGCATCTGGAGCAGTTACCCTCTCTGCATGTCGGACTGTGCACACCACCCTAGTGCATTGATTTGCAAAGCAGGAGCAGTTACCCTCCCAGCATGTAGGACAATGTACACAACACCAGCACATTGATGTGTAAAGCAGGAGCAGTTACCCTCCCAGCATGTAGCACTGTGTACCCCACCACAGTGCATTGATCTGTAAACCAGGAGCAGTTCCCCTCCCAGCATGCAGGACTGTGTACACCACCCCAGGGTATTGATCTGTAAACCAGCAGCAGTTACCCACCAAGCATGTAGGACTGTGTATCCCACCCCAGCGCATTGATATGTAAACCAGGAGCAGTTACCCACCAAGCATGTAGGACTGTGTATCCCACCCCAGCGCATTGATATGTAAACCAGGAGCAGTTTACCCCCAGCAGGTAGGACTGTGTACACCACCGCAGTGCATTGATCTGTAACCCAGGAGCAGTTACCCACCAAGCATGTAGGACTGTGTATCCCAACCCAGTGCATTGATCTGTAAACCAGGAGCAGTTAATCCCCAGTAGGGCGGAATGTGTACACCACCGCAGTGCATTGATTTGTAACCCAGGAGCAGTTACCCTCTCTGCATGTAGGACTATGTACTCCACACCAGTGCATTGATCTGTAAGCCAGGAGCCGTTACACCTCAGCATGTAGGTCTGCGTACACCAACCCAGTGCATTGTTCTGTAACCTAATAGCAGCTACCTTCCCAGCACGGAGAGCTGTGTACATCACCCCAGTGCATTGATCTGTAAACTAGGAGCAGTTACCCTCCCAGCATGTAGGACTGTGTACACTACGTCAGTGCATTGATCTGTAACACAGGATCACTTACACTCCCAGCATGTAGGACGGTGTACACCACCCCAGTGCATTGATCTGTACACCTGGAACTGTTACCCTCCCAGCATGTAGAGCTGTGTACACCACACCAGTGCATTGATCTATAATCCAGGAGCAGTTACCCTGCAAACATATAGGACTGTGTACACCACCCCAGTGCATTGATTTATAAACCAGGAGCAGTTACCCTCCCAGCATGTATGACTATTTACTCCACCCCAGTGCATTGATCTGTAATCCAGGAGCAGTTACCCTGCAAACATATAGGACTGTGTACACCACCCCAGTGCATTGATTTATAAACCAGGAGCAGTTACCCTCCCAGCATGTATGACTATTTACTCCACCCCAGTGCATTGAACTGTAAACCATGAGCAGTTACCGCCCAGCATGTAGGACTGTGTACACCACCCCAGTGCATTGATCTGTAACCCAGGAGCCGTTACTCCCCAGCATGTAGGACTGTGTAAAGCACCCCAGTTCATTGAACTGTTAACCAGGAGCAGTTAACCTTCGCAGCATGTAGAAGTGTGTACACCACATCAGTGCATTGATCTGTAACCTAATAGCAGCTACCCTCCCAGCACGTAGGACTGTGTACACGAACCCAGTGCATTGATCTGTAACACAGGATCACTTCCTCTCCCAGCATGTAGGACGGTGAATACCACCACAGTGCATTGATCTTTACACCTGGAACTGTTACCCTCCCAGCATGTAGAGCTGTGTATACCACCCCAGTGCACTAATCTATAATCCAGGAGCAGTTGCCCTCCAAACATGTAGGAATGCGTACACGACCCCAGTGCAATGATCTGTAAACTAGGAGCAGTTATCCTACCTGCATGTAGGACTGTGTACCCCACACCAGTGCATTGATCTGTAAAGTAGGAGGAGTTACCCTCCCTGCATGTAGACCTGTGTAGCCTACCCCAGTGCATTGATGTGTAAACTAAGAGCAGTGACCCTCCCAGTATGTTGGACTTTTTACCCCACCACAGTGCAATAATCTGTAAACAAGGAGCAATTACCCTCCCAGTAAGTAGGACTATGAACCCCAGCACAGTACATTAATCTGTTACCAGGAGCCGTTACTCTCCCAGCATGTAGGACTGTGTACCCCACCCCAGTGCTTTGATCAATAAACCAGGATTGGTTACCCACCCAGCATGTAGGACTGTGTACATCATACCAGTGCATTGATCTGTAAACCAGGAGCAGTTACCCTCACAGCATATAGGACTGTGCACACCACCCCAGTGCATTGATCTGTAAACCAGGAGCAGTTACCCTCCCAGCATTTAGGATTGTGTACCCCACCCCAGTGCTTTGATCAGTAAACCAGGGTCACTTACCACCCAGCATGTAGGTCTGTGCACACCACCCCAGGGCATTGATCCATACCAGGAGCAATTAACCTGCTGGCATATAGGACTGTGTACCCCAACCCAGTGCATTGAGCTGTAAAGCAGGAGTGGTTTCCCTAGCTGCATGTTGGACTGTGTACCCCACCGGAGTGCATTGATCTGTCAACAAGGATCTGTAAACCAGGAGCAGTTACCCTCACAGCATATACGACTGTGCACACAAACACAGTGCATTTATCTGAAAACCAGCAGCAGTTACCCACCAAGCATGTAGGACTGTGTATCCCACCGCAGTGCATTGATCTGTAAACCAGGAGCAGTTAAACCCCAGCAGGTAGGACAATGTACTATACCCCAGTGCATTGATCTGTAACCCAACAGCAGCTACCCTCCCAGCACATACAGCTGTGTACATCACCACAGTGCATTGATCTCTACACCTCGAGCAGGTACCCTCTCTGCATGTCGGACAATGTACTCCAACCCAGTGCATTGATCTGTAAACCAGGTGCCGTACACCCCAGCATGTAGGTCTGCATACACCACCCCAGTGCATTGATCTGTAACCTAGGAGCAGTTCCCCTCCCAACATGAAGAGTTGTATACCCCACACCAGCGCATTGATCTGCAAACCAGTAGCAGTTACCCTCACAGCAAGTAGGACTGTGTACATCACCACAGTACATTAATCTGTAAACCAGGAGCAGTTACCCTCCCAGCATGTAGGACTGTGTACATCACCCAAGTGCATTGATCTGTAAACCAGGAGCAGTTACCCTCACAGCATATTGGTCAGTGCACACCACCCCAGTGCATTGATCTGTAAACCGGGTGGAGTTGCACTCCCAGCATGTAGCACTCTGTATACCATCCCAGGGCTTTGATCTGTAAACCAGGAGCAGTTAATCTCCCAGCATTTTGTCCAGTGTATCCCAACCCGGTGCATTGATCTGTAAATCAGAATCATTTACCCTCCCAGCATGTAGGGCAGTGTACACCTCCCCGTGCATTGATCTGTAAATCAGAATCAGTTACCCTCCCAGCATGTAGAGTTGTGTGCACCACCACTGTGCATTGATCTGTAAACCTGGAGAAGTTACCCTCCCAGCATACAGGACAGAGTACCCCACCCCAGTGCATTGATCTTTAAACCTGGAGCCGTTACCCTCCCAGCATGTAGGACTGTGTACCCCATCTCAGTGCATTGATCTGTAAACCAGGAGCAGTTAGCCCCGCAGCAAAAAGGGTTGTGTACACCACTCCAGTGCATTGATCTCTAAACCAGGAGCCGTTCCCCTTCCAGCATGTAGGACTGTTTACACCATCGCAGTGCATTGATCTGTAAACCAGGCGCAGTTACCCTCCCGTTATGTAGGACTGTGTACCGCACCCCAGTGCACTGATCTGAAAACCAGGAGCAGTTACACTCATAGCATGTAAGATTGTGTACACCACCACAGTGCATTGATCTGTAACCCAGCAGCAGCTACACTCCCAGCATGTAGAGCTGTGTACACCTCCCCAGTGCATTGATCTGTAAACCACGAGCAGTTACCGTCCGAGCATGTAGGACTGTCTACTCCAACCCCAGTGCATTAATCTGTAAACCAGGAGCAGTTACCCTCCCAGCATGTAGGACCGTGTACACCACCCCAGTGCATTGATCTGTAAACCAGGAGCAGTTATCCTCTCAGCATGTAGGACTGTGTTCAGCACCCCAGTGCGCGAATTGGTAAACCAGGAGCAGTTGCACTTCCAGCATGTAGGACTGTGTACCCCACCCGAGTGCAATGATCTGTAACCCAGGGGCAGTTACCCTCCCAGCATCTAGGAATGTGTACCCCACCCCAGTCCATTGATTTGTAACACAGGATCACTTACTCTCCCAGCATGTAGGACGGTGAATACCACCACAGTGCATTGATCTGTACACCTGGAACTGTTACCCTCCCAGCATGTAGAGCTGTGTATACCACCCCAGTGCACTAATCTGTAATCCAGGAGCAGTTGCCCTCCAAACATGTAGGAATGCGTACACGACCCCAGTGCAATGATCTGTAAACTAGGAGCAGTTATCCTACCTGCATGTAGGACTGTGTACACCACCCCAGTTCATTGATCTGTAAAGTAGGAGGAGTTACCCTCCCTGCATGTAGACCTGTGTAGCCTACCTCAGTGCATTGATCTGTAAACCATGAGCTGTTACCCTCCCAACATGTAGGACTGTGTACACCACCCCAGTTCATTGATCTGTAAAGTAGGAGGAGTTACCCTCCCTGCATGTAGACCTGTGTAGCCTACCTCAGTGCATTGATCTGTAAACTAAGAGCAGTGACCCTCCCAGTATGTAGGACTTTTTACCCCACCACAGTGCAATAATCTGTAAACAAGGAGCAATTACCCTCCCAGTAAGTAGGACTATGAACCCCAGCACAGTACATTAATCTGTTAACCAGGAGCCGTTACTCTCCCAGCATGTAGGACTGTGTACCCCACCCCAGTGCTTTGATCAATAAACCAGGATTGGTTACCCACCCAGCATGTAGGACTGTGTACATCATACCAGTGCATTGATCTGTAAACCAGGAGCAGTTACCCTCACAGCATATAGGACTGTGCACACCACCCCAGTGCATTGATCTGTAAACCAGGAGCAGTTACCCTCCCAGCATTTAGGATTGTGTACCCCACCCCAGTGCTTTGATCAGTAAACCAGGGTCACTTACCACCCAGCATGTAGATCTGTGCACACCACCCCAGGGCATTGATCTAGACCAGGAGCAGTTAACCTGCTGGCATGTAGGACTGTGTACCCCAACCCAGTGCATTGAGCTGTAAAGCAGGAGTGGTTTCCCTAGCAGCATGTTGGACTGTGTACCCCACCGGAGTGCATTGATCTGTCAACAAGGATCTGTAAACCAGGAGCAGTTACCCTCACAGCATATACGACTGTGCACACCACCACAGTGCATTGATCTGAAAACCAGCAGCAGTTATCCACCAAGCATGTAGGACTGTGTATTCCACCGCAGTGCATTGATCTGTAAACCAGGAGCAGTTAAACCCCAGCAGGTAGGACAATGTACTATATCCCAGTGCATTGATCTGTAACCCAACAGCAGCTACCCTCCCAGCACATACAGCTGTGTACATCACCACAGTGCATTGATCTCTACACCTCGAGCAGGTACCCTCTCTGCATGTCGGACAATGTACTCCAACCCAGTGCATTGATCTGTAAACCAGGTGCCGTACACCCCAGCATGTAGGTCTGCATACACCACCCCAGTGCATTGATCTGTAAACCAGGAGCAGTTCCCCTCCCAGCATGAAGAGTTGTATACCCCACACCAGCGCATTGATCTGCAAACCAGTAGCAGTTACCCTCACAGCATGTAGGACTGTATACATCACCACAGTACATTAATCTGTAAACCAGGAGCAGTTACCCTCCCAGCATGTAGGACTGTGTACATCTCACAAGTGCATTGATCTGTAAACCAGGAGCAGTTACCCTCACAGCATATTGGTCAGTGCACACCATCCCAGTGCATTGATCTGTAAACCGGGTGGATTTGCACTCCCAGCATGTAGCACTCTGTATACCATCCCAGGGCTCTGATCTGTTCACCTGGAGCAGTTAATCTCCCAGCATGTAGAGCTGTGTATCCCACCCCAGTGCATTGATCTGTAAACCAGGAGCAGTTAATCTCCCAGCATTTTGTCCAGTGTATCCCATCCCGGTGCATTGATCTGTAAATCAGAATCAGTTACCCTCCCAGCATGTAGGGCAGTGTACACCTCCCCGTGCATTGATCTGTAAATCAGAATCAGTTACCCTCCCAGCATGTAGAGTTGTGTGCACCACCACTGTGCATTGATCTGTAAACCTGGAGAAGATACCCTCCCAGCAAAAAGCATTGTGTACACCACCCCAGTGCATTGATCTCTAAACCAGGAGCCGTTACCCTTCCAGCATGTAGGACTGTGCACCCCATCTCAGTGCATTGATCTGTAAACCAGGCGCAGTTACCTTCCCGTTATGTAGGACTGTGTATCGCACCCCAGTGCATTGATCTGAAAACCAGGAGCAGTTACCCTCCCAGCATGCAGAGCTGTGTACACCTCCCCAGTGCATTGATCTGCAAACCACGAGCAGTTACCGTCCGAGCATGTAGGACTGTCTACTCCAACCCCAGTGCATTGATCTGTAAACCGGGAGCAGTTATCCTCTCAGCATGTAGGACTGTGTTCAGCACCCCAGTGCGTCGATTAGTAAACCAGGAGCAGTTGCACTTCCAGCATGTAGGACTGTGTACCCCACCCGAGTGCAATGATCTGTAACCCAGGAGCAGTTACCCTCCCAGCATCTAGGATTGTATACCCCACCCCAGTCCATTGATTTGTAAACCAGTAGCAGTTGCCCTTCCAGCATGCAGGACTGTGTACTCCACCCCAGTGCATTGATCTGTAAACCAGGTGCAGTTACCCTCCCAGCCTGTAGGACTGTCAACACCAACCCCAGTGCAATAATCTGTAACCCAGGAGTAGTTATCCTCCCAGCATCTAGGATTGTGTACACCACCCCAGTCCATTGATTTGTAAACCAGGAACATTTACCCTCCCAGCATGTAGGACTGTGTGCTCCACCACAGTGCATTGATCTGTAAACCAGGAGCAGTTACCCTCCCAACATGCAGGACTTTATACACCACCCCAGTTCATTGAACTGTAAACCAGGATCAGCTACCCTCCCAGCATGTAGGACTATTTACACCACCCCTGTGCATTGATCTGTAAACCAGGAGCAGTTATCCTCCTACCATGTAGGACTGTGTACCCCAGCCCAGAGCATTCATCTGTAAACCAGGAGCAGTTACCCTCCCAGGACGTAGGACTGTGTACTCTACCCCAGTGCATTGATCTGTAAACCAGGAGCAGTTACCATCCCAGCATGTAGGACCATGTACACCACCCTAGTGCATTGATCTGTAAACCAGGAGCAGTTCCCCACCCAGAATGTAGGACCATGTACACCACCCTAGTGCATTGATCTGTAAACCAGGAGCAGCTACCCACCCAGTGTATAGGATTGAGTACACAACCCCAGTGCACTGATGTGTATCCCAGCAGCAGCTACTCTCCCAGCATGTAGGACTGTGTAACCCACCCCAGTGCATTGTTCTGAAAACCAGGAGCAGTAACCCTCCCATCATGTAGGACTGTGTACACCACCCCTGTGCATTGATCTGTAAACCAGGAGCAGTTACATCCCAGGCATGTAGGACTGTGAACTCTACCCCAGTGCATTGATCTGTAAACCAGGAGTAATTACCCCTCCCAACATGCAGGACTGTGCACCCCACCCCACTGCATTGATGTGAAAAGAAGTCTCAGCTACCCTCCCAGCATGTTGCAAATTTACACCTCCCCGTGCATTGATCTGTAAACAAGGATCAGTTACCCTCCCAGCATGTAGGACTACTAACACCACCCCAGTGCATTGATCTGTAAACAAGGAGCAGATATCCTCCCAACATGTAGGACTGTGTACAGCACCCCAGTGCGTTGATCTCTAAACCAGGAGCAGTGACCCGCTCAGCATCTACGATTGTGTAACCCACCCCAGTCCATTCATCTGCAAACCAGTAGCAGATACACCCCCAGCATGTTGGACTGTGTATTCCACACCAGTGCAATGATTTGTAAACCAGGAGCAGTTACCCTCCCAGCATGTAGGACTATTTATAACACCCGTTCATTGATCTGTAAACCAGGAGCAGTAACTCCACCCAGCATGTAGAACTCTGTACCCCACCCAAGGGCATTGATCTATAAACCAGGAGCAGTTACTCCCCCCACCAGCAAGCTGGACTTGTACCCCACCCCAGTGCATTGTTCTGTAAACGAAGAGCAGATTCCCTCCCAGCATGTAGGGATGTGTATGCAAACCCAGTGCGTTGATCTGGAAACCAGGAGCAAATACCCTCCCAACTTGTGGGACTGTGTACACTACCTCAGTGCATTGATCTGTAAACCAGGAGCAGTTACCCTCCCAGCATGTAGGACTGTGTGCCCCTCCCCAGGGCATTGATCTTTAAACCAGGTGCAGTTACTCCCACCAGCATGTAGGTCTGTGTACACCACTCCAGAGCATTAAATGGTCCTGGTTTACAGATCACTCTCCCAGCATGTAGGACTGTGTACAAACTCCAATGCGTTGATCTGTAAACCAGGAGCAGTTCCCCTCCCAGCATGTCGGATTGTGAACACCACCCCACTGCTTGGATCTGTAAACCAGGACCAGTTACCCTCCCAGCTTGTAGGACAATGTACTCGACACCAGTGCATTGATCTGTAAACCAAGACCATTTCCCCTCACAGCATGATGGTCTGTGCACACCACCCCAGTGCATGAATCTGAAAATCAGGAGCAGTTACCCTCCCAGCATGTAGGACTGTGAACAACACCCCAGTGCATTGATCAGTAAACCAGGAGCAGTTACTCCCGCCAGCATGTAGGACGGTGTTCCCCACACCTGGTTGATCTGTAAACCTGGAGCAGTTTTTCCACGCAGCATGTAGGACTGAGTACACCGCCGCAGCGCATTGATCTGTAAACCCCGAGCAGTTACCCTCACAGCATGTTGGCCTGTGTACACCACCCCAGTGCATGAATCTGAAAACCAGGAGCAGTTACCCTGCCAGCATGTAGGACTGTGTACAACACCCCAGTGCATTGATCTGAAAACCAGCAGCAGTTCCCATCCCAGCATGTAGGTCTGCATAAACTACCACCGTGCAATGATCTGTACACCAGGAACAGTTACCCTCACTGCATGTAGGATTGTGCACACCACACCACTGCATTGATCTGTAAATCAAGAGCAGTTACCCTCCCAGCTTGTGGGACTGTGTTCCCCACCCCAGTCCATTGATCTGCAAACCAGGAGCAGTTACCCTCCCAGCATGTAGGACTGTGTACACCCACCCAGTGCATTGATCTGTAAACCAGGAGCAGTTACTCCCCACAGCATGTAGGACTGTGTCCCACCCCAAGGGAATTGATCTGAAAATCAGGAGCAGTTACCCTCCCAGCATGTAGGACTGTGTACAACACCCCAGTGCATTGATCTGAAAACCAGCAGCCGTTCCCATCCCAGCATGTAGGTCTGCAAAAACTACCCAGTGCTATGATCTGCTAACCAGGAACAGTTACCCTCACAGCATGTAGGATTGTGCACACCACCCCACTGCATTGATCTGTAAATCAGGAGCAGTTACCTTCCCAGCTTGTGGGACTATGTTCCCCACCCCAGTCCATTGATCTGAAAACCAGGAGCAGTTACCCTCCCAACATTTAGGACTGTGTACACAACCGCAGTGCATTGATCTGCAAACCAGGATCAGTTACCCTCCCAGCATGTAGGATTGGGTACCCCAAACCAGTGCATTGATCTGTAAACCAGGAGCAGTTACTCTCCCAGCATGTAGGACTGAGTTCACCTCCCCAGCGAATTGATCTGTAAACCACGAGCAGTTACCCTCACAGCATGTTGGCCTGTGTACACCACCCCAGTGCATGAATCTGAAAACCAGGAGCAGTTACCCTCCCAGCATGTAGGACTGTGTACAACACCCCAGTGCATTGATCTGAAAACAAGCAGCCGTTCCCATCCCAGCATGTAGGTCTGCATACACTACCCCAGTGCAATGATCTGCAAACCAGTAACAGTTGCCCTCACAGCATGTAGGATTGTGCACACCACCCCACTGCATTGATCTGTAAATCAGGAGCAGTTACCCTCCCAGCATGTAGGATTGGGTACCCCACCCCAGTGCATTGACCTGTAAACCAGGAGCAGTTACCCGCCCAACATGTGAGAATGTGTACACAACCATAGTGCACGGATCTGTAAACAATGAGCCGTTCCACCCGCAGCATATAGGACTGAGTACACAGCCACAGTGCATTGATCTGTAAATCAGGTACAGTTACCCTCCCAGTATGTAGGACTGTGTACACCACCCCAGAGCATTGATCAGTAAACCAGGAGCAGTTACACCCCCCAGCATGTAGGACTGTGTACCCCACCCCAGGGCATTGATCTGGAAACCAGGAGCAGTTACCCTCCCAGCATGTAGGACTGAGTTTACCTCCCCAGCGCATTGATCTGTAAACGACCAGCAGTTACCCTCACAGCATGTTGGCCTGTGTACACCACCCCAGTGCATGAATCTGAAAACCAGGAGCAGTTACCCTCCCAGCATGTAGGACTGTGTACAACACCCCAGGGCATTGAACTGAAAACCAGCAGCTGTTCCCATCCCAGCATGTAGGTCTGCATAATCTACTCCAGTGCAATGATCTGTAAACCAGGAACAATTACCCTCACAGCATGTAGGATTGTGCACACCACCCCACTGCATTGATCTGTAAGTCAAGAGCAGTTACCCTCCCAGCTTGTGGGACTGTGTTCCGCACACCAGTCCATTGATCTGCAAACCAGGAGCAGTTACCGTCTCAGCATGTAGGACTGTGTCCCCCACCCAAGGGCATTGATCTGTAAACCAGGAGCAGTTACCCTCCCAGCATGTAGGACTGTGTCCCCCACCCCAGTGCATTGATCTGTAAACCAGGAGCAGTTACTCCCCCCAGCATGTAGGACTGTGTCCCCCACCCAAGGGCATTGATCTGTAAACCAGGAGCAGTTACCCTCCCAGCATGTAGGGCTGTGTACACCACCCCAGTGCATTGATCTGTAAACCGGGAGCATTTACTCCCCTCAGCATGTAGGACTGTGTTCCCCACCCCAGGGCATTGATCTGTAAACCAGGACCAGTTTTCCCCCCAGCCTGTAGGACTGTGTACACCACCCCAGTGCGTTGATCTGAAAACCAGGAGCAGTTCCCCACCCAGAATGTAGGACTGTGCACACCACCCCAGTGCATTGACCTGTAAACCACGAGCAGTTACCCTCCCAGCATGTAGGAATATGTACAACACCCCAATGCTTTGACCTGAAAACCAGGAGCAGTTACCCTCCCTGAATGTAGTACTTTGTACGTCCCCCCAGTGCATTGCTCGGTAACACTGTGATAAATCACTGCCCAGCATGGGGAAACTTGCAGCCCACGCTGGAAGTGACAGGATGTACAGCTCCCACCCATTTACAGCTCCATATCTGCATTGTGCCCTGACAAGGGGGTGCTGTGCTTGTGGACATCACTGTCACAGAGAGAGACGGCTGGGGAATCAGGTTAAATATCGTCACATGTAAGGGATTTGTGAAATAGACAGAGATGGGTGATACTGAGAGACAGTGCAATGGAAGGATGTGTTCCCAGGTTTCAGAATGCTGAAGTGTAGACACTTCGATAGCATCCTGTAACATGAGCCAGTCTTCCCAGGAAAGATGGGAAATTAGGATATTTGAGCATTTGTTCTACAGCTTTGTAAATGGTAGTGGTTTCAACAGAATCTATGACTCACTGGGTTGAATCAAACAAAAAACTGTCTCATTGACATTTTCCTTTAGGCTGACAGAAGGATTATCTGCACGAGGCTGAGCTAGTTTCCTGGCGCTATCGTATCAAACTCACCTCATTATCGACTCACCCCACCCCATGGTGTCCCTCTCATTCAATTCTCCCACCCATCATGGATGGAGGTACTCACCATTTCCCGGATGTCCCTGGATATTCATTGTTCACTGACACTGGTGCCATCTTTAAAAGGCCAAGCGGTACACGGTTGCGCTTTCTCAGTTCGGAGCTGCCCTGCACAGTTTACCCTGAGCATGGCGGATAAGGGGCAATTCCACCGCGGTTTGTCGAGAGGGGCACGGAGGTCCTGGTGGATGGGCGAGTACAGAGGGGGACCATTCTCTTCCCAGAGGGTCCACACTACCAGACCCACCGAGCATGGCCTGAACTCCTCACCCAGCTCAGTGCAGTATCTGAGGTCTGAAGAAATGTCCAGCAATGCAGGACAAACATCAATAACCTTCCCCGCTCTGTCAGGATAAGGCCACCATATTCTCTCTGCTCCCTCACTCTCACTGTATAACAGGTAAAGCACCTTCCCACCCTGCCGTGCTCTCTCTCTCTCTCTCTCCCTCTCTCTCCCTCCCTCCCTCCACTTTACATCCCCACATTAAAAACACTGCATGGATACAACAATGTGGCTGACTCCCTCTGGACCCCTCACCATGACCCCCTCCCCACCTACACTAAAACGAGCGCCACCCACTCCCACCCTCACTCACTCCCTCCCTTTCTCCTTTCCAGGAGAAACAGCCTGGAATAGGACATAAAGGGCCAAGCCGGGTGGTGGAGTGCCCGATATCCGTTCCCTCACCACCTCCCCCCGCCATGTGGGGAGGACCCTGGTAGGAGCCAGAGAGGACCGGGACGCCTCGTGTGGAGATTCTGAAACATCCACGTCCCACCGACCGAGTAAGGAGCAATGTTCAGTGAAGGGCAATTCTCACTTTCAACCCACTGGCAGCTCCGTTTCCCTCCGGCACAACTTAGAAGCCGTGGCCCTGATGCCATCTCCCTTTTGTGCTGAGCTGGTACAAATGGAATCCCCTTGGTCTCGGTGGGCTCACAACACATCGTCACCACCACCTCCCAGGAAGGGAGCACCGAGACTCCGTCCTACATCTCCCCTTGTAAACAGCTCAGATACTGAAACAAATCTGTTATAGTTACTGCTCTACCCACCCTGTCCTGATATCTTCAACAATCTGTGCTCATATACATCAAGGGCCGTCTGCTCCTGCAACCCCTTTATAACAGTATGGCTTGTATTAAACTGCCTTTCATTGTCATTCCTACCACAGTACATCACCTCACACTGCTCTGCATTGATCCCCGTCTGCCTTACAACTGGACACGACACCAACGTGTCACTGTCCTGTTAGAGTTCCGCACTGTCCTCCATAGACTTTACAATTCTTCCAAGTTCGGTGCCATCGACAAACATTGAGATTGTCATAGCATCACAGTCCCCATGAAACAACTGAAATCCTGCCCCACACACGAGTGTGAGCAAGTGAAATACGGATATATTCCCACGGACAGAGTCGAATAATGACATGCTGTCAATGGAGCATCAAAAATCCTGACACATACGAGACAGAGTAGATGAAATATTGACAAACCACAGAGTATAATGTGATGAAGTTGAAAGTGTGTACTGTACCTTTAAGAGAGGGTGAATGCTGTTCTGAACTGAGAGCTTACAAGCACCTGTGGTATAAAAGGATGGCAGAGCCAGAAACAGTATATTGCTATAGAGCTGGAGTCGAGTAATAAGCAGTTACGAGAAAGGGGGTCCCAGAGTTGTGAATTTTTGATGTAAAATTTTCACTTTCTGAGTTAAAAAATAAATTGGTGTTTTTATTTAAACAGTGGAATTTGGCAGATCAGTCACTCATATTTTAACAGTTTACGAGGCGAATTGAGCATTTCTTTATGTTTAGTTTAAGTTACCAGATGAGCTTCAGGCCGTGTCCTCACCATTCCCGTGTGTGTATCTGTGTGTGTCTGTGTGGGGCAAGTCTGGCAGTCTTTGTGGTGTTTAAAGTGATGCAATGCCACCCTCTGCTAGCCTCCCCACGCCACTGCATAGACATTGGCAGAGGGTGAAAACCAACAGGGATTCATTTAGAGAGGGGGAGGGAGAGGGCAGTTGCTCACAGCACCATCCAAACTGATGTCTTATCCATGGACTGATCTAAATGTCCTTTAAACGTTGTAACTGTCCCTGCTTTCACCACCTGCTCTGCAAGTTCATTCCACACACAAGCCAGATTCTGTCTAAAATAATTACCTCTCATTCTTTTGTAAATCTTTTTCCTCACACCTTAAAATATCCCTCAGTTTTGAATCCCCAACTCTAGGGAAAAGACATCAGCCCTTCAGCTTATCTGTACCCCTCATTATTTTGTAAACTTCTGTGAAGTTACCCCTTAACCTCATCCTCTCCAGTGAAAAAAATCCCAGCCAACCCAGCCTCTCCTTATCGCTCCCTCCCTGCATTCCCAACAACATCCAGGTTAATCTCTTCGGAACCCTCTCCAGCTTAATAATATCAAGGTCAATAATATCAAAGTGAATAGTCAAGGTATTTTCTAAGGATAGGGGAGACCAAAACTAGAGGGCATAGGTTTAAGGTGAGAGGGAAAATATTAAAGCGACCTAAGGGGCAGCTTTTTTACCCAGAAGGTGATGTGCCGATGAAATGAGCGGGTGACCAAACTGGACACAGTATTCCAGAAGAGGTCACACCAATGTCCTGTACAACCTCAACATGACGTCCCAATTCCGATACTCAAAGGATCTGACCAATGAAGACAAGTGTGTTAAATACCTTCTTAACCACACTGTCTGTATGAGATGCAAATTTTAAAGAATTATACCTGACAGCCTAGGTCTCTGTTCTACAACACTGCCAAAGGCTCGACTTTTAATTGTATAGGTCCTGCTCTTGTTTGATTTACCAAATCCAATATCTCGCATTAATCCAAACTAAACTCCATCTGCCACCCCTCAGCCCAGTGTGTGATATTACTGCCACCTCACCCTTCCCCTTCAATTTTAAAATGCCCATCCCTCTCCAGACGTCCTGCACACTCCGGCCTTGATTTTCACAAAGACCCTAAGCTTGGTTTGCCTTGTGTGGTTAGGGGGAGGAGGGACAGATTGCAGACACAGTCAATGGGGAGGAGAGGCTGGACAGTAATCACCGGCCAGGAAGAAGGGAGTCGCACGTTAGAGTTGGGTAAGAGTGATCGGTGTTTTGTGACCAGAAATTAAGCTCTTTCTTCATCTCTGCTGTTCAGTAATAAATGTCCATTTGAGACCGTTCATTGGGCAGAGTATGGCTGCAGGATTTCTTTCCCTAATATTGCAGACTACAGATAATAGCGATTAAAGATGTTCATAGTTAATTTCGATAGCACAGCGCATACACTCTACATCCTACAGTTGAGACAAATATCTTGCATTTGTTTAACAATACAAAGTATTTTGTGTAGTTCAGTAATGGTAACCTGATTATAATAAATCCTCACTGAGCTGAAAGTGGGCACTAAAATATGACCCAAATTCTGGGTATGGTAGTGTTGTGGGTAGTGTCCCTGCCTCTGAGTCAGTGCTTTGGACTTGATTCCAATTCCTGAACTTGTGTGGTAGTGTTCCTAGCTCTGGACTAGATAGCCTGGATTCAAGTCTTTCCTGTTGCAGAGATATGTCACAGCATGTCAGAACAGGCTGATGAGCAAACACACAGGAGCATACTGTGACAGCTTTATGGGTATTGCTGAGTGATGCGAGTGTCCCTACCTCCGGGCACAACGGTCGAGGTGTAATGCCCACAGAAGTGTCTCAGGATACATCTGAACAAACTGATTAAAATAGATTTAGAATTGTGACCTGATGGAGAAGGAAGAGGAGTCAGTATTGCATTTCAGAATTTAGGCCCAGGATGACTGAAAGTGCAGTTATTCGTGTTGATTGAAGTCACATTTCGCAGCAGTAAAGGTTTATAAAATCAGAACGGTCCCGGATAGGGTGAGTAGTCAGGGTTTTTCCCCAGTTTTGGGGCGTCCAAAACTAGAGGGCATTGTTTGAAAGTGAGAGGGGAAAAGTTTTGATGAGGCCTAAAGGGCACCTTTTCACACAGAGTGTTGTGTGCGTATGGAATGAGCTGCCAGAGGAAGTGGTGGAGGCTGGTACAAGTACGGCATGCAAAAGGCATCTGGATACTGACATAGCTGCCGAGCTTTTCCAGCAATTTCTGTATTTGTTTAAAAATGCATGCATTTTAACACAGGTATTCTGAATACATTAAATATTTTATTTTATAATGACGAAGGACCATGTAAATATATTTCAAATCGGCCGAGACCATTTTCTGCTAAGGGTATGGCTCTGTGTATGACAGCAGCAATGATGCACCTACATGGAACAGGGAATGTGATGGAGACATAGTTTGACAATGTACAAGGTCCAGTTTGGGAAAGGATGATATTATTGTGTGATTCAACTCAGAGAGGGAGAAAATGTAATCTGCCTGAGAAGGAACGGCCTATTGCACTCTCTCTCCTTCATTGTTCCTCATCACAGCAATGTGTGCGAGCGAAAACAAACTCTACAGTCATCGTGACCATTCTTAATTTCATAAAATCCCTGCATTGTTGAAACAGGCCCTTCGGCCCAATAACTCCATACCAACCTTCCCAACTCATTCCCCAATATTTACCCCTGACTAATGCACCTAACTTAGAATTCCCTGAACACTACAGACAATTTAGCATGACCAATCCACATAACCTACACAGTTTGAGCTGTGGTAGGAAACTGGATCACCCATTAGAAGCTCACACAGGAGAGTGGAGAATGTGCAAACTCCACACAGACAGTCACCCATGGCTGGAATCTACTCACTGCCGAAAACAAAGGGAATTCAGCCAAATCCAATTCTCCCAGGATGAAATCCCATTGCTAGCAGCTGTATGAGTACAATATCTTCCGAAGCAGAATAACGTTTTGGACAATCTCAATTTTTACTTTTGTCATGAGTTCCAATAATATCTGGACAAAGTTCTTTCAAATTAATTTTGCAGAAATTTTGTTAATCTCTATGTGGTGTGTGTGTGTGTGTGTGTGTGTGTGTGTGTGCGCGCGTATGTGTGTGTGTGCGTTTGTTTGTGTGTTTGTATGTGTATGCGTGTGTGTTTGTGTGCGTGTATGTGTGTGTGTGCGTTTGTTTGTGTGTTTGTATCTGTATGTGTGCGTGTATGTGTGTGTGTGTGCGTTTAGAAAGGGAAGTATTAGACCATAAGACCATAAAACATGGGAGTGGAAGTAAGGCCATTCGGCCCATCGAGTCCACTCTGCCATTTAATCATGGCTGATGGGCATTTCAACTCCACTTTCCTGCATTCTCCCCGTAGCCCTTAATTCCTTGTGACATCAAGAATTTCTCAATCTCTGCCTTGAGCCATTTTGCGTCCTGGCCTCCACTGCACTCTGCAGCAATGAATTCCATAGGCCCACCACTCTCTGGCTGAAGACATGTTTCCGCATTTCTGTTCTGAATTGACCCCCTCCAATTCTAAGGCTGTGCCCACGGGTCCTAGTCTCCTCGCCTAACGGAAACAATTTCCTAGCGTCCATCCTTTCCAAGCCATTGATTATATATTTGCAATACCCAAACAGTTTGCCATTCATCTTTCCACCATAGTTTGAGTAACATTGCTGTGGATCATAAAGGTGTTGTTTTAGCAGATTAAAGAAACTAGCCTGACTTGTTGCTAAAACTGACCCTGACCAAGTCTGAGACCGATACCGTTGGCCATATCACCAACCTGGTTATATTTAACATTTGTTGTGAGCAGTGGAGGAGTGGGACTAGAAAATGAAACAGTGACCCCAAAAAGCCATGGAACTATAGACCGTTCAGCCTGATGTCAGTGGTGGGTAAGTTGTTGGAGGGGATTCTGAGGGATCGCATTTACATACATTTGGGAAGGCAAGGGCTGATCGGGTAGACAACGTTGCTTTCTGCATGGGAAATCATGTCTCATTAATTTGGCTGAGTTTTTTGAAGAGGTGACAGAGAAGATTGATGAAGACAGTTTGGTAGACATTGTCTGTATGGACTTCAGCAAGGTGTTCATTTAAAGAACAAAGAGTAAAATAAAAATTACAGCCCAGGAACAGGCCCTTCGCCCTCCAAGCCTGAGCCAATCCAAATGTACTGTCTAAATCTGTCGGTCAATTCCTAAGCATCTGTATCCCTCTGCTCCCCACCTACTCATGCACCTGTCCAGACGCATCTTAAATGAATCTGCCGTGCCTGCCTCTACCACCTCTGCTGGCAACGCATTCCAAATATCCACCACCCTCTGTGTGAAGTACTTACTGTGTATATCCCCCTTAAACATTCCACCTCTCACCTTGAAAGCACGACCTCTCGTTACTGAATCCTTCAACCTGGGAAAAACTTCGTCTCTATCCACCCTGTCTATACCCTTCATGATTTTGTAAACCTCAATCAAGTCCCCCTCAATCTCCTTTTTTCTAGTGAAAATAAACCTAACCTGCTCAGCCCCTCTTCATAGCTAGTATTTCATTCTGATTGGTAGGCAGATTAGTAAGTTTCAGTCACATGGGATACAGAGGAAGCTCGTCACAATTGCCTTGAAGGAAGATGGATATTTTTCAGACTGGAGGCTTGTAAGCAGCAGTGTGCTGTAAGAATCAGTGCTGAGTTCACTGCATTTCATCATTTATGTAAAGGATTTAGATGTGAATATTGGGGCCATTGTTACTAAGTTTACAGATGACATCAGAAAGGCGGTGTAGTAGATTATCTCAGAGTACAACAAGACCACATTTAGATGGGACAAAGGGGCAAGGAGTGAGAGATGAAGTTTAATTTAGATAAATACGAGATTTTGCATTTTGTGAACGCAAACCAGGCAATGATACACTTAATAGTAAGGTCCTGGGGCGGGTTGTGAAACAAAGGGACCTAGGGCTGCAGTTACATTGTTCCTTGAAAGTGGAATCGCAGGTAGACAGAGTGGTGCTGAACACATTTGGCACATTTGCCTTAATAAGTCAGAGCATTGAGTATAGGAGTTGTGGTGGCATGTTGCATTTTTACTTGATGTTGGTGAGACCTCTTTAAGAATACTGCGTACAACTCGGTTGTCTGCAGAAATGACTTACACACCGATGTTCCATGACTGGAAGTTTGAGCTTTAGGGAGAGGTTGGTTAGGTTGAGGCTTTTCCCCCTGGAGTGTCAGAGGCTGAAGGGTGACATTATAGAGGTTTATAAAACCATCAGGGGCATGGATATTCTGAACAGTCACGTTCTGCTCTCCAGGGTAGGGGAGTCCAGAACAAGAGAGCATAGGTTGAAGGGGAGAGGGCGAATGATTTAGAAGGGATCTGAAGGTAAATGTTACACACAGAGAATGGTGTGTGTACGGTAAGTGTTGTCAGAGGAGGTGCTGAAGGCGGTTACAATCGCACATTTAAAAAGTATCTGAAAGAGGAGGGATATTGGCCAAATGCTGGCAAATGGGACTGGATCAGATTTGATATCTGATCTGAGTGAACTGATTGGACTAACGGGTCTGTTTCCGTTCTGCATGACTCTCTGGTTCTATAAAAAGAATGACTAATAATTCTGAAAGGACCTTTCAAGTGGCAATTCTCTTCACTGGAAGTTTATCGTGCCTCTATATTCACATTGATTGAATGCTGCATTAGGTAAATATTTGACAGTCATGCATAATGGGATATAGACAGGAACGTGGGGCTGAGACCACAACCTGATCAGCCACAATCTTAGTGCCTGGTGAGAAGGCTCAAAGTGTCTAATGACCCACTCCTGCTCCACCGCCCCATATTTCTGTGTTCCATTCAGCCGCTCAAATGTGCTAGACAGGAACAGTTGGAGGCCAATTACTCCTATAACCTGGTGTACAGAGGATACCATTCAGCTTCTCAAGTCTGTCATACACGCTTTGAAGTGTTTTGGGAAATGTAATTGGAAATTCCAGGCACAGATATGAAAGAGGCCCCTCGACTCTCTACACAGAGCTTCAACTCTCTGGAACTTTTGCTTCATTTGTTGGTCATGTTGTAGACCCAAATTCACTGTGAATACAGCCCCCATACCTCACCCAGAGTTGGCTCACAAAATCATCTGTTCTTCCTGACTGCAATATTCAGTAGTTGCACATTCATGAAAATACCACCCACGAACTTTCCAATAACAGACTGGGAGAACATCAGACAGAGGGGCAGGTCATTCACTTCCCAAGCCTGCCTTGTCCTTTACTAAGATCATGACTGATCTGCTCTTCATCTCAAATCCTCTTTAATACCCAATTCTTCATAGCCCTCACCTCTCTGACAGGTCAATATCCATTTACCTCCTCTTCAAATACTTTCAGTCATCTAGCTCCCCAACACTCTTGAGAAGAGAAATCCTGACATTCAATCCCACCTGTTTGAAGAAACCACTTGCTGCTCCCATATCATGGCTTATTGATATGAACTAAAGAGGTTGACACAAGAGTTCAGGTAAAAATGACCGGCCCTGATATCAAGGCAGTGGTTGCCTTCTGTTGACATCAAGGAACTTGACAAAACTGGACTTAATGGGAATCAGACTAAACTGTCTAGTGTTTGGAGTCAAACATGGCACAAAGGAAGATGTTCATCATCTCAGTCCTGGGTCACCTCTGTGGGAGATCCTCAGGGTAGCTTCCTCTTCACAAACAACTTCAGCTGCTTCATCAATGTCTCCCCGCCGCCACACTCCCCACCATAAGATCAGAAGTGGGGATGGACACCGAAGATTCCACTATGTTCAGAACATTTTGTTCCCCCCTCAGCTCATAAACTGGTCTGTGTCCATGAGCAGCAAGACCCAGACTTCATTGAGACTAGCACTGTTAAAGTGTCGATAACATTCATGTAACAGCACTGCCTGACACTGCACATTGCCACAGTAAAACAAGAGTTCATTCAGCACTTCACGCTGGTTTCACATGAATATGAGGACGTCATTCAGCTCATTGACACTATTGGAGAAGAACAGGGACAGCCCGTTCAGTGCCTCGAGCCTATTACTCAGGAAGAGAAGGAGTCTAGTGTGATGGACCACACGAGAGCCCCTCGAAAATATTTGAAGGCGGTTGCGTAGATTCTAATGTTTTCTTATTTTAAAGGGAATAAAAAAGGTCTGTTCCAGATGCAATGTGACAGGTCAGACTACTGTGTGAAGCAAAACACTATCTACTTAAACACGAAAGAGAAAATGAAACCAAAGAAAGAGGAATTTAGAATAACGTAATTCTATTGGACAAGTTAACAGAATAATAGATCGTGGAGCTATTACTAATGAAATGTTCAGTTATATGAAAATCCCATAAACACAGCCCTTGGCAAAACTGAATATTCAGTCACAGATTGCCACAAACTCAAAGATCCTAATCTGTGAGAGCTGGCCACATCCATTCAAGCTGCATTAAAATAAACCCAAGACCTCCCTCGCTGTTTACTCTGTGATCTTAACTAACCAGTTTGGTAATGATCATTCAATCTCTCGCTTAAAAGAAACCAGGACAAAACAACCTCTTAAAGCTGCAGCATCATCACACTTGTCAGTACATCGACCTATCAAACAGGAACCAGAGGTAACCAGTCAGGCCCTTGGTCCTGTCCAATTGGACAAGGAAGAAGTCATTCAGTCCCTTGAGTCAATTACACAGAAACAGAACGAGGCCATTCAGCCCATTGAGTTACTTACACATGAACAAGAGGAGGCCATTCAGCCCGTTGAACTACTTATACAGGAACAGTAGGAGGCTATTCAGCCAGTTGAGCCACTTATTCAGGAACAGTAGGAGGCCATTCCCACCTCAATGCACTTACACAGGGGCAGAATGAGGTAATTGATGCTGATCCTGATGAATGGCTTATGCCCAAAACTTCGATTGTCCTGTTGTGCTTTTCCAGCAATCGACGCTCTACTCTGATCTCCAGCATCGGCAGTCCTCACTGTCTCCTAATTGATGCTCCAACATGATGAACAACTGGGGCAGAGGCTGCACAGACAGGCTGCTCCACGTTGTTCCTCCTGGCTCCATTGCTCATCATACACACGTGGGACTTTAACGTGGTTTTCTCGCGGTGAGGAGGGAAGTCATATGTCTTGTGTGAAGTCTGAAGAAGGCATCTTTCATTTCCGAGAAGACAGCCTGCTGTTCTTTATGCAGGACGGAAGCTGGTGGGAATGGCTACCTGTTTCAAACGGAAGGTATTGTGGTTGCTGTAGGGGATTGTGAGCAACCTGACGTTCAGTACGGGTTCACACACCGACTGCACAATAACATGGGGAGAGTTAGTAAAGGCATATAAACTATTAGGAAAGTCACATTAGACTGATGAATGGACTCACTAAGTTCAAATAATGCTGACATTATTCATGTTGGTCATGTCTAGTGCACGTCCTGTTCAGTGTAACCTGTATGCCTTACTCTGTCCAAGTCTACTTCTCCCCTATGATCTGTCTGACCATGCTTACTATGATCTGTCTCCACTGCTCATAAATAAAGTGTTTCCCTGTACTGAGGTACACGTGGCAATAAATCAAACCAATCAATCCTGGGTAAAGTATGGAATTTCTCACCCTATCAATGTCGCTTTTGCAAATAAGCGATTGTTGCCACTCCTCATGTTTCAGCATCACCATTTCTTCATCTCTCACAGCTCAACAGGTTAAACACTTAGCTTCTTTACTCTATCCTCATATCACCATCACCCGTGTCTGTAGTAAGGAGATAATTCCTTACAAAGGAGGTCAAATCTGTAGAGAGTACCCCAAATGCTCTCTCAGCAAGGCTCTACAACAGCAGGAAGATGGCTTTACTTATGTACTCGAATCATCATAAAATGAAGGACAGCATACCATTGACTGCACCCATTACTTACACAGGGTTTGATTCGGAGCATAGATTTGTGAGTGGGAGAACATGTTTCTCAAATTTGTTAGAGTTCTTTGATGAAGTGACCAGGAAGGTTGATGAGGACAGAGCAGTAGACATAGTCTCTATGGATTTCAGTAAGGCCTTTGATAAGGTCCTACACGGCAGGCTGCTCTGGAAGTTTCCATCACGGGGAATGCTGGGGGAACTGCAAATTGGATACACAGTTGCTTTGATGATAGGAAGCAGAGGGTTTAGTGGACGAATGCTTGTCAGACTGGACGCTGGGTCCATTGTTGTTTGTTATCTATGAATTGGTTGAGAATGTACAAGTTATGATTAGTAAGTTTGCAGATGACACTAAAGTAAGTGGGAGCATGGTCAGTGAGGACGTTTATCAGAAATTGCGGCAGGACCTGAATCAGGTGGGGAAGTGGGCCGAGAAATGGCAAATGGAATTTAATATATATGCGTGATATCTTACATTTTGGGAACTCAAATCAATGTAGGAGTTTCATGGTGCATAGGAGGATCTTCAAGTGTGTAGTGGGCAGATAGACCTTGGCGTTCAGGTGCACGGTTCTCTGAGAGTGGAGCCACAGGTAGACAGGGCAGTGAAGAAGGCTTTTGGCACACTGGCCTTCATCAGGTAGGACATTGAGTATAGAAGTTGGGAATTTATGTTGCAGTTACACAGGACTTTGGTAAGGCCGCACTTGGAGTATTGTGTTCAGTTTTGTCACCTTGTTATAGGGAGGATGCTATTAAATAAGAAAGAGTGCAGAAGAAATTTTCAAGGACGTTGCCAGGACCCAATGGTCTGAGTTATAGGGAGAGTTTGGACAAGCTCGGACCTTTTCTTTAGCATGTAGGAGACTGAGGGAGTCCTTATCGAGCTGAATAAGATCACGGTGGTAGGGTTAATGCTCTCAGTCTTTTTCCAAAGTTTAGAGAATCGAGGACGAGACAGGATCAGTTTAAGGTTAAAGGGGAAGGAGTAAAAGGGAACCTGAGGGGCCACTTCTTTACACAGAGGATGTTACGTGGAGGAGCTGCTCGCAGATGTGGTTGAGGGGGTTACATTAACAGCATTTCAAAAGCATTTGGATAAATATGTGGATAGGAAAGGACTGGAAGGATATGGGCCAACTTCAGGGAATTGGGGTTAGCATGGATGGACATTTACAAGGTGGAGTCGAACCTTTCTGTTAATTAAAACCAAACATCCAGACACGATCGCCTCACCTTGTAATCTGTTAAAATGAGTGACACAGATCTCCTACATTCCACTATTTAAACAAAAATTAACAAGTTAGTTTTTTTTAACTTTAATAGTGAACACCAAACAACAACTATTCACAAATACAAGGCCATCTTTTCTTAGCTACTTACTATCTGACTCCGACACTGTAAAACTATCCTGTTCCAACAACCTACATATTAAACATTACAATCTCAAGACCACATGGTCTCTATCTTCCCCGCTGTGTTCACTCTTCCAGCTGCTGATCACCCTGGGTCATGTTTTTTTTACTGCAAGTAGGTTTGACATGAACATGTATCTTTGATAGAGAGTGTTTGAGATGGCCAGTTAGCGCTCCTGCTCTACAGCAGTTACTCTCCTTCTCGTGTCCAAAATGATGAGTTGATATACTCCCCATGATATAATAATTCTCATAATTTGATTGCTTCCCAGGTGTCCAAACAATAATATTCAAATCCCGTTGGCTTCTGGTATCCTGAGCGTTATGTAAACTCTTTGATTCTATTTGAATTGTTGTCAAAACAGCAACCAAAACTCAGGTATCCATTTCCCAGCTAATTATGACATATGGAACAATCTGACATTTAACTGGCGTCGGTGCTGTACATTCTATTCAACAAAACCCGTTCTGTCTTAAAGTGACCTGACATTCTTTCGTCTTCATAAGACCTCCCTCCTTCAGAAAAAAAAACCCATCAGAATGAAAAGATGGTTTCATTTCTTTTCCTCTAATGCTTAATCCCATTATTATGAAATACAAAAGTATTCATGTCAGTTATATCATTCATATTAATTTTGCATACCTATATAAACTGGAATAAGTCAAATCTTATCTAAACGTTTTCCTTTAAATCCACGATAACACATCTGCTATCATATTTTAGGACCCACAGCATGTACATTGTGTAAGTTTAAAGTCAGTGTGATAAGTGTCCAATGAAATACTCTCATATTCTGGTCTTTAAATATTCCAAAAAACGCGAGAGGGTTGTCGTTGTCCAGAACCATTTCCGACAATTTATTTGTCACATAAACATTAAAATATTGTCAGGCCAGTGCGAAACTTAATCATTCTTTTTCAGTATTGGGGATGTTGTTTTTTTCTCTGGTGGATATTGAGTTTTTTCGACAAGTAGCCAATTGGCCATTCAATCCCATCATCATCTTTCTGTATCAATACATCTCCGACCCCTATATCCCGAGCATCAAACACAAGTTTCAAAGGGTTTCAAAACATTTGGTATACTAAAACTGCTGCGGTGATTAAACCTGCTTTAAAATTCTGAAATGCCTCCTGGCATTGTTCTGTCCACCACAATTCTGTGTTCTTCTTTAATAAATCCAGCAGTGGTGCCAATACGCTGCTGAAGTTTGGAACAAACTTCCGATAGAATCCACTCAGTTCCAAATATCGAAGCACCTCTTTCTTCGAGCATGGTCGTGGAAATTCCTCAAAGCCCTTCGTCTTTGTGTTCCATGGGGTCAACCTCCCATGTCCAATGTAATGTTCCAAGAACGTCACCTCTGCCTTCGCGAATTCTGTTTTCTTCAAGTTTGCTTCTTATAATCGTTCAACATGCTCTGCCAACTGTAACTTGTGAGCGTTCAATCACTTGCTGAAGGTTACTACATCATACAGATAAACTACACAATGTGTTCATTTGACCATAACTCTGTTCCTGAGTCACTAAACCTGGCTTTGAAGGGAATTACTATCACTGGTGGCAATACTAATACGTCATCCCCACAGGAAATCGTCAAAATTTGAGTTTTTATCTGCCATGTGCTTCATTATATGCTGTGCCCTTCAGGTGCTGTTTAGCTAACTCACTTACTACATCTAATCTCTCCCTCACCTCACATACATAATCCGAGTGTGAGATCTCTGACTTCGGTCCTGTCAATTTATATTCAATTAATTCCAAAGGACCTCTCACTTCATGTACAAATATTAACTCAAAGGAAGTCAACTGAGTAGATTTATTTGGGGCAAATATTTTTTGTCTAATGGCAAACAATTTAATGAGACACCTTCATTCCAATCATTCAGGAATCCTGACAGTACGCTGTGAACATGGTCTTCAGAATCCGATGTTAACTTTCCAAGGCTCCCTGGGATTCAGGATGAGACGCCCTTAATTTGAAGTGCTGTATGCCTAAGCTATCCATGACTTCCTTAAACATCTGAGTGATAAAATGAGACCTTGGTCTGACTGAATCTCTCTGCGGAGCCCACAGTGAGTAAAGAAAGCTGCCAACTCCTCCACCTCCCTTTATACCTTAACACTCCATAATAGAATTGCCTCTGGAAAACTGGTAGACACATCCATTATGGCTAGCAAATATTGGTTTCCACTTTTATTTTAGATAGGGGAGCTACACAACGAATCATAACCCACGTGAAATATTCTTCGAATGCAGGAATTGGTAACAAAAGTGCTGGCTTTAGAACTGCCTGTGACTTACCTCCCATTTCGAATGTTTGACATGTACATCAAAAAATAACCACGTCCGTGTGCAAAGCAGGCCACTAGAAATGGCTCTGTACCTTAGCCTGGGTCTTCTGTACACCGAGGTGACTCCCTGCAGTTAGTTTCTGTGCTACCTGTAACACTGTACGCTACCTCTAAAACAATCTGGTGCACTTCGGCCCATTTCCCTTCTGCACTAACTTATCGGGGTCTCCATTTTAATTTTAGCATTCTATCTTTAAGTTAATAACGTTCGACAATATATTTTGATTCATTTTCTGTGTGTGTGCATGTGTATGTGTGTGTGTGTGTGTATATATATCTGTTGTAAGTCCATTAGCCTTTCAGGACTTAACAATCCTGCCTGATCCTCTGCGTGTTCAGGTTTTTCCTGCACCGTTACATCAAACAGGGTGTCCGTTAACTGCACATCAACTCCTTTGGCTTTTTATTTCAGTTTTCCTTCCTGCTCTAACTTATGACAGTGGAATCTTGTTACTACACAGTTTGGAAAAAATCTTGGGTATTTTTCTTTTAACTCCCCAGTTCCCTAGTTTTCCTTTTGCCTTCAACACAAGGGGTGCCACTACCACCTTGGATCCTGTTAAATCATTCACAAGAACAAACTGTATTCCTGGAAATGACAATCTGTTACTCACTGTCATTGTTACTTCCCCAAACTTGATTTGGCATTCCAACCTGATGTTACACAAGGGAATGCTTAATTTCTAACCCCATTCCACAAATTGTCACGATCTTGATTAATATGTCAGAAAGAGTGAAAATACTTTCATCTCTCACTATTAGAGGCCGAGAGAAAGTGAGGGCTGCAGATGCTGGAGATGAGAGTTGAAAAGTGTGGGGCTGGAAAAGCATAGCCAACCAGGCAGCATCTGAGGGGCAGAAGAGTTGACGTTTCAGGCATAAATGCTTTATCAGGAAAGTGGGGGGTGGGGTAAGGGAGGGGGAGGGGGCCGAGAAATAAATAGGAGGGTGGGGGTGGAGCTGGGTGGAAGATAGCTTGGAAGGCAATAGGTAGATGCATGTGGGGTGTGATGGTGATAGGTCGGAGAGGAGGGTGTATATATATATATATATCTGTTGTAAGTCCATTAGCCTTTCAGGACTAAACACCCCTGCCTGATCCTCTGCGTGTTCAGGTTTTTCCTGCACCGTGACATCAAACAGGGTGTGGATAGGTGGTATGACAACTAGAACCCTCAAACTACAACCATCATCAACGTTGACTTCACCAAATTCCAAATCTCCCCTCCCCCAACCTCTCCCATATCGAACCGTTCAACCAAGCACTGCCCTTTGAACTGCCCTAACTGGCCATCTTCCTTCCCACCTACCGACTCCACCCTCCCCTCCCACATATCACTATCACTCCCACCTACATCTTCTTATCACCTTCCCAGTGACCCTCCCCCAGGTCCAGCTACTACCCTCGTATTTATCTCTCAGCCCCATTGTCCCCCCACCATGTTCCTGACGATGGGTTTATGCCTGATATTCGATTGTCCTGCTGTTTGGATGCTGCCAGATCTTTTGTGCTTTTCTGGCGTCTAACTTCTCAACTATTAAAGACGGAGCAGATCCCGTATTTCACAAAATTATAACTTTTTGTCCTTCTCCCTCCGTTCTTTCTGAGTAAACTTTATCTACAGAGGCGAATTCTTTCAGTGATCAGGTACTAACTCGATACCCAGACCCTGCCTCGGCTGTGCACTCTCCTGCAGCTCCTCGGCTCTACTTGGGGTCTCCTTTACCAGTTTCACTCATGCCACTGGGCTTAGCCTCTTTTACCACATCTTTCCCCAAAGTGCGTTCCTTCAACGCCCATCACGGTGGGCCCCAGCTTACTGCAGTTAAACCACCTTTTCCCAGTGCCCTTCTTAAACAATCGGCACTGTAATTTTATGTGTTCCACACCCTTATAGTGAGAACACCTGAGGCCTTTCAACACCTTTCAACTCATTTGGGCTTCTTTTTTCAGCTGTGGTAAAGTATTGTGCGCTACTGTTCGCTTTGTAATGTGTGATCTTCCCTTCTCCCAATTTCTAACCCTCATAGCGTGAAAATTCTCTCGGAAGCTAAATTTCATCTCATGCACCAATGCATATTTACCTGCCATTTCTGCCGCGCTTCTCGCTTCTTGAACTTTCTGTTCATGTACATGAATACTTACCGTCTCTGGAAGTGAGTCTTTAAACGTCTCCAGCAGAATAATCCCCCTTTGAGCCTCACAGGTCTTATCAATTTTTAAGGCCAGCACACATCTATCAAAATGACTGGGGTTAATTCTTTCAAACTCAATATAAGTCTGACCTGGTTCCATCTATATTTTTATGAATTTTTGTTTCTATGCTTCTGGTACCAATTCATAACCAATCAAAATAGCCAATTTCACATCTGCATAATCTCTTGACCCCCCATTTGATAGCGCTGCACATGCCTCACCAGCTGTGCCCATCAGTTTATTCTGGACTAGCATTACCCACAAGTTCACTGGACGCACCATCCGCCGAGCCATTTTTTCAAATGAAATAAAAAAGATTTTGACATTTTTCTCACCGAAATATGGCAAGGTACTAACAAAGTTGTATACATCCCGACGTTCTCCCTTCATCTGCATCCTGTTAACTTAACTTTCTTGTCTAATTCCCAACTTCTGAATTTCAAATTCTCTCTCTTTTTTTTTCCTCTCCTTCTCTTTATTCTCTCTCTGTTTCCGTCTCTTTCTTTATCTTATAACTTCAGTTGCCATATTTGCAATTTAAGATTTTTCTAACTCGACAGCACTTGTCTGTTTCTTTGATACATCAAAGTGCTTGACCAACTCCATTATAATGTCAGGTTTCCTTTTGTCCCAGGTTAAACCAATTCCAACCTATTTTCTAATTCTAAAAAATGTCCTGCTTCTGTCTATCTAAACTTCCTTGGCAAATTTGGGAACCTCTTTAGTAATGTTAAAAGCCATTTCCCTCACTTTTAATTGAAACAACCACCAGTAAACAAAATTGAACAGATTTTCGGACCGGTTTTATTTGAAGATCTCGGTCACTAATTGCAACGTGTTGGAATTTGCTGGGACATTTTGTACCCGAAATCTGTTCAAATCTGTCCAAGTCCCATACGGCAGGGCCCCAAACTGTGAAGACATCTATGTCGAGCACTTCTGTTAATTAAAACCACAAACCCAGAAAAGCCCACCTCACCTCGTAATCTGTTAATACGAGTGACAAATAATTCCCAAATTCCACTAATAAAAGAAAAAAATAACAATTTGTATTTATGCAAGTTAGCTCGCTGTGCTTGAAGGTTTGTTTTCTGACGATTTGACACTATGACTAGGTATCATCATCAGTGAGAGTCTCTGCTGAAGCGCTGGTGGTATATCGTGCCTCTCTATTTATAGGTCTTGGTTTCTTAAGATGGGTGATGTCATTTCCAGTTCTTTTGTTTTACAAGAGAAGGTAGATGGATCTAAATTGATGCGTTTATTGATGGACTTCTGGTCAGAATGCCATTCCTCTAAGATCGTCCTTGCGTGTCTTAGTGTGTGTGTGCGTTGTCCTAATCAAAGTGGTGCCCTTCTTTGTCTGTATGTATGGAACATAGTGATAATGGGTCATGTCTTTTGGTGGCCAGTTTGTGTTCATGTATCCTGGTAACATGACAACAGGACAGTTTCAATGGCGGAAAAATGATTTTATATACACTGTTTAATTAATGTGTGTGTGCAGATATGTAACATTTTTCATATGTGCACAACACATTCTAAATGAACAACGGAGACACAGTTAACGAAAAGTGATGCATATGCTGTACAAAATTTATAAAACATTAAAACATCATTTGATCCTCATCTAAAGTAATATGTTTCCCCTTCTCTCAACGTTCCCTCCTTTTCTGGAATTCTCTACTCTAATCTCTCATTCTTATCAGGATGTGTGTTATAAATTCTTGCTTCTGGTGTCCCAAATTATTTCAGTTAATCCCCTTTCTACCAGAATTAAATATATTGGCCTGTTGGGTTCTTTTCAAAGCTAGTGTCTGTCATATTATTGGAGATAAAAATTCTGGCATCAGAGCCAGCATTTGAACACATTACTCTGTTGTCCATGCACTGTACAAAGGACCACAGCACACAGGAATTGCCAAAACATTGAGGGATGTACATCTACTTCTTTCGATGATCTAGTTTTCTCATTTTTCACTTTACCTCATCTACGCTGTCACGCTCTTTTACTCTTTGTATCTAGTTAAGAAATTTACCAATTATTCTTTGCGACCCTTCTCTCAAAGATCCTTCTTTCAGTTTATATCTATTGCTCTCTTCTTGATGTAATGTGATAATAATTGAACAATGTAACTACAAAGACATTCGGGAGGAGTTGGCCAGAGTTAATTGGAAGGGGAGCCGAGCAGGGCAGACCATGGAGCAGCAAAAGCAGGAATTTCTGGGGATATTTCGGAGGATATCAGAAATTCTCCCAAAGGAGATGAAACATACTCATGGCAGGACAAGGCAACCATGAGTAATAAGGCATCAAACCAAAAGAGGAAACATACAATGTGGTGAAGATGATTGGGAATCCTGAGAATTCATTGGCTCTGAAACTACATAAGGTTGACATCGCTGATATTACAGAGCTCTTAATCACAGTCAGGGAGAGAAACAGAGGAAACGCATTCACTTTAAACACAGAAGATGACATTACTCAAGGAAAAAGATTCAGGTGAATTAAACAATTGAATTAAAATCAGTTAATTGGTTTTGCAGAATGTGTCAGATTGAAAGCATGACCCGGGGAGAGACCCTCAGCAGAATAAAAGTATGAAAATGGAAGTGTTACCACATCAGAAACCACAGTAGGTCACTGAGTACATGACTGATGGGTGAATGGGTCTCGATGTGAACTAAGGGACAGACAGCAGAATTGCACTGCAGATATTGCAGCTCAAAACTGCTTATTTATGTAGTGCTGTAGACTACACCAGCAGGAAAAGCAGAATATCATTCAACCACAACCTGTAACTTTTAGCTTCGAATAATCTCCTCAGTCTGCCAATACCATCAATACGATCTATGTTTTAGTAATGACTGTGGGTGAACATGACTGGGTCAGAACCACATGAACCTAAACCTGACGCGAACCCATTAAAGCTAACACACTTGACAAACAGATCTGATCGAAGCTCCGCAATCGTGTCACATTCTGTCATTAATGGTGATGGATGATTAAACAAATGCTGGAGGAAAGGGCTCCACAAATATCCCCATCCTAAATAATGGAACAGCTCTGCACATCAGTGTAAAAGACCAGGATGTGGTATCTGCACCACCTTCAGCCAGAAGTGTTGAGTTGATGATCCACCTCACCCTCGGCATGATACCCACAGAATCACAAATGCCAGTCTTCAACCAATTCAATTTGCTGTACGTGACATGAAGAAACAGCTGAACACAGTACGTACGAAAAAGGCAATGGCCCCTGACACCATTCCTGTAATAGGACTGAAGACTTGTGCTGCAGAACAAGCCGTGTCCCTGGGGATGCTCTTTCATTCCAACTCCAACTCTGACATCTCCCTCGTAATGTGGAAAATTACTCAACTATGTCCAGTTCCTAAGAGGATTATAATTACAATCTGACCAGTTCCCTCCCCCTCAATCCCACCACGACAGTCTAATTGGTGGGAGTTCTTTTTGACAGAGTTATCAAGCAGCACAGAAATAACCTGCTCAGTATGATTTCAGATAGGTCTCCATATAGAGATGGTGCTGCTGTGGAAAGGTCACTGGATTACTAATCCAGACCAGTCTAATGCGCTGGCAGCTGGTGTAAGTTAAACATAATTGACAAAATATTAAGATGCAAAATCTGGTGGCCGTAAATAGTGACCTTCGAGCCAATGTCGATTGCAAACACCAATTTGCTTCACAAATGTACTTTCAGAAAGTGAATCTCCCTTGCTTTCCTGGTCTGGCCTAACCGTGACTGCAGACACACAGACATGTGATAAACGTTTCAATGGTCTCTGAATCTGCCAAACAAGACGTTCTATTGTATCAAACTGTTCCGATGTCTAAAGGATAAAATCAGACAGGACACCCGGCCCCAGCCTCAGTATCGGAAAAGGGAATAAGAAACACAGTCCTGTTGACCCTGCAGAGACCACCTTCCTAACATCTGAGAACTTGTGACAACATTTACAGACTACACAGAAACATCGGGAATGGAGTAGGCCATACAACACATTGAGCCTTCCCCATTCCAGTTCATGTTCAAACATCTCCTCAATGCACTTTTCCCACACACTGCACACATCCCTTAATGTGATTAACCGTGGGAAGCTATAAAGTAGGAAGTGCAGTAGTCCATTTGGTCTGTCGAGTTTGCTACCCAGTTCAATATAATGATACCTGGCCCTTTATTTCCATATCGTTCTCCTTCTCTCCCACCATTCCTTTACTGTCTCTAAAGCCTTATTTATATTCAGTGTCTTGGCTTCCAGGTTCAAGCGCATTTCCCAGGTTCACCAGTCGCTGAGTGCAGACATTTATTGTCATCTCATTGCAGAATGGTCTGTCTGTACCTAATACTGCGACCCCTTGTTTTCGACACCAGAGCCTGAGGAATTATTATCCCTGCTTCCAATCCGTCTCACCCTGTCAGAGCTTTATATATCTCATAGAGATCTCCACCCATTTTCCAAAACCCCATGGAATACAGGCCCAGTCGCCCCAAACTCTGCTCCCACAACAAGCCTGTCATCACAAAGATCGGTCTGGTCATCCTTCACTGCTCTCCCTCAATGTCAGTTTTGTCCTTTATTAGGTATGGAGACCAAACCTGTACAGAATACTGCATAGTGTTTGAGATAGGGTCTCACCAAACCCCTGTACAGCTGCAGTAAGACACGCTTACTCCTGGACTCAAATCTCCCTGAAATGAAGGTCAGCACATCATTGATCTTCCTAACTGCTTTCTGCTCCTGCAATATTGCTTTCAGTGACTGGTGTCCAGGGAGATCCAGATCCTTTGCAATGTTACAGCTCCCCACTTGGTGGGTCTGTGTACACTGGGCAGCGTGTGAATGCCATTCCCAGTATTCAGTTCTGGCTTCAGAACTCACTGCGCTGCAGGGACCTCGGAGGGCTGCGCAGAAGGAAACAACAAAAAGGCGCATACGTCGCTTTTTAGATCAACATGTTTCAAACAACCCCTTTTCAAACGAAAAGCTGCCAATCTCTTGTTCCCACCAAAGGGCACACCGTCACCTCTACCCACATTGCTCGCCATCTGCCACGTATTTGCCCATTCACTCCACTTGTCTTAGTCACCTTGAAGCTTTTTTACAACCTCCTCACCCACTCGCAATTCAACATCCTTTAGTTCTATCAACAGGTTGGGATATATTGCATTCGATTCCCGTAACCAAATGTTTAATGGATATTGTGAACCGCTGGGACCCGAGCACCGATCCCTGTGATACCTCAGCAACCTTCCTCTGTTAAAAAATGTTGTTTTTCAATTTATTTATTTCGTGAATCTGGGTGTGACTGGCTGGGCCAGCATTTATTGCCTGTCCCTGGTTGCCCCTTGAGAAGGTGGTGGTGAGCTGCCTTGTTGAACTGCTGCAGTCCATTGTGGATTCAGTGACAGTATCAACATTAAATGACAAGGGGCAGTGTTTAGATTGTATTTTAGTGGTGATGGTCACGTTGTGGCATTTGTGTGGCGTGAATATTACTTGCCACTTGTCAGCCTGGATACTGTCCAGATCTTGTCGCATTTGGACATGGCCTGCTTCAGTATATGAGGAGCCACAAATGTTGCTGAACATTGTGCAATAATTGGCAAACGTCCCCACTTCTGACCTTATAATAGAGGCAAGGTCATTTATGAAGCAGCCCTGAAGCTGTTTGGGTCTAGGCCATTGCCCGAGCGACTCCTACAAACGTGTGCTGGAGCTGAGTTGACTGGCCTTTGTCAACCATGAGGATCTTGCAACGTGTCAGGTATGATTCTAACCAGCAGGGAGTTTGCCCCTGATACCCATTGATTCCAGTTTTGTGAAGGCCCCTTGGTGCCACACTTGGGCAAAGGCTGCCTTGTTTTAAAGGGCTGTCACTCTCACCCCACCTCTGGAATTCAGCTCTTTTGTCCATGTTAAACCAAGGTAATGAGTTCAGGAGCTGAGTGACTCTGGTGGAGCCCAAACTGGGGGTCATTGACCAGGTTATTGCTGAGCATGTGCTGCTTGAAAGCACTGAGACCTTCCATCACTTTGCTGCTGATCGAGAGTAGGCTGGTGGGTGGTAATTGGCCGGATTGGATTTGTTCTGCTTTTTATGTATAGGAGATAATTGGGTAAATTTCCACAAATCGGGGCAATGTCATTGTTGTAACGATATTGGAACTGCTTGGCGAGGCCAGTAATAAGTTGTGGAGAACAAGTTTTCAGTACTATTGCCAGAATGTTGTCAAGGTATGTACCCTCTGGGGTATCCAGTGTCTCCAACTGAATCTGGATATCACGTGGAGTGAATCAAATTGGTTGATGACTGGAAACTGAATTGCTGAGGACCACTGGAGGAGGCTGAGGTGGATCATCCACTCAGCACTTCTGACTGAAGATTATTGCGAATGGATCAGCCTTATCTTATACACTGAAGTACTGGGCATTTCCATCATTAATGATGGGGTTACTTGTGGAATCTCCTCCTCCAATGACTTGTTTAATTGTCCATAACTATTCTCAATTAGAAGTAGGAGTACTGCAGAACTTAGATCTGATCACTTAGCTCTGTCTATCACTTACTGCTTATGCTGTCTGGCGCACAAGCAGTCCTGTTTGGTGACTTCATCAGGCTGACGTCTCATTTTCAGGTATGCCCGGTTCTGCTCCTGCCATCCTGCATACTAGATCCCATGTGTAAATTAACACCATGAGACTTCATGCGATACAGAGTCACTGTTGAGGACTCCCAGAGCAATTCCTTTCTAACTGTATCCCACTGTGCCACCACTTCAGCTTTGTCTGTCCTGTGGTGAGACAGGAGATATCCGGGGAAGGTGATGGGGAGTCTGGGACATAGTCATTGTCACAGAATCAAACCTTAAATACATTGTCAGGCTGTTCCTTCATGTGTCTGTTTATTTCTATTCACTGTTTCCTGCCAGCTGTCCCATTCTAGAAGCATGTCCATATATTCGCCCCAATCCACTAAGATTTGATTTTGCAAATTAGGCTTGGAGGTGTATCAACATTTTTCTGAAAATTCACGTGTTTTACATCCATTGCTTATCTTTCATTTGTCTCCCAGTTTGTTTCTCAAACATAATTCCCATTTCATAAATCTATGTTAGCGTTGTCTATGACCATTACTTTCAGTCCCAATAATTTCTGCCAAACTATTTACTTACTATCTTCTATGTTCCATGTGCTATTTCGTTTTCCATACCGGACTTGGTTTTCCTGGCATTGTCAGAAAGTTCTGTGAAGACAGAACTGAAGTAGTGGATTAATATTTTTGCCATTTCCCTGTTTCCCATTCTCCATTCTCTGGTTTCAAGCACTTCTGGTTTTACTCATACTTCTCACATTGACATAATTTGACAAGCTATAACAGTTCACTCTTATAACCTTTGTGAACATTATCTTCAGAAACCTATCAATTCTTGTCTTAAGCTGCTCGGCTCCACATCATACACTCGCAGGAGCATAGTCTCTGTACCAACAGAAATACAGCACGATCTATATTACTCCCACTTTCCAACACCAGGCATATAGCCTGGAATGTTATGACACTTCCAAGTGCTTGTCGAAGTACTTTTAACAGTTGAGAGGTTAGCCGTGATAACTCCCCTCTCAGGAAGTACATTCCAGACCTCAATACCCTCTGGGTTAAAAAAACGTAATCTTTAAATCCTCTCTGAACGTCAAACCCTTCACTTTCAGGTGTGCTCCCTTGTTCTTGACCCTCTGTCTAAAAGGAACAGCTGCTGTCTATCCAACCTGTCCAAGCCACTTGTTAACTTACCCTTCTGAATCTCATCCCCCTCAGCCTCCTCTGCTTCAAAGTAAACAACCCGAGCTTATCCAGCCTCTCTCCATAGCTGATATGCTCCATCCCAGGGAACATCCTGGTGAATCTTCTCTGCAACCCCTCCAGTACAATCACATTCTTCCCGTAATGTGGCTCCCAGAACTACATACAGTACTCCATCATAACTAAACAAAGCCCTGTATAGCACTTATAATCTACTCCCTGGTTAATTAACGCTACACCCAAGGCTCAATTCTTAACTAGTCCATTACCCTGTTCTGTCACGTTCAGGGATGTGTGGAGAAACACCCTGTGAGCTCCCCAGTGTGCTGCCAATCATTGTGTATACCCTATGTCTGGTTCTTCCGTCCAAAGTACATCACCTCATATTTATCAGGATCACATTCCATCTGCCATTGATCTGCCCAACTGATCATTCCACTTGTATCTTCCTGTAAAATCAGAACTTCCTCCTCATTGCCAACCACCCGGCCAATCTTTGTGTCAAACACAAACTTACTTATCACAACTCCCACCCCTCCATCCACTCCCCCTCCAGATTCACATCTATACCATTTATGAATGCTACAAACAATAAGGGACACAGCACTGATTCCTATGGTACATCAGGGGACACTGGTCTCTAGCCACACAAACAGACTTCTCCCACCACCCTCTGCCTCCTAAATCTAAGACAAGTTTTGTTGTAACTTGTCAAGTTATCCTTGATACTCTGAGATTTTACTTTATTTTTTCAATTTCCCATGTGGAATTTTGTCAAAGGCATTGCATCAAAACGAAATAAGCGACCTCCTCAAACTAATCCAATCAAATTCATTAGGTGTGACTTCAGTCTGATAAAGTAATGATGATTATCCCTGATCCAACCTTGAGACTCTGATTGGAGTTCGATTTTCTCCTTCTCTATTTTCTCCAGTAGTTTCCCGAACAGTGATCTAATACTCGCTCGTCCATTGTTACCTTAGCAAATCTCTACCACCCTTACTGTGAAGTGGAATCATATTAGCTACTCTCCAGTCCTCTGGCACATCCCCAATGGTCAGATTCCAATTAAAATTTCCTCCCTTGACTCCAACAGTATCCAGACCTGCGGATTGGTCCAATTTTATACCAGACAAAGCCTCAAACCCCTGCTCGTATTTTACATCAATCTCTTCAAGAGCTTTCCAGTCCATCTTCTCGAATTCTGTATCTGCATCCTCCTTCTCCCAAGTAAAACAGCTGTGATGTTTACATGTAACAATCTATCAATGTTCTCCGGGTTGACGCACTGATTGCCCCCCTTTGGTTTCTAATGGACACTAACTGTTTGCTGATTATTCTGTTCTACTTGTACATGTGGAATATCGTGGGATTATGCCTAATCTCGCCTGCTTGCACTTCTCCATGTCCCTCTGTTATTCAGTCCCCTCTCTGTTTCTCAGTTTCACTACAATCACCTCTCATCTTTTGAAACGCGAAATAACAGGCTGAGTTTCCCCATCAGACAATCTTGCCATTTTATGAATTAGTCTGGAAAATACCTTTTGCAGTTCCTCTATATTCAGTGTATTCTATCTTAGATTGGGACTCCAAACGGTACACAATACTCTATGTTTAGTCTCAGCAACACTATATGCAGCTGGTGCACGACATCTTCTATATTGCAATTACATACACATGAATGTAAAGCTATTTTTTCGTTTCCTATTTGCATGCGTTCTTCCCAATTCCTTTCACTTTAACTTTTCTTATGATGTTAGTGGGAGAGTTCTTAAAAAAAGATCCTCCTGATTATCCAACGATACGTTATCCATTAGCTCCCCGTTGCCTACGTCCACAAGAATCATCTTCAACCATTCCAAAAAGTGTTTGCCACTTATGTTTTTCGTTTCATCGATGCATTATCATCCTCCCCAGTTTTCCCATTACCTTCTATATATCTAGTAACACGTTCTTTGTAATTCAGCCCAAGAGACACCCGATCGCGGATTACAAGTTAATTGATCTGTAGTTCACCACTCTCCATCTTCATCCTTTCATAAACTGTTGGATAATATTTATAACTTTTGCCATATCCAGATTGGCTAAATATCTTTCGGGAATTATTGGAAAATAACATGAAAATCTGAGATGCAATCAATACGTCTATTGCTGCTTCCTCTGAAATTCTTGTATGAAATACATCTGATCTGTCAGATTTACAAATACTCAATCCCGCTTCCTTTTAAAAGATGGCCTCAACACTGATAAGAATGATCTTAGACTTTACTTCCACAAGTCCCATGGTCACTTGGTATTTCTGGGAGAATTTCTGGATATTCTGCCTTGAAGACAGACACAAAGAAACTGTTTCTTTCCCCTGTGATTTCTCCGTTCTCTTCAATAAATTACCCTGTCCTAACACCTACTGTTCCACATTTGACCTTGTTTTTACTTTTGTTTCATATACTGATGTACTTTTTTTTAGCAGTCTTTATGTTTTTCTTTAGCAGTCTTTATGGTTTTCTTTTGTTTGCATGCTGTTTCGCTTTTTGATTTCCTTCTCAGTTTCTTGGTCATCCGTTGCTGGGTCCTACATTTTTCCGAATCCATTGGCTTACTACAACATTTGGCATTTTTCTAAGCTGCTTCCTTTGACCTAATAGGTAGTTAAAGGTGAGGCTGAAAGGGTTAGGTCGGAGAGGAGGGTGGACCAGATTGATGGGAAGGAAGATGAACACACAGGAATGTTCAAAAGGGGGAGTGTGCTGAGTTGGAACATTGGACTGGGATAAGGTGGAGTTAGGGGAAATGGGGAAACTGGTGAAATCTACAATAATCCCCTGTGTATAGAGGGTCCCAAGGCAGAAGAGGAACCTTTCTTCATCCATGCTTCGGGTGGTTCAGGTTTGGCGATGGAGGAGGCCCAGGACTCTCATGTCCTTGGCAGAGTGGAAAGGGGAGTTAAAGTGTTTAGCCACAAGGTGGTGGAGTTGATCAATGTGGCTGTTCCAGCGATGTTCTCTGAAATGATCCACGTATGTCTCGCCAATGTAGAGAAGACCACACTGAGTTTAAAGGATGCAGTAGATGCGGCGTTCTGTCTCCCTTCATCACGTATCACTTTCAAAACCACCTTCATCTACCTATCTCATTCCTAGCTACCTGCCTCCTGCCACACCACCTTCTCATTTATCTCTCAGCCCCATTGACCCAGAAGCCTCATTCCTGATAAAGAGTTGTGCCCGAAACGACAATGTTCCTGCTCCTAGTACGCTGACTGACTGTGCTTTTCCAGCGCCACTGATCTCCAGCAGCTGCAGTGCCCACTTTCTCCTCACACCTTCAGGGCTTGCATGATTCAGATTTATAACAGTTACTTCAAATAAAACAAAAACTACCGTGTACTCAAACAGCACAAAAGAAAAACAATGCATTGTGATCACTGTTCCCAAAACGTCCTTTGCAGCAAAGTTTTCAATTAGCTTTTCTGATCATCCAACATCAATTTCTAAATAACCTGATCTCGAGCTCCGTGCTCAACAAAATGTTAATGCCAGCTATCTCACACATGCCCATGAAATCCATTTTTCCCAGCGTTAGCATTCAGTTGGGTTAACACAGTTTAGATATAATGTAAACAGTACATTATTACTGCAGTAGCCACAAATTTCTATATCTCATTTTCCTGTTTTATAACCTGCCCAAAATTTGTATTGCAGCTTTCACTTTGATATATAACTCCCATCAATGTTTCCTTCTCCTTGCTGTTGTTATGCTCCACATTACAAAATTCTGTAGAATCTGAGCGACGTGGACTTTGGGGAGATTAATGGTAGAGATCATCTTGCCACATCATTTATGATCTTCTTAAGCATCATTATGATATTTTCTCCAGATCTCCCGTTATGCTAGTGGAGCAGCGAAGGACAATGATCGTTCAACAATGCTCTGTATTTCCCCCAGAGAGCTGAGACTGCTCTAACGTGGGTGGGAACCTTACAGCAGGGTGGTAAAGTAATGCTGCTGCTGTACAGGATCTTAGTGAGATCACATCTAGAGTAGTGTGTACAGATTTGGTCTCATCAATGAAGAAAGGATGTTGTTATATTGGAAGCAGCTCAGAAATGGTTCCCTCAACTGATTCCTGCAATGAAGGTGCTAGCTTATAACGAAAGGATGATCAGGTTGATCCAATAGCCATTGGAGTTTACAAAAATGAAAGAAGATCTTATTTCAACATAGATGACAGGAAGGAGTCAACAACTGAAGAGAATTACACAGATGATGGAGGAATCCATTCCGTTCTCCAACCTGTTACACACGAACAACAGAAGGAAATTCAGGCCTTTGACCCTGTTACTTAAGAATAGGACGAGGCTGTTCAGCCCCTCGAGCCTGATGTATATTTACAGGAGGAGGCCAATCAGCCCCTCGAGCCTATAACACTGACCCCAGAGTAGGCCATGCGGCACCAGTATCCTATGACACAGCAACAGGATCAGCCCATTCAGCCACCTCAAGTCTGTGACATAGGAACTGGAAGCGGTCACATAGTGACTGGAGATTTGTTACACTGGGATAACAGTAGGCCATTCAGACCCACCGAGTCTATTGCAAGAGAATTGGATCAGGATAAAAACTATCTGAAACTTATTTCATGAGAAAGGAGGAGGTAATTCAGACACGTGTCTGTTGTATGGGAACAACAGAAGACCAATCACTCCCTTGGTCCCATCTCTGCGATACATGAGGAGACCGTTCAGTATCTCCACCTATTATGGAGAAATATGAGAAGACCCATCGGCCCCTCAAATTGTTACACAGCAACGGGAACATTCCATAACCCCCCACCCCTCTAATGCATCAACAGGAGGTGGTCATTCTGGCCTTGGAGATGACAACATGGAGACGCCAGAAAGACTTCATCCCATCGATTTGTGCACCAGCAGGATGATGAGTCCAGTCAGCCACACATACCACTCATGCAGCAATCGGAGCACATCTCTTCAAACCTTTTGCCCATCAAACCAGAATTCAAAGAAAACGTAAAGGTTTTAGAAAGGGAAGAACTTATAATAACTGAATACATTAGGGAGTAAAATGTAACAATAAAGTAATGTAATTTAAGGCAAATTATTAGAATCCATTGTTGTGGACATTTTCAAACGTAAACCACAATTCATCGGAGTCAACGTGGTTTTACAAAGGATAAATCATGATTGAAGTGTTTTATTGAGTTATTCAAAGATGTGACAAACAAGGTGGATAGTGGGAATCCTGGAAATGGAATATCTCTGGTCTTCGTGAAGGATTCAGATATGTCGCTTCTCCAAAGAGTGAGTGGTAAGATCAGACAGCATCGGTTTTGGAGTAATTTATTGGCTTGGATGCAGGATTGGTTGACCAACAAAATGCAGTCAGATGAATTAACTGTGTCATTTTCTATTGGAAAATGCAATTTGTTGGGTGCCACAAATTTCACTTCTCATGCTTCAACCATTTGTGATCGACATTATTACTCGGTTGACGGGATAGAAAATGCTATAGCTACATTTTCAGATGACACTAACATTGGTGGGAAATTACTTAGGAATGATGATGCAAGAGATTTAAAAACTATATGTATAGATTGGGTGAATGGGCAAACATTTGGCAATGAAAATTAAAGTGGATAAATATGGGGTTATTCAAGTTGGCCAGCCTAATAAATAGGCAAATTATTATCTAAATGGAGAGAAACTTCAAAGTGCTTAAGTGCAGAGGGACCTGGGTGCCTGCTTGCATATCACAGATAACTTGCTTGCGGGTACTTGACGTAATGAGGAATGCAAGCATAACTTCAGGGTTTATTTGTAAAAGGATAGAGTAGAAAGGTAGGGAGTGTTGCTGTAGCTTTGCAAGGCATGAGTGAGGCTGCAACTAGAGTACAGTTTGGATGTCCTACAGACTGAGGTATTTCCATTGGAGGCAATGCAGAAGAGCTTCATTAGATTGATTCCATATTTGAAGTGTTTGCCTTATGAAGAGAAATTGAGCAGTTTAAGCCTATACTCTCGAGTTTATAAGAATGAAAGGAGAGCTCATTGAGGTCTGTAAAATGCTAAACGTAATTGAAAATGTAGATCTGGGGTGGATATTTTTTCATGTGGCGCAATCTACAACAAGAGACTACAGTTTGAGGATTGAGAGATAGCAGGAAAGTGGAACAGAGGCCGCGATGACATCAGCCATGATTGTTTTCAATGCCGGAGCAGGTTTGAGGGGTTGGATTCCTGACTGATTCTCCTCGTTCATATTCAGCTTTTCGACTGTGTTACACAGTAATGGGGGAAGATTGTGTATCAAACAGGAAGCAGGCACTCCGGATAAATCAGTCTTAATCAGTTTGACAGAACGTCACCAGTGGAGTCACACAGTGACCAGCGCTGGGTCCTCAACTATTTACAATCTATGTCAATGATCAGGAGGATGGAACAGATATAGAGATACTGAGTTTGGTCATGTTGCTGTGATAAGCAAGAGATTAAATTATCAAGAGAAGGCGGAGGGTCTACAGATAGATACAGATTGGTAAAGGCAATGGATAATAATTTGGCAGGTGCAATATAACATGGTATAACCTGTCATTTCATTTATAGGAATAACGGAAGACAGTATATTACTGAAATGGAGAGGGATTACAGGACTTAATGATACTGTGTACTGGGGGGTTCACTCAGACGCATTCAGACATGGGAGGTTTTGCTCCATCCCTGATCGTCTGCTCCCAGACACTCCAAGTGACCCCATTGCTCTCCGTACACATGGAATGCTTTGAAGTAATTCGTTGGTGATGGGGATAGTGTTTTCAAACATGTATCGGGGGACGGCCTTTATCCAAGATACATTCATTCCTTTCTACATGGAGACCCGAAGACGATGGGGATGGCAGCCTGCTTCTGAATGAAGGAACTGTGGCTGTTGTCAGGACAGGGGTATTCACCAAAATGATGTCCTGTGATGGGCACGCTGCAAGATTAATAGAGAGAGAGCTCCTTCAGTTCCTCTACCTCTCCCCATTGACATGGATACTCCGCAGATGCCATGTACACCAGCGGGAATCCCACTATATTGGATACACCCGGCAGCTCCCTGCTGTGGGAGAAACAATGTATTTACCTCACCCACCAAATATATCCTCCGTCACTGAATGGTTACATTGATGGTAACATACTGGGAGATGATGGATATATCACCCGGTCCTGTTTGGAAAGTTCCGGAACATAGAAGCTGAAGGAAACTGTAACCCGAACAGCCACTGGCAGCACCGTCCTTCCCCTGGTGTGAATTTGCAGGCCGTGTTGAAGGAGGTGACACCGTTCTGTGAACAGCTCTTTGTTCAGTCAGGGCCCCCTCACACTCTGCTCCAGGGTTAAGTGGAGCTTGGGAAGCTGTTCCTGGAAAACCCGGGGTGGGTCCAGCAGATCCCTTTCCCCACACACACTAACTCCTTGTTTTCAGACCTTCCCCTCTCTGCAGCCTCTGCTCCATTTGTTGTTCATGTTACACACCCAGATGCTGTAACTACAGTCCCCATACTCCATCCAAAGTTGGGTCACCAAATCCTTAGGTCTCCCTGAATGTCTGAGGCAGCTCCCAGCACAACTTCTATCAAACCATCCCCAGCCCCTCCACTAATTTTGCGATAACAGAAATCAGTCAGAAACCCCTTGGCGATAAGTGTTGTGGACCAGACCAGATTCCCGCAAAATATTTTAAGAAGGCCGCTTAGACCCAAACCTTTCCTTATTTTGAATATAGATGGGAAGTGTGCTTTCCAGATATGTTTTGATTGATCAAACAACTCGACATTAAGCAAAATACAATCTAATTAAATGCGTTAGTTAAAATACAATCAAATAAAAGAACATTTCGTGATGGCTTATATGTTGGAACACTTACACAAACAATAGATACCGTACCTTATTGGCATACACTGCTTGGCACAAAGATAAATTCAAATACAGATTCTTACATGCAGTTTTCTGATCCAGGAGAAATCAATATCAACAGAGATCTCAGAGAGAAAGGCAGCTATGGATCATATATTGCCACATCCAACCATTCTGGGACCCCAAGCAGCTTCTGAATGCTGCAGCTAAAAACAAAACGAGAAAATCTGTTCTGGGAGAGCTGGCCACTGGCTTTCCATTGTTATCACCGTTTTAATAAAACCTAAAGGCTTTCTCAATTATTTTTTAAACTGTTTTCAGACAGCAGTTCTGCACCTCTGCCTTTAAAACCTCTCTTCACAAAAAAAAAACCAAGAGAAAATAACCTTTTTACAGTGATAGTATTCTCACAACTCCACCTTTAATAAAATGATCCATCAATATACAAAGATGGATTCATTTTAGACCTCCTAATTTTCCTCTATTAGTAGACTGCAATGCATATATATATTACATTGACTCTGAGCATACAAATGCTCACAACGAGTTTCGATGTCAGTCATTTTACTCCTGCCACAGAATGCCTTTGTCTTTCTTCATCCAAGTCTCCACAACGTGTCAAAACTTAGGTTTTCTCGCCTTGTCACCTGTATAATTTCAAATTGAATAGCAGCAATAATAAGCTCAATCGAAACAGACTGGTATTTTTCTCCCTAAACGTCTCCAAAAGCTTTTAGGGGTCACGATCAGTGATAAAGATTTGTCTCATGTATGTTATTCGCAACTTAAATGCTGAAATGTTGTAACGCCAACAGCAAGCTCACGGCCTCCTTCCCCATTGTGGAATAAATCTATTGATGTTTCCACTGGACACTCCAAACACACGTTACATAATGGAGCACTTCTCATCTTTCCAATAGTCCCTCTGAATGACATAGCTCCTCATGTCTCAGCATAAAAGAATTACATACTTCTGTACCTCTTAATACTGTAACCTCTTTACCTGCTACTCCTGGCCTATGCCAGTAAACTTTACTTTTACAGGTTTGTGTTTTAAGAAGATCTCGCACATTCTTCTCAATTCCTCACAGAAACCAAGCTTTGATTTCTGAACTCAATCATCATAATCAGCCATTACAGTTTCTAATCTTGCCATTGTTACTCTCTGCTCTTCCACACGAGTTCTCACGACTGCAGGAAGTGAATTGTTGAGCTTCTCCAAAATAAGAATCTCTCTAACAGTGTCATAGCTTTGCTCTGTTTTTAATACCCTTACCCATCTTTCAAAATTACTTTGTTTGATTCTTTCAAACACAATGTGCGTTTAACCATGGACGCTATTTTAGATTCCTGAAACACTGCCTGTCGGCTTCTGGCACAAGCTCAAATGCATTAAGATGGCTTTCTTCACCTCCTCCGATAGGGATGCAAATACCTATCAGCTTTGTTTGGATCAACTAAATCCACATGTTCTCTGGCAACTGCACTTGGTTCGCCACTTTCTGAAATGAAATTAAAAGTCTCCCCCATCATTCTCATCAAATTTAGATAATGCCTGGATGTATGTAAACAGATCCCCATCAGGCCTTTGGCAACTACAGGGTTGCTCATGCTCACAATCCTCCTTATCCAGCCTACCGTCTGCCTTCATCTCCGCTTTCTATGGCAACTTTCCTCTCTTATTACTAACCTTTGAACTTGAAACTCTCTGCTTTTGTTCTCTCTTTCTCTCTCTTTCTTCTTCATTTCCTTTTCTTTTATTTCTATTTTTCATCATCATTCAAACTATTTCAATTCCTTTTCATGTTCAAGATGCCTCATTTGAAATTGAATTCTAGCCACTTCCAAAGAGTCTGATGGCGGTTCCGTCAAATGTAATTCCCGAACTATAGCTGTAATTATCTCTCATTTTCTCACAGACAATCGCAACCCCAACTCATGCTTGTCTGCCAATTCCTACAGCTTTGCTTTCATTACCTTTTGTAAAACCCCCAACTTTACTTCTTCCACACCCAGAGAACTCTTAGTGACTGAAAGAATCTTTATACACAAAACACTGTTTAAACCAACCGAATTCAACATCCGGAACAAAAGACGCTAACAACTACCATACGCGACCTTTGAACCCAATAGCCTCCCGATTCATACTTTCCAATGTCTGCATGGGCTTATTCTGGATTCTCTGGTTTCCTCCTACAATCCAAAGATGCGCATGTCAGGTGAATTGGCCATGCTAAATTGTACATAGTTTTCAGGGATATGTGGGTTTGTTGCCTTAGTCTGGGTAAATATGTAATAATAGGGTAGAGGAATGGGTCTGGGTAGGTTACTCCTCGGAGGGTCGGTGTGGACTTGTTGGGTCAAATTGCCTGTTTGAAAATTCTAAACCCAATTTGGTATTATCGATTTAGAACCAGACAAGAGTTCCCAGTTTGCTATAGACCAACCAGACTGCCTTAAACTATTTTAAGAAGGTAGCTTGGATGCCAACCTTTTCTTATCTTAAATGTAGATGTGAATTGGGTGTTCCAGATGCGATGCTACTAGTCAAACCACTCACCATTAAGCAAAACACAATATATTTAAACACTCTAATGAAAATCCATACAAAATGAAGAGGAATTTAGAATAACTTAACTATTGGAAACCTTAACCGAATAATGTATACAGTACTTTCTATAAATGAACTGTTCCAATATACTAAAATCACCTAAACACACCTCTTGGCAAAAAGGAACATTCAGACAAGCATTCTTGCATATAGTTCTCCAATCCAGGAGGAAAAAGCATTAAGTGAAGTTACAGAGGTAATAGCAGCTAGGGATAATTTACTAAAACTTCCAACCCTTCTGGGACCCGAAGCCCCTGGTAACTGAAACAGCTGCAAGGAAAACACTAGAAATCCTGGTCTGTGCCAGCTGGCCGTTGTTAATACGATTTATTAAAAACCTTAAAGCGTCGTATGTTATTTACTTGTGCCGTTTTCAGTAGGCAGTTTGGTCTTTAAGATCTCTTACGAAAACAAGAGTAGAAAATAACCTTTTATTAAAAAATTGACAGCATTGTCACACAATTTAGATGCCTGGTCCTTTACTCAGTGGGCTTCCTCAAACTAGTGCAAGGGCACCTGAGAGGGGCAACGACATGTACAGGCAAAGTTACAAGGGTGTGCTTCGTAACTTCTGAAACACGCCTGTCCATGGACCATCATATGGGACATACCGGGAAGTGAGCAATAGCCTGACACACACCATTTCATTATTTCTGAGCTACACAATGCCAGCACTCGATACACTAGGGAGCCAGAACCCAAGGCCAGGGAAAGATACAGAGGGACAGAGAGATTCACATTACAGACAGAAGCAGGCAGTTAATTAACTGAAAATATGTTGTGGAAATATGGGGAAAAAGACAGGGCAGTGGGGCTAACTGTAGAAGTGAGATCTTCGAGAGTAAAATGACAAGAATGAGAACATTGAATAAAGGCATTGTCAGATCAGCTGAAATGGTTTGTTACATCACATTCTGAATCTGCTTGACAGAATACCACAAATAACATAAACCGGGACAAGATGACGGCCCAGCATGCAGAGCTGTGCAGACCATGCTAGTGTGTTGCTCAGTAAATGGCACTATCTGGAGAGTATTGTAAACTTTACTATCATATGCTAACTATGCTCGCATCAGATTTAGTGCGTGTGCGTGTGTGTGTCCTCATCAGAGGCTGAGAGAGAGTGCGTGCGCGATTGGCGTGGTTGAATGCGAAACTCATTGTTTGAGAAGGAACGCACATGGAGGAAACTATTTTAAATACGAACAACTGGCAGGCTTTTTGTTAATCAACAGAGAGAACGAGAGAAGTTTCATGGACAGATGTGGTAATGTGTTTGAGAATGTTAAAATAAAGGCATTGCCAGACACAATAGCAATATACATCGGCGTCTACATGAATGACAGATGGATGGGAGTTTGGAGTGAGTTCGAATCAGATTTGCTTCGGCAGGTTGAAGCCGGGAGCGTCAGCAGCAGATTATTGGCTTCATTAAGACTGTACATCATAGCTCAAGGTTCAAACAGCAGATGGAATAAACCAGTGAGATATGTCCTGGAGTGGTGAGTATTTCAAGTTAGAAATGATCAGGGAATGGTGTCAAGAATGAGCTCATAGTCAAAGGGATCTCCCACAGTTGTGACCTGTCTGCATCAGCTGCAGATATTGGCCAGGGATGGGATGGAAACAGTGGAAGGAAGTGGAGTTTGTAACCAGAACAGTAGACAGTGACCTCCATGCTCTTAATATTTAAATAACAAATAACAGTGCATTGAGGTTCTCCGCTGAAACTGAGTAGGACATCATAGAGACCCGTGTGTAACACTGCCAGATCAGAGAGAGGAGACAGTAATTGAACACGTTCATTGATGGTCTGGAGAGTGACTATCTAGATTCAGAGTTTCAATAGGAACAATAAAGTGTAGACTATATAAAATAACAATAATACAGTCATAAAAGGTTTATAGAAAACAAAATCTGAACAGTGACACTTACCAAAAACACCAACGATAGCCAGGAAGGGATAATAAAAGTATTGAATAATGAGAAGGGCGTAATAGATCAGTGATGATAATGACAACTAGTCAAATGCAGAAAGATGCCAAAAATAATCGGATAGGTTCCTGTCTATTGTTGGAATATTCCTGTCTAATGTTCTCAGATTCTGATCTTTCCTCCCCCTGTCTCTGGATCTGCTTATCCCTGTAAGTGCTGTCAGTGATGCAACCCTCATGTTATGGGCTAACACATTGAACGGAGACCATTTATTATTAAAAGATGGAAACCCTCCACTGGGATAATTAGAATCCATCGAGATTGGTATTAATTGCATCCACTGAACAAATAGGCTGTTAACCTGTTCAAAACATCACTTTTCATTTACTGGTTTTGGATGGAATGGATGATGGTTGCTGAGGGATGGACCATAAATCTTTCAATCTTTAATTTTTTTTTCCTTGTATATGAGAGTATTACCGGAACACTGCAGGGGTCTATATATGTACCATTCTGTTTATGAAAGGAGGCAGTTGTAAAATAACAGATAGGCTGCATAAAAAAGTCGGGTGGGCACGTTTCTAGATACCTGAACACAAAGTACAGTACTTATTGACCAGTGTGAGGCTACGGCTGGTGTTCATGCCCTGTTGTCAAGTACTTTCACAACCTTGAAACAGAGCATTGAGACTGCTGCTCAGGAACTAGCCGAAGCAATTTTGTCCCTGTGGACCTCTTACAGAGGAATAAGAGAATGCCATTCAGCCCATATTAGCCTGTTGCTACTTGAAAAGGTGGAAAGCTGGAATATTAGCACATTTTGCCAAAAGAATCATTCAAAACAAAGAGATGTGTCGCTGCAGCTGCAAGAAGTGTTACTGAGAGGGCACCTGGAGTACACTTGTGTTGTTTGTGTTTCTCTAACTGAGAAGGGAGGATCCTTCATTAGGTACAGTTTAACCGCTGCTCGTAATCCACAGGCTGCTGTGTCATTTGATGTCTCGGGTCTGTTACGCAGGGACAGGAGGAGGCTATGAAGCCTCTCGAGTGTGTTACAGAGGAAAAGGAGGGAGCCATTAAACCTCTTGAATCTATTTCAGAGTGACGGGAGGAGGCCATTCAGCCCCTCGACCCTATTACAGAGGGATAGGAGGAAGTCATTCAGCCTCTTCACTCTATTACAGAGGGACAGGAGGAGCCTATTCAGCCTCTCGAGCCTGGTACAGAGGGGCTGGATGTGTTTATTTACCTTTTAAGTCTTTATGCACAAATATCAGTTTTAAACTAGTTGTGGAATAGGAAAGTCCTGATGCAAATATTAAAGTTCTAACTTTGACTAAGGCCAATTTTGAAAGTGTTGCCGAGCCCTGTGAAAGGCTGATTGAGATACCCTATTCACAGGTAAAGGGATGGTTGGAAAATGCAAGGCCATGAAAACTTGGTTTCAGAGAGTCCAGAGCCAACGTGTTCCTATCAGTGAGATGGGCAAGGCTGGTGGGTGCAGGGAGTGCTGAATGGCTAGATATAGTTATGCTCTGGTCAAGGTAAGGAAGGAAGCATATGTCAGGTAAACAGAGTTGAGATCAAGTAAATCCCGAGAGGTGTATAAGGGTAGTTAGTGTATAGTCAATTGGGGAAATCGGGCCAGAAAAATGTGGACATGAGATTGCTTTAAAAATAGGATTACTGAATTACTGAGGCATTGAAGAAAATTTACACATATTTTAATGGCAAAAGATTAACTAGGGTGAGAAAAAGGCCCCTTAAAGATCAGTAAGGCTACCGATATATGGAACCACAGGAGATTGGAGGGATGCAAAACAAGCCTTTCTCCTCAGTATTTAATGTGGAGGAGGTTACATGAGCGAGAGAATGAAGAAATATGCAGTGATACCTTGAAAGTGTCAATATTACAAGGAGGTGTTGGACATTTTAAAACACATAAAGGTGAACTAATCCCTTGGACCTGATCCCAATAGTTTGTGGGAAGCTAGGAAAGAGATTGCTCAGCCTTTTGCTGAAATATTTGTATAATTGATTTCCACAGGTGAGGTGTTAAAATATTGGCGGGCTGCTAACGTGGTGTCATTATTTAAGAAAATAAGGAAAAAACGTAACTATAGATCAGTGAGCCTGACGTCAATGTTGACTAAATTGTTGAAGAGAGTTTTGAGGGAAAGGATGTATATGCATTTGGAAAGACAAGGACGGAAGAGGGCTTTGTACATTGGAGATCACGTTTCACTGACTCGGTGGATTTTTTTGAGGAAGTGATGAAGATGATTGATAAAGGCAGGACAGTGACTGTTGTCTTTATAGAATTCAGAAAAAAAAACGTTCTACATGGTAGACTGGTTAACAAGGTTAGACTGCCTGGAATCCAGGGAGAGCTCGCCATCTAGATCCAAAATTTTCTTGAATATTGGAGACAGGGCGTGACAGTGGATATTTGTTTATTAAACGTGGAGACCTGTGACCAGTGGCGTGCCACAACGATCAATAGTGGGTCCACTGCATTTTGTCACTTATACAAATCATTTGCACTTGGGTATATGAAGTATGGTCAGTAAGTTTGTAGATAATACCAAATTTGTTGGTGTAGTCGACAGTGAAGAATGATCTCTCAGACTATAATGGGACCTTGTTTTGGTGAACCGAGGAGTGGCAGACGGAGTTTATTTTAGTTAAATGTGAGGTGTTGTATTTTGGCAAGACACATCAAGGCATGACATGTAGGTAGGGTCCAGTTGAAAGCTGCTAATCAATGAGAAATTCATTGAAATGATCGAATCCCTGCAGTGAGGAAACAGCCCATCCGGCCCATCGAGGCCACACCGAACCTCTAAACAGTCTCCCACTGGACAAACCCCTACCCAATCCCTCTGAGCCTGCATTTTCCATGGCTAATCCACCTCGTCTACACATCACTGGGTAGTATATGCAATTTAACATGGCCAATTGACCATTATCTGTATGTCTTTATCCTGTTGGAAGAAAACATAACATCCTGAAGAAAATCATACAGACAGGGGAAAATGTGCAAACACCACACAGTCATTCAAGGATGGAATTAAACCCAGATCCCTGCGCTCTGAAGCAGCAATGCTAGTCACTGTGCTACTGTGTCACCTTGTGGTACAGGTTCTCCGTTTCTTGTAAGTGCCGTCACAGGGAGATAGTGTAGTGAAGAAGGCACTTGGTGATCATCCCTTTATTGGTGTGTGCTTTGAGTCTAAATATTTGCATGACATATTGCATCTGTACAGAACATTGTTTTGGCCACTTTTGTAATATTGCCTTTGATTCTGGCCTCCCTGCTGTCGGAAAGGTGTTGCCAAACTTGAAAGGGTACAGAAGAGATTTAAAAGAATGTTGCAGGTGTTGGAGGTTAGAGTTACAGGGAGAGTTTGAATAGGCTGGGACTATTTTCAAATGTTGAGGCCGAGAGGTGACCTTAAAGACGTTTATGAAAGCATGAGGGGCATGAATAAGGTAAACAGTCAATGTCTTTTCCCCAGGATAGGCAAGTCCAAAATTAGAAGACAAAGGTTTAAGGTGAGAGGGGAAAGATTTAAATAGGAAAACTTTCACACAGAAACTGTTGTGTGTATGGATTGAACAGCTAAAAGAGGTGATGGAGGCAGGTACAGTTACACCATTTAAAAGGCATTTGGATGAATACATGCATGGAGAGTGTTTAGAGGGATATGGGCCAACTGTTGGCAAGGGGGGGGGGGAGACTTATTTAGGGTATTTGGTCGGTATGGACGATCAGACCAAAAGGTCTTTTTCCGTGCTGCATATCTCTGAGACTCTATTGCCTCTTGAGTGTATAACACAGGAACAGGAGGAGGCTCTTCAGCTTCTGAATTCTGTCAGTCAGCTTGTTTGCTCAATTACTGAGAGTAAAATACAAAAATACATCATTCAGATTTTGATGGTGTTTTACAGAAACAGGAGAAAGGCTTTCAGTCTAGAGAAGCTGTAAGGAATGTGAAGAGGCCATTCAGTCCCTCAATACCATTCCACAGGAGCAGCAGGTGAACACAGAGCTATTGGAGCCTGTTCGTCAGTATCTGGGGGAGGACAGCTACTTTTGCAAACCTTGGATCAGGAGGCAGTCATTCGGCTACCCACGATTGGGACACAGGAACAGGACTGAAAAATGTGTTGCTGGAAAAGCGCAGCAGGTCAGGCAGCATCCAAGGAATAGGAAAATTGACGTTTCGGGCATAAGCCCTTCTTCAGGAAGGGCCCAAAACATCGATTCTTCTGCTTCTTGGATTCTGCCTGCCCTGCTGCGCTGTTCCAGCAACACAATTTTCAATACTTCACTCCAGTATCTGCAGTCCTCACATTCTCCTACACAGGAACAGGAGGCAGTTATTCAACTGCTTGATATTGGGACACAGGGACAGGAAGGAGTCACTCAGTGCTCAAAAATGGGGCACAGGGAAATCTGGAGGTTAGTGAGGTCCCAGGATCCTGTTACACAAGGACAGCAGGAGGTGACTCACTCCCCACCAGTATGGGAAACTAGGAGAGAGGGGGAGTTTGCTTGGAACAAGCAGGAATATATGAAAAAATTGCATTAGTGGTCCATTCAATCCTGCCCCAACATTGACTAAGACCACGGCTGATCAGATGGTGATTCCATCATTCTATTTTACGGAGACTGTCCTCTCTGCAGCCTCTGTTCCTTTGTTGGTCATGTTGCAGGCCCAGATGCTGTAACAACAGTCACCATGACTCATCCAGAAGGATGGGTATAACCAGATGTGTCAAGATTTGAAGAGTCCAATCACAAGAATTAAAACACAAAACAAAGGCATTGCCAGATGTTTAGTTCTCTCACATTCGCAATCCAACTCACCTAACCAGCCCATCCATTACATATTCAGGATGGAGCACTGTGTAGATCCGGCTAGTGTACAGCTGTATGCAACCCAGCAATGTCCAGAGTGAAACTCTGTGCAGCCCACACCAATGCTTGATCTATAATCCTGGGCTAAATGTCCAGCAGGGGGAGCTGTGCAGTCAGCACTAGTTCATTCATATATAAACCCAGGCTGTTGCATTGTTCGGTAACATGGTGTTAGATAATTGCCCAGTGTGGAGAAACATGTAACCAATGCTGGAAGTGACCGGATGTGCAGCTCCCATCCATTTACAGCTCAATATCTCCACTGTGCCTTGACAAGGGATGCTGCAAATGTGAAAGTCACTGCGAAGAAGAGATGTAAATGGAAACAATTTAAATGCCAATAGTTCTGATTAAGGCGAGTATCACTCTAGTATTTAAATATGAAATAACTGAGATAATATCCAATGAGGTTTTGTGAATGGTGCAAACAAGTAAGGGGGATGGTGGTAATGTTATAGTGGTTGCACTATGAGCCTTCAAATAATGGGAATTAGAGGAACAAATATGCAGGGAGACTGGCGAGAATTGCAGGAGCAATAGGGTTGTCATAATAGGTGATTTTAATTATCCTAACACAGACTGGGACTTCCAGGGTATTAAGAACTTAGATGCAACGGAATTTGTTAAGTGTGTTCAGGAAAGCTTCCACAAGCAGCATGTCGAGGGTCCTACTCGGGAAGGGACAAACTCGACCTACTGTTGGGAAATAGGGTAGGATAGGTGACGGAGGTAAAGTGGGGGAGCATTTTGGGAGAAGTGACTAGAGCTGTATTAATTTTAAAATAGTTATGGTAGGGACAAAATTGGTCCACAGATTCAAGTTCTAAATTGTGACAAGGCATATTTTGCTGGAATTAGTCAAGGGATTGCAGGGCTTGCTTGGAGTAATGTGTTTCCAGGTAAAAGGATCCCGGGCAAGTGGGAGGGCTTCAAAAGTGAGATAGCTCGAGATAAAGGTCTATATGTTCCTGTGAGGGTGAAGGGAAGTGAAGCTGGAAGAGAGAACCCTGGATGACAAGAGATATTTAGGCTCTGACCAGCAAAGAAAGGAAACGTCGCTCCGGTACAGGCAGCTGGGAACAAGGGAATTCCTGGAGGTGCACAGGAGATACAGGACTTAACTGAAGAAGGAAATCAGCAAGGCGAAAGTGTGGTATGAGATAGCCTTGGCGGAGCAGATGAGGGTGAATCCAAGTTCAGTATAGTAATGAAAAAGAACAACTAGAGAGAGAATAGGATGTCTTAAAATCCAAAATAGGCATGCATGTATAAAACCTCAGGAGATGGGTGAGGTCCTCAATTTCCCCTCTGTGTTTACCATGAAGAAAGACATGAAGACCTGTGGCCTTTGGGAGGTTAATTGTCATATCTTGGTACAGTCCATATCACAGTAGAGGTGCTGTTGGACATATTAGAATGCATAAAGTTAGATAAATCTCTTGGTCCTGACCAGATATATCTAAGAGCACTGCAAGAGGCGAGAGATGACAGTTCAGGGGCCAAGGTCCCGGAAGACTGGGCAGTAGCAAATGTTGTTCCCTTATTCAGAAGGGCTGCAAAGAAAAGCCTGGGAAATGTAGACCAGTCAGCTTCACACCTGTTTCCGGAAACCACTTGAGAAGGTTCGGAGATATAAGATATGCATGCATTTGGAAAGACAGAGTTTGACTCGGAACAGTCAGCATAGCTTTGTGCATGGAAGATCATGCCTTACAAATTTTGATGAGTTTTTTGAGGAAGTGACCAGGACGTTTGTCGAGGGCAGGGTGGTGGACAAACTCTATATGGATTTCAGTAAGGCCTTTGATACGTTTCCACATGGTAGGCCGCTCTAAGACGTTAGATCGCATGGACTCCAAGGTAAACTAGCAAATTGGCGACACAATTGGCTTCACGTTAAGAAGCGAATGGCTATGGTGGAGGTATGCTTATCGGACTGGAGGCCTGTGACTAGTGGAATGCCTCAGGGGTCGGTGCTGTTTGTTATCTCTATATCAATGATTTAGACCAGAGTGCACAACTCAAGGTTATTAAGTTTGCAGATGACATTAAATTAGGAGATATCGTTTACAGTGAGAAACGTTATCAGAAATTGCAGCAGTACCTTGATCAGCTGGGGAAGTGGGCTGAGAAATAACAAATGGAGTTTAATATGGATAAGTGTGACGTCATGCATTTTGGAAAGTCAAATCCAGGTAGGAGTTTAATGATGAATGAGAGGGCCTTAAGGAATGTAGTGGAACAAAAGGACGTTGGAGATCAGGTGCACGGTTATCTGAAATTTGAGTCACAGATACACACGACAGTGCAGAAGGCTGTTGGCACACTGGCCTTCATCAGGGCATTGAGGATAGAAGTTGGGACGTTATGTTGCAGTTGTACAGGATGTTGGTAAGGCTGCAGTTGGAGTATTGTGTTCAGTTTGTTCACCTTGCTCTAGAAAGGATATTATTGAACTAGAAAGAGAGTAGAAGAAATTTACAAAGATATTTCCTGGGTTAAAGGCTCTAGGTTCTCGGCAGAGGTTGGATAGTTTTGAACTTATTTCTTTACAGCGTAGGAAACTGAAGGAGTTCTTATAGAAGTGCAACTCTTATCAAATCATGAGAGCCGTGCATGGGTTAAATGCTTCAAATTTTTTCCCAAATTTGGGGAAACGAGGACAAGAGGACATCCGTTAATATTTGGAGAGGAAAAAATATATAAAGAAAGGAACCTGAGGGGCAACCTTTTCACACAGAGGGTGGTAAGCATATGAACTGAGGTGCCAGTGGAAGTGATGAAGTGGGTACAATAACAACATTGAAAAGTCATTTGCACAAATACACAGATAGGAAAGAATTAGAGAGATACAGAATAAGGGCAGGGAAATGGGGAGAGTGTGGATTGACATTTTGGTTGGCATGGACAGCTGTTCAAAATGGTCATTCATACTGGCAGTCTCGTGTAATATGACTGTAAATGAATGTTTTGGAGTGGAGACAGAGGGGGGAGACGTCATGGAAGGATATGTTCACAGGTTGCAGAATGCTGAAATGAAGACATCTCGATAGTATCATGCAACAAGGGTCAGTATTATGAAGAAATATGAGTGAAAGGGATATTGCTGTGAGTTCAGACGATGGAGAGTTTTGGATGAGCATTTGTTCTGAGGCTTTGTAACTGGGAGTGAGGACAGCAGAGTCTTCGCCTCACTGGGCTGAACCTAACAAAAAAACTGTCTCAGTGACATTTTCATTGAGTGTGACAGAGGGATTGTCTGCACAAGGCCGAGCTAGTTTCATGTTGCAATCTTACCAAACTCACCTCATTAACTAACCACCCCACCCCATGGTGTCCCTCTCATTCAATGCCAGCCCGATTCTGCCACCCATCATGACTGGAGGCACTCACCATCGCCGGAATGCCCCTAGATATTCTGTGATCCCTGGCACTGGTGTCATCTTTAAAAGGCCAATGGGTACAGGGTTGCACTTTGTCAGTTCAGATCTGCCCTGCACAGTTTACTCCGAGTATGGCAGCTAAGGGGAAATTACATCACGGTTTGTCGATACGGGCACGAAAGTCCTGGTGGATGGGCTAGTACAGAGGGGACCATTCTCCTCCCAGCGGGATAACACCACCAGATGCACGGATCATGGTCTGAGCTCCTCACCCAGCTCAGTGCAGAACCTGTGGTCTGAGGAAATGTCCAGCAAAACAGGACAAGCCTCAGTAACCTTCCCTGCTCTGTCAAGGTAAGGGTCATCATATTCTCTCTGCTCCCTCACACTCACTGTATGTCTGATATAGCACCGGCCCCTGAACAAGGCTCATGCTCCACCACTCTCACTACTGCATACATCACCTTCCCTCTCTTTCTCTCTTGCCTTTCTAATGACCCCCACACAGTTATAAAATATTCTGGAGAATGCCAATTATGGAATGTTCCAGATAATGTTCCAACTTATTCCCACTTACAGAAAGACGGCTGTGCCACAGTGTGTAACACATGAAAGGATGGAGTAGAGATGTACGTTTTTTAAATCACAAAAATTAAAATCTATCATGACGCCATTCAGTACATCAAATATGCTCCAACATTCAATACGTTCTGGAGTGATCTGATGGTTTTCTCAGCTCCATGTTACAGTGACTTTCAGTCATTCAACCCCAGGTTCTTGTTATCGAGCAGACGATTCTCAGGCACTTTTTACCCCGAGTTTCTTCTAGCATGCCTTCAGAAGGCATTTCCCATGGGGATGTACTCTCCTAAACATATATTTCATCTGCTTTATAAATTTATGCAACAGTCAGCATGCTTTCCGCAGACTAATCAAAAACATGCACTTACTTCATGGTTATCGATATCCAATCACAATTAGTCGTCCTGGTTATTTCACCTGTCTCACCTTATTGCATTCAGCCAAAGATATTTTCCAAAAACTTGACTCATCATAAAATAAAATTTCTAGCAGAGAACATTTTTATCCTCAGCCGTTATCATGACGATTATCTCAAATATACCTTTTACCTTGTCATGAAAATGTCTCTTGTCCTTTGTCTGTGACTGATTCTGTGTGAAACAGTTACACAGTCTCCCACTCATTTGGCTGGTTGGTTGGTTTGTGATGCAGAGGGAGGACACCAGCTCAGGTTCAATTCCCCACACTGACAGGGACTATCATGAAGGGGACGCTCTCTCAACCTCACCCCATCACCCGAGGTGCGGTGACCCTCAGGATAAACCTCACCCTCAGGAGACCATGAGTGGTCTCTCTAATGAGAGTTCTTTGGGACTCTATTCTATCAAAGTTAGCATTTTAATTTTTTAACAAAATGTTTTATTGAAAAAGAGATTTTTATTATTGTATTAAACAAATAACAAAACAACTCAAATAACTGAACAAAATTACACCCAATTGCATGTACATACAAAACAAGTTAAAGTGTCTAAACAGGCAGAAGAAAAATGAAAAAATAAACAATTAACAATAAATAAATAATACGGTTCAGCATAACAAAACGATAGTTATCATTCTTCGAGAGCATTACACAAACATATGTTCATAATTATTCATATTAGATTCATTAGACAATATCGTCATAGCGAGGTTAGATCTCATGGAATACAAGGAGAACTAGCCATTTGGATACAGAACTGGCTCAAAGGTAAAAGACAGAGGGACGTAGTGGAGGGTTGTTTTTCAGATTGGAGGCCTGTGACAAGTGCAATGCCACAAGGAGCGGTGCTGGATTCACTACTTTTTGTCATTGACATAAATTATTTAGATGCGAGCATAAGAGGTACAGTTAGTAAGTTTTCAGATGACACCAAAATTGGAGGTGTCGTGGACAGCGAAGAGGGTCACCTCAGATTACAACGGGATCCTGACCAAATGGCCAATGGGCTGAGAAGTGGCAGATGGATGTTAATTCAGATAAATGCGAGGTGCTGCATTTTGGGAAAGCAAATCTGAGCAGGACTTCTACATTTAATGGTAAGGTTGCAGGGAGTATTGCTGAACAAAGAGACCTTGGAGTGTCGGTTCATAGCTCTTTGAAAGTGGAGTCGCAGGTAGCTAGGATAGTGAAGAAGGCGCTGGTATGCTTTCATTTATTAGTCCGAGAAGAGATTACAGGAGTTGGAAGATCATGTTGCGGCTGTACAGGATATTGGTTAGGCCACTGTTGTAATATTGCGTGCAATTCTGGTCTCCTTCCTATCGGAAATATATGTTGTGAAACTTGAAGGAGTTCAGAAAATATTTACAAGGATTTTGCCAGGGTGAGAGGATTTGAGCTATAGAGAGAAGCTGAACAGGCTGGGACTATTTTCCCTGGAGCGTCAGAGGCTGAGGGGTGACATTATAGAGGTTTACAAACTTATGATGGGCATGGATAGGGTAATAAGGTAAAGTCTTTTCCCTGGTGTTGGGGAGTCCAGAACTAGAGGGCATAGGTTTAGGGTGAGAGGGGAAAGATATAAAAGACACCTACGGGGCAACTATTTCACACAGAAGGTGGTACGTGTATGGAATGAGCTGCCAGGTGAAGTGGGGGAGGCTGATACAAGTGCAACATTTAAGAGGCATTTGCGTGGGTAAATGAATAGGAAGGATTTGGAGGGTTATGGGCCGGCTGCTGGCAGGTGGGACTAGATTGGTTTGGGATATGTGGTCGTTATGGATGGGTTGCACGGAAGGGTCTGTTTCCATGCTTTACATTTCTATGACTCTATTACTTATGCTAATCTCTGTTTTTTGGTGCACCATGCTGGTGAAAAAGTCCAAAGGGATATTTTCCATGCGGAGCTTACAAAGACCCAACAGCCCCGAAGAGTTTTCAGACATCCAACACAACAGAATATTTTTCCTAGCACAGAAAGTAAGGATTTTTTCCCCATGTGCATCTGCGTAAGATAGTCTAGGCAGGCTCAGGAAAATAGAAACCGGGTCCATCTCCAATTCGATCCCCAAAACTCACTCTACCACACCTAACACAGAGCTCCAATATATACGAAGCCTGCAGCAGGACCACATGCAATGAGTAAGAATGCCTGTAGTCATTCTGCATTTAGGACATGCTGAAGATAAACCCAAATTGAATTTTGAGAGAAAATCTGGTGTCAGATATACCCTATGAAGAATTTTCAACTGCATGGAATGGGTCCTATTACAGATCAAAATCCTTCGAGCATTTTCACAAATATCCTCCCATGTCTCCGAAGAGATCTAAACCCCCAACTCTCTCGCACAGACGTCACGAAGCTGCACAGTCTTGTCTGAGGGGACACTATCCAACTATTGATAAAGGGTGCTGACGGAGAGGGTATTCGTAGCAAAAAGAACCCACTCCTCTGAATCGGATCTATAAGTGTCTGTTAAAAGTTTTTTTTAATCAAATCTCTAAACTGGAAAAAAAAAGAGAAGAAGTCTCTAGGAGGGAGTCCATACATATGAGTTATTTGACCAAATCATATCATTGTTTCTCCCTCAAGTAACACGTGGTGGCTCAGTGGTTTGCATTGTTGGCTCACAGCACCAGAGTCTCAGGTTCGGTTCCAGCCTTGGGTGACTGGCTGTGTCGAGATAGTATATTCTCAACTGTGTCTGCGTAGGTTTCCTCCCACAGTCACAAAGATGTGCAGGTTAGATGAAATGGCCATTGCTAAATCGCTCACAGTGTTCCAGGATCTGGACGTTGGGGCATTAGTCAGGGTAAATATAGGATGCTAGGGGAATGGGTCTGGAAGGGTTTCTCTTCAGAGGGTCGAAGTGGACTTGCTGGCCCTAAGGGCTTGTATCCACACTGTAGGGATTCTACTAATTCTAAATCACCCAAGCAAGGTACCCCACTCGCTGCCAACAGTTTAAAACTGGAACCCATCATCCTCGGTTGATAACCCGGTATACCAATTATAGGTGTAAGATACATGGTTTTGGCTGTATTGCCCTTGATCTGACGCATTGTCCTTCAAGTTTTAACAGTATTGTTCATCATCAGTTTATAACAATACTCCATAAACGTTATCATTTTACCTAAGAACAACAGACTAATAAGGGTTCACTTTGTCTGAGAGGGCTCAATTGATGCCGAGACCTCAGCGGCCCAGGCACTCACATACGATGAAAAAAAAACTTAATTGATTGCTTTTAATCGGGGAGATCTACTCCCCACAATCCTTGGGGCAGTTGCAATTTTGTTAGCTTGATAAAGAATCGTTTATGGTGCCAAATAAAAGAGCTAAACCAACCTTTTTTTTCTAAAAGATCTCTTAGATTACTTACAGCGTGGAAACAGGCCCTTCGGCCAAACAAGTCCATTTTGACCCGCAACCCACTCCCCTACATTTATCATTTCACCTAAAACGACGGCGAATTTAGCATGGCGCATTCACTTAACCTGCACATTTTTGGATTGTTGGACGAAACCGGAGCACCTGGAGAATGTGCAAACTCTACGCAGTCAGACGCCTGAGGTGGGAACTGAACCGGGGTCACTGGTGCTGTGAGGCAGCAGTACTAACCACTGTGCCACCGTGCCAGCACACGCCTTATCTGTCTGCGAAACATCAGAGAAAGCATTCACACGGGTGTAGGAAATGAGGAAGGACATTCATTTTAATAACAGCTATCCGACCTAGCCAGGATATTGGAAATGCCTCCCATCTTTGAAGGTCTTGTTTAATTTTGTCAAACAAATGGACACAGTTCACGTTAAATAAATGATCAAAGACAGATACAGTGAATATACTGAAATAGGGAAACCATCTCAGTGACCATTTAAAAGGAAACCAGATTTGCCCTCAGTATTAGGTATTTCCCTAAGACCTCCCATAGGCATGGCCTCCAACTTTGCAAAATTAATCTTATCGCCCGAAAAAGCAACAAGTGAATTAATGCATTGCATTACATGAACTACCGAAATTGCGGGATTTGACAAAAAACTAACACCCACATCTGCATACAATGTAATCTTACGTGACTTCTATCCAACTTCTGGGGCAGATATATTGGCATCCCTACGGATGGCCTCCGCCAGTGTCTAAATCACCAACATAAACACCAATGGCGAAAGGTGTCAACCTGGTCGGCTGCCTGGAGAAATGTTAATATTACTGGTGGCAACACCATTAGTGAGAACCGCAGCCAGAGGATCACGGTAAAGGATCCTCACCCACTTGATAAAAACTTTGCATAGAACAAACCGTTCTAATGTATAGAAGAGATCCGACCACTCAACCCAAACAAATGCATTCTCTCATCGAAAGAGATCAGTAATCCCTGGACAGATTGATGTTGACATTCTTGGATCATATTGAGTAACCACTTGACATTGTAGGAAGATCTGCAGCTCTTTATAAAGACTGTTTCGTCCTCTTTGGCAACGGAAGGCAGCAAAGTTTCTAACCTTAATGTACGGGTCTCAGGCGGGATTTTGAAACCAACATTTAAAAGTGAGATTGGCGTGTACGAAGCCCAATCCTCCAGGGTGTTTCATTCTTAAGCATCAGGGAGATATGAGCCTCTCTTAAGGATGGAGGGAGGGGTTCCTGACTGTATGAGTGACAGAACATGTTAAACATCAGCCCTGACAATACGTTTATAAATTATTTATAAAGTTCACTAGGAAATCCATCAGGAACGTGCGCCTTTACATTCTGAAGCTGCTTCCCACCCTCCTGCGCTGACAATAGTGCATTAAGGCACAACACGTATTCAGGGGTTACTCCTGGAAAACCCAGGTTCTTGGAAAATGACTCCACCTTAATCCATCTATCCTCAAAATGTTCAGTTTGAAATAATTCGGACAAAAATCTCGGACAGGAGGCATTAATCTATTTGGAATTGAAGGTAAGAATCCCAGTACCTTCCCTAATTGAGGTAATGGCTTGAGGGAGCGCTCGTTTGCATGGCAAGTTAGGCTAAATACTTGCCTGGCTTATCAAGACGTTCAAACAGCCTTTGTTTTGTAAAAGTGAGTTCCTTCTTGGTTGTCTGTGTGAGTGTGGAATTCACTGTAGACCGAAGCGTTGTGATCCTCTGCAGCTTAACCACTGAGAGTCTATCACAGTATGCCCTCTCAGCCGTGTTTCAAACAAACATTGCTGCTCCCCCTTCTGCCGCTTCCTGAGGAATAATTATTCCCTTGGCATCAGCGTTAGCAGTTTCCTATATAATGGATGGGTTACTGGTTGAATCTGAATTAATGGCTAAGAAAGATCTGAAATCATTACAGAAATATTCAATGAACTATGTAGCCTTAAGAAAAAAGGGATCCGTTCGCCAGCATCTCGAAACTATTATACTGCTTCATGGTCAGAAAATGATAATTTTCCCAATTGTGCAGGATGCCACCGAGTCTAAGATTGTTGCAGGGATGTGGAAGAAATCAACCTTCATGTGCCATTTCTGCGGGTTAAAGGAGAAAATAAAATCCCTACTTGTGAGGTAGATCTGCCTACAGACATCCACCAGCTCTAGTTCTGCACAAGAATCAAGTAATTGCTTACATTAAAACGAGGGTATTGGGGGGCCTTTGGACATTCTGTCCACTGTGGGGTCCATAAGACAGTTGAAATCATTTACACTAATGCACCACGAGGCAAGATACTTAATTTGGAAAAATACATCTACCATGGTTTTAAGAGGCAATAGCCATTCAAAATACTGTATTCTTTCCCACAGTTCAAGGGTTTGGGGATTATGATCCTCCTGTGAATGTCTAATATAATCTAATAATTTAACTGGAAGATTCTTCCTATCCAGTATGGCTTCTCCCCTAATCCTACTATTAATAAAACGAGAAATAAACCCGATCATATCCGTCCTGCTGTAATGTTAAATGCTCCTTGTCATCAAGGTGCATCTTCTGAAATAGGACAACATCCACCCTCTCCCTTCTAAGACTAGAAATTATATTTTTCTTCTTGACTGGACGATGGCTCCGCTTATTGTTCCAGGTACACCATTTAAGCACATCATTATCCATCACACACTGTAGTAACATTTGAGCTCTAGAGAGGAAGAACTCGAATTACACATCACTGATCATGAACGAAAAAAGACTCATAGAGCTTAGAAAGAACACAAACTAAGACTACTGCATCTAACAAGCTCTCAAAACTTTCCAAAACTAAACACATAAAAAAATCAAAAAACGAAACAAAATCCAAAGTGCCAATGACATTTCATTGGAATTTATCCCACGCCGCCCAGTGGGGACGGTTACTTATCCCAAAACATTATCTTCTTCCCGTTACCAAAATGACATCCAGGGCAATTAACAACAAAAATCGGGGTTCAACTGCCCTTTGGTCGGTATTTAGACATCACAACTACGTTTGTAACCCGCTTCCGCTTGAGCAGCAGCCCAGACACAAGCCAGGAAAGAGAAAAAGAGTAGTAATACGAATGAAGAAGTTAAAAGTGAGTACTCTACCCATCCCCGACTATACTTTCGCACTGGCTAATACCAGAAAAATCCAAGAAAATTTCTTTAAGAGAGAAACATGATTATCTAAACATCCATCTTTCTTTAAAATGTCACCATGTTTTCGCTTTCTCTGGAGAGTCAGACGAGTGTATGGATCCATTGAAAGCAATACAGAGCACCGCTGGGAACCGTAAGGAATACTGAATCCCGAGTTCCCTTACTCTTCTCTTGATGTCATCAAAAGATTTTCTTTCCTGAATCACCGCCGTTGAAAAGTCCTGAAAGAACATAAGAACTGGAGCCCTCGTGAATTAAAGCCATCGGATCTTTCCCCTGGGTTCTGGAAGAATCCATCAATCTTTGTTTATCCCCATAACTATGTAACCACACAAAGACAGGGCGAAGGCGTTGGTCTAAGTCTGACCTCCGCACTATAACCCGATGAACTGTCTCAGTCTTCACCCGTCCGTTTTCAGTTTTGAAGTAAAGGAATCACAGCAGCCAGTTCTCAATAAACTCACCCGCTGACCACCTTCTGTCCGGTCCGGCAAACCGACAATGTGAACATTCTTCATCCTACCCCTGTTCTCGAGGTCGTCGTCATGTTCAGTTAAGGTATGGACCTGGTTTTCAAAGGCAAGGATCCTCTCTTGAAAGGAACTGATCACAGTCTCTGCCACTGCAGTTTGGCGCTTGACATCGTCTGTTCTGTTTCCAAGGCTGTCAAGTTGCTGCTCATGTTTTTGGAGCACGGCTGAGAGCGGCTCGAGCCACGGCTGAACTGTTCTTCAATCATGGCTTCAATCATTTCACATAACTTGGTGAACTTAGTGACTAAGGCCTGGTGAGTAACTGGTTCCATGGAACGAGCAGAGCGGGTTGCAGCTACAGCCTCAGGCAGGCTCGATGTTTCTGACGGGTGCACACGTGTGTTGGGATTTACTCGATCCCATCCCATGTTTTGTCATTTCCACTTGATAAAACGGGATTAGTAAAGATTCTATCGCTCTTTTATTGTTGGATTTTACGTAAATGGCTGGGATGGGATGGGTGAGGGAACCACTTTGCCCGTGCTGTGATGCAGAGCCCAGCAAAGCAGACCTTCTGGATCGCCGCCATCTTGGATTCCCCCTTAATGTTTTATCGATATTATCATTTCATTTTGCATTATATTCCTGGATGTTCTGGACCAGTGTAATTTGATACCACAGTCTACATTTTCTTCTACGCTGCAAATTGCTGCCCATTCCTCCATAATCCTTGACTCTGTTGTCATTCATGACCCTTCTGTTGGTGCCTCAAAAATATTCAATACTTCTGCCTCCAACAGTCCTTGGGGAAGAGTTTTCCAAAGACTCTCAGCACTTTGAGAAAACAAATATAAACCTTATGATCTGAGTGTGAGATTAGTATTTTTGTGACTCCTTATCTGAGAAAGGCTATAATTACATTGACAGCAGTTCAGAGATGTTTCATTTCACATAATCCCGGGGTGAAGGGCTTATATTATGAAGGTTTTAACAGTTTACTCTTGGAATGAGAATGAAACATACAAGACCTTGAGGAGAGTGGATGAGGTATATACCCGCTGGGTGTTTGTATAGTCCAAATTTGTTATCATTGTCATAGAACCTCTACAATGTGGAGGCAGGACATTCCATCCATTAAGTCCGCACTGATCCACCAAACAGCATCCCACTTGGACGTGCCCCCCTACCTTATCCATGTAACCCTGCATTTCCCATAACTAACCCACCTAACCTACACATCCCAGGGCACTATGGGCAAATCCACTTTAAACTGCACATCTTTGGGCTGTGGCAGGAAACTGGAGCACTGAGAGGAAACCCACACAGGCACGGGGAGAATGTTCAAACTCCACATAGAAGGTCGCCCGAAGTTGGAATTGAACCCAGCTCCTTGGTGATGTGAGGCAGCAGTGCTACCGTTAGTTCTGTTAGTAACTTGTGGCTGACTAAAGAAATCTGCCTGACTTGTTCTTATTACTGAACCGAACCCAGTCTGAGACCTTTATCATTGGCCTTGTCACCAACCTGGTTACATTTAAAATTTGTTGCGAGCAGTGGAGGAGTGGGACTAGGAAAGGAAAAAGTGACACCCTTCATCCTCAGTCGCAAATGGAGTGAGAAGAAATTCACAAAGTGGGAATTCATTCAAGTGGAAATCCTCTTTCCCAGAAGTTTGGGATGGCTGAAACTTTATATTATATTGAGGCTGGCTTCGTCGGATTTTCCATAGACAGGTGAATCAGGGATAATGGCGCATCGAGAGAAAAGTGCAGCTGGGGCCACAATAAGATGAGCCATGACTTCATTTACTGGTGGAGTAGTGTCAAATGGCCAAATGCTCCCCTCGTGTCCCTCAGTCCTATGTTCTAATGTTCCAATCATCCCTTCAGACCTGCGTTACAGGGGAAGATAGAGGCCAATCCGATGGTTAGGTGTAGTTTTGGAAATGTACTTGGAAAATCCAGGCTGGATCAGGAAGTGACCCTCACCCCCAATCCCCGTTTCCAGGCTTCTCATCTCTGTAACTTCTACTCCAGATTTAAGTCATGTCTCGGACTCAGATTCGCTGTGAATACAGCCTCCATACCCCAACCAGGGTTAACGCAAACAAATCCTCTGCTTATCCGAATGTAGCATTACACAACACAACTTCCAGGAAAATAATCAGTTACTTTCCAAAAGCATAACATGTGAAATTAATAAATAGGAACAACAGTAGGCTATTCGGCCCCTCAAGCTTGTCCTGTCATTTAATACAAACATGGCTGATCTACTCCAGGGCTCGACTCCACTTTCTTGTCGACTCCTTGAGGAGAGTGAATTAGGGATATACCCGCTGGGTGTTTGTATAGTCCAAATTTGTTGTCCCTCCATACCTTTTCGGGTCAGGGAATTCCAGACATTCACTACCTTCTGAGAGAAGACATCACTTTGCATCTCAGACTGAAATCGATCTTCCATATTCGGTATCTATGTCCTCAAGTTCGAGACTCCACCCAGGAATGGTAACAACTTCTCAACATCTACAGTGTCAACCCCTCTCTGTGTCTTGTATTTTTCAGCAGTATCACTCCTCATTAATTTAAAATCCAATGAATAATCGCCTTACCATTTTAGAGATTCTCAATAACACAAACCTTTCGTACCAGGAACCCGTCTTTTGAACCAACCCAGTTACTTGCTGCACCAGCATGCTGACGTTATGTTTCATACACAGGAAGACTCCAATCCCTTTGTACTGCTCCTTTTCTGAAAGTCCTCTCCATTAAGTAACAGCCTGCCTTTGGTTATCAGTGTCATCCACAAATTCGGGTGTATGTTGCACTCAACTCCCTCTTTCAGGCTATCAGTATAGATTGTAAATAACTGATGCCATCGGACTCATAGCTGTGGTACTCCAGCAGATACACCTTTATCATGAAGATCCATTAATCCTGACTCTCCGATTTCGATGTGCGAACCTATCATCATCCCATGTTAATACATTCTCCAACATCCTACGACCCTCTGTCTTGCGTCAGAACTTTTATTTCGTAATACCTTGTGGAAAATCTCTGGAAAGCCTGGTGTCTACCAGATTCCCTTTATCAAATCTGCTTGTTACATTCTCAGGCATCTACAGAAATACTTTACATAATTTTACAGGGCAAAGTATAATTTCCCTTTCACAAACCCACACTGACTCTGCTTGAAGCTTTTCTAAATGTGCATGCTGGCCAAGTTTTCCAAATTAAGCTCGTCCCACCTGTTTCATTTGGCCCATATGCCTCGAAATGTTTCCCATTCATATGTTTGTCCAAATGAGTTTTAAATGTTGTACCTATACTGGCATCTACCACACTTCCTCTGACAGCTCATTCCATACCCAACCACCCTCTGTGTAAAAAAGTTGCCCCTTCGTTCCTTTTAAATCTTTCCTCTTTCTCCTTAAATCTATGCCTTCTATGGCTGAACTCCCCACGCCGTTGGAAAGATCTTGGCTATTCACCCTATCCATATCTCTCATGATTTTAGAAACTTTTACAACGTCACCACCCAACCTCCTACACTCTATCTGATACTAATTTCAAGAACAAGCATTTAAAGATAAGCACCGCAAATTTGAAACAATATTAAACATGACAGGGAAACAATACTCAGCCCAAACTTCATATGGTGATTTGATTTTCTCTATATTACAATACTAAGGCAGCATGAAATGCTTACTAGTGTCAATAAGAAGTCAAACACCTGGATTCCTTTGTCTAAAGGGGGCGATGATCTCGACAGTGAAAACGTATCTATGGCCAGATCTATATAATGCTACATAGTTAACATTCTCCCTCTTGGTCTCCCTATGACCTTGTGTGGTTGTGTCTTCTTTATCTTGCACTCAATTGAGAGAACCCCTTTTCCCCATTCACACCTTAAATTAAACACATTTTACATCATCCACTCATTCACCAGTGCAAAAAGCCCGTTTATCTTTGCCACACCCTCTTTTCCCTGTCACCCATCCCCACCTCTGACAAGGGATTAAAAATCCGAGTTACCGACCCTTTTCAGTTCTGAAGAAGTGTCACACGGGGCTTGAAATGCTAACGCCGTTTCTCTGTCTCTGCAGATGCTGAGAGACCTGGTGAGTTTCTCCAGAAACGAATAGGCACAGAACAATTTTTTTTCTAAAACAAATACTATGGATACTGGAAATAAAAATACAAAAAATGCTGGAGAAACTGGGAGCTTTGTAAAGGGTCACTGGACCTGAAAGTTTAACTCTGCATTCACTCCAGAAGTTGTTGCAACATTTTCAATAATTTCTTGAGCAATTTCTGTTTTTGGACAATTTCCAAAGAAGGATGTCAAAGATGCTCAAACATCCTGTCCAACATGGAGAGCCGTACACTGGGAACTGAACAATAACACATGGTGCACAAGTTCCTTGACTCTGAAACTGAATAAGACTGGCATCACTGACACTACAGAGCTTTTAATCATGGTCAGGGAGAAAAACAGATGGAAACACATTCACTTCCAATACAGAATTTGACATTGTGGAAAAGGAACGATCTAGATTATTACCTTAATGGATTGAGTTAAAGTAACAAATTGGAGGTGTGACACCGGGGAGGTGCCCTCAGCAGAATGAGAATATGAAAATGGAAGTGTGACCGCATCAGAAACCAGGTTAGGTCACAGAATACAGGGCTGATGCCAAGGTCGGAATCACGTGCACCTAAACCTGTTGACAACCCATTAAAGCTAACACACTTGACTGGTTGCATTCCAAACAGCAGAATTAAATTCTGATGGAGAGGGGGAAATGATCCCAAGACTAACAGATCAGATCTAACCTCTGTCGTCCTGCTAAATCCAAGCATAAATGTCGATGGACTATTAAATAATTTACTGGAGGAGAGGACTCCACAAATATCCTCATCCTAAATATCGGAACAATTCTGTACATCAGTGACAAAGTACTCAAGGGTGTGGTGTCTGTACTATCCTCAGCCAGAAGTGTTGAGTGGATGATCCAACTCACACTCATCATGATGCTCACAGAATCACAGATGCCAGTCTCCAAGCAATTCGATTTGCTGTACGTGACATGAAATAACACCTGGACACAGTAGATACGACAAGGGCAATGGGCCCTGACACCATTCCTGCAATGTGACTGAAGACTTGTGCTGCACAACAAGCCGTGTCCCTGGGGAAGTTGTTTCATTCCAGCTCCAACTCTGACATCTCCCTGGCAATGTGGAAAATTACTCAGCTTTGTCCAGTCCCCGAAGAGGAGAATAATTACAATCTGACCAATTAACTCCTCGAAGTCCCATCACGATAGTCAAATTGGTGGGAATTCATTTTGACAGAACTGTCAAGTAGCACCGAAATAATCAGGTCAGTGTGATTTCTGATAGTTCCTGATGTGGAGATGGTGTTGTTGTGGAAATATTATTGGATTACTAATCCAGACCATCATAATGCTCTGGCAGCTGGTGGAAGTTAAAAATAATTAATAAAATATCGAGACCGAAAATCTGGTGTCAGTAACAGTGATGTTGTGTCCAATGTTTATTGTAAGCATTGATCGCCTTCTCCAATGTACTTTCAGGAAGTGAATCTCCCGTGCTTCCCTGCTCTGGCCAAAAAGTGACTCCAGGCGCACCGACATTTGATCAACTCTTCAATGGTCTCTGAATCGGCCAAGCAAGACACTTAATTGTATCAAACAGCGCTGAGGTCTAAAAGGATAAAACCGCACAGAACACCTGGCACCAGCCTCGTTATCAGAAAATGGAACGGGAAACACAGTCCTGTCGACCCTGCAGAGGCCTCCTTCTTAATATCTGAGAACTTGTGACATCATTTACAGAGCTTTCCCACAGACTGCACACAAACATCGGGAAAGGAGGAGGTCATTCAATACGTTGAGCTTTCCTCATGCTCGTTCATGGCCGAACATCTCCTCAATGCAGTTTTCCCCATACAATGTTCATATCCCATAATATGTTTAAACATTGTGAAATATAAAACGAGAACTGATGTAGCGCTTTCGGCCCATCAAGTTTGCTTCTCTATTCAACATACACGCGGTTCTTTGATAACGCTTGTGTATTAAATACGATTTGACTGTTTTCTATAAAGTGAACTATTATCCTTGCTTCCAATCTGTCTCACACTGTCAGAGTTTAATATATTTCCTCGGGCTGGTGAGGCCAGAAACAGGGCGATAATGGACTTGAACGTGTGGCTGGGGAACTGGCGCAGGAATCAAGGATTTAAATTCTTGGATCACTGGGGTATGTTTTCTGGTAAGCATAAATTATACAAGAGAGACGGTTTGCGTCTTAATAGGTTGGGGGACCAGCATTCTGGCAGGTAGGTTTGTTACTGCAGCACAGCTGCGTTTAAACTAAGTAGCGGGGGGGGGGGGGGGTGGGGAACAAACTGAATGTTTAAGAAGGAAATTGAAGGGAAAGTTAGAAAAAGCGAAGTCAAGAAAGACAACTGTAGCAATGAGGCAGAAAATTCAAAAAGGGATCATGCTGTAAGGTTGAGTGAAATGGGAGCATTTGGGAAGGGTGAGGACAGTAACAAATTAAAAGTATTATATATATATATATATATATATATATATGAATGCATAAAGCATTAGAAATAAGATGGATGAGCTTAAGGCTCTTTTGGAAATTGGCAGCTACGATATTGTGGGGATAATTGAGACGTGGCTTCAAGTGTACAGGGCCTGGGAAATGAATATTCATGGCTACACGTGCTATCATTCAGGACAGACTGACGGGCAGAGGGGGTGGGGTGGCCATGTTGGTAAGGAATGATATTCATTCCCTTGCGCGGGGGGACCTAGAATCAGGCGATGGAGAGTCAGTATGGATAGAGCCAAGAAATCCTAAGGGTAAAAAGATTCTCATGGGAGTTATCTACAGTCCCCCAAACAGTAGTCTGGATGTCGGATGTAAGTTGAATCAGGAGCTGAAATTGGCCCGTCGCAAAGATGTTACTTCAGTTGTTATGGGAGATTTCAAATGCAGGTAGACTGGGAGAATCAGGATGGTATTGGACCTCAAGAAAGAGACTTTGTGGAGTTCCTCAGAGATGGATTCTTAGAACAGCTGGTGCTGGAGCCTACCAGGGAGAAGGCAATTCTGGATCTGGTATTGTACAAAGAACCAGAATTGATCAGGTTCCTCGAAGTGAAGGAGCCATTGGGAAGTAGTGACCATAATATAATAAGCTTCAATTTGCAATTTGAGAGGGAGAGGGTACAATCGGAAGTGACATTTCTGTTGAATAAAGGGAACTATGGAGCTATGAGGGAGGAGTTGGCCAAAGTTCAATGGTGCAATACCTTAGCAGGGATGACAGTGGAGGAACAATGGCGGATATTTCTGTGTATAATGCAGAAGTTGCAGGATCAGTTCATTCCAAAAAGGAAGAATGATCCTAGGAGGAGTCATGGGTGGCTGTGGCTGACGAGGGAAGTTAAGAAACATATAAAGTTAAAAGAGAAAAAGTATAACATAGCAAAGATAAGTAGGAAAACGGAGGACTGGGAAGCTTTTAAAGAACAACAGTGGATTACAAAGAAGGAAATACGCAGAGAAAAAAAGAGTTACGAAGGTAAACTGGCCAAAAATATAAAGGAGTATCGTAAAAGCATTTTTAGATATGTGGAAGGCAAAACAATGGTTAAGACTAAAATTGGGCCCTTGAAGACAGAAACAGGGGAATATGTTACGGGGAACAAAGAAATGTCAGAAGATTTGAATTGGTATTTCAGATCTGTGTTCACTGGGGAAGACACAAGCAATCTCCCTGACGTAACAGTGGGTGAAGGACCTGAACTTAAGGGAATTTATATTTGCCAGGAATTGGTGTTGGAGAGACTGTTAAGTCTGAAGGTTGATAAGTCATCCAGGTCCTGATGGTCGACATCCAGTGTACTGAAGGAAGTGGCTCGAGAAATCGTGAGTGCGTTGGTGAATATTTTCCAGAGTTCGATAGATTCGGGATCAGTTCCTGCGGATTGGAGGGTGGCTAATGTTGTACCACTTTTTAAGAAAGATGGGACAGAGAAAGCAGGAAATTATAGACCATTTAGTCTGATCTCAGTGGTTGGAAAGATGCTGGAGTCAATTATAAAGGATGAAATTACGGCACATCTGGATAGTAGTAACAGGATAGGCCAGAGTCAGCATGGAGTTATGAAGGGGAAATCATGCTTGACTAATCTTCTGGAGTTTTTTGAGAATGTAACTCTGAAGATGGATGAGGGAGATCCAGTAGATGTAGTGTACCTGGACCTTCAGAAAGCTTTTGATAAAGTCCCACATTAGAAGTTTAGTGAGCAAAGTTAGGGCGCATGGTATTGGGGGGCAAAGTACTAACATGGATTGAAAGTTAGTTGGCTGACAGGAAACAAAGAGTCGTGATAAATTGTTCCATTTCGGAATGGCAGGCAGTGACCAGTGGGACCGCAGCTTTTTACAATATATATTAATAATATAGAAGATGGTATTAGTAATAACATTAGCAAATTTGCTGATGATACTAAGCTGGGTGGCAGGGTGAAATGTGAGGAGGATGTTAGGAGATTACAGGGTGACCTGGACAAGTTAGGCGAGAGGTCAGATGCATGGCAGATGCAGTTTAATGAGTATAAATGTATGGTTATCCACTTTGGTTGCAAGAACAGGAAGGCAGATTACTACCTAAATGGGATCAGTTTAGGTAAAGGGGCAGCACAAAGAGATCTGGGCGTTCTTGTACACCAGTCAATGAAGATAACTTGCAGGTACAGCAGGTAGTGAAGAAGGCTAATAGGATGCTGGCCATCATAACAAGAGGGATTGAGTATAGAAGCAAAGAGGTTCTGCGCAGCTGTACAGGGCCCTGGTGAGACCACCCATGGAGTATTGTGTGCAGTTCTGGTCTCCAAATTTGAGGAAAGGCATTCTGGTTATTTAGGGAATGCAGCGTAGGTTCACGAGGTCAATTCCTGGAATGGCGGGAATACCTTACGCTGAAAGACTGGAGCGACTGGGTTTGTATACCCTTGGGTTTAGAAGAATGAGAGGGGATCTGATTGAGACATATAAGATTATTAAAGGATTGGACACTCTGGAGGCAGGAAACATGTTTCCGCTGATAGGTGAGTGCCGAACCAGAGGACAAAGCTTAAAAATACGGGGTAGACAATTAGGACAGAGATGAGGAGAAACTTCTTCACCCAGAGAGTGGTGGCTGTGTGGAATGCTCTGCCCTAGAGGGCAGTGGAGGCCCAGTCTCTGGATTCATTTAAGAAAGAGTTGGATAGAGTTCTCAAGGATATTGGAATCAAGGGTTATGAAAATAAGTCAGGAACAGGATACTGATTAAGGATGATGAGCAATGATCATATTGAATGGTGATGCAGGCTTGAAGGGCAGAATGGCCTACTCCTACACCTATTGTCTAATGATATCTCCACTCATTTTCCTAATCCCCATGAAATACAGGCCCACTCACCCAAAATCTCTGGCCCCTCAACAAGCCTGTCATCCCAGAGATGAGTCTGGTCATCCTCCACTGCTCTCCCTCAATATCCTTTACGAGGCAAGGAGACCAAAACTGCAAATAATATTGGACAATATTTGATATGGTGCCCCACTAAGGCCCTGTACAGCTGCAGTAAATGACCCTTACTCCTGTATTCAAATCCCCCTGAAATGAAGGTGAATACACCATTGATCGGCCTACCTGCTTTCTGCTCCTGCAATATTACTTTGACTGATTGGTGTACAGGGAGATACAGATCATTTTCAATGTTACACCTCCCCAATTGCTGGGTCTATATACACTGGTCAGCGTGCCAATGCTATTCCCAGTATTGACTTCTGGCTTCAGAACTCATTGCCTTACATGGACACGGAGGGCAGCGCAGAAATAAAACAAAAATGCAGCTTAAGTTCATTTATAGATCGACATTTTTCAACCACTCCCTTTTCAAATGATAGGATGCCATTCTATTGTTCCCATCAAAGTGCACAACATCTCATCTCTCCCATTGCTCTCCATCTACCACGTATTTGCCCAGTCTCTCCACTTGTCTCAATCACCTTGGAGTCTTTTTTGCATCCTCCTCATCCACTCACAAGCTGACATCGTTTAGTACAGTAAGCAAACATGGGAATATGGCATTTGAGCCCCTCAACCAAAGATACTATCTGTATTGGGAATAGCTGGATGTCAAATCTCAATCCTTGTTATATCCTCTAAGCCTTCCATTCCAAAAAAAAACATGTTTTATTCTTACTCACTGTTCCCTGCCAGCTCTCCCATTCTAAAACCATGACCATATATTAGCCCCCGTCCCACAGGATTCGAATTTGCACAAAAGACTTGGGGCTTTATCAAAAAAATTTCTGAAATTCCAATCGTATTGCATTGATACCTTCTCCATAATTTTGTTCAAAGCCACTTTCTCAAATATGTTTCTCATTTTATAAATCTCTGTTGACTTTGTCTATGCCCATTAATTTCAGTCCAATATTTTTCTCTAAAATATTTTAGTTGCGAATTTAGTTGCTATTCCCCTTTTCTCACCAGGTTAAAGTTCTCTAGTATTTCTAGGAAGTATTTTTTTTTGTTTTTTTATCTTCTGTGAAGGCATAACTGAAGTATTTATTCCATAGTTCTGCTATTTCCCTGTCCTTAATTATCTGGTATCAGACTGTAAGAAAGCTGCACATTTTTCTCTTAATTTTACCATTGACATATTTTCAGAAGATATTACAAGTTCACTCTAATATACTTTGAAAATATATTCTTCAGAAACCCATCAATTCGTATCTTAAGCTACTCAATGATTGACCTCCCACATCCATACAATAACATAAGCACAGTCTCTGTTCCATCAGAAATACAGCACGGTCTGCATTAGGCCCACTTTCCGACACAAGACCCGTACATGTGAATCTTATGGCATTTCAACTGCACAACCATATATTTTCTAAAGGGTTTGCGGTTACTATTACAACTCCCCTCTCAAGAAGTGCATTCCAGATCCCAACAAACTCTGGGTGAAAAACAGTCCTCAAATCCTCACTAAGCCTCAAACCCTTCACTTTAAAAATGTGGCCCTCTGACTAAAAGGAACAGCTGCTGTCTAACGACCCTGACCATGTCCCTCATAATCTTATCCTTCTGATTCAAATCTCCTCAGCCTTCTCTGCTCCAAAGTAAACAACCCGAGCTTATCCAGCCCCTCTCCATAGCTGATATACTAAATCCCTGGGAACATCCTGGTGAATCTCCTCTGCACCCCCTCCAGTACAATCACATCCCTCCTGTAATGTGGCTCCCATAACTACACACAGTATTCCATCTTGGCCTAACCAAAGTTCTGCATAGCTCTTATAATCTATGCTTTGATGTATAAAGGCTGTGTTTACGCTCCCCTATGCATTCCCAAATTGTGCAATAACCTGTCCAGTCACATTCAGGGATGTGTGGAGAAGCACCCTCTGAGCTTCCTAGTGTGCTGCCATTCAATGGGTCCTCCCCTGTCTGTTTCCTTCTTGCAAAGTGTATCACCTCATATTTATCAGGGTTACATTCCATCTGCCATTGATCCACCCATCTGACCATTCCATTTGTATCTTCCTGCAACATAAGGCCTTCCTCCTCACTGCCATCCACCCGGCCAATCTTTGTATCAAACACAAACTTACTTATGACACCCCCCACCCCTCGTCCATATTCACAGCTGCATCATTTAGGATAAGGTTTAAAATCACAAAACATCAACTTATAGTCCAACAGGTTTATTCGGAGGCACGAGCTTTTGAAACGCTGCTTCTTCATCAATTGGTTGTGCGCTTTGATGAAGCACTTCGAAAGCTCGTGCCGCCGAATATACCTTTTGGACTATAGCTTGGTTTCATGCAATGTTTAGCTTTGTCTACCCCAGTCCAACACCAACACTTCCGAATCCCAAATATTAAGAGACACAGTACTGATCCCCGTGGTACACCATTGGACACTAGCCTCCAATCACACAAACAGTCTCTGTCTCCTACCACTAAAGTTGATTTGGATGCAACTTGGCAAGTCACTAATGAGTCCTACCTGTTCCCTGGTTATTCTGTTCCGCTGGAGACACTTGTATAATATCTGGAGATTCTCCCGAATCTTGCAGACCAGAAGGTTTCCATGACCCAGTGTTAGTCAGTCCCCTCCAAGAGATGAATTCCCTCCTTATTGCAGTCTTAACTGGCCTGTCTCAGATCCTGCCATTATTTGCCTTGACTGTGGAATAGACAGCGAGGGAAGCGTTCTGTTAATTTCCAACTTGTCAGATGTTTTGTGATTTTTTTTTAAATTTCACTGTGACCCACCTCTCGTTCTTTGAATCTCCAGAGAACACAGGCCGAGTTTCCTCATCAGGCAATCTCACCATCTGAGGGATTAATCTGGAGAATGTTCATTGCTCTTCCTCTGTGGTCAGTATATTCTTTTTGAGATTCGGTCAGCAAAACTGTGCACAATACTCCAGGTACAGTCCCACCAACACGCTGTGAAACTGCTTCAACATTCTTTACATCAATGGTCTGACTCTCTTAAATGAAGGCGAACCAAACTTTAACTTTCCACTTACATATATTCCTACAAATACCCTTCACATTCATTGCATTTACGAACTCACTTAGTTCTTACAGAAACCCTTCCGAAAATCCAATATATACCACTTCTACTGGTTCCCCATTAACTATGCTGTAAGAAACAACTTCAAACAATTCCGACGTTTATCAAGTATGATACTGTATTGAATTGACTTTATGTGTTTATCTCCAGAAGGCGATATGATCACTTCGCATTACTGGGTGATTTTCTGGATCTTCCTCCATGAAGACAGATGCAATGTAACTGGTTATTTCTCGGCCATTTCCCCGTTCTCCACAATGACCTCTCCTCTCCCGATTACAAATTTCCACATTTAACCTGGCTTTTATTTTGTTTCCATTGAAATATAGATCGTAGATTTAAGCAGACTTTGTGTTCCTCTTTGTGAGCATGTATGTTCTCTTTTTGATTTACTTTTCAGTTTCATGGCCTTCCTTTTTGGATCGTTAATTTCTGAGAATGCTCAGCTTTCCACAATATCTGGAATTCTTCAGAAGTCACTTCCTATGATTAACATATTTTCTAATTTCTTATGTTAACCATCATTGAGTCACTTTCTCACTCTTTCGTGTTTGTACCTGAAATAAATAGGCATATTTTTCAGACTTTGCAGTATTTCTAAGAACTCCTGGGCCTGACCAGATACATTCAGGAACACTGCAGGAGGATAGGAGGACAGAGAAGAAATTGCGGGAGCCCTTGTTGATTCTTTTCCATCATTGCTGGCCAACGAGAGACGTCCTGGACGACTGGAGGGTAGCATATGCTGAGCCCATATTCAAGAAAGGCTACAAAGATAAACCTGGGAACTAAATACCAGTAAACCTAAAATCTAGTGGGTAGGTTACTTGAGACGTTTCAGAGAGATTAGATATACCTGCATTTGGAAAGAGAGGGTGTGACTCGGAGTAAGATTAGAATGATGCTGGAAAAGCAGAGCAAGTGAGGCACCATTCGAGGAGCAGGAAAATCGATGTTTCGGGCAAAGGCCCTTCATCAAATTCATCGCAGCTTTGTGCATGGGAGATCATGACTCGTAAATGTGTTGGAGTTCTTTGATGAAGTGGCCAGCAACGTTGAGGAGGGAAGGGTGGTATACGGAGTCTATATGGATTCCAGGAAGGCCTTTAGTAAGGTTCCACATGGTGCGCTGCTCTAGAAGGTTAGATCACATGGAATTGAAGGGGAGCTGGCAAATTAGGTACAAAATTGGCTTGATGGTAGGAAGCAGAGGCTAATACTGAAAGAATACTGGTCAGACTGGAGGCCTATGACTAGTGGAATGCATCTGGGATTGATGCTGGGACCACTGCATATTACATATATCTATGATGTAGATGAGAATGTACAGGCATGATTCGTAAGTTTGAAGACAACACTAAAATAGGCGGCATCATGGAGAGTGAGGAAGGTTATCATAAATTTCAGAAATTACAGCAGTACTTTGATCAGCTGGGAAAGTGGGCCGAGAAATGGAAAATGGATTTCACTATTGATCAGTGTAAGTTCTTGCATTTTAAAAAGTCAAATCAAAGTTGGACTTTCATGATGAATGGTTGGAGTGTAGTGGAACAGAGTGACCTTGGAATTCAGATACATGGTTCTCTGAAAGTTGATTCAGAGGTAGACAGTGCAGTGAAGAAAGCTTTTGGCACGCTGGCCTGAATCAGTGCATTTCATTGAGTATGCAATTTAGGGAGTTATGTTGCAGTTATACAGAACGCTGCTGAGGTCATATTGGTACCGTTATGTTCAGTTTTGTTCACTTTCCTATAGGAAGGATGTTATTAAACTGGAAAGAATATAGAAAAAAAATATAAGGATGTTGCCAAGGACCCAATGGACTGAGTTATAGGGAGAGCTTGGACAAACTAGGACTTTTTACTTTTGTGTGTGTGAGACTGAGGGAGGATCATATTGAAGTCTGTAAGATCATGAATGTGCCCAGTTTCTTTTCGCAGGGTTGGGCAATCACCAACTAGAGAGCATCAGTTTAAAGTCAGAGGAGAAAGAATAAAAGGGAACCTGACGAACAACCGTTTTACACACAGGGGCTGGTACGCATATGGAATGAGCTGCCAGGGGAAGTGATTGAGGCGGATACATTAACAACCTTTAAAAGACATTTGGGCAAATACACGGACAGGAAAGGCTTAGAAGGATACGGCGCAATGGCAGGGAAATAGGGTTAGCATGGATGGACTTTTTGTTCAGAATGGACAGTTTGGGCTGAAGGGCCTGTCTCCGTGCTGTAGGACTCCATGAGTCTAACAACCATTGCTTGTCTCCCACTGAATGTTATATTGTACTTTCCCAATGCACTGGAGCTATCTTGACCCTTTCGCCTCCAAATAGGAGAAAGTGAGGACTGCTGATACTGAAGATCAGAGCTGAAAAATGTGTTGCTGGAAAAGCGCCGCAGGTCAGGCAGCATCCAAGGAGCAGGAGAATCGACGTTTCGGGCATAAGCCCTTCTTCAGGAATGAGGCTGGTGTGCCAAGCAGGCTAAGATAAAGGGTAGGGAGGAGGGACTTGGGGGAGGGGCATTGGGAATGCCATAGGTGAAAGGAGGTTAAGGTGAGGGAGATAGGCCGGAGAGGGGATGGGGACGGAGAGGTCGGGAAGAAGATTGCAGGTCAAAAAAGCGGTGCTGACTCCGAGGGCTGGGACTGAGAAAAGGTGGGGGAAGGGGAAATGAGGAAGCTGGAGACATCCACAAGGTTGGGACTGAGATAAGGTGGGGGGAGGGGAAATGAGGAAGCTGTAGATATCCGCATTTGCAACTTGCGGAATTTGTGGAACTTTTCAGAGAACACCTCTGGGACACCCGCACCAACCAACCCAACCGCCCCGCGGCTGAACACTTCAACCACCCCTCCCACTCTGCCAAGGACATGCAGGTCCTTGGCCTCCTCCATCGCCAGATCATGGCAACACGACGCCTGGAGGAATAACGCTTCATCTTCCGCCTTGGAACCCTCGAACCACAAGGGATGAATGTGGATTTCACCAGCTTCCTCATTTCCCCTCCCCCACCTTATCTCAGTCAACCCTCGGATTCAGCACCGCCTTCTTGATCTGCAATCTTCTCCTTGCCGACCTCTCCACCCCCACCCCCTCTCCGGTCTATCAACCTCACTTTATCCTCCTTCCACCTATCGCATTCCCAATGCCCTCCCTAGCCTGCTTGGCACACCAGCCTCATTCCTGAAGAAGGGCGTATGTCCGAAACGTCGATTCTCCTGCTCCGTTGATGCTGCCTGACCTGCTGCGCTTTTCCAGCAAGACATTTTTCACCTTTAGCCTCCAGTCTTCCATGATGTTAAACTCGAAAGTTCAAGCATTCTATATTGTACACAGAGGCTGTGTAAAATGCACCTTATTAATGTTATTATTCCTGAAAAGCTGCTTCAGTACAAGGTTATTAATTCGTCATTCTGACCACACAATGCCAAATCCAAAATAACCTGCTCTCTAGTTTGCTTCACAACATAATCTTCAACCCACCTCATATACACTTACGGAATGTATTTTTCACAACATGAGCCCTCACTTCGTTAATGCAGTTTAGATGCAACTTGAGACCATCTAATCAGATTGCAGTATCCACAATACTTGCATATCTAATTTCCAGAGTATATGATACTGAGATTATCTGCTATAGTTTTGGTTTTGATATATAACACACCAATATTTGCTTCTCCTTGCTATCTGTAAGCTCTATCTAAACTGATTGTGTGGAAGCTGAGGGACAGGTCTGTGTCATTATTAGTGACATATTTGGACAAGACATTCAAGGAGCCTCACCTCGACGCGGAGATGATCTGATGAAATGTCCTGTAATACAGGATAAGCATCGATATCCTCCCCGCTCTGTCAGGATAAGAGTTACCGGACACTCTCTGCTCGTTCACACTCACTGTACATCTGTTATAGCACCTACCCGCGAACAAGGCTCATGCTCGCTCACATTCACTCTATGTCTGTTACAGCACCTACCTCCGAACAAGGTTCACGCTCTATTTCCAGATAAGGCTCAGGCGCTACCACTCTCACGATTGAATTCAGTAACTTTCTTCCACACTTTCTCTGTCACCTATGCAATACCCCCCCCCCCCCCCCCACCCCCCCCCCCACCCCCACCCACACACACACACACACACACTAATAATACTATATGGATTCAAAATTGTCGAATGACTCATTCCAGACACCTCACAGTACGCCCCGACTACACCGGCACTAACAGCAGGGTCACCCATTCCCACTCTCGCCCCCCCCCCCCCCCACCTCCCTTTCTCCCATTCCAGGAGGAAGCGCCTGGAATAAGACAGAAAGGCAAAGCCGGGTGGTGGAGTGCCCGATATCCATTCCCTCACCCCCTCCCCTTGCCATGTGGGTAGGACACTGGTACGAGCCAGAGAGGACTGGGACGCCTTGTGTGGAGATTCTGAAACATCCACGTCCCACCAAACGATGAAGGAGCAACGTTCAGTGAAAGACAATTTCACTTTAAACCCACTGGCAGTTCGAACGACAGTCCTTTCACATCCAAAAAAAAGACACACATACCTCGCTGCACAGAGATGCAGACACAGAAATACACAGATGTATTGGTAAACACCCCAATATACGAACACACACAATACTTACATGAGATAGGCATACACACAGGTAGAACCACACAGAGACAGATACAGTCACATACAAATAGAGACAAACACAGTTAAGAAACACACAGGCTGATACACAGACAGACAGACGTAAATACACAAACACACAGAATACAAGCACACGTATATATATGCACACACACACATACACACATACAGATGCATACACACAAACACACACAGGCAGACACACAGAGGAACAGAAACTAGTGTCATTAAGATGCAAATCGATATGCTTTGGATTTGTAAGGGTATCAAGGATTCGAGAGAGAAAGCAGAAGAATGAGGTTGAGGTACATATAAGAAATTATTGAACGGAATTTTAGACTCGATGGGTCGAATGGCTTCATTCTGCTCCTTGATTTAATGTTCTTGTGGTGTTATGCTATCAGGTATTCTCTTTCTGAGACAGCAACAGAGAATGGGTTTGTTAAATATTTGATTGGAAAGGGTCAGCGGGAATGTGGGGTAGGTTTGAAGTCCCGAATGCTTTCTGTTTATTCCTAATTATTGTGTCCTATTGTGAAAAGAAGTGGTGATTTGATGTTAGGTTAACACGGTTTAAAATAACGGGTCCCAAAATTAAATAACGACGTCCCTTTCACTTTAGTGTTGTGCTATCTGAGGTGTCCTCATCTTCAGGGAGCAGTGAAGACTCGGTTATTGAAGATATTCAACGCTGAGCTTGACTGATCTTTGCTGGACAGGAGAGTCAATGTTTATTGGGAACAGACAGGAGACGGATAGTCAGACACAATCGGTTTAGTTATGAGCATTCTGAATGGTGCAGCCAAAAGGCCAACTGCTGCCCCTACCCCATGCGCTGTGCCCTCAATCCACCCCTCGAGGCTGTTACAGAGATGTACTGCTGCCCTTACCCCTTGTGTTGTTCCCTCTATCCACTCCTTAAGTCTATCACAGAGATATACTGCTGCCCCTTCCCCTTGTGTTGTTCTCTCAATCACCCCGAGGCTCTTACCGAGATATACTGCTGCACCTACCTCATGTGTTTTCACTTAATCCACCCCTCGATGCTGTTACAAGGTAGGGGCCCACCCTTTTCAGTCAGGCAGGATCGTTACAATGAGACAGGAGAAGACCATTCTGTCCCTTGAAGGAGTTACATAGGAATAGAGAATAAAGTAATTCAGCTCGTTAAGTACATTGCACAGCCCAGGAGGAGCCCATTCAACTCAGGATGGGGATGCTGTCGCTAACAGGAAATAGAGAGTAGAGATAAATGTTTATTTTCAGGTTGCAAAGCTGTAGCTAGTATAGTGCTCTAGAGATCATTGTGGGATCATCAATGACAAATAATCTGTATCAAAGATCTGGAGGAAGGGAACTGAATGGCGTGAAGCTCAATTAGCGCATTACCAAGATGATCGTTCAAGATGTCGTCAAATAGAGGTACTGAGTCTGCAATGTGACACAGACAGGGAAGGTTAGTGAGCAAACCTTCAGCAGAAAGAACTTAAGGTGAGTTGTCTACTGTGGCAGGAAGGATAAAACATTGGCGAACAATTTAAATGGAGAGAGATTGCAGTACTCTGTGATACAGGCCGTTTCCATGTTCCTGGGACATGAATCATATGAAGTCAGTCTGCAGATGCAGCAAATGATTTGGAAGGTAAGTGGAATGATGCTGTTTCTGGCAAATGTTATTACGTTTAATGAGGAATATTTTACTGCATCTGAACGGGACATTGCTGAGACCACATCGGATACACTGTGTGCAGTTTTGATCACCTAAAAAATATATAATTCTTTCAGAAGATTTTCATAGATGTTTCCCTTCACACATTCCTGGAAGGAAGGCCTTTTGTTATGGGGGATTATCAGTTTTGATCTGAGATGAGAAATCTTCTTGAACCATACATGACTTTTTGAAAGGTGTTTCAGCTGGATGCATGTTTCCTCTTGTGAAGGAGTATAAAGCTAGAGAACAATTTTAAGAATAAAATGTATTGATATCAAAACACGTATTTTGTAGACACCGACCGATATTTACAAATTACACAGATGCATATAAACATGTCATCAGATGATAAAGCAAGGACATGTTTTTCTAATGAAAGGCACTGTGTACAACAACAGCGATGATGCACCTTCATATCGACCATTAACATCCATTCCAGAGAATGCTCCAGGAGAGCACACATGGCCCAGTTTGATGTTCAGTTGACATTATTGTATGGTTCAACACAGAGAGGGAGAAAAATGCTCCCTGTCTGAGAAGCAGCAGCTGATTGATCCCTCTCTCTTACTTTGTCCACGCGATAGCAAAATGTGAGACCATAAAATCCCTGAGTTATCTTCACCACTTGTGAAGGATTCCTATTGAGGACTCATTGGAATCTCTCCACTGCTGGTAGCAAAGGTGGTTCCGCCAAATCCAACTGTTCTACAAATAAATCCCATTACCAGCAGCTTGTGTGAGCAGAATAATTTAAAAGGCAGAAGAACAATTGGGACACTCTATCTTGTACCATTTGTTGCGAGTTCAACTTCCTGCATTTCACATTTTTCTCAACAATGACCCAGTCTGAGTCCTATACAATTGGTCATATCACGAAACTGGCTACATTTAAAATTTGCTGTAGCCAGTGATAGAGTGGGACTGGAAAAGGACACAGTGACCCTCCAACATTTGTCGCAACACGAATGAGAAAGTCTTATTGGACTGTTCAAGTGGGAATTCCCTTTACCAAACGTTTGTGGTGCCTGGATGTTTGCATTTGTTCAAAGTTGTGCTGTATTCAAACATTTCACAGAAAAGTGCATGTAGGAAAATTGTATACAGACAGAAAAGTGCTGCGGAAACCACAATCAGAGCAGCTATGATCTTAGTGTCTTATGGATCAGTGACAACTTGTCTAATGACCCACTCCTGCTCCTCAGTCCTATGTTCCTATGTTCAATTCAGCACCTCAAATTCCTGCACTGGTGCTGACGGGGGCATCTTGCTCAAAATAGCAGGTCCACAGTAATACAGGATCTTATCCATTCCTTCCAGGATGTCACACATAATTTGGTGTGGGTTTGAAAATGTTAGTTCAAAACCCAGGCTGGGTTCGAAAGACAACTCTGGTCTCTTGACAGAGTGTCTCCTCTCTTAAACTTGTGCTTCATTTGTTGGTCATGGCATAGACCCAGATTCACTGTTCATTCAGCCCCCAGACCTCACTAAGTGATGACTCATAAAGTACTTTGCTCTCTCTGATGGCAACGTTCAATAACAGAACGTGCAGCAAAATTACAACCATTAACTTTGTAATTACAGAATATGAGAACATAAGGAACAGGATCAGGTCGTTCGGATAATCAAGCCATTGTATATGATCATGGCACATCTACTGTTCGTATTAACTCATCTTTAATGTCCAATTCTTCACACCCCCTCAGCTCTCTGACAGGTCAAAAATCCATCTACCTCCTTTTTAAATACTTTCAGTGATGTAACTCCCCTTGCTCTCGAGACAAGATAATTCCTGGCATTCACTACCCTCTGTGAGAGGAAAACACTCCCCACACAGACACCGTCACCTATTGATATGAACAAGAGGGGAACACAGGGGCTCGGCAAAGAGTGAATAGCTTTGATATCAAGGCAGTATTTGATTGAGAATGTCATCGGAAGCACCATCTTGTTTGAGCTTAATGGGAATCAGTTGTCCTCTCCCCACTGGCTGGGGTCTTTCAGAGCACAAAGGAAGATGCCTGTGGGTGGGGGCCGAAAATCTTCTCAGTCCCGGGACATCACTTCAGGAGATCCTCAGGGTAGCTTCCTCAGCACAAACATCTTCAGCTGCGTCATCAATCTCTTTCCCCATCATAAGACCGGAGGTGGGGATGGTCACTGAGGGTTACACAACCTTCAGAATATTTTGTCTCCCATCAGCTCCTGATGCAGCCTGTGTATGTGTTCAGTAAGACCCGGACAGCATTCAAGCTTGTGCTGTTAAAGTGTCGGTAACATTCATGTAACAGTGCTGTCAGACACAGTTAAAAGAGGAGCTCATTCAACATATCAAGCTGGTTACGTACAGAAATGTGGAAGCCATTCAGCCCATTGAAACTACTGAACAGAAGAGTGACAGCCCATTCAATACTCCTGCTTGTTCCACAGGAAGAGAAGGGGTCTGGTCAGTACATCGAGCTGTTAAACAGGATAAGGTATAGCCCAATCAGACCCTTGAACCTGTTCCATGGGACTTGGAGGAGGCCATTCAGCCCCATTAGATAATTATACATGAACAGGAGGGTGTTATTGATGCTCCAATATGATAAACCAATGGAGCAGAGACTGCACTCATGGATGGATCTACGAGGTTCCTCGTGGGTCCATTGCCGGTGGAATGTCTGCTACTTTAATGTGGATTACTGGCAGTGAGGAGGGAAGCCAGATGTTTTGTATCTAGTCACAAAGAGGCATCGTCCTTCTCTGAGTAAACAAACACATGTTCTCCATGGAGGTCAGAAGATGATGGGAATAGTTAACTGCTTTAGAATGAAATTATTGTGGCTGCTGTCAGGATTTTGGAAAACACACACCAAATGCACTATATTCAAATTCTGACCCTCTCTCTCTCTCCCTCTTTCTCTCTCTTTCTCTCTCTCTCTCTCTCTCTCTATCGATATAGGTAGTGGGGGTAGGGTGAGGCTAACGTCCTCAAAGGCTCTTGTAACCCGAGTAAAACAAGCCATGGATTTTATCACCGTATCAATGTCTGTTTAGAACATCATGAGAGACTGTCCATTCCCCTTAAGTTTCAATGCAATCATCTTTTACTCTCTCACAGCGCTAAAGATTAATCTTCGTTCACCCCTCATCTTACCAACATTCCAGGGATTAGCCTGGTGAAAAACCTTTGCACTCTGTCTGTGGCAGGGCGATTATTTCTTATAAAGGAAAGAAAATCTGTCCACAATGTCCCAAAGACTGCCTCAACAACACTCTCAGGTTTGATCACAAGAATTAATTTTCCTCACTGAGACACCTCCGTTTCTTTCCTCTGACGTAAAAAGCCTTTTCTTCTCGCTACACGCGCCTGACGTGGAATTTAAAAGCTCCTAAAATCTATATGTGAGCATCAACAAAGCCAGCACCAGAGGTGCTACGGGAGATGAACATCACACTCAGAGGAAGACTAAGAAAGAGTGCACTTGAAATAAGGAATGGTCACCACATGAATGGAACTGAGCTGTAGGAAAATGGGAAACAGGCAGAGGAAGGGAGCTATCTTTCCTTTTGTTCCTCCCTCATAGGTCAGGCCAGCATGTTATGCCTATCTTGAACTGAGTGGCTGGTTCAGCTATTCCACAGGTCAGTAAAAAGTAAAACACATTGCTGTGGGTTTGCAGTCACACAGAGACCTGATCAGCGAAGGATGACCCATTGCATTCACTAAAGGACATGAGGCAAGCCGATGGGCTTTTTAAACTTAATGATGATGGCTTCACTTCAATGCCACCAATTTCCTTCATATTAACAAATTATTATTCTGTGGCTCTAGATCATGAGTCAATGACTTGAGCACGATGCATTATCTTCCCGTCAGACAGTTTCTGTGCAGAGAACAAGTTAAACATTTCAAGTGCCATTATTTTGTGATTGACATGTGGTTAGAAGGGGCTTGAAACAGGTGATTCCGGATTTAACAGAGGCCCAAATGATGGTTTACTCAGAAGGTGCACTGTGGCTGAGGAGGAGACGGGGATATCATGATGGCGTTTTTGGACAGAATTAGCGAGTGGGGACGATATGGAGATATCGATCTGTGCAGGGCTAGAAGGATTATGGAGTTTTAGAGTTTCTCCTCACATATTGATGAGTCATTTGAAAGTAGTAATTTGCTCATTATAATTTCTAAGAAATTGAATTTTTCATTGGAGCTGAAAACGATGACTTCCACATTTCCTAATTTCAATAACATGAACACCAATTCAGTTTAACCTGCTTTAACAGACAGTTAGAATGACCTACCAGGAACACCAACTATAGCGAGGATGGGATAGTAACCAGCTTGAATAACCATCAGTACATCATAGATCCTCCATACTAATGATATCCAAGGTTGGGAAAGCCAGTAAAGACTAGTGGATAAACTCCTGTCCATTGTTGGATCATTCCAGTATAATGTTCTCAGATTCTGATATCTCCTCCCTGTCTCTCTGGAGCTGCTGACCCCTGTTAGTACTGTCGGCGATGCTCCCACTCATACTATGGGATAACACATTGAACTTAATCCTTAATTAATAAAAGAGGCAAGCCCTCCAGTGACACATTTAGGATCCACAGAGACTGACATTAATCACAGTCACTGAACAAATAGCTGCAGCCAACGCCTTTCAATTTAATACTATTTTATTACAATTCAAAATAATGATTAACATTTACACAGTCTGGATTGGATATGCGAGGGTGACTGAGGGAACGAATGTTGAGTCTGGTAGATTAATTGTGCGCAACCATTCAGTCTGCATTGGATATGGAAGTAATGCCAGAGGTTTATCGGAACACCAACATGCTGCTCTGCTTATAAATGGAAACATAGACCCTGTAACTACTGCTGAAGCATGACAATATCAGTAAGAGATTGAGAGAACTTTTATAGGCCATGATCTGGAGAGAATATATACTTAAGACAGCGTGGGGTTATAATAGACAAGTGGGGTTAACAGAGAATTGTACCTAAGAGACAGTGGGGTCTCCAGATGTTGGAGAATTAAGTGTAGTTAAAGCATGACAGTGGACAAGGCACAGTAGGTCAGGCAGCTTCCGAGGAGCAAGAGAGTCAACGTTTCAGGCACGGCCCTTCTTCAGAACTGCGAAGGAGTAAAGGGGCTGACAAATAACTGGTGGTGGGGGTGAGGCTGGGGGAAAGGTTGGTGATAGGTGGGCGAAGGTAGAAGGTGATAGTGATAGGTCGGTGGGGAGTTCGAGTGGGTCGGTGGAAAGGAAGATGGACAGGTAGGTTCCCACAAGCAGGTGGATCTGAGTCGGAGGGTTGGATCTGGGATCTGGGTCGTCGAGGGGAGATTTGCAAATCAGTGAGTTCAATGTTCATGCCGTGTGTTTGTCGGATCCCGAGGCAGAACATGAGGTGTTTCTGGCGACATCCTGGTATATCTCTTCTGAACTCTCTTCAGCTTAATAATCTCCTTCCAATAACAGAACTACACACAGTACCGCAGAAGAGGCTTCATCAATGTCCTGCACAATCTCAGCATGACTTCTCAATTTCTAACCCCAAATGTCTCAGCAATGAATTAGCCTTAAACAGCTTGTCTATAAGTGCCACAAACTTCTGTGAATTCGATCTGCACCTGTGGGTCCCTCTTTTCTACAACACTACCTACGCACTACTATTAATTGCATAAGCCCCCTACTTTTTATTTTACCAAAATGCAATACCTCAGCCCAGTGACTGATATTACTGCCCCCTCACCCTCCTGCTTCAGGTTTAAAAGACCCTCCCCTCTCCAGAAGGCCGACAAACACAGACCTTGAGTTTCCCAAAGACCAAAAGCTTGATTTGCTTTGTGCAAGCAGAGTGAGGAGAGGGTAAGGAGAGGCTGGAAAGTAAACTGATGCCTTGTATCACTTAATAATTTCAGGAAGAGGGAAGCCACATGTCAGAGGTTGGAAATAGTGGCCAGTGTTTTTGGCCAGAAATTGTGCTCTTTCCTCACCTCTGGTGTTCAGTATTGATATCTGTTCGAGATCCCTCCTAGTGCAGAGTGTTTCTGCAAGATTTCTTGCCCTAATATTGCAGATTACAGATAATAGCCATCTGAGCTGGAAATCATAGCCAAGCAATTAAAGAAGTTCATTGTTCATCTCGATGGCAGAGCACGTGCACTCATCATCTTATAGTTGAGGCTCATACATTTTATTTGTTGAAGAATGAGAACTGTTGCCTGTGTTTTTCAGTTATGTTAATCAGAATGTAATAAATCCATATAGAGCTGAAACCTGACACTTAACATTCTGGGCATGGTTTAAGTCTTGTGTCGTGGGTAGCACCCCTGCCCATGGGTCAGAGCTCTGGATTCGATTCCCTTCCATGAACTTGTGGTAGTGTCACTTTCTCTGGAAAAGACTATCTCGATTCTGTTGTGGGGATGTGTCACAATATGTTCAAAGAAGGCTGATGAACACACAGGAGAATCATGTTGCAGCTTTAGGGGCTTTTTTGAGTGGTGGTAGTGCCCTGACCTCGGAGCCTAAAGGTTCACATCCCACAGAAATGTTTCATTATATGTCTGAGCATATGGATTAAAATTATTTTTGAAATGTGACTTGATGGAGTCCATGCAAGGACTGCACAAAACACTACATAGGACAAACATAGAGACAGCTAACGATCCATATCCATGAACACCAACTAGCCACGAAACAAACTATCCTTAGTAGCCACACACGAAGATGTCAAGCAACATGAGTTCGACTGGGACAACACTATTATTATAGGACAAGCCAAACAGAGAGCAGCCAGGGAAATCCTAAAGACATGGCACTCATCCTCAGATTCTATCAACAAATACATCGACTTGGACGCAATATACCGGCCACTGCAGCGGACAGTTGGAACTGACAACAGGAATCGGCAGAGACAAGCCACTATAAATGCTAGAGGAAACATCGCATAAGGGCTTCACTGGAGGCTCCCAAGCACTGAGGATGTCAACTAGAGAGGGGACGAAACGTCTGCAACATAAATTCCCAGCTCGGTGAACAGAACCACAACAGATATAGACAGAAGCACAGACAAACTACCCTCCACCACCACGTAGTCTCCTGCCAGTAAACAGTTGTACACAGAAACACACATACAACCCTACACCACCAGGTTGTTTCAGGCTATTGATCAGATATATACAGAAACACACACACACACACAATCCCCCTCGACCACTCTGTCTCCGACCATTAAACAGAAATACACAGCAATGGACACACACAACCCTCTAACAACACGCTGTCTCCTGCAATTCAACTGATATATAAATAAAACACACATGCACACAACCATCCATCGCCACCCTGTCTCCCGCCATTAAACAGGGATACACAGAAACACATACACACCAACCTGCACCAATATCTGTCTCCTGTTATTAAACAGTTATTGACAGAAACACAAGCACACAACCTTCCACCACTAGCCTGTCTCCTGCCATTAAACAGATATATGCAGAAACACACATACAACCCTCCATCATCACGCTGTCCCCTTCAATTAAATATATATACACAGAAACACACACGCACAACCCTCCACCAAAACTCTGTTTCCTGCCACTAATCAGATATGCAATGAAACACACAACACAACCCTCCACCACCACGTTGTCTCCCGCTATTAAGCAGATATACATAGAAGCACACACACGCATACACACACACACAACGCTCCACTAACACCCTGCCTACGGTCAATAAACAGATATACACAGAAACACACACACACACAATCATCCACGACCGCACTGTCTCCTACCATTAACAGATATAAACAGAAACACACACATACAACCCTCCACGACCATCCGATCTCCTGCCATTACACAGATCTACACAGAAAACCACACACACACTCACAACACAATGGTACACCATCACACACTCTCCGGCAATTAAACAGGTATAAACAGAAACACACACACATCTCGACACCATTCCTCTCTCTCCTGCCATTAAACAGACATACACGAAACACAAACACACAACCCTTCACCACCACATTGTTTTCTGCCAGTAAACAGACATACACATAAACACACACACAACCATCCATCGCCGCCCTGTCTCCCACCATTAAACAGGGATATACAGAAACACATACACACCAACCTGCACCAATACCTGTCTCCTGTTATTAAACATATATGGACAGAAACACAAGCACAAAACCTTCCAGCACCACCCTGTCTCCTGCCATAAAACAAATATATGCTGAAACACACACACACAAAACCGTCCACCACACCCTTTTTCCTGCCATTAATCAGATCTACACTGAAACACACAACACAACCCTCCACCACCACATTGTTTTCTGCCATTAAGCAGATATACACAGAAACACACTCAAACACAACCTTCCACTAACACCCTTCCACCTGTCAATAACAGATATACACAGAAACACATACAAAACTAAACCACATCTTTCTCCTTCCATTAAACAAATATAAACAGAAACACGCACACACAAGCCTCTACGAATATCCTGTCTTCTGCCATTACACAGATATAACAGAAACACACACACATATACACACATACACTCTCTCCAGCGATTAAGCAGGTATAAATAGAAACACAAACCCATCTCGACACCATCACCCTATCCCCTGCCATTAAACAGACATACACAGAAACACACACACACAACCCTCCACCACCACATTGTTTTCTGCCATTAAACAGATATACATAGGAACACGCACAACCCCTTACACCCAATTTGTTTCCTGTCATTAAGCAGATATACACAGAAACATACACACACAATCCTCCACGACCACCCTGTATCCTGCATTTAAGCAGATACATACAGAGATACACACACATAACTCCAGCACCACCCTGTCTCCGGCCATTAGACAGTTATACACAGAAACACACACTCACCACTCTCCACCACCAAGCTGTAACCTGCTATTAAACAGACATTTACAGAAATATACAGACAACCCTCCAACACCACCCTGTCCCCTGTCATTAAACAGATATGCACCGAAACACACACACACCCAACCCTTCATCACCACCCTGTCTCCTACAATTAAACAGATATACACAGAAACACGCACACACACACCCGACCCTTCATCCCCACCCTGTCCCCTGTCATTAAACAGTTATACACAGGAACAACAAACACGCACTACCGTCCACCACCGCCCTGTTCCTGTCATTAAAAAGATATGCACTGGAACACGCACACACACACCCAACCCTCCATCACCAACCTGTCTCCTGCAATTAAACAGATATACACAGAAACACACACACAATCCTCCATCAAAACCTTGTTTCCTTCCATTAATCAGATATACACTGAAACACACAACTCAACCCTCCACCATCACGTTGTCTCCTGCTATTAAGCAGATATACACAGAAACACACACACACTCTCCAGCGATTAAGCAGGTATAAACAGAAACACACACACATCTCGACACCATCACCTTGTCCCCTGCCATTAAACAGACATACACAGAAACACACACACAACACTCCACCACCACATTGTTTTCTGCCATTAAATAGATATACGCAGGAACACACACACACGCACACACAACCCTTGACACCCAATTTGTTTCCCGTCATTAAGCAGATATACACAGAAACAAACACACAACCGTCCACGACCACCCTGTATCCTACAATTAAAAATATACATACAGAAAAACATACACAAAACTCCAGCACCACCCTGTCTCTGGCAGAAACACACACTCACCGTCCTCCATCACCATCTCCACAGTGTATCTAACACACCCCGGTCCCAGTGAGAGAGGGGGAAAGGACAGTGTATCTTACACAGCCAGGTCCCAGAGAGAGATGTCTCCTGCTATTAAACAGAAATTTACAGAAACATGCAGACAACGCTTCACCACCACCCTGCCCCCTGTCATGAAACAGTTATACACAGAAACACACACTGACCATCCTCCACTACCACGCTGTCTGCTGCTATTAAACAGAAATTTGCAGAAACATACAGCAACTCTCCACCACCACCCTGTTTCCTGTCAATAAACAGATATACATGGGAACACAAACACACACAATCCTCCATCACCACCCTGTCTCCTACGATTAAACAGATATACACAGAAACACGCGCACACCACCCTCCACCACCGCTCTGTCCCCGTCATTAAACAGATATGCAATGAAACACACACATATCTCTCCACCACCGCCCTGTCCCCAGCACTTAAACAGATATACACAGAAAGACACACACAACCCTCCATCACCACCCTGTCTCCTGCCACTGAGCAGATACACACAGAAATGCACACACACAACCCTCGAGCATCACCCTGTCTCCTGTCATTAAACAGATATACACTGAAACACACATACAACCTTCCACTAACGCCCTGCCTACTCCCCTTAAACAGATATACACAGAAACGCTCATACATGCACAGCCCTCCACCACCACACTGTCTCCTGCCAGTAAGCACATAGACACAGAAACACAGACACTCTACATTCCACCACCACACTGTCCCTTGCCATTAAATAGATTTACGCCAAAACACACACACACCAGCCTCTTCCACCATTGTGTCCTGCAATTAAACCGATATATACAGAAACACACACATCCCTCCTCCACCACACTGTCTCCTGTCATTAGACAGTTACACACAGAAACACTCACACACACTATCTTCCACCACCACCCTGTCTGCATCCCTTAAATAGATGTATATAGAAACACACGCACACAACAATCCACGAGCACCCTGTCTCTTGCTATTAAACATGTACACACAGAAATACACACACAATCCTCCATCAACACTCTCTCCTGCCATTAAATAGATATACACAGAAACACGCACACATACAGAACCCTCCACCACCAGCCTGTTTGCTGCCATTAATTAGATATACACGTAAACACACACACACACCTCCCCAATCACACACTCTCCGGTGATTAAACAGATATAAACAGAAACACACACATCTCGACACCAAATCCCTGACTCCTGCCATTAAACAGACATACACAGAAACACACATACAACCCTCCACAACCACATTGTTTTCTGCCATTAAACAGACATACACAGACAAGCACACAAACACACACGTGCGCGCGCACAGACACACACGCACACACAACACTTCAAGCGCAATTTCTTTCCTGTCATTAAGCAATTAAACAGATATTTACAGAAACATATAGACAACCCTCCACCACCACACAGACTCTTGTCATTAAACAGATATACACAGAAGCACGCACACCCATCCTCCAACACCACCCTATCTCCTGTCATTAAACAGAAATGCACTGAAACACACACACATCCCTCCACCATCACAGTGTTTCCTGCCTTTAATCAGATATACACAGGAACAGACACTCAAGACGCTACACCACTACCAATCTGTCGCCAGACCTTAAATAGATACTAACAGAAACACAACTCACACAACCCTACAAGACTAATCTGTCTCCTGCCATTAAACAGATATACACAGAAATGCACACACACACACATTACCCTCTACCACCACCCTGTCTCCTACCATTCAACACATACAACCTTCCACGAACATCCTATCTACGCACAAACCTCCAACACCACCTTGTTCTCCTGCCATTGAGCAGACATATACAGAAATACACACACACAACCCTCCACCACTTCCCTTTCTCTTGCCCTTAAACAGATCTACCAGAAACACACACACACAAACCTCCACGACCACCCTGTCTCCTACCTATAAACAGATATACACAACAACACATACACAAATCCCTCCACCACCACACTGTCTCCTGCAATTAAACATATATACACAGAAACGCACACACCATCCTCCTCCACCACCCTGTCTCCTGCAAATAAACAGATATACACAGAAATATACACGCATATCTTCAGCACCACCCTGTCTCAAGTCATTAATCAGTTATATACAGAAACGCACAGACAACCCTCCAACACCACCCTGTTCTCCTGCCATTGAGCAGATATTAACAGAAATACATGCACACAAACCCTCGACCTTTACCCTGTTTACTGCCCTTAAACAGTTATACACCGAAACACAGACACATACAGAACTCTCAACCACCACTCTGTTTCCTGCATTAACCAGATATACACAGAAACACACACACAACCCTCCACGAACACCAGTCTGTCTCCTGTCATTAAGCAGACATATACAGAAAAACGCACACAACCCTGAACCACCACCCTATCAACTACCATTAAACATACATGCACAGAACGGTCCACCATCACACACTGTCCGGCAATTAAACAGGTATAAACAGAAACGCACACGCATCTCGACACCATCCCCCTATCTCCTGCCATTAAACAGACATACACAGAAACACACACACATATAGAGCCCTCCACCACCAGTCTGTTTGCTGCCATTAATCATATATATATATATACACACACACACATATATACACACACACACACACACCTCAATCACACACCCTTCGGTGATTAAACAGATATAAACAGAAACACAAGCTTCTCGATACAAACACCCTGTCTCCTGCCATTAAACAGACATACACAGAAATACACACAACCCTCCACCACCACATTGTTTTCTGCCATTAAACAGACATACACAGAAAATAAAAGACACACACAGACACCCCACCTACCAACACTCTTTCTCCTGGCATTAAACAGATATACACAGAAACACACAAACCCAATCCTCCACCACCACCCTGTTCTCGTGCCAATGAGCAGATATACACAGAAATACACACATAAAACCCTCGACCAATAGCCTGTCTCCTGCCATTAAACAGATATACACAGAAACACACACACACAACCCTCCATCATCACGCTGTCTCCTTCAATTAAATAGATATACACAAAAACACATACACATCACTCCACGAAAACCCTGTTTCCTGCCATTAATCAGATATATAATGAAAGACACAACTCAACCCTCCACCACCACGTTGTCTCACGCTATTAAGCAGATATAAACAGAAACACACACACACAGAGACACACACACACATCCACTAACACCCTGCCTATGGTCAATAAACAGATATACACAGAAACACACACACAATCATCCACGACCATACTGTCTCCTTCCATTAAACAGATATAAACAGAAACACACACATGCAACCCTCCACGACCATCCTGTCTCCTGCCATCACACAGATCTACACAGAAACACACACACACACTCACACACATAATGGTCCACCATCACACACTCTTCGGCAATTAAACAGGTATAAACAGAAACGCACACGCATCTCGACACCATCCCCCTGTCTCCTGCCATTAAACAGACATACTCAGAAACACACAGATACATACAGAACCCTCCACCACCAGCCTGTTTGCTGCCATTAATCAGATATACACGTAAACACACACACTCCTCCCCAATCACACACTCTCCGGTGATTAAACAGATAGAAACAGAAACACACACATCTCGACACCAACACCCTGACTCCTGCCATTAAACAGACATAGACAGAAATACACACACACACACACACACACACCTTCAACAGCAATTTGTTTCCTGTCATTATGCAATTAAACAGATATTTACAGAAACATATAGACAACACTCCACCACCACCCGGTCTCCTGTCATTAAACAGATATACACAAAAACACGTGCACCCATTCCTCTAACACCACTCTGTCTCCTGCATTTAAACATATGTACACACAAACACACAGACACACCACCCTCCTCCACTACCCTGTCTCCTGCAATTAAACAGATATATACAGAAACATAAACGGATATCTTCAGCACCACCCTGTCTCCTGCCGTTAAACATACATACACAGATACACACACGCACACACATGCACACACAACCATTGACCACCAATTTGTTTCTTGTCATTAAGCAGATATACACAGAAACACACACACAACCCTCCACTGCCTCCCTGTCTCCTTTGATTCAATAGATATATACGAAGAACGCACACACACAACCCTCCACTACCACCCTGTCTCCTACAATTCAACAGATATATACAGAAACACATGCACTCAACCCTCCACTATCACCCTGTCACCTGCCATTAAACCGATGTATGCAGAAACTCACACACACAACCCTCCACCACCACCTTATTTCCTGCCATTAAGTAGATATACACACAAACACGCATTCTACACTCCACCATCACCCTGTCTCCTGCCACTAAACAGATATACACAGAAACACACACACACAAACAGAACCCTCCACCACCATCATGTTTGCTGCCATTAATTAGATATACATATAAACACACACACACAACCCTCCACCATAACACACTCTCCGGCAATTCAATAGATATAAACAGAAACACAAAAACATCTCAAAACCATCACCCTGTATCCTGCCATTAAACAGACATGCACAGAAACACACACACACAAAAAAACCTCCACCACAACCCTGTCTCCTGCCATTAAACAAATATACGTAGAAATACACAAACACACAACTGTTAATCATCAAATTATTTTCTGCCATTAAACAGATGGACACAGAAACACATACACAGACACAAAACCCCTGACCAACATCTTGTTGCCTGCCATTAAGTAGATATACACAGAAACACAAGCACAACACTCAACCGCCACCATGGCTCCTGCCATGAAACAGATATAATCAGAAACAAACGCATACCACCCTCCACTAACACCCTGTCTCCTGCAATTAAACAGGTATACACAGAAACACACACATAAACCTCCATCACCAGCCTGTCTCTTGCCAGTAAACAGATATACACAGAAACACACATACATACACAAACCTCCACCACCACCCTTAGTCCTGCCAGTAAGCACATAGACACAGAAACAAATACACTCTACCCTCCAACACCACTCCGTCTCCTGCCATTGAATAGATATACACAGAAACACACACACACACCATGTCTCCTGCAATTAAGCAAAATACACAGAAACAACCCTCCACCACCAACTTGCCACCTGCCAGTAAACAGTTATACACAGAAACACACACAGCACCCTCCACCACCACTCTGTCTCTAGCCCTTACATAGATAGACACAGAAACACACACGCACACAACCCACCACAACCATCCTGCCTCCTGACATTAAACAGATAGACACAGAAACCAATACAACACATCCCTCGACCACCACGCTGTTTCCTGCCATTAATCAAATATACACAGAACCACACACGTATAACCCTCCACAACCACTCTGTCTCCAGCCCTTAAACAGAGATACACAGAAACACACACACACAACCCTCCCCGACCACTCTGCCTCCTGGCATTAAACAGATATACAGAGGAACACACGCACAACCCTCCACCACAGCCCTGTTTCCTGCAATTAATAGAATATGCACAGAAACACACATGCACACAACCCTCCACCACCACCAGTCTGTCTCCTGTCATTAAGCAGATATATACAGAAAAACACACACAACCCTGCATCACCACCCTATCAGCTACTATTAAACAGACTTACACAGACCCTAAAAATAAAACACACACAGACACCCCACCTACCAACACTCTGTCTCCTGGCATTAAACAGATATACACAAACGCACTTACACACACACACACACACACACACTACCCTCCATCCTCCACCCTGTCTCTTACGAGTAAGCACATAGACACAGAAAATCAGACAACCTACTCTCCACCACCACCCTGTCCCCTGCCATGAAACAGATATACGCAGAAACTGACACACACATACACACACACACACAGCCTCCTGCCATTGGTCAGATATACACAAAAACACACACACACACCAAACTGTCTCATGCCATTAACCACATATACACAGAAACGCATTCACACACACACTCACTCAAACCTCCGTGACCACCCTGTCTCCTGTCATCAAACAGTTATACACGGAAATACACACACACAACCTTCCACAAAAATTTAAAACTGGGGGAACGGCAGTTACGATGCGATTAGGCAAGATTTAGGAAGCGTAGGATGGGGAAGGAACCTGCAGGGGATGGGCATATTAGGAATGTGGAGCTTATTCAAGGAAAAGCTCCTGAGTGTCCGAGATAAGTATGTACCTGTCAGCTGGCCGGGAGGAATGCTTTAGAGCGCAGGAGCTGTGGTTTACGAAGGACATGGAATCTCTGGTCAGGAGAAAGAGGGAGGCTTATGTTGGGATGAGATGTGAAGACTCAGTTAGGGCGCTTGACCGTTATAAGGTAGCCAGAAACGACCGAAAGAGAGAGCTCAGAAGAGCCAGGAGAAGACATGAGAAGTTGTTGGCGGATAGGATCAGAGTAAACCCTCAGACTTTCAATAGGTATTTAAGGAATAAAAAAATGACAAGGGTAAGATTAGGTCCAATCAAGGATGTTAATGGGAAGTTGTGTGAGGAGTCAGATGAGATAGGGGAAGCACTAAATGAATATTTTTCGATGGTATTCACTCTAGAAAACGACACTGTTGCCGAGGAGATTACTGAGATCCAGGCAACTAGTCTAGGTGGGATTAAGGTTCACAAGGAAGAGGTATTAGAAATCCTGTAGAGTGTGAAAGTAGATAAGTCCCCTGGACCGGATGAGGTTTATCCTAGGAATCTCTGGGAAGCCAGGGAGGAGATTGCCAAGCTTTGGCATTGATCTTTAAATCGTTATTGTCTACAGGAATAGTGCTAGGTGACTGGAGGATAGCAAATGTGGTTCCCTGTTCAAGAATGGGAGTAGAGACAACCCTGGTAATTATATACCAGGGAGCGTTACTTCAGTAGTTTGTAAAGTGCTTGGAAAAGGTTATAAGAGATAGGATTTATAATCACCTGGAAAATAATAATTTGATTGTGGATTGTCCACACAGTATTGTGAAGGTTACGTCGTGCCTCACAAACCGTATGGAGTTATTTGAGAAGGTGACCAAACAGGTAGATGAGAGTAAACCAGTTGACGTGGTGCATATGGGTTTCAGCAAGGCGTTTGATAAGATTCCCCACAGTAGACTATTGTACAAAATGCGGAGGAATGGGATTGTGGGAGTTATAGCAGTTTGGATCAGTAATTGGCTTGCTGAAAGGAAACAGAGTGGTGGTTGATGGGAAATGTTCATCCTGGAGTCCAGTTACTAATGGTGTGCTGCAAGGGTCGGTGTTGGGTCCACTGCTGTTCGTCATTTTTATAAACAACCAGGACGATGGAGTAGAAGGGTGGGTTAGTAAATTTGCAGATGACACTAAGGTCGGTGGAGATGTGGATAGTGACGAAAGATGTTGTAGGTTACAGAGAGATATAGATAAGCTGCAGAGCTGGGCTGAGAGGTGGAAAATGGAGTTTAATGCGGACAAGTGTGAGGTGATGCACTTTGGTCGGAGTAACCGGAATGCAAAGTACTGGGCTAATGGTAAGATTCTTGGCAGTGTAGATGAGCAGAGAGATCTTGGTGTCCAGGTACACAGATCCTTGAAAGTTGCCACCCAGGTTGACTGTATTGTTAAGAAGGCATACAGTGATTTAGCTTTTTTTTTAAATAGAGTGATAGAGTTCAGGAATCATTAGGTTATGCTACAGCTGTACAAAACTCTGGTACGGCCGCACTTGGAGTATTGTGTACAGTTCTGGTCACTGCATTATAAGAAGAATGTGGAAGTTTTGGAAAGGGTGCAGAGGAGATTTACTAGGATGTTGCCTGGTATGGCGGGAAAGTCCTCCGAGGAAAGTCTGAGGGACTTGAGGCTGTTTTCGTTGGAGAGAAGAAGGTGGAGAGGTGACTTAATTAGATTTTTAGATTACATTTTAGATTACATTACAGTTTGGAAACAGGCCCTTCGGCCCAACAAGTCCACACCGACCCACCCATACCCTTACATTTACCCCTTACCTAACACTACAGGCAATTTAGCATGGCCAATTCACCTGACCTGCACATCTTTGGACTGTGGGAGGAAACCGGAGCACCCGGAGGAAACCCACGCAGACACAGGGAGAACGTGCAAACTTCACACAGTCAGTCGCCTGAGGCGGGAATTGAACCCAGGTCTCTGGCGCTGTGAGGCAACAGTGCTAACCACTGTGCCACAATGCCGCCCACTGCCACCGTGCCTAAATGAAAGCCAAAACAGGAGACAGACCACCCGTCTGTCTCCTGTCATTAAGCAGAGACATACAGAAAAACAAACACATCCCTGCACCACCACCCTAACACCAACAGTAAACAGATAGACACGGAGAAAAAACACACAGACAACCCTCCACCAACACTCTGTCTCCTGGCATTAAACATATATACACAGAAACACACAAACACAACCCTCTACCATCACCACCCTGTCTCCTGCTATTTAACAGATATACACAGAAACACACATACACAGAAATACACATACACACAACCCTCCACCACAACCCTGTCTCCCCCAGGCTTTCATTAACAAGGGGATAGAGTTTAAGAGCCGTGAGGTTTTGCTGCAGCTCTACAAGTCCCTGGTGAGGCAATACTTGGAATATTGTATCTAGTTCTGGTCGCCCTACTATAGGAAAGATACAGAGGCTTGGGAGAGGGTGCAAAGAATGTTTACCAGGATGCTGCTTGGACTGGAGGGCTTGCCTTATGAAGAAAGTTTGAATAGGCTCGGACATTTCTTTCTGGAGAGGAGGAAGAGAGGAGACCTGGTAGAAGTGTACAAAATAATGAGAGGAATAGATAGAGTCAATAGCCAGAGAATTTTCCCCAAATCAGGATTGACTGGTACGAGAACTCATAGTTTGAAGATATTCGGAGGAAGGTATAAAGTAGATGTCAGATGTAGCTTCTTTTTGACACAGAGCGTTGTGAATGCCTGGAATACGTTACCAGAGGTAGTGGTGGAAGCAGAGTCATTGGGGACTTTTAAGCGACTGCGGAACATGCACATGGATAGAAGTGAGTTGAGGGGTGCGTAGGTTGTTACTATATTTTACATTAGGATTAAATCTCGGCACAACATCGTGGGTCAAAGGGCCTGTTCTGTGCTGCACTTTCTCTGTTCTTTGTTCTCTGACAATGTGAGGAGAAAGTGAGGTCTGCAGATGCTGGAGATCAAAGTTGAAACTTTATTGCTGGAACAGCACAGCAGGTCAGGCAGCATCCAGGGAACAGGAGATTCGACGTTTCGGGCACAGGCCCTTCTTCAGGCCCCATTCCTGTTCCCTGGATGCTGCCTGACCTGCTGTGCTGTTCCAGCAATAAAGTTTCAACTCTGACAATGTGAGTCGGCCTCTGACAAACTAATGCCAACTGCAAAAGATGTTTAAAGACTTCATTGAGTTGCAAAGTTGTCAGCACTATAATTATGTTTTGGTCATTGTTGATTTTTTTTTCCATGATGGGTTGAAGCTTACCCCACTTCTAACGCTACTGCTAAAATTGTTGTAAATATTTTACTCAAGGAGATTATTACCTGCTTTGGTATTAGCTTTTGTGTACGTTCTGACAATGCCTCCCATTTCATTGGAGATATTAATGAGGAATTATGCTCTCATTTTGGCATCCACCACCAACTTCATTGTGCTTATTGCCCACAGGCTGCAGGGTTCGTGGAGCATGGTGACTAGAGTCTGAAAACTAAACTTACCAAATGGACTTCTGAGACAGGTCTTTCCTGGGTTAGGGTGGAGCCTCTGGTATTGTTCCACCTACAAGGAACTCCTGTGGGGAAAACTTGCTTGTCCCCAGCCGAAATCATCTGAGGTCGAGCTATCCTCTCGCCTTGGGATGATGCTTCCTCCCCTATTCCTTTCAAATACATGACTAAGAATATGTCCTCCTGTGTTCTTTCTTTGACCAAAGTTTTGGGAGATCTTCACTCTAAGGTCTGTGCTACTCATGAAAAACTCCCCTCCCTCAACAATATCCCAACTGTTGAATATCCTAAATCTTTTATTCTCATCATGATTTGGACACGCTGCAGCCTCCAATCTCAATGGCAAGGCTTTTCCAGGGTTTCCACACCAGTCTGACTGCTGTAAAGGTTGCCGGGCATTCCGCCTGGGTTCACCTTCATCATTCCAAGGTCATTAGATGAGCGCCTTCCGGGGTGGGGGGGGGGGAGGGGGTGGTGGATTGTGGTGGTGGTGATGATGGAGATGGAGACGATGGGGAACTGGAAGACAAACCGGAATCAGTTTGTAACAAACCAGTCTACTATGATATAGCTGCATGTTCCGAATCATAATTTTTCATCTGTTTTACATACCCTGATCCTTAATGCAGAACGACCATTATGATGAAGATAGAACTTAGTCTGTTATGTGGACTCGTTGTCGCCAGCATTTGTGCTGAAGAGGGGGCTGTTTACCCGTGTGATCCTGAGCAACCAGAAACTTTGTACCGTTTAAGCTGAAAAAAGATGTCCTTACGTGCCCGAGAATCTGATTCCTTCGATGCATGGAATGTTACCAAGAATGACTGCCGCAATGGTCAACTGCACCAAGAAGATCGGACAGTTCATTTACAGAACAAGTCTCAATGGTCTTTACCTTGCCAAGGTGTTTTGTGCCAGTTTGATTTCAGTTGTCCTTTCGGTGTTCCTGGTAAGCGTTGCCTCTACTCAAAGAGGCCTAAATCGGCACGTCACAAAAGAGAAAGGGGGAGATGTCGTCCTTCACGAACAATTTGCTTTTGCAAAGTCATCATAAAATATTCAGCCAGCATGAAGTGGTCTGTTAAGTCCTCACATCAGCAAAGGACTCTTTGACCACTTTCCCCCTCCTGAATCCCAACTACGGAGTATGGAATACCTGTTAGGCACTTATCGGATATAATCTTTTCTTTGATTATTACTTATCCCCACCTGCTAGCCTGTGGAATTCCTATAATAAGTCCAGGGAAGCATATCCAATTTATTACAACTGTACAGGATGGGGATGCACTTAAGTGAATGTGACTATGTTTATTCCATGTGGCATGGTCCAATGTACCAACTGCTACTGCTTCACTATGGCGCCTCGCATCTCATGCATATGCGTACTGGAAGAGTGTATCTCTATTATTGTGGATATTCGGACTCTTTGTGGGGTTTAATGGCACACACCTTACTATGAGACCCCTAATAGCATCTCCAACTTGTCAATTGTGGGGCGGCAGGAACCAGTCTGGGACAATAATCACATCGCTTACTGAAAGACCCAGCACTTTTTATTGAACAGCTTTCACCCTAAGAGCCCAGTGCGACCATATTTTGCAGCTATGGACTACCCATATTTTCAGGGTAGTCACAAAGACAGGCCTGCGTCATATAGGGAAGCCCCCTCCATTATCTAAACTAAACCCGGATATTATTTTTGTCAGCCAAGACAAAGCGACTGTCTTCATTGTTCTTAATGAAATAGGTAATCCCTGTGCTGTAGCTGTAGGGGCAGTTTTCATGACTACTGTTCCCTGCCCAACTACCGGGGAATGGGGCTGGGGTTTCCCTACTAAACGTTCAGTTTCACCTGTATTCTGCGCGCATTGGAGGGGTGGTAAGGCTTTGGGTAACAGTAAAGCCCAGTTTCTGGCTTATACATTTCTCAGTACCTTTTCCTGAGGAGGATCTGCAGGAATTATTAGCAATGAAAATTGAAACTATCTTATTTATGGTCTAACCCGCTTGGGCAAGAAGACCGCTTGGACTTAGCAGGAGGTAAGGACATGCTCTTGGAATTACGTCTATCTCCTCAGCAAAACCGGTATGCCCTCGACTACCTACACGGCAAAGAGGGTCGGGCTTGTTCCATAGTAAAGGGCAAGTGTATGATGGGGATTACTGACCTCATAGAGAACATTACCAAGCAGGTAGATAAGATCTGCAACTTTGACAATCAAATGATAGAAGCCACTGTAAGACGAGATGATGTGGGCTGCTGTATCCACGAGTGTCCCCCTGAGAGCAATATGGTGTGGGATTGTATAGCCCAGAGTGTTCCCTTGACAGTGACATGTGTGCGCTGCTGCAGCCCGGAGTGTCCCCCTGACAGTGACATGGTGTGAGCTGATGTAGCCCAGAGTCTCCCCCTGACAGTGACGTGGTGTGGGCTGGTGTAAGCCGGAGTGTCACTGTGTCACTGACTTAAATGGAGTGTCATTGAGTCATAGAGTGATCGAGCATGGGAACCGGTCCTTCGTCCCAAACTGGACAGTGCTGAACATGCTGCCCACTCAACTAATTCCAATTGCCCACATTTGAACCATATCGCTCTCAACCCTTCCCATCTATGTATCAATTCATTTTTTACATGTTGCAATTGTACCTGGTCTCAACCACTTTTTCTGGCAGTCCATTCCATTTAAAAAACATTCTCTGCATAATGAAGTTGGCCCTCTGGTCCTTCTTAAATCTTTCCCCTCTCACCTTAAAAAATGCCCTGTCCGTAATCTCTGGAAAAATGACTCTGCGCATTCATCCTATCTATGGCCCACGTAAATTATGCATCTCCATAAAAACACCCCCTCATTCTCCTACATTCCAAGGGATGATATCCGAACCTGGCCCACCCCTCCTTATAACGCTGGCCTATTAGTCCTGACAACATCCTTGTCAAACTTCTTTGCACTCGTTTCAGGTTAACAGGATGACCAAAACTGTACACAATACTCCAAGTGTGGCCTCACCAACGACTTACAGAATGGTAGCATAATGTCCCAACTCCTACATTCAATGCTTTGAACTATGAAGGCCAGCATGCTAAATACGTTTTTTACCGCCCTTTCTACCCGTGATGCCTCTTCCAGTGAAATATGAACTTGTGGTCCTAGGTCCCTCTGTTCCACAACACTCCTCAGAACCTGACCATTTACTGTATAAGTTCTATCTTTGTTTTACTTTCCAAAGTGTAACACCTCCGACTTATCTGTATTTAATTGCAGTTGCCAATCCTCAGCTCACTTCCCCATCAGATTAAAATCCCTCTATTATTTCTGATAATGTTCATCGTTATCAACGATAGCTCCTAATTTTGTATCATCCATAAATGTAGCAACCTTTTTGGGAGTACTTGGAGTATGTTGTGCAGTTTTGGGCCCCTTATCTCAGAAGAGATGTACTGGCCTTGAAATGTGCTCAGAGGAGTTTCACGAGAATGGTCTCAGGAATGAAAAGCTTGACATATGAGGAAACTTTGAGGACTCTGGATCTTTACTCAATGGATTTTAGAAGAATGAGGGGAGATCTAATTGAAACCTACCGAATACTGAATAGTCTGGACAGAATAGATGTTGTGAAAATGCTTCCATTGGTAGAATAGACTAGGACCCGAGGGCACAGCCTGAGAGTAAATGGAACAGCTTTTAGAACGGAGATAAAGAGAAACTTCTTCAGCCAGAGAGTGGTGAATCCATGGAATTCAATGCCACAGAAGGCTATGGAGGCCAGGTTAATGAATATATATAAGACTGAGATGGACAGGTTCTTGATTGTCAAGGGAATCAAAGGTTATGGTGAGAAAGCAGAAGAATGGGGTTGAGAAACTTATGGACCATGACTGAATAGTGGAGCAGACTCGATGGGCTGAATATTTCAATTTCTGTTCCTATGTCTTATGGTCCCCATCATGCCTTGTATATTCACATTCAGAACATTTACGTAAATAACAAATAATAAAGTTCTCAGCACCGATACCTGTGGCACACCATTAGTTATAGACCTCCAGTCTGAGAAACAATCTTTAACCATCACCCTCTGCTTCCTACCATCGAGCTAATTTTGAATCCAATTAGCTAGCTCTCTCTGGATCCCATGTCACCTAAACTCACTGACTAACCTGCAGTATGGGACCTTGTCAATCGTCTTACTAAAGTCCGTATACAGATCATCCACTGTCCTACCCTTATCTATTCTCGCGGTTATCTCTTTGAAACTATTTAAAAGATTTGTCAGACATGATTTCCCGCACACTAATCCATGCTGACTATTTCTAATCAGACCTTGCATTTACAAATGTTGGTTCATCCTGTCTCTCATTATCGTCTCCAACAACTTGCCTAACACTGATATTCTACTCACTCACTAAGAGCTCCCTGGCTTGTCTTTGCTACCTTTCTTAAACAATGGAACCACTCCAGTGGCAAACGATGAAGCAAAAATCTATGCAACAGCCTCTGAAATTTTTTCCCTAGCCTCCCATAACATCCGAGGATGGACATGTTTTTGCCCAGGGGATTTATTCACCTTATTGTGCTTTAAGGTAGCAAATGTCTCCATTCTGATAATATGGATGAAGATCAAAACATTCCCACTTGCTTTCCTTATTTCCTTAGTAAGCATCATTTACTCCTGATTAAACATGGAGAAGAAATATTCATTAACAATTCCCCCCACCTCCTGGTGATTACACACAAGGACAGCCATGCTCATCAGTAAGGGGACCTATTCTATCCTGAGTCACGCTTGTACTCTTAATATGGCTAGAGAACCTCTTGGGATTATCTTTCAACTTTTCTGAGAGATCCATATCATGTCCTTTTTTTGGGGATTCTGATTCCCCTCTTAAGGGTGCTTCCACACTTTGTGTAGTCATCTAAGGATTGACTTAAGCCTGATATCTTAAACCCAATGTATGCCTTCTTTAATGTCCTTATCAGATCCTCAATATCCCTCCCCATCCAAGGATCAGGTTCCTCCTCAACCACCGTCTATCTAATGAAAATAATCCCAATTTGATCAATCTCTATTCATGGCTGGCACCCTTCTTACCAGGCAACATCCTGGTGAACCTCCTCTGCACCCTCTCCAAAGCATCCACATCGTTTTGCTCGTGTGGCGACCAGACTGTATGCAGTATTCCAAATGTGGCTAAACTAAAGTCTTATACAACTGTAACATGACCTGCAAAATCTTATATTCAGTACCCGGTCCAATGAAGGAAACCATGCCGTACACGTTCTTCACCACTCTTCTGATCTGCCTTGCCACCTTCAGGGAACAATGGACCTGAACACCTAGATGTCTCTGTACATCAATTTTCCCCTATACTTTTCTATTTACTGTATAGTTCGCTCTTGGATTGGATCGTACAAAATGCATCGTCTCACATTTGTCCAAATTGAACTCCATCTATATTCATTTCTCTGCCCATCTCCCCAATCTATCTATATTCTGCTGTATTCTCGGACAGTCCCCTTCACTGTCTGCTACTCCACCAATCTTAGTGTCACCTGCAAACTTGCTAATGAAACAAGCTACAGCTTCCTCCAAATCATTTATGTATACCACAAAAACCAATGTCCCAGTAAGGGCCCCTGTGGGACACCACTGTCACAGATCTATATTTTGAGAAGCTCCCTTCCATCATTACTCTGTGTCTCCTGTTGCCTAACCAGTTCTCTATCCATCTAGCTAGAACACCCCTGCAACTTCACCTTTTTCATCAGCTTACCATGGGGAAATTTATCGAATGCCTTACTGAAGTCCATCTGTATGACATCTAAATCCCTTCCCTCATCAGTCAACTTTGTCACGTCTTCAAACAGTTCTATTAAGTTTGTAAGCCATTACCTTCCCTGCAGAAAACCATGCTGCCTAGCACTGAGAAGTCATTGCATTCTAAATAGGTATATATCCTATCCCTCAGTATCTTCTCCAGTAGCTTCCCTACCACTGACGTCAGGCTCACAGGTCTGTTATTTCCTGGATTATTCCTTAAACAAGGAGACACCATTAGCAATTGTCCATTCCCCAGGGACCTCCTCCGTGTTCAAGGACGCTGCAACAATATCTGTTAAAGCCTCAGCTATTTCCTCTCTCGCTTCCCTCAGTAACCTTGGATAGATCCTATCGAGACCTGGGGATTGTCCTTCTTGATGTCTTTTGGAAATCACACCACTTCGTCCCTCCTTACGCAGACTTGACCAAGAGTAATCAAAGATCTTTCCCTAACCTCAACATCCACCAAGGCCCTCTCCTTGGTGAATATCGATGCAAAGTACTCATTAAGAATCTCTCCCGATTTCTCTGCCTCCAAGCGTATCTTTCCTGCTTTGTCCTTGAGTGGGCCTTTCTCGAGCTACCCTCTTTTTCATTATATGTGACAAAAAAACTTTAAGGTTTTCCTTAATCCTGCTGGCTAAGGATATCTCATGACCCCTTTTCGCCCTCTTAATTCCTGACTTCAGATTGGTCCTACAGTCACAATATTCTTCCAAGGCTTCCTCTATCTTCATTCACCTAGATATTATGTACACATTCTATTTCCTTTTAGCTAGTCTCACAATATCACTTGTCATCCATGGTTTCCTAACCTTGCCATTTCTATCCATAATTTTCACAGGAACATATCTCTCCTGAACAATAATTAACCTCTTTTAAAAGCCTTCCACATATCAAATGTGGATTTCCCTTCAAACAGCTGTTCCCAAACCACGTTCCCCAGCTCTTGCCGAATTTTGCTATAGTTGGCCTTCCCCCAGTTTAGCACTCTTGCTTTCGGACCACTCTCGTCTTTCTCCATGACTATTGTAAAACTAAAGAAATTGTGATCATTATTTCCAAAGTAATCCCCCACTGTAACTTCCACTACCTGGGTGGGCTCAGTTCCCAACACCAGGTCTGGCATGGCCGCTTCCCGAGTTGAACTATTTCTACACTACTCTAGAAAATGCTCCTGGATGGTCCTTACAAATTCTGCTCCATCTAGACCTCTAACACTAAGTGAATCCCAGTCAATGTTGGGAAAATTAAAATTAAAATCACCACCATCCTGTTGCTCCCACATCTTTCTGTGATCTATTTACATATTTGTTCCACGATCAGTGTTGGGAAGCCTGTCGTACAATCCCAGCGTTGTTACTGCACCCTTTCTATTCCTGAGCTCTGCCCATATTGGCGGCACGCGTGGCACAGTGGTTAGCACTTCTGCCTCACAGCGCCAGAGACCCGGGTTTAATTCCCGCCTCAGGCGACTGACTGTGTGGAGTTTGCACATTCTCCCCGTGTCTGAGAGGGTTTCCTCCGGGTGCTCCGGTTTCCTCCCACAGTCCAAAAATGTGCAGGTTAGGTGAATTGGCCACGCTAAATTGCCCGTAGTGTTAGATGCAGGGGTAAATGTAGGGGAATGGGTATGGGTGGGTTGCGCTTCGGCGGGTCGGTGTGGACTTGTTGGGCTGAAGGGCCTGTTTCCACACTGTAAGTAATCTAATCTAATTTAATCTATTGCCTCACTGCTCGAATCTTCCATCGTGCCCTCCTTCAGCACAGCTGTGAAATCTTCTTTGACCAGTAATGCTTCTTCTCCAGCCCTGTACCTTCCTCTCTACCCCGCCTGAAGCATTAATGTCCTGGGATATTTAGTTGCCAATCACGCCATTCCCGCAACCAAGTCTCAGGAACATCAATAACATTATATTCCCAGGTACTATTCCAAGCCCTAAGTTCATCTGCCTTACCTATTATACTTCTTGCATTAAAACTACAAGCCCCTCTGTGTTCATCCTCCGCTTCCTGCCTCCTCTTCCCCTCAGTCATGCTGATTTCATTATCTTAGTCTTTACTTAGGCTTTAGTTACTACCTCCCTTCTGTTCACCAAACAGATTGTTTCCCAATCCCCTGCCACATTAGTTTAAACCCTTCCCAACAGCGTTAGCAAATGCACTCCATCGAATATTGGCTCCACAATGTAGATGTAGACCGTCTACCAGATGTAGACTCTCCAATTTGTTATAATCCCACCTCCCCCAGAACCGGTCCCAATATCCCAAAAATCGGAACCCCTCCCTCCTGCACCATCTCTTCAGCCACACATTCTTCCTGATTATTCGATCATTCCTACACTGACTAGCACTTGACACTGGTAGCAATCCTGAGATTACGACCTCCGTGGTCCTACTTTGTTAAGTTGGTTCCTTACTCCCTAAATTTTTCTTGTAGGACCTCATGCCGACGGCACATTAATGTGGGTAGATATCATTCAGGCACATAAAGTATGCTACGTTAGACTGATGAATGGACTCTGTCACTCCAAATAATAATGATCTTTTTCATGTTGACCATGTTTTTTTTTATGTCCTGCGCATTGTAACCTGCACACCTTACTCTGTCCAAGTTTATTTTTCACACTATGATCTGTGTGTCCTTGCTTACTGTCATCTGCCTGTACGGCTCGCAAATAAAGCATTCACTGGACTTAGGCACATGTGACAATAAATCTAATAAATTAATTATTTCTCACCGTAACAGTGTCTCTTTTAGAAATATGTGATAGTCGCTAACCCTCACGTTTCAGCACAATCATCCCTCTTTGCCTCCTACCCGACAGATTAATTATTCAGTTCCATCACTGTCTCCTCATGAATTCATCATCTCATGGATTAGAGTTGTGTCAGTGTTAATGAGATCGTGCCTTACAAAGGAGATCATACCTCTTCACAGTGCCCCAAATACTCTCTCATCAAGGCCCTACAAATACGGAAAGACGTCTTTACTTATGCACTTGAATCATATTACAATGAAGGGCAGCATACTATATAAGATGCTAATACTTACGGCCTTGGGTGTGCTATTTTTGATGACTCATGATCAAGGACATTCAGGTCCTTTTGAAAAACAACACTTCTCAACCTTGTACTGTTTAGTCAATACAAAATGAGATGCATGCTGTTTATTTCTCACATCCAAATCATTTCTATGCCTTGCAAATTGTTGTGGTTCAAACACCGAAACTTGTGATATCCCATGGACTGCCTTCAGTCCATAAAAGTGCAAGAAGCTCAGCATTGCTTCCACTGGCCAATTCTCAATCCTTGTGGTATATTCAGATCACCCCGTCTGCAACTTATCAATGTACTCCAACTTCCTTTGCTCACTTGTTAGCAACAATGTAAAAAAGCATTCTGCAAATTGAAATACACCACTCGCACTCTTTCTTTCTTGTGGATGTATCAACTAACACAAACTCCACAGGTTTCTCAACGATGATTTCCGCTTTCTCATTCTAAGCTGACTGTACCAAGTCACATAATTATTTCCCAAGTGCTGAGTTATAAAATTTCTCAGAAAAGATTCTAATATTTTCCTCAGACCTAACATCAAGGTACTTTTTTTTTGTTTTACCTCCCACTCCGGTTTTAAATATTTAGGATTACAATAACTACTTTCCAGTCTGCCGGAATGAGAAATTCCAGAGTTTAAAGAAATTTGTAGGTAATCAATACTTCTTACTTGTCGTTACAACATTTAAAAGACATTTAGATAAATACATGAAGAGGAAAGGTTTGGACGGATATGGGCCAAGCGCGGGCAGGTGGGACTAAGTTAGTTTGGAATTGGAATAGTCAGCATGGACTGGTTGGACCGAAGCATCTGTTTCTGTCCTGTATGACTCTATAAGTCATTCACTTGCTGTAATGCCACTTCCCTGAAAACTTGGATGGAACTCATTTGGTGCAGTAACTTGCCACCCTTCAATTCAATTAGTGTTTGACTAAGTTCACTTTATTAATTCTAATCATGTTCTTATTTTCACCAGTCAATCTGTCCCATATTATATGTAGAAGATTTTCGGTACCTTCCATTATGGAGACAACACAAAGGTATTACCCTCAGCAGCAGGAAGAGATGGATTCCGTCACTGTGTGAATACATTGGAACACTGCAATTGGGAGATGATGGACAGTGACACCCACTCCTGCTCAGAAAGTTCCCGAATCAAGACAGTTCAATGAAACTGTCACTTCCTGGTCACTGACAGCAAAGTCCTCTCCCTCGTGGGAGGTTACAGGTTATGCTGAAACTCATTTTAGAATCAAACTGACTTCACACTTTGCATAGGTCCAGGTCGAGGTAAGAAAAAGTTTGTGATCAAAATATGTGTAACGAAAAGAGTTGCCAGAAGAGAATTGTAACTGGAAAGGTGTGGATGATGGTTTATTCAGAAACAGCGTTGAGGCAGAAGTGAAGACTAGGAATATCGTGAAGGTGGGAGTGGACAGGTTTTGTGGTAGACAGAATATTGAGATATAAATCCGTTCAGGATAAAATGGGGTAATCGTGGTTATGAACACTTTCGTTTCTCCTCAGATGATTGTAAGCGAGGGATATGATATTCATGGCATAGAAATGGAGATTGTGATTGAAAGCGAAGACCATAGTTTGGATCTTTGCCAAATATACACTACAGAGAAAACGATGACATTCACAATGGGTTAGAGAATTAGTAAATGGGCAGAGATAGACTCACCAGGAACACCAACAATAGCGAGGATGGGATAGTAACCTGCCTGAATAGTCATCAGTACACAGCGTCAATCAAGATGTTGTTACTACACTGAAGTCTCCTCCACCACAACAACTTCCAATATAAAAACTGCTTCTGGGCACGACTGCCCTGAATATACACAAGAAATACGGATTTCCCTCGATTTTATTCTCACAGATCTTACCAGTTAATTGTTTATCGTTTACACTATGCAATTCTATAATCTGTTTGTCAAGATGCAAACATCTTATTGCACAATTTATATGCCTTTTCTTTTTGAGATTTTTTGTAGCCTTAGCGCAAAAGTAAGTGTTCTGTTAAAATTGACCTATTTATTGGGATTCAAGGGTCAGACAGAGTACGTATTTTTCATGGGTTAAGAAACAGAAAGGATTCGAAGACAGTGGCTGTGGAGACTGACGAGGAGTAAAGTGACATCCCTGCCAGTCCCCAATGTCTTCTTGACAGACAGAATAAAATAAAATGCAGTGAAAGAAACAGAATATATTCAGAAGAAGGAATGGCAAGTGACAATGTAAACAAAACCGAATCATTTCAAATGGAATGGCTGAACAGTGATAGTGTGCGTGTGCGTGTGTGCCAGTGTGCGTGTGTGTGTGTGTGTGTGTGTCTGTGTGTGTGTGCAGATAGATAAGATTGTTCATATGAGTGCAACATATTCAGAATGAACGAGAGACATACTTAACAAACATGATGCATGTGATGTACAAAATTTATAAAATATTAATATGTTATTTAATCTTCAGCTGAGATGTTATGTTCCCCTACTCTCAACGTACCGTCTGCCTCCTGCGCCTTTCTGGCATTCCCTGATCTAATCTTTCATTCTTATCGGATGGATGTTATAAATTCCTGCTTCTGGCGTTCCAATTTATTTCAGTTAATCCATTTTCTACCAGGAAACATATGCTGGGTTCTGTCAACAGTTGGTGCCTGTGATATTGATGGAGATAAAAGTTCTGGCATCAAACCCAGGATTTCAACAGATTAATCTGTTGCACATACACTGTACAAAGGACCATAGCACAAAGGAATTGTCAAACCAAATATGGAAGCACATCTAATTCTATCAATCATGTAGACTTCCCTATTTTTACATCTCCACGTCTATATTCTCTCTCTCTGTCTCTATCTTTCTGTCTAGTTAATAAGTCCTCCAATCGTTCTTCGTGTCCCATGTCTCAAATCCCCCTCCTTCAGTTTACATCTATTACTCACTTTTGGATGAGATGGCTTATAATTGAGTAATGTAACTAAAAAGACATGAGGGTGGCGTTGGCCAGAGTTAGTTGGAAGGGGAGCTGAGCAGGGGAATATGATGAAGCAGCAATGACAGAAGTTTCTGGAGATAATTCAGCAGCACATCAGAAATTCATCCCAAGTAAGAAGAAAGCTATTCAGTGGAAGACAAGGCAGCCGTGCGTGTTAACGAACTCTGGGACAGCATAAATGTAAATGAAAATGCGCACAATGTGGTGAAGAGTATTGGGAATCTAGACGATTACGAAGCCTATAAATTCCAGTACGGATAACTAAGAACAGCAAGTGGCAGGAGAGGGTGAAATATGATATTACGCTTGTTAATAATGTAATAGAACATTGAAAGAGATTTTTAGATATATAACAAGGAAGACAGGGAGTAAAGAGCAAACAGAGGAAATTTGGAAAATGAAGCTTGAATAGTTACGGGAAGCAATGGAATGGCAGAGGAATTGAATACATTGCAACAATCTTCACGGTGGAAGACATCAGCAAAATGTCAGAACTTCAAGACAGTCAGAGAGTAGAGGTGAGTACAGTTACCACCCGTAAGGAGAAGGAGCTGGGGAAGATGAAGTTGGATCAATGAGCGAGACCAGTTGGAGAACACCCCGTAGTTATAAAGAGATGCCGAAGGTGATTATGGAGGCATTGCTGGTGATTTTTCAAGAAAGTTTGGAGTGAGGGAGGCCTGGTAAATGTAAGGAGAGAGGGACACAGAAGACAGGAAATTACAAATGGTCAGGCAAGTTGAAACTGTTGTATAAAAGGACTTATGAATATATGCGTGGAGTATAAGAACAAGGAAGTTGTGAAGTGTATTGGACGTGGTGTGATTAAGCTACAGCATAACAAGAGTAAAATTTACAATGCTATTATGAACAGCAGACTTGAAAGTACGGTTAAAATAAAGGAAATCATTTCAAAGCAGACAGGAGCATTCGTGACAAAGAGACTGTTTCCTTGACCCTGTAGTGAGAATGTTGAGATAAGCTTGTCTGTAAGCAGACTAAAATAAAATGTATAGAAAGCACAATAAAATCTGTTGCTGCGGATATAGCAATACATATGAAGCTGAAAAAGCACAGCAGGTCAGACAGCATTCACGGAAAAGGAAAGTCAACGTTTCAGGCTGAAAGACTTCATCAGGATTGGTCCGGGGGAAGGGGAGCAGGGAAATAAATAGAGGGAGGGGCGTGGGGCTGAGGTAAGCGTAGATGGGATGACGATAAGGGATGCAAGTAGGGGCATAATGTGATTGGTCAGTGGGAAGGGTGCAGCGGATATGCGAATAGAAAGATGGACAGCTTTGGTCAGGTCAGGGAAGGGGTACATGGAATAAGGCTGTGGGTGGAGAGTTTTGAAGCCAGTGAAGTCAATATTGAGACCAGTGAACTGGAAGCACTCAAGCTGAAAGATCAGATTGTGTTCCCTAGTTTCTATTTGGCCTCACTCTGACAGTGGAGGAGGCCAAGGATGGACCTGTCGCTGAGGAGAAAGTGAGGTCTGCAGATGCTGGAGATCAAAGTTGAAACTTTATTGCTGGAACAGCACAGCAGGTCAGGCAGCATCCAGGGAACAGGAAATTCGACGTTTCGGGCACAGGCCCTTCTTCAGGAATCAGTTGGACCTGTCGCTGGATGAGCAAGGTGGGGAGGGGGGGTTGGTGTGAGCGAAAAATTGAATGGCAACTGGAATGTAGGGTTGGCTAAAGCATGCAGAGAGCAGATGCTCCATGAATATGTCTCTGAAACTCCCTTTGGTCTCCCTGATAGAGAGGAGACCACATCGGGAGTTGGATACGTGCTAGGTGGGGCAGGATCAGGTTCTGTATGGAGCACCAGTGCTCTGAACATAACAACCAACCCGACCTTCCAGTTGACTTCCATTTCAATGTCCCCTTCAACTCTTCCAGGGACATGCCCATCCTTAGCCTGTCCACTGTCAGAGGAGCACCACCTGAGAGTCTACCTTTGAAGCTGATACCCAATGGCCTCAATATTGACTGCAGAAGCTTCAAAATCCCTCCATACGCAGCCTTATCCCCTGCCCCTTCTCCCTGACCAGACCCACCTGTCCATCTTCTCACTCACATATCCGCTCCACCCTTCCCACTAACCAATCACAGCAACCCCATACCTGCATGTATACACCGCCATCATGCCTACCCTTCGCCCTTCCATATCCCATCACTCCATTTCTGGGCTCCCCTCCCCCTCGCCAGTCCTGACGAAAGGTCCAATTTCAAAATATTGCCTTTTTGCTCCTCTGATTCTGTCTGGTCAGCTGTGTTTATCCAGCTCCAAGTTTATTAACTCTGGCCTCTCGCACCTGTAGTACTTACTCCCTCCAAGTTGTGGAACTATGTCGTCTACATGTAAGAAGAAATACATTTGGACATTTGAAAAGATCGCTGACTCATTCCTCATTTCTTAACAACCCAACACACACCCTCCAGATGAAGCAGCATTTCACATGTAATCTTTCAATCCTGTTTCCTTTCATTGCTGCTCACAATTCAGTCTCCTTTAAATTGGGGAGACCAAACAGAGACTGCATTGAGGAACACTCCCACTCTGTCTGTAGGAAGAGCCCTGGCCGTCTCATTTTTCCCATTTCAATAACCTACTTTGATCTCATGCTAGCATTTTAGTCCTGGGCAGCTGCAATGTTCCAATGAAGCACAACCCAGGCTCGAGTAACACCTCACATTTCACTTTGGTACGTTACAGCCTGTAGGAGTTAGTATTCAATTCCATAACTTCACAGTATGACGTCATTATGGCTGTTCTCAAATCTTCATACATTCCTTCTCTTGGTCTCCCAATGAACTTGCCCTGTTTGTGAATAATTTGTCTTGCACTCAATTAAGGAACCCAATTCCCCCCTTTACAATCTAATGTATACTCATTTCCATAACTATGTTAAAATGAAGGCAGTTGTGGTCACTGGACCCAAAGTGCTCTCCGACTGACACTTCAGTCACTTGGCCGACTTCGTTTTCTGAGGGGAGATCTCGTGTTGCATCTGCCTGAGTCGCACAGAGCCCACTACATCTTAATTTAGGAACCTTTCTTAGACATATTTGACAAATTCCACCCCGTATGGTCCTTTTACACTCTGGATGACCTAATCAATCCATGGCAAGTTAAAACCTCCATCCAATACTACTCTATTTTTATTGGTACCTGCAATCTCACTACGCATTTTTTTCTCTCATACCCGCTGGCTCTTTGGGGGTCTAGAACACCATCCCAGCAGACTGACCATCCACTTTTTGTTTCTAACTTTTAACAATATTGCTTCATTTGAGTACTGCTTAACAATATCGTCTGTTGGCACTGTTTTTGTGTCCTCCCCAATCAAAGGGACAACTCCCCCTCCTCACTTACTTGTCCTTCTGCCACGCCTGTAGCTTCTGCATCTGGAACACTGAGCTGCCAATCCTGCCCTTCTCTCAGCCATGTTTCTGTTCTGGCTATAATATCCCAGTCCCCAGAGCTAATCCATGCTCTGAACTTGTCTGCCTTACCAGTCAGGCCTCATGCGTTGAAATTAATGCCCTTTAAACCAGAAGTCTTTTCCCTCTCGAAACTGTGCCCTGGATAGGAAACTTGCTCTCGATGGCTAATGTATTTTCCCCTGACTAGTTGATGGCTCCTAGCTTATTCAGAGTCTCAACTCCTTGCCAAACTAGTTTAAATCCTGCCAGGGAATACAAGCAAATCTCCTCCCAGGGATACTGGTGCCTCTCTGCATCCAGTGCCATCCAGTCCCCTGGTACAGGTCACTTCTACCCCAGAAGAGATCCCAATGACCCAAGAACTGAAAATCCTGCCCTCTACACCAGCTCCTCAGCCACACATCCATCCGGCCTATCTTTCTATTTCTTTCCTCACTGGCACGTGGCACTGGGAGTAATCTGGAGATCATTAAGGTCAATAGTCTGCTTTTTTAACTTCTCACCTAACTCCCTGTACTCATTTCACAGGACCCCATCCCTTTGTCTACATTTGTCATATGGGCCAATGTGCACAATGACCTCTGGCTGTTCCCCCTCCCTTTCAGAATGTTCAGTAACCACTCAGAGACATCCTTGACCTGGTACCCGGGAGGCAGCACATCATCGTGGGGTCTCTTCTGCAGCCACACAGTCTCCTGTCTGTCCCCCTCACAGCTGAGTCTCCTATCAGTATTGCGATCATTAGAGAGGATCTGGCAAACAGAGACAGGGAGGAACTCCCTGCAGTTGGGTCCATGTTAGGAAAGTGGAGTATTTTAAAGGGATGCAGTGAGAACGCAGGGCCAGTGTGCTCCTTGAAGAGTGAATAGTAAAGGCAGCAAGTCCAGCGAATACTGATCAAGTGATATCGTGAGTTTGATAAAGAAAATACAGTGCAATAAAATCAGGTGAAGCTCTTCACAAGTATAGAGAGTGCAAGGGGATTGTGGAAAGTGAGGGACAAACAATAGTTATGAAATATATTTTGCAGATACGATTGCGGAAAAGCCACAGGTATTTTATCAGCATCGTGAGAGTAAGAGGATTCCCAGTGAAAGAGGGAGGCCTGTGAGAAACCAAAGGGACAATCTGTGCATGGAGCCAGAGGAAGCAGGTGAGGTCTTCAGTGAGTACTTCCCATCTGTATTCACACAGGAGAAAGGCATTGTAGCCGGGGATTTCAGTCGGGATGCTGAGATTGCAGAATGTGTTAAGATCAATAAGGAGGAGGTATTAAATATTTTCACAGGCATAAAGGTGGAGAAATCCCCAGTACCCAATGAAATGTATCCCAGGCTGCTATGGGAGGTAAGGAAGGAGATTGCTAGGTCCCTTTTGGATATATTTAATACTTTGCTGGCCACAGGTGAAATGCTGAATGACTGGAGGATCACTAATGTGTTTCCTTTATTCATGAAGGGCAGCAGGGATAGGCCAGGCAATTACAGAGCAGATAGTCTGACAGCAGGGGGAGGGAAATTAGGAACAATGCTAAGGGACAGGATGGATCAATAACTGGAAAGGTAGGGATAGTGATACTCAGCATGGATTTGGAAGAGGAAGATAATGTCTGAGGAAATCAGCTGAGATTTCATTGAAATTACGATTGAAGATATTGATGAGGGCAGTGCAGATGATGTGGGTTCCATGGAATTCACTCAGGCTTTTGACAAGTTCCCACGTGGAAGGCTGGTCCAAAAGGGAAGAGCTCATGGGATCCAAGGCAAGTTGGCAAATTGGATCCAAAATTTTTGTGTGGGTTGGTTTTGTGATTGAAAGCCTTTGCCCAGCGGGTGTATCACAGGGATCTGTGCAGGAACCATTGCTGTTCCTTATAGGCATATAAGGAACAGCAAGTGAAGTGAAAGCAGAAGGTACCATTAGCAGGTTTGTAGATGACATGAAAGGTGAGGGCGTTGTCCACAGTGAGGGGGATGGTCTCAGGCTACAGACTGAAAGTTGAGGCTGGGACAGAATTTCAAGAGAATCATTTCAATCGACAAGCCCGGCAAGAGCACAGCAGGCAACGAGGGAAATCTGATCAATTTAGCTGCATGTACTTTAATGTAAACGGCCTAACATGTTATACAGATGAACACATGGCATGGATGGGGGCATGGGACAGGGATATCACAGGAATTACAGAAATACAGCTGAGGGAGGGGCAGGACAGGCAGCTCAATGTTCCCTGGACAGATGCTACAGGAAGGATAGAAGGGGAGGCAAGAGAGGAGGGGGATCGGTGTTTTTGATTAGTGAAAACATTACTGCAGCGCTTAGAGAGGATATTCCTGGGGATCGCCCAGTGAAGCTGCATTAGCAGAACTTAGAAATATAGCTGGATGATCAGTTTGATATGACGGTACTGCAGGCCCGCAGTAGTCAGCGGGAAATTGAGCAGCAAATACGTCGGAGATCTCAGATACCTGTAAGAATGATAGGGTTGTAATGGTCGGGGATTTTAACTTTCCAAACCTAGACTGGGACTGCCAGAATGTTCACAGCTTGGATGGGAGAGATTTGTTCAGTGTGTTCAAGAAAACTGTCTCAGTCAGTATGTAACTGGTCCGATCGGAGAACGGGATGAAACAACACCTCCCTTCGGGAAACAAGGGAGAAAAAGGGGCTGAAGTGTCTGTGGGGCAGCACTTTAGCAAAGTCACCACAATTCTATTAGTTTGAAAATATAGATGGAAAAGGATAGGCCTGGTCCACAAGTTAAAGATCAAAACTGGCCTTGCCCCAGTCCAGAAGGTATTCGGTCAGACTGTCCAAAAGTTGATTCATGGAGGCTATTTGAAAGTAAATGGATGTCGGGCAAGTGGGATTCTTTCAAAAGAGAGATAAATTTAGATTTCTGGGCCAGCATATTCCTGTTAGTGTGAAGGACAATGCTGACAGAAATGTGAAACACTGGATGACTTGGGATATTGAGGCTCTGGTCAAGACAAAAGGGGGCATATGTCTTATATAACCAGCTGGTTTCAGTCAATCCCTTGAAGAAAATTGTGGATGTAGTAATACTCTTAAGAGGGAAACCATGAGGGCCTAAAGGGGAACTGACAGAGCTTTGGCAGATAAGGTTCAGGAAAATCTGAAGAGATTCTACAAGTATATTAACAACAGAAGATTAACTCGAGACAGATCAATGAAGCCATCCGAGTGTGAACCCACAGGAAATGGGTGAGATCTGAAACAAAACTTTCACGTCAGAACTTACTGTGGAAAAAAAACGCTGGGAAAGCAGGGAAATAAACAGTGATGTATTCAAAAGAGTCCACATTGGAGAACAGGAAGTGCTGAAGGTTTTCAAACACATTAAAATTAGACAACTCCCTGGGAACTAATCAAGTATATCCCAGGACATTGGGATAAGTTAAGGAAGAAACTTACAATGATATTTCTATCACTGACAGTGACGGGCAGTGAGCTGGGAGCCTGGAGGGTGGCTAATGTTGTGCCATTTTTTAGGAAAGGCTGCGAGGGAAAGCCAGGGGCCTAAACACCAATTAGCTTGATGTCAGTGGTGCGAATTTTGTTGGGAGCGGACACAAACGGACACAAAATGGGCTTGACAGTAAGAAACAGAGGGTAGTGGGAGAGGGTTGTTGTGCAGACTGGGGGCCTCTGACCAACGGTGTGCCCTGAGGATCGGTGCAGGATCCACACATGTGCATTATTGACATAAACAAGAATATATGAATTATTGTTTGTAAGTTTGTGGATAGTAAATACATGTTATATTTGGCAGTGAATACAGTTATCAAAGGTGATCTTAATCAACTGAGGCAATGGGTCAAGAAATGAAAGATGGGAGTTGAATTCAGGTGTTGGGTTTTGTTAAGATAAACCAGGGAGACTAAGACAGTTAATGGTTGGGCTCTGGACAGGGCTGTATAACAGAGAGAGACCAAGGGGTGCACTTACATTGTTCCTTGGAAGTGGCATCACAGGTGGACAGGGCGGGGAAAGCAGATTCGGCACACTAGTCCTCATGGGTCAGAGCATTGAGTAAATGGGTTGATACAGCTGTACAAGACATTGCTGGGTCTCCAGTTGGTGTACTGTGTAGAATTCTGGCATCCTGCCTCAGGAAACTGCAAATGGAGCAAAGATTGACGAAGATGTTACTGATACTGGAGGGTTTGACAGAAACAGAGAGGCTGGATAAGCTGGAAAAGCAACACGGAGGGAATGAGATAGAGTTGGCAGATAAGGTTAAGGAGAATCCAAAAGATTCTACAGCACACAAGTACAAAAAGACTACTAGAGAGACAATAGAGCCCCTCAAAGATCAATAAGGCCATCCATGCATGGAACCATAGGAAATGGGCGCAATCCAAAATGTCAGAACATACTGTTGACAAAGACTAGGAAACAAAAGGAAAGAAACAGTGTTGTCTTGAAAAGAGTCCCCATTACAGAAGAGGTGGTGCTGGAGATCTTAGCACACAAAGGTCGAGAAAGCCCTACGTCCTGAACACATGTATCCCAGAACGTTGTGGCAAAGTCGCAGTGGGGACCGTGGCTGAGATATTTGTATCAATATCCTTCGTATTTCCCTTGAGCAGAGGTGGCTGAGGGGTGACCTTATAAAGGTTTATAAAAACATGAGCGATATACGTAGGGTGAATAGTGAAGGTCTCTACCCCAGGGTAGGGGAATCCACAACTAGAGGGCATAAATATGAGGTGGGAGAGGAAATACTTAAAAGCGACCAGAGAATGGTGCACATATTGAATGAGCTGCCACTGAAGTGGTAGAGAAAAGTACAATTACATCATGGAAAAGACATTTGGGCAGGTACATGGAGAGGAGAAGGTTTGACGGGATAGGGACCAAACGCAGGCAAATGCGACTTGTTCAGGAACCGTGGTCAGCATGGCTCTTTCTCCAGTTATTGGAGGAGGAGACTACTGAGATCAGGCATGTTGTCGGCACTGAAGCAAGTTACAGAGACAGGGATGGTAGTCTGGAATGCAGTATGTTTCATTTATGTGAAGGGACTATCGGGAAGGGAGGAGGTTACAGGGACAGGAACTGTAATAGGAGTTACAAATTATTGAAGACACTGGTCCACGAGACATGGAATATGTACAGTGTTGGAGGGGGAACACAGAACAGAAAGATCCCAGGCAGCATTCCCACACGCACATGGGAAGCCTGCTTTCCTCTCTGTTATACTGATGTTCTCTAAGACATCACAAGCCTGGATTGATAACTGTGACACTCCCGATGCTGTCTCAGTACAACAAAACTTACAGTAGGGGTGGTGATTGCCAAGGGTGTGTCTGTACTGTGCGTCCCCTCCAGCACTGGATCTATGTCATGTCTTGTTAGCCGATGTTTGGGGCTCTCTCGTTGCTCTCTGCTTGTGCACGGTGAGTGATCTTACCTCACTGCAGGATTTATTGAAGGCTCAAGATTTCCCTGCCCTTTGTCTCTCTTGCTGAACAACCATTGTCACTGAGGTGATGGACGAGGCACCCAACAGTTGGGAAGTCTATTGAGTCAGGAACTTCCCGAGTACCTACAGGAGACAGAGAAATAGACAGAATGGGAAACTAGACTGATGCAGTGAAGGTTAAACATGCAGAAGGTCCTCACTATCACAGATATCTGGGAAATCCCAGTGTCCATCCCTGGCCTGTGCGGCCTCATCTGTCTAGCGTAGAGAATTCTGCTGTCTCAGGGTCTGGATTAGCTGCAAGAGTGAGAGACGTTAACAGAGGCAGCAATTAGACCCTCACAGTGAGGGATACCACATGGAGAGATACTGAGTGATATCACCAGAGTGCTGGAAGGTAACAGGATCAAACAATCATGAAGAAAAAACAGGTTTAGTTTCATGATACACTGGTATCAATGCTCAGGGATGAGCACCCTGTGAGCAGGCGAAGTGATGGCCCAGTGGTATTATTGCTACAGCATGTATCCAAAATCTCAGCTAATGTTCAGGGAAGGCAGGTTTGAACCCCATCAGCTGAAATGGTGGAATTTGAAATAAATTATTTTAAAAATAGTAATTGACAATCCATAAATACCATTACTGATGTACAATAGATCCAAATACTTTTCCTTTCGAGAAGGACATCTGCCCTTCCTCACGTGGCCTGCACGACGTACCCACAGCAAAGTGTTTGCCTCTCAATTACCCTCTGAAATGGCTGAGCAAGTTACTCAGCTCAAGGGCAGCTAGGGCTAGTCAAGAAAGGCTGGTCAGCCAAAGGCACCCACATCCCATACCTGATTCAAAAAATAATCCGTTCGGATGGTCCCACTGGAACACTGCAGGGACCAGTGTCCTGGCCAGTCATATCGGTAGGTTTATGGGAAGGGCTTTAAACTGTCAGAGAGGATGCAGGGACAGGGTTCATGTGAAAGGATGGGACAAAGTTGAACTAAATCTTTACATCAGTGAATCAATTTGTGAGAGGAGATTTTGGGAAAGAGTAAATGATGTTTTTATTGGAATGGACAAATTGTCTGCGATAAGATAGACTGATGTGTGACACAGAGATTTAGACACCAGGGAGACGTGGTTACAGGGCGAACAAAAGTTATAACATAAATATTCAATGGTTCCCAAGCTTGCGGAAACTAAGTCAAAATGGGTAATGCTAACAATAATGGATAACCAAAGTATTACAGAGAAAGCATTTGGTCTCAGATCATGAAATAGAGTCAGTCTGAATTTAATTCTGGCTGCTACTTGCCAAGGCCAAAAGCAGCAGAACAGTTTTAGCCACCGAACAGCATTCCATTGCTCATCATTGTGATAAAGTGCAGTTTAAAGAAATATAAAGTTTTAAAGTGAATCACATAGAAGGACAAGATACAACCAGAAACAAAAACAGCCAATTACATGAGTTCGAGAGGAGAATTGACCAAGGTAAACAGCTAAACAGACTGAAATATTTGTCTGTACATTGACAGTGGAAACATTTGAAGGAACAGTATAAAGCACTCAACAAAAGGACATCCTATTGAAACAGAAAATCCTCAGAAAGAAATTCCCACCAGTCCCTCACTCAGGACAAAATGGATCATACTAGATTATGAGGCTTAGAAGATCACCACAAAGTACTTAAAATCCTGAAATCAGAGAGAGTTTAACCAGCAAGTGTTAAAGGTATTGCAAAGGGTCTGCTAGCAGGAGGAGAGCAGTGGGAAGGGGAATCATTGTCAGGAGCTATTGACACGATAGGAACAGGGGGAAATGACGATGCTGAAGGTGGTGAGAGTGTTACAGAGAGTGGTCAGGGCCTGAATGGTGTTACAAAGCCAGTACAGATTGCTGTAGCTGGAGGTGTTTGCAGAGGTAGTGAGGGGCATATGCATTTTTATTTATATATTCATGCGATGAGTGTGTCACTGATTGGACCAGCATTCTTTGCCCCACAGCTAATTGTCCAGAGGGCAGTTAAGAGGCAGCCATATTGCTATGGACTGGATGCACATGTCAGCCAGACCAGGTGAGAATGTCAGATGTCCTTCCCTCAAGAAGGTAAGTGAACGAGATGAGTTCTTCAGACTGATCTACACAGCTTTTATTGTGGCCTCACCGATGTCTTGTACAGCCACAACAAGACATCCCAATTCCTACTCTCAATGCTCTGCCCAGTCAAGGTAACCAACCCAAACGCCTGCTTCACCCGGCCTGTCTACCTGTGACACTACTTTCAAAGAACTGTGTACCTGCATCCCTGGGTCTCTGACTGAAAACACTACCCAGGGCCCGAACATTAACTGTACAGGTCCCACCCTGGTTTGTTTCACCAAAATGGAACACCTCACATTTATCTAATTAAACTCCGTCTGCTATTCTTCAGCCCACTATCCCAGCAGGACTGTTCATCCTGTTGTATTACAGATAACCTTCTTCACTGTCCACTTTACCACCAATTTCAGTACCACCCAAATAACTTACCAGGACACCAATACTCCCATCCAAACCATTTATCCAAATGACAATTCTGGAGCCACTGCACCGCTGGTCCCATGCCTCCAGTCAGAAAAACAACATGTCTGCCACCACCTTCTGCCTCCTACCATCAAAACAATTTTGTATCCAGTTGACTAGCTCCTCCTGAATGCCCTATCCTTTTACATTGGCCTGAGCTTATTGCTCAGTTTACCATACGGGACGTAGAACACAGAACAGTACAGCACAAGACCCCTAAGCCATGATGCCATGCCAACTTTTATCCGTTGGTAAGATCAAACTAACCTACATACCCTTCATTTTACTGCCATCCATGTGTGTATCCAAGAATGTATTAAATGTCCTGAATATATCTGACTCTCCTTCCACTGCTGCATTCCACCCACCTAACAGCCTTTGTGTAAAGAACCTATCTCTCCTTAACCATCCACCAATCATCTTAAAATTATGCCTGCTCATAGTAGCCATTTATGCTATGGTATAAAGAAGTGTCTCACTATTCACTCTCTCTGTGCCTCACATCATGTTGTTCACCTCTACCAAGTCGCCCCTCACCCTTCTTCACTCGAATGAGAAAAGCCTTACCGCCCTCAAACTTTCTTCATAAGACATGCCCTCCAGAACAGGCAGCATCCTGGTAAATCTCCAATTTACTCTCCCTAAAGCTTCCACTGTCTTCCTGTAATGAGGGGACCAGAACTGAACACAATATTCCAAGTAGGGTCTAAACAGGGCTCTATCGATCTGCAGCATAACCTCACAGCTTTAAACTCAATCCCCCAGCTTAAGAAAACCAACACAACATATTCCTTCTTAGCAACCCTATAAGCTTGAGTGGCAACTTTGAGGGATCGATAGACGTGGAACCCAAGATCCCTCTGTTCCACAACACTACCAAATATTCTGCATTTAACCCATTCAAGTTTGACCTTCCACAATGAATAATTTCACACTTTTCCAGATTGAACTCCATCTGCCACTTCTCAGCCCAGCTCCCCATCCTGACAATATCCTGCTGCAACCTACAACAGACCTCTACACTATCCACCACTCCACCAACCTCCATGTCATTGGCAAAATTACTAACCCACTCTTCCACACCCACATCCAAGTCATTTTTGAAAACAATCACAAAGAGCAGAGGTCCTTGAACCGATCCCTACAGAACACCACTGGTCACCGAGCTCCATGCTTCCCATCCATCATTGCCCTCTGTCTTCTAAGCCAGGAATTCTGTATCCAGACAGACAGGTTTCCTGTATCCCATGCCTCCGTACTTTCTGAATGAGCCATAAATGAGTTTTATCACATTCTCAAATGATTCAATAAGATTTGTGAGGCATGATCTGGCCCTACCAGACTATCTCTAATCAAACTGTGGTTTTCCAGAGAGTCATAAATCCTGTCTCTCTCAGTCCTCTCCAATAATCTGCACACCACAGACATAAGAACATGAGGACTGTAATTACCAGGATTATCCCCATTCCCTTTCTTGAACAAGGGAGTAACATTTGCCACCCTCCAATCATCTGGTACGACTCCGGTGGACAGCGAGGGTGCAAAGGTCATCGCCAAAGGCGCAGCAATCCCTTCCCTCGATTCGTGTAGTAACTTTGGGTACATCCCGTCTGATCCAACAGACTTACCTATCCTTATGTTTCCAAAATACTCAGCACATCCTTCTTCTTAACATCAACCTGTTCACATATATCAGTCCTTTTCACGCTGTCCTCACAAATGACAAGGCCCCTCTCAGTAGTGAATCCTGAAGCACAGTATGCATTAAGGACCTCCCCAACCTCCTGTAACTCGAGGCACAATTTCCCTCCACTATCCCTGACCGGCCCTACCCTCACTCTGACCATCCTCTTGTTCCTCACGTAAGTGGAGAATGCCTTTCGGTTTTCCTAAATCCTTCCCAACAAAGCTTTTTCATTCCCCCTTCGGGCAGTCATAAGTCCATTTTTCAGTTCCTTCCTGGCTATCTTCAGAGTCCCCAAAGTGTGGAAACAGGCCATTTGGCCCAACAACTCCATGCCGACACTCTGATGAGCATCCACCCAAAACCATTCCCTCACCCTATTACTCTCCATTTACCCTAACTAATGTGTCAATCCTACACATCCCTGAACACTATGGGTAATTTAGTATGGCTGATTTGGGCCGTTGGTGGAAACTGGAGCACCTGGAGGAACCCCACGCAGACACGGGAAGAATGTGTAAACTCCACACAGACAGTCGCCCGGGACTGAAATTGAAATCGGGTCCCTAGTGCTATAAAGGAAGCCGTGCTAACTACTGAGTGACCGTACTGCCCCCATATAAATCAACAGACGTCGAACGATCCTTGCGTCCTCAACATTATGTAAGCTTCCTTCTTCCTCTTGTCTAGATGTTCTACGTTGGAACTTTGTCAAATGCTTTGCTGAAGTCCATGTGGACGTTAACTGCTCTGCCTTCATCCATCTCTTGGCCACCTCATCAAAGAGTCACTCCGGTTTGTGAAACACGGTTTCCCACTCATAAAGCCATGCTGACCATCTCTAATCAGCCTTTGCCTTTCCAAACATGCATAGCTCCTTTCTCTCAGAATCTCCTCCAACAACTTACCCAGCACTGGGCTCACTGCGCTGTAATTTCCTGGCTTTTCCCTGCAGCCATTAAGTGATGGAACACCATTAGCCACCCTTTAGTCTTCCGGCACCTCACTGTGTCTTTTCATAATATAAATATCTCTGTTAGGGATATTGCAACCTCTTCCCGAGCTTCCTACAATATTCTAGGATAAGAGTAATGAGCTACTGAGGATTGATCTACTTTTATTTGTTTTAAGATTCCAGCACTTTCTCTTCTCTGTTGAGAATTCTTTCCAAGACATCACTATTTATTTCCCCAAGCTCCCGATCTTCCATGTCTTTCTACACAGTAACTTCAGACAAGATGTTTTAAAATCTCACTCATCTCCTCTGGTTCCACACATAGGCGACCTTATTGATATTGAAGGGGCACTATTCTCTTCCAAGTTATTCTTTAGCCCTTACTGAAATTGGCATGAAGGCTTCTGAAAATTCAAATAGTACATTTCTGGGTTGGAGACAATTACACAGATGGGGAGGGTTGCACAAATTGGAAGAGGTTCCTGTGGTCAGGCGGGTTGGTGGGGACAGGGTGAAGTTTAAATAGATTAAGATTGAAGGTTTGGAGAACGATAAGGAAGTTACGATTTTTTCACGGAAAAGGAAGTGTTGTAGGAGCTGGAGACGTTCACCAAGATAGGGACGGATGGAGAGGGAGGTGAAAGACAAATATATAGACATAGAGAGTGTTTTTTTTATGAGGGGCTTACAGGGATAGACAGGACTGTGGGGTTTACAGGGATTAAGGAATTTAGTATCCACTGGAGAGGTTTAGGGATTAGCGTGTTAGGGATTGGAGAACCTGTCAGAGACAGAAAACATGGTGTGGACTAGAGAAGCTTCCAAACAGAGGAAGGATTATCAGGACTGGAGGATATTACAGAGATCACTAATACAGCATGAGCCAGGATTGATGCCTGGGACCTCCTGTGCTGTCTCAGAGAGCACCAGTACAGCAAAGGTGAAAGCAGGATCCTTACAAGATGGTGGGAATGAAGCCTAGAATGTTGCTGTTCCTTGCCCAGCTCTGTATCTTTGTCCTGTCTTCCGGGTCTGAATACAGAAGGCCACAAAGTCCTCCCTGTGCTGTTTACTGCGAGTGATCTTACCGGCTGCATGATTTACTGAAGGCTCCAGACCTCCCTCTCCATCTCTCTCTGGCTGACCAAGCATCTTCAATGAGGTGATGGATGAGAGAGGAGTTAGCAACATCCTGATTACCTGCATGAGAGAGAAATAGACAGAATGGAAAATTAGACTGATGCAGTGAGGATAACTCATGTAGAGTAGCACTGAGTCCAGCAGAGATCACGAAAATCCCAGTCTCTGTCCCTGGTCTGTGCTGTTGCTGATCGGAGGATTATTTTGTCTCAGGAGCTCAGACCAGCTGCAAGAGAGAAGCTAACAGAGGCGTCAATTAGACCCACACTGTGAGGGATACCACATGGACAGATACTGAGTGATATCACCAGAGTGCAGGAAGGTGTCAGGATCAAACAACGGTCATGGTGAATGGGTTTCGATTCATGGTGCACGGGGATCAGTACTCAGTGATGGGTGAGCTACGAGTGCCACGGGTGATGACATCAGGTTCTTCTCACCCGACTGTTCATCCAGAATTTAATGCCGATGTCTGCTAGACGCATCTAACTGCCTAATATCCATTAAGGAAGGAAATCGGTTATCGACAGCAGGTCTGGCCTACATGTGACTCCAGGCGCAGAGCAAGGAGGTTGACTCTCAACTACCCCCTGAAATGACCTGGCAAGCAACTCAGCTCAAGGGCAGCTCGGGGGTGGGCATGGAATGCTGGCCAGAAAGAGACAGCAACATCCCACGATGGAATAAAAACAATCATGCTGGGAGCAGTGTCCTGGCCAATCATGTCGGTAGGTTTATGGACAGGGCTTTAAACTCACAGAGAGAATGCAGAGAAAAGTTCAGGTGAAAGGAGCTTTCGAAATCCAAAGAGAAAAGATGAAGCATCGAAACAGCATGGGAATTTGGCTGAAGATAAGGAGAAAGGAACCGAAAGGGACAGAGTTTAATTAAAACTGTACAGCAGTGAATTAGGCTGTGACAGGACATTCTGGGAAAAAGTCAATTACAATGTTCTTTCTTTGGAATGGACAATGTATCTGCAATAAGGTAATAGACTTGTGACACAGAGATAAATAATATTCGGTCACCAGAAAGATGCGGTTGCAGGAGAAACAAAAGGTTGAATATAAATATTCAATTCCACACATCCTTGAGGGATCTCAGGAAGTGCAGGATGGGTAACTCTGACAGTAATGGGTAACAAAGGCAATACAGAGAATGCATTTGGCATCTGATGATGTAGCTGAATCAGCCTGAATGCAGATTCTGGGTAACACAAGGAGGAGAACAGTTTTTAGGCTGCCTAACAATATTTCATTGCACAGCCCTTTACATATTCCAATGAATTCCTGTAATGCAAAGGCACTGTGATAATTTTGGGAGACTTTCAATTTTTGTCAAAAATGATATTCTCCGAACTCCTCTCCAAAATGTTTTTGTCAGTGTTTCTTTGAATAACACGTTGTGCAAATGACCAGGGACGTGACTATCTCAGATCGACCATTGGGTGATGAAGCTGAGTGAAGGAGTAATGTCACATTGAGATATCCTCTGGGAAATTGTAGTATGGTGGAATTCAGCGAGATGATGGGTTTTTAAAGTGACCATAAAGCACACCCTACAATCACAACCAAAGCCATTGATCTGCTGACCAAGGTAAACAGGGGAAACAGTGAAGTGTATGGCTGGTAATGGACAGTGGAAAACATTCACAGTCATGGAGATGTACAGCACAGAAACAGGGCCTTCGGTGTCCAACCCGTTCATGCCACCCACACATCCTAATATAATCTCGTCTTATTTGCCAACACTTGGCCCATATCCCTCTCAACCCTTCCTGTTCGTATACCCATCCATATGTCTTTTAAATGCGGTTACTTTACCAGTCTCCACCACTTCATCTGGCAGTTCATTCCGTACACGCATCACCCTCCACATCAAAACGTTGTCCTTTACGTTCCTTTTATATCTTTCCCCTCTCACCCTGAAGCTAGGCTGTCCGATTCTGGACTCCACTACCTCAGGGAAAAGATCTTGTCTGTTAAACCTATCCATGCCTCTCATGATTTTATAAATCTCTGTATCGTCACCCATCAGCCTCAAACACCCCAGCCCATTTAACCTCTCCCTATAGCTCAAATCTTCCAATCCTGGCACACATTGTTGTAAATCTTTTCTGAAACCTTTAAGTTTACACAACATTCTTCCGATAGGAAGGAGACAAGTATTGCACACAATATTCCAAAAGTGACTTATCCAATGTCCTGTATAGCCAGAACATGACCTCGCAACGCCTCTACTCAATGCTCTGATATGTAAACGCAAACGTACCAAACACATTCTTCACTATCCTATCTACCTGCGACTCCAATTTCAAGGAACTATGAACCTGCATTCCCAAGTTTCTTTGTTCAGCAACACTCCCCAGGAACATACCATTAAGTGCGCAAGACCTTTCCACCTCCTCTGTTCACATCCAAATCATTTATATAAATAAGAAAAATAGTGGATCCACCACTGATCCTTGTGGCACTCCACTGGTCACAGGCCTCCAGTCTGAAAAACAACCCTCCACCACCACCCTCTGTCTTCTAACTTTGAGCCAGTTCTGTATCCAAATGGCTGGTTTTCCCTGTATTCCATGAGATTTAACCTTGCTCACCAACCTCCCATGTGGAAACTTTTCGAACACCTTATTGAAGTCCATATCGCTCACATTGCCCGCTCTGCCCTCATCAATCCTTTTTGTTACTTCTCCAAAAACGTCAATCAATTTCTTGAGACATGATTTCCCATGCACAAAGCAATGCTGACTATCCTAATTAGACACTGCCTTTCCAAATACATAAAATCCTTGTCCCTCATGATTCCCTCCTTCAATGTACCCACCACTGATGTCAGGCGAAACGGTCTGTCATTCTCTGGCTTTTCCTTACCATCTTGCTTACATAATGGCACCACGTTAGCCAACCTCCAGTCTTCTGGTACCTCACCTGGGACTATCGATGATAAAAATATTTCAGCACGGGGCCCAGCAATCACTTCCCTAGCTTCCCACAGAGTTCTAGGGTACACCTGATCAGGTCCTGGCAAGGTCCTAGGGAGTGTTCCTGAATAGGTAGATAGGATAGCGAGGAAGGCATTTGCTTTGCATTCCTTTATTGGTCAGAGTTCTGAGTACAGGAGTTGGAAGGTCATGTTGCGGCTGTACTGGACATTGGTTAGGCCACTGTTGGAATATTGCATGCAATTCTGGTCTCCTTCCTATCAGCAAGATGTTGAGAAAGAGTTCAGAAAAAGATTTACAAGGATGTTGCCAGGTTTGGAGGATTTGAGTTACAGGGAGAGATTGAAAAGACTGGGGCTGGTTTCTCTGGAGTGTCGGAGGCTGAGCGGTGACCTTCTAGAGGTTTACAAAATTATAAGGGGCATGGACAGGATAAATAGACAAAGTGTTTTCCCCAGGGTCGAGGAGTCCACAACTAGAGGGTATGGGTTCAGGGTGAGAGGGGAAAGATATAAAGGAGACCTAAGCGGCAACTTTTTCACACAGAGGGTGATATGGGCATGGAATGAGCTGCCAGAGGAAGTGGTGGAGGCTGGTACATTTGCAACATTTAAGAGGCATTTGGATGGGTATATGAATAGGAGGGGTTTGGAGGGATATGGGCCGGGTGCTGGCAGGTGGGACTAGGTTCGGTGGGGATATCTGGTTGGCATAGACGGGTTGGACCGAGTGGTCTTTTTCCAGGCTGTACATCCCTATGATTCTATGACCTGATAAGGTCCTGGGGATTTATCCACCTTTATGCATTTCAAGACATCCAGCACCACCTCCTCTGTAATATGGACATTTTGCAAGCTGACACCATCTATGTCCCTACATTCTACATCTTCCATGTCCTCCTCACAGTAAACACTGATGTAAAGCACTTGTTTAGTATCTCCCCCATCTCCTGCAGCTCCACGTGCAGGCTGCCTTGCTGATCTTCAAGGGGCCCTATTCTCTCCCTAGTTACCATTTTGTCCTTTATGTTTTTATAAAAACCCTTGGGATTCTCCTTAACAATATTTGTCCAAGCTATCTCGTGCCCCCTTTTCAGCCTCCTGATTTCCCGCTTTAGAACACTCCTACTGCCTTTATACTCTTCTCAGGATTCACACTCTCTCCTGAGATATGTTTACTCCCTTTAATTCACTGAAACCTCAATTTCTCTCCATATCCAGTATTCCGTACACCTATCAGCTTTTCCTGTCACCCTAACAGGAATACTGTACACACTCTCTGGACTGCCATTTTAATTTTTAAAGGCTTCCCAATTCCCAATGATAAACGTTTCATTCTCTCAAAATGGCAACTCCCCAATTCCTGCATCTCGCGAAACCATCTCGCTTGACAATAATGACAAAATAAAGAACTTTCCAAAGCTCTGGACAGGAACATAGATCTGGAGGTTACTAGATGCACGGGGAGTGCTTTGTACCAGAGCAGCACCAGGTCAGTATCAGGCACAAAGACAGAATGGGCAAACAGATTCACATCTGAACTCACATCGCCCAGCCTGGGAACCTGAGGCTGTGCACAGCCATTCTGGAGAGTTATGCAGATACCAGGAGTATTGATGTGGCAAATAGAGGGTTCAGTAATTTTGAGGGAAGATACTAATTAAGGAGGTTACAGGGGTAAGGAGGATTGTCGGGACTTGAAGAGGGTTCCCAGTTTAAGAGTGTTGGAGGGATTGGAACAGATTACCAAGATAGGGAGGGTTTAAGATTGAACGATTCCGCAGAAAACCTTTACAGGGAGAAATGAAGGATTCTTGACAGTGTGGAGGAACAGAAGAATCTTGGGGTCCACATCCATTGATCCCTCAAAGCTGGTACTCAAGCTGATAGCCTTGTTCAGAAGGCATGTGATGTGTTGGCTTTCATTAGCAGGGGGATTGAATTTAAGAGTTATACGGTTATGCTGCAGCTTTATCGAGCCCTGGTCAGACAACACTTGGTTTATTGTGTTCAATTCCGGTTGCCTCATTATCAGAAAGATGTGGAAGCTTTAGAGAAGGTGCAGAGGAGATTTATCGGATGCTGCCTGGACTGGAGGGGAGATCATACAAAGAATATTTGAGGGAGTTAGGGCTTTTCTCATTGGAATGAAAAAGGATGAGAGGTGATTTCATAGAGGTGAATGAGATGATTTGAGGCTTAGATAGAGAGGATAACCACATACTTTTCCCATTGCAAAAATGGAAATGATGAGGTGGCATAAGTTAAAGATGATTGGAGGAATGTTTATAGGAGATGTCGGAGTGGGTTCTTTACACATCATGAAGCGGGTGCGTGGAATGCACTGCCAACAGTGGTAGCAGGGTCCAATACATTAGGGACATTTAAGCAATTATTAGATAGGCAAATGGATGATAGTAAAATGTAGGGTCTGTAGGATAAAAGGTCAGCACAACATTGAGGCCGAAGTGCCTGGGCTGTGCTGTACTGTTCTACGTTCTAAATAGGGAGGGTCACAATGGCACAAAGAGGTTTCAGAAAGCTGGAGAGGATGGGATCTGAATCCGCTGGCTCTTTGCGAATCTGGAACACTGTCCCAACAGAGTCCATCCCCTTTTAACCATATGATGTTCTAACCATATGATCTCATTTGATGATCCCTAAAGAGTATCCTTTCTAAGCACTGTTGTTCTGCCCTCTCTTATCAAAAGTGCAACTCTCCCATCTCACTCACTCTGTCAGACCTGTAGCTTCTGCATCCTGGAACAGTGAGCTGCCAGTCCTGCCCTTCTCTCAGCCATGTTTCTGTTATGGCTATAATATCCCAGTCCCCAAAGTCAATCCATGCTCTGAGATCGTGCGCCTTACCAGTCAGGCCTCGTTTGTTGAAATAAATGCACGTTAAACCAGTAGTCTTTTCCCTCCCTTGACTGAGCCCCAGGATATCCAGAATAGGAAACTTGTTCTCGGTGGCTGACGTATTTTTCCCCTGACTGGCCGATGGTACCTCTCTTACTCAGAGTCCCTGCCAACCTAGTTTAAACCTCCCCAGGTAACACTAACAAATCTCCCTTGCAGTGATCCTGATGCCCCTCTGTTTTAAGTCAAACTTGTTCCCCCTTGTACAGGTCACCTCTACCCCAGGAGAGATCTCAACGATCCAAACATTACCCCATCCCCCAGCTCCTCAGCCACACATCTATCTGGCCTATCTTTCTATTTCAGTCCTCAACGGGGCAGGTGGCACTAGGAATAATCTGTAGATCACTTCCCTGGAGGTCGTCCTTTTAAACCTCTCACCTAACTCCTGATACTCATTTCACAGGACCCCATCCCATTGTCTACTACTGTCATGTGGACTGATGTGCACAATGACCAATGGCTAATAACCCTCCCCATTAACTGTACAGAGACATTCTTGACCCTGGTACCCGGAAGGCCTGGGATGTCTTCTGCAGCCAAAGAACTTCCTGTCGGCCCCCCCTCACAGCGGAGTTTCCTATCAGTATCACGATCATTAGAGAGGATCTGGCAAACATGGACTTGGAGGACTATCCCAGTTGGGTCGATATTTGGAAAGTGGGAGTATGTTAAAGTGATACAGTGAGAATTCAGGGCCAGTGTGCTCCTGACGAGGGAATAGTAAAGGCAGAAAGTCTAGCGAATACTGATCAAGCGATATCGTGAGATTGATAAAGAAAATACAGTGTAATAAAGCCAGGCGAAGCCATCCAAAAGTTTAGGGACTGCAAGGGGGTCTTTAGAAATGAGGGGAAAACAATGGCCATAAAATATCCTTGTCAGATACTATAAAGGAAAAGCCACAAGGTATTTTAAATGAAGTTAGAATAAGAGGATGACTGGGGAAAGAGTGAGGCCTGATAGAAACCAAAGGGATAATCAGTGCATGGAGCCAGAGGAAGTAGGTGAGGTCTTCAATGAATACTTCCCATCTGTGTTCACACAGGAGAAAGACTTTGTAACCAGGGATTTCAGTTGGGATGGTGAGGCTCTAGAACATATTAAGATCGATAAAGGTGAGATATTAAATGTTTTCACAGGCATAAAGCTGGAGAAATCCCCAGTGCCCAATAAAATGTATCCTAGGCTGCTTTGGGAGGTAAGGGAGGAGATTGTTGGGGCCCTGATGGATATATTTAATACTTTGCTGGCCACAGGTGAAGTGTCAAATGACTGGAGGATATCTAATGTGGTTCCTTCGTTCAATAATGGCAGCAGGGGTGGCGAGAGGGGAAGGATGCATGGTGGTGGGTTTTGATTGCATGAAACATCACAGCAATACTTAGAGAGGACATTCCTGTGGGATCACCCACTGTGTTGGAGGAACTGTGAAATAAGAATGGGTCATCACTTTGATACGAGTGTACTGACCCTGAATAATCCATGGCAGACTGAGGAAAAAATATGGTAAAAACAATGACTGCAGATGCTGGAAACCAGATTTTGAATTAGTGGTGCTGGAAGAGCACAGCAGTTCAGGCAGCAGCCAAGAAGCTTTGAAATCGACGTTTCGGGCAAAAGCCCTTCATCAGGAATAAAGGCAGTGACCCTGAAGCGTGGAGAGATAAACTAGAGGAAGGTGGGGGTGGGGAGAAAGTAGCATAGAGTACAATGGGTGAATGGGTGAGGGGATGAAAGTGATAGGTCAGGGAGGAGAGGGTGGAGTGGATAGGTGGAAAAGGAGATAGGCAGGTAGGACAAGTCCGGACAAGTCATGGGGACAGTGCTGAGCTGGAAGTTTGGAACTAGGCTGAGGTGGGGGAAGGGGAAATGAGGAAACTGTTGAAGTCCATATTGAGTCCACATTGAAGTCCACAAGATTGTTTTATAGATTAGGAGAACAAACCGATATGTGGAGGATAGTCGTGACTGAAGATGTTTATCGTTATTGAAAGGCTTATATTCTGCAGGTTATAAAGATATGGAGGGTGTGGTGTCTGACATTTTTACCAGGAGAGAAGAACAGCAATTTTGGTTGGAGACAGTTTCACAGATAAGGAAGTATTGGTAACCTCCTGCAGTTTGGTCAAAGCGGGGAGGTTTGTAGGGGAGGGTGACGTTAACACAGATAGGGGTGTAAGAGCTGGATAAGGTTATGGAGATGAGTAGACGAATGGAGACAGTGGAGGAGCTTACATTAACAGGGTCGGAGATAGACACGGGAGGATGTTACACAGACAGTGAGTCTTTTCGGAACTGGATCAGATAGTCACAGGGATTGGAGTGAGTTCTCCAGATCTCCAGGAATGCTGCAGGGACCGGAGAGAATTGTAGGGTCTCCACAGATTCATCCTGTCATTAGGACTGTAAAACTCAATGTATACTGTTCTCATTTTCCTGAACAGAGTCTCAATATCCCTCATCAGCCACGGATCCCTCAATCTGCCAGTTTTCCCCTTCACTTTAACAGTTACACATTGGCCCTGGATTCTTGAGATCATGTTTTTAAAAGCCTCCCACTTACCAGTCGTTGCTTTTTCTTCAAACAGACTCATCCAATCAACGGCAGTCGTGAAGTGGAGGAGCCTGTGTTGGGCTGGGGTGTAAAAAGTTCGAAGTTACACAACACCAGATTATAATCCAGCAGGTTTATTTGGAGGCACTAGGTTTCAGAGAGCTGCTTCTTCATCAGGTGGTTATGCAGCACAGTCATAAGACATGTAACTTATAGCAATAGGATAGCAGTGTCATGGAATGTCATATCAAACAAATTTAGTTTACACCTTTCATCTTTTCGAATTCGAAAACTGGTGCTTCGAAATACCTCAGTTGGACTGTAACCTGGTGTTGAATGATGTTTAATTCACCCAATCGACTCTTCTCGATCCTGTCTGATTATCCTAAAACTGGCCCTACTCTAGTTTAAGACCTTAATCTGTGGACCAGTCTGACCTTATTCCATAACTATGTTAAACCGAAGACAGTTGTGGTCACTGGACCCAATGTGCTCTCCGACTGACCACTTCAGTCACTTGCCCGACCTCGTTTTCTGAGGGGATGTCTCACGCCTGTGGAATTAGGCTTTCTACATCTTGATTAAGGAAACTTTCTTGGACACATTTGACAATCTGCACTCCGTACGGGCATTTAACTCTCTGGGTGGCCCAGGCAATACAGGAGAAATTAAAATCTCCAACCAATACTAATCTATTATTCCTACTGGTATCGTCAATCTCTCTACACATCTGCCCCTCTAGTATCTGTTGGCTATTTGGGGGCCTATAATACAATCCTAACAGAGTGACCACCCCTTCTTGATTCTAAGTTCTAAACATGTGGCCTCATTGTCATGCCTTACCTTATCAAAAGGACAACTCCCCCTCCTCACTTACTTGTCCTTCTGACATGCCTGTACCTTCTGTATCCTGAAACACTGAGCCGCCAGTCCTGCCCTTCTCTCAGCCATGTTTCTGTTTTATCTATAATATCCCAGTCCCACAGCCAATCCATGCTCTGAGTTCGTCTGCCTTACCAGTAGGGCCTCGTGCATTGAAATAAATGCCCTTTATACCAGAAGTCTTTTCCGTCCCATGGCTTTCTCTAGATGGCTGATGTATTTTCCCCTGACTTTTCGATGGTCCCTCACTTATTCAGAGTTCCTACCCCCTGCCAAACTAGTTGAAACGCTCCTGGCTAACACAAGCAAATCTCCTCCCAGAGATACTGGTGCCCCTCCGGTTCAAGCCCAACGTGTCCCCCTTGTCCAGGTCAACTCTACCCCAGAAGAGATCCCAACGGTCCAACAACTGAAACCCTGCCCCCTCCACCACCTCCCCAGACACACAACCATCTGGCCTTTCTTTCTATTTCTATCCTCACTGGCACGTGGCACTGGGAGTAATCTGGAGATCATAACCCTTGAGGTCCTGTTTTTTAAGTTCTTACCTAACGCCCAATACTCATTTCACAGGGCCCCATCCCATGTGGACCGGTGTGCACAATGACCTCTGGCTGTTCACCCTCCCCCTTTAGAATGTTCAGTAACCGCTCAGAAATATCAAAAGAGAAAATGCTGGGAAATCTCAGCAGGTCTGGCAGCATCTGTAAGGAAAGAAAAAGAGTCTGACGTTTCGAGTCTAACTGACCGTTTGTCAAAGTTTTGACAAAGGGTAAGTTAGACTCGGAACGTCAGATTTTTTTCTCTCCTTACAGATGCTGCCAGACCTGCTGAGATTTTCCAGCATTTTCTCTTTCGGTTTCAGATTCCAGCATCCACAGTAATTTGCTTTTATTTCGCTCGGAGATATCCTTGTCCCTGGTACCCGGGACGCAGCACACCATCCTGGGATCTCTTCTTCAGCCACACAGTCTCTTGTCTGTCCCACTCACAATTAAGTCTCCTGTCAGTATTGCGATCATTAAAATTTCGCAAACAGTGACTGGGAGGAATTACCTCCAGTTATTTCTATATTAACAAAGTGGGAGTATTTTAAAGTGATGCTGAGAGAACTCAGGGCCAGTGTGTTTCTTGAAAAGTGAACAGTAAAGGCTGCATGTCCAACGAATACTGTTCAAGTGCTACTGTGAGTTTGACCAAGAAATTACAGTGCATTAAAATCAAGTGAAGCCCTTTGCAAGTCTAGAGAGTGCAAAGGGATTGTCGGATATGAGGTGCAATCAATTATCATGAAATATATTTGGCAGATACAATTGACAAAAAGCCACAGATTATTTTATCAGCATCGTTACAGGGAGAGGATTCCCAGCTAAAGAGTGAGGCCTGTTAGAAACTAAAGGGACAATCTGCACATGGAGCCAGAGGAAGGAGGTGAGGTCTTCAATGAATACTTCCCATCTGTATTCGCACAGGAGAAAGGCATTGTAGCCGGGGATTTCAGTTGGGATGGTGAGGTTCTATAACATGTTACGATCAATAAGAAGGAGGTATTAAATATTTTCACGAGCATACAGGTGGAGAAATCCCCTGTGCCCAATGAAATGTATCCCAGGCTGCTATTGGAGGTAAGCGAGGAGATTGCTGGGGCGCTGGTACTTAGCTGGCCACAGGTGAAGTGTCAAATGACTGGAGGATATCTAATATGGTTCATCTGTTTAAGAAAGGCAGCAGGGACAGACCAGGTAATTACAGAGCGGATAGTCTGACAGCAGCGGAGGGGAATTATTGAAAACAATTGTGAATCAACACTTGCAAAGGCAGGGACCAACTCGGATTAGTAATCACGGATTTGGTAGAGGAAGATACTGTCTAAGGAATTCAGTTTAGTTCTTTGAAATGGTGTCTCAAAATACTGAAGAGGGCAGTGCAGTTCTTTAAGGCCTTTGACAAGCGCCCACGTGGAAGGCTGGTCCAAAAGGGAAGAGCCCATGGGATCCAAGGCAAATTGGTAATTTGGATACAAAATTGGTGGATAGTCTTCTTCGTGTTTGAAATTCTTTCACCAGCGAGTGTACCACAGCGATCTGTGCAGGAACCATTGCTGGTTATTTTGTGGAATAATGACTCTGATGTGAAAGCAGAAGATATCATTAGTCGGTTTGCAGATGACTTGAAAGTGAGGGCGTTGTTCACAGTGAGGGGGATGGTCTCAGGCTACAGTCTGATATGGATCAGATGATAATCTGAGCAGAGTGTAGTCCTGATCGATGTGAGGTCATACCCTATGGGAAGTACGATAAGCGAGGACAGACATAATGAATAGTTGGTCGCTGCAGAGTGCTGAGGAACACAGGGACCTGAGTGGACAATCCAAAGATCCCTGAAGGTGTCAGCACAGGTGGACCGCGTGGGAAAGGCACCTGAACCGGGAGGAGGAGGGGGACCCATATCCTAGTGGGGCGAATTGCTAGAGCTGCTTGAGAGGATATAATCTAATCTGACAGGGTGTTGGACCTTAAACAGTCATAAAGCCAGAAAGAAGATTGAGGCTGGTGCATATGTTAAAGAGAGCAATTTCAACAGATAAGGCAGACAAGAACATAGCAGGGAATGGGGGAAAACTGATGATCAAACTGCATTTATTTCATTGCAAGGAGCCTGACAGCTAAGGAAGGTGAACGCAGGGCATTAATTGGAACATGGGACTGGGAGATTATAGTTATTACAGAAACACAGCTGAGGGAGGGGCAGGAATGGCAGCTCATTGTTTCAAGGTACAGATGCTACAGGAAGCATCGAAGCGGAGGCGAGACAGGACGCGTGGTGGTGGGTTTTGATTTTGATTTTCATTGCATGAATCATCACAGCAGTACTTAGATTGGATACTCCTGTGGGATCACCCAGTGAAGCTATGTTAGTGGAACTGAGAAATAAGAATGGGTCATCACTTCGATTCGATTGTCCTTCTAACCCCTAATAACCAGTGGAAGACTGAGGAAAAAATATGTCAGGAGATCACAAATATCGATCGTAATAATAGGGCTGTTATGGTAGGGTTTTTTAACTTTACATCTTATCTAGGACTGTCAATATTCAGCGTTTGCAAGGGAGGAATTTGGGGTAATTGCGTTACAGAAAACTCCCAGTCAATATGTAAATGGCCTGAAAAGAGAAAGGGGCAAAATCTGACCTCCCCTTGGGAAACAAGGTAGGGAAAGGGACTGAGGTGTGAGTGGGAAAGCATTTTCCCAAAGTGACTACAGTTCTATTAGTTTGAAAATAGCGATGGAAAAGGACAAGGTTGGTCCACAAGTTTGGTCCACAAGTTCAAGTTATAAAATGGGGCCAGACCAATCTTGATCCTATCAGCCAGGAACTTTCAAAAGGTGATTGAGAAAGGGAAAGGGAAGGGGAAGTCTGGCAAGTGAGAATATTTTAAAAGTGAGATAAAGTGAGTTTTCAGCGCCAACATGTTCCTGTTTGTGTGCAGGTCAATGCTGACAGCATTCGGAAACACTGATTGTTTATTGAGGGTCTGGTCAAGGAAAAGGTGGCCCTTGTCAGGTATAGCCAGCTGGATCAAGGGAATCCCTGGGGAGCATCGGGGTTGTAGGATGGAAAGCAGGAATGCAAAATGAGGACATGAAATAGCCTCAGCAAAGAAGAATGAGGATAATCCAAAACTGATTGTAGATAATATATATACAATAAGAGTAAATGAGTAACTGGGGACAATGGAGGGACCCTTATTTCCGTCGATGTGCAGAACCGCTGGATATGGCTAAGATCCTAAACACATTTTTCATTCCAGGATTTCCTGCACGCGAAGACTGGGGAACTCAGGGAGCTAAAGATTACTACGTTGCACCACTATTGTAGTGCTCTGTGTAATTCTAGTCTCCCTGCTCTCAGAAGGATGTTGTGAAACTTGAAAAGGCTCAGAAAAAATTAATAAGATGTTTCCAGGATTGTTGCTGTTATTTTCCCTGAAGCATCAGTGACTGAGGAGTGATCTGACAAGAGGTTTATATAAACATGAGGGGCATGGATTGGGGAAACATTCAAGGTCATTTCCCAGGAGTTGGAGAGTCCAAAACTAGAGGGCATAGTTTAAGAGAAACCTAAGGGACAGCTTTTTCACGCATGATGATGCATATATGGAATGAGCAGCGAGAGAAAGTAACAGATACTAATACTATGACAACATCTAATAGGTATCAGGATGGGTACATGAATACGAAGAGTTTCGAGGTACATAAGCCAATTGCTGGTAAATGGGATGGATTTATTCAGATCTTCCTGTCAGCATGGACGAGTGGGATCGAAGGGTCTGTTTCCATGTTGTACATCTCTATGACTTGAAAAGTGTGCATGTTATAGAGAAGATGGTGCTGGAAGCTTTATAACACAAAGGTATAGAAAGCCCCAGGACCTGATTAACTGTAAGACAGGCGATGCTAGGGAAGAAATTGTGGAGCCCCTAGCAAAGGTGTTTGTACCATTGACAGCCACGTGAGATGGGCTGGAACACTGGATGGTGGAATAGTGGACAGTGAAGGAGATTTTCTAAGATTACAAAGTGATCTTGATGAGTGAATGGGCTGAAAAACTGTAGAGGGAATTCAATCTGAATAAATGTGAGCTAATGCATTTGGTAAAACAAACAAGGGTAGAACCTATACAATTAATGTTAGGGCCTCGGTTAGTGTTTTAGAGTAGAGGGACCTCCGGGTTCAGGTACATAATTCTCGAAGCTTGCACCATAGGATTGATAAGGCAGTGCTTGGCATGATTGACTATTGCTCAGTCAACTGAGTGGAAGATTTGGGACGTCATGTTGAGATTATACTGATATTGGTGAGGCTTCTTCTGCAATCCTTTGCCCAGTTCTGGTCGCCCAGTTATAGGGAGGATTTTATTCTGCTGCAGGGGGTTCAGAAGAGAGTTACCAGGATGTTGCTGGGTATGGAAGGCATGAGTTCTGAAAATTGGCAGGGTAGGCTCAGTCTTTTTTTCACTGGAGCCTGGAGATTGAGAGGTGACCTTATAGAAGTTTATAGGACAATGAGAGATATAGATAGAGTTAACGGTAGCTGCATTTTCCCCAGGATGGGGGAGTCTCAAGAGAAGGGGCCACATTTTTAAGGTTAGAGGAGAGAGATGTTCAAAAGAATGACATGAGGGTGAAATTGTTACACAGACGGCGGTTTGAGTGTGGAATGAACTTCTTGAGGAAGGGGTGAATGTGGGTACAATTGCAACGTTTTTCAGACATTTTGATAAGTACGTGAATAGGAAATGTTTGGAGGGATATGGCCCAACAACAGGCAGCTGGGATGGGTTTAGTTTGAGATTATGTTTGGTACCAACTGAAGGGTCTGTTTCCATGCTGTACAACTATGACAAGAACAAAGTTTTGGTCAATTATTTGAGAAACGCTGTAATGGAATGCTAGGGAACTAAAGACCAATTAGCCAGATGTCAGTGATGGGTCGGTTGTGGAAGTGATTCTGCCAGGCAGGAGTTACATGCATTTGCAAATATTTAGGACAATGTTACAAATGTAACAAGGATTGATAGTCAGCAAGGCAAAGATAGTTAGCATGGCTTTGTGCATACAAAATCAGGTCTCACTAACTTGATTTCTTTTGTTGAAGTGGTGACCATACATTGTCTACACTACCGTCAACAGAGTCTTTGACAGGGTTTAGCATGATATACTGGTTCAGAAGGTTAGATCACATGGGATCAGAGAGAGTTAGACAACTGGATACAAAATTAGATTGACAGTAGGAGACAGAGGGAGGTGGGAGAGGATTGTTGTCCAGAATGGAAGCCTGTGACCAGCGGTGTGCTCTAAGGATCGGTGCTGGGTTCACTCATGTCTATCATCTACATAAACAATTTGATTGAGAACATAGAAATCATTGTTAGTAAGTTTGCAGATGATCAAATTAATAGTGTCGTGGGAAGTGAAAAAAGTTATCAAAGGGGCTCTTGAACAACGGGGCCAGTGGGCCAAGGAATGAAAGATGGAGTTGACGTATGGTGTTGGGTTTTGTTGAGACAAACCAGGGAGACTAACAGTTAATGGTTTGGCCCTGGACAGTGTTGTCGAACAGAGAGAGACCAAGGGGTGCAGTTACATTGTTCCTTGGAAGTGGCATTGCAGTTGGACAGGGTGGTGAAAGCAGTATTTGATGCACTTTCCTTCATTGTCCAGAGCATTGATATGAATTGGAGACATTTGTAACATTGTCCTAAATATTTGCCTTAGGTAGAGGAGGCTACGGATTGACCTTATAAAGGTTTATAAAACCATGCGGGGCCTCAGTAAGGTGAAAAGCCAAGGGTAGGTAAGTCCAAAACTAGAGGGTATAAACAGGAGGTGAGAGAGCAAGGATTTAAAGATGGCAACATTATTCACAGAGGATGGTGCATAGACGGAACGGACTGCCAGGGCCACATGGGAGAAACGTGTACAATTACAACATGGAAAAGACATTTGGGGAGGTACATGGAGAGGAGAAGGTTTGAAGAGATAAGGGTCACATGCGACACGTTTAGTATAAGAATCATGGTCAGCATTGATAAGTTCGAGCTACATGACTCTGTATCCAGTTAAAGAGGAGGAGACTACCGAGATAAGACATGTTGTATACACTGAAGCAAGTTAAGCGATAGGGATGGTAGGCTGGAATGAAGTACGTTTCAAATTAGTGAAGTGACTATAACGAAGGGAGGAGGTTACAAAGATAGCACCTCTTATAGGATTTAAAAAATTATTGAAGACATTGGTCACCAAGATATGACATAGATTCAGTGTTGCAGTGTAGTTAGTCTTAGTACAACAGACCTTACATTATGGGCAGTGATTGAGCCTGGGGTGTATCTGTATTGTGCTCCCCCTCCAGCACTGTATCTATGTCATGTCCTGTTAGCTGATGTTTGGAGCCCTCTCGTTGCTCTCTGCCCTGTGCACTGTGAGTGATCTTACCCCACTCCAGGATTTATTGAAGGCTCCAGATCCCCCTGCGCTTTGTCTCTCTGGCTGACCAACCATCTTCAAAGAGGTGATGGACGAGACACCCAGCAGATGGGAAGTCTATTGAGTCAGGGCCTTCCTGAGTACGTGTAGGAGACAGAGAGGTAGACAGAATGGGAAATTAGACTGATGCTGTGAGGTTTACACATGGAAAATGGCACTGTGTCCCACAGAGACCTGGAAAATCTCAGTTTCCATCCCTGGCCTGTGCTGCTGCGTCTCTCTGGAGTGGAGAGTTCTGTTGGCTCAGGATACTGACAGAGGCAGCAATTAGACCCACAAGTGAGGGATACCACATGGAGAGAGACTGAGTGATAGCACCAGAGTGCAGCAAGTTATCAAGATCAAACAATTGTGTCGGAAGAACGGGTTTAGCTTCATGATGCACTGGTGTCAGTGCTCAGGGATGGGCAACCATTGAGCAGGTGACGTGGTGGCCGAATGGTATAACTGCTAGAGCATGTATCCAAAACCCCAGCTAATGTACAGGGGAGAAAGGTTTGAATCCCACCATTAGAAATGGTAGAATTTGAAATCAATAATTTTTAAAATAGTAATTAATAATCCACATGTAAGTATGAGACCATTGTTGATGTACAAAAAACCCCAACACTTGTCCTTCAGAGATGGACATCTGCCCATCCTGACGTGGTCTGCACTACATAAGCACAACAAAGTGTTTGCCTCTTGTTGGGGAGATTTCACTGCGGTGTTTAATGTAGGGCTAGGGAGGGTGACACTTCCAGCCCTGAAATGGTTAACAACAGCCAAGTGAGCTGCTGCAGGCGATTGCATGACTGCTGGAGCTTGTAAGGGATATGCATAATGTTAATTAAATCTTGGAGCCTGTAAATACCAGCCAGTATCAATTGCCCCATCGAAACTTGGGATTAATAAAGAAACTGATTGGAATCTGTAACTGTTAGACAAGTGTGAATTGCTCTATCGGAACCTGTAACTAGTGAGTGTGAATGGCTCTATTTAAGTCTAAAGTTGATAAGTGTAATTGACAATTTAGTTAAACTAAAACTATTGAAAATGGCTAGCCTGTCAGACGCATAGTAATTCCTTGACACAATGGACTATTGAATACGGGATCGGAACCGCTCCCAGGGATGGCTGAGCCATTGTCAAGCACAGCAGGAGCTGGACAGGCACTTCGATGCGGCCAATAGGAGGACGGATCCCCAGCGCGCGCAGATGAATGGACCAATGGGGAAGGCGAACTGACCGGGGACTCCAGGCAGCGCGAAGAAAAATTGTGTCAACTTTGAACGGGAAGGGAGAACGCCTTCTCCAACGAATGCATGCCTGTAGATTCGTTGTATCAGTTAAGATTCTGTGAATAAACTGCTGTCTGCGTCTAATCATAGTTGCCAGTGTGAGTCTCTCCTTCCGAAAGAACACGCAAAGACGGGACCCCGCGGGTCCGTCTTAACACTCTCAATGACCCTCTGAAATGGCTAAGCAAGTTACTCAACTCAAGGGCAGCTAGGGCTGGACAAGAAAGGCTGGTCAGCCAGAGACACCCACATCCCATACCTGATTTACAAAATAATCTATTAGGATGGTCCCACTGGAACCGTGCTGGGAGCAGTGTCCTGGCCAATCATGTCGGTAGGTTTATGGACAAGGCTTTAAACTGACAGAGAGGATGTAGGGACAGGATCCAAGTGAAAGGAACTTTCAAATTCCAAGAGAAAAGGTGTCGCATCGGAACACCGTGGGGATGTGGCTCAAGACAAGCAGAAAGGAACAGAAAGGGACAGAGTTTAACTTAACTTGTACATCAGCGAATAGGTATGTGACAGGAATTGTGGGAAAGAGTAAATTATGTCTTTTTTTCGCATGGACAAAGTCTCTGCAATAAGGTGGAAGGATTTGTGACACACAGAGATAAAAGAAATTTAGACACCAGGGAGACGTGGTTACAGGGCGAACAAAAGGTGAACATAAGTATTAAATTGCTCACAACCTTGCAGAAACTCAGGCAAAATGCGCAATGAGAACTATAATGGATAACAAAGGCATTACAGAGAAAGCATTTGGCCGCAGATCATGAAGTAGAGTCAGAATGTAAATTCTGGCTATTACTTGCGAAGGACAGAAACAGCAGAACAGTTTTAGCCACCGAACAGCATTTCATTGCACATCACTGCATTAAACAGGAATTGATTGGAATTTTTTAACAAAGATATTGTGATAATTTTGGGAAACTTCAATATTCGCATAATCTGGGACAATCACACTGACAACAGTGATAGTGGAAGGGGAGAGCGGATAACTTTTTTTCAGTGTTTCTTTGAATAACACATTGTGCAACTGGCTAGGGACATAACTATGTCAGATTGATGGTTGTGTGATGAAACTTAGTGAATGAGTAATGTCACCTGGAGAAACCCTCCGGGAAATTGTGATAAAGTGCAGTTTAAAGAAATATAAAGTTTTAAAGTGAATCACAAAAAAACAAGTTACAATGAAAAACAAAAATAGCCAATTGCATAACTTTGACAGGAGAAGTGACCAAAGTAAACAGGCTAAACAGACTGGAACATGTGTCTGTAAATAAACAGTGGAAAACATTTGAAGGAACAGTGTAAATCACTCAAAAAAAGTACATTCCATTGAAACAGACAAAACCTCAACAAGAAACTCATTCCTGTCCCTCACTCAGGACAAAATGGATCATATTAGATTAAGAGGCTGACAAGATCAGCAAAACGTGCTTAAAATCCAGAAGTGAGAGTGTGCTTTAAGAGTAAGTTTTCAAGGGATTGCAAAGGGTCTGCTCGCAGGAGGAGGGCAGTGGGAAGGGGAATCATTTTCAGGGTTTAATGACACAGCAGGAACAGGGAGAGATGAAGGTGTTGGAGGTGGTGAGAGCATTACAGAGAGTGGCCAGGGCCTGGACGGTATTACAAAGCCAGTACGGTTTGCTGCAGCAGGAGGGGTTTGCAGAGAAGGGAGGGACATTGGAGGGAGAGGATCAACCAGCTGCTCATCCAAAACCACATCAGTGGCCACAGGATTTTTCGGACACAGTATTGACCATCCTCAGGCCATAGGAGCATTGACATAAAGCATTTATGAATTACAGGCCAGAGGATAATTCACACACTGTATTGACCGTCCTCAGGCCACAGGATTATTCACACACAGTATTGACAACCCTCAGGCCACAGGATTATTCACACAGTTTTGAGCATTCACAGCGCACAGGATTATTCATATTCTCTATTGACCATGCACAGGCCACAGTATAATTAACAAACAGAAATGACCATGCAGAGACCACAAATTATTAACACACAGCATTGATCATCCACAGGCCACATTATTACTCACACACAGTATTGACGATTCACAGGCCACAAGTTTATCAACACAAAATATTGACCATTCTCAGGCTGCAGGATTATTCACACACTATATTGACCATCCTCAGGCCACAGGCGTATTCACACACAGTACTGAACATCCTCAAGCAACAGGATTATTCACACAGTATCCTACATCCTCAGGCCTCAGGATTATTCCCATACTGTATTGACCTTCCTCAGTCCACAGGATTACTCAGACACAGTACTGACCACCCGAAGACCGCAGGATTATTCACTTACCGTATTGAGCATTCACAGCCCACAGGAGTATTCACACACAGTATTGAGCAGTCACAGTGCACATCATTATTCGCACTCAGTACTGACCATCCTCAGGCAAAGGGTTATTCACGCACAGTATTGACGATTCACAGTCCACAGCATTATTCTCATATAGAATTGAACAATCGCAGGCAACAGGATGAATCACACATTGCATTGATCATCTCAGGCCACAGGATTATTCACACACAGTATTGACCATCCTCAGGACGCAATATTATTGACTCTGCACAGGCCACAGATTATTAACACACAGTAGTGACCATTCAATGGTCACAGCCTTGTTCCCGCACAGAACTGACTATCCTCAGGCCATAGCCGTATTCACACACAGTATTGACTATCCTCTGGCCACAGCCTTATTCACACACAGTATTGACTATCCTCTGGCTACAGCCATATTCACACACAGTATTGACTATCCTCTGGCCACAGCCATATTCACACACAGTATTGACTATCCTCAGGCCAAAGGTTTATTCACACACAGTATTGAGCGGTCACAGTGCACAGAATTATTCACACTCAGTATTGACCATCCTTATGCAAAGGTTTATTCACACACAGTATTGACGATTCACAGGCTACAGGATTATTCACACACAGTATTGACCATCATCAGTCCGGATGATGATTCACACACAGAATTGACTATCCTCAAGCCACAGGATTATTCACACACAGTATTAACCATTCACAGGTAACAGGATTATTCTCACGCAGGATTGAACAACCTCAGACAACAGGATTATTCACACATCGTATTGATCAGCCCGAGGCTACAGGATTACTCTCACACAGTTTTGATCATCCTCAGGCCAAGGGTTATTCACACACAGTACGAATGATTCACACGCCAGAGGATTAGTCGCACACAGTATTGACCAACCTCTGGCCACACAATTAATGAACACACTGTTTTGACCAGTTACAGGTCACAGGATTATTCACAGACAGTACTCACTATCCTCAGGCCACAGTATTATTCACACACGGTATTGAGCATTTACAGTGCACAGGATTATTCAACACTTTGTATAGTCCATCCACAGGCCATACTATTATTAACCAACAGTATTGACGGTTCACAGGTCACAAAATTATTCGCACACAGTTTTGACCATCCTCAGGCCAAGGGTTATTCACACACAGTATTGACCATCACAGGCCAGAGGATTATTCACAGACAATATTGAATATCCTCAGGGCACAGGATTATTCACGCTATTGACCATCATCAGACCACAAGTTTATTCACACACTGTATTAACCAGCCTCCGGCCACAAGATTATTCACAACAGTATTGACCATTCACAGGCCGCAGCCTTATTCACACACAGTATTGACTATTCTTAGGCCACTGGATTATTCCCACACTTTATTGACTACTCTCAGGCCACAGGTTTATTCACACACAGTATTGAGCAGTCACAGTGCTCAGGATTATTCACACACAGTATTGACCATCCTCAGGCCACACTATTGTTAACAAACAGAAATGACCATCCTCAGGCCAAGGGTTATTCACACACAGTATTGATGATTCACAGGCCAGAGGATTATTCACATGTGGTATTGACCATTCACTGTCCAAGGATTATTCGCACACCGTATTGTACATCCTCAGGCCTCAGAATTATTCACACACTGTATTGACCAGTCAACGGCCACAGGATTTTTGAACCCACTGCCTTGTTACTTTGAAGGCACAGGATTATTTACACATTGTATTGACCATCCTCAGGCCAAAGGATTATTCACACACAGTATTGACGAATCACAGGCCACAGGATTGGTGACACACATTATTGACCATCCTCAGGTACCAGAATTATTCACACATGGTATTGACATTATCAGGACACAAGAATATTCATATACGGTATTGACTTACCTCAAGCCACAGGATTTTTCACACACAGTATTGACCATCCTCAGGCCACAGGATTATTTTCACAAGGTATTGACCATCATCAGGCCACAGGATTATTCACCCAATACACACAGTATTGACCATCCTCACGCAACATAATTATTCACATAAAGTATTGACCATCCTCACGCAACATAATTATTCACATAAAGTATTGACCATCATCAGGCCACAGGATTATTAACTCACAGCATTGACCATTCTCAGGCCAACAGGATTATTCCCTAACATTATTGACCATTCTAAAGCCACAGGATTATTCACACACAGTATGGACCGCCCTCAGGCAACAGGATTATTCACACAAAGTATTGGCAATTCTCAGGCTACTAGATTATTCACACACTGTATTGAACATTCTCAGTTCACATTATTATTCGCACACAGTGTTGACCACCATACGGCCACAGTATTAATAAACACACTGTCTTGGTCATTTATACGTCACAGGATTATTCCCACACAGTATTGACCATTCACAGGGCACAGGATTATTCCCACACAGTATTGACCATTCACAGGGCACAGGATTATTCACACACAGTATTGACCAGCCTACGGCCACAGGATTAATGAACACACTGTCTTGACCATTTACAGGTCACAGGATTATTCCCACACAGTATTGACCATCCTCAAGCCACGGGATTGTTCACACACAGTATTGACCATCCTCAGGCCATGGATTTTTCACACAATATTGACAATCCTCAAACCACAGGATTATTCACACACTGTATTGATCATCATCAGACCACAGGATTATTTACACACAGTATTCACAATTCACAGGCCACAGGATTACTCTCACACTATATTCACAATCCTCAGGCCACATGATTTTTCACACACAGTATTGAACATTCACAGGCCACAGGATTACTCTCACACTATATTCACAATCCTCAGGCCACAGGATAATTCGCACTATGTATTGAACATCCTCAGACCACAGGATTATTTACACACAGTATTCACAATTCACAGGCCACAGGATTACTCTCACACTGTATTCACAATCGTCAGGCCACAGGATAATTCGCACTATGTATTGAACATCCTCAGGCCACTGGATTATTCACACACAGTACTGACCATCCTCAGGACACACTAGTATTCACACACAATATTCAATATTCCCAGCCCACAGCATTATTCACACACAGTATTGATTGGAACACGGCCACAGGATTAATGAACACACTGTCTTAACCATTTACATGGTCACAGAATTACTTTCACACAATATTGACTATCTTCAAGCCACAGGATTGTTCACACACAGTATTGAATATCCTGAGATCACAGGAGTATTCACACACCGTATTGACCATTCTCAGGTCACAGGATTATTCCCACACAGTTTTGAACATCCACAGGCCACAGGATTATTCACACATAGTATTGACCAGCATACAGCCACAGGATTAATGAACACACTGTCTTGACCATTTACAGGTCACAGAAATATTCGCACCCAGTATTGACCATCCTCAAGCCACAGAATTATTCTCACACAGTATTGCCCATTCTCAGGCCACAGGAGTAGTCACACACGCTATTGACCATCCTCAGGGCACATGATTATTTTCACACTGTATTGACCATCATCAGGCTACAGGAATATTCACTCACATTGTTCACAATTCTCAAATTACAGGATTGTTCACACACAGTATTGGCGATTCACAGGCCAGAGCATTATGCATACATGGTATTGATCATTCACTGTCCAAAGGATTATTCACACACTGTATTGACAATCCTCAGGCCAAAGTTTATTCACACACAGTATTGACGATTCACAGGCCAGAGGATTATTCCCATACATTATTGACCATTCTAAGGCCACAGGATTATTCGAACACAATATGGCTGTCCTCCGGCAACGTAATTTTTCACATAATGTATGGAGCATTCTCAGGCCACAGGATTATTCACTCACTGTATTGAACATCCTCGGGCAGCAGGATATTTAAAACACACAGTATTGACTATCCTTCGGTCCACAGGATTATTCGCACACAGTATTGACCACCATACGGCCACAGGATTAATGAACGCACTGTCTTGATCATTTACACATCACATGATTATTTCCATGCAGTATTGACGAGTCTCAGGCCACAGCAATATTCACATACATATCGACCATTCACAGGGCACAGGATTATTCACACACAGTATTGTCTAGCACACAGCCACAGGATTAATGAACACTCAGTCTTCAACTTTTGCAGGTCACTGGATTGTTCCAACATAGAATTCACAATCCTCAGGCTACATGATTATTCACACAGTATTGACCAGCGTATGGCCACAGGATTAATGAACACACTGTCTTGATCATTTACAGGTCACAGGATTATTCACACACAGTATTGACCATCCTCATGGAAGAGGAATATTTACACAAAGTATCACCAACCTCAGGCCATGGATCATTCACACACCGTATTGTCAATCCTCAAGCCACAGGATTTTTCCTACACTGTATTGACCATTCTCAGGCCACAGGATTATTCACACACGGTATTGAGCATTCACAGTGCACAGGATTATTCCCACACTGTATTCACAATTCTCAGGTCACAGTTAATTCACACACAGTATTGACAATTCTACGTCTACAGGATTACTCCCACACAGTATTGACCATTCACAGTCCACAGGATTATTCACACACAGTATTGTCAATCCTCGAGTAGCAAAATTATTCACACACATTATTGACCAGCCTCAGGCCACAGGATTATTTACACACTGTTTGACAGTACAGAGGCCACAGGAGTATTCACACACAATATTCAACATTCCCAGCCCACAGGATTATTCCCACACAGTATTGACGAACATACGGCCTCAGGATTAATAAACACATTGCCTTGACCATTCAATACAAACAGTACTGAACATGCACAGGCCACAGTTTATTAACACCCAGTATTGACCATCCACAGGCCACAGTTTTATTAACAAACAGTATTGAACATGCACAGGCCACAGATTATTGATTCACAGTATTGACCATCCACATCAAAAAGGATTATTATCACACAACATTGACTATCCACAGGCCACAGGATTATTATCACACAGCATTGACCATCCACAGCCCACATTATTATTCACTCAGAGTATTGATCATCCTTAGGCAACAGGATTATTCTCACACTATATTGACCATTCTCAGGCCACAGGATTATTAATAAATAGTATTGAACTACCTCAGGCAACACGATTGTTCACACACTGTATTTATCATCCTCAGGCCAAGGGTTATTCACGCAGAGTATTGACCATCCTCAGGACACAGTATTATTTGCAAACAATATTGACCATGCACAGGCCACAGATTTTTAACACATAGTATTGATCATCCACAGCCCACAAGATTATTATCACACAGCATTGACCATCCACAGGCCACATCATTATTCACACACAGTATTGCCCATCCTTAGGCAAAGGGCTATTCGCACACAGTATTTACGATTCACGAGCCATAGGATTATTCACACACAGTATTGACTGCCCTCAGTCCACAGGATTATTTACACACAGTATTGACCAACCTCAGGCCACAGGATTACTCACACACAGTATTGACCGTCCTCAGGCCATAGGATTATTCACACACAGTATTGTCAATCCTCGGGTAGCAAAATTATTAGAACATAGAACATAGAACAATACAGCACAGAACATGATGTTGTGCCGAACATTTGTCTTAGCTTAAGCACCCATCCATGTACCTATCCAATTGCCGCTTAAAGGTCACCAAAGATTCTGACTCTACCACTCCCACAGGCAGCGCATTCCATGCCCCCACCACTCTCTGGGTAAAGAACCCACCCCGACATCTCCCCTATACCTTCCACCCTTCACCTTAAATTTATGTCCCCTTGTAACACTCTGTTGTACCCGGAGAAAAAGTTTCTGACTGTCTACTCTATCTATTCCTCTGATCATCTTATAAACCTCTACCAAGTCACCCCTCATCCTTCGCCGTTCCAATGAGAAAAGGCCTAGCACTCTCAACCTATCCTCGTACGACCTATTCTCCATTCCAGGCAACATCCTGGTAAATCTTCTCTGCACCATCTCCAAAGCTTCTACATCTTTCCTAAAGTGAGGCGACCAGAACTGCACACAGTACTCCAAATGTGGCCTAACCAAAGTCCTGTACAGTTGCAAATCACTTCACGACTCTTGAATTCAATCCCTCTGCTAATGAACGCTAATACACCATAGGCCTTCTTACAAGCTCTATCCACCTGAGTGGCAACTTTCAAAGACCTATGAACATAGACCCCAAGATCCCTCTGTTCCTCCACCTCACTAAGAGCCCTACCGTTAACCCTGTATTCTGCATTCTTATTTGTCTTTCCAAAATGGACAACCTCACATTTGGCAGGGTTGAACTCCATCTGCCACTCCTTAGCCCAGCTCTGCATCATATCCAAGTCCCTTTGCAGCCGACAAGAGCCCTCCTCACTATCCACAACTCCACCAATCTTCGTATCATAATTCACACACATTATTGACCAGCCTCAGGCCACAGGATTATTTACACACTGTTTGACAGAACAAAGGCCACAGGAGTATCCACACACAATATTCAACATTCCCAGCCCACAGGATTATTCCCACACAGTATTGACGAACATACGGCCACAGGATTAATAAACACATTGCCTTGACCATTCAGTACAAACAGTACTGAACATGCACAGGGCACAGTTTATTAACACCCAGTGTTGACCATCCACAGGCTACAGCTTTATTAACAAATAGTACTGAACATGCACAGGCCACAGATTATTGATTCACAGTATTGACCAGTCACATTCCACAGGATTTTCAGCACACAGTATGGACCGTCCTCAGGCAACATAAGTTTTCACACACTATATTGACCATCCTCAAGCCACAGGATTATTCACTCGCTGTATTGATCAACCTCGAGCAGCAGGATATTTAACACACACAGTATTGACTATCCTTCGGTCCAACGGTTATTCCCACACAGTATTGACCATTCTCAGTCCACAGGATTATTCACACACAGCATTGACCACCATACAGCCACAGTATTAATTAGATTAGATTACAGTGGGGAAACAGGCCCTTCGGCCCAACAAGTCCACACCGACTCGCCGAAGCGAAACCCACCCATACCCCTACATTTACCCCTTACCTAACACTACGGGCAATTTAGTATGGCCAATTCACCTGACCCTGCACATCTTTGGATGGTGGGAGGAAACCGGAGCACCCGGAGGAAACCCACGCAGACACGGGGAGAACGTGAAAACTCCACATAGTCAGTCGCCTGAGGCGGGAATTGAACCTGGGTCTCTGGCGCTGTGAGGCAGCAGTGCTAACCACTGTGCCACCGTGCCGTTCCCACATAGTATTGGCAATCCTCAGGCCACAGGATTATTCACACTCAGTATTGACCAGCCTACGGCCACAGAAAACTGAACGCACTGTCTTGACCATTTACACGTCACAGGATTATTTCCATGCAGGATTGACGCGTCTCAGGCCACAGCAATGTTCACACACAGTATTGACCATTCAAAGAGCACAGGATTATTCACGCACAGCATTGACTAGCACACGGCCACAGGATTAATGAACACTTGGTCTTCAACATTTGTAGGTCACAGGATTGTTCCCACATAGTATTGGCAATCCTCAGGCCACAGGATTATTCACACTCAGTATTGACCAGCCTACGGCCACAGAATTAATTAACACACTGTCTTGACCATTTAGAGGTCACAGGATTATTCCCACACAGTATTGACCATCCTCAAGGAACAGGATTATTTACACATAGTATTGACCATCCTCAGGCCATGGATTATTCACACACAGTATTGACAATCCTCAAGCCACAGGATTATTCCTACACAGTACTGATCATCCTCAGGCCACAGAATTATTCACACACAATATTGATGATTCATAGGCCACAGCATTATTCACACAGTGTATTGACCACTCACAGTCCAAAGAATTATTCACACACAGTATTGACCATCCTTAGGCCAAGGGTTATTCACACACAGTATTTCCGATTCACGGGCCATAGGATTATTCACACACTTTATTGAGCATTCACAGTGCACAGGATTATTCACACACTGTATTCACAATTCTCAGGCCACAGGTTAATTCACGCATGGTATTGACCATTCTCCGTCCACAGGATTACTCACACACAGTATTGACCATTCTCAAGCCACAGGATTACTCACAAACTGTATTGACCATCCTCAGGCTACAGGATTATTCCCACAGAGTATGGACCATTCTCAGGCCACAGGATTATTCACACACACACAGTATTGAACAACCTCGGGCAGCAGGATATTTAACACACACAGTATTGACTATCCTTCGCCCTAACGGTTATTCCCACACAGTATTGACCATTCTCAGTCCACAGGATTATTCCCACACAGTATTGACCATTCTCAGTCCACAGGATTATTCTCACACAGTATTGACCATTCTCAGTCCACAGGATTATTCTCACACAGTATTGACAATTCTCAGTCCACAGGATTATTCACACACAGTATTGACCACCATTCCGCCACATCAATAATGAACGCACTGTCCTGATCAGTTACACATCACATGATTATTTCTACGCAGTATTGACGATTCTCAGGCCACAGCAATATTCACACATAGTATTGATCATTCACAGGGCACAGGATTATTCACACACAGCATTGACTAGCACATGGCCACAGGATTAATGAACACTTTGTCTTGACCATTTACAGGTCACAGGATTGTTCCCACATAGTATTGGCAATCCTCAGGCCACAGGATGTCTCACACTCAATATTTACCAGCCTACGGCCACAGAATTAATGAACACACTGTCTTGACCATTTACAGGTCACAGGATTATTCCCACACAGGATTGACCATCCTCAGGCCATGGATTATTCATAAACAGTATTGATAATCCTCAAAACACAGGATTATTCCTACACAGTACTGATCATCCTCAGGCAACAGGATTATTCACACACAGTATTGACCATTCACAGTGCACAGGATTATTCACACACAGTATTGACCAAACTCAGGCCAAGGACCATTCACACACAGTATTGATGATTCACATACCGCAGGATTATTCACACACAGTATTGACCATTCTCAAATCACAAGATTGTTCACACACAGTCTTGACCATTCACAGGCCACAGTATTATTTGCAAACAATATTGACATTGCACAGGTCACAGATTATTAACACATAGTATTGACCACCCACAGCCCACAGGATTATTATCACACAGCATTGACCATCCACAGGCCACATTATTATTCACACAGTATTGCCTATCCTTCCGCAAGGGGCTATTGACACACAGTATTGACAATTCACAGGCCACAGGATTATTCAAACACATTATTAACCATCCTCAGGCCGCGGGATTATGCACATAGTGTATTGCCCATTCACAGTCCAAAGGATTATTCGCACACAGAACTGACCATCCTTAGGCCAAGGGTTATTCACATACAGTATTTACGATTCACGGGCCATTGGTTTATTCCGACACAGTATTGACTGCCCTCAGTACACAGGATTATTCACACACAGTATTGAGCATTCAAAGTGCACAGGATTATTCCCACACTGTATTCACAATTCTCAGGCCACAGGTTAATTCACACACAGTATTGGCCATCCTCAGGCCACACGAGTACTCACACACAATATTCAACATTCTCAGCCGACAGGATTATTCCCACACAGTATTGACTAGCATACGGACACAGGATTAATGAACAAACTGTATTGTCCATTTGCAGGTCACAGTATTATTCTCACACAGTATTGACCATTCTCTGGCCACACGATTATTCACACCCAGCATTGACCATCCTCAGGCCACAGGGTTGTTCACACACAGTATTGATGATTCACAGGTCACAGAATTATTCACACCCAGTATTGACCATTCTCAAACCACAGGATTATTCACACACAGTATTGTCCATCCACAGGCCACAGTATTATTTGCAATCAGTATTGATCATGCACAGGCCAGAGATTATTAACACATAGTATTGACCATCCACAGCCCACAGGTGTATTATCACACAGCATTGAATATCCACAGGCCATATAATTATTCACACACAGTATTGCCCATCCTTCAGCAAAGGACTATTCAGACACAGTATTGACAATTCACAGGCCCCAGGATTATTCACACAGTATTTACCATCCTCAGGCCGCAGGATTATTCATATAGTGTATTTGCCATTCACAATTCAAAGGATTATTCACACACAGTATTGACCATTCTTTGGCCAAGGGTTATTCACATGCTGTATTGACAATTCGCAGGCCACAGGATCATTCACACACAGTATTGACAATCCTCCCTCCACAGGATTACTCTCACACAGTACTGACCGTTCACAGTCCACAGCATTTTTCACACACAGTATTGACCATCCTCAGACCACACGAGTTTTCACACACATCATTGATCATCTTCAGGCCACAGGATTACTCCCACACAGAATTGACCATCGACAGGTCACAGATTATTAGCAAACAGTATTGACCATCCACAGGCCACTGGATTATTAACACACAGCACTTACCATCCACAGGCCACATTATCATTCACACACAGTATTGACAATCTTTAGACAAATGGTTAATCACACACAGTATTCAGCATTCACAGTGCACAGGATTATTCACACACTGTATTGACCATTTACATTCCAAAGGATTATTCTCACACAATACTGACCACCCTCATTCCACAGGATTACTCAGTCACAGTGTTGATCATTCTCAGTCCACAGGATTAACCACATACCGTATTGATCATCCGAACCCACACGATTAAACACAAACTGTATTGACCAACCTCAGGCCACAGGATTATTCCCACGCAGAATTGACCATGTTCAAGCCTCGGGATTATTTACACGACGTATTGAGCATTCACAGTGCACAGAATTATTCACACACTCTACTGACCATCCTCAGTCCACGGGATTACTCACACACAGTATTGACCAGCATACGGACACAGGATTATTCACACACAGTATTGCCCATTTTTAGACAAAGGATTATTCACACAGAGTATTGACGACTCATGGGCCACAGGATTATTGACACACTGTATTGACCATTCACATTCCAAAGGATTATTCACACACAATATTGACCATCCTCAGTTCACAGGATTACTCATACACAGTATTGACCATCTGAAAACCATAGTATTATTCACACACAGTATTGACCTTCCTCAATCCACAGGATTATTCACACACTGCATTGAACAGACACAGGCCACAGGATAGTTCACACAGAGTATTGACCAACTGCAGGCAACAGGATTAATTACACACGCTTTTCACCATTCTCAGGCCAAATGATTATGCCCACACTGTATTGATCATTCTCAGGCTACAGGATGATTCAAACACAGTATTGATCATTCTCAGTCCACATGATTAATTATGCACAGTATAGACCATCCTCAGGCCACAGGTTTAATCACACACAGTATTGATCATTCTCAGTACATAGACTGATACACACACTGAACTGACCAACGTCAGGCCACAGGATTATTCACACACAGTATTGAGCAATCACAGTACACAGGAATATTCACACACTATATTGACCATCCTCAGTCCACAGGATTACTCACACACAGTATGGACCATCCTAAAACCATAGGATTCTGCACACACGGTATTGACCATTTACAGTCCACAGCATTACTCATACACAGCATCGACCATTCACAGGCCACATGATTATTCACACACAGTATTCTACATCCTGAGGCATCAGGATTATTCAAACACAGTACTGACCATCCTCAATCGACAGGATTACTCACGCACAGTACTGACGATTCAGAGGCCAGAGGGTTATGCACACATGGTATTGACCATTCACTGTCCAAAGGATTATTCACACACAATATTGACCGTCCTCAGTCCACAGGATTTTTCACACACAGAATATGACCACACTCAGGCCACAGAATTATTCACACGTAGTATTGACCAACCTCAGGCCACAGGATTACTCCCACACAGTATTGACGATCCTCAGGCCAGAGGAGTGTTCATACACAGTATTGACGATCCTTAGGCCACAGGATCATTCGCACACTGTATTGCCCAACCACAGGCCACAGGATTATTCACACACAATATTCAACATTCTCAGCCAACAGGATTATTCACACACATCATTGACCAACATATGACCACATGATTAATGAACACACTGTCCTGACCATTTACAGATCAGAGGATTATTCCCACGCAGTATTGACCATCCTCCATCCACAGGATTACTCACACACAGTATTGACCATTCTCAGACCACAGGATTATTCACATACAGTATTGAACATCCTCAGGCCACAGGATTATTCACACACATATTATTGACCTTTCTCAGCCCAGAGGATTATGCACACACTGTATTAATCATCCTCAAGCCACAGGATTATTCTGACACTCTATTGACCATGCTCAGGCCACAGGATCATTCACACATAGTATTGATCATACTCAGGCCAAGGTATTGACCATTCACAGGCCAGAGGATTATTCGCACAAAGTATTGATCATCCTAAGGCCATAAGATCATTCACACACTGTATTGACCAACCCGAGGCCACAGGATTAATGAACACATTCTCTTTACCAATTAACAGGTCACAGGATTATTCCCACATAGTATTGACCAGCATGTGGACACAGGAGTATTCACACACAATATTCAATAGTCTCAGCCAGCAGGATTATTCACAAAGTATAGACCAGCCTACGGCCACAGGATTAATGCACACACTGTCTTGATCATTTACAGGTCACAGGATTATTACCACACAGTTTTATCCATCCTCAGGCCACAGGGGTATTCACACAGTATTGAACATCATCAGGCCACAGGATTATTACAACACAGTATTGACCATCCTCCGTCCACAGGATTACTCACACACAGTATTGATCATCCTCAGGTCAAGGGTTATTCACACACAGTATTGACCATCCTAAGGCCATAAGTTCATTCACACATTGTACTGACCAACCCGAGGCCACAGGATTAATGAACACATTCTCTTTACCAATTAACAGGTCACAGGATTATTCCCACACAGTACTGACAATCCCTAAAGCACAGGATTATTCACGCACAGTATTGAACATCCTCAAACCACTGGATTATTCTGACACAGTATTGACCATTCACAGCCACAGGATTGTTCACACATAGTATTGATCATGCTCTTGCCAAGGATTAGTCACACACAGTATTGACCATTCACAGGCCAGGGGATTATCACACACAGTATTGATCATGCTCATGCCACAGTATCATTCACACACTGTATTGACCAACCTCAGCACACAGGAGTATTCATACACAATATTCAATATTCTCAGCCAGCAGGATTATTCCCACACAGCATTGACCAGCCTACGGCCACAGGATTAATGAACACACTGTCTTGACCATTTACAGGTCACATGATTATTCCCACACAGTATTGACTATCCTCAAGCCACGGGATTGTTCACACACAGTATTGACCATCGTCAGGCCATAGGATTATTCAGACACAGTGAAGACCATCCTCAGGCCACAGGATTGTTCACACATAGTATTGATCATCCTCAGGCCAAGGGGTTTTCACACACGGTATTTATGATTCACGGGCCACAGGATTAATGAACACAGTGTCTTGACAATTTACAGGCCAAAGGATTATTCATACACAGTATTTACCATCCTCCGTCCAAAGGATTACTCACACACAGTATTGATCATCCTCAGGCCAAGAGTTTTATTTTTAACACACTGTATTGACCATTCACACCGCAGAAGATTATTCACACATAGAATTGACCATCCTCATACCACAGGATCATTCATTCACTATACTGACCAACCTCAGGCTACAGGAGTATTCACACACAGTATTCAACATTCTCAACCAACAGGATTATTCCCACACAGTATTGACCATCCTTAGGCCACAGGATTATACACATACAGTATTGACAAACCTCAGGCCACAGGATTATACACACACATTATTGACCAGCCTCAGGATTAATCACACACAGTATTAAACAACCTCAGGCCAGAATAATATTTACATACAGTACTGACTATCCACAGACCACAGGATTATTCCTACACAGTATTGTCCATCCTCAGGCCAAAGGATTTTTCACACACATTATTGATCCTCAGGCCACAGGATTATTTTTATACAATATTGACAGTACACAGGCCACAGGATTACTCACACACAGTATTGACCATTCACAGGCCAAAGGGTTATTCCTACACAGTATTGATCATCCTCAGGCCACAGGATTATACACACACAGTATTGACAAACCTCAGGCCACAGGATTATACACACACATTATTGACCAGCTTCAGGCCTCAGGATTAATCACACACAGTATTAAACAACCTCAGGCCAGAATAATATTCACACACAGTACTGACTATCCACAGACCACAGGATTATTCCTACACAGTATTGTCCATCCTCAGGCCAAAGGATTTTTCACACACATTATTGATCATCCTCAGGCCACAGGATTATTTTTATGCAATATTGACAGTACACAGGCCACAGGATTACGCACACACAGTATTGACCATTCACAGGCCAAAGGGTTATTCCCACACAGTATTGATCATCCTCAGGCCACAGGATTATTCACACACAGTGTTGACCATTCACAGGCCACTAACTTATTCACACACGGTATTGTCCATCCTCAGGCCAAAGGATTATTTACAAACAGTATTGATAGTGCACAGGCCACAGGATTATTCACACACTGTATTGACCATTCACAGGCCACTGTCGTATTCACACACAGTATTGACCATCCTCAGGCCGCAGGATTATTCACAATGTGCATTGACTATTTACAGTCCAAAGGATTATTCACACACAGTATTGACCATCCTTAGGCCAATGGTTATTCACACACAGTATTTACGATTCACAGACCATAGGGTTATTTACACACAGTATGAACTGCACTCAGGCCACAGGGTTATTTACACACAGTATTGACTGCCCTCAGGCCACAGGATTATTCACACCCTGTGTTGAGTATTCATAGTGCACTGGATTATTCACACATAGTACTGAATAACCTCAGGCAACTGGATTAATTACGCAAAGTTTTGACCATCCTCTGGCCAATGGTTCTTCGCACACAGTATTGACTATCCTCAGGCCAAGGGTTATTCACACACAGTATTGACCATTCACAGGCCAAAGGATCATTCACAAACTGTGTTGACTAATCTCAAGCCACAGGGGTATTCACACACAATATTCAACATTCTGAGCCCACACGATTATGCACACACTTTATTGACAAGCATGTGGCCACAGGATTATTCTCACACTGTATGGACCACCCTCAGGCCAAAGGATTATTCACACAGAATTGATCAACCGCAGACCACAGGATTATTCTCGCACAGTATTGACCATCCTCTGGCCACAGGATTATTTACATACCATATTGTCCATCCACATGCCAAGGGTTATTCACACACAGTACTGACCACACAAAGGGAGAGCGTTAGAGGTGCTTGGAGAAGCAAACAGAGATGTGGAGTGTTGTTGCGACTGGAAAAGGGTCTGAAAAGGATTTTACAGTGACAATGTGGACTGTAGTTATTGTGGAAAACTACAGAAATAGTGATGATTGTACTGAGTGCAGGATGGGATTATTGAGATTCGGCATGTTATCAAGGCTGGAGCAATTTACAAATCGGAAGAATCATCAGCATTGGAGTAGGGATCAAATTAATAGTGGGATTATGGGCGGGGTTAAGGTTACAGAAATACGAACTTTTCTGGGAATTACAAGCATTCAAGGCCCTGGCACAGATGAGTTGGACCGAAAGGTATGTTTCCTTGCTGAATGACTCTATCCCATGACAAAAGTCAGCGTGATAGGGGGAAATATAGAACAGAAAGATCCTAGGATTTGAAATCATCTACTTGGGGGAAGCCTGCTTTCCCCTCTGTTGGACTGATCCTCACTAAGACAGCACAGGCCTGGATTGATAACTGTTAACTTCCTATATTGACATAGGAAGGCTCAATACAGCAGAGATGAAAGTAAACAAGAGAGTGGGGATTGAACCTGGGACCATCACACTCTGTGTTCACCCTTCAACTCTGTATCTATGTCATGTCCTCCATACCAAAGATCGATCGCTGAAATGCTCTCTGCTCTGTTCACTGTGAGTGGTCCTATCTCGCTGCAGGATTTCTTGAAGGCTCCTTCCCTCTGAATGAAATGTATCCCAATCTGCTTTGGGAGGTAAGGGAGGAGATTGCTGGGGCCCTGGTGGATATATTTAATATATTGCTGACCACGGATGGAATGCCGAATGACTGGAGGATAGCAAACGAGATTCCTTTGTTCAAGAAGGCAGCAGGGATAGGCGAGGAAATTACAGAGCAGATAGGTCATCCCATTAGAGGAACTATGTGTAAGATTTGGAAAGGGTTCAGTGGAGATTTACTAGGATGTTACCTGGTATGGAGGGAGTGTGATATGAGGAACTTGAAGCTGTTTTTGTTCGAGAGAAGACATTTGAGATGAATTAATTGAGACATTAAGATAATCAGAAAGTGAAATGGATTGGACAGTGAGAGCCTTTTCCCTCAGATGGCGATCTGAGGGGGGATAGCTTTAAATTGAAGGGTGAAAGATATATGACAGATGTCAGAGATAGTTTCTTTACTCAGAGTAGTAGGAGCATGGAACAAACTGCCTACAACAGGAGTTGATCTGCTAACCGTAAGGGCATTTAAACGGTCATTGGATAGTCACATGGACAAGAATGGAATAGTGTTGGCTACTTGGGCTTCACATTGGTTCCACAGGTTGGCGCAACATCAAGAGTCGAAGGGCCTGTACTGTGCCGCCATGTTCTATGTTCTAGAGGGAGTAAATATAAGGTGAGAGGGGAAAGACTTAAAAGGGATTGGAGGAGAACATTTTTCACACAGAGGATGGTGCAGGTGGTAGAGAAAAGTACAATAACAACACGTAAAAAAGATTTGGGCAGAAACATGGAGAGGAGAAGGTTTGAAGGGATTTGGGTCAAATGCAGGGAAACGCTACTCGGTCAGGGACTCTGGTCAACATGGACTAGTTGGATCGAAGGAACTATTTTCGAGCTGCATGACTCAGTCTCCTCCTCCAATAACTGGAGACAACTGAGATAAGGCATGTTGTAGACACTGAAGCAAGTTACAGCGATAGGGATAGTAATCTGGAATGCAGTACGTTTCAAATACGTGGAGTGACTATTGGGATAGGAGGAGTTTACAGAGATACGAACTGTTATCGGAGTTAAAAATTATTGAAGACACCGGTCCACGAGACATGCCATAGGTGCAGTGTTGGAGTGTAGCAAGTTTTAGTGCAACAGAACTTAAATTGGGGTGGGGATTGTGCGTGGGGTGGGCCTGTACTGTATTCCCCCTCCAGATCTGTATCGATGTCATGTCTTGTTAACAGAGGTTTGGAGCCTTCTCATTCCTCTCTTCTCAGTTATCGAGACTGGATGAAGTTATCAATACTGAGGGTTGCAGAGTTAGTAAGGACTCTTCAGACTGGCCAAGGTTACAGGCAGAGAGAGTTGTTGGGACTGGAAGAGGTGACAGGCCTTAATAGGATGGTACACATTCACGGATGATTTTAGTGACTGCAGGAGGTTACAGAGTTACGAAGGCTAGTAGTGATGGGAGGAGGTCACAGAGATAGATAATATTGCAGAGATTGGCCAAGGTTACAGGTCTGGGGAACGGTCACATGGCTTCATAATTTACACAAAGGGAGGATGGGCAGGAATGGCTGTGGGAGCTGGAGGGGTTTATACAGATAAGGAGGTTTATAGGGATGGTAGAAGGTTCATGGGAGTGAGGTGCTGTAGGATAGGATGGAGGAGTGCTGTGGGGTCTGGAGAAGTTTGCAGTGATATCATATGATGGAAAGGCTTGAGGAAGGTACACAGATGGGGCGATTGGTAAGGACTGGAGGATATTAAACAGACAGGGTGGGCTGTAGTACTGGACATTTTGAGAGAGACAAGGATAAGGTAGTGTTTGGGGATAATGACCATAATTCTGTACGTTTTGAAGTCATGATGGAAAGAGCTAAGGATCATGCAGAAGTTGTGTGTCCAAATTTGGGGAATGCTACTTATCATTTCATTATCACTATCACTGATCATTGAAAATATAGACTCAGAGGAACTATTTGCAGTCGAGCCTACAATTGGAAAGAGGGAGTATTTTCAAGTGATACAGTGAGAATTCAGGGCCAGCGTGTACCATGAACAGTGAATGACAAAGTCACCAAGTTCAGCGAATACTGATCAAGTGATATTGTGAGTTTGGTAAAGAAAATACAGTGCAATAAAACCAGATGAAGCCCTTCAACAACTGTAGAGAGTGCAAGGGGATCCTTAAAAATGAGGGGCACTCAATGGCCATGAAACCTCCTTGGCAGACACTAGTAAGGAAAAGCTACAAGATATTTTATGACGAGAGTCAGAGGAAGAAGATTCCCAGCTAAAGAGTGCGGCCTGTTGGAAACCAAAGGGACGATCTGCGCATGGAGCCAGAGGAAGTAGCTGAGGTCTTCAATGTATGCTTCCCATCTGTATTCACACAGGAGAAAGACACTGTAGCTGGGGATTTCAGTCGGGATGGTGAGACTCGAGAACATGTTAAGATCAATAAGGAGGTATTAAATGCTTTCACAGGCATAAAGGGGGAGAAATTCCCAGTGTCCAATGAAATGTATCGCAGGCTGCAGTGGGAGGTAAGGGAGGAGATTGCTGGGCCCTTTTGGATCTCTTTAATACTTTGCTGGCCACAGGGATATTGGGTAAAAATTGGGAACAATTCTCAGGGACAAGATGTATCAACATTGAAAAGAAAGGAATAGATTCAGGACAGATTTTGTAAAGGAAAATCCTGTCTGATGAATTCAATTGAGTTTTTTTTGAAAAGTTATCTAAAAATATTTATGAGAGCAGTGCAGATGATGTGGTTATCATGGCGTTCGGTTAGGCCTTTGACAAGTTCTCAGTCAATATGTAAATGGCCCAACTGGAGAAAGGAGTGAAACCTGACCTCCCCTTGGGAAACAATGTAGGGAATAGGACTGAGGTGTTAGTGAGGGAGCACTTTGGCAAAGTGACCGCAATTCTATTAGTTTGAAAATAGCTTTGCTGAAAGACAGGCCTGGTCCAAAAGTTAAAGTTATAAAATGTGGCAAGACAAATCTTGATAGTATTAGACAGGAACTTGTTTTAAAGTTGATTAGAGAGTCTATTTGCAGGTAACGGGAATTCTGACAATTGGGAATATTTTAAATGTGAGATAAATTGAGCGATCACCACCAGCATGTTCCTGTTAGTGTGCAGCTCAATGCTGGCAGCTTTCGGAAACACTGGCTGTCGACTGAAACTCTGATCAAGGAAAAGGGGACACTTGTCATATGTAGCCAGCTGGATCAAGGGAATCCCTGAGGATCATAGGGGCTGTAGGAATACTCTTTGGATGGAAATCAGGAATGCAGAAAGGGGACATGAAATAACTTTGGCAGATAAAGTTAAGGAGAATCCAAAGATATTCTACAAGTGTATTAAGAGCAAAATAAGAGCTAGGGACAAAACCGATATCCTTAATGATCAACAAATCCAACGATGAGTGAAACTTCAAGATCTGAAACAAATATTTCACTTCGGAGCTTACTGTGGATAAGGCCTGGGGTGCTAAGGGAAATAAACATTGTTTGGCCAGAACACTATTGGAATATTGTGTATAATTCTGGTCTCAATGCCATCAGTGATATTATGGAACTTGATAAGGTTCAGAAGAAACGAAGAAGAGTGTTGCCAGGATTGGCAGGTTTGCGCTACAGGGAAAAGCTGAATAGACTGGGATTATTTTCACTTTAACATGTTATGCTGAGGAGTTATCGTATAAAGGTTTCTTAAAATCATGATGAGCATGGGGTCAATAGATAAGGACTTTTCTCCAGTCGTGGCGGGGGGGGGGGGGGGGGGGGGGGGGGTCCAAACCTACAAGACATAGCTTTAAGGTGAGAGGAAAAGATTTAGTAGGGACCAAAGGGACAGCTGGGATATGTATGATATAAACTGCCAGAAGAAATGGTGGAGGCTGACAGAAATATATTTAGCAGGCATCTGGGTGTGTATATAAATAGCAGGATTTTAGAGGGATATTGGCAAAGTTCTGGCAAATGGGATGAAAAACGTCATGGAGGAGATGGACCAAAGAGTCAGTTTCTGTGCTGTACATCTCGATGACTCCATGTCTTGAAATGAGTCCACATTATAGAAGAGGCGGTGTTGGATGTTTTAAAACATAGAGGTAGATAAATCCCCAGGACCTGATCAAGTGTATCTCAGAACATTGTGGGAAGCTGGGGAAGAAATTGTAGGGGCCTGAGCAGTGATATTTGTGGCATTCTGGGCAGTGATGGAGGTTTTCTGAGATTACAAAGGGATCTTGATGAAATGCGTGAATGGCTGAAAAACTGCAGATGGAGTTCAATTCGGATAAATGCGAGGTAATGAATTTAGGTTACAACAAACAAGGGTCCAGCTTTCACAATTAATGGTAGGGTCTTCAGTAGTGTTGTACGCCTTGGGGTTCATGTATGTAGTTCTTTAAAGTTTGCCTCAAGGAGAGACAGGATGGTTATAAATGGTACTTGCTTTTATTGCTCAGTCATTCGAGTTTAGGAGTTTGGGAAGTCGTGTGTAGATTGTACAGGTCATTGGTAAGGCCTGTTCTGGAATACCCTGCCCAATTATAGGAAGGATATTAAGCTGGAGAGGGTTCAGATCACATTTACCAGGATGGTGATGGGTATAGAAGGTTTCAGTTATAAAGGAAGGTTGTATCGTCTGGGACATTTTTCACTTGAGCCTGGAGGTTGAGAGGTGAGGGTATAGAAGTCTATAAAATAATGAGGGGTATAGATAGAGTTAATGTGACTTGTCTTTTTCCCAACAGCAGGTCATTTTAGAACTAGGGGCTACATTTCTTAAGATTAGAAGGGAGAGATTTAAAATCAGAAAACATAAGGAGCAAACTGTTACAGAGTGTGTTTTGTGTGTGGAATGAAATTCCCAAGGAAGGGGTACAATTATAAAGCTTGAAATATTAGTACAGGAATAGGAAAGGTTTGAAGGGATGTGATCCAGGAACACGCAGGAGGGACGAGGTTAGTTTAAGATTATGGTCGGCATCAACCGAACAGTTAGTTTCCGTGCTGTATGACTGTCTGACTATGAAAATAATGTTGTGGCCTTATTTAAGAAAGACTGGAAGAGGAAGCCAAGGAACTGCAGACTGAGGAGGCAGAAATCAAGGATGGGTAAGTTGTTGGAGATCATGCTGAGACGTAGGATTTACATGCATTTGGAAAGACAAGAACTGATTACAGACAGTTAGAGTGGTTTTGTGCGCGGGAAAACATGTTTCACAAACTTGACTGAGTTTGTTGAAGACGTGACTAAGAAGATAGATGAAGGCAAAGCAATAGATGTTGTTTCTGGGTTCAGCAAGGCCTTTGACAGGGTTGAGCAGGGTACACTGGTTAGTAAGGTTAGATCACATGGGATCAGGGAGAGCGAGCCAACTGGATACACAATGGGTTTGATAGGAGGAGGTAGAGGGTTGTTGTTCAGACTGGAGGCCTCTGACCAGAAGTATGCTGTAAGGATTGGTGCTGGGGCCACTGATGTGCATCATTTATATAGAGAATCTGGGTAAAAATATTGGAGTCACTGTTAGTATGTTCGCGGATCCCAAAATTAGTGTAAGAGTGGGCAGGGAATATAGTTATCGAAGGGGATGTTAATCAACTGGGCCAGTGGCCAAGGAATGAAAGATGGAATTTAATTCAGGTGTTGGATTTAGTTAAGACAAACCAGATAGGACTAATGCAGTTAATGGTCGGGCCCTGGACAGTGTTGTCGAACAAAGAGAGACCAAGGGGTGCAGTTACATTGTTTTGGAATGGCATCACAGGATGACAGGGTGGGGAAAGCAGCATTTGGCACACTTGTCTTCATTGGTCAGAGCATTGAGTACATGAGTTGGAGATATTTGTAACATTGTCGTCAATATTTCTCCTGGGCAGAGGAGGCCACGGGGTGACCTTATAAAGGTTTATGAAACCATGTAGGGCCTAAGTAAGGTGAAAAGCCAAGGGTAGGTGAGTCCAAAGCTAGAGGCATAAACGTGAGGTGAGAGAGCAAGGATTTAAAGAGGGAGCTGAGGGGCAACATTTTCCACAGAGGATGGTGCATAGACAGAATGAACTGCCAGAGGAAATGGTAAAAACAAGTACAATTACAACATGGAAAAGATACTTGCGCAGGTACATGGAGAGGAGAAGATTGGAAGGGGTATAGGCCAAACACAGGCAAATGCAACTCATTCCGTTTAGGAAACCTCAAACAAAGAGTCATGCAGCACAGAAACAGACCCGATGTCTCCAGTTGTTGGAGGAGGAGACTATCGTGACAAGGCATGTTGTAGAGACTGAAGCAAGTTATAGCGATATGGATGGTCGTCTGGACTGGAGGATTCAAATATGTCAATTAATTGGTAAGAGGGGAGGGGATGACAGAGATAGGAACTGTTATAGGAGTTAGAATGATTGAAGACACTGGTCCACAAGACGACCCATAGATACAATGTTGGAGAGGGATTAGAGAACAGAAAGATCACAGGCAGCATTACCACTCTCTCATTGCAGGCCTGCATTCCCCTCTGTTGTCCTCGTGCTTACCAAGATAGCACACGCCTGGATTGAAAACTGGGAACTCCCGATGCTGTCTCAGTACAACAAAACTTAAAGTAGGGGTGGTGACTGAGCCTGGGGTGTGCCTGTACTGTGCTCCCCCTCCAGCACTATGTCTATGTCATGTCTTGTTAGCTGATGTTTGGGGCCCTCTCATTGCTCTCTTCTCTGTGCACTGTGAGTGATCTTACCTGGCAGCAGGATTTATTAAAGGCTCCTGACCTCCCTGACCTTTGTCTCTGGCTGAACAATCATCTTCCCAACCAGCAGTTGGCAAGTCTATTGAGTCAGGAACTCCCTGAGTACCTGTAGAAGACACATAAATAAGCAGAATGGGAAATTAGACTGATGCTGTGAGGGTTACACATGTAGAATGGCAGTGAGCCCACAGAGATCTGGAAAATTCCAGTCTCCATTCCTGGCTTGTGCTGCCTCATCTCTCTGTAGCGGAGAATTCTGTTGGCTCAGGATTTGGAGTAGCTGCAAGAGTGAGAGATGCTGACAGAGGCAGCAATTAGACACATACAGTGAGGGATCCCACATGGAGAGATACTGAGTGATATCACCAGAGTTCAGGATCAAATAATTGTGCGGGAAGAAAGGGTTTTGATTCATGTTGCACTGGGATGCGCAACCTGTGAGCAGGCAAAGTGATGGCCTAGTGGCATTATTATGAGGCAATTTATCCAGAAACTCAGCAAATGTTTTCTGGACACAGGTTTAAATCCAGCCATTGCAAATGATTGAATGTGAATTAAGTTCTTCAAAAAAGATACAATTAAAAACCTGTAAGTGAATATTAAACAATTGCTGATGTTAAGAAAAATCCATCGGGTGCATTTCTGTCTTTAGTGAAGTAATCTAAGGGGGGACTGGGACATCACAGGTATTACAGAAACAACAGCTGAGGGAGGGACAGGACAGGCAGCTCAATGTTCCAGGGGACAGATGCTGCAGGAAGGACAGAAGGGGAGCTGAGAGAGGAGTGAGCTGCTGTTCTGACTGGGTGAACCATCCCAGCAGGACTGAGAGAGAATATTCCTGTGGGACCACCCAGTGACGCTGTGTCCGTGGGATTAATCAGGAACAATGGGTCTTCCCTTTCCTCTGATTGTTCTACAGACCCCGAGGCCCCGCCCTCCTGCACCTTGACCTTCTCAAGATGGCGGCCCTGAGCTCCGCGCTCCCTGTTCCCTCAAACAAATGGCGGCCGTGACCCTGGCCGCTTCCCTGATCAGAGACCGCCGCCTCCTTACACGGGTCTGAAGGGTCTTTTTCGAGTTATTTTTAACCTGTATCCCGGACTTGTGAATTCTCTCCGCTCCTTTCTCCCAGCGAGGGCTCCCACACACCGGCTCTGAGCGCCGCTCTCTGAAGCCGATCGCAGCCGCTGCCGGAGAAAGCAGCTCCATGTCGCTCTCTCTATAATGATCAATGTGACACTGCGCATGCGTCTGAGGTTTCCGGTGAGTTTATAGAGAATATTCATAACTGCACAGAATCATGGGTGAAATATTTGTCATTAACAACTGTGTGTGTCGACTTAGAGACATAGAGCTGTCTAGTATGCGAGTAGATTGTTCGGTACAACTCAACCTTTTTACAACTCAACCATACCGGCCAAGTATGTAAATTACCAGTCGTTCTCAATTTGAAAAGAAGTTTCTTACTCAATTTGTGCAAAACGATTGGAAATATGTATGTTATCGGATTTACATCACAACTATTTCTTAAAATCTCACATTGATTTATGAGAGAGGTTTAACACTCCACTATGTAGTGACAACGATCAATCCTGCAAAACAGTTTGCTTTCTGACCAATCCTGAAGTGCTCACTCCCGAGAATGCTTTGGCCCCGCTCCTCACTCACTCTGGTTGGAGGACCAAGCCGCTGCTTGGTCCTCCCGTTCCGCCCCTTCCTCCCATTTGCAAAGTTGATTCGGGCATGACTCAGCAGCTAAGCACCAAAAACATTAAGGGACAAGGGAAGTTAGAGTCGATATCTTGTGATGCGGTGAAAATATCCCGAATCTTGGACCGGGAGACTGGGTTCAATTCAGGAGGTAAAAACAATGACTGCAGATGCTGGAAACCAGATTCTGGATCAGTGGTGCTGGAAGAGCACAGCAATTCAGGCAGCATCCGAAGACAGGCAAAATCGACGTTTCGGGCAAAAGCCCTTCATGAAGGGCTTTTGCCCGAAACGTTGATTTTGCCTGTCTTCGGATGCTGCCTGAATTGATGGGTTCAATTCACAGCGAGTGCAGGTGTGTCTAATCACAACTTAGAACATGTTCATTCGGAAAAACAAGGGAAGTCAGGAACAGAGTAAAAACAATAGAAAATGCATACAATGTGGTGGGGTTCTCAATGCTCAGATGATTTTAGTCTTTACCAAGTGTTTCAGGGCCCCAGTGGGTCCCTGTACAGACTATTCCACTCCACCTAGTGCACAGCCAGATACCACGATTGTGGGGCAAAGTGTTGTGGTGGGATACGGAGGTGCTTTTCTGGAACTCCCTCGGTTTTGGAGGTGAAAATAGGTGAGAAGAAGCAGGGTTTTGTATGGAGTTACCTGTTCCCCTCCTGTTGCAGCAACTTATTATTGCCCTGACTCGACCTCGTGCATGTTTGGTAGAGATCAGGTGACATTTCGTAAGCCAACATACAAGATCCGTCACTCTGTTTAAGACAGTGGAAATCTCTTGTAGCACAATAGTCATAGAACAATACAGTGCAGAACAAGCCCTTCAGTCCTTGATGTCACGCCGACCTGTGAACTGTTCTCAGCTCGTCCCCCTACACTATTCCAAAATCACCCATGTCCTTATCTAAGGATTGTTTAAATCGTCCTGATGTGGCTGAGTTGTCTACATTAGCAGGTAGTACAGTCCACAACATTACCAATCTCTGAGTAAAAAACCTGCCTCTGACATCTGTCTTAAATCTATCACTCCTCATTTGTAGTTATGCCCCCTCGTGCATACTGACGACATCATCCTAGAAAAAGACTTCCATTGTCTACCCTATCTGAGCCTCTGATCATCTTGTATGTCTCTATCAAATCCCCTCTTAGCCTTTTTCTTGCCAAGGAGAACAGGTTCAAGTCTCTCAGCCTTTCCTCAAAAGACCTTCCCTCCAGACTAGGCAATATCCTGGTTAATCTCCTCTGCACCTTTTCCAATTCCTCGCGTCCTTCCAGAAATATGGGTACCAGAACTGCACACAATATTCCAAGTATGGCCGCACCAGCATTTTGTATATTTGCAGCATGATATTGCGGCTCTGGAACTCAATTACTCTCTGAAAGAAACCTAACACACCGTATGCCCCCTTGACAGTACTATCCACCTGGGTGGCAACTTTCAGGGATCTATGTACATGGACTCCGATATCCCTCTGCACATCCACACTACCAAGAATCTTTCCATTGACTCAGTACTCTGCCTTCCTGTTATTCTTCTCAAAGTGCATCACCTCACATTTAGCTGCATTGAACTCCATTTTCCACCTCTCAGCCCAATTCTGCAGTTTATCCAAGTCCCCCAGCAACCTGTGACACACTTCCACACTGTCCACTACTCCACCGATTTTAGTGTCATCAGCAAGTTTACTAATCCATCCACCTATGCCTGCGTCTAAGTCACTTCTAAAACTGACAAACAGCAGTGGTCCCAAAGCAGATTTTTGTGGCACACCACTAGTAACTGGACTCCAGTTGAATATTTTCCATCAACCACCACTCGCTGCCTTCCTTTAGAAAACCAGTTTATAATCCAAACTGCTAAATCACCCTGATTTCCATGCCTGTGCATCTCTCCAACAGCCTACCATGTGGAACCTTATCAAAGGCTTTACTGAAGTCCATGTATACCACGTGAACTGCCCTACCCTCATCTACATGCTTGGTCACGTTCTCAAAAAACTCAATGAGGTTTGCGAGACATGACCTGCCCTTGACGAAACCATGTTGATTATCTGAAATCAAATTGTTGTTTGCAAGATGATTATAAATCTTATCTCTTATAATCCTTTCCAAAACCTTACCTACAACAGAGGTCAGGCTCACTGGTGTATAATTATCTGTGTCATCTCTACTGCCCTTCTTGAACAAAGACACAACATTTGGAATTCTCCAGTCCTCTGGTACCAAACCTGTAGACAATGACGACTCAAATATGAAAGCCAAATGCTCTGCTATCTCCTCCCTAGCTTCCCAGAGAATCCTCGGATAAATCCCATCCGACCCAGGGGACTTATCTACTTTCACTCTTTCTAGAATTGATAACACCTGTTTCTAACTAATCTCGATCCTTTATAGTCTAATATCTCATACCACATTCTTCTCCTCTACAATATTCGTCTTTCCCTGAGTGAAAACCGATGAGAAATATTCATTAGCACCTCTCCAATCTCCACAGGGTACACACTAAACTTCCCACTTCTGTCTTTGATTGGACCTATTCCTACCCTAATCATCATTTTATTCCTCACATACCTATAGAAACCTTTAGGGTTCTCCTTTATTCTATTTGCTAAAGACTGCTCGTCTCCTCTCTTTGCTCTTCTTAACTCTCTCTTTAAATCCTTCCTATCTGATCTGTAACTCTCCATCTCCTCATCTGAACCATCTTGGCTCATCAACACATAAGCCTCCTTCTTCTTCTTAACAAGCAAAGCAATTTCTGTAGTAAACCACGGTTCCCTTACCTTATCACTTCCTCCCTGCTGACAGGGACATACCTATCGAGGACATGCAATATCTCTTCCTTAAACCAGCTCCACATTTTCATTGTCTGCATCCCCTGCATTTTGCTACCCTATTCTATGCATCCTAATTCCTGCCTAATTGCATTATAATTGTCCTTGCCCCATTGATAACTCTTGCCCTGTGGCATGTACCTGTCCCTTTCCATTGCTAAACTAAACATATCTGAATTATGGTCATTCTTTCCAAAGTGCTCACCTAAAACTAAATCAAACACCTGAACTGGTTCATTACCAAGCACCAGATCCAATGTGGCCTCCCCTCTTGTTGGCCATCGACATACTGTGTCAGGAAACCCTCCTGTACAGACTGGACAAAAACTGATCCATCCAACGTACTAGAGTTATAGTATTCCCAGTCAATGTTGGGGAAGCTAATGTCCCCCATAATGACCACCCTGGTACTTTTACTCTTACCCAGAATAATTTTGCTAATCCTCTCTTCCATTTCCCTGGAACTCTGTGGAGGCCTATAAAAAACTCCAAGCAGTGTGAACTCTCCTCTCCAGTTTCTAACCTCAGCACACACTACCTCAGAAATAGAGTCCTTATCAAAAGTATTCTCAGCCACCGTTATACTATCCTTGACTAACATGACTTGCATGGACCCATTGCAGTGCTTGAAACTTCATGAGGCAGCCATACTCTCTATGACAGACAGACTCAGTCTGGAACCTTCTCTGTCCTTAAGACCTTATACACTGCCTACCCTCCTCCGTTTCCCCTTTGCATGTTCCCTTTCCAACCCAACCCAACTGCAATTGGGTTGGGTTGGAAAGGGAACATGCACCAGATATAACCTCCTGGCAACGCACAGGAAAGCCACTCACACAGACCAAGTCCTGAACAACGAAAGCAACCACCCCAACACACACAAAAGAAGTTGCATCAAGACACTATTCAAAAGGGCCACAACACGCTGCAGTACATCAGAACTGCAAAAAGAGGAAGAAGAACACCGATACAATATATTCGCCAAAAACGGATACCCGCGCAACTTCATCAACAGAGGCCTAAGGGAAAGACAACGGAATGAGGACATGCCATAACCCAAAGGACTAGCCACACTACCATACATCAAGAGCATTTCCGAACTGACAGCCAGACTACTGCGACCACTAGGACTCATAACAGCACACAAACCAACAGCCACTCTCAGACAAAACTCACCAGAACGAAGGACCCGATACCCAGCATGAGCACAACCAATGTAGTGTACACAATCCCATGCAAGGACTGCACAAAACACTACATAGAACAAACAGGAAGACAGCTAACGATCTGCATCCATGAACACCAACTAGCCACGAGACGACATGACCAGCTATGCTTAGGAGCTACACACGCAGATGACAAGCAACATGAATTCGACTGGGACAACACTACTATTATAGGACGAGCCAAACAGAGAACAGCCAGGGAATTCCTAGAGTCATGGCCCTCATCCACAGATTCAATCAATAAGCACATCGATTTGAACCCAATATACCGACCACTGCAATGGACAGCTGGAATTGACAACCGGAAGCGGCAGATTCAAACCACTACAAATGCCGGAGGAAACATCACAGAAGCGCTTCACAGGAGGCTCCCAAGTACTGAGAATGTCACCTAGACAGGGGACGAAATGTCTGTAACACAAATTCCCAGCTCGGCGAATAGAATCACAACAACGAAGACTGTGAAACTTTGCAGAGTAACACAGATACATTGATTTGGCAATGGTAAGTCATGTGGAATATAATGTTCATAAATGTAATGTCATATTGTTTGGTTGGAGTAACATTTAAAAAGAGATTATTACTTGAATTTTAAAAAGTTGCATTATTTGCTATGCAGAGGCACCTGAGTACCCTTCTGCATGAACGTTGGTCACCAGATATAACAATCAATTCAGAAGGCAAATGCAATTTTGTCCTTCATTGCTGAAGGAATTGTGCTTAAAAGCAGAGGTTATGTTCCAGCTGTATTGGGTTCTGGTGAGGCTACACCTGGAGTACTCCGTGTAGTTTTTATCTCCTTAGTTGAGAAAAAATGTACTGGCACTAGAGGGAGTGTAGAGGAGGTTAAATAGGTTGATTCCAGAGTTGAGGGGTTTGGCTTAACAGAGGCTGAGTAGATTGGGATTATAATCATTGGAATTCAGAAGAAAGGAAGCATATAAAATAATGAATGAAATGGATAAAATAAAAGTAGAGAGGATGTTTCCACTGACAGGTGAATCTAGGACAAGAGGGCATCAACTCAAGATTAGAGGCAGCAAATTTAGGACTGAATTGAGATGGAACTTCTTAACCTCAATGGAATTCATTGCCCAGGGAAGTAGTTGATGCTAGTTCAGTAAAGCTCAGGTAGCTTTTTTTCAGAAAAAGAAATAAGTAATTAAGGAATACGGTGAGAACATGGGTAAATGGTTCTGCGTCCACGAAATGATCAGCCATGATCTTATTGAATGGCAGAGCAAGCTCAAAGGGCAGGATGGCCTTCTCCTGTTCCTCGTTCTTATGTTATGTATTCCTCCCTCACTCGTGACTTGGAGGTGCTGGTGTTGGATTAGGATGGACAAAATTAAAATTCACAGAACACCAGGTTATAGTCCAACAGGTGTATTTGGAAGCACTAGCGTTGCTGCTGCTTCATCAGCTGGTTGTGTGTTTTTAACTTTGTCCCTCACTCTTGTAACTTACGAATAGCAACAAAAGCCACGAAGCAGTGCGCATGCTCCAGCCAACAAAGTTCCCCGGATGATTGATGTCAGGGGCGGAACTGGAGGACCTGGCGGGGCAATTGGCCCTCCAACCAATCAGTGAGCGAGGGGCGGGACTTGGTAATACCACGTGATCATCCTCGCGAACAGCGCGAATGTGCGGGAGGAGAGTTGTCAGTCAGGAAAGGAATAAACACCAGGAAGCGGGAGGGAAAATGTGTTGGTATGGGCTGAGAGATTGTGCAAACATTTGGTGCACATCGGAAAATACAAATTTGAAACTTAGTCTCTTTTTTGCAGTAAACGGGAAAATGCCTCATCTAGCGATTGACTCGAGTAAGCGCCGCCATCTTTATTCGTGGCAACGATTCACTGGACACGTGCAGCCGCCAGCTTTGTAGGGGGCAAAGTTCAGCGGGACGCATGTGCAGCCTTCTCTGGTGGGGAGTCATAGGGCAGGATTTACACAGAGCATATTTAGCATTTGTCTAAATTGAACCCAGTCTGCCATTCCTCGCCCAAATGGTCCATCTGGTCAAGATCCTGTTGCATTCTGAACTAACTTTCTTCATTGTCCACTACACCTCCAATTTTGGTGTCTTCTGTAAACCCACTGACCATATCTCATATTCACATCCAAGTCAATTATTTAAGGACCCAATATCCCAGAGAAATTGATTTTTTTTTCTCTGGATTTATTTCGTCATTCATTTAAATGATTTGGATATGAATAGAGGCGGTACAGTTAGTAAGTTTGCAGGTGACACCAAAATTGTTGGTATTATGGTCAGTGATAAAGGTTGTCTCAGAATACAATGGGATATTGATCAGATGGGCCAATGGGCTGAGCAATGGCAGATAGGGTTTAATTTAGATAAATGTGAGGTGCTGCATTTTAGAAAAGCAAATCGGAGCAAGACTCACACACTGAATTGTAAGGTCTTAGAGAGTCTTGCCGAACAAAGAGACCTTGGAATGCAGGTTTACAGTTTCTTGAAAGTAGTGTCATAAGTAGATAGGATAGTGAAGAAGACGTTTGGTGTGCTTCCCTTTATTGGTCAGAGTGTTGAGTAAAGGAGCTGGACAGGACATTGGTTAGGCCACTTTTGGATTATTTTGTGCAATTCTGGTCTCCCTCCTATCAGAAGGAGGCACTGAAATTTGAAAGGTTTGTGAATTGATTTTCAAGGATGTTGCCAGGGTTGGAGGATTTGAGTTGCAGGGAGAGGCATAATAGGCTGGGGCCATTTTCCCTGGAGTGTCATAGGCTGAGATGTGATGTTGAAGAGGTTTATATAATCGTGAGGGACATGGATAGCGTAAGTAGACAAGGTGTTTACCTTGGGGTGGTGGTGCCCAAAACTAGAGGATGTAGGTTTAGGGTGTGAGGGGAAAATTCAACAGGAGCCTAAAGGGCAACCAAAATTGTAACATTTCAAAGGCATTTGGATAGGAAGGGTTCTGAGGGATGGCGGCCAAGTGCTGGCAAATGGGAATAGATTAGGTTACAATATCTGGTTGGCATAGACTGGTTGGATTGAAGAGTCTGTTTCGGTGCTAGACATCTCTGACTGTGGGATCATAAAAGTGAACACTGCTCTGATTCGCCTGTGAGCTCCTTGATGTCCACTTGTTCATTATCTAGCTTCCTCAGTCTCTGAGTGTATTTTTGCTCTGTTTAGTATTTTATGATCACATTCACAGACCTTTCTGTAAATGAATTGTCCACTGCTGCCCGGCTCCTGGCCATATTACAGAGGAGGTAGTACTGGATGTCTTAAATCGTAGAAAAGTGGATAAATCCCTGGGACCTGTTAAAGTGTATCCCAGATATTTGTGGAAAGCTAAGAAAATGATGGCAGTTCACCTCCCTGAGATATTTATATTGTCATTGGTGACAGGTGAGGTGCTGGAAAACGTGTGCTATTATTTAAAAAGGTGATAAGGAAAGGCCAGGGAACAAGAGAACAGTGAGCTTGAAGTCAGTGGCAGGCAAGTTGTTGGAAGGGATTCTGAGGGACAGGATTTACATGTATTTGGAAAGACGAGGAATGATGAGGGATAGTCAACATGGCTTTGTGTGCGGGAAATTCTCTCTCTCTAACTTCATTGAGTTTTTTTTGAAGGTAGACTGTGGACGTTGTCTATATTGACACTGAGCAATGTTCCACAAAGCAGACTGGTTAGCAAGGTTAGATAACATGAAATGTTGGGAGAACTTGCCATCTGGATACAAAACTGGCTTGAATGAAGGAGGCAGAGGGTGGTGAAAGAGGGTTGCTTTGTGGACTGGAGGCCTATGAGCAGCAGTGTGCTGCAGGAATGGATATTGGGTCCTTAACTAATTGACTTGGATGTGAATATGAGATATGGTCAGTGGGTTTACAGAAGACACCAAAATTGGAGGTGTAGTGGACAATGAAGAAAGTTAGTTCAGAATGCAACAGGATCTTGACCAGATGGGCCATTTGGGCGAGGAATGGCAGACTGGGTTCAATTTAGACAAATGTAAGCTGTTGGATTTTGGAAAGGCAAATCAGGGCAGGATTTATACACTAAATGGTAAAGTCCTTGGGAATGTTGCTGAACATAGAGACCATGGAGTGCAGGTTCATTGTTCCTTGAAAGTAGAGTCGAAGGTAGGCAGACTAGTGAAGGTGGTGTTTGGTATGCTTATATTTATTGGTCAATGCATTGAGTACAGAAGCTGGGACGTCAAATTGTGGCTGGACAGGACATTGATTAAGCCATTTCAGGAATTCTGTTTTAAGTTCGAAATTCCCTGTTCAGGAAAGGATGTTGTGAATCATGAATCAGTTCAGACAAGATTTACAAAGACTTTGCTAGGGTTGGAGGATGTGGGCTACAGGGTGAGGCTGAATAGGCTAGGTGTAATTTCCCCGGAGAGTCAAAGACTGAGAGGTGACCCTCAAAGATCAGCAATGCAGCCATTGTGTGGAGCTGCAGGCGACGGGGAGATACGGAGACAAGTATTTTGCATCATGTTTACTATGAAGAACATGGGAGATATAGAATGTGGGGAAATAAATGGTGACATCCATATTACAGAGGAGGAGGTGCTCAATGAGTGGCTAAGGAGCTGGTGCAGGGGGAAAAAAGATTCACTTTTTTTGGATCATTGTGATCTCCTCTGGAGTAGAGTTGACCTGCATAAGAAGGATGGATTGTACCTGAATTGGAACGTGTCTAATATCTAGGCAGGGAGACTTGCTAGTGATACTCAGGAAGCAAGAAACCAGTGAAGGAGTGGATGTAAACCCAAGAAGATAGTGAGAAAAGAGGTATGTCTGAGGCTGGTACAGTTCAGAAGTCAAATAATCAAGGCAGGCAAGGATCAGTATTAATATAATGGGCTGAATGAGGTCGGACTGAGCAGTTGCACTGCATTTACTTCAATGCAAGAGGCCTGACAGGGAAGGCAGATGAGCTCAGGGTATGGTTTTGAACATGGCACTGGGATATTATAGCAATTACAGAGGCATCACTCAGGGATGGATAGGCCTGGCAGCTTAATGTTCCAGGGTATAGATGCTATAGGAAGATTAGAAAGGGGGACAAGAGAGAAGGAGGAGTGGCATTTTTGATTCGGGATAGCATTATGTTTTTGCTTAGGGAGGATATTCCTGGGAGTACGCCCAGTGAAGTTATTTAGGTGGAACTGGGAAATAAGAAAGGGATGATCACATTATTGGGGTTTTCTGCATGGATCTCGTCTGGGTCCTCTGGTTTGCTCCCACAGTCCAAAGATGCGTAGAGTAGGTTGGATTATCCAGGCTGAATTGCCCATTGTTGACGGTTGCGCAGGTTGGGTGAATTATCCAGGCTGAATTGCCCAGAGTGTTGAGGGATGTGCAGGTTGTGTGGATTATCCAGGCTGAATTGCCCATAATGTTCAGGGATGTGTAGGTTGGCTGGCCCTGGGAAATGCAATGTTACAGGGGGAAGTTAGGAGGCTCTAAGTGTCAGTATTAATATGATGGGCTGAATGACCTGCTTTCACACTGTTGGGAGTCTCTGATAATTCTACTAGTTTTAAAATAGTTACAGAAAATAATATACCAGATCTAAACGTTAAGGTTCTGAATTGGACAAAGGCCAATTTTGATGGCACAAGGCAAGAACTTACATCTGGCCCCTCAAGCCTGCTCTGCCATTCAATAAGATCAGGCCTGATCTTTTCATGGCCTCGGCTCCACATTCCTGCTCTCTCACCATTACCCTTAATTATTTTCCTGTTCACAAATCTACATTTTGCCTTAAAGGCATTCAAGTTGATAACGTCAAATGCTGCACGCGGCAGGAAATTCCACAGATTCACAACCCTTTAGCTGAAGAAGCTCCTCCTGAACTCAGCCCTAAATCTGCTCACCCTTATTTTCAGGTTATGCTCTAGTTTGACCCGCCCCCAGTGGAAATAGCCTCCCTGCTTCTATTTTATCTACTCCCTTCATAATTTTATTGTTTCCTCTCCAACCTCCATCTTTTAAATTACAATGACTTTCGAACCAGTTTTCTCAATCTCTCCACATACACCAATCCTCTCAACTCCTGACTCAAACTAGTGAACCTCCTCTGTACTCCCTCCAGTGCCAGTACATCCTTGCTAATGTAAGGGGACCAAACCTGTGCACAGTACTCCAGGTGTGGCCTCCCCAGCACCCTGTACAACTGCAGCATAACCATCCCTCTAGCAATGAAGGACAATATTCCCTTCACTGCCATAATTACCTACTGCACCTGCAAACCAACTTCCTGTGATTCATGCATAAGGACACCCAGCTCCCTCCGCACAGCAGCATGGTGCACGTTCTCACCATTTCATCATCCAGTTTGCTGTTAGTTCAACCAAAATGGATGACCTCACATATCCCAACATTGAACCCCATCTGCCAGACTCTTACCCACTCACTTAACCTATCTGTCTCCCTGTGCAGACTGACAGTGGCCTCTGCAGACATTGCTCTACCTCATCTTTGTAACAAATGTGAACTCTGACACCGTACACTTGGTCCTCAACTCCAAAACATTTGTGTAAATTGCAAACAGTTGTAGTGCCAACACTAAACCAAACACCCGTTTATCCCCATTCTTTATTTTTTGTTGGTTAACCGATCCTGTATCAATGATGATACATTACCCATACTGCTGTGCATCTTTACCTTATTCAGCAGCCTTTTGTGTGGCAACTTGTCGAATACCTTCTGGAAATCCAGGTACACCACATCCACCGAGTCCGCCTTGTCCAACGCGCTCGTCGTATCTTCAAATAATTCCAGTAAATCCTTAAATGCGACCTGCCTTTCATGAATCCATGCTGTGTTTGCTAAATGAGACAATTTCTACCCAGATATCTCAGCACTACTTCCTTGAGAGATTCAAGCATTTTCTCCACTACAGAAGTTAAGCTAACGGGTCCTTTTTGAAAAATAGTGGCACCGCATTTGCAGCTTCCAGTCTGTCAAAACCATCCCAGAATCCAACAAATTTTGGTGAATTAGCACGAGTCTATTTGTTATTCACTCCCCCCCCCCCCCGCCCCCAACCACCACCCCCGCCTTCTCCTTTAGTCCCTGGGATGTAATCCATCAGGGCCAGGAGACCCATCTAGCTTTAGGTTGTTATCTTTCCCAACATTACCTCTTTACTGGGAATGATTGCTTCTCTGTCCTCATCTGCCATTGCCTCCATAGGCCTGCGACAACAAGAGTACACAGACAGTATGTTCCTGTTAAGGCCAAGGCTGGTAGGTGTAGAGAATGCTGCCTATCGAAAGAAATTGAGTGCCTGGTGAAGAAAATGAAGGAGGCATATGGTAGGTACAGAGAGCGGTTTTTGTGTGAATCCCTAGAGGAGTATAGGGGCAATAGGAGTATACTCGAGGTAAACCATGAGGGCAAAAAGGGGACATGAGATAGCTTCAGGAAATAGGTTTAAGGAGAATCCAAAGTGATTGTACAAATACACTAAGGACAAACGAGTAACCAGGCAGAGAATAGGTACCCGCAAACATCAAGGCTGTCTGTGGAACCGCAGGAGGTGAGAGCGATTCTGTATGAGCGGAGAGGTTTTACAAACAAAATGTGCACATCGGAAAACACAAATTTGAACGTCCCAGTCTCGTGTTTTCAGTAAACGGGGAATTGCCTCAGTGTGGCTGCAGGCATGGGTGCACGCCGCCATCTTTATTTGGGGCAAAAATTCACTGGACACATGCGGAGCCACCAGCTTTGTCGGGGGCAATGTGCAGCCAGGCGCATGTGCGGTCTTTCTCTGGTACAGAGTCATTGGGCAGGATTTACACAGAGCACATTCAAAGTCAGAGAAATTGATGTTTATTTCTGGATTTGTTTCGTCATTCATTTAAATTATTTGGTATCGTAAATGAGTTTGCAGGTCATACAAAATTGGAGGTATTGTGGATAATGGAGAAGGATACCTCACATTACAATGAGATATTGATCAGATGGGGTTTAATTTAGATAAATGTTAGGTGCTGCAGTTTGGAAAAGTAAATCAGGGCAGGACTTATACACTGAATGGCAAGGCCCTGGAGACGTTTGCAGAACAAAGAGACCTTGACTGCAGGTTCATAGTCCTTGCAAGTCAAGTTGCAGGTCGATAGGATGATGAAGAAGGTGTTCAGTATATTTTCCTTTATTGTTTCGAGCATTGAGTATAGGATGTTGGAGGTCATGTTTCTGTACAGGACATTTGTTAGGCCACTTTTGGAATAGTGTGTGCAATTCTGGCCTGACTCCTATCAGAAGGGTGCTGTGAAACTTGAAAGGTTTCAAAAAAGACTTATAAGGATGTTGTTACGGATGGAGGATTTGAGCTGTAGGGTGAGGCATAAAAGGCTGGGGCTATTTTCCCTGGAGTGGCGTAGGCTGAGTGGTGATGTTATGGAGGTTTATACAATCATGAGGGGCATGAATAGAGTAAATGAACAAGGTGTTTTCCCTGGAATGGTGGTGTCCAGATGTAGAGGGCATTGCTTTAGGGTGAACGGATAAAATTTCAAAGGGGCCTAAAGGACAACTCTTTCATGCAGTGGGTAGAATGAGCTGCCAGAGTAAGTGGTGGAGGCTAGTACAATTAAAACATGTTAAAGGCATCTAAATAGACACATGATATGATTAGGAAGCGTTTACAGGGATATGGGCCAAGTGCTGGCAAATGGGAATAGACTCACTTCGGATACCTGTTTGGCAAGGATGAGTTAGACCGAAGGGTCTGTGTCGGTGCTATACATCTCTATGACTGTGGGATCACAACAACTTAAACTGCTCTGCTTCATCTCTGGGCTCCCTCATGACCACTTTGTCAATATCTAGCTTCGTCAGTATCGAACAATGGGTGTATTTTTGGTCTGTTTGGTATTTTACTATTATTTTTACCGACATTTTTGTAAGTTAATTTTTCACTGCCGCACAGCCCCTGACCATGTGCTGCTTATCAATATTTGCTGGAAAATCTTTAACAGTCAAGAATTCCTTTTTCCAATAAGCAAGTGTATCTTCCTTCCATTTCTGACTATCAAATTCTGCACCATTTTCAATCCCCGTAATCCGTTTTGCACTCCCTGAAACATCAACTGTGTTTCTCCTTCCACAGATACCAGTGATTAATGCCAAAGCCCTGTAGCTGTGGAGAGGGTGATGTTTGACTTTCTTGCACAGCTGCAGTTTGTGTGGTGAAGGTGCTCCCACAATGTGGTTGGGTAAGAGACATTACAGAGTATTCACTCAGCAACAGTAAAGATCTGAAGATAATGTCCAAATCAACAACAGTTTGTATTTTTATTATCATGCTTATAATTCCACAAAAATATTATTGAGAATTTTAAACATCAGGCCAGAGATGGTGATATTAGGTCAGGTGACCAAAAGCATTGCCAAATAAGCAGGTTTTGAGGAATGTCTTAAAGGGGGAAAGCAGACCTGTGAGGTTTTGGCTGCGAATTTCAGACCGTGTTGCTTTGGCAACTGTAAAAGCAGCCACACAGGTAAAGTAATGAATTAACAGATCATTGGGAGTCTCGAACAGAATGGGTTGTCGAAGTCTCAAAGGTTGTGTGTTGCAGCGAGCTAGGGGATGATCACAATCAGGAATTAAATCCAGGGTGAGAATTTTAAATTGAGGGATGTGGGCCGGATGCTGGCAGGTGAGACTAGATTGGGTTGGGATATCTGGTCAGCATGGACGGGTTGGATTGAAGGGTCTGTTTCCATGCTGTACATCTCTGTGGCTCTATGTTGTTGATTATGAATAGCAGCCTTTTGATGGATCAACAAGTTTTGGTACAAGGGAGTACTTGGGCAGCAGAGATTTTTCTTGAGATTACAGGGAGGTTGGATGTGGGAAGCTGGCCAGGGGTACGTTTGGATAATGAAGTCTGGAGATAACACAAGATGGATGAGAGTGTATGAGCTGCGACAAGGGTGGAATCAGCTAGAATTAGTGGTCTTGGAGTGGGACTGGGCTGTCACCCTCACCTCGCCTCTGGGATTTAGTTAGTTGTCAGGTTGTGAATCAGGGCGGTACCACAATCGGGAGCTAAGTGGCCCTGGTGGAGACTAAAATGAGTGTCGCTCAGCTGGCTGTGCTGAGCAGCTGCTGCTTGATAGCCCTGTTGATAACATGTTCCATCACTTTACTGCTGATCGAGTGTGGACTGATAGAGGGAAATTGGCTGGGTTGGATTGTCCTGTGTTTTTGTGTTGAACATTCCTCGGCAATGTTTCACATTGTCAGTAGATGCCAGTGCTGGAGCGGTACGTGACTTGGTGGATGGCAAGTTCTGGAGCACAAGCTATCAGTATTATTGCCAGAATGTTGGCAGAGTCCATAGCCTTTGCACTACTTAACCATTTCTTGATGTTATTCAAACTCAAGCTAACTGGCTTAAAACTCACATCTGTGATGTTAGAAACCACTGGAGAAGGCTAAGATGGATCATCCCACTTTGCATCTGGCTGCAGATTGCTGCTGATGCTGTCATCTTATCTGGTGCATGGATGTGTGAGGCTCCTCCATCAGTAAAGGTGGGGATATCTGTGATCCTTCCTCCAGTGAGTTGTTTAATTGTCCATCACCGTTCACAACTGGGTGTGGCAGAACTGCAGAGCTCCGATCTGTTCCATTGGTTGTGGGATTGTTTAGCTCTGTTGCTTGTTGCTGATGCTGTTTGAAATGCAGATGGTCCTTTTTGGTAGCTTCATCAGGTTGGCACTTCATTTTTAGGTATGCCTGGTTCTGCTCTTGGCATGCCCTCCTTTACTGTCCATTGTGATGGGTGAGTGCGGGACGTACAAACCCATGAGATTTCAGATTGTGCTGGAGTACAGTTCTGCTGCTGTTGATGTCCCACAGTGCCTCAGAGATACCCAGTTTGAGGTCCTACATCTATTCAAAGTCTGTCCCATTTAGAACAGTGATAGTGTCACTCAACACGATGGAGGTTTTTCTCAACTTTAAGCCAAGACTTGTGTCTCCAAAAGGAATGTGTGATGGTCGCTCGTACTGATACTGTCATGGACAGATGTATCTGCAGCTGGTCACTTCATAACAATGAGATCAAGTATGTTGTACACTCTTGGTTCCCTCACCACCCACTGCAGATTCAGATGAACAGCTATGTCGTTTAGGACCTGACCAGCTCAGTCAGTAATTCTGTTGCAGAGTTAGTCTCGATTGTGGACATTGAAATCCTGTACCCAGAGTACGTTTGACACCATTTTACTTCCTTAGTGCTTCCTTCAAATGTTGTTCAACATGAAGGAGAACTGATCCATCAGCCAAGGGAGGACAGTACGTGGAAATCATCAGGAGCCATGAGATTTCCTGGTGTCCGGAGTCAATGCTGAGTACTCCAAGGGCAAATCCTCCCTGTCTGTGCCACCACCTCTGCCTGGTCTGTCCTGCTGGTGGAGCAGGAAATATCCAGAGATTTCAGGAGAAAGTGAAGACTGCAGATGCTGGCGATTAGAGTCAAGAGTCTGGTGCAGGAAAAGCACAGCAGGTCAGGCTGATGAACGGCTTAGCCTCGAAACATCGATTCTTCTTCTCCTCAGATGCTGCCTGACCTGTTGCGCTTTTCCATCACCACAATCTGGTGATGGTGGTGTCTGGTCATTGTCTGTAAGGGTTGATTTCATGAGTATGAGTATGTCAGGCTGCTCCTTGATTGGTCTGTGAGACAGCTCTGCACATTTTGGCACCAAAATCCAGATGTTAGTCTGGAGGACGTTGCACCATCGACAGGGCTGATTCTGTGGTTGTATTTTCTGGTGCCTTGTTAGATGCCGAGTGGTCCATCCAGTTTCATTACTTTGTTGAAACTTTGCAGTCATTATTTCAGTGAGTAGCTGGCTGGGCCACTGTCAGGTTGGCAGGGTTTTTTTCGCCATTGACAATGGTTCCATGGAGATCAGGATATTCCTAATTCCAGTTATTTTTTCTTGAATTCAGATTCCACCATCTGCCAAGATGGGATTCGAACCAGGACTTTAGTCGTTTGTTTTAATAGTTTGGTTAAAGGTTTGTTCACTCACTTTAAATATCACTTACCCAGGTTTTGTTTCTTTGTGAAACACTGTCCATCGTTCTGTCTCCTCCATCCTTCTCTCCAACAACAAGAGTTTGGAGCACATGGAGTTTCTCTGTCACTAAGACTGAGATAATCTGATCTGCTGCTTCCCTCCCTCCCACTGGCCAAACTGCCTCACGGGGTGTTCCCAGTTTTTGTCCTAAACTTACATCTTCCTCCAGTCTCTTGTCAAGCCTTATCAGAGCTCATCTTGACCCTTTACCCTAATTTCACTAAACTATAGACTTTCCAACATTCTTTCCTCCTCCTCCTCCTCATCAGTCCCCCTCGCCGATTCACAGATATTGTTCCTTGTTCTGTCTTTTCTGGTTATGTCCTTCTCTCCCAAAATCCTGCTCCATCTCCACTCTCCCTTTCCTTTCTGAATTCCTTGCATTTGGTGTCCTTGGTCCCTTCTGTATTTCACATACAGACTGCCAGGAGATAACATTGTGCAAAAGCACCATGTTGGGTTTCACATGTACACTGACGATGCCCAGCTCTCCCTCCCCATCATCCCTCTCCATTACCCCACTGTTACTCAGTTATCAAACTGCTTACCACATTTCTACTACTCGATTAGGCGCAGTTTCCTCCAATGAAACATTGTAGTGGTTAAACCCGTTGCCTGACAAATTCCTTTCCCTTACTGCAGAGCCTCTCCCTCTCACTGGGAACTATTCAGCAGAACTACACTCTTCACAGTATTGCAGTTATATCTTACGCGAAGCTGACCTTCTGATCAGACATCCACAAAATCCCAAACACCAGGAATTCCAATCTCTTAAACATTGCTTATTTCCTCCTCACCCCAGCTCCATTTCTACTGAAACCCCTTACCCGTGTCTGTGTTGCCTTAAACGTGACGAATCTGAAACAGAACCCTTGATTCTGTGACTGACTCAGAATCTGGTTTCAAACTCCCCCCTCAGTATTTACCCTCAGACACATCAGTATTTATTCTGTCAAACCCCTTAAGAATCTGGTGGTGTGGTCTGATTGTAGCTCGTGGAAATGGCAGAGGATGATGTCTTGTATCTGGGTGGAAGGTAAGGACTTGGGGGGGGGGTGTTCTATCCTTGTTGCAGTTGGAGTTGTGGGTTTCAAAGGCAGAGGTGCGGGAAGTGGAGGAGATATAGTGGATTATATTGACCACATGGGAGGGGAAATTGCAGTCCTTGAAATACGGGGCCATTTGGTATGTTCTGGCCTCACTGGAACACTGCACTAAGCATGAGACAGAGATGTTGGCAAGGGAACAGGCTCGTGTGTTAAAGTGGTAGGCAGCTGGAAGCTCGGGGTCTGTTTTTGCAGCAGAACGTAGATCATCAGTCGCCATTTCCGCCACTGAGATGCTGCCAGGCACAGGTTCCTGTCCCCTCCATTAACAGCAATGCACCCCCCAGCCAGATCATAATCCACTCCTTTGTCTTTCCAAATGTTCTGGTCTCTCTTTGGGTTCTGTTCCTGCCTATTATTTCCTCTTTAACCCATATCTCCTGCAATATAAAGATCTGCAGGTTAGTTGAATTGGCCAAGCTGAATTTCCCATAATGTTCAGGGATGTGTAGGTTAGGTGCATTAGTCAGGAGAGATATACAGTAATAGGGTAGGGGAATGGGTCTGTGTGGGATACCCTTCGGAGGGACGCTGTGGAACTTTTGGTCCGAATGGCCTGTTTCGACACTGTCAGGATTCTAATTTTCCCAGCTCCCATCGGTTCTGAGGAAGGGCTACTGTACAGATTTCTGTTCCCAGATGCTGCCAGACCTGCTGAGCTTTCCCAGCACCTTCTGCTTGTTGTTCCTGATTGACACCATCCATACGCCTTCTGGGTTTGATTCAGACAGGGGGAGGATCCCACCACTGACCTCACAATGGGCTCCAGCTGATTGATGGCAGCTTCGGACCAATAGGAAAAGGTGGCAGGACTGGTGGATGAAGTGGAACCAGCTGGTCATCCAAACGATGGGAGTGAATGAGGGGCGTGGCCAGTGAGATGACACGTCACCAGTAACTCTGCCTGTGCAGTGCCACGAGATTCGGCCGATGGTGAATGTGGGAGACGCAAACAGGGAAGGGGAGAGTGGCCTTGGAGACAGGGAGATAATGAGTCACTTTAGACTGGGAAGTTTTAATTACACTCTGTGCGGTTTGTAAGTCTAAAGTAGAAACTCTTAATCCCGCGTTTGCAGCAGATGGGAAAATGGCTGCGGCTCTCAGGTGGTGAAAGGTCCTGGGATATGGCCGCCATTTTTATTGGGGGTAAGGTACAGTGAGGTGCATGTGCATGTCCCCTTCCTAGGATGGGGGGAGGGGAGGGGGGGTCGTGAAACTTGAAGAGAGGCATTTACACATCAAGCACATACCAAGAAAAAAGTATGTCTTTATATTCTTCCTGTACTGACTGTGAGTTTTGTTTTGTGAATTCATTTCATAGGATATTAAATCAGAATAATTGAGGCTGGGATCTCAAAAGCAAGTTTTTACAGTCAATGGAGTCATCAGGATCTGAATATCATTGGCATTTAACTGTGGAAGGAGAAAGGTTTGTCTGTTCTGTTTGTGGGAAGATATCTCCAAAATTTTTGTTAAGCAGAAAGATGTACAAATTCATGGTTGGTTCACCCTTTGGGTGTGTGCTCTGTTATGGGCCCTGCAGCTGAGGAAGGACATATTGTTCTGAGAGGGAGCACAGATTTGTCCAAATTACACGTCATCTCTTTTTAAGAACTCTCAGATTTAGACCCAATCACCCACTTCATGATGTTAACCTGTAAACTTCATATTTTCAATTACGTGCAAACTTCCCATTAAGAATCCTTTTGGACTCAAATTCCAGTACCTTTTCAGGTGGAATGTACCAGCTTCTGACAAGTGTCAGTTCATTCAGAAACTGCTGAGGTCCATGTTGACTCTAGGGTTACAAAGGGCTGAATTGAGACATGAGGTGGTGTCCCTGAGCTCCCATTGAGATGCATTGGAATAGTACAGGAGGCTGAGGGCAATGTAGGTATGAGCAGACAATGAAGATGACAGGGCTGCACTGTGAGGGCTGCTTGGCTCAATGAGAGTGTTCTGGAGTTGGGTGTAAACAGACTGATGTGAGACGGGGAGAAGGTAAAGCTGAAACTCAGTTTTAGTTCAGGCTGTTCAGAAATTCACATGGTCCCAATGTGAACATCCAGTTTTTAAGTGATACCTGCGGAGTATTTGTTAACAGTTTGTAAAGTTTTTTGCCTGAGGGCAGTTGAGAGTTAACCACATAGCTGTGGGTCTGGAGTCACATGTTGGCCAGATTAGGTGAGGATGACCGTTTCCTTCCCTACAGGACATTAGTGAACCAGATGGGTTTTCTAACAATCAACAATCATGGTCATCATTCGCCTTTTCGTTCTAGATTGTATTGAATTCCGATGCTGCCATCAGCCATGTTGGGATTCTAACCCTAATCCTCGGAACACTGTACATATCACTCATCTGGCAGGAATACCATTAAGCCATTGCCTCCCTCTTTAGCAATGTTTAAAAGAAAGTTCCATCATTCTAGGTGTACAATTTGAGGTAAAATACTGCAACGTCCATGTGTCAGCCTCTCCAAAAGGTCAATCAACAGAAATTTGTTTGGGGGCAAAATATTTCACTTCTTTGGGAGAGTTTATTAAACAAAAATGAATCCAAATAAAAATCTTATGCCACGGACATGTAATTTCTGAAGCCGGAGGGGGATTACAGAGAGAGGGAGGGTTGTATGGCCAGAGGGGGGTTGTTGTCCAAACATCACTGTGGTGTACATGGACTGCAGCATTTCAGAGAGGCGGTAAAGGTGGCCAATAAATACTGATCTGGGCAGCAAAGACAACCCCCAGTGAATAAAACCAAGCAGTGACCCCTCTGAGCTGACTTGCTGTGAAGTTAAAAATCTCTCTGGAAGTGGAGTGGGCAGAGAAGAGAAACAGAGACATTTCACAGCTGCCCTCCGAGAGACCTTACCCTTGGAAGTACTCCGAGCCGGGGATCAGCTCAGTGAGTTTCAGTCTCTTCAAATATCAATCTTAGTCGATTTTATTTTATTAAATCTACAATCGTGAGTAAGGTGAGGATTTCTTTTTAATGTCTTACAGTCTCTTGATTAAATGTTTAAGATATGAAACGTAAGCATTAAATTATTGTCTGGCAGTATTTTTCGAGCAGTAAGACTGTGTCTTTGTTTTGGTCTGTAGATTGTTAAGACGGAGAGATGGCCTGTTGTAGAGTGGTGTGCTGTTCCTGTCGGATGTGGGAGATTAGGGAGAGTTTCAATGTTCCTGATGATTATGTCTGCAGCAAGTGTGATTGCAAATCCTGTTGGATCGCATGGATTGGTGGAGGAGTGATTAAAGGCAGTGAGGAATTGACAGGAGCCAGGGGTGTTATAGGTGACAGTCTCAGGAATGCAGGATACTGCAGATACAGTCAGGTTGATGGGTTACCGCCAGAAAAGCTAGGAGGGGTAGGTCGGTACTGCAGGAGTCTCCTGTGGCTATCCCCATCTCAGACAAGTATACTGTTTTGGAAAATGCAGGTGGTAATAGACTTTCAGGGGAATGTAGCACTGACAGTCAAGTTACTGGTACTGAGACTGGCTTCTAACATAATGTGAGGTATATCCAGTTCCGCACGATCGATAGTGATAGGGGACTCTCTAGTCAGGGGCACAGTCTGCCATTTCTGCAGCTGACAGTGAGACGTCAGAATGGGGTAGTGCTGCCCTGGTGCCAGTGTCAAGGATGTCTCACAGAGGGAGAAGAATATTGTCAAAAGGGAAAATAACCAATGGCATAGGAAGGGGAAAGCATGGGGTCCTGACGAGTATGGAGATTTGCTAGTGCCACTCGGGAGGCATTAAACCCGTGAGGGAGTCAGGGTAATCCTAAAGAGATAGTGAGAAAAGAGGTGAGTCTGAGGCTGGTAGTGTTCACCAGTCAGACTGTCAAGGCAGGCAAGAGCAAGCCACAGAATGAGGTGCGACGGACCAGTTGCACTGCGTTTATTTCAGTGCAAGAGACCTGACAGGTCAGGAAGGTGGGCTCAGGGTATGGTTTTGAACATGGCACTGGGATATTACAGCAATTACAGAGGCATCGCTCAGGGATGGATCGGACTAGCAGCTTAATGGTCCAGGGCATAGATGCTATAGCAAGGATGGAAAGGGGCCAACAGAGAAGTGTCTTTGATTAGGGATAACATTATGGCTGGGCTTCGGGAGGATGTTCCTGGGAGTACATCCAGGCAATTTATTTGGTTGGTACTGAGAAATAAGAAAGGGATGACCATCTTACTGGGATTGTATTATAGACTCTCTCCCAATAGTCAGCGGGTAATGAGACACAATTTTACCAGGAGACCTCGGTTATCTGTAAGAATAATATGGATACAATGATAAGGGGTTTTAACTTTACCAACATGGCCTCGGAGTGCTGTAGTGTTAAGGGCTTGGGTGGAAAGGTATTTGTTCAGTGTGTACGAGAACATTTCAGATTCAGTTTGTAGGATGTACCGACTAGAGAAGGAACAAAACCTGACCTGTTTTCTTTATTCGTTCACAGGATGAGGCTGTCACTGGCTCGGCCAGCATTTATTGCTGCGTTTACCCAGAGGGCAGTTAAGAGTCAACCACGTTGCTATAGGTCTGGAGTCCCATGCAGACCAGACCAGGTAAGGATGGCATTTTCCTTCCCTAAAGGTCGTGAGTGAACCACATTGGTTTTTCCAACAATTGACAATTGATTCCTTGTCGTCACTAGATTATTTTTTCCAGATATTTATTGAATTCACGTTCCAAAATCTGCCGTGATGGGATTCAAACCCGGGTCCCCAGAACGTTATCTGGGTATCTGGATTAACTGTCTAGCAATAATTTCACTCCGTCATCACTGCCAGTTAGGAAATGAGGTAGGGTGAGTGACCGAGGTATCAGTGGGGCAGCACATCAGCACCAAAGATCCCACAGTATTGTGGCTCAGTGGTTAACGCTGCTTCCTCAGCACCAGGGACCTGGGTTTGATTCCAGCCTCGGGCAACTGCCTGTGTTCAAGTTGGCACATTCTCCCCAGTGTTTGAGGGTTTCCTTCGGGTGTTCCAGTTTGCTCCCACAGTCCAAAGATGTGTAGGTTAGTTGGATGAACCATGTTAAATTTCCCATAGTGTCCAGATGCAGTATATGAGGTTTTGGGATGTGCAGGCAAATCTCTGCCTGATGTGAAAAGATCCTTTTGAGGTCTTGGACAGAGGTCAGAGGGAGGTGTGGCCGCACGTTTTACATCTCCCGTGGCGGCAAGGGAGGGTCAAGGGTGTGGAGCATGGGTTGGTGGGAGGGGGTGGGCCTAACAAGGGTGTTGCTGAGGGAATGGTCTCTGTGGAACGCAGATAGGGGTGGAGAGGGAAATATGTCTGTGGTGGTGGGATCCGACTTTAGGTAGCAGAAATAACAGAGGTTAATGCACTGTATCTGGAGATTAGTGGGGTGGAAGGTGAAGATTGCAGGGTTATAATCTTATTGTGGTTGAAGTGGTGGGATAAAGGTGGAGATGCAGGAAGTGGAGGGTATGCATTGGAGGGCATTGTTGATCAAGTGAGAGAGAAATTGTGGTCCTTGAAGTAGGAGGCCTTTCTGGAATGTCCTGGGGTGGAATTGCTCCTCCTGGGAGCAGATATGGCAAAGGCAGAGGAATTGGGAGTGTACAGGATCACGCTTTTATACTTGAGGGAAATCAGGAGAGCAAAAAGAAGACATGAAATAGCTTCAGGCACTGGTTTAAGTAGAATCCAAAGAGATTAAACAAATATATCACAGACAAAAGATTAACTGGACCAGAGAATAGGACCCCTTAAATATCAACAAGGCTGTCTATGGAACTACAGGGAGTGGGAAAGATATGCAAATATTTCATGTCATTTTTTTACTGGAGAAGGATATGGAAACTCGAGAGTTTGGAGAAATAAACAGTGATAACTTGAAAAGTGTCCATGTTACAGAGGAGGTGGTACTGGATGTCTTAAATGGCATCAAGGTTGATAAAGCCCTGGGACCTGATCAGGTGTATCCCAGAACTTTCTGGAAATCTAGAAGTGATTGTTGGGCCTCTCCTGAGATATTTGTATCGTTGATAGCGACAGGTGAGGTGCCATTATTTTAAAAAGGTGGTAAGGAGAGGCCATGGATCAAGAAAACAGTGAACCTGAAGTCAGTGGCAGGCAAGTTGTTGGAAGGGATTCTGAGGGACAGGATATCCATCTATTAGGAAAGGTAAGGAATGATTAGGGAGAGTCAATGTGGCTTTGTACATGCACAATTGTGTCTCACTAACTTAACTGAATGTTTTGAAGTGACAAAGAAAATTGATGAAGCCAGGCGGTGAATGTTGTTTATGTGGACATTCAACCAGGTTCCACAAAGCAGACTGGTTAGCCGGGTTAGATAACACGGAATGCAGGGAGAGCAACCATTTGGATACAAAACTGGCTTGAAGGTAGGAGACAGAGGGTGGTGATGGAGGGTTGCTTTGCGGACTGGAGGCCTGTGGGCAGCAGTGTGCTACAAGGATCGATATTGGGTCCTTAAATAATTGACTTGGATGTGAATGTGTAAGGTATGGTCAGTAGGTTTACAGAAGGCACCAAAATTGGAGGTGTAGTGGACAGTGAAGAAGGTTAGTTCAGAATGCAACAGGATCTTGATCAGATGGGCCAATGGCGCAAGGAATGTCAGATGGAGTTCAATTTAGACAAATGTGAGCTGTTGAATTTCAGAAAGGCAAATCAGGGCAGGACCTGTACACTTAATGGTAAAGTCCTGGGGAGTGTTGCTGAACAAAGAGACGTTGGAGTGCAGCTTCATAGTTCCTTGAAAGTCGAGTCACAGGTAGGCGGGGTAGCGAATGCAGTGTTTGGTACACTCCCCGTTATTGGCCAATGCATTGAATGCAACTGTTGTGACGTCATATTGTGGTTGTACAGGACATTGATTAATTCTCTTCTGGGATTCTGTTTTCAGTTCCAATCTCCCTGTTCTCGGAATGATGTTGTGAAACTTCAAAGGTTTCAGAAAAGGTTTGCAAGGACTTTGCCAGGGTTGGACGGGTTGAGCTATTGGGAAATGCTGAATAGGCTGGGACTATTTTCCCTGGAGAGTTAGAGACTGAGAGGTGACCTTATAAATGTTTATAAAATCACGATGGACCTGGATAAGGTGAGCAGTCAGGGACTTTTTCCCGGGTTCTGTGGGTTCAGAACTAGAGGACACAGGCTTAAGATGAGAAGGAAAAGATTTAAAAGGGATCATTTTTCTCAATGAACAGAGTTATCAGAATCTGGAACATTCCACCTGAAAAGGTGCTAGGATTTGAGTCCATAAGGAGTTTACAGGTTAACATTATGAATTGGGTGATTGGGACTAAATCTGACAGTTCCTACAAAGAAACGAAGTGCAATTTGGATCAATCTGTGCTCCCTCTCAGGCCAAAAACGACCCTGAGCTCCCGGTTGCCTGCCACTTTAACACGCGAGCGTGTTCCCTGGCCAACATATGTCTCATGCTTAGGTGCAGTGTTCCAGTGAAGCTTGATGCAAGCTGGCAGAACATACCAAATGGACCATATTTCAAGGACTGCAATTTCCCCTCTCATGTGGTCAACCCCAATGCCCTCCAGTGTATATCCTCTACTTCCGACACCACTGCCCTTGAACCCCACCCCTCCAACCCTTAACTCACACACATTGTTATCACATTGCCTGCCATTACACACTACCCACGATTAACCACTAATTGTCTCCGTTGACAGCTATCCCCCACCTACATCACTCAACGATTGGAGCTGCCAAGGACACAAACCTCTAGAATATCCTCCCTAACCCCCTCTGTCCTCCTTTAAGATTGTTGGGCCTCTCCTGAGATATTTGTATCATTGATAGCGACAGGTGAGGTGCCATTATTTTTAAAAAGGTGGTAAGGAAAGGCCATGGAACAAGAGAACAGTGAGCCTGAAGTCAGTGGCAGGCAAGGTTGTTGGAAGGGATTCTAAAGGACAGGATATATGTGTATTTGGAAATAATTAGGGAGAGTTAAAGTGGCTTTGTTTGTGGAAAATCGTGTCTCACTAACTTGAGTGTATTTTTTTTCTTGAAGAAGTGACAAAGATGATTGATGATGGCAGCCTGTGAACATTGTCTCCATGGGCATTGAACAAGGTTCCACAAAGCAGACTGGTTAGCAAGGTTAGATAACATGGAATGCTGGGAGAACGAGCCATTTAGATACAAAACTGGCTTGAAGGTAGGAGACAGAGAGTGGTGATGGAGGGTTGCTTTGTGGACTGGAGGCCTGTGAGCAGCAATGTGTTGCAGCAATGGATATTGGGGCCTTCAATAAATGACTTGGATGTGAATATATGAGATATGGTCAGAAGGCACCAAAATTGGAGGTGTAGTGGGCAGTGTAGAAAGTTAGTTCAGAATACAACAGGATCTTGATCAGATGGGCCATTGGAACAAAAAATGGCAGACTGAGTTCAATTTAGATAAATGTGAGCTGTTGTATTTTGGAAAGGCAAATCAGGACAGGACTTATGCACTTAATGGTAAAGTCCTGGGGAGTGTTGCTGAACAAAGAGACCTTGGAGTTCAGGTTCATTGTTCCTTGAAAGTAGAGTCGCAGGTAGGCAGACTAGTGAAGGTGCTGTATGGTATGCTTATATTTATTAGTCAATGCATTGAATACGGAAGCTGGTACGTCATACAGGACATTGATTATGCCATTTCAGGAATTCTGCTTTCAGTTCGAATATCCCTGTTCTGGGAAGGATGTTATGAAATTTGAAAGGAGTCAGACAAGATTTGCAAAAACATTGCCAGGGTTGAAGGATTTGGGCTACAGGGAGAGACTGGGGCTATTTTCCCTGAAAAGTCAAAGACAGAGGTGACTTTATGGAGATTTATAAATCATGAGGGGCATTGATACGGTGAACAGCCAGGGTCTTCCCCCCCCCCCCCCCCCCCACCCCCCCCCCCCCCCCCAGGTGAGGTGGGTCCAAAACAAGAGCACATGGGCTTAAGTTGAGAGGGCAAAGATTTAAAAGGGATCTAAGGGGCAACGTTTTCAAGCTGAGTGTGGTGTGTGTGTGGAATGAGCTGCCAGATGAAGAAGTGGAGACTGGTACAATAACAACATTTGAAAGGCATCCATGAATGGGATGGGTTTTGAGGGATAGGGCCCAATAGCTGGCAAATGGGACTCCAGTAGTTTAGGATTCCGAGTCGGCATGAAAGAATTGGACCGAAGGTCTGTTTCTGTGCTGTCCATCTCTATGACACTAATAAATTAAGATGCATTCCTCTTTTGTGGAGAGCTAGCAGAAGCACAGATAATTGTCCTTGGAGCTGAGACGGTTAAGCAGTGATTTGGACCAGGTGCAGATTTGTTTCCAAACAATTAATTTGCAGAGAGAGAGGAATTGTTAGCACGATCACAATTTTTCGTAACTACTTTCAGGTAACTGGCAAATAATGCAGAGTGAAAATGTGAACATCATTTCACTCAGTAAGTTCTGCGCACCTCGAATAGGCTGAATGGCAGCTGGACACAGATTCAGCAGGTGTTCTCAAACAAATTTAGAATTTTACTTTTTAAGGAAAGACTTAGTGGGCTTTGGGCAAGTGAGAGGGGAGTTGGGACAGATTTGCAGCATCTCCAGAGGGAGAGAGTACAGTCCCAATGGGCTGAATAGCCCCCAGCCCCTGTGCTCTGTGATACTACCCCATTTACTGTGAATGATGAACCTCATCACAGGGCAGAGAGAGAGAGAGGATCCCACCACTCACCTCACAATGGGACCTGGCTGATTGATCTCAAACAAGTATACTGTTTCGGAAAGCGTCGGAGGTAACACTCTCAGGGGCATATCGCACTGACATGCAAGGTACTGGTACAGAGACTGGCTCCAATGTAATGTGAGGTATATGAGGTTCCTGGTGATCGATGGTGATAGGGGATTCTCTGGTATAGGGTACAGACTGCCGTTTCTGCAGCTGACAGTGAGACATCAGAATGGGTGGTACCTCCCTGGTGCCAGGGACAAGGATGTCTCAGAGAGGGAACAGAGTGTTCTCAAAAGGGAGTATGATCAGTGGGAGCTCATTGTACATTAGTACCAATGACATCGGAAGAGGAAAGGATAAGGTCCTGACGAGAGAATATAGCACATTATCCTGGAGGATAAAAAGTAGGTCTTTGTGGGTAGGAATATCTGGATTACTCTTTGTGCCGAATGCTAGTGAGAGTAGGAACAGCAGGATAGAGCAGATGAATGTGTGGCTAAGGATCTGGTGCAGGGAGAAGGATTGCTATGTTTGGATCATTGGAATCTCTGCTGGGGTAGAATTGAGCTGCATAAGAAGGATGTATTGTACCTGAATTGGAAGGTGTCTAATATCCAGGCAGGGAGATTTGCTAGTGCTACTCAGGAGGCATTAAACCAGTGAGGGAGTGGGGGTAAACCTGAAGAGATAGTGAGAGAAGAGGTATGTCTAAGGCTGGTACAGTTGAGAAGTTAGACAGTCGAGGCAGGCAAGGGCAAGGCACAGAACGAGGTGGGACAGAGCAGTTTCACTGCATTTATTTCAGTGCAAGAGGCCCGACAGGGAAGGCAGATGAGCTGAGGATATGGTTTTGAACATGGGACTGGGATATCATGGATATTACAGAAACGTGGTTCAGTGATGGATAGGACTGGCAGCTTAATGTTCTAGGGTATAGATGCAATGGGAAGGATAGAAAGGGGGACGAGAGGAGGCGGAATGGCGTTTTGGATTAGGGATACCTTTATGGTTGTGCTCAGGGAGGATATTCTTGGGAGTATTTTAGTGAAGTTATTTGGATGGAACTGGGAAATAAGAAAGGGATGATCACCTTGTTGTGGTTGTCTGCTTGGGTTTCGTCTGGTTGCTCTGGTTTCCTCCCACAGTCCAAAGATGTGTAGGATGGGTGGGTTATCCAGGCAGAATTGCCCATAGTGTTCAGGGATGTGCTGGCCAGGTGGATTGCTCATTGGAATTGCAACGTTATAGGGGTAGGGTAGAAGGCTCTGATGTTCAGTGTGGATGTGATGGGCTGAATGGCCCGCTTCCACGCTGTCTGGATTCTCTGATAATTCTACTAGCTTTAAAATAGTTACAGAAAATAATAGACCAGATCTAATAGGTAGCCTTCTAAATTGGACAATTTCAATGGCACAAGGTAAGAACTTGCAAAATTTGTTTGCGGGAGGTTATTTCCAGGGAAAGGGATGGCTGGAAAGGGGGAACATAAGGAAGAGGAGCAGGAGTAAGCAATCTGGCCCCTCAAGCCTGCTCTGCCATTCAATAAGACCAGGACTGATCTTTTCATGGCCTCAGCTCCACTTTCCTGCTCTTACTTGTAACCCTTAATTGCTTACCTGTTCAGAAATCTACCTTTCGCCTTAAAGACATTCAAGATGAAAGCCTCAGCTGCTTTACTCAGCAGCAAATTCCACAGATTCACAACCCTTTAGCTGCAGAAGTTCCTCCTGAACTCAGTCCTAAATCTCTCCACATACACCAACCCTCTCAACTCCAGACCCAAACTAGTGACCCTCATCTGCACTCCCTCCAGTGCCAGAACATCCTTGCAGAAGTAAGGAGACCAAACCTGTACACAGGACTCCAGATGTGGCCTCACCAGCACCCTATGCATTTTTTTAGAATAAGTGGGATCACGTTTGCAGCTTGCCAATCTGTCGGAACTGTCCCAGAGTCGAACAAATTTTAGTGAATAATCACGAGCATTTGCTATTTCCCCCCGCCATCTCTGGGATGCATTCTATCAGGGCCAGGAGACCCATCTACCTTTGGGCTCTTAGCTTTTTCAACAGTACCTCTTTACTGAGAATGATTAATTGTTTTAATGTCCACATCTGCCAATGCCTCCATAGGCCTGTGATAATGTGAGTACAGACACAGTATTTTCCTGTTTAGGCCAAGGCTGGTAGGTGTAGAGAATGCTGCATGACTAGAGAAATTGAGACTCTGGTCAAGAAAATGAAGGAGGGATATGGCAGGTATGGAGAGCTGTGTTTGTGTGACTCCCGAGAGGAGTATACTCTCGGGAAACTAGGAGAGCAAAAAGAGGACATGAGATAGCTTGGGAAATTGGTTTCAGGAGAATCCAAAGAGATTCAACAAATATACTATGGACAAAAGAGTAACCAGGCAGAGAATAGCAACCCTCAAAAATCAGTAAGGCTGTCTATGGAACCGCAGGCGGTGGGAGAGATTCTGTAAGTATTTCACATCAGTTTTTACTGAAAAATGATATGGAAGCTGGAGAGTTTGGAGAAATAAATAGTGATAACTTGGCAATTGTTCATATTACAGTGGAGGAGGTACTGGATGTCTTAAAAAGCAGAAAGGTGGATAAATCCCAGGAATCTGAGCAGGTGTATCCCAGAACTTTGTGAGAAGCCAAGGAAGTGATTGCTGGGCCCCTCGCTGAGATATTTGTATCATCGATTGCCACAGACAAGGTGCTGAAAGATGGGTGCCATTATTTGAGAAAGTTAAAAATCACACACCAGGTTATAGTCAAACAGGTTTAATTGGAAGTGTGCTTCCAATTAAACCGGTTGGACTATAACCTGGTGTTGTGTGATTTCTAACTTTGTACGCCTCAGTCCAACACTGGCATCTCCAAATCATTATTTGAGAAAGGTAGTAAGGAAAAGCCAGGGAACTATAGACCGGTGAGCCTGAAGTCAGTGGCAGGCAAGTTGTTGGAAGGGATTCTCAGGGACAGAATTTACATGTCATTGGAAAGGCAAGAAAAAATTAGGGATAGCCAGCACGGCTTTGTGCATGAAAGTCATTAACTTGGACTTGAGAAAGACACAAGGTTCCACATAACAGACTGGTTAGCAAGTTCAACACCATAGAATACAGGCGGAGCTAGCTATTTGGATACAAAATTGGCTGGAAGATCAAAGAGTCATAGATGTACAACACAGAAGCAGAGACCTTTCGGTCCAACCAGTACATGCTGACCAGATATCCCAACGCAATGTAGTCCCACCTGCCTGCACCCGGCCCATATCCTTCCTATTCATATACCCATCAAGATGCGTTATAAATGTTGCATTCGTCCAACCTCCACCACTTCCTCTGGCAGCTCATTTCATACACGTACCACCCTCTGTGAAAACGTTGCCCCACAAGTCTCTTTAAAGTCTTTCCCCTCTCATCCTAAACCTATGCCCTCTAGTGCTGGGATCCACCACCCCAGGGAAGAGACTTTGTCTATTTATCCTATCCATGCCCCTCATGATTTTATATACCTCTATAAGCTCACCTCTCAGCTTCCGACGCTCCAGGGAAAATAGCCCCAGTCTATTCAAAATCTATTCAACCCCCAGCTGAGCTCAAATCCTCCAATCCTGGTAACTTTCTTGTAAATCTTTTCTGAACCCTTTCAAGTTTCACAACATCCTTCAAATAGGAAGGAGACCAGATTTGTACGCAATATTCCAATAGTGACCTCACCAATGCCCTGTACAGCCACAACATGACCTCCCAACTCCTCTATGTAATGTTCTAACCATATGCTGCCTTTACTATCCTATCTACCTGTGGCTCCACTTTCAAGGAGCTATGAACCTGCACTCCAAGGTCTCTTTGTTCAGTAACACTCCTCAGGACCTTACCATTAAGTGTATAAGTCCTGCTAAGATTTGATTTACCCAAATGCCACTCCTCAGCCCATTAACTCATCTGATCAAGATTCCGTTGTACTCTGAGGTAAATGTTTTCACTGTTCACTACACCTCTAACTTTGGTGTCATCTCACTAACTATGCCTGCTATGTTCACATCCAAGTCATTCATATAAATGACGAAAAGTAGTAGATCCAGCACCGACCCTTGTGGCACTCCACTGGTCACAGGCCTCCAGTCTGAAAATCAATCCTCCACCACCACCCTCTGTCTTCTGCCTTTGAGCGAGTTCTGGATCCCAATTGGCTAGTTCTCCCTGTATTCCATGAGCTCTAACCTTGCTGAGCATTCAATGTCTTGGTGGAGGGTGCTTTTAGGACTGGAAGCCTGTGGTGAGCAAAATGCTGTCAGGCTGGGTGCTGGGTCCACTGCTTTTTGTCATTTATATCAATGATTTCCATGTGAATATTGGAGCTATGGTTAGTAGGTTTACAGTAGACACCAAAATTTGAGGTGCAATGGACAGTAAAGTTACCTCAGAGTACAATGAGACTCCGATCAAATGGGCTGAGGAGTGGCAGATGAAATTTAATTTAGATAAATGTGAGGTTCTGCATTTTGGAAAAGCAAATCAGGGCCGGACTTCTACACTTAATGGGAAGGTCCTGGGCGGTGTTGCTGAACTAAGAGATCTTGGAGTGCAGGTTCGTAGTTCCTTGAACGTGGAATCATAGATAGGCAGGGTAGTGAAGAAGGTGTTTAGTATTCTTGCCTTTATCGGTCAGTGCATTGAATACAGGCGTTGTGACGTCATTTTGCGCCTGTACAGGACATTGATTCAGTCACTTCTGGAATTCTGCTTTCAGTCCTGATCTCCCCGCTATCGGAATGATATTGTGAAACTTGAAAGGATTCAGAAAAGATGTGCAAAGATGTTTCCAAGGTTGAGGGATTGAGCTATAGGGAGAGGCTGAGGCTGAGGCTGTTTTCACTGGAGAATCGGATGCTGAGGGATGACCAAAGAGGTTGATAAAATCGTGAGGGGCATGGATAAGGTAAACAGCTCGGGTCTTATTCCTGTTTAGGTGAGTCCAAAACTAGAAAGCACAGGCGTGAGGGAAAAGATTGAAAAGGGATATTAGGGGCAAAGTTTCAAGCTGAACGTGATACGTGTATGGAATGAGCTGCCAGAGAAAGTGTGGAGGCTGGTACAGTTACAACATTTAAAACACATCTCATTGAATATGTGATTGGGAAAGGTTTAGAAGGCTATGCGCCAAGTGCTGGCATATGGGACGAGATTAATTTAGGATATCTGGTCGGCATGGACAATTTGGACTGAAGGGTTTGTTTCTGTGTTGTACATCTCTACGACACTAATAAATTAAAATTAAGGTCGGTTTCTCTTTTATGGAGAGTTAGCAGAAGGTCAGACAATTCTCCTTGGAGCTGAGAAGGTTAAGCAGTGATTTCGACCAGTAGTTGATTTGTTTCCAGGATATTTCATTTATAGAGAGACAGAGTGAGAAATTTTTAACGTCACAATTTTTAGTAACTACTTTCAGGTAACTGGCAAATAATGCAGGTTAAAAATGTGAAGATTATTTTACTCACTACGTTCTGAGCATCTGGAATAGTTTTAAAGACAGCTGAATGCAGATTCAGTAGCTATTGTCAAAACAAATTTGAAATTTAACTTTTTAAGGAAGGATTTGGAAGGCTATGTACAAATGGGAGGTGAGTTGGAACTGACTGGTACCATCTCCAGAGGGAGAGAGTACAGCCCCAATGGGCTGAATAGCTCCCAGCCCCTGTGCTCTGTGATACTGTCTCATTCACTATGAATGATGAAGCTCATCACAGGGCAGAGCTGTAGAGATGTACAGCATGAAAATACACCCTTTGGTTAAACTGGTCCATGTTGACCAGATATCCCAACCTAATCTAAGTCCCATTTGCCAACACTTGGCACATATCACTCTACACCCTTCCTATTCATATACCCATCCAGATGCCAAATGGTATAATTGTACCAACATCCTCCACTTCCCGACAGAAGATTCCATACACGCATCAACCTCGGTGGGAAAAAAAACTGCCCCTCTGATCCATTTTAAATTCTTCCCCTCTCATGTTACACCTATGCCCTCTCATTTTGGACTCTCCCACCCCAGGGAAATGACCTTGTCTATTTATCCTACCCATGCCCCTCCTGATTGTATAAACCTCTGAGGTCACCCCTCAGCCTCTGATGCACCTGGGAGGATCCCACCACTCAGGTCACAATGGGGCCTGGCTGATTGACACAGCTTCAGACCAATCGGAGAGTTGGCGTGATCTTCCAGCCAATGGGAGTGAATGAGGGGTGGGTCCAGCAGGCCACCACATGACCATCAGCTTTGCAGGCGCAGTGTCACTGTGAGGGGGGACTCAGTGAGTGTGAAGGGAGTGGGAGAGACAGCAGAGACTGGGAGAGAGATGGAGTTAATGTTGACTGGGAGGCTTGATAAACACTGTTTCAGTCTGCTAGACCTGAATTAGATACTCCGGGTAAATTGAAAGAACTGTGGATGCTGTAAATCACACAGAACAACTGAAAGTACTGGAAAAGCTCAGCAGATCTAGCAGCATCTGTGAAGTGAAATCGGTTCGCATGTTGGATTCGGTGACACATCCTCAGGAACCGATGCTACTGAGAAAAAAATGTTGGTTTTTATGCAGAAGGTAGGGGTTAAGGAGTAAATGATAGGGGGGGGGGGGAATAGAGTCCAAAGAGAGAGATAAGAGCAGTTGGACAAAAGAGTGGATAACGATTTGGCTGGGGGGGGGGGGAGAAGACGGTGAATAGCTGTTTATGGGGACTGTTAGTGGCTAACCATAGGTAGTGTGTAATGCTAGGCTATGTAATAACAAGGCCTGGTGTGTGGGGTAAGGGGCAAGGACACTAGGACGTGGGAGAGTTCACGACCTAAAATTATTGAATTTGATGTTGAAGCCAGAGGATTGTAGGGTCCCCGACTGGGAGATGAGGTGTTGTTCTTCCAGCTTATGTTAAAGTGTGGCGCTGGAAAAGCACAGCAGGTCAGGCAGCATCCAAGGAGCAGGAGAATTGACATATTGGGCATATAAGCACTTCATCAGAAATGTGGGAGTTGGGGGAAGAGGGCTGAGAGATAAATAGGGAGGGGTGTTTGGGGTTGGGGGGAAGGCAGCTACAAAGAGACTAGGTAGCGGTAGATGGGGTAGTAGTGAGAGGGTCGAATGGATAATTGGGAAGGAAGATGGACAGGTGGGACAGTTCAAGAGGCCAGTGCCGAGTTGGAGGGTTGAATCTGTGATAAGGTGGGGGAGGGGAGATGAGGAAACCTTGATGCCGTGTGGTTGAAAGGTTCCAAGGTAGTAGATGAGGTGTTCTTCCTCCAGGCGTCGGGTGGCTTGGATTTGGGGGTGGAGGACACCCAGGACTTGCATGTCCTTGGCAGCGTGGGGGCGGAAGGGATGTAGCTGAAGTGGTCGGCCACAAGGCGGTGGGGTTGGTTGGTGCATGTGCCCCAGAAATATTCCCTGAAATATTCCACAAGTTGGCGTCCTGACTCCCCAGTGTAGAGGAGACCACATTGAGAGCAAAGGACACAATAGTTGAGGTGTTTGGGTGGGCAGGGAAATTTCTGCTGGATGTGGGAGGATCCTTTGGTGCCTTGGCGGTGTGGGCACAGGTTTTACACTACTTGCAGTGGCACGCGAAGATGCTGGGAGCGGAGGATGGGTTGGTGGGGAGCGTGGACCTAACGAGAAAGTCACAGAGGGAATGGTCTCTGTGGAATGCTGAAAGGGGAGGGGAGGGAAACATATCTCTGGTAGGGTCTGATTGTAGGTGGTGGAAATGGCAGAGGATGATGTGTTGTATCTTGGTGGAAGGTGAGGAGTGGGGGGATCCCATCCTTGTTGGGGTTTGAAGGGTGGGGTTCAAAGGCAGTGATGTGAGAAGCGGAGGAGATACACTGGAGGGCATTGTTGACCACATGGGAGGGGAAATTACAGTCCTTGAAATAGGAGACCATTTGGTATGTTCTGGAGTGTTCTGCCAGCTTGTATCAAGCTTCACTGGAACACCGCAGTAAGCATGAGACAGAGATGTTGGACAGGGAACAGTCTTGTATGTTAAAGTGACGGGCAACTTGAAGCTCCGGGACCTTTTTGCAGCTACAATGTAACTCATCAGTCACCACTTCCACCACCACCACTGAGATGCTACCAGGTTCCTGTCTCCTCCACTAACAGCTTTCCACCCTCCCACCAGATTGTTATTCACTCCTTTGTCTTTCCAAATGTTCCTGTCTCTCTTTGCGCTCTGTCCCCACCTATTATTTACTCTTTAACCCCTATCTCCTGTAGTCCAAAGATGTACAGGTTCAGTGAATTGGCCCAGCTAAATTCCCCGTAGTGTTCAGGGATGTGCATTAGTCCGGGGAAATGGAGAGTAATAGGGAGGGGAATGGGTCTGGGTGAGATGAACTTCGGAGGGTGGGTGTGTAATTGTTGGGCCGAAGAGCCCGTTTCCACGCTGTAGGGATTCTACTTTTCCCAGCTGTTATCGGTTCTGATGAAGGGTCACAGAACCCGTGATGACCCTTGGTGTTTGCAGGAGGCGGAAAGGGGAGAGTGGCAGCAGAAACCGGATGAGATGTATCAGTGTAGTCTGGGAGGGTTTAGTCATACTCTGTGCAGGTCGTTAATCTGAATTAGAAAATCTTGGTCCCACATTTGCAGCAAAGGGGAAAACAGCTGTGGGCCTCAGGCAGTGAGAGGTCCTGGGTTATGGCCGCCATCTTTATTTGGGGCAAGGTACAGCAAGGCGCATGCACATGTCCTCTTTTGGGGGGGGGGGGTGATTTCAAGAGGAGTGTTTACACATCAAACACATACCAAGAGAAGTGTTCGCCTTCACTATTCACCTTGCACTGATTGTGAGCTTTGTTTTGCGAATTCATTTTCTAGGATATTAATTGAGAATAATTGAGACAGGGATCTCAAAAACAAGTTTCTACAGTCAGCGGAGTCATCAGGATCTGAATATCATTGGCATTTAACTGTAGAACGAGAAAGGTTTGTTCAGTCTGGGAAAATATCACCAATTGTTTTGTCAAGCAAAAATCAGAAGGATGTTCAAGTTCCTGGTCAGATCACCCTTTGGGTATGTGTTCAATTCTTGGCCCTGCAGCTGTGGAAGGAGGTATTGGCCTGAGAGAGAGCACAGATTTATCCAAATACCAGATTTAGTCCCAGTCACCCACTTCATGATGTTAACCTGTAAACTCCCTACTTCCAATTCCCTGCAAGCTTCTCCTTGAATTTCCTTGTGGACTCAAATTCCAGCACCATTTCAGGTGGAACGTTCCAGATTCTGACAACTGTCTGTTCATCCAGAAACTGCTGAAGTCCACGTTGACTCTGGGGTTACAAAGGGCTGAACTGAAAGATGAGATGCTGTTCCTGAGCTCCCATTGAGATGCATTGGAACAGTACAGGAGGCTGAGGGCAGTGTCGGTGTGAGCAGACATTGAAAATGACAAGGCTGTACTGAGAGTGCTGCTTGGCTTAATGAGAGTGTTTTGGAGTTGGGTGTAAACAGAGTGAGGTGAGACTGGGAGAAGGTGAAGCTGAAACTCAAGTTTAGTTCAGGCCATTCAGTAATTCACGTGGTCCCAATGGGAACAGCCAATTTCTCAGTGATACCTGCGGAGTATTTAAGTTTTTAAAGTATGACATATCTGCTGAAGTAAAATATTTTTTATCATAATGTACATGTTTGAAGTGAAGGAAGGTTGCTCACTCATTTAAATTTTCTTAATGGGAGTAACGAGATGAATGTAGAGAGATGTTGTGATAGGGCACCTCAGACCCGCGGTGTGGTCCTCTTGTACAGTGTGGGAAATAAGGGACGCTTCCAGTGTGCCTGACGGCTATGTGTGCTGCAAGTGTGTCCATCTGCAGTAACTGGGAAACTGCTTTTCAGACCTGGAGCTGTGAGTGGACTCACAGTGGAGCATCTGAGAATGTATGGACAGCACGTTTAGTGAGTTAGTCACACTGCAGGTGAGGGCTACACAGGCAGAAAGGGAATGGGTGACCATCAGATCAAGTAAAAGGCTCAGGAAGGGGGTGCAGGAGTCCCCAGTGGTCATCCCCTTCTCATACAGATACTGTATCCCGCTTGGGATTCTGTAAGGGCGGGAATGGGTGGGGTAGCTTCTCGGGAAATCAGCACCAGCCAGGGTCATGCCACCACAAAGAGCTCCGCTGCACAGAGCGGGAGGAAAGAGAGGAAACACGGCTATAGTGACAGGGGATTCAATGCTCAGGGTTAGGGCAGGCACTGCTGTGACCACAGACATGAATCCAGGATGGTATGTTACCTCCATAAAGCTAGGATCCGCAATATCATGGAGCGGGTGCAGGGCTTTCTGGAGCTGGAAGTTAAACAGCCCATGGTGGTGGAACACACAGATACCAACAACATCGCTAAACAGAGGGATGAGGGCCTGAAAGCTAGATATAGGGAGAGCAGAAATGCATTGAAATGTAGCTCCTGAAATGTAATAAGGTCAGACTTACTCCCAGTGCCATGTGCTCGTGAGAGCAGGAATAAGAGGGTAGATCAGCTGGATGTGTGGCTGGGGAAATGGTGTACCAGAGAAAGGTTTAGATTCTTCAGGCACTTGGACTGTTTCTGGGTGGGTCCTATACCAGCCTGACCGGTTACCCCTGGGCAGAGCTGAGGCAAATCTGATGGGGGCTTTTGCAGTTCCTTTGGTGAGGTTTTACCTAGTCTGGCAGGGGGTTGGGAACTAAAGTGTCGGCTTAGATGGGTCAGATTCAGGTCAGGGAATGGGAGGTAGAATATTAGTGATGTAGTTAGCGGCTCAGAAAGCCAAAGAAAAGGAGGATTAAACGAGGATTGAGTCCCTCTTCAGCCATCAGTCCTCTCAGAAATGTGAGTCAACAAAATATGGAGCTGTATACATGTCTATGACTCTGTGCTTCAGCAAAATGGTGGAAATCTGCAATAAGAACATAAATTGCTGGACATCCTCAGCAAGTCTGTCAGCATCTGAAATGGTGACAGATGCAGGAAACATTGCAACCTTGAAGAAGTGTTTAGATGATCACACCAAGATGTTACACGGAGTGCCAGAACGTGGGACTAGAACAAATAGGCGCTTGATGACCAGCATGGATACGATGGGGCTGGAAAGTTGATGTTTCGGGTCAGGACTATTCATCCGGACTGACAAACTGTCCTGACCCAAAACATCAACTTTCCTGCCCCTCTGATGCTGCCTGACCTGCACTTCCCCAGATCCACATTGTATAAACTCTGACTTCCAGCATCTGCAGCCCTTAACTATCTACACATCCCAGGAGTCAGGTTGGTGACCCTCCTTTACTCTCTCTCAATAACCAGGCTAGCTCCCCTTGGGAAAGGGGAACAAAGGTATACGCAGTACTCCAGGTGTGGTCTCACCAAGGTCCTTCCAGAAAGGGATCCCTGCTCCGGTACTCGAATCCTCTCACTAGGAAGGTCACACATCATTTACATTCTCCACTGCTTCCCACTCCTGCCTGCTTCTGAAAAGAGGGAATCTCAGAGAAACACGGAATAAAATGGGGTCAGAGTCTCTGGTATAAAACTGTTGAACACAATGCCTCCATCTTCTCCATACTGGTTATCAAGCGCACGTGCCTGGTGTAATCTTCGAAACACTTCTTCCAGGCTGCAATGTTTCCTGCATCTCTCACCATTTCAGATGCTGCCAGACCTGCTGAGGATCTCCAGCACTTTTTGTTTTCTCTGTTGTAGAGTACTGAAAGGGGGGATTTGCAGTTGAGAATTTCACATTGAATTTCATGTTCAATTTTGATGGTTACTGGATCCGTGCCGATCTGAATATCATTGGCCTTTTCATCTGGATGGAAAGGTGTGCATTCTGTCCGTGGACGAATATTTCAAATGTCAGTGTGGCTGGAAAAAGTACTGAGCCAGCGAAGTCTGTGTTAGCGGGGACTGTGGAGAGAGATTTCATTGGTTTTTGAAAGTCTTAAAAATCATGGCACATTTCCCAGGAACAGTTAAGCCCCAGATTGGTTTTGTATGAGGACAATTAACCATGAAACCAGAAAGACGAAAGGATTCCTGCATCATGGAAAAAGCTGTGAAAATGGAATTGTTGTAACGGAGTGAATTATCGATCATGGATTGTAATCCATTGGTGTTGTCACATCGGTTCCAGCACCGTGGGGAAACACGGGAAATGTGATGAGTGCAGTGTAGGTTTCAGTTATTAAACTGGAAAAGGTACAGAAGAAATTTACAAGGATGATGCCAGGTCTCAGGGGTCTGAGTTACAGGGAGAGGTTGGACAAGCGAGGACGTTTTTGTTTATAGCAGAGGAAACCGAGGGGGAATATATTAAAGAAGTGTATAAGATCATGAGAGGCATGGGTAAGGTGAATGCACTCAGTCTTTTTCCCAGGGAATAAGGACTGGAGGGTATCAGTTTAAGGTTAGAGGAGAAAGACTGAAAGGGAACATGAGGGGCAACTGTTCTACACAGAGGGTGGTATGTATGTGGAATGAGCTGCCAGTGGAAGTAGTTGAGGCGGGTCTGTTAACAACATCTAAAGGGCATTTGGACAAATACATGGATAGGAAAGTTTCAGAAGCAAGGTAAAAACAATGACTGCAGATGCTGGAAACCAGATTCTGGATTAGTGGTGCTGGAAGAGCACAGCAGTTCAGGCAGCATCCGAGGAGCTTCGAAATCGACGTTTCGGGCAAAAGCCCTTCATCAGGAGCAGATGAACCAAGTGCATGGAAATGGGGTTACCGTGGATGGACATTCTGATCGGCATGGGCCAGTTTGGGCCAAAGTGCCTGTCTCTGCTGTTGGATTCTATGACTAAGTGCATTTGCTATTTCTCCCCCTAACTCTGTTGGTATCTTGGGATGTATTCCATCAGGGCAATGAGACTTGTCTACCTTTAGCTCCATTAGCTTGCCCAGCTCTAACTCCTTCGTGAAAATGGTCTTTCTAGGTCCTCACCTTCCTCAGTCTCCTTATCAATTACTGGCATGGTCTTCGTATCCTCCACTGTGAAGACTGACTGCTGTGTACTCATATTCCTAAACCCTGCTGGATAGGAATAACTGGGCACAGAACTCTGAGAGGTCTTCTTTGAGTCTTTATTGATGAGACATGGCAGTTACCTGGATCGTGTACATGCAGAACACCTCCAGGCAGCATCAGGTAACTCCCCGTCTGTCCGATGTGCCACTCTCATTCTTCTACCTTTGTGGTTTGTGACTTTGAATAGAGACACACTCTCAGGATTATCTCCATGGCAACAGCAGTTTAAAAAGTCTAGTTCAGTTCAGCACTTTGTGGTTAAACCACACACCCCTCCCCCACAGCTCTGTGGCTCAGTCAGGTATCTGGCAGGCGCTTCAGTTTCAGTGGGGCTGTCTGTCAGGATTCTGATGTGGAGGAACCGGGGTTGGGGTGGGATGGACAAAGTTAAAAACCACACAACACCAGGTTATAGTCCAACAGGTTTATTTAGAAGTACAAGCTTTTGGAGTGTGCTGTGATTTTTAACTTGATCAGGATTATCTCTATGGTAACAGTTAAGTGCTTCAACAATTACAGAGGCCATATGTTCCCCACACAATAGGTTCCCTTCCAGCAGGGTAAACTGCTATTCTGTCCCTGGAGATAGCTACTCATTACATTTTATCCCGAATCCCATCAAGCTTTCTGTTAATCTTTGAAGTTTTTCTAATCTCCTGGTTTCACCTTGGTCTTTACCAATTTGTGTGCTTTCTATTTCAATTTGACAGACTCCATTATTTCCTTAGCCACCCATGGCAGATTACTCCTTTTCCTACAGTCCTTCCTTTTCACTGATATATGTTTTTACTGAGCACTTTGAAAAATTGCTTTGATATTCCTCCACTGTCCGTCAACTGTCCCACCGTAAAGTCTTTGCTTCCAGTCTATATTAGCCAACTCCTGCCTCATCCTATTGCCGTCTCCTTTGTTTAAGCACAGGATCTTGGGATTGGATTTAATCTTCCTGCTTTCCATCTGTGTTCTAAGTTCAACCAGACTTCTCACGTGGGGAGGCGGTGTTTTGGGTTTCATTGTCAGAGACCTTGGCTTTGTAGTATAGGATAGATATTCACAACAGAGTATTCTGGACGCTGTGAATGTCCTACACAGTCGTACACCACAAATCACTGTCTCCCCTCAGTGTAAAATTGCAAAATCATTATCTACTACTTGCTTCCTCACTATCTAAATTTGGAACGCTAATCCACCTGAGTATCCTGCATTTTCTGAAGGTGGTGAGTTTTGGATTCAGCTTCCCAGTTATTACCGTAAGAAGATAAGCACTGGGCACAGGAGAGGCAATGCAGCCCTTCGAACCAGCTCCACCATTTAATACAATGATGACTGAGCTCACCTCGCTCTCAGCTGGATTTTCCCACCTGCGCTCTCTCACCCTTCAACTCATTGCAAATGAAACATCTGTATCTTTTCATTAAGTTTGCTCATTGCTCTGGCATCCACTGCATTTTGAATAGGGAATGCCACAGATTCAGAACACATTGAGATAGGTACATTCTTCTTCATGAGAATAGAATAGAGTCCCTATAGTGCAGAAACAGGGTGTTCACCCATCGAGTCCACACCAACCCGAAAGTGAGCATCCCATTTAGACCCATCCATTCCCTGTAACCCTGCATTTCCTGTTGTTAATTGTCTAACTGGCACATGCGTGGACCCTGTGGGCAATTTAGCATGGCCAATCCATCAAACCTGCACATCTTTGGACTGTGGAAAGAAACCGGAGCACCCAGAGGAAACCCATGCAGACATAGGGAGAATGTGTAAACTCCACACAGTCACCAAAGGCTGGAATCAAACCTGGCTCTCTGACGCTGTGAGGCAGCAGTGCTAGCCACTGAGCTACCTCTCTTAAAATTTGCTGCCCCTTATTAACATCCCCACCCCGCAATTGGCTGAATGTATATTCCTTACGTCAGAACTCGGGTTGTCTAAGCAGATGTCTCAGTAAAACCCAGTGACAGCCCACTTGTCCTGTGTGTCTGAATGGGGATCCAACACCCTCCAGCCCACAGTTTTCATTCACTTTCCAGAGGCTTCATGGGGACAACAACTCCCACAATCCCTGAGGCAGGGACCACACATGTGGGGAAACCCGGCACTGTACATGTACGGAATGTGGGCGTGTTTTGGAGCATTTGTTTTGGGTAACTAGCGGAAAGCATTCCACACTGACTGGCTGGAGATGGGACGCATCTACTTATAGTATTGATCGGTTGGGGGGGGGGGCGCGGTCAATGTGCCATCACACCCACGTGGAACCAAGTTCCATCCCCAACTCATTGTAATGCTGGGAATCGACCTATGGGAAACGAGGAAGGATCTGACCCATTCCCCCAGACTGAAGGTTCCTCTTCTGTCCAGGATCTGCCACCTCATTTTCTGTTTCCTTTTGTTTCATTCTGCTCTTACATTATTGACTTGCAGCAACTGAAGGGAAAGGAAGTGAACCCAGAAACGGTGCAGAGTCTAACCAGGGATGGGAAGTGGTGGCATGGATCTGTTTATCAGCAACTCCATGAGAATGAGGAGGGTGTACATTAGGGGGTAGCAGAGGCAGAACAGTGGGAGAGCGTAAGTGGGCTGGAGGTTTACAGCTTTGGGGGAAGAAAGGGGAAAAATATTCCAGAGAAATTAGAATTGTCTGTTCTGAATTTCTAATCTGTACATATTTCTTTATACAGGGTGCGAGATGGTGAAGATTTGCAGACTGAAATCTCAAAATCATGTGCCGATCGTGATTAAGTTAACCAGCATTTGAAGAACCAAAGATAGAGACTCACTCGGTCAAAATCCTGAACACTCTCCCTCCCAGCATTGTCGGTCTCTCTGCACCAAATGGACTGTGAATGGTTCAAGACAGCAGCTCACTACCATCTTCTCAAGGATAACTGGAGATGGGGCATAAATGCTGACTGAGCCAGTGATGCCCATTTCCTGGAAATGGGTTCGCTCTCTAGTTGCTGAAAAGCGGTTGATGTTACTGCAGGATGATGAGGGATGCTGAGTGCATCCTCCAGGAGGCAGCACCATCACATAGCCCCTGCCTACACCCACACAGTAACACAGCAACGTCACTGGAACAAAAGGTGGTGAAGACAAAGGAGGACTTTGATGAATTTACCTCGAAGAACTATATCTAAGGGGATTGGGGACACAGCAGGAACAGGAGCCTGAGCTGGATGGTCAGCTGGTTCCCATTGAATGGTGGAGCAGGATCGAATAGCCGAATAGCTGCTTCCTGCTATCTCCCAGGTATGTATATAGCCATGGAGCCCGAGTAGGAAGAAGTAGGCAGGGCAGGGATTCTCCTGGAGATTGCACCTCCACATCAGTTTTCAGTGAGGGAAGGTTTGATGGATTTTATTTAATATTTGTCTTTTACATTTAAAAAAAAATAAATTTGCAAACCTTGTGTTCAAGTTTATCCCAGAATAAAAGTAAAAGAATCGAAACGATCTGAATATAAGTTTTTAAAATTTCAAACTCCCTGTAAAACAAAATGCTGTCTATTCCCGGATACCATCACTTACCAGTTGCTCAAACTCCAGGGAAATATTCCCTCCCTGACTGAACCTTTGGTTTGATTTAACTGCTTTTCAGTTCTCGTTCTGTGAGCTGTGAAGCGTTCTTTTTCCCCCATTTCTCCGAACCAGAAATGTTATCTCACACAGCTGTGCAACCTTCCCACCATCAACATCATCATTTCGCCATTTTGCTTTTTGTTACCAGCAGTAAGCCACCCGTGTAACCAATTGAATATTTCCAAACAAGACCCCTTACAGGCAAAGCAAACCATTACAAGTGACAGAGTGAGAAGGGACTAAATCAAGGTAGAGTTGTAGGGAGGGGGCAGCGATAGAGATAAAGCACGTATCCCCTGCTGTGCCCACCTCTATCTAAAGGCATTGAGAGCATTGATACACACCACATGCTCCTTCTCCAGGCACACCCTGCAGTGTAGCCTTTATCCTCAATCATAGAATAAAATCCCTACAGTGTGGAAGGAGAGCATTGGCTCATCAAATCCCACCGACCATCTGAAGAACATCCCACCCACTGCACTCCATCCCTGTAACGCTGCATTTCGTATGGCTGATCCACCTAGTCTGCACATTCCTGGACACCATGGGCAACGTAGCACGACTGATCCACCTCACCTGCACATCTTTTGACTGTGGGAGGAAACCAGAGGACTGACACTAACATGGGGAGAATATGGAAACTCCACACAGGCCGTTGACCAAGGCTGGCCTCTGACCTTGTACCTGGTGTTTTGAAGCAGAGGTGCTTCAATCCCAATATATTAATCAAAATAGATGATCCCTGCTCATTGTCACATTGCTGTTTGTGTAGCCTTGTGCTCAGAGAGACATCCTGATGTTCAGAAAGTGGCAATATAAATTCAGTCAACTCCAGCCCAGTTAATGTGGTTAACACCAACAACATCAATATTCCAACAGTGTCATCATGTACAAGGTCCACTCCTGACTCTGATTAACAGTAACTGCAGAATCAGAGTCCTGCAGTGATGTGTGAACTCTACCCCACACAGAGCAGGTGGATGACCACTTCCCTGTGTCCACTCACTGGTCTCAATCATGTTGAAGATGCAGCAAATCCCTTGTCACACAGAGAGGTAAACAACTCCTACCCACTGTGAACCCTCGGGTGTATCAGCAGGAGGGATGAATCACTGAAACCCTTTTCACACACTGAGCATCTGAATGGCCTTTCCCCAGGGTGGGCTCACTGGGGTCTCAGCAGATCAGAAGACTGGGTGGATCCTTTCCCACACATGGAGCAGGTGAATGGCCTCTCCATGGTGGGAAAGCACTGATGTCACTGCAGGAGAGAGATTTGAATGAATCCTTTCTAACATATGGAGCAGGTGAAGAGTCTAAATCCTCTGTGCCCTCTCTGGTGCCTCAGCAGATTGCAAGAGCGAGTAAATCCCTTCCCATACATGGGGCAGGTGACCAGCCTCTTCCCAGTGTGACTGTGCAGTGAGTGTCCCGCTGGGAGGAGTAAGTGAATTCCTTCCCACAATCCCCACATTTACACAACCTCTACCTGGTCTTTTCACATTGGGGTCTTCCCAAATGACATGACCAGTTAAATCTTCAACCACATGCACAACACAAATGGTTTCTCTGGGCTGGGAATGCTGCTTTCCCCTTCCATATTATGTATAATGTTCGGGACGTGCGGAATTGGGTGCGTTAAATGTGATGTTAAAGCTGGGTTTCCCATCTGTGAACTCTCTCTGTAAAACAAATTTATCTCCTTCATTACTACAGCTCCCAACACCAACTCTCCCTTTAGTTCTCCTGAAATTCTCAATTTGGACTAATGCAATCATGTGGCTTTCTCTCACTTGTTTCTGAAAGTAAATTAGGATGATTTTGAATAACTGGAGCTTACTAGCCAACCTTGTTCCTACTCTATCATATACGACTTTTAACCCATGGGAAATGTGTTACCAGCTTCGATGACCGTTATAATGCTCTGACCACTTCTATGGAGTCGGTATAAGTTGATTCTAACAATTATCAATAGATTGTATCTAAACAGGATGCCCACACAACAGTAGGCGCTCTGACACTCAATGCCCGTAAGTTGTTATTTTTCTTAAAGCCCCACATGTGTCTGGCAATCTGGCAATACAATTGAAGATAGTTTATACAGTAACCTTACAGTCTTAGTTGCCAATTCCAATCCATGAAGCAGTCAGTAACATTCCCCAGTGAATTGAATTCTATTAGCAGCTTTGTCCTGTCAGGAGAGATTGAGGAGCCTGAAGCTGTCTTCTCTGGAGGACTGAAATATGAAACACTTGAAATGAACAAAATTCTTCAAGAGCTCAATAGGATAGATATAGGACGACGTGCACCCTGGCTGATATGTCTTGAATGAAATAAGCACTAACTGCGGTGTCTTTACCCAAAATCCCCTTTAGCTGCATAAATGTTCAAGATTTATTTGCTGCTCTAATTCCACTCTCTTATTGAATCCCATTTGTAACTGCTGTAATTTTGGTTGCCGTGCAAATTGGTAACATTTGATTCAATCTATCCTGAAACCTCTCTGTATCTGTGTCTCGCTTTTGTTCACCAAGACCCTCATTCAATTTGACCTCTTTACAAACCCTGCCCTGATATTTCCCTAGAGGGCTCAAAATTAAATGTCCACAGAATTGTTACTGCACAAAAGGAGGCTGATTGGCTCATCAGCTCTCCAAAGGATCACCTCACCGAATGCTATTCTTCTACCTTTACCCCATAAACCTTCCCATTCGTCCTCTTCCAATAACTGTTCAGTTCAATTCTATTCTCTTCATTATACCTGGCTCCCATTGTACTCTTTGGCAGTGCATTCCTGACCATAAACTTTCTCTGCATGAAAACACTTTGTATCATGTTACATGTGCTTCTTTTGTCAATGCCTTGACATCGGTGCCTCCTCATTATTGATTCTTTCATGAAAGAGAGCAGTTTCTCCTGGTCTACTCTCAATAGATCCCTTTTGGAGGTATCTTTACCCAGTATCCCTTGGGATGGTGAATATCATCTCTCCCGGTCACAGGAGACCAGTGCGAGACCATTCAGGTGCTCTCACTGTGCGGCTGGGTTCAGGACACCATCCAACCTCACTGTACTCCAGTGAATACTCACTGGGGAGAGACCATTCACTTGCTCTGAGGTTGGGAAGCAATTCACTCAGATATCCAGCTTTGTGAAACACCGGCAAGTTCACAAGTAACCACAGCGATTGGATTTATTTTGTTTGTTCATGGGATCATGGCATCACTTGCTGGGGCAGCATTTCTCATTCATTCTGACTGCCAAGAAGATGGTCCAGGGTCAACCCCATCATTCAGGGTCTGGATTCACATGTAGGCTGGTCAAGGTCAGAATTAACACAGTTTCCGAGACCCAGTGACATGAAGAGTTGATTTCTGGCCTATTATTTATGTAATGATAATGAATAACTTTTGCAGTTGAATTAAAAGTGAAAGACCAAAATGTGTGTTATTCTGATTGAGCACGCCCTCCTGTTTTCTCAGTTTTTATTGATCGTCTCATTCCCCTCGCACCAGAACCTGTTCCAGAGAGTGTTACAGAAAAGGCAGAATGGTCAGCTGCAGCTGGTCACCTGACTGATCACTGGACCCAAAGGTTCACTCTCCACAGATGCTGCCAGACCTGCTGAAAATTTCTTTTTTTTATTTCTGATTTCCCAGCATTTGCAGATGGTTAGTTTTTCAATATTCATCTTGTCTGTTGCAGAGGAGTTTATTGATGAGTTTAGAGAGTTTTGAATGGCAGAGCAGGGTTGAGGGGCTGAATGTCCACCTCCCCTTCCAGTGAAAGTTGTCCATCTGCAACTTGTGTCAACATTTCCCCTTGCTGCTCACTTCACATCCATGTTTAAAACACTGTTACTGACTGAACAAACCTCCTGTGTTTGAGCTTAAACCTGCTAATGTTCAGTGTACCTCCCCTGCCACCCAGGTTTAACTGTCATCGTGGCATGCTGTCTCGTATTACTGCGGGAATGCCCACAATGGACTCAGCCTGGAGTCTGTATCCCAGGGGATCCACAAACCCGGTTTATTTCCTCCTTCCTCTTTCATTCTGGCTATTGAACTCTCGGTTTCAATCCATTCTCCTGTCATGCTCTTCAACATGCCCATGTGGGTGGGCTAGAGGCAGCTGGGATTTAATGAGGGGAAGTCGGGATTAGGCGGAAGCACGAGGAGCGGTGACAGCAAAGACAGTTCTCATTGTAACGGCAGAGTTTCTCCGTGACCCAGTGAGTGGTGAGGCACCTGAGATTGTGGGGGGAGACAGATTCAATCAGAGATTTGGAAAACACTCAGACACTGACCAACCCATCTGATTGTTAACTCAGACTGAAAGACAGAAAGAAAGATGCACATTTAGATAGCACCTTTGATGACCTGGGGCAATAAAACCTGCTTCCATCCCAATGATTTCAACCACAAATCTCTGAAAACACAGGCACAAAGCTTCCTACTTGTACCAGTTGTCTCTCAGCCTCCTCTTGAGAAAAGAGTTTTAAGCTGTTTAGACTCTCCTGGTGATTATAACCTCTGTGTTCCTATAAGATTTGTGACTGAACCTTTATTTTACTGTTCCTTGTGAGTGATGCCAGCAGCAAAAACAGTTCCTGACCTGTGTGGGTTTCGATTGGAGTATTTGTATTTAAAAATTCATTCTCACCCTCACGTAGAGTGTGAAATTGATGTAAAACAGAAGGAAAGGATTGAGTGAGAACCCACAGAAACACAAAGGCAGCATGTGTACCTGAGCTGAATGAACCGGGCATCAGGAAAATGTGATGACAATCACAACTCGTTCGAATCCCTGAGGTGCAGAAAGAGGCTACTCAGCTCATCGAGTCTGCAATGACCTGCTCTCCCACCCTCCCTCCATAACCTCTCATTTACCATGGCTAACCCAACCCGCTAAACCTGCACACTACAGGTCATGTTAGCACAGCCAATAGAGCAAACCTGCACATCTGTGGGAGGGTCACAGATTACATCCAAATGCTCGGAATTGTGGATGATGTCTCACGAATATTTGACTCTGATACAAATGTTCTGTTTTTAAAAATAAAATCTGGGGCAAACTGCAACCAGAAAGATTTCCAATTATCTCTGGAGGAAGAGAATTCAAACTCGTGCCATTGACCCAGGGAACACAGTGAAGTCACAGAGGTCTGGGAACCATCAGAAATTTAACAGGTTGTAAGCAAGGTGGGGGTGAGACAAGGACAAAAAGACAGTCTGTCACATAGGGGAAGGCAGGAGAGATTAAACAGCAGAAATGGTAGTCCCTCAAGGCCACAGGGAATAGAGTTCGGGCTGGGATTGAAACTAGGAAACAAGGTGTGCAGCTGTCAAAGAAATACATTGAAAAAACAGATAATAAGAACATAGAGGGCAGAGTTCACAGTCTGAGATTGTTGCTGTCAATGGGGAGTACAGAATGCTGTAAAGCCTGGATAGTTCTATTACAGCCAACACATACAGGATGGGCCAAGTGGCCGCGATCTGTGCTGCAACTTTCTGATAAATTTATTCCGACATTTGGATATCAAGTCTGATGATGCTCATAAATTCTCAAATTCGACTTGAGTTTAATATGCTGGAGAAATGTCAAATAAATCACATTGATCCCATTCTGCAGACTTTAGTCCGCAGCCTTGCATGTTCCAGCATCTCAGTTACATCCATGACCTTTTGTCCTAATGTGATGGTGGTTACTGCTTCTGCCACCCCATCAGTGAGTTCCTGCTCCTCACCATCTCTGAGTGAAATGAAGTCTCCCCTCCCCTTCTTTCTGAGAATTAGTTTCAATCTAAAGCCTTCAGTTTCTGACCTCTCTGTTAATGAATAGCTCCTCCCTATCCACTCGATCTGGATTCCTCAGCATTTTATCACTTCAATTAAATCTCAGCTCATCCTCTTCGGAAATCATCCCCAGCCTATCCAACTTTTCCTCAGAGCAGAAATTTCCAATCGGAGAATCATTCTGATCAATCTCCTCTGTACCCTCTCTGGTGTGATCACATTAACCCTGGAATAAGGGGATCAGAAATGTGTGCAGTACTTTAACTGTGGTCAAACAAGTGTTCCTGACATTTCCCGTGTCACCTCCGTGTTCTTGTGGCTGTCGCTCACACAAGAAGTGTCCTGGATTTCCCACATGGAACTGGATGTGCACTCCATGAGGCTGGGATTCCCTACCATGTGTTTATTTGTTAACTAATCCTAAATTAACTTCAGATTAAAACAAGATTATCAGCTACCCACCAATCACCTTCTTCCATTATACTCAAGTCAACTTACTTTTTAAAAATATCTTTAAAATTATTACTATCTAAACACAACAGGCTTTAATTTGCTGATCAAGTATTCAGATGTCTCCACTGTTACAATCACTTGAAGATTATCTTTACATTCAGCTACATTTGGTGAATTGAACACTGATTGTAAATATATGAATATCAAACGGACTTGAGTTTTATGATAATTAATCCAGTCTGACATTCTTGTTGGGTAATATCTTGAAGAGAACTGTCCTCAGAACTCCAGCTGTGCTCTGACTTCATTGACAACAGTCCATGGCTGGACTGCAGATCTTCGATCTGTTCTGTTGTTTCCCGGATTGCGTCACTTTGTCTATCACTTGCTGCTTATGCTGTTTGGAACACAAGTAGTCCTCTTTGGGAACTTCATCAGGTTAACACCTCATTTTTAGGTATTCCTGTTGCTTTAATCTGTAAGTTTTGTTGGAGTACAATTTTATTGCTGTTGGTGGAAGGAAAGAGCTAAACTCTTACACTGTCGGCCCCATACACAAGAAGCTACATGCAGTGTCATGAACACTGAAAGGCCAAGACATGAAATACGAGCAACTCTGTACAATGATGCAGGATCACAACAGCAGCAAGGGGAGTTTAAGATCCAACCCGACATAGGAGTATGGAAAGAAGCAGCTGATCAGATTGTCTCATTCATAGTCACAAAGAAACTCTGTGAGATTATTGTACTGTTGGGGGTGAGGATGGAGGAGGTTGGGGAGATGGAGAGCCCTTCAAAAGAAACTAATCTGCCTGAGAGTTATGGGATTGACTTGATTGCCATGCATTTAACAGAAAGCTAATTGAAACTGTTTTTATCCCCAATAGATAACAAGGCATCAGAAACAAACCCCAGGATACATGGTTCAGGGATGGATGTCAATAGCCAATCAACATCCAACTCTTTCAATGAATAAAGGAAAATAAAAGTCTCTAACCAGTGTGAATCTGCATGTTCACTGATGTTGTGAACATTTCCAAAACTAAGTTCTCTATATGCAAAACTTTATGAACTGCCAAAACCATTGTTCATTACTTGGTGTGAACAAGAGAAAAAAAAATCCTTCAACTTGTGGTTATGAGTAAATTGACTGGTGTATCAACAGCTTCTCCCAGTCTGACTGGTTTGGCCAGTTTCCAGGTGGGATGGGTAAAGAATTCCCTTCTGGCATTCCCCACATTTCCAGAGTCGGTCCCTAGTTTGGCTGCACTGGTGTTTTGCCATTTCGGATAAATGCTGGCAGACTGTTATACACACCGTTACACCCCCCTCCCCCACCCCCGAACCCAGTATAAAACAGTAAACATTATCTCTTGCTGTGGAAGGAGAGACTGTATTAGTCTGTGTAGGAACACTGAGCAGATTTACTCAATGACAATTTAATCGGTGACCAGAGCAAGTTAAGCAAGTCCAAATAAAATGCATTATAGCACAGAGAGAGGCCCATCAAATCCAAACTGGCTCTCTGTAGCAGAATCCCATATTCTCACTCCCTATACTTCCCCCAAACCCTGCAAGTTTACTTCCCTCAGATCTGATATAATTGTTTTTATCAATTATTCATCTTCTCCTCTGCCTGCACCACCAAAATAGGCAGTATGTTCTGCATATTTCCAGCCAATACAGACAGCAGAAACACTGGCTCATCTCCCACTGTCTCAAAGTGGGGGTGGTGTTTTTGCCAGTTTGATGGTGAGTTTGGTGTTGGAGCGGATGGGGGTGGAGGTTTTTGTTGGTTTGATGGTGAGATTGGGGAGGCGCAGTGGTAGTTTGGTGCACTGATCTTTACACCGCTGAGGCTAAACGCCAGCTCACGGACACCTCCTCCTACTGCCCCCTTGACCATGACCCCACCACCAAACCATCATCTCCCAGACCATCCATAACCTCATCACCTCAGGAGATCTCCCATCCACCGCCTCCAACCTCATAGTCCCACAACCCCGCACCGCCCGTTTCTACCTCCTGCCCAAAATCCACAAATATGACTGCCCCGGCCGACCCATTGCCTCAGCCTGCTCCTGCCCCACCGAACTCATCTCTGCATACCTCGACACGGTCCTGTCTCCCTTAGTCCAAGAACTCCCCACCTACATTTGGGACACCAACCAAGCCCTCCACCTCCATGATTTTCACTTCTCCGGCCCCCATCCTTATCTTCACCATGGACATCCAGTTGCTATACACCTCCATCCCCCATCACGAAGGCCTTCAAGCCCTCCACTTCTTCCTTTTCTGCCGACCCAATCACTACCATTCCACTGATACCCTCCTTCGACTGACTGAACTGGGTCCTCACTCTTAACAACTTCTCCTTCCAAACCTCCCACTTCGTCCAAACCAAAGGAGTAGCCATGGGCACCCACACGGGCCCCAGCTATGCCTGCCTCTTCGTCAGATATGTGGAACAGTCCATCTTCCGCAGCTACACTGGCACCACCCCCCACCTTTTCCTCTGCTACATCGATGATTGTATTGGCGCTACCTCGTGCTCCCACGAGGAGGTTGAACAGTTCATCCACTTTACTAACACCTTCCACCCCGACCTCAAATTCACCTGCACTGTCTCAGACTCCTCCCTCCCCTTCCTAGACCTCTCCATTTCTATCTTGGACGACTGACTCAACACGGACATTTACTATAAACTGACCGACTCCCACAGCTACCTAGATTACACCCCCCCCCCCCACCCTGTCCCCATGTAAAAACGCCATCACATATTTCCAATTCCTTCATCTCCGCTGCATCTGCTCCCAGGAGGATTAATTCGAATACCGAACAACTCAAATTGCCTCCTTCTTCAAAGACCGCAATTTCCCCTCCAATTTGGCGACGATGCTCTCCACTGCATCTCCTCCACTTCCCGCTCCCCTGCCCTTGAACGCCACCCCTCCAATCGTCACCAGGACAGAACCCCACTGGTCCACACCTTCCATCCCACCAACCTCCGGATACATCGTATCATTCTTTGTCATTTCTGCCACTTCCAGACACCACCACCAGGGATATATTTCCCTCTCCACTCCTATCAGCATTCAGGAGAGACCACTCCCTCCGCGACTCCCTTGTCAGATCCACACCCCCCACTAACCCAACCTCCACTCCCGGCACCTTCCCCTGCAACCACAAGAAGTGCAAAACTTGTGCCCACACCTCCCCCCCCTCACCTCCCTCCAAGGTCCCAATGGATCCTTCTATATCTGTCGCAAATTCACCTGCACCTCCACACACATCATTTACTGTATCCGCTGCACCCGATGTGGTCTCCTCTACATTGGGGAGACAGGCCGCCTACTTGCAGAACGTTTCAGGGAACAACTCTGGGATACCCGCACCAACCAACCCAACCGCCCCGTGGCGGAACACTTTAACTCCCCCTTCCACTCCGCCAAGGACATGAAGATCCTTGGCCTCCTCCATCGTCACATCCTGGCCACACAACGCCTGGAGGAAGAGCACCTCATCTGCCGCCTAGGCATCCTCCAACCACGAGGGATGAATGTAGATTTCTCCAGCTTCCTCATTTCCCCTCCCCCCACCTTATCTCAGTCCCAACCCTCGGATTCAGCACCGCCTTCTTGACCTGAAATCTTCTTCCCGACCTCTCCGCCCCCAGCCCCTCTCCGGCCTATCACCGTCACCCTCACCTCCTTCCACCTATCGTATTCCCAGCACCCCTCCCCCAAATTCCCTCCCCCTTACCTTTTATCTCAGCCCGCTTGGCGCACTAGTATCATTCCTGCAGAAGGGCTTATGCCCAAAACGTCGATTCTCCTGCTCCTCGGATGCTGCCTGGCCTGCTGTGTTTTTCCTGCACCACATTTTTCAACTCCCGCTATCTCAAAACCTTTCATCTGATCTTAATTCTTATGCCATCACCTATTGAATACAGATATTTTTGTCTGCTATATCTACGTCTGTTGTAATCTTATACAGCTCTATCAAAAATATATTCTACATCTTCACTTCAAAGAAAATAGCAATTTCTTCAAATCAATCCAGTGACAGCATTTTCTTCATCAGTGAATCACTCCTGTAAGTGTTTACTCCACACCCTGAAGATCACTCATATCCTTCATTGATGATGTCTATTTTGCTCCACTAATCCAGACGTCGCAAGTTTTCTGCACAACAGCTTTATTATTAGACAGCCGGCGAGAGTTTCAAAGCATCTCTAAATTAGCTGAGTGTCTACTTGCAGAGGCTGTTCTTCCTGAATCTCTGCCTTACCCACAGAGACAGTATATTTAATAGGAATTGGACAAAGGCATATCAGTCACATGGGCGATTGTCAACAGATAGTTTAAAGTAGGTAATTATGACCTTACAAAGCTTGATGAATGGCGATGTCCTGTGATAACGTGTGATGGATTACAGAAACTGATTATCGTATTGTTCATGTTTATGTGTTCATGGGAAGAAATTAAGGCAGAAGGGTTCTTCCTTCAGTAAATGGGGGATTCACTTACATATGCTCATATGGAGGGGAGGTAAGATAATGGGACCGGGAGGCAGTTTAACAGGCTTGTGCCCAGGACTCTCAGTCTTGTCTGGCAAGGGCAAATTCATCTGTCTGGGGATACGGTGGAATCCACATGTCCTGAAAGAGAAGCAAATTATGGAACTGGCCCCTCTGTGGTATTTTAACTTCCTCATTCTGATCAGGAATCTGTTGACCAGAATTGGATGCAATGATTGACTGTGACCTAACTAGAGCTTTGTCAAGGGTAAGCATCTTTTCCGTGTACAAAGTTAAAAATCACACAACACCAGGTTATAGTCCAACAGGTTTTATTGGAAGCATAATAGCTTTCGGAGCGACGCTCCTTCATCAGGTGATAGTGGAGGGCTCCTGATGAAGGATCGTCACTCTGAAAGCTAGTGTGCTTCCAATTAAACATGTTGGACTATAACCTGGTGGTGTGTGATTTTTAAATTTGTACATCCCAGTCCAACACAGGCATCTCCAAATCACAACTTTTCCGTGAGTTTGTTATCATTCCCCGTATTAATGAAGCCGAGCATCCCGTACGTTTTCCTCAAAACAATTTATGTTCTCTCTCCGTTAATGATTTGTACACTTTGTTCCCCATTCCTGCTGTCTTGCTCTCTGTGTCTGTGCCATTCAAATTATATATTCCCTTTCTACATTGCTTCTCTCAAAATGCATCAACTTACTGTATGTTCTAAAGAAGAGACATATTCCATTCAAAATATTAACTCTCGTTCCACACATTCTACCCCCTGGAAAACAGAACAGCACAGCACAGGAATAATCGGCCCACTATGTCTGTGCTGATCATGATGTTATTCCAAACTAATTCAATCTCCCTGTATATGATCCATATCCCTGACAACCCATGCCTGCTTATGTGTCTGTCCAAATGCCTCTTGAACGTTGTGATTGTTTCTGCTTTTACCAACTCCCAGGAGAGTACATTCTAGTCACTCACCACCTTCTGCTCAAGAAACTTGTCTGACACAGCTTCCTTTAAACTTGCAAAGATGTTGTTGGAAATTCTCAGCAGGTCATGCAGCATCTATGAAGAAAACTCAGTTAATGTTTCGGTTCTGGTCACCCTTCACCAGAAACGTTAACTCTGATTTCTCTTCACAGGTGCTGATAGAACTGCTGAGTTTTTTTCAGAAACTTCTGTTTTTCTTTCTGGTTTACAGCATCTGTTGTTCTTTCGGTTTTCATTTCCTTTGAACTTCCCCTTAAATCTATGGCCTCTAGAATTTATCATTTCCACCATGGAAAAAGATTCAGATTATTCACTCTGTCTGTGCCTCTCGGATTATTCCGCAGCCACTGACTTTCCAAAGACAGCAATTCAAGATTTTCCAACCTCTCCCAATCCAGGCAACATCCTGGTAAACCTGTTTCCACCCTCTCCAAAGCCTCCACATCCTCCTTATAACGTGGTGATCCAAACAGCACAAAATACTCCAAAGGTGCCCTAATGACAGTTTTATATTCACTCCCCTGACAGAAGAAAGCTTTATTCCTGATGAAGGGCTTTTGCCCGAAACGTCGATTTTACTGCTCCTCGGATGCTGCCTGAACTGCTGCGCTCTTCCAGCACCACTAATCCAGAAGAAGGCAAGCCTGCCATCCACCTCCTTCACCACATTCAGGGAGCTGTGAACTTGCACCTGAAGATCCCTCTGTATACCAATGTTGCTCAGGGCCCTTCCGGTTAGTGTATACATTCCTCTTACAATGAACCTCCCAAAATGTATCATCTCACACTTATCTGAATTAAAATCTATCTGCAATTTCTCCGCATAACTTTCCAACTGACCTCTTCCTTGTTGTATCCTTTCACAACATTCTTCATGATTCACAACTTCATGAGTTTGTACAATCTACAAACTTGCTAATTAAATCGTTTACTTTTTCAAACTAATCATTTATATACATTACAAACAACAGATGTCCCAGTTCTGATCCTTGTGGAACAGCACTGGCCACAGACTTCCAGCCGGCAACTTGCCCCAGCACAACTGTTGCTGAGAGAAATATCAAAGAGGAGCCTGTGCAGCACGACCGACGTTTATTCAGAGCTCCTTACTAATGCATGATGGGAGAGGTCCCTCTCTGGCTCCCCCAGCCAAATCCAGCATTCTGCTGCATTTCCTTCATACGTTCCGGCAATGTATCCCCCCTGACCCAATCTCCTGGGTTTGGGATGTCAGCTTGGAGGTTTCTCTGCTCCCTTTTCCAGTTTCTGATTCTCTACCGTTCTGCAACTTCACCTCTCAGCTCATGCAGTTGCTTGGCCAGTTCTTTCACAAATTATTTAACCCTATCTTTACCATTGCACATCTCGTGCCCTCCCACTGCCACACCCTCTGGTAGCTGCATAGTCCATACAGTCACTAATTCAAAGGTGAACAGCCCCGTTCCTTTTGCTGGGCTTGCCCTCAGTTTCATTGGAATGATGGGGAGTACTGTAACCCATCCCTGCCTGTCTCTGTCAGGGCGTTTGTCAGACTAGCTGTCAGTGTCTGCTTCATTCCTTCTGCTGTACCTGAGCTCTGGGGGTGGTGTGGGAGATGGGATTTCTGTTCAGTATCAAACAGTGCACATATGTGTTTAACTATGTGTCCCTTGGTCAGAATCTGCAGGGGAATGCTTCCACCCACTGCGTAAACCTATTTATTAAGACCCAGCAGGATTTCCTTCCCTGGGCTTGGGATGGAGGTGTATGTAAAATCCATCTGTAATTATTCCCATGTGCTTCAGGGTCTCAGCTGCTCGATCCACTTTATCCTGATTGCTTTCTCTAGCTCACACAGTGTACAGACTACACACCTTCGGCAAAACCTCTCCCTGTTCTAGGCCATCCCGGTAGTGGGTCATCTGATATTCCATGGGATCCTGCCCAATATGGTTGCGCCCATGATATGTTTCTAATAATGTTTGTCTTATAAAGTGTAGCGGCACTGCTGGATCATCCAGACTCTGTCCTGTCCTATTATTGCCCCACCCTTTTCATGCTCCTGTTTCTCCAGTTGTGTGACTGTTTCTAAGAATATCTTTAAACTCTCCTTTCTCGCTTCTGTAGCTACTGTCACTGCCACTTCCCCAAATGTCTTCACTGTTTCAGTCAGTATTTTACCTGCCTTACCCACATACTCACTGCCCTGTGGGTGTGGAGTTTCTACTTTTGTGAGCTCTAGTCTTCATCACTGTTGCTTCATTGGGAAATTTAGCTGTTTCCACTAACTCTCTGACCTGTTCCTCATGCTCTATGTGGCTTCCAGAGGGTGATGTACCCTTACCGAGCCAAGGCCAACACATGGTCATGAACAATGTCAAAGGCATGCTGTGAACATGTTTCTTCCCTGTCCCCTGGCTAATGCCAGTGCTTCTTTCAGGGCTTTCGATGGCTCTGCCAATTCTGGATATTACGTACAAAATTCCCACAGTCGTTAAACAATCCTAAGGTTTGCCTTACGCCCTTCACGGTGTGCGGGTGGACAGTTTTAATATCATAGTTTTTGGTTCTGCTGGGACTGTCCCCTCACGCTTCATGATTTGATCTCCCCAGTATGATATCCCTACCTTCTCAGTTGCACTCTCTGTGAGTTAATTTTAAGCCCAGCCTGGATGACCTGACCCAATACTCTGTTTAATATCCAGAGATGTTCTATCTCACCGACTGAGGTGATAAGGTGTTGGTAAGCTCAATTTGACTAACTCCATCAGCCATTTACCGGTGGGATATACTGGAATATTGTGGGATCCCTGAGGTAACTGGATGAAGGTGTACTGTTTCCTCAGACAGCTTTCCGGCTTCTGTCAATTGGTAAGGGATACTGTCAGTCTGACGATTCTCTGCTGCTCTCAATCTGTCATTGTCACAATTACAACCTCCTCAGCCCCAGCTTTAATAGGATCCTGTTTGTGTGGGGAATGAGAGGGTCCTCGATCTTTACAGGATCTACAGATAATAACCCACATTCCTGTTTGGGTTACCCACACCGCTGAGTGGATCCTAGCTGTAACTCCCAAGATTCCCTGACTGTCCCACTCTCCCTGCAATTCAGCTACTTTGGTGATGTCACCTCTTATTTTCTTCCTGTCCCATTACTGGCTGGAGCGTCCCTATGTTATAGTCCAGGTCTCTACATCAATAGTTGCTCCTAATTGTTCTAAAATGGCAACTCCCAGAATGGTCCTTTCCTCAGTTTCACACTCCATATCTGAATGCATTTTGTCATATTCCTGACCTACATCAGGACAGGTTCCTTCAGCTTCATCCAGCTTCCTCAGTTCCCACTCCAACTGCTCTCATTTTAGTAATTGAGAGAGTGAGGGGCAAATCCATATCGGTAAATGATATAGATGCTCCTATGTTAACATCATATGTTGCTGGAGCCCTAACAGCGTGTCAATAAATACTCATGGGCTATGCATGTGCAGACGCGAACACAGGCCACACACAATGTGAACACCTACCTCCCTCTCTCTGCTTACGTTCCTTGTCTATATGCCCTTTTCTGCTTCCCTTGCAACATTGCGAGTCTGGTTCCCCTCCCTGTACTGCAGCTATTCCCTTGTGTTTCTGAGTTTGCCTCAGCTTTCATGGCCCAATTCAGAATTTGTTTAGAATTATCTCCCACTGGGAGTCCCATGTTTATAATTACAGTTACATGGAGTCCCATGTCATCTTTTAAATACATTAAACAAATTTCATCATCACAGGTTGAAGTTTGGTAATCCCCGTGGTACTTATACACCTCAAGCTTCCTCTCTGTACGATCCTCGATATTACCCTTGGGTCCCTGAGTCATCAAGGTTATTTTAGCCCATTCAGCCTGTCCCTTCCCCAGTGTGTCCCTGTAATATCTGTAAATGCCTGGAGCCACTGATTGGCTGTGCACTGGGGGGAACCGGCTCGCACCCCCACCCTCTCATTACAGGGACAGGTTCTGCTGTACACGTCAGGGCATCTTGGCCTGAAAGGTTTTTTGCCTGACATCCTCATCAGTGAGATTGCATACTTCAATTAATTCATCCATATTCTCCCAATAAGACCCATTATAACAATTTCTCTATCAGGCTGGGTGTTCATTCATCAACATCTGTCATTCAGCCAGGTAAATGGTTCAGGTTTGGTTTATGTCAGTTCCCTTTGTTGGCCCCTCCTGTCTGTCCAAGTTTGAGTTTTGTTGCCTGGCGGTGCCATAGACACGGCCTTCTGGACTTTACAGGGTGGTGGGTCATCCCACCCAATGCCGGCCCTCTCTCTATACATACAGTCATAGAGACATAGAGATGTCCAGCATGGAAACAGACCCTTGGGTCCAACTCGTCTATGCTGACCAGATAACCCAACCCAATCGAGTCCCACCAAACCTTTCCTATTCATATACCGATCCAAATGCATTTTAAATGTTGTAATTGTACCAGTCTCCACCACTTCCTCTGGCAGCTCATTCCATGCACATACTACCCTCTGCATGAAAAAGATTCCCCTTAGGTCTCTTTTATATTTTTCCCCTCTCACTCTAAACCTATGCACTCTAGTTCTGGACTCCCCAACCGCAGGGAAAAAAAACTTTGCCTATTTATCCTTTCCATGCCCCTCATAAATTTGTAAACCTCTATAAGGTCAACCCTCAGCCTCCGACACTCCAGGGAATACAGACCCAGCCTGTTCAGCCTCTCTGTAACTCAAATCCTCCAACCCTGGCAACATCCTTGTGAATCTTTTCTGAACCCTTTCAAGTTTCACAACATCTTTCCGATAGGAAGGTAACCAGAATTGCACGCAATATTCCAACAGTGGCCTAACCAATGTCCTGCACAGCCGCAATATGACCTTCCCAACTCCTGTACTCAATACTCTGACCAAGAAAGGAAAGCATACCAAACGCCTTCTTCACTATCCTATCTACCTGCGACTCCACTTTCAAGGAGCTATGAACCTGCACTCCAAGGTCTCTTTGTTCAGCAACACTCCCTCGGACCTTATCATTAAGTGAATAAGTCCTGCTCAGAATTGCTTTCCCAAAATGCAGCACCTCGCATTTATCTGAATTAAACTCCATCACCACTTCTCAGCCGTTTGGCCCATCTGGTCCATATCCTGCTGTAATCTGAGGTAACCCTCTTTGCTGTCCACTACACCTCCAATGTTGCTCTTATCTGCAAACTTACGAATTGTACATCTTATGCTCGCACCCAAATCATTGATGTAAATAACAAAAAGTAGAGGACTCAGCACCGATTCCTGTGGCACTCCACTGGTCAGAGGCCTCCAGTCTGAAAATCAACCCTCCACCACCACTCTCTGGCTTCTACCGTTGAGCCAGTTCTATATCCAAATGGTTAGTTCTCCCTGTATTCCATGAGATCTAACCTTGCTAATTAGTCTCCCATGGGCAACCTTATCGAATGCCTTACTGAAGTCCATATAGATCACATCTATTGCTCTGCTCACATCAATCCTCTTTGTTACTTCTTCAAAAATCTCAATCAATTTTATGAGACATGATTTCCCATGCACAACGCCATGTTGACTATCCCTAATCAGTCCTTGCCTGTGTTGGCTATAATAGAACGACCCAGGCTTTACAGCATTCTGTACTCACCAATGAGAGCAATAATTTCAGTCTCTGAATTCGGCCTTTTGTGTTATAATCTGTTTTTTCATTGACAGCTGCATACCTTGTTTCCTTATTTGTTTCCCAGCTCGAATTCTATTCCCCGTGGCCTTGAGGCACTACCATTTCTGCTATTTAATCTCTCCTGCCTTCCCCGGTGTGACAGACTGTCTTTTTGTCTTTGTCTCACCCCCACCTTCCTCACAACCTGTTACATTTCTGATGGTTCCCAGGCCTCTGTAACGTTCACTGCGCCCCCCTGGGACAATGGCACGAGTTTTGAATTATCTTCCTCCAGAGATAATCGGAAATCTTTCTGGCTGCAGTTTCCCCCAGATTTTATTTTCAAAAACACATCATTTGCGTCAGTCAAATATTTGTGAGAATTCATCAACAATTCCAAGCATTTTGATGTAATCTGTGACTTTCCCACAGATGTGCAGGTTTGCTCAATTGGCTGTGCTAACATGGTCTGTATTGTGCAGGTTAGGTGGGTTGGGTTAGCCATGGTAAATGTGGGGTTATGGGGATAGGGTGGGAGAGCAGGTCATTGCAGACTCGATGAGCTGAGTAGCCTCTTTCTGCACCTCAGGGATTCGAACGAGTTGTGATTGTCATCACATTTTCCTGATGCCCGGTTCGTTCAGCTCAGGTACACATGCTGCCTTTGTGTTTCTGTGGGTGCTCACTCACTCTTTTCCTTCTGTTTACATCAATGTCTCACCATAGGTGAGGCTGAGAATGAATTTGTAAATACAAATATTCCAACCAAAACCACTCACAGGTCAGGACCTGTTTCTGCTGCTGCCGTCACTCATGAGGAACAGGAAAATAAAAGTTCAGTCACGAAACTTACAGGAGTATAGAGGTTATAACCACCAGGAAATGCTGAACAGCTCAAAACACTTTTCTCAAGAAAAGAGGAGGCTGAGAAACAGCCTTTTACAAGTAGGAAGCTTTGTGTTTTTGCGTTCAGAGATTTGATGTTGGAATCATTGGGTCACTGCCCCAGGTCACCAAAGTTGCTGCCTAAATGTGCATCTTTCTTTTTGTCTATATGCCTGAGTTAACAATCAGATGGACAGGTCAGTGTCTGAGTGTCTTCCCAAATCCCTGATTGAATCTGTCTCCCCCCACAATCTCAGATGCCTCACCACTCACTGGGTCATGGAGAAACTCTGCCGTTACAATGAGTACGGTCTTTGCTGTCGCCTCTCCTAGTGCTTCCGCCTAATCCCCACTTCCCTTCATTAAATCCCAGCTGTCTCTAGTCCATCCACATGGGTATGTTAAAGAGCATAACAGGAGAGTGGATTAAACTGAGAGTTCAAAGCCAGAATGAAAGAGGAAGAAGGAAATAAACCGGTTTTGTGGATCCCAGGGGATACAGACTCCAGGTTGAGCCCTTTGTGGGCATTCCCGCAGTAATACGAGACAGCATTCCATGATGAGAGTTAAACCCGGGTGGCAGGAGAGGGAGCCACTGAACATTAGCAGGTTTAAGCTCAAACACAGGAGGTTTGTTCAGTCAGTAACAGTGTGTTAGACATGGAAGTGAAGTGAGCAGTGAGGGGAAATGTTACCACAAGCTGCAGATGGACAACTTTCATTGGAACAGGAGGAGGCCATTCAACCCTTCAACCCTGCTCTGCCATTCAGGATGATCATGGCTGATTTGTGGCCTAACTTGCAATTTTCAAAACTCTCCAAACTCATCAATAAACTCCTCTGCAACAGACAAGATCAATATTGAAAAACTAACGATCTGCAAATGCTGGGAAATCAGACACAAAAAGAGAAATTGCTGGAGAAATTCAGCAGATTTGGTAGCATCTGTGGAGAGTGAACCTGTGGGGTCAGGTGACCAGCTGCAGCTGACCATTCTGCCTTTGCTGTAACACTCTCTGGAACAGGTTCTGGTGCGAGAGATATGAGGTTGTCAATAACAACTGAGAAAACAGGAGGGCATGCTCAATTAGAATAAAACCCATTTTGGAAAAAGTGAGGACTGCAGATGCTGGAGATCAGAGCTGAAAATGTGTTGCTGGAAAAGTGCAGCAGGTCAGGCAGCATCCAAGGAACAGGAGAATCGACGTTTCGGGCATAAGCCTGAAGAAGGGCTCATGCCCGAAATGTCGATTCTCCTGCTCCTTGGATGCTGGCTGACCTGCTGCGCTTTTCCAGCAACACATTTTCAGCGCTAAAACCCATTTTGGTCTTGCACTTTTAATTCAACTGCAAACATTATTCATTATCATTTCCAAAATAGGATAATAGACCATAAATCAACTCTTAATGTCACTGGGTCTAGGAAACTGTTACTTCTGACCTGGTCCAGCCGACATGTGAATCCAGACCCTGAATAATGGGGTTGCTTCTGAACCATCTTCTGGGCAGTTAGAACGTATGACAAATGCTGCCCCAGCAAGTGATGCCGTGATCCCATGAACAAACAAAACAAATCCGATCACTGTGGTTACCTGTGAACTCGCCGGTGTTTCATCAAGCTGGATATCTGAGTGAATTTCTTGCCACACGGAGAGCAGGTGAATGGCCTTTCCCTGTTGTGTATTCACTGGAGTACAGTGAGGCTGAATAATGTCCTGAACCCAATCCCAGATTGAGAGCACCTGAATGGTCTCGCACTGCTCTCCTGTGACCGGGAGAGATGTAGTCACTATCCCAGCGTATGATGGGTAAAGATATCTCCAAAAGAGATCTAGTGAGAGTAGATCAGGACAAACTGTTCACGTGCATAAAAGAATCAATAATAAGGACGCACCGATGTAAAGGGATTGACAAAAGAAGCACATGGGACATGAGACAAAATGTTTTCATGCAGAGAAAGTTTATGGTCAGGAATGCACTGCCAAAGAGTGCGGTGGTGTCAGGTACAATGAAGAGGATAGAATTGAACAGTTATTGGAAGGGGATGAATGGGAAGGTTTATGGGGTAAAGGCAGAAGAATAGCATTCAGTGAGGTGATCCTTTGGAGAACTGTTGAGCCAATCAGCCTCCTTTTGCACAGTAATAATTCTGTGAACAATTAATTCTGAGCCCTCTAAGGAAATATCAGGGCAGGGTTTGTAAAGAGGTCAAATTGAATGAGGGTCTTGGTGAACAAAAGTGAGACACAGATACAGAAAAGTTTTGGGATGGATTGAGTGAAATGTTATCAATTTGCACGGCCACCAACATTACAGCAGTTACAAATGGGATTCAATAAGAGAGTGGAATTAGAGCAGCAAATAAATCTTAAACATTTATGCAGCTGAAGGGGATGCTGGGTAAAGATACCACAGTTAGCACTTATTTCATTCCAGACATACCAGCCAGGGAGCACATCCTTGCTGTATTTATCCCATTGAGCTCTTGAAGAATTTTGTTCATTTCAAGTGTTTCATTTTAGATACTCCAGAGAAGACAGTTTCATGCTCTGCAATCTCTCCTGCCAGGGCAATGCTGCTGTTAGAATTCAATTCACTGCGGTATGTTACTGGCTGCTTCATGGACTGGAACTGACAATTGAGACTGTAAGGTCACTGTATAAAATATCTTCAATTGTATTGCCAGATTGCCGGACACATGAGGGGCTTTAAGAAAAAAAAAACTTAACTTGCGGGCATTGAGTGTCTATTGTGGGGGCATCCTGTTTATATAAAATCCATTGATAATTGTTGGAATTGACTTGCACTGGCTCCGGTGAAGTGGTCAGAGCATTATGACTGTCATCGGAGCTGGCAACAAACTTCCCCTGGATTAGAACTCGTACATGATAGAATAGGTGTGGGTCCTTCTTGTAAAGTTATTCAAAATGGTCCTAATTTACTTTCAGAAACAAGTGAGAGAAAGGCACATTACTGAGGTCATTGCATTAGTCCAAAATTATAAATTCAGGAGAACTGAAGGGAGAGCTGGTGTTGGGAGTTGTATTAATGATATGGAGAAACCTTTTCTTTACAGAGAGAAAGTTCCACATGGGAAACTCAGCTTTAACATCACATCAACTGCAGAGTCGTCCAATTCCACAGATCCTGATCCTTATCGGTAATATGGAAAGGGAAAGCAGCATGCCGAGCCCAGAGAAATCATTCCTATGCTCTGCATGCTGTTGAATATTTAACCGGTCATGTTATTTGCGAAGACACCAATGGGACGGGACCATGGCTGGGGTATGTAAATGTGGGGACTGTGGGAAGGAATTCACTTACACCTCCCAGCAGGACACACACGACACAGTCACACTGGGGAGAGGCCATTCACCTGCACCACGTATGGGAAGGGATTTACTCAATCTTACAATCTGCTGAGGCACCAGAGAGGGCACAGAGGATGTAGACCCTTCACCTGCTCCATGTGTGAGAAATAATTCATTCAAATCTCTCACCTGCAGAGACATCGGTGCGTTCACTGGGGAGAGGCCATTCACCTGCTCAGTGTGTGGGAAAGGATACACTAGGTCCTCTGAAATGCTGAAACACCGAGCTCACTCTGGGGAAAGGCCATTCACTTTCTCACAGTGTGGGGAGACATTCACTCAAATGCACTACCTGCAGTGACCCCAGAGAGCTCACTCTGGGGAAAGGCCATTCACTTGCTCCCAGTGTGTGGGGAGAGAGTCACTCAAATGCATCACCACCCACCCACACCCCCCACCCCAAGACCCCAGTGAGCCCACACAGGAGACAGGCCATTCAGATGATCAGTGTGTGAGAGGGAATTCAGTGATTCACCCTGCCCCCTGAGACCCCAGCGATCCCACACAGGAGAGAGGCCATTCAGATGATCAGTGTGTGAGAGGGAATTCAGTGATTCATCCCACCCCCTGAGACCCCAGTGAGCCCACACAGGGGGAGAGGCCATTCAGATGCTCAATGTGGGAGAGAGGATTCAGTTATTCATCCTGTTCCCTGAGACCCCAGCGGGTTTACACTGGGTAGGAGTTGTTTTCCTCTCTGCGTGACAAGGGATTTGCTGAGTCTTCAACATGACTGACAGCCCAGTGAGGGGACACAGGGAAGTGGTCATCCACCTGCTCCGTGTGGGGTAGACTTCACACATCACTGCAGGATTCTGATTCTGATGTTACTGTCCATCAGAGTCAGGACTGGACCTTGTTCATGATGATACTGTTGGAGTATTGATGTTGTGGTTGTTAATCACATTAACTGGGCTGGAGTTGACTGAATTTATATTGCCACTTTCTGAACTTGGGGATGTCTCTTTGGGCAGTAAGTCTCCAGAAACAGCAATGTGACAATTAGCAGGGGCCATCTATTTTGATTTAAATTGATTGTAGCACTGCTGCTTCACAGCATCAGGTCCAATGTTGGAGTTCAGTCTTGGTGAACGGCCTGTGTGGAGTTCCCGCATTCTCCCCATGATAGTGTGGGTCCCCTCCCAGGTGCTCTGGTTTCCTCCCACAGGCTAAAGATGTGCAGGTTCGGTGGATCAGTCGTGCTAAATTGCCCACAGTGTCGAGGATTATGTAGACTAGTGGATTCGCCATGGGAAATGCAATGTTACTCTGGATTGCTCTGGGTGGGATGCTCTTCGGATGTTTGGTGGGGTTTGATGGGCCAATGCTCTCCTTCCACACTGTAGGGATTCTATTCTATGATTGAGGATAAAGGCTACACAGCAGGGTATCCTTGGAGAAGGAGCATGTGGTGTGTATCAATGCTCTTGATGCCTTTAGATAGAGGTGGGAACCCCTTTATCTCCAGCGCTGACCCCTCACCTCCAACCCTACTTTGATTTCGTCCTTTCCCACTCTGCCACTTGTAATGGTTTGCTTTGCCCATAATGGGCTTTGTTTATAAATATTCAATTGGTTATTCAGGTGGTTTACTGCTATAATGGCGTAATGATGATTTTGATGGTGGGAAGGTTGCTGTGATAACATTTCTGGGTCGGAAAAATGGGGAAAAAAGAAAACTCCACAGCTCACAGAACGAGAACTGAAAAGCAGTTAAATCAAACCAAAGGTTCCAACGGGGGGGGGGGGGGGGGGGGGGGGGCGGAAATATCTCCCTGGAATTTGAGTAACTGGAAAGTGATGGTGTCTGGGAGTCGTCGGGATTTTGTTTTATACGGCGTTTGAAATTTTAAAACTGTTATATTCGGATCGTTTTGTTTCTTTTCTTTTCATTTCATTTATCGTGGAATAGACTCTTACATTTTTTAAAACCAAATTTACAAACATTGCATTAAAGACAAATGTTAAACAAAGTCCATCAAATCATCCCTCACTGAAAACTGATGTGGAAGTGCAATCTCCTGGAGAGTCTCTGCCCTGCCCACTTCTTCCTACCCGGGTTCCATGGTTATATACAGACCTGGAAGATAGGGGCAGGAGGGGGGCTTTCGGCTTTTCAATCCTGCTCCCCCATTCAATGGGAAACAGCTGACCATCCAGCTCAGTCTCCTGTTCCTGCTGTGTTCCAATCCCCTTTGATGCCTTTACCTTTAAGAACTATATCTAAGTCCTTCTTTAGCTTCATTGCCTTTTGTTCCAGTGCCGTTGCTGAGATACTGTGTGTGTATAGGCAGGGGTAATGTGATGGTTCTGCCTCCTGAAGCGTGCACTCAGCATCCCTCATCATCCTGCAGTAACAATCAGGTTTCAGTAAATAGAGATAGAAACCATTTCCAGTATATGGGCATCACTGGCTCAACCAGCATTTATTCCCCATCTCTAGTTACCATTGAGAAGATGGTAGTGAGCTGCTGTCTCGAACCATTTGCAGTTCATTTGGCGCAGACAGACCAACAATGCTCTGAGGGAGAGAGTTGCAGGATTTTGGCCGAGTGATTCCCCATCTTTGGTCCTTCAAATGCTGGTTAACTTAATCACGATCTGCACATGATTTTGAGATTTCAGTTGCAAATCTTCACCATCTAGCACCCTGTATAAAGGAATACGTACAGATTAGAAATTCAGAACAGACAATTCTCGTTTCTCTGGAACATCTTTTTCCTTGTCTTTCCCTAAAGCTGTAAACCTGCAGCCCACTTACTCCCTCCCACCATTCTGACTCTGCTACCCCCTAATGTTTACCCTCCCCATTCTCATGGAGTTGCTGATAAACAGATCCATGCCACCACTTTCCGTCCCTGGTTAGACTCTGCACCCTTTCTGGGTTCACTTCCTTTCCTTTCAGTTGCTGCAAGTCAATAATGTAACAGCAGAATGAAACAAAAGGAAACAGAAAGGGAGGTGGCAGACCCTGGACAGAACAGGAACCTTCAGGCTGGGAGAATGGGTTAGATCCTTCTTGATTTCCCATTGGTCGATTCCCAGCATTATGACGCATTGGGGATGGAACTTGGTCCCACGTGGGTGTGGTGACACCTTAACCCCCTGGCAGATCAATACTAAAAGTGGATGTCTTCCTCCTCCAGCCAATCACAGTGTGAAGTCCTTTCCGCTAGGTACCCCAAAGCACATGCTCCAAAATCCGCCCACATTCTGTACATGTACAGTGCCGGGTTTCCCCACACACGTATAGTCCCTGCCTCAGGGATTGTGGGAGTTGTAGTCCCCAGGAAGCTACTTGAGCCCTGTCTCTGGAAAGTGAATGAAAAGGTTGGGCTGGAGGGTGTTGTCTATCAAATCCCCATTCAGACACACAGGACATGTGGGCTGTCATTGGGTTTCATGGAGACATACGTTTCCACGACCTGATTTCTGACGTGAGGAATATAGATTCAGCAAATTGAGTGATAGAGAGGTTAATAAGGAAGAGCAGATTTTAAGCAGAGGTAGCTGAGTGGTTAGCACTGCTGCCTCACAGCGTCAGTGACCTGGGTTTGATTCCAGCCTTAGGCGACTGTGTGGAGTTTACACATTCTCCCCATGTCTGTACGAGCTTCCTGCCGTGCTCCAGTTTCCTCCCACAGTCCAAATATGTGCAGATTAGGTGGATTGCCCATGCTAAATTGTCCAGTTTCCATGCATGTGCTGGTTAGGAAATTAGCCACAGGAAATGCAGGGTTACAGGGAATGGGTAGGTCTGAATGGGATGCTCATCATAGGGTTGGTGTGGACTGTGCACTGTAGGGACTCTATTCTACTCTCATGAAGAAGAATGTACTTATCTCATTGTGTTGTGAATCTGTGGAATTCCCTATTCAAAATGAGGTGGATGCCAGGACAATGAGCAAATTTAATGAAGAGATACAGATTTTAAATTTGCAATGAGTTGAAGGGTGAGATAGAGCAGGCGGGAAAATACAGCTGAGACCGAGGTGAGCTCAGTCATCACAGTATTAAATGGTGGAGCTGGTTCGAAGGGCTGCATTGCCTCTCCTGTGCCCAGTGCTTATCTTCTTACGGTAATAACTGAAAAGCTGCATCCAAAACTCACCACCTTCACCAAAGGAGATTTTTGGGAAAAGCAGGATAGTCAGGGGGATTAGCATTTCAAACTTAGAAGATGAGGAAGCGTGTGGGAGATAATGATTTTGCAATTTTAAACTGAGTGGAGACAGTGATTTATGGTTTTAGACTGTGTAGTACATTCACAGCGTCCAGAATACTCTGTTGTGAATATCTATCCTGTACTTTATTACAAAGCCAAGGTCTTTGACAATGAAAACCAAAACACCCAGGTAACATCGTCTCACCTCGTAATCTGATAAAAGACTTGTGGTAAGTATTGTCAAATTTAGAATACAGTTGGAAAGCTGGAAGATTAAATCCAATCCCAAGATCCTGTGCTTAACCAAAGGAGACTACAATAGGATGAGGCAGGAGTTGGCTAATGCAGACTGGAAGCAAAGACTTTACGGTAGGACAGTTGACCGACAGTGGAGGAATATCAAAAAAAATTTCAAACTGCTCAGCAAAAGTATATATCAGTGAAAAGGAAGGACTGTAGGAAAAGGAGTAATCTGCCATGGGTGGCTAAGGAAATAAGGGAGTTTATCAAATTGAAACAGAAAGCTTACAAATTGGCAAAGACCATTGAGAAACGAGGAGATTAGAAAAAGTTAAAAGATCAACAGAAAGCCAGATGGGATTGGGGGAGAAAAGTGATGAGTAGCTATCTCCAGGGCCAGAATAGCAGTTTACACTGCTAGAGGGGAACCTATTGTGTAGGGAACATATGGCCTCTGTAATTGTTGAAGCACTTAACTGTTACCATAGAGATAATCCTGATCAAGTTAAAAATCACAGCACACTCCAAAAGCCTGTACTTCCAAATAATCCTGTTGGACTACAACCTGGTAATGTGTGGTTTTTAACTTTGTCCACCCCACCCCAACACCGGCTCCTCCACATCAGAATCCTGACAGAAAGCCCCACTGAAACTGAAGAGCCTGTCAGATACCTGACTGAGCTACAGGGGCGTGAGGGCGGGGTATGTGGTTTAACCACAAAGTGTTGAGCTTAATTCAACTTTTTAACTGCTATTGCCATGGAGATAATACTGAGAGACAGCCTCCATTCAAAACCACAAACCACAAAGGTATAAGAATGGGAGTGGCACATCGGACAGGCGGGGAGTTACCTGATGCTGCCTGGAGGTTTTCTGCATGTACACTATCCAGGTAACTGCCATGTCTCATCAATAAAGACTCAAAGAAGACCTCTCAGAGTTCTGTGCCCAGTTATTCCTATCCAGCAGGGTTCAGGAATATGAGTACACAGCAGTCAGTCTTCACAGTGGAGAACACGAAGAACATGCCAGTAATTGATAAGGAAACTGAGGAAGGTGAGGACCAAGAAATAATCATCATCACGAAAGTGTTAGAGCTGGGCAAGCTAATGGAGCTAAAGGTAGACAAGTCTCTTTGCCCTGATGGAATACATCCCAGGGTGCTAGCAGAGATAGCGTGAGAAATAGTAAATATACTTGGAGTCAGAGTCCTACAGCAGAGACAGGCCCTTTGGCCCAAATGGCCCATGCCGACCAGAATGTCCATCCACGCTAACCCCATTTCCCTGCACTTGGCCCATCTGCTTCTGACCCTTTGCTATCCATGTATTTGTCCAAATGTCTTTTACATGTTGTTAATGTACCCACCTCAACCACTTCCACTGGCACCTCATTCCATATATACATACCACCCTCTGTGTAGAACTGTTGACCCTCAGGTTCCCTTTCATAATTTCTCCTTCGACCTTAAACTGATGCCCTCCACTCCTTGCTTCCCTGGGAAAGAGACGGAGTGCATTCACCTTATCCAAGCCTCTCATGGTCTTATATACTTCCAGAAAAGATCACCCTCTGTTTCCACTGCTCTAAACAAAAAAAAAATCCTCGCTTGTCCAACCTCTCCCTATAATTCAGACCCCTGAGTCCTGGCAAAAATTCTTGTAAATTTCATATGCACTTTTTCCAGTTTAATAACTGAAACCTACACTGCACTCATCACATTTCCAGTGTTTCCCCACGGTACTGGAACCGACGTGACAACGCCAATGGATTACAAGCCATGATCGATAATTAACTCCTTTCCAACAATCCTGTTTTCATAGCATTTTTCATGCTGCAGGTATCCTTGTGTCTTTCTGGTTGCATGGTTAATTAAAAATTTGTCCTCATACAAAACAAATCTGTAGCTTAATTGTTCCTGGGAAATGTGCCATGTTTCTTCAGACTTTTAACAACAAATGAACTCTTTCTCCACAGTCACCACACTAACATGGACTTGGCTGTGTCTCAGTAATTTTTCCAGTCACACTGACATTTGAAATATTCGCCCATGGACAGAATACACGCCGTTCCTTCCACATGAAAAGGCCAAATGATATTCAGATCGGCACGGATCAATTAACTATCAAAACGGAACGTGAAGTTCAATTTGAATTTCTCATCCACAAATCCGCCCTTTCAGAACCCTACAACAGAGAAAACAGGTCACCACCGTTAACACAGGATGGAAATTCATAAGACAGTGAGAGTATTAAATTGTAGTTTCTTTGTTCCCCCAAAGCTTTAAATCTCAGTCTCACAATTGCTCTCTTCTGTGAACTGAAATCCAAACCAATCTCCTCACCCCTTTTCCTCCACACCCAGTTCTCACACACACTCTCTTCTCTTTGAAATCAGCTTCCTAGCTCCTGTCTGCACACTAAGAACCAAAAAAAGGTTTCCTCCCACAATCCAAATATGCGGAGGTCAGGTGAATCGGCCATGCTAAATTGCCCACAGTGTTAGATGCATTAGTCAGAGGGAAATGGGTCTGGGTGGGTTACTCTTCTGAAGGTCGGTGAGGACTGGTTGGGCCGAAGGGCCTGTTTCCACACCGTAGGAAATCTAATCTAATCAAATCAATGAGTCTGACTCGGAGCCTCCTGGATGTTGGTGAATCCTTCCCCCACCTCCCAGGTTTCCTTCCTGGTCAGAACCAAACTGATATTTTTTTTTCCCCAGTCTGGAACATTTTATTTATTTCCCCCACACGGACCCTCTGAAGAGAACCATCCTGCACACACTGGCCAAGTCATATCTGATTGAACTAAGATGAACCAAATTAGAACTTTAATTGCAGGCCCATCTGTGTTCCTTTCCATAACATTCCTGAATCTTCACACAAGTTCTGATAACTTTCTGCAAAATGCTCCCCCCACTGATAGCCGACCACTTACAGATTACATTACAGTGTGGAAACAGGCCCTTCGGCCCAACAAGTCCACACCGACCCGCCGAAGCGCAACCCACCCATGCCCCTACATTTACCACTTACCTGACACTAACAGGCAATTTAGCATGGCCAATTCACCTGACCTGCACATCTTTGGACTGTGGGAGGAAACCAGAGCACCCGGAGGAAACCCACGCAGACACGGGGAGAACGTGCAAACTCCACACAGTCACCTGAGGCGGGAATTGAACCCGGGTCTCTGGCGCTGTGAGGCAGCGGTGCTAACCACTGTGCCACTTGTCATGATATCAGGGCAGGGGCCATTTCCCTGGGTCCTATTCCCAGAGGGAGGAAACTGCCAATGACAGATTAATCCCATACACGCACAGCCTCCCTCCTGGCCCTGACCAGCCCTGCACATACACCAACAATTGGCCAGCACTGCGCACGTGCACTGTCTCCCCTCCTACAGCACATGCTCCAGATCACACACGAAGCTGGGTGATTGACAGCAGCTCCTGACCAATAGGGTGGAGGGGGCAGGGCTGGAGATTGTAAACAATGAATGAATGTGGAGGACACTGGGGGATCGACAGGTGAGTGAGGGACAGGAGCAGTGCAGCAGCAGGAGGGGACCCTGGACAAAGTGAGCAATGGGAGAGTCTGACAGGAGAGAAACTACCAGAAGGTTTTGTTTAGAGGCTCAGGCGGGGACAGCTGGGAGACAATATGGCCTGGCGGCTTGGGCATGTTTTCCAATCAGCCTTTTCAAAGATGCTGTTACTCAACTCTGAGCCCGATCCTCCTGGTTCAGAGGTAAGGACACTACCACCATTTCCTGGTGGGCTAGTGGAAAGAAGGGAAGGTTTTCTCAATCTCTCTCATATGGAAACTCCATGAGCTCCTCCCACTTACTGTCTACGGTGGGGATGAGACCGGGGTTAGGGATATAGGGACTGCCTTTCAAATGGAACTTACCTGTGTGGGTGATATTAACAAGACTCAACACAGTCACTAACATAAAGCTGGTGTACTTGAACTTTATCCAGAATATTAACACCCATAACTGGGTGAAACAGATTCCAATGTACAGAGTTAAGTCCTGGATATTAATAATGGCTTTTTGTGTCTCATGAACTTGAGTCAATTTTTTTGAAGTAACAAAGAAGATTGATGAGGGCAAAGCAGTGGAAATGATCTACATGAACTTCAGTAAAGTGTCAACAAGGTTCCCCATGGGAGACTGGTTAGCAAGGTTGATCTCATGAAATACAGAGAGAACTAGCCATTTGGATACAAAACTGGCTCAAAGGTAGAATACAGAAGGTGGTGGTGGAAGGTTGCTTTTCAGATTGGAGACCTGTGACCAGTGGGGTGTCACAAAGTATCAGTGCTGGATCCACTAATTTTCATAATTTATATAAATGATTTGGATGCGAATATAGGAAGTATTGTAAGTAAGATGACACCAAAATTGGAGGTGTAGTGGACAGTGAAGAGGATTACCTCAGATTACAACAGGATCTTGATCAGATGGTTGAATGTGCTGAGGACTGGCAGATGGAGTTTAATTTAGATAAATGTGAGGTGCTGCATTTTGGAAAAGCAAATATTAGCACGATGTATACACTTAATGGTAAGGTCCTCGGGAGTGCTGCTGAACAAAGAGACCTTGGAGTGCAGGTTCATAGCTCCTTGAAAGCAGAATCGCAGGTAGATAGAATAGTGAAGAAGGTGTTTAGTATGTTTCCCTTTATTGGTCAGAGCACTGAGTATAGGAGTTGGGAGGTCATATTGCGGCTGTACAGGACATTGGTTAGGTCACGCTTGGAATATTGCGTGCAATTCTGGTCTCCTTCCTATCAAAACAATATTGTGAAAGTTGAAAGTGGCCAGAATAGTATTACAAGCATTTTGCCAGGGTTGGAGGATTTGAGCTACAGGGAGAGGATAAATACACTGTTTTCTTTGGAGCGTCAGATGCTGATGGGTGACCTTATAGAGGTTTATAAAATCAGTAGGGGCATGGATAGGGTAAATACACAAGGTCTTTTCCCTGCGGTGGGGAGGAGGCACGATGGGAGGTGGGAGACAGAGGAGGGAGACTGAGAGGGGAGGGTGACCGTTATTTTGTAGAGCTACAACACAACCCTGTTCCTGTTTTCTCCCTAACCCCTTCAATCTCTCTGAAGGGCTCAGAACAAGTGCACAGTCCCTGGAAAGTAGAGCTTCTGGGTGATCAAGTGCTGAAGGTTGCATTTGGGACGCTGACCTTTATGGGTCTGTGCACGTATCAATAAATGGACCTGGGTTCAATTCCACTGTCCTGGATTCATGTCTGTGGCCACAGATGCGCCTGTCTCTGACCCTGACTACAGCTCTGCCATTCTCCTTCCTCCCGTTCTGTGCAGCGGAGCTATCTGTGGTATCATGAACCTGGCTGTTGCTGATTTCCCCTGAGAGTCCACCCCATCTGTCCCCCACCCAAACCCCCCCCCCCCCCCCCCACCACCACCTTATAGAATCCCAAACGGTGCACAATATCTGTTTGAGAAGGGGAACGATCCCTGGGGAGTCCTGCACTTCCTTCCTGAGCCTTTTACTTGATCTGATGGTCACCCATTCCCTTTCTGCCTGTGTAACCCTCACCTGCAGTATGACTAACTCACTGAACCTGCTGTCCATAACATTCTCAGTATTGCTCCACAGTGAGTTCACTCTCAGCTCCAGCTCTGAAAAGCAGTTTCCCAGTAGCTGCAGATGGGCAGTCTTCCTGCACACATAGCCGTCACGGACACAGGAAGTGTCCCTTATTTCCCACATTGTGCAAGAGGAGCACACCACTGGTCTGAGGTCTCCGATCACAATGTCTCTCTCGTTTCAGTTAGTTACTCCCATTAGGAGAATTTAAATGAGCTAGCAACCTTCTTTCTCTTCAAACATTTCCATTATAATCAAAAGCCCCAATCTTTACTTAAGCTGACATTTTATACTTTAAAAACTGTTTTAAAAAAAACTCAGCAGGTATCGCTTACAACTTGGCTGTTCCCATTGAGATCATGTGAATTTATGAATGGCCTGCACTAAAACTGAAGCTGTGGGTTCACATTCTCTCTGTCTCCCCTCGCTCGGTTTACCAGCAACTCCAAAACACTCTCATTGAGCCAAGCAGCACCCACAGTGCAGCCCTATCATTTTCATTGTCTGCTCCCACCTACACTGCCCCAGCCTCCTGTACTGTTCCAATTCATCTCAATGGGAGCTCAGGAACATCATCTCATCTCTCAGTTCAGCCATTTGTAACCCCAGAGTCAACAAGGACTTCAGCAGTTTCTGAATGAATAGACAGTTGTCAGAACCTGGAACATTCCACCTGAAATGGTGCGGGAATTTGAGTCCATAAGGAATTTTAATGAGAAGTTTGCAGGAATTAAAAATAAGGAGTTTACAGATTAACATCATGAAGTGGGTGATTGGGTCTAAATCTGACAGTTCCTATAAAGAGACGAGGTGTAATTTGGATAAATCTGTGCTCCCTCTCAGGCCAATACGTCCTTCCACAGCTGCAGGGCCCAGAATTGAACACAAACCCCAAGGGTGATCCAACCACAAATCTTTCTGCTTTTTGCTTGAAATAAAAAACAAATACTTTCCCACAGACAGAACAGACACACCTTTCTCCTTCCACAATTAAATGTCAATGGTATTCAGATCCTGATGACCCTGCTGATGATAGAAAAATGCTTTTGAGATCCCTGTCTCAATTATTCTCAATTAATATCCTATAAAACGAATTGACAAAACAAAACTCTCAGTCAGTGCAGGCTGAACAGTAAAGACAAATATTTCTCTTGGTATGTGTTTGATGTGTAAATGCTCCTCTTTCAATCACCCCGCCCCCACCCAGGAAGAGGACATGTCCATGTGCCTCTCTGTACCTTGCCCCCAATAAAGATGGCGGCCATAACCCAGGACCTATCACCACCTGAGGGCCACAGCCATTTTCCCATTTGCTATAAACGTGGGACCAAGAGTTTCTAATTCAGGCCTAACTACCTGTTCAGAGTGTAATTAAACCCTCCCAGTCTAAACTGGATCCAACTCCCCTTTCCAGTTTCCTCCTCCAGTGAACCTTCCTCAGAACCGATGGCAGCTGGGAAAATTAGAATCCCTACAGTGTGGTAACAGGCCATTCGGCCCAACAAGTCCACACCCACCCTCTGAAGCATTTCTCAACCAAACCCATTCCCCGACCCTATTACTCTACATTTCCCCTGACTAATGCACCTAACCTATACATCCCTGAACACTACGGGAAATTTAGCTGGGCCATTTAACACAACCTGCATATCTTTGGACTGCAGGAGATAGGGGTATAAAGAGTAGATAATAGGTGAGGACACAGCCCAAAAGAAACGGTAACATTTGGAAAGACAAAGGAGTGGATAACAATCTGTCTGGGAGGGTGCATAGCTGTTAATGGAGGGGACAGGAACCTGTGTCTGGCAGCATCTCAGTGGAGGTGCTGGAAATGGCAGCTGATGATCTACGTTCTGCTGCAAAACAGAACCCGAGCTTCCAGTTGCCGGTCACTTTAACACACGAGTCTGTTCCCTGGCCAACATCTCTGTCTCATGCTTACTGCAGTGTTCCAGTGAAGCTTGATGCAAGCTGGCAGAACATTCCAGAACACAACAAAACGCCCCGTATTTCAAGGACAGCAATTTCCCTTCCCGTGTGGTCAACAACACTCTCCAGTGTATCTCCACCAGTTCCCACACCTCTGCCATTGAACCACACCTCTCCAACTGCAACAAGGATAGAAACCCCCAGTTCTCACCTTCCACCCAGGTACAATGCATCATCATCCGCCATTTCCACCACCTACAATCAGATCCCACCAGAGATATATTTCCCTCTCCATTCCTTTCAGCATTCCAGAGACCATTCCCTGTGAATTCCTAGTCAGATCCATGCTCTCCAGCAACCCACCCTCCACTCCCAGCACCTTCACTTGCCACTGCAAGAGGTGTAAAACCTATGCCCACATCTCCCCCCTCACCTCCAAAGGACCCTTCCACATCCAGCAGAGATTTTCCTGCACATCCAAACACCTCACCTATTATGGCCTTTGCTTTCGATGTGGTCTCCTCTCCAGAGGGGAGTCAGGACACCAACTTGCAGAATGTTTCAGGGAACATTTCTGGGACACATGCACCAACCAACCCCACCATCCTGTGGCTGACCACTTCAACTTCCCCACCCACTCCACCAAGGACATGCAAGTCCTGGGCCACCTCCACCACCAAATCCCAGCCACACGACGCCTGGAGGAAGAAAACCTCATCTTCCACATTGGGACCTTTTAACCACAGAATCAAGGTTTCCTCATCTCCCCTCCCCTGCCTTATCCCAGATCCAACCCTCCAACTTGACACCATCCTCTTGAACTGTCCCACCTGTCCATCTTCCTTTCCAATTATCCACTCCACCTCTCTCCATTACCCTCCACCTACATCTACCTATTGCCTTCTTAGTTCCCTTCTCACCAACCCCACACATCTCACCTATTTATCTCCTAGCCCTCTTACTCCGCCCACCACAAATCCCTGCATTCCTGATGAAAGGAATATGCCCAAAACGTCAATTCTCTTGCTCCTGAGATGCTGCCAGACCTGTTGTGCTTTTCCAGCGCCACATGTTAACGCAAGCTGGAAGAACAACACCTCATCTTCTACTTTGGGACCCTGCACCCCTCTATCCCCAGTATCAAATTCAATAATTTTAGGTCCTGAACTCTCCAATTTCCGAGCGCCCTAGCCTCTTAACCCACACACCAGGCCTTGTTATCACATAGCCTACCATTACACATTACCTATAGTTAGCCACTAACAGTCCCCATAAACAGCTATTTACCCTCCCCCAGCCAGATTGTTATCCACTCCTTTGTCCAATTGCTCCCATCTCTTTAGACTCTATCACCACCTATCATTTACTCCTTAACCCCTAACTTCTGCATATAAACCAACATTTCTTTTCAGTAATATCAGTTCTGAGGAAGGGTCAGTGGATCCAAAACGTTAACTCTGATTTCTCTTCACAGATGCTGCCAGACCTGCTGAGCTTTACCAGTACCTTTTGGTTATTGTGAGAGATTTACAGCATCCGCAGTTCTTTTGGTTCTAATTTACCAGGAATTTCTAATTCAGGTCTAGCAGCCTAAAACCGTGCATTTATAAACACTCCCAGTCCACAATAGCTCCATTTCTTCCCCAGACTTTGCAGTCTCTCCCACTCCCTTCACACTCACTCAGTCCCCCCTCACCGGGACACTGTGACTGCACAGCTCATGGCCACGTGTTGGTCTGCTGGACCCACCCCAATTCACTCCCATTGGCTGAAGGATCACGCCAATTCTCCTATTGGTCTGAAACTGATGGCAATCACCGGGCCCCATTGTGACATGAGTGGGCTCCTCCCAAGATCATCGGATGCTGAGGGGTGACCTCATAGAGCTTTATAAAATCATGAGGAGTATGGATGGGAAAAATAGACAAGGTCTTTTCCCTGGGGTGGGGAAGTCTAGAACGAGAGGGTGTAGGTTTAAGGTGAGAGGGGAAAGATTTAAAAGGGACTCAAGAGGCAACTTTTTTCACACTGAGATTGGTACGTGTATGGAATCTTCTGTTCAGGGAAGTGGTGGAGGCTGGTACAATTACACCATTTGGCATCTGGATAGGTATGTGAATAGGAAGGGTGTTGGCAAATGGGACTAGATTAGGTTGGGATATCTGGTCGGCATGGACCAGTTCGTCCAAAGGATCTAATTCCATGCTGTATGTCTCTATGACTCTGCCCTGGGATGAGCTTCATCATTCACAGTGAATGGGGCAGTAACAGAGCACAGGAGTTTGTGGCTATTCAGCCCATTGGGGCTGTACTCTCCCCCTCTGGAGATGGTGCCAGTCTATCCCAACTCACCTCCCATTTGTCTGTAGCCCTCCAAATCCTTCCTTAAAAAAGTTAAATTCCAAATTTGTTTTGACAATAACTACTGAATCTGCATCCAGCTGTCTGTCAAACCGTTCCAGATGCTCAGAACTTAGTGAGTAAAATAATCTTCACATTTTAACCTGCATTATTATAAGTTACCTGAAGGCAGTTACTAAAAATTGTGACATTAACAATTTCTCCCTGTCTCTCTGTAAATGAAATATCCTGGAAACAAATCTGCTCCTGATCGAAATCACCGCCTAACCTTCTCAGCTCCAAGGAGAATTGTCTGACCTTCTGCTAACTCTCCATAAAAGAGAAACCCATCTTAATTTTAGTAGTGCCATAAAGATGTACAGCAGAGAAACAGACCCTTCGATCCAACTTGTCCTTGCCGACCAGATATCCTAAATTAATCTCATCCCATATGCCAGCTCTTGGCCTATATCCTTCTAAACCTTTGCTAATCACATACAACATCTCAAAGGCATAGTTGGGTAATTGTACCAGCCTCCACACTTCCTCTGGCAGCTCACTCCATACACATACCATGTTCAGCTGGAAAACATTGCCCCTTAGATCCCTTTTAAATCTTTTCCCTCACACCTGAAGCCTGTGCCCCCAAGCTTTGGACTCACATATCCTGGGAATAAGACCCTGGGATTTCACCCTATCCATGCCCCTCACAATTGTATCCAATGCTCCAGGGGAAACAGCCCCAGCCTATTCAGCCTCTACCTATATAGCTCAAACCCTCAACCCTGGCAACATCTTTGCGGATCTTTTCCAAACCCCTTCAAGTTTCACAATATCATTCCAATAGCGGGGAGACCAGGACTGAAAACAGAATTCCAGAAGTGGTTGAATCAATGTGCTGTGCAGCCGCAAAATGACGTCCCAATTCCACTACTCAATGCATTGATCAGTAAAGGCAAGTACACCAATAGCAATATGGCTGGCTCTGAGCTACCTTCTCAGTAATTATCAGTGGGGTCAAAGAACGTTGTTCCAAGCAGTGACACCCACATCCCATGAATGAATATATAAAAATACCTATGTCTCTCCGTACCTCTGCAAACCCCTCCAGCTGCAGCAATTCTCCCTGGCTTTGTAACACCCTGACCACTCTCTGTAACACTCTCACTACCTCCAGCACCTTCACCTCTCCCAGTTCCTATCGTGTCAATGAACCCTGACCGTGGTTCCCCTTCCCACAGCCCTCCTCCTGCGAGCATACCCATTGCAATCCATTAACATTTACTCCTAAATCACACAATCACTACAAGATTTTAAGTACTTTTTGGTGATCTTCTCAGCCTCATAATCTAGTATGATCCCTTTTGTCCTTTGTGAGGGATCAGTGGGAATTTCTTGCTGTGATTTTTACTGTTTCAATCGAATGACCTTCTGTTGTGTTTTACACTGTTCCTTCAAATTTTTTCCACTGTTCATTTCCAGCCACATATTTCAGTCTGTTTAGCCTGTTTAACTTGGTCCGTTCTCCTCTCAAACTCATGTCATTGGCTATTTCTATTTCTAGTTGTAGCTTGTCCTTTCTGTGATTCACTTTAAAACTTTATATTTCTTTAAACTGCACTTTATCACAATTTCCCGAAGGATCTCTGCAGGTGACATTACTCATTCACTAAGTTTCATTACACGGTCGCTCTGCGATAGTTATGTCCCTAGCCAATTGCACAATGTGTTTTTCAAAGAAACACTGAAAAAAATATATCCGAACTCCTCTTCCAATATCAATGTTGTCCGTGTGATTGTCCCAGATTATACAAATATTGACGCTTTCCAAAATTATCACAATGCCTTTGTTCACAATTCCAATTAGTTCCTGTGTAATGCAGTGATGAGCCATGAAATGCTGTTTGGTGGCTAAAACTCTTCTGCTGCTTGTGTCCTTGGCAAGTAGTCACCAGAATTTACATTTAGATTGACTCTACTTCATGATCTGAGGCCAAATGCTTTCTCTGTAATGCCTTTCTTACCCATTATTGTTAGTGTTACCCATTTTGCCTGAGTTTGCACAAGGTTGTGAACCACTGAATATTTTTGTCCACGCTGTATCCATGTCTCCCTGGTGTCTAAATCTCTTTTATCTCTGAGTCTTAAATCCATCTACCTTTTTGCAGCAACGTTGTGCATTCAATAAAAAACATAATGTACTCTCTTCCACAATTTTCTGTCACAAATCTATTCGCTGATGTACAATTTTAGTTAAACACTGTCCCATCCTGTTCCGTTCTGCTTGTCTTCAGACGCACTCCCATACTGTTCCGATGCTCCACGTTTTCTCTCTGGATTTGGAAAGCTCCTTTCACCTGAAGCCTTCCCCTGCATCCTCTCTGTCAGTTTAAAGCCCTGTCCATAAATCTCCCGACATGATTGGCCAGGACACTGATCCCAGCACATTTCCAGTGGGACTATGCTAATGGATTATTTATTAAATCAGGTTTGGGATGTGGGTGTCTCTGGCTGACCAGCCTTTCTTGCCCAGCCCTAGCTGACCTTGAACTGAGTTGCTTGCTAGTCTATTTCAGAGGGTCTTTAAGAGGCAACCACTTTGCTGTGGGGATGTCGTGCAGACCACGTCAGGATGGGCAGATGCCTTTCTCGAAAGGACAAGTGTTTGGGTTTTTTGTACATCAGCAATGGTCTCATACTTATTTGCGGATTGTTAATTACTATTTTTAAAATTATTGATTTAAAATTCCACCATTTTTGATGGTGGGAGTCCAACCTGCCTCCCTTGAACATTAGCTGAGGTTTGGGATACATGCTCTAGCGATAATACCACTCGGCCATCACTTCGCCTACTCACTGGTTGCTCATTCCTGACCGGTTATATCAGTGCATGATGAAGCAAAACATGTTGTTACAACACAATTGTGTGATCCTGATATCTGCCAGCATTCTGGTGATATCACTTAGTATCTCGCTCTTGCTCTGTCTCTCTCTCTCTCTCTCTCTCTCTCTCTATTGAAGCTACACCAGATCCTGAGCTAACAGAATTCTCTACTCCAGAGAGATGAGGCAGCACAGGCCAGAGATGAAGACTGGGATTTTCCAGGTCTCTGTGGTGGTACACAGTGCCATTTTTAATTGTCAATGTACCAATCTAATTTCCCATTCTGTCTATATGTCTGTCTCCTGTAGGTACTCAGGAAGGTTCAGACTCAATTACCTTCCCAGCTGCTGGGTGTCTCGTTCATCACCACATTGAAGACGGTTGTTCAGCCGAGAGACAAAGGGCAAGGCGATCTGGAGCTTTCAATAAGTCCTGCAGTGAGGTAAGATCACTCACAGTGCACAGAGCAGAGAGCAATGAGAGGGCTCCAAATATCGCCTAACAGGACATGACACAGATACAGTGCTGGATGGGGAGCACAGTTCACACATACCACACGCTCAATCACCACTCCTGCTGTAAGTTCTGTTGTACGAAGTGTCACTACTCTGCAACACTGTATCCATGGCATGGCTTATGCACCAGTGTCTTCAATAACTTGTAACTCCCATAACAGTTCCTATTTCTGTAACCTCCTCCTAGCCCGATTGTCCCTCCACATGTTTGAAATGTACTACATTCCAGACTACCATCACTAACGCTGTAACTTGCTTCAGTGTCCACAACATTCCTTATCTCGGTAGTCTCCTCCTCCAATAACTGGAGACAGAGCCATGTAGCACAGAAACTTTTCCTTCAACCCAACTAGTCCATGCTGACCAGTCCATGAACGAGTCGCGTTTCCCTGCATTTGACCCATATCCCTTCAAACTTCTCCTCCCCCCAAATTGAACATTTCTCTCCCACTTCCCCTGGAAGCTCATTCCATAACTGCACCATCCTCTGTGTAGAAACTTTTCTCCTAAAATCGCTTTTAAGTCTTTCCTCTCCCATCTCATATTTTTGCTCACTAGAACACAGAACATGACAGCACATTACAGGCCCTTCGGCCTTCGATTTTGCACCAACGTGTGGAACCAATCTGAAGCCCAAGTAGCCAACACTATTCCAATTCTTATTCAGATGCCTATCCAATGACCGTTTAAATGCCCTTAAAGTTGGCGAGTCTACCATTGTTGCAGGCAATGCATTCCATGCCCCAACTAATCTGAGTAAAAAACCTACCTCTGGCATCTGTCCCATATCTATATATTAATATTAATATCTACCTCAATTTAAAGCTATCTCCCCTCTTGGTAGGCATCGCCATCCAAGAGAAAAGGCTCTCACTGTCCAACCCATCTCACCTGCTGATTATCCTATATATCCAATTAATTGACCTCAAACACATTCTTTTGAACAAAAACAGCTTAAAGACCCTCAGCCTTGCCTCATAAGACCTTCCCTCCATACAGGGTAACTTCCTCGTAAATCTCATCTGAATCATTTCTAAAGCTTACACATCCGTCCTGTAATGCAGTGACCTGAACAAATGTGGCCACACCCAGAATTTTGTATAGCTGCAGCATGATCTAATGGTTCTGAAACTCAATCCCTCTACCAAGACAAGCTCCCACACTGAATGGCTTCTTAAGAAACCCATAAACCTGGGTGGAAACTTCCAAGGATCTCTGTACATGGACAAAGAGATCTCTCTGTTCATCTACACTACCAACAATCTTACCATTATCCCATAAACCTGTGTTCCTGTTACTCCCTCCAGAGTGAATCGCCTCACACCTTTCCACATTAAATTCCATTTGCGAACTTTCAGTCAAGCTGTGCAGCTTATCTAAACTTTTCTGTAACCTACAACATCCTTCGTCACTATCCACAACTCTACCAAACTTGGGGTCTTCTGCAAATTTACTAACCCATCCTTCAATGCCCTCATTCAGGTCATTTATATAATTGACAGCAACAGTGGACCCAAACACATCCTGGCAGTACCCACAAGTAACTGAACTCCAGGATTGATATTTCCCATCAACCACTACCCTCTGCCTTCTTTCAGTGAGGCAATTTCTGATCCAAACTACAAAATCACCCACAATCCCATGCCTCCGTATTATCGGCAATTGTCTACAACGGGGACTTTTAACAAACGCCTTACTGAAATACAGATATACCATATCAACTGCTTTACTCTCATCCATCTCTTTGTTCACATTCTTAAAGAACTCAGTAAGGTTTGTGAGGGCATGACCTACCCTTCACAAAACCGTTTTGACTATCCCTAATCAACTAACTCATCTCCAGATGATTATAAATCCTATCCCCTACAAGCCTTTCCAACACCTTACCCAGAATCAAAGTAAGGCTCACAGGTCTATAACTACCAGGATTGTCTCCACTCCCCTGCTTGGGGTGGCACGATAGCACAGTGGTTAGCACTGCTCCTCACAGCGCCACAGACCCGGCTTCAATTATTGCCTCAGCCAACTGTCTGTGTGGAGTTTGCACATTCTCTCCGTGTCTCTGTGGGTTTCCTCCGGGTGTTCCGGTTTCCTCCCACAGTCCAAAAAGTGCAGGTTAGGTGAATTGGCCATGCTAAATTGCCCGTAGTGTTAGGTGAAGGGGTAAATGTATATAAACATGTTTATATAAATGTCTGTAGGTTCACCCCTCTGTCTCCAACGCTCCAGGAAAAATATCTCCAGCCGATTCAGCAACAACCCTGGAAACATCTTATTAATCTTTTCTAAACCCTTTCAAGTTTCACAACATCCTTCTGACAGCAGGGAGACTAGAATTGCACAGAGTACTCCAATTGTGTTGCAACGTAGTAATCTGAGTTCCCCAGTCTTGGTGCACAGTAAGTCCTGGAATGACCAATTTGTTTAGGATCTTAGTCATATCCAGAATTCATGCACATCGACGGCGTCATTGATCTTTAAGGGCTCCTACTTTGTCTCGAGTTAGTCGTTTACTCCTATTGTATCTATATTATCTAAAATCAGTTTTGGATTGTACTCATCCTTCTTTGCCGAGGCGATTTCATGTCCCCTTTCTATATTCCTGATTTCCATCCTACAGCCCCTGTGATCCTCAGGGATTCCCTTGGTCCAGCTGGCTATACCTGACATGTGCCCCCTTTTCCTTGACCAGACCCTCAATGGACAGCCAGTGTTTCCGAATGCTGTCAGCATTAACCTGCACAAAAACAGGAACATGCTGGCGCTGATCGCTCAATTTAACTCACTATTAAAATATTCTCACTTGCCAGAATTCCCTTTCCCTGCAAATAGACTCCACAGTCACCTTTTGAAATTCCTGGCTGATACGATCAAGATTGGTGTGGCCCCATTTTATAACTTGAACCTATGGACCAGGTTTGTCCTTTTCCATCGCTGTTTTCAAACTAATAGAACTGTGGTCAGTTTGGCAAAATGCTTTCCCACTAACACCTCAGTCCCTTTCCCGACCTTGTTTCACAAAGGGAGGTCAGATTTTGCCCAATTCTGTTTTCAGGCCATTTATATATTGATTGCAAGTTTACTGGAAATCAATTACCAAATTCCTCCCTTGCAAACGCTGGAAAGTTTAAAAAAAAATCTATCATAACAGCCCTCTTATTATGATTGACATTTGAGATCTGCCGACATATTTCTTCCTCAGTTTGCCACTTGTTATTAGGGATTAGTAGGACAATCAAATCGAAGTGATGACCCATTCTTATTTCTCAGTTCCACTAACATAGCTTCACTGGGTGATCCCACAGAAATATCCTCTCTAAATACTGCTGGGATGATTCATGCAATCAGAACCCACCACCACACATCCTCTCTTGCCTCCCCTTCGATGCTTCCTGCAGTTCCTCTACATTGAAACAATGAGCCGCCAATCCTGCCCCTCCCTCAGCTGTGTTTCTGTAATAACTATAATCTCCCAGTCCCATGTTCAAATCCATGTCCTGAGTTCATCTTCCTTAGCTGTCAGGCCCCTTGCATTGAAATTAATGCAGTTTAATCATCAGTTTTCCCCCATTCCCTGCTATGTTCTTTCCTGCCTTATCTCTTGAAATGGCCCTCTTTAACTTGTGTACCAGCCTCAATCTTCTTTCTGACCCTTCAACTGTTTAAGATACATCACCCTGCCAGATTAGATTATATCCTCTCAAGCAGCTCCAGCAATTCGTCCCACAAGGATATGGGTCCCCCTCCTGCTCCCAGTTCAGGTGCCTTCCCCACCCGGTCCACATGTGCTGACACCTTCAGAGATCTTTGGATTGTCCACTCAGGTCCCTGTGTTCCTCACCACTCCGCAAGGTCCAAGCATTCATTATGTCTGTCCTTCGCTTACTCGTACCTCCCACAGGGTATGACCTCACATTGATCAGAACTAAATTCGGCTCAGATTATCATCTGATCGTCATCAGACTGTAGCCTGAGACCATCCTCCTCACTCTGAACAACATCTTCACCTTTCATGTCATCTGCAAACCGACTAATGATACCTTCTGCTTTCACATCGAAGTTATTATTCCCCAGAATAACCAGCGATCGTTCCTGCAGAGATCCCTGTGGTACACCCACTGGTGAAACAATTTCAAACATGAAAAAGATTATCCACCAATTTTGTATCCAATTTGCCAACTTGCCTTGGATCCCATGGGCTCTTTCCTTTTGATCCTTGCATTTGCAAATGTTGATTCATCCTCAGAGTGCCACATGCCCCAGTGAGGATAGACATAGAACGATAGGCCGGGGGGTGGATGTATGCCTGAGGAGCTGTTGGAGAGGGCAGGATTTTCAGTTCTTGGATCATTAGGATCTCTTCTGGGGTAGAAGTGATCTGTATGGGGGATGGGGGGTGGGGGGGGGGGATGGGTTCGACTTGAACCAGAGGGGCGCCAGTATCTCTGCGGGAAGATTTGCTTGTGTTACCCTGGAAGCTTTAAACTAGTTTGGCAGGAGGTTGGGACTCTGACTAAGAGAGGGAACATCGAAAAGTCAGGGGAAAATACATTAGCCATTGAGAGCAAGTTTCGTATTCAGGATATCCAGGGGAACAGACGAGGGAGGGAAAAGACTTCTGGTTTAAAGGGCATTTATTTCAATGCATGAGGCCTGGCTGGTAAGGCAGATGAGCTCAGAGCATGAATTAGCTCGGGGGACTGGGATATTATAGCCATAACCGAAATATGGCTGAGAGAAGGGCAGGACTGGCAGCTCAGTGTTCCACGATACAGAAGCTACAGGCGGGACAGAAGGACAAGTAAGTGAGGAGGGGGAGTTGTCCTTTTGATAAGGGAGGACATAACAACAGTGATTAGAAAGGATACTCTTAAAGAGTCAATAAATGAGGCCACATGTTTAGAACTTAGAAACAAAACAGGGGTGGTCACTCTGCTGGGACTGTATTATTGACCCCGAAATAGCCGGCAAGTACTAGAGGAGCAGATGTGTAGAGAGATTGGAGATACCTGTCGGAATAATAGAGTAGTATTGGTTGGTGACTTTAATTTTCCCAGTATTGACTGGACCACTCAGAGAGTAAAAGGCCCATACTGAGTGCAATTTGTCAATTGTGTCCAAGAATGTTTCCTAAATCAAGATTCAACTATAACGAGGCCCAACTCTACTCAGGCGGGTGCAACACTGGACTTCCCCCCAGAAAATGTGGTCGGGCAAGTGACTGAAGTATCAGTCAGAGAGCACTTTGGGTCCAGTGACCACAACTATCTTAGTTTTAGCATAATTATGGGCAAAGATCAGACAGGTCCACAGATTAAGGTGTGAACCTGGAACAGGGACAGGTTTGGGGCCATTAGGCAGAATCGAGCAGAGGTCGATTGGGTGAATTAAAAATAACACAAAACCAGGTTATAATCCAACAGGTTTTTCTCACAGTACCAGGTTTCAAAGTGCAGGTGATCATCCTAAAAGGTGAAAAGTTAAACTAAATGTGTTTGATATTACATTCCATGACACTGCAATCCTGTTGCTATAAATTCTGTGCCTTATTATTGTGCTCCACAACCACCTGATGAAGCAGCGAACCAAAACCAATCGCTCCTAAATAAACCTGCTGGACTGGAAGCTGGTGCTGTGTGATTTTTAACTTTGCCCATCCCAGTCACCACAGGCTCCTCCACATCATGCTCCCATCAACTGGGTGAGTCTGTTTGAAGGAAAAGGAATGACTGGCAAATGGGAGCCTTTTAAAAGTGCGATATTAAGAAGCCAGGTCAAATTTGTCCCTGTCAGAGTGAAGGGAAAAGCTGGCAGCTTTAGGGATTCGTGGCTTATGAGGGATATTGAAGTTCTGGTCTGGAATATGAAGATGGTATACGTTGGATTTAAGCTTTCCGAATCTACCTTACCTAGCTCACCAGACTGATTGACACAATCAATCTGTGAAGACCCTACAACCCTCTCAGGTCCCTGCAGCATTGCGATCTGTAGAACCCGCTCCAATGCCTGTGACTCATCCAAACCAGTTCCTATAAGATTCCCTATCTGTGTGACATCCAACCATCGCCAGCACCCACCCTATCAATACAAGCTCCTCCAGTCTCTCTATCTATCCACCCATCTCTATAACCTTCTCCAGCTCTTACACCCCTATCTGTGTAAACTGCACCCTCCCCTACAACCTTTCCCACTTTGACCAAACTGTAGGAGGTTACTAATGCTCCCTTATCTGTGAAACTGTCTCTAACCAAAGTTGCCCTTGTTATCTCCTGGAAAATCTGTCCGATTCCACATCCTCCATGTCTAAATAACCTGCAGAACCTAAGCGTTCCTGTATCTATAAACATCTACTGTCATTACTACCCTCCATAAGTCTGTATGTTCTTCCCATCTATACAACCGTTTTTATCTCTGTCATCTGCTCCGTTCCCTAAACAACCCCTTCCTGTGTAAACCTCCCCAACCTAACAACATCCTTATCCCTGTAAAGTACACCATCCTCCCAACGTCACCATCTCAGTGAAACCCCTGTAGGCCCTCCAGCTCTCCAAATTTCTGTAACCTCCTGAGGCTCTATGGCCTCCCCTTCCTGTGAAACCATCCCCAGTCCCCAAAAGCCTCCCAGTCTGGGTCATCTGCTCCAGCTCAGAATATCGCTGTCTTTGTAAGCTCCAACACTCCTGGTAACCCTTCCTATTTGTGTCTCTTCATTCAGATTCCATCCTCTCCAGCTTTCCGAAACCTCTTCCTGCCATCATAACCCTCCCTATTTAGAACATGGAACAGTACAGCACTGTGCAGGCCCTTCAGCCCGCGATGTTGTGTTGATATTTTACCCTACTCTAACCTGTGAAGGTTTTCTGCAGACTCCTGCAGTCTTAAACCCGGCCTATTTGGTAAATTCCTCCAGTCCCGACAACACTCAAGTGCCTACAAGTGGCTTCTTCAAGTCCCTACAATCCTCCCTAGCGCTGTGACCTCATTTATGAGCATCAATTCTCAAAATTACCGAAGCCTATTTTGGTCACTGCAATGTTGCTAATATCTGCAAAACGTGCCAGTCCTGATATCTCAATCTTTCTCCATAACATCCACCTTGTTCCAGTGCCTTTCTGGGGAACACTTCAGAGAATGGGAGATTTGTAGAGTTCGGTTTATGTACAGAGGTAAGAAGGGCTGCTGAACCTGGAGGGTGGTACTAATGTAGGAAGGGACTTGGATCCTGCAGGAGGTTAGATGGAGCGGGATTTATAGGACCTGGAGGGTGGGTCTGAGAACGTGTTGTGAAACCAGAAGGATGTTACAATTTGAACCACAGATCTTTTTTGACTGGACCATTGGACTGATCTTGATCCTAATTCTGGACATCTTTACCAGAATGGGTGAGCACAGCTTCAGGTTCCCAGGTTGGGAGATGTGAGTTCAGATGTGAATCTATTTGCCCATTCTGTCTGTGTGCCTGACACTGACCTGGTGCTGCTCTGGTAGAAAGCAATCTCCGTGCAACTGATAACCTCCCAGATCTACAGGACTGACCAGGGCTCACCTCATCAAAGACTTCGTTTGGAATTTTCTGTATTTTAATATTTTTTAAGTGGCAGTTACGTGAGATGCAGTAATCGTGGAGTTTCCATTTTGAGAGAATTAAGCTTTTATCGTTGACCCTGACCCATGCAGTGGAGTTTTGTGGATTTTCTTGTTATCTGCAAACTGTCACTCAGAGGATTGTATAAGCAGGGAATCTGAGTGCACGTGGTCTTTGCTTGGAAGAGTTTGAATTTACCAGTTAATGTCGGCTAGGACACAGTGTTCCTGGAGAATGTATAACTGTGTAAATACCACACCGACTGGTTCAGGTGTGAGTGCACTGGGCCCTGAGCACCAGGATCTGGGAACACTCATGCTGTTTGTATGTGGGGCTTGGCACCAGACTAGGTGAGAGAAGCTCCCTGAGTAAATGACAGGTACGGAGCTTGGGATCCTCCTGCTGTGTTTGACCTTGTGCCATATCGTTATCTCCCTCTCATGAGTGAGCGTGACATGTTCTCCTGTCCTGACAGTGTCCACTCCCTGTAAACCCTTCCAGCTGTTGAACATCTCCCTTCTCTCTCACTCCCTCCATCGCTTCTAACGTGGCCTTCGTCTCGTATCTCCTGCAGTCCCAACGGACCTTGCTCTTTGTCATTGCATTGCATTGCTTTGAGCTGTGTGGGAACAAACCTGGAGTAGGTCTGAACCAGTGAGAGAAAGATAACACCCCTTTCTCCACTTGTGTCAAACAGACCACTTGTTTGTGTCTCTCCCATAAGAGGAAGGAACCATCCTTTCAGCATCCACCCTGTCCATTTCCCTGAGGATCTGTACATTTTAATGAGGACAACTGTATTCCTGATGACCCTCAGTGACACAGCACCAAAATGACATGTTTACATTCCTATATTCTCTGCAACAACTTCCATTTGCTCTGTCCCTCCCTTATTCTGAAACCTTCCCCGAGCTGGACAGTGCTCCAAACCACTAATTACTGAGAAGGCACCACCCTCCCTATCTCTGGAAACTACTTACACTCCTACAATCCTCCTTGTGTGTGTGTGAACCCCTCCAGCTTCTCCAGTCCTTCCAAATTATTGCATCGCCTACAGACCTCACCATCTCTGTATCTTCCAGTTGCTACATTTCTCCATGCCTCTGCAAACTGCTCCAGCCACTCCAAATCTGCCAATCTCTGCAAATTCCTGCAGTTCCACAAAACATCCCTCTATGTGGAACTTCCACCAGAGACCACTATCCTCCATATCTCTGTAATCCCTGCTGATCCCTCTATCTCTGTTCCCAGCTTCAGTCCCGACAATGCTACATCCATGTTCAACTTCACCAAGTCCCTGTAATCCCCCTGTGGAATCACCAGCAGACCTTGTAACTCTCTCATGATCTCTGACTGCCTGCAGTAATCTTAAACGTCTGCAATTCGATAACATCTCCAGTCTCCGTGCCCCTGCCGATCATGGTGAGCTACTCCAAACCCCTCAAAATTTCCTGCCTGTGATTATCATCAAGTTGATGCAACTCTTTTCATATCTGTAGTGGAAAATGTGTTGCTGGAAAAGCGCAGCAGGTCAGGCAGCATCCAGGGAACAGGAGAATCGACGTTTCGGGCATAAGCCCTTCTTCAGGAATCCCTTTCCTGAAGAAGGGCTTATGCCCGAAACGTCGATTCTCCTGTTCCCTGGATGCTGCCTGACCTGCTGCGCTTTTCCAGCAACACATTTTCGGCTCTGATCTCCAGCATCTGCAGACCTCACTTTCTCCTCATATCTGTAGTGCCCTGCAGACTCTACAATCCTCTCCGTTTTCGTGAATTCTGCCTATCACTAGTACTGTCCCTATCTGTGTAAATGCCTCCAGTTACTAGAACCCCTTTATTGTGTAGCCTCCAACAGACCCTAAAGCCATCGCTATATGTGTAACCTCCTTCAGGTCTATATCCTCCAACTTGCTGAAACCTGTTCTCAGCATTGCAACCGCCATTATTTCTTAAAATTGTTTAGTCTCTAAATCTATCCCTATCAGTGTGATCTCCTCCACTGTGAACAACACTCCGGGTCTATGCAATGGGCGATGCGTGGTTTTATAAAAGGGGAATATTTCTAAATCTCTTGGATTCTATGTTTTGGTGTGACCATAAATGGCAGAATAGATAAGGATGGGGGAAGCTAGTAGCGGTCGAGGCATATTTGAAATTTCGGAAGCATTTTGACATGTTTCAACAAGGGCTAAAGATTAGCTCGGGAGAGAATAGGGCCCCTGAAAGGTCAATGAGTCTGTCTGTGTGGAATCTCACTGCTGATGGGTGAGATCCGAAACAAATATTTTGCGTTCGGATTTACTGTGGAGAAAGATATGGAAGCTCGGGAACTTGGGAAAATACGTAGTGATGTCAGGAACAGAGTTTACATTTGAGAACAAGAGGTATTGGATGACTTAAAATCAAAAAGGTTGATAAAACCTTGGGGACATGATCAGATGTATCTCAGCGCCTTGCGAGAAGCTAGGGAGGAAATTACAAGGCCCCTCGCAGAGATATTTGTATCATCGACAGCACGACAGACCAGTGAGACCGATGGCAGCGGTGGGTAAGTTTTTGGCAGAGATTCTGAGAGATAGGATCATCATGCATTTGGAAAGGCAATGGCGGATTAGCGATAATCAGCACGGCTTTGTGCACAGGAAAACATGTCTCACCATCGGGATTGAGTGTTTGTGGAGGTAGATAGACCAAGGCAGAGCAGTAGGTGATGTCTCCATGAACTTTAGCAAGGCCTTTGACAAGGTTCTGCCTGGCAGATTGGTTAGTAAGTTTAGATCACACATAACCAGGGAGCACTCACCAACTGGATACAAAACAGGATTGACGGTAAGAGACAGAGTGTGCTCGTAGAGGGTTACTGCTCAAACTGCAGGCCTGTAACCAACGGTGTGCCATGGGGTTCGGTGCTGGGTCACTGTTTTGCATCATTGATATAAACGGTTTGGATGATAGTACAGGAGCCATGGTTAGCACGTTTGTGAGTGAGACTGAAATTGGTGGTAACGCGGACAGTGAAGAAGGTTATCTGAGAGTTTAGAAATAGCAGGTGGAGAAATGCACAGTGTTGCATTCTGGTAAAGCAAACCAGGCTGGACTTGTACAGTTAATGTTCGGGCCCTGGGTAGTGTTGTCAATCAGAGAACTCGGGAACAGGTACACAGTTCTTTGAAAGTGGTGTCCCAGGTAGACAGGCTGGTGAAGCAGGCCTTTGGGATGGTTAGCTTCATTGTGCAGAGCATTGAGAGTAGGAGTTGGGATGTCATGGTTAGCCTGTACAAGACATTGGTGAGGCCATCATAAAGCATTGTTGATCTACCCGAACAAAGCCCTTCAGAATCTTGGACTTTGCATTCAATTTCTCTCATTTTTCTAAACGTCAATGGGTTCAACCTCAATCTACTCCACCTCATATTGGAAAATTTATCCATTCCCAGGATCAACAGAGTGACCCTTCCCTGACCTGCCTCCAATAGAAGAATATCTTTCTTTCGGGCATTCACACTGTTCACAGTATTCTGCGTGTGGTCTGACTGATATCTTGTATAGTTTTAGCAAGACCTTCCTAATTTTAGACTCCATTCCCTTTGTAATGAATGGCAGCATTTGATTTGCCTTCTCTATTACCTGCTGACACAGTAAGCTAACTTTTTCAGATTTGATAAACAAGAAATCGCATAACGCTTTCTGCTGTCAGTCTGAAACCAAATAGTATTTGCCTGACACTAAGTCAGGAGTATGCTGAAATACGTTGGAATGATATGTTAATAAACAGTAATTGGACCCTTAGAAACACATTTTATAAAAGAAAATAAGTTTTTGAACCTGTTGAATTTTAATTATTGGTGTGAATATAAATGGCAGTACAGATAATGATGTAGGAAGGGCGTGTTATTACGGGATATACGTTCTATTTGAATTTTCAGAAGCCTTTACATCAGGTCACGTATGTGTGGAACCAGGGGAGATGGGTTAGATCTTCAACAAAAGAAATCTTGTCAGTATTCACTGTGGAGAAAGACATGGAAGCTCGGGAGCTTAGGGAAATAAATAGTGATGTCTTGGAAAGAATCCTCACCAGAGAAGATAAAGTGCTGGAATCTTAAAACAAATAAAGGTAGATCAATCCTCAGTAGCTCATTAGGAAGCTAGGGAAGAGATTGCAGTGTCCCTTACAGAGATATTTATATTATCAACAGACACAGTGAGATGTTGGAAGACTGGAGGGCGGCTTATGCTGTTCCATCGCTTAAGGACTGTAGGGAAAAGCCAGGAGAAATGCACAGTGTTGCATTCTGGTAAAGCAAACCAGGCTGGACTTGTACAGTTAATGTTCGGGCCCTGGGTAGTGTTGTCAATCAGAGAACTCGGGAACAGGTACACAGTTCTTTGAAAGTGGTGTCCCAGGTAGACAGGCTGGTGAAGCAGGCCTTTGGGATGGTTAGCTTCATTGTGCAGAGCATTGAGAGTAGGAGTTGGGATGTCATGGTTAGCCTGTACAAGACATTGGTGAGGCCATCATAAAGCATTGTTGATCTACCCGAACAAAGCCCTTCAGAATCTTGGACTTTGCATTCAATTTCTCTCATTTTTCTAAACGTCAATGGGTTCAACCTCAATCTACTCCACCTCATATTGGAAAATTTATCCATTCCAGGATCAACAGAGTGACCCTTCCCTGACCTGCCTCCAATAGAAGAATATCTTTCTTTCGGGCATTCACACTGTTCACAGTATTCTGCGTATGGTCTGACTGATATCTTGTATAGTTTTAGCAAGACCTTCCTAGTTTTAGACTCCATTCCCTTTGTAATGAATGGCAGCATTTGATTTGCCTTCTCTATTACCTGCTGACACAGTAAGCTAACTTTTTCAGATTTGATAAACAAGAAATCCCATAACGCTTTCTGCTGTCAGTCTGAAACCAAATAGTATTTGCCTGACACTAAATCAGGAGTATGCTGAAATACGTTGGAATGATATGTTAATAAACAGTAATTGGACCCTTAGAAACACATTTTATAAACGAAAATAAGTTTTTGAACCTATTGAATTTTAATTATTGGTGTGAATATAAATGGCAGTATAGATAATGATGTAGGAAGGGCGTGTTATTACGGGATATACGTTCTATTTGAATTTTCAGAAGCCTTTACATCAGGTCACGTATGTGTGGAACCAGGGGAGATGGGTTAGATCTTAAACAAAAGAAATCTTGTCAGTATTCACTGTGGAGAAAGACATGGAAGCTCGGGAGCTTAGGGAAATAAATAGTGATGTCTTGGAAAGAATCCTCACCAGAGAAGATAAAGTGCTGGAATCTTAAAACAAATAAAGGTAGATCAATCCTCAGTAGCTCATTAGGAAGCTAGGGAAGAGATTGCAGTGTCCCTTACAGAGATATTTATATTATCAACAGACACAGTGAGATGTTGGAAGACTGGAGGGCGGCTTATGCTGTTCCATCGCTTAAGGACTGTAGGGAAAAGCCAGGAAATTACAGCCCAGTGAGCCCTGTGATGGGGAAGTTGTTGGAGGAGATTCTGAGAGAAAGGAGCTGCGTATATTTTGAAAGGCTTATTACAGATAGTCAGCATGGCTTTGTGAGTGGATAACCGTGTTTCACAAACCAGATTAACTCTTCGAGGGGATGGCAGAGCAGTGAACATTGTCCACATGGACTTTAGTGAAGCATTTAACACGTTTCTTTTAGATTAGATTAGATTTCTTTACAGTGTGGAAACAGGCCCTTCGGCCCAACAAGTCCACACCGACCCGCCGAAGCGTAACCCACCCATACCCCTACATTTACCCCTTACCTAACACTACGGGCAATTTAGCATGGCCAATTCACCTGACCTGCACATCTTTGGACTGTGGGAGGAAACCGGAGCACCCGGAGGAAACCCACGCAGAACGGGGAGAACGTGCAAATTCCACACAGTCAGTCGCATGAGACGGGAATTGAACCCGGGTCTCTGGCGCTGCGAGGCAGCAGTGCTAACCACTGTGCCACCGTGCCGCCCACACCGTTTCGAAGGGATGTAGAACATCTAGTCAAGAGGAAGAAGGAAGCTTACTTAAGGTTGAGGAAGAAAGAATAAGACACGGCTTTTAAGAAGCAGCAAGGTGGTTCAGTGGTTAGCACTGCTGCCTCATAACACCAGGCACCCGATTTTGATTCCAGCCCCTGGTGACTGTCTGTGTGGAGTTTGCACATTCTCCCCGTGTCTGCATGGGTTTCCTCCAGGTGCTCCAGTTTCCACCCACAATCCAATGGTGTGAATGTTAGATGAATCAGTAATGCTATATTACCATAGTGTTCAGGGATGTGTAGGTTTGGCGCATTAGTCGGGGCAAATGTAGAGTGATAGGGTAGAGAATTGTTCTGGTGGGATACCCTTCAGAGGGTCGGTATGGGTTTGTTGGGCCAAATGGCCTGTTTCCACACTCTGGGGACTCTTGAAGGTTGCCAGAAAGGAACTGAAGAATGGACTTAATACAGCAAGAAGGGGGGCATGGAAAAGCTTTGTTGGGAAGGATTAAGGAAAACCGTAAGGCATTCTGCACTTCTGTGAGGAACAAGAGGATGGCCAGAGTGAGGTTAGGGTCGGTCAGGGATAAAAGAGGTAATTTGTGCCTGGAGCTGGAGGCGGTAGGGGAGGTCCTTAATGAATACTATGACTCAGGATTCACTCCTGAGAGGCGCATTGTCATTGATGAGGACAGCGTGAAAAGGACTAATATATGTGAACAGGCTGATGTTAAGAAGGAGGATGTGCTGAGAATTTTGTACAACATAATGTCAGATACATCTCTTGTACCAGACAGGACATACCCAAAGTTATACACGAAGCGAGGGAAGAGATTGTTGCACTTTTTGCGTAGCCTTTGCACACTCACGGTCTAGTGGAGTCCAGAAGATTGGAGGGGGCAAATGTTATTCTCCTATCCGATAAAGAGAATAGGGTTAATCGTGGGAATTACAGACCAGTTAGTCATATGTCTGTGGTGTGCAGATTATTAGAGATGACTCTGTGAGACAGGATTTATAATTCCTTGGAAAACCTATAGCTTGATTAGAGATAGTAAGCCTGGCTTTGTAAGGCCAGGTCATACCTCAAATCTCATTGAATCCTTTGAGAATGTGACAAAACATGTTTATAGCTTATTCAGAAAGTGTGGAAGCATGGGATAAAGGGAAACCTGGCTGTCTGGATACAGAACCCCTGGCTCATGAAAGGCAGAAGGTGATGACGGATGGAAAGCCCTTAGCCTGTTGTGCAGGAATTACTTGAATGTGGGATTGGAAGAGTGAGTTAGTAACTTTGTCAATGTCATGAAGGTTGGTGGAGTGGTGAATAGTGTGGAGGGCTGTTGTAGGTTGCAACGGGACATTGATATGGTGTCGAGCTGGGCTGAGAAGTGGCAGATGGAGTTCAATCTGGAAAAATGTGAAGTGATCGAATGCAGATTAGTGTCCAAGGCAGGATATTTAGCAGTGTGGATGAACCGAGAGACTTTGGGGTAGACGTCCAGAGAGCCCTCAGAGTTGCCACGCAAGTTTATAGGGTTGTGAAAGCGGAAGATGTTGAGTTGGCTTGCATTAGCTGTGGGATTGAGTTTTAAAGCGGTGAGGTCATGCTGCAGCTCTATAGAGCCCTCATTAGACCCCACTTGGGATATTGTGTTCAGTGCTGGTCCCTTCATTACAGGAAGGATGTGGAAGCTTTAGAGAGGGGAAAGAGGGGATTTACCAGGATGCTGCCTGTACTGGAGATCATGTCGTATGAAGAAAGGTTAAGGTAGCTACGGCGTTTTTTCATTGGAGTGAAGAAGGGTGAGGCGCGACTTGGCAGAGGTGAACAAGATGGTGAGAGGCACAGAGAGAGTGAGTAGTCAGAGAATTTTTTTCCTGTGGCAGAAATGGCTATTAGGGGTGTAATTTTAAGGCGACTGGAGGATGGTTAAGGGGAGATTTCAGAGGTAGGTTCTTTGAACAGAGAGTGATGGTGGGTGCAATGCACTGCCAGCTGTGGTAGTAAAATTAGATACATTAGGGACATTTAGTTGACTCTTCGATAGGCACATGGATGATAGTAAAATGAAGAGTATGTAGGTTAGTTTGATCTTCCAGTCATAGAGTCATAGAGATGTACAGCATGGAAATGGACCCTTCGGTCCAACCCGACCATGCCGACCAGATATCCCAACCTAATCTAGTCCCACCTTCCAGCGTCCAGCCCAAATCCCTCCAAACCCTATCTGTTCAGACACCCATCCAAATGCCTCTTAAATGTTGTAATTGTACCAGCCTCCACCACATCCTCTGGCAGCTCATTCCAGACACGTACCACCCTCTACGTGAATCAGTTGCTCTTTAGGTCTCTTTTATATCTTTCCCCTCTCACCCTAAACGTATGCCCTCTAGTTCTGGACTCCCCGACCCCAAGGAAAAGAATTTGTCTATTTACCCTATCCATGCCCCTCATAATTTTGTAAACCTCTATAAGGTCACCCCTCAGCCTCCAATGCTGCAGGGAAAACAGCCCCAGCCTGTTCAGTCTCCCTCTAGATCAGATTCTCCAACCCTGGCAACATCCTTGTAAATCTTTTCTGAACCCTTCCAAGTTTCACAACATCTTTCCGATAGGAAGGCAACCAGAATTGCACGCAATATTTCAACAGTGGCCTAACCAATGTCCAGTACAGCCGCAACATGACCTCCCAACTCCTGTACTCAATACTCTGACCAATAAGGGAAAGCATACCAAACGTCTTCTTCACTATCCTATCTACCTGCGACTCTACTTTCAAGGAACTATGAACCTGCTTTCCGAAGTCTCTTTGTTCAGCAATACTCCCTAGGACATTACCATTAAGTGTATAAGTCCTGCTAAGATTTGCTTTCCCAAAATGCAGCACCTCGCATTTATCTGAATTAAACTCCATCTGCCACTTCTCAGCCCATTGGTCCATCTGGTCCAGATCCTGTTGTAATCTGAGGTAACCATCTTCGCTGTCCAATACACTGCCAATTTTGGTGTCATCTGCAAACATACGAACTGTACCTCTTATGCTCGCATTGAAATCATTTATGTAAATGACAAAAAGTAGAGGGCCCTGCACTGATCCGTATGGCATTCCATTGGTCACAGGCCTCCAGTCTGAAAAACAACCCTCCACCACCACCCTCTGTCTTCTACCTTTGAGCCAGTTCTGTATCCAAATGGCTACTTCTCCCTGTATTCCATGCGATCTAACCTTGCTATTCAGTCTCCCATGGGGAACCTTGTCGAACGCATTACGGAAGTCCATATGAATCACATCTACTGCTCTGCCCTCGTCAATCTTCTTTGTTACTTCTTCAAATAACTCAATCAAATTTGAGAGACATGAGTTCCCACACACAAAGCCATGTTTATTATTCCGAATCAGTGTTTGCCTTTCCAAAGGCATGTACATCCTGTCCCTCAGGATTCCCTCCAACAACTTTCCCACCACCGAGGTCAGGCTCACCGGTCTATAGTTCCCTGGCTTGTCTTTGCCGCCCTTCTTAAACGGTGGCACCACGTTTGCCAACCTCCAGTCTTCCGGCACCTCACCTGTGACTATCGATGGTACAAATATCTCAGCAAGAGGCCCAGCAATCACTTCTCGAGCTTCCAATAGAGTTCTCGGGTACACCTGATCAGGTCCTGGGGATTTATCCACCTTTAAGTGTTTCAAGACATCCAGCACTTCCTCCTCTGTAATCTGGACATTTTGCAAGAAGTCACCATCTATTTCCCTACAGTCTGTATCTTCCATATCCTTTCCCACAGTGAATACTGATGCAAAATATTCAATTAGTATTTCCCCCATTTTCTATGGCTCCACACAAAGGCCGCCTTGCTGACCTTTGAGCGGTCCTATTCTCTCCCTAGTTACCCTTTTGTCCTTAATATATTTGTAAAACCCCTTTGGATTCTTCTTAATTCTATTTACCAAAGCTATCTCATGTTCCTGTTTTGCCCTCCTGATTTCCCTCTTAAGTATACTCCTACTTTCTTTATACTCTAAGGATTCACTCGATCTGTCCTGTCTGTACCTGACATATGCTTCCTTCTTTTTCTGAACCAAACCCTCAATTTCTTTAGTCAGCCAGCATTCCCTATACCTACCAGCCTTCCCTTTCACCCTGACAGGAATATATTTTCTCTGGATTCTTGTTATCTCACTTCTGAAAGCTTCCCATTTTCCAACCATCCCTTTACTTGTGAACATTTGCCTCCATCAGCTTTTGAAAGTTCTTGCTGAATACTGTCAAAATTGGCCTTTCTCCAATTTAGAACTTCAACTTTTAGAGCTGGTCTATCTTTTTCCATCACGATTTTAAAACGAATAGAATTCTGATCGCTGGTCGCAAAGTGCTCCCCCACTGACAGCTCAGTCACCTGCCTTGCATTATTTCCCAAGAGTAGGTAAAGTTTTTCCACTTCTCTAGTAGGTGCATCCACATACTGAGTCAGAAAGTTGTCTTGTACACACTTAAGAAATTCATCTCCGTCTAAACCTTTAACATTATGGCAGTCCCAGTCGATGTTTGGAAAGTTAAAATCCCCGATCATAACTACCCTATTATTCTTACAGATAGCTGAGATCTCCTTACAAGTTTGTTTCTCAATTTCCCTCTGACTATTGGGGGTCTATAATACAATTCTAATAAGGTGATCATCCCTTTCTTATTTCTCAGTTCCACCCAACTATCTTCCCTGGATGTATTTCCGAGAATATCCTCCATCAGCACAGCTGTAATGCTATCCCTTATCAAAAATGCTACTCCCCCTCCTCTTTTGCCTCCCTTTCTATCCTTCCTGTAGCATATGTATCCTGGAACATCAAGCTGCCAGTCCTGTCCATTCCTGAGCCATGTTTCTGTAATTGCTATGATATCCCAGTCCCATGTTCCTAACCATGCCCTGAGTTCATCTGCTTTCCCTGTTAGGCCCCTTGCATTGAAATAAACGCAGTTTAATTTATTACTCCTACCTTGTCCCTGCCTGCCCTGACTGTTTGACTCACTTCTGTTCTCAGCTATACCCGCCTCAGATCGATCTCTTTTCTCACTACCTCCCTGGGGCCCCCCACCCACCCCCACCCACCCCCACCCACCCCCACCTTACTAGTTTAAATCCTCCCAAGCAGTTCTAGCAAATTTCCCTTCCAGTATATTAGTCCCCTTCCAATTTAGGTGCAATCCATCCTTCTTGTACAGGTCACTTCTACCCCAAATGAGATTCCAGTGATTCAAAAATGTGAATCCTTCTCCCATATACCAGCTCCTGAGCCATGCATTCATCAGCTCTATCCTCCTATTCCTGCCCTCACTAGCTCGTAGGACCGGGAGTAATCCGGATATTACTACCCTTGAGGACCTCCTTTTTAAATTTCTACCTAATTCTATGGAATCTCCCTTCAGAGTCTCAACCTTTTCCCTTCAAATGTGAACATTGACTTACTGCTGGCCCCTCTCCCCCGTGAGCACATTCTACACCCTCTCTGAGATATCCTTGATCCTGGAACCAGGGAAACAGCACACCATTCTGATTTTCTTCTGCTGGCCACAGAAACGTCTGTCTGTACCTCTGACTACAGAATCCCCTAACACAATTGATCTCTTGGAAGCCGACATACCCCTCATTGCATTAGAGCCAGTCTCAATACCAGAAACCTGGCTGTTTGTGCTACGTTCCCCTGAGAATCCATCACCTCCTACATTTTCCAAAACAGCATACCTGTTAGAAATGGGTATATCCACAAAAGACTCTTGCTCTAGCTGCCGACCTCTCCTACCCTTCCTGGAGTTAACCCATCTATGTGACTGGACGTGAGACTTCCCCCCTTTCTATAACTGTCATCCATCACATACTGTTGCTGTTGCAAATTCCTCATCGCTTCTATCTGTCTCTCCAACCGATCCACTCGATCTGAAAAGATTTGCATCCAACAGCATTTGTGGCAGATATAATCCGTAGTAACCCTTAAACTCTCTTTAAACTCCCACATCTGACAAGAAGTACATATCACTGCAAAGGCCATTTTTGCTCCTTCACAATCTACAGACCCAGAAAATCACACCGTCTTATTCCTCTACAAACACTGCCCAGGTTAAATTAATAGCTATGGCTTATATTTTAAGTTTAATCAAGAGACTTATCTCCAAAAATATGTCATCAAGAAAGAATGCACTGGACCCACTAGTGCAACCTTTCTCTTGGACAGACTTAAAACCACAATTAATTCAATTAATTTATCTGATTCTCTGCTGTGGACTTCGCCCAACAGTTCCTCCAAGATTAGATGTGAATTTCACTGTTTGTTAATTTTCCTAGATGCACTTCGATGTCCAGCGATACACGAATTCAAACAGCAAAGGGGTAATTGTGCAGGTTTTCTCCCTCTCTCACAGGTGTCACAGGTAGACTTGCTGGTGAAGCAGGCATTTGGGATGATTACCTTCATTGGTCAGAGCATTGAGAGTAGGAGTTGAGATGTCATGGTGTGACCACAATGAAACCACTGTTGATCAGTAGGAAGAATTGATCTAGTTCACTTACCTCCTTTAATCTAGAAAATCTGCCATTCTAACATGATGTGGCCGACATGTGAACCCAGACCCACAACAGTATGGCTGACTCTGAGCGACCCTCTGGATAATTAGCAGAAGGGCAAAGATTCCTGGCTCAATCAGTGACATTCTCATCCCATGAATGAATAAATGAAAGTTACACACCTTCCTTTCCTACCTGTACAAACCCCTCCCTCTGCAGCAATCCGTACTGGCTTTGTAACACCGTTCAGGCCCTGACTACCCTCTGTAACACTCTCACCACCTCCAGCACCGTCACCTCTCCCTCTTCCTGTCGTGTCAATGATTCCCCTTCCAACTGCACTCCTCCTGCTAGCAGACACTTTGCAATCCCTTTAAAACTTACTCCTAAAACCACTCTCTCACTTCACGATTTTAAGTAATTTTTGGTGATTGTCTCGGCCTGATAATCTAATATGATCCATTTTGTCCTGAGTGAGGGACAGGTGGGGATTTCTTGCTGAGGTTTGTCTGTTTCAGTGAAATATCCTTTTGTTAAATGTTTTACACTGTTTCTTCAAATGTTTTCTACTGTTCATTTACAGACACATGTTTCAGTCTGTTTAGCCTGTTTACCTTGGTCAGTTCTCCTGTCAAACTCATGTCATTGGCTATTTCTGTTTCCACTTGTAGCTTGTCCTTTCTGTGAGTCACTTTAAAACTTTTTATTTCTTTAAACGACACTTTATCAAAATATCCCAGAGGATCTTTCTGTGTGATATTACTCATTCACTAAGTTTCATCAGACAACGATCGGTCTGAGGTAGTTATGTCCCTAGCCAGTTGCACAATATGTTATTCAAAGATACACGAAAAAAAAATTCTCCGCACTCCCTTCCAGTACCACTGTTATCATTGCGATTATCTCAGATTATATGAATATTGAAGTTTCCCCAAATTATCATCATGTGTTTATTTTTAAAAATTCCAATTGATTCCTGTTTAATGCAGTGATGAGCAATGAAATGCTGTTCCGTGGCTAAAAACTGTTCTGCTGCTTGTGTCCTCGGCAAGTAGTAGCCAGAATTTACATTCAGACATGCTCTACTTCATAATCTGCGGCCAAATGCTTTCTCTGTAATGTCTTTGTTATCCATTAACTGTTAACGTTGTCCATTTGCCTGAATTTGCACAAGATTGTGACCATTGAATATTTGTGTTCGCCCTGTAACCACAGCTCTCTGGTGTCTAAATCCCATTTATCTGTGTCACAAATCCATCTACCTTACTGATGAGACTTTGTGCATTTGACAAAAACACATAATTAACTTTTCCCCACAATTCCCTGTCACAGCCCAAGTCGCTGATTTGCCACTTTAGTTCAGCTTTGTCCCATCCTGTTCTTTTCTGATTGTTTTCAGCCACATTGCCATGCTGCTGCAATGCTTCATCTTTTCTCTTTCGATTTGGAAATCTCCTTTCACCTGAACCCTGTCCCTGCATCCTCTCTGTCAGTTTATAGCCCTGTCCATAAACCTACCGACATGGTTGGCCAGGACACTGGTCGCAGCACAGTTCCAATGGGACAACTAGGACAAATGTTCTGTCGAAGGGCCTGTTCTGTGCTGTATTGTTCTATTGTCTATCCTAATGGATTAAATTTTAAATCATGTATGGGATTTTGGTGTCTCTGGCTGACCAGCCTTTCTTGCCCAGCCCTAGCTGCCCTTGAACTGAGTAGCTTGCTCGGCCATTTCAGAGTGTAATTGAGAGACAAACACTTTGCTGTGGGTATGTGTTGCAGACCACATGTGGATAAGCAGATGTCCTTCTCGAAAGGACAAGTGTTTGGGCTTTTTTTTTGTACATCAGCAATGGTTTCATATGTATTTATGGATTGTTAATTACCATTTTTAAAAAAAATGTTGATTTCAAATTTCTCCATTTCTGATGGTGGGATTTAAACCTGCCGCCCCTGAACATTATCTGAGGTTTGGCATACAGGCTGTAGCAATAATACCACGAGGCCAGCAGTTCACCTGCTCAGTGGTTGCTCATCCCTGAGCACTGATACATCATGAAGTGCATCATGAAACTAAACCCGTTCTTACTACACACTCGTTTGATCCTGAAATTATCCTGAACTCTGGTGATATCACTCATATCGCCACATTTGGTATCCCTCACTATGTGGGTCTAATTGCTGCCTCTGCCAGCATCTCTCACTTTTGCAGCTACTTCAGATCCTGAGCCAACCGAATTCTCCACTCCAGAGGGACACAGCAGCACAGGCCAGGGATGGAGACTGGGATTTTCCACATATCTGTGGGACACAGTATCATTCTCCCTGTGTACCCCTCACTGCATCAGTCTAATTTCCCATTCTGTCTATTTCTCTGTCTCCTGTAGGTAGTCAGGAAAGTCCTGACTCAGTAGACTTTCCAACTGCTGGGTGTCTCGTCCATCACCACATTGTCAGCCAGAGAGACAAAGGGCAGAGAGATCTGGAGCCTTCAATAAATCCTGCAGTGAGGTAAGATCACTCACAGTGCACAGACCAGAGTGCAATGAGAGGACTCCAAACATGGGCTAACAAGACATGACATGGATACAGTGCTGGAGGGGGAGCACAGTACAGACACACCCCAGGCTCAATCACCACCCCTAATCTAACTTACTTTGTACTAAGACAGCATGGGAAATTTAGTTATCAATCCAGACCTGTGCTGTCTTCGTGAGCATCAGTTTCACAAAGGGGAAAGCAGGCCTCCCACATGAGGGTGGGACTGCTGCCTGGGATCTTTCTGTTCTGCGCTCCCTCTCCAAAACTGTATCTATGGCATGTCTCATTGACCAGTGTCTTCAAAAATGTGTAACTCCTACATCAGTTCCAGTCCCTGTAACCTCCTCCCTTCCCTTTCATCCCTCCACATATTTTAAATGTTCTGCATTCCAGCCTACCATCCCTGTCTCTGTGTCTTGCTTCAGTGTCTATAACCTGCCTTATCTCGGTAGTCTCCTCCTCCAATAACTGGAGACAGAGGCATTCAGCACGGAAACAGAACCTTCGGTCCGACTAGTCCGTGCTGACCAAACTGAATGATTCGCTTTTGCCTGTGTTTGCCATATCCGTTTAAACGTTCCCCTCTCCATGTACCTGCCCTAATGTCTTTTCAATGTTGTAATTGTTCTTGTTTCTCCTTGTGGCCCTGGCAGTTTGTTTCGACTATATAACATCCTCTGTGGATAATGTTGCCCCTTAGCTCCCTCTTTAAATCCTTGCTCTCTCACCTCCCGTTTATACCCTCTAGCTTTGGACTCATCTACCCTTGGCTATTCACCTATCTCAGGGCCCGCAAGCTTTTGAAAACATTTATAAGGTCACCCCATCGCCTAAGGGAAATATTTAGGACATTGTTACAAATATCTCCAACTCATACATCAAAGTGCTGGCCAGTGACGGCAAATGTGCCAAATGCCGCTTTCACCACCCTGTCCCCCTGTGAAGCCACTTCCAAGGAACAATGTAACTGCAGCCCTTGGTCTCTCTTTTGAACAACACTGCCCAGGGCCCTGCCATTAACTGTGTTAGTCCTCCCTGGTTTGTCTTAACAAAATCTACCACCTGAATTCAACTCCATCTTTCATTCCTTGGTCCACTGGCCCAGTTGGTTGAGATCCCATTTGAAACCATGTTCACTACCCAGTGCAACATTAATTTGATCATCCATAAAATTACTAACAACGACTCCTATATTCTCAACCAAATCGTTTATGTAGATGATGCACATCAGTGGACTCAGCCCGGTCCTTATACCACACTGCTGGTCACAGGCCTCCAGTCTGAACAACAACCCTCTCCCACTACCCTCTGTCTCCTACTGTCAAGCCAATTACTCCCACGAGGAGGTTGAACAGTTCATCGACTTCACCAACACCTTCCACCCCGACTTCAAATTCACCTGGACAGTCTCAGATTCCTCCCTCCCCTTCCTCAACCTTTCTATTTCTATCTCAGACGACCAAATCAACACAGACATCTACTACAAAGCGACCGACTCCCACAGCTACCTGGACTACACCTCTTCCCACCCTGCCCCCTGTAAACAGGCCATCCCATTCTCCCAATTCCTTCGACTCCGCCGCATATGCTCCCAGGAGGACCAGTTCCAAAAACGTACAACCCAGATGGCCTCCTTCTTCAAGGACCGCAATTTCCCCCCCGACGTGGTCGACGATGCCCTCCACTGCATCTCTTCCACTTCCCGATCCTCCGCCCTTGAGCCCCGCCCCTCCAACCGCCACCAGGACAGAACCCCACTGGTCCTCACCTACCACCCCACCAACCTCCATGTACAGCGCATCATCCGCCGTCATTTCCGCCACCTCCCACCACTAAGGATATATTTCCCTCCCCTCCCCTATCAGCATTCCGTAAAGACCACTCCCTCTGTGACTCCCTCGTCAGATCCACACCCCCCACCAACCCAACTTCCACTCCCGGCACCTTCCCCTGCAACCACAGGAGGTGCAAGACTTGCGCCCACACCTCCCCCCTCACCTCCCTCCAAGGCCTCAAAGGAAACTTCCATATCCGCCACAGATTCACCTGCACCTCCACACACATCATCTATTGCATCCGCTGCACCCGATGTCGCCTCCTCTATATTGGGGAGACAGGCCGGCTACTTGCGGAGCATTTCAGAGAACACCTCTGGGACACCCAGACCAATCAACCCAACCACCCGGTGGCTCAACATTTCAACTCCCCCTCCCACTCCACCAAGGATATGCAGGTCTTTGGACTCCTCCATCGCCAGACCACAACAACACGACGGTTGGAGGAAGAGCGCCTCATCTTCCGCCTAGGAACCCTCCAACCACAAGGGATGAACTCGGATTTCACCAGTTTCCTCATTTCCCTTCCCCCCACGTTGTCTCAGTTAAATCCATCAAATTCAGCACCGCCTTCCTAACCTGCAATCTTCTTCCTGACCTCTCCGCCCCCACCCCAGTCTGACCTATCACCCTCACCTTGACCTCTTTCCACCTATCACATTTCCGACGCCCCCCCCAAGTCCCTCCTCCCTACCTTTTATCTTAGCTTGCTGGAAAAAATTTCCTCATTCCTGAAGAAGGGCTTATGCCCGAAACGTCGATTCTCCTGTTCCCTGGATGCTGCCTGACCTGCTGCGCTTTTCCAGCAACACATTTTCAGCTCTGAACTCCAGCATCTGCAGTCCTCACTTCTCCTCAATTACTTATCCAGTTGGCTAGCCCTCCCTGATCCTATGTGGTCGAAACTTACCAACAAGTATATCATGCTAAATCTTGTCATAGGGTCTGCTGACGCTGGTGTAGACAATGTATGGTCACCACTTCAAAAAAGCAATCAAATTAGAGAGACCTGACTTTGGACGCACAAAGCCGTGCTGACTATCTTTCATCAATCCTTGCCTTTCCAAATGAATGTAACTCCAGTCTGGCAGAATCACTTCCACAATTTATCCATCACTGAAATCTGGCTAATTGGTGTTTAGTTCCATGGCTTTCCATCGCAGCCTTTCTTAAATAATGGAACAAAACCATATTCCTGTCATAGTTGTACAACATGGAAACTGACCCTTCAGTTGGTACCAACCGTAATCTCAAACTAAACTCAACCCAGCTGCCTGTTTCTGGCCCATATCCCTCTAAACCTTCCCTATTCCCGTACTTAAACAAATGTGTTTTAAACATTGTAATTGTACCCACATTCACCCCTTCCTCAGGAAATACGTTCCACACTTCTCCCACCGTCTGTGCAACAATTTGCCCCACATGTCTTTTTTTGAACATCTCTCTCCTCTAACCTTAAAAATGTGGCCCCTCCTCTTGCGACTCCCCCATCCTGGGGAAAAGGCAACTACCATTAACTCTATCTATATCCCTCATCGTTTTCATAAACTTCCAGAAGGTCATCTCTCAACCTCCAGGCTCCAGTGAAAAAAGACTCAGCCTGTCCAGCCACTTTCCAGAACTCAAGCCTTCCATACCCAGAAATGTCCTGGTAAATCTCTTCTGAACCCCCTGCAGCTTAATAATATCCTCCCTATAACTGGGCGACCACAACTGGATGGAGTATAGCACAAGATGCCTCACCAATGTCCGTACAATCTCAACATGACGTCTCAAATCCTACACTCACTGTACTGAGCAATAGTCAGGCATGCCAAGCTTTGTCTTATCCATCCTATGATGCAAACTTCAAGAATTATGTAGCTGAATCTGGAGGTCCCTCTGCACTAAAACACTAACTGAGGCCCGAACATTAATTGTATAAACTCTACCCTTGTTTGTTTTACCTCAGATTTATTCAGCCCATTCACCCACATCATTAAGATCCCTTTGTAATGTTAGCAAACATCCTTCACTGTCCACTACTCCACCCTCCAGCCTTCCAGCACATCATACATGGCTGTCAATGTTACAAATATCTTTGCTTGGGTTGTCCACAATTTCTTCCCTAACATCCCGCCTCAGGCAACTGACTGTGTGGAGTTTGCACGTTCACTGCGTGTCTGTGTGGGTTTCCTCCGGGTGCTCCAGTTTCCTCCCACAGTCCAAAGATGTGCAGGGTCAGGTGAATTGGCCATACTAAATTGCCCTTAGTGTTAGGTAAGGGGTAAATGTAGGGGTATGGGTGGGTTTCGCTCCGCGGGTCGGTGTGGACTTGTTGGGCCGAAGGGCCTGTTTCCACACTGTAATATAATCTAATCTAATCTAATTCCACAATGTCCTGTGATACACTTAATCAGGTCCTGGTGCTTTCCAATACCTTTGTGTTTTAAAACCTCCAGCACCACCTCTTCTCTAACATGCACTCTTTTAAAGTCATAGAGATGTACAGCAGGGAACCAGACCCTTCGGTCCAACTAATATGCTGACCAGAAGATCTAAATAAATCCATCTCATTTACCAGCATTTGGCCCATGTACCTCATAACCCTTGTCTTTCATATACCCATCCAGATACCTATTAAATGATGTCATAGCATCAGTATCTGTTACTTTCTCTCTCAGCCCATTCCATACATACATCACCATGTGCATGAAAAAGCTGTTCCTTCAGTCCCTTTTCAATCTTTCCCCTCTAAACTTAAGCTTATGCCCTCTACGGTTGGACTACACAATCCCTTGGAAAAATACCTGAATGTTTACCAAATCCGTGCCCCTCATGTTTATATAAACCTCTGTCAGGTCACCCCTCAGTCTCCGATGCTCCAATGACAGTAGTCCCAGCTTATTCATCAACAACCCGGGCAATATCCTGTTAATCTTTTCTGAGCACTTTCAAGTTTCACAGTATCATTCCTACAGCAGGGAGACTGGAATTGCAGGGAACTCCAATTGCGGTCTAATGTATTGCTCTTGTTCCCTGAGTTCCCCAGTCTTTGTCCACAATAAGTTCTAGAGGGAAAAAATTGTTGAGGGTCTTAGTAAATATCCTGCAGTTCCAATCATCAATTGCCTCATTGATCTTTAAGGGCACCTATTTTGTCCTGATTTACTCATTTACTTTTAATATATATATATATATAACGACTTTTGGATTCTCCTTCTCTGCTGAGGCTATTTCATGTACCCTTTCTGCATTCCTGATTTCCAAAGTGTATTCCTACAGCCCCTGTGATCCTCAGGGATTCGCTTGATCCAGCTAGCTATACCTGACATGTGCTCCCTTTTCCTTGATCAGATCCTCAATAGACAGCCAGAGTTTCCGATTGCTGTCAGCATTGACCTACACACAAACAGGAACATGCTGGCACTGAATGTTCACTTTAACTCACTTTTAAAATATTCTCACTTGCCAGACTTCCCTTTCCCTGCAAATAGACTCCCCAGTCACCTTTTGAAAGTTCCTGGCTGATACGATCAAGATTGGTCTGGCCCCATTTTATAACTTGAACTTGTGGACCTGGCCTGTCCTTTTCCATCGCTGTTTGCAAACTAATAGAACTGTGGTCACTTTGGCAAAATCTTTTCCCACTAACACCTCAGTCCCTTTCCCGACCTTGTTTCCAAAGGGGAGGTCAGGTTTTGCCCATTTCTGTTTTCAGGCCATTTACATATTGATTGGGAGTTTCTGGAACTCTATTACCAAATTCCTCCCTTGCAAACACTGAACACTGGCAGTCCCAGTCTATGTTTGGAAAGTTTAAAAACCCCAACCATAACAGCCCTATTGTTATGGTTGATATTTGAGATCTCCCCACATATTTGTCCCTCAGTCTGCCACGAATTATTCGGGGTCAGCAGTACAGTCATGTCACTCCAAAAGTGATGGCCCATTCGTATTTCTCAGTTTCACTAACATAGCTTCATTGGGAGATCCCACTGGAATATCCTCTCTAAGTACTGCTAGGATGATTCTTGCAATCAAAACCCACCACCATACGTCCTCTCTTGCATCCCTTTCGATGCTTCCTGTAGCATCTCTACCTTGAAACAATGAGCTGCCAGCCCTGTCCCTCCCTCAGCTGTGTTTCTGTAATCACTATAATCTCCCAGTCCCATGTTCAAATCCATGTCGTGAGTTCATTTTCCTTAGCTGTCAGGTCCCTTGCAATGAAATAAATGCAGTTTAATAATCAGTTTTCCCCCATTCCCTGCTTTGTTTTTGCCTTCATTGTCTGTTGAAATTGCTGTCTTTAACTTGTGTACCAGTCTCAATCATCGTTCCGCCCTCTGACTGTTTCAGATCCAACACCCTGCCAGACTAGTTTATATCATCTTAAGCAGCTCTAACAATTCGTCCCAACAGGATATGTGCCCCCCTCCTGCTCCTAGTTCAGGTACCTTCCCCCACCCTGTCTACCTGTACTGACAACTTCAGGGATCCAGGGACTTGTCCCCGCAGGTCCCTGTGTTCCTCAGTACTCCGCAAGAACCATTATGCCTGAACTTCGCTTATCATCCTCCCATAAGGTATGACCTCACATTGTTCAGAACTAAACTCTGCTCAGATTATCATCTGATCGTCATTAGACTGTAGCGAGAGACCATCCCCCTCACTGTGAACAACATATTCATCTTTCATGTCATCTGCAAATCTACAAATAATTTATTTTGCTTTCACATCGAAGTTATTATTCCACAGACTAACCAGCAATGGTTCATGCACAGATCCCTTTAGTACACCTTCTGGTGAAAGAAAATCAAAGACGAAGATGTTTATCCACAAATTTTGTATCGAATTTACCAACATGCCTTGAATCCCTTTAGATCTTCCCTTTTGGACCAGCCTTCCATGTGAGACCTTGTCAAAGTCCTTATTCAGGTCCACCTAAACCACATGATCTGAACTGCCCTCCTCAATATTTTGAGAGACCATTTAAAAAAACGCTACTGAATTCCTCAGACAGTATCTTCCACTGCCAAAGCAATGATAACTCAGCCGAGTTGATCCCTGACTTTGCAAGCGTTAATTAATTCTCAGAATTGTTCCCAGAATTTTCCCTCTCATGCTGCCAGACTATCTGTCCTGTAATAACCTGGCCTATCCCTGCTGCCCTTCTTGAACAAAGGAACCACATTACCGATCCTCCAGTCATTCGGCACTTCACCTGTGGCCAGCAAAGTGTTAAATATATCCACCACGACCCCAGCAATCTCCTCCCTTACCTCAAATAGCAGCCTGGCATTCATTTCATTGGGCACTGGGGATTGCTCCACCTTTATACCTGTGAAGACATTTAATACTTGTTCCTTATTGGTCTTAACATGTTCTGGAACCTCACCATCCCAACTGAACTCCCCAGCTACAATGCCTTTCTCCTGTGTGGATACAGATGGGAAGTATTCATTGAAGACCTCACCTACTTCCTCTGGCTCAATGCACAGATTATCCCTTTGTTTTCTAACAGGTGCAATTCTTTAACTGGCAATCTTCTTCCTCTAACTACACTCATAAAATACCTAATGGCCATTCCTTAACAGTATCTGCCAAGGATAATTCATGCCTATTGTTTGCCCCTCATTTTTAAGACCCCCCTCCCCCCTTGCATACACTATACTTTTGAAGGGCTTCCCCTGTTTTTATCAAACTGTACCTACTTTATACAGCTCACGATATCGCTTGACCAGTATTCACTGGAGTTACTGCCTTTGCCATTCACTCTTCTGGGAGCACACTGGCCCTGAATTCTAACTGTATCACTTTAGCTTTCTTCCTTTATCCGGATATGAACCCAACTGCAAATAGTTCCTCCCAGTCTGTGTTTGCCAGATCCTGTCTCGTGATAATGATAATGCCCAGTGACAGTCATATTCTAATGATTAGGGGGCTTCTCCAAATTGAACACCTTCACTTCTGCACTATCCTTATCACTTTCCAAAATGACTTTGAAACTTAGTGTTGTGTCCACTATCCCCAAAGCGCTGCAAAAATCCTTATGTCTGTCATCTTGTCCAGCACCTACAACCCTTATCTGTCTGTAACATCCATCCCTTGCTGACCTGCCCTTCAGCCTCTCCAGCACATGTTATCACTGTAACCTTCTGCAGTCCCCACAGTACTTCTCCATCCTTTCTTGCAGCGCCTCATTACCTCTAACCATTCAGGAAGTACGGAGGCATGGGATCCAGAGACACCTGTCTGTCTGGATGCAGAATTCCTGGCCCATAGAAGACAGAGGGTGATGATAGATGGAAAGCATTTACCCTGGAGCTCACTGACCAGTCGTGTTCAGCAGGCATCAGTTCCTGGAACCATGCTCTTTGTGATTTTCACAAATGACTTGGATGTGGGAGTGAAAGAGTGGGTTAGTAAGTTTGCCGATGACACAAACATTGATAGAGTGGTGGATAGTGTGGAGGGCTGTTGTAGGTTGCAACGGGGCATTGATATGATGAGGAGTTGGGCTGAGAGGTGGCAGAAAGAGTTCAACCTGGAAAAGTGTGAAGTGATTTATTTTAGAACGTCGAAATTGAATTCCGAATATTGGGTTAAAATAGGATTGTTGGCAGTGCGGAGTAACAGTGGGATGTTTGGTTCCACTTCTAGATCCCTCAAAGTTGCCACCCGAGCTGATAGGGTTGTTAAGAAGTAATACATTGTGTTGGCTTTCATTAGCTGGGTGATTGAGTTTCAGAGCCGTGAGGCTGTGCTACAGCTTTATGGAGCTTGGCTTAGACCACACTTCGATATTAAGTTCAGTTCTGGTCCTCTCATTACAAGGATGTGGAAGCTGTGGAGATGGTAAAAAGGAGATTTACCAGGATGTTGCCTGGACTGGAGTGCATGTCTTATGAAGAAAGGTTGAGGGAGATAAAGCTTTCCTCACTGGAGTGAAGAAGGGTGAGGGGCGACCTGGTAAAGGTGAACAAGGTAATGAGAGGCACAGACAGTGAGCAGTGAACACTTTTTTTTCCCATGGCAGAAATGGCTATCAGAAGGGAATATAATATTAAGGTGATTGGAAGAAGGTTAAGGGGAGATTTCAGAGAGTTTGGTTCTCCACACAGAGTGGTGGGTGTGTCGAATGCACTGTAGTGGTGGTAGTAGAGTTGGATACACGAGGGACATTTAATAGACTCTTGGAAAAAGCATATGGATGATAGTGTAAAATGAAATGTATGTAGGTTAGTTTGATCTTAGAGGAGGATAAAGGTCGGCGTAACATTGAGGGCCGAAGGGCCTTGTTCTGTACTGTTTTATGTTGTACGTTCCGTCTGGAAAACTGGGTAATACGTTCTGATCAACGTAAAAGGATACGGCATCCAGGAGGAGCTAGTCAAGTAAGCTAGACAATTTACTACACGGTAGGAGACAGAACGTAGTTGGAGACATTTTGTTTTTCTGACTGGAGGTGCAGTCAGTCCATTGTTGTTTGTCATTTGGATAATTGGTTTGGCTGAGAATATTAGTTTCCTGATAAATACGTTTGTGTGTGGCACTAAAATTGGTGATATACTGAACAGTGAAGAAGGTTAACTATGTAAAAACAGGATGAACAGTACTGCTGGGATAGTGGGCTGAAGAATAGCAGATGGAGTTTAATTTGATTAATGTGACGTGTTCCATTTTGGTGAAACAAACCAGGGTGGGACTTGTACAGTTAATGTTCGGGGCTAGGTAGTGTTGTCAGTCAGTGATCCAGGGATGCAGGGACACAGCTCTTTGAAAGTGGTGTCCCAGGTAGACAGACTGGTGAATCAGGCATTTGGGATGGTTTCCTTCATTGGTCACAGCATTGAGAGCAGGAGTTGGGATGCTATGTTTTGGTGGGCATTGGTGAGGTCACTATAAAAACGTTCTTGATCAGTAGGAGAAATACATCTGGTTCACTTACATCCTTTAGGGAAGGACATTTGACATTCTAACCTGGTCTGGCCTACATGTGACTCCAGAGCCACAACAATATGGCTGACTCGGAGCTGCTCTCTGGTTAATTAGCAGAGGGCAATGTATGCTGGTTCAGGTAGTGACACTCACAGCCCATGAATGAATAAACAAAAATACATATGTCCCTCCCTACCTTTGCAAACCCCTCCATCTGCAGCAATCTGTACTGGCTTTGTAATAGCGTTCAGGCCCTGACCACTCTCTGTAACACTCTCACCACCTCCAGCACCTTCACCTCTCCCTGTTCCTATTGTGACATTAAACCCTGACGATTATTTATTTTCCCACTGCCCCCCTCTTGCTAGCAGACAGTTCACAATCCCTGTAACACTTACTGCACAAACACTCTCTCGCTTGAGAATTGTTTGTACTTTTTGGTGATCTTCTAAGCCTGATCATCTAATATAGTCCATTTTCTCCTGAGTGAGGGACAGCAGGGAATTTCTTGCTGAGGTTTTGTCTGTTTCAATGGAATGTCCTTTTGTTGAGTGTTTTACATCGTTCTTCAAGTGTTTTCAACTGTTCGCTTACAGACACATATTTCAGTCTGTTCATCCTGTTAAATCTTGGTCAGTTTTAGATTAGATTAGATTACTAACAGTGTGGAAACAGGTCCTTCGGCCCAACAAGTCCACACTGACCCGCCGAAGCGTAACCCACCCACACCCATTCCCTTACATTTACCCCTTCGCCTAACACTTCGGGCAATTTAGCATGGCCAAATCACATAATCGGCACATTTTTGGATTGTGGGAGGAAATCGGAGCACCCGGAGGAAACCCACGCAGACATGGGGAGAATGTACAAACTCCACACAGACAGTTGCCTGAGGCGGGTTCTCCATTCAAACGCATGTAGATGGACGATTTTGTTTCCAGTTGTGTCTTGTCCATTCTGTGATTCATGTTAAAGCTTTATAACTATTTAAATGTCACTTTATCCCAATTTCCCGGAGGATCTCAGTGTGACATTACTCATTCACTCAGCTTCATCAGACAACAGTCACTGGGATAGTTACGTCCCTTGCCAGTTGCACAATGTGTTATTCAAAGAAACACTGATGAAAAAACAAAGTTCTTTGAACTCCTCTTCTCATGTCAGTGTGATTTTCCCAGATTATGTGAATATTGAAGTTTCCCAAAATTATCACAATGCCTTTGTTAAAAATTCCAATGAGTTCCTGTTTAATGCAGTGATGAGCAATGAAATGCTGTTCGGTGGCTAAAACTGTTCTGCTGCTTGCGTCCTTGGCAAGTAGTAGCCAGAATTTACATTCAGACTGACTCTACTTCATGATCTGAGGCCAAATACGTTCTCTGTAATGCCTTTGTTACCCATTTCTGTCAGCGTTACCCAACTATCCTTCCCATTCTGCCTTAGATCCCGCAAGATTGTGAAAAATTGAATATTTATGTTCCACCTATTTTTCGTCCTGTAACCATGTCTCTCTAGGGTCTAACTACCATTTATCTCTGTGTCACAAATCCATCTACCTTATTGAAGATACTTCGTCCATTCCAAAAAAAAAATAATTTACTCTTTCCCAAAACTCCTGTCACAAACCTATTCACTGATGTACAGTTTTAGTTAAACGTTTTCCATCCTGTTCCTGTCTGCTTGACTTCAGTCACATTCCCATGCTGTTCTGATGCTTCACTTTTTCTCTTTGGATTTGGAAAGCTTCTTTCACTTGAACCCTGTCCCTGCATCCCTTCTGTCAGTTTAAAGCTCTGTCCATAAACCTGCCAACATAATTACCAGCACTCCGTTCTCATCATGGTTCCATTGGGTCCCAGTGCAACAAGATTGTTTTTAGTTACTTGTGGGATATGGGTGTCTCTGGCTGACCAGCCTTTCTTGTCCCCCTCCCAAGCCCTAGCTGCCTTTGAGCTGAGTAACTTGTTCGGCCATTTCAGAGGGTAATTGAGAGGCAAACACTTCGATGTGAGTATGTCGTGCAGACCACATGATGATGGGCAGATGTCCTTCTCGAAAGGACCAGTGTCTTTTTGATGAACAAAAATTATTTTGGATATCAGCAATGGTTTCATACTTATTCATGAATTGTTAATTGCAAGTGTTTTTAAAAAAAAATGTTGATTTAAACGTCACCCATTTCTGATGGTGGGATTCAAACCTGTCTCCCCTGAACATTAGCTGAGGTTTCGGATACATGCTCTAGCAATAATACCACTCGGCCACTACCTCACCTGCTCACAGGTTGCTCATTCCTGACTAGTTATACCAGTGCAAAATGAAGCAAAACCCATTCTTCCGAAACAATTGTTTGATACTGACATCTTCCAGCAGTCTGGTGATATCACTCAGTCTCTCTCCATGTGGTATCCCTCACTGTGTGGATCTAATTGCTGCCTCTGTCAGCGTCTCTCACTCTTGCAGCTACTCCAGATCCTGAGCCAACAGAATTTCCCACTCCAGAGAGACGCAGCAGAACAGGCCAAGGATGGAGCCTGGGATTTTCCAGATCTGTGTGACTTAGTGCTATTCTCCATGTGTAACCCTCAGTGCAACAGTCTAATTTCCCATTCTGTCTATTTCTCTGTTTCCTGTAGGAATTTAGGGAGTTCCTGACTCAATAGACTTTCCAACTGCTGGGTGTCTCGTCCATAACCTCATTGAAGATGGTCGGTCAGCCAGAGAGACAAAGGGCACGGAGATCTGGATCCTTCAATAAATCCTGTAGCGAGTTAAGATCACTCACAGTGCATAGAGCGGAGAGCAATGAGAGGGCTCCAAACATCGGCTAACAAGACATGATATACATACAGTGCTGGAGGGGGAGCACATTACAAAACACCCCAGGCTCAATCCCCACCCCTACTATAAGTTCTGTTGCACTACATCTCACTACTCTGCAACATTGTATCTGTGGCATGTCTTGTGCACCAGTGTCTTCAATAATTTGTAACTCCTATAACAATTCCTGTCTCTGTAACCTTTTCCCTTCCCGATAGTCCCTCCACATATTTGAAATGTACTGCATTCCAGACTACCATCCCTATCGCTGTAACTTGCTTCAGTGTCTATCACATGCCTTACCTCGGTCGTCTCCTCCTCCAATAACTGGAGACAGAGCCAAGCATCACGGAAATGGTTCCTTCGATCCAACTAGTCCATGCTGACCAGAGTACATGAACGAGTCGTGTTTTACTGCACTTGACCCATGTCCCTTCAAACCTTCTCCTCTCAATGTACCTGCCAAATGTCTTTTACATGTTGTAATTGTACTTTTCTCTACCACTTCCCCTGGAAACACATTCCATGCTTGCACCATCCTCTGTGTGAAAAATGTTCTCCTGCAATCTCATCTAAGTCTTTCCTTTCCCATCACATATTTATGCTCTCTAGAACACAGAACATGACATTGCTGGCCTTTCGGCTCTCGATGTTGCGTCGACCTGTGGTACCAATCTGAAGCCCAAGTACTAACACTAGTCCATTCTCGTCCATATGCCTATCCAATGACCGTGTAAATGCCCTTAAAGTCGGTGAGTCCACTACTGTTGCAGGCAATGCATTCCATGCACCGACTGTTCTGAGTAAAGAACCTACCTCTGGCATCTGCCCCATATCTATTTATTAATATTAGTATCTACCTCAATTTAAAGCTGTCTGCCCTCGTTCTCGGCATCGCCATCCGAGGGAAAAGGCTCTCACTGTCCAACCCATCTAACTCTCTGACTATCTCATTTGTCTCAATTAATTGATCTCAAACGTCTTCTCGCGAACAGAAACAGATTCAAGTCCCTCAGCCTTCCTCCTCAGACCTTCACTCCAGACTCGGTAAAATCTTAGTAAGTCTCCTCTGAACCCTTTCCAAATCTTTCACATCCGTCCTGTAATGCAGTGATCTGAACCATAGACAACACTCCAAATGCGACCGCACCAGTTTTGTACAACTGCAGCATGATCTCATGGTTCTGAAACTCAATCCCTGTACCAATAAAAGCTCACACGCTGAATGTCTTGTTAACAACTCTATCAACCTGGGTGGCAACTTTCAACGATCCATGTAGATGGACACAGTGATCTCTATGTTCATCTGCACTACCAAGATCTGCTTTACCCACATCCATCTGTTTGGTCACCTTCTCAAATACGTCAGTAAGGTTTGTGAGGCGTGACCTACCCTTCACAAAACCGTGCTGACTATCCCTCATCAAAGTATTCATCTCCAGATGATTAGAAATGGTAGCTTCTTTTACAAGCCTTTCCAACACTTTACCCAGAATCGAAGTAAGGCTCACAGGTCTATAATTACCCAGGATTGTCTCTACTCCCCTTCTTAGACAAAGGGACAACATTTGCTATTCTCCAGCCTTCTGGCACTATTCCTGTAGACAATGATGTCATAAAGTTCAAAGCCAAAGTTTCCGCAATCTCCTTCCTGGCTTACCAGCGAATCCAAGGATCAATCATATCCAGCCCAGAGGACTTACCTAATTTCGCACTTTCCAGAATTGCTAACACTTTTCCTTTTGAAGTTCAATCCCATCTCGTTATGGACCCCACTACACTGGGGTAAAGACGTTGGCTAATCAACTTACCTGCACCTTCATGATTTTCTAAACCTTTATAAGGTCACCCCTCAGCCATCTACACCCAATGGAAATGCGAAAGACAATGACACAAATATCCCTGTTTGGGTCCCTGCCAAACTTTGTCACAATTTTCTGGGATACACCTGTTCAGGATCTTGGGATTTCTCTACATTTGTGTTCTAAGACTTCCAGCACCACCTCTTCTGTAGTGGGGACTTGTTACAAGCCATCACTGTTTCTTTCCCTTTGATTCCTAGTCGTTGTCCACAGTGCGTTCTGACATGAAATGTTCATTTAAGGTCTCGCCCATCTCCTGTGGTTCTACACTTGGATAGCGTCACTGATCTTTAAGGAGCCCTATTGTCTCTCCATTTGCTTTTTTGTACTTGTGTGCTGGAGACAATTATTTGCATTCTCCTTAACCTTATCTGCCAAAGCTATCTCATACCCCCCCCCCCCCCCCCCACCATGTTGCATTCCAACTTATCCGGCCTCTCCGATTGTGTCAAACGCTCCAGTATCAGTAACAGCTTTGTCAAATTTTGCTCCATTTCCAGTTTTAGGGAATGCTTCCTAGATCAGAATGGTCAGAATTCTACGCAGTACTCCAAAGCTGTGCTGACTATCCCTAATCAATCCTTGCCGTTGCAAATGTAACTCCTGTCCCACGGAATCGCTCCCAACAACGTACGCACCACTGGCATCAAAGGTGTTGATGTCCCTGGCTTTCCCTCGCAGCCTTTCCTAAATACTGGTACAACATTAGACACCCTCCAGGCTTCCAGCTCGTGGCTGTCAGTGACAGAAAAATCTCTTTAAGGGACCACACACCTTCTTCTTGAGCTTCCCACAATATCCTGAGATATACTTGATTAGTTCCCAAGGATTTATCCATTTTATATGCATTTTAGAACCTTCTGTACCTCATGGAAGATATGACTGTTTTTTCTTTCCTGACCTCCCCAGTCTTCCTCCACAGTAAGTTCAAACGTGAAATTTTTGTTCAGGATCTCGCCGATCTCCTCTGGTTCCACTCATTCGTCTTCATGGAGCCATATTCTGCCCCAGTTAATCTTCTGCTGTTAATATATTTGAAGAATCTCTTTGGATTTTCCTCAGCCTCATCTGCCAACACGTTTTGTGGTCCCGTTTGGCCCTCTTGACTTCCCTGTGAAGTGAATTACTCCACCTACAATGTTCTTCAATGGATTCCATTAATCTAGCTGGCTATATGTGACACGTGTCCCCTATGTGTTGACCGGAGCCTCAATATCCCCAGTCATCCAATGTTTCTTACTTGTGTCAGCATTGTCATTCACACTAATAGGAATATGCTAGTCCCGAACTCTCATTTTATCTCTCTTGTGAAAGCTTCCCATCTGCCTGACATCCCTTTACCTGCAAATAGCCTCAACAATCAATTGTTAAAACTTTTCACTCATAGCTTCGAGATTCAGGGAAGGCTCGTTTTGATAATTAATTAGTGGACCAGACATGTTCTTTTCCATCGCTATTTTCAAACTCATACGATTGTGGTGACTTTGCCAAAGTGTTTCCCCACGAACACCTCAGTCCCTTTCCCTACCTTGTTTCCCAAGGGGAGGTCAGTTTTTACCTCTTCCTGTAGTCTGCTCATTTACATTCTGACTGGGATAGTTTTCTAGAACACGCCTAACAAATCCCTCCCATCCAAGCTCTGAACACTCTGGCAGGCCCAGTCTAAGTTTGGAAAGTTAAAATCACTGACCATTACTCCTCTCTCATTCTTACAGATATCTGAGATCTCCCGACATATTTGCTACCCCTTTTCCCGCTGACTATTAAGGGCCTGTAGTGCAGTCATATCAAAGTGATGACCAATTCTCATTTCTCATTTCCACCATTACAGCATCACTGGGCGATCCCCAGGAATATCCTCTCTGAGTGCTTCAGTGATGCTTCACTGATCAAAAACTCCACTCCCCCTCCTCTCTCACCTCCTGTTCTCTCCATCCCGTAGAATCTGTACCCTGGAACATTGAGCTGTCAGCCCTGTCCCTCCCTCAGCTGTGTTTCTGCCATATGGGCCTGTTATGTTGAAATAAATTAGTTTAATTGATCAGTTTTCCCTCATTGCCTGCTGCGCTCTTACCTGCCTTGTCTATTTAAATGACTCTCTTGAAATTCTGTCCCAGCCTCAACCTTCAGACTGCATACTGAGACACCCCCCCCCCCCCCCCCCCCCTCACTGTGGACAACATCCTTAACTCTCATGTCATCTGTAAACCTAATAATGATACCTTCTGCTCTCACATCCAAGGTATTAATGTACATAATAAACAGCAATGGTTCCTGCACAGTTCCCTGTGATACACCCACTGGTGAAAGAATTTCAAACACAAAACCAAACCTCCAAAAATTGTGGATCCAACTTGCCTCGAATCGCATTGGTCTGATGGACCAGCCTTCCATGTGGGACCTTGTCAAAGCCATAGTGAACCCCAAAGAATCGACATCATCTGCACTGCCCTCATTAATGCTTTTATTCGTGATTTCAAAGAAGACTCAGCTGAATTTATCAGACAGGATTTTCCTTTTTCAAATTCGTGCTGACTATCCCTAATTGTTTCCTGCCTTTCCAATTATTGATTCATTCCGTCCATCAGAATTGTTCCCAATAATTTCCCTCTCTCTGCTGTCAAACGGTCTGCTCTGTAATTACCTGGCCTATCCCTGCTGCCCTTTCTGAACTAAGGAACCACATTTGCTATCCTCCAGTCATTTGGCACTTCACCCGTGGTTAGCAAAGTATTAAATATATCCAGCAGGGCCCCAGCAATATCCTTCCTTCCCCCTCATAATAGCGTGGGATACATTTCATTGGACGCTGGGGATTTATCCACATTTATGCCTGTGAAAACATTTAATACCTACTCCATATTGATCTTAACATATTCTCGAACCTTACCATCTCAACTGAAATCCCCGGATACAATGCCTTTCTCCTGTGTGATTACAGATGGGAAGTATTAATTGAAGACCTCACCTACTTCCTCTGGCTCCATACACAGATTGTCCCCTTGGTTTCCAACAGGCTGAAGTCTTTATTGGGAATCCTCTGACTCTGACGAAAGTCACAAAATATCTTGTAGCTTTTCCTTAATAGTGTCTGCCAAGGATATTTCATGGCCATTGCTTACCCATTATTTTTAAGGACCCCTTGCACTCTCTGTTCTTGTGAAGAGTTACACCTGTGTTTATTGAACTGCATTTCCTTGATCAAACTCACGATATCACTTGATCAGTATTCACTGGACTTTCTCCCTTTGTCATTCCCAGTTTATTAACACACTGGACATGGATCCTCACTGTATCACTTTAAAATACTCCTCTTTCCTGACTGCAGGTAGTTCATGCCAGTCTCTGTTTGCCACATTCTGTCTCATTATAGGAGACTCAGTTGTGAGGGGGACAGACAGGAGACTGTGTGACTGCAGAAGTGACCCCAGTATAGTGTGCTGCCTTCCGGGTACCAGGGTCAAAGATGACTCTGAGCTGTTACTGAACATTCTGAAGGTGGAGGATGAACAGCCAGAGGTTATTATGCACATCGGTCCACATGACAGAGGTAGCCAAAGGGATGGGGCCCTGTGAAATGCATATCGGGCATTAGGTCAGAAGTTAAAAAGCAGCAACTCAAGGGTAGTGAGCTCCAGATTACTCCCAGTGCCATGTGCCAGGGAGGATAGACATAAAAAGATAATCCGGATGGATGTGTGGCTGAGGAGCTGGTGTAGGTGGCTCAGGGATTGGGATCTCTTCTCGGTTAGAGGTGACCTGTACAAGATGGGGAGGGCGACTTGGACTTGAAGCAGAGAAGCACCAGTATCAATTGGTGGGGGGGTTGCGGGTGCAATGCACAAAGCCTGACTGGGAAGGCAGACGAGCTCAGAGCATGGATTGGCTCTGGATACTGGGATATTCCAGCCATAGCAGAAATATGGCTGAGAGATATAGGACACTGCTGGGCAAGGAACAGCTACATTCGAGGCTTCAATCCCACCATCTTGTGAGGGCATTTCTTTCCCCTCTGCTGTATGGTCCTCACTGAGACAACCCAGGTGGTCCCAGGTATCAATCCTGGCCCATGCTGTATTAGTGATGTCTGTAATATCCTCCATTCCCGATCATTTTCCCTCTGTTTGGAATCTCCTCTAGTCCCCCCAATGCACTCTGTCTCTGTCAGGTTCTCTAACCCATCACAACCTAATCCCTAAACGTCTCCAGTAGATACTAATTTCCTTCATCCCGGTAAACCCCGACAGCCATGTCTCTCCCTGTAAGCCCCTCCTACCAATACTACCCTCCATGTCAATGTATTTGCCTTTAACCTCCCCATCCTTCCCTATCTGGGTAAACGTCTTCAGCTCCTCCAAGCCTTCCTTGTCAGTGAAAAATTATTCACTCGATTGAGCAGTCCCGATCTGTGAAATGAGCTGAAAATGTGTTGCTGGAAAAGCGCAGCAGGTCAGGCAGCATCCAGGGAACAGGAGAATCGACGTTTCGGGCATAAGCCCTTCTTCAGGAATGAGGAAAGTTTGTCCAGTAGGTTAAGATAAAAGGTAGGGAGGAGGGACTGACGGAGGGGCGTCGGAAATGTGATAGGTGGAAAGAGGTCAAGGTGAGGGTGATAGGTCAGACTGAGGTGGGGGCGGAGAGGTCGGGAAGAAGATTGCAGGTTAGGAAGGCGGTGCTGAATTCGATGGATTTGAATGAGACAGGGTGGGGGGAGGGGAAATGAGGAAACTGGTGAAATCCGAGTTCATCCGACCACGTCGGGGGGGAAATTGCGGTCCTTGAAGTAGGAGGCCGTCTGGGTTGTGCGTTTTTGGAACTGGTCATCCTGGGTGCAGATGCGGCGGAGTCGAAGGAATTGGGAGAATGGGATGGCGTTTTTAAAGGGGGCAGGATGGGAGGAGGTGTAGTCCAGGTAGCTGTGGGAGTCGGTCGGTTTGTAGTAGATGTCCGTGTTGAGTCGGTCACCTGAGATAGAAATAGAAAGGTCAAGGAAGGGGAGGGAGGAATCTGAGACTGTCCAGGTGAATTTGAGGTCGGGGTGGAAGGTGTTGGTGAAGTGGATGAACTGTTCAACCTCCTCGTGGGAGCACGAGGCGGCGCCGATACAGTCATCGATGTAGCGGAGGAAAAGGTGGGGTGTGGGGCCAGTGTAGTTGCGGAAGATGGATTGTTCCACATATCCTACGAAGAGGCAGGCATAGCTGGGGCCCATGCGGGTGTCCATGGCTACTCCTTTCGTTTGGAGGAAGTGGGAGGATTGGAAAGAGAAGTTGTTCAGGGTGAGGACCAGTTCAGTCAGTCAGAGGAGGGTGTCAGTGGAAGGGTACTGGTCGGTACGGCGGGAAAGAAAGAAGCGGAGGGCTTTGAGTCCTTCGTGATGGGGGATGGAGGTGTACAGGGACTGGATGTCCATGGTGAAAATAAGGCGTTGGGGACCGGGGAAGCGAAAATCATGGAGCAGGTGGAGGGCATGGGTGGTGTCCCGAACGTAGGTGGGGAGTTCTTGGACTAAGGGAGACAGGACGGTGTCAAGGTATGCGGAGATGAGTTCGGTGGGGCAGGAGCAGGCGGAGACAATGGGTCGGCCGGGGCAGTCAGGTTTGTGGATTTTGGGCAGGAGGTAGAAGCGGGCGGTGCAGGGTTGTGGGACTGTGAGGTTGGAGGCGGTGGATGGGAGATCCCCCGAGGTGATGAGGTTATAGATGGTCTGGGAGATGATGGTTTGGTGGTGGGGGTGGGGTCATGGTCAAAGGGGCAGTAGGAGGAGGTATCTGCGAGCTGGCGTTTGGCCTCAGCGGTGTAGAGGTCGGTGCGCCAAACTACTGCCGCGCCTCCCTTGTCTGCTGGTTTGATAGTGAGGTTGGGGTTGCATCGGAGGGAGTGGAGGGCTGCGCGTTCCGAGGGTGAGAGGTTGGAGTGGCTGAGAGGGGTGGGGGAGTTCAGGTGGCGGTTAATATCGCGGCGGCAGTTGGCTATGAAGAGGCGGGGTTAGATGTGGTGACGGAAATAGGCGTGGGGGCGGGGTTAGGCACGCAGTCGGAGATCGGCGAAGGGGCGGGGTTAGGCGTGGTGATGGAACACCACGGGGCGGGGTTAGGCGTGGAGACAGGCGTGGAGATCGGCGTGGGGGCGGAGACACATGCGGCGTTGTGGGCGTGTAGGTTAGTGACGTCACTGGGGGCGGAATTGGCTGCGACGACCACAGAGCCAGAGTTATTCCCCAAAGCCGCAGAGGTCGCGAATCTGCCGGCGATTGTCTTCATGGCGATCGTGGAGGCGGTTGTCTGAGCGGCGATCGCGGAGGCGGTTGTTTGGGCGGCGATCGCGGAGGCTGCGAGGTCGGTGGGGGCGGAAGTGACGTCATCGTCGTCATCGGCGGCAGCTATTGCCGCGTGTGTAATGGCGCCAAACTGATTTCGGAGGCCGATGGAAGATTCTGGAACAGTTGAGGAATCCGGAGTGTGGGGGTAAGTACATGAAAGTTTTTGGTACTTACTGTCTTTAATTTCCGATATGGCTGGGAAGAACTGTTTGTTTAGTTTATGGATCCTTCTGTGGATGAAGAACAGTAGAGGTCCTTTGCAGCTCTGTGAGAGTGTTGTCCTGAGCTGGGGGAAGTCGAGTTGCAGGGAATGCGGCGCATGGCTGCAAGCGTGGAGCGAAGGATCTGGAGGGAGGTCTGTTGCTGGAGGCTTCGGATTTGTTGTAGGTACTGGTTGAACTGGTTGGGTCCAAGTTTTGTTGGTTGGAACGTAGTCCGGAGTCCGTGCGGGATAAGTTGGTTCCGTAGGCAGGTGCTGAGGAAGGAGATATGGCTGTGGTAGCGAGTCTGTTTGAGTGTGTGGCTGAAGAGCTCCTGTGCAGAGGAGATGACCTGGGGGGTTGACGATGCCCTCCACCGCATCTCTTCCACTTCCCGCTCCTCCGCCCTTGAACCCCGCCCCTCCAACCGCCACCAGGACAGAACCCCACTGGTCCTCACCTACCACCCCACCAATCTCCATGTACAGCGCATTATCCGCCGTCATTTCCGCCACCTCCAAACGGACCCCACCACCAAGGATATATTTCCCTCCCCTCCCCTATCAGCATTCCATAAAGACCACTCCCTCCGTGACTCCCTCGTCAGATCCACACCCCCCACCAACCCAACCTCCACTCCCGGCACCTTCCCCTGCAACCGCAGGAGGTGCAAGACTTGCGCCCACACCTCCCCCTCACCTCCCTCCAAGACCCCAAAGGAAACTTCTATATCCGCCACAGATTCACCTGCACCTCCACACACATCATCTATTGCATCCGCTGCACCCGATGTCGCCTCCTCTATATTGGGGAGACAGGCCGGCTACTTGCGGAGCGTTTCAGAGAACACCTCTGGGACACCCGAACCAACCAATCCAACCACCCGGTGGCTCAACATTTCAATTCCCCCTCCCACTCCACCAAGGATATGCAGGTCTTTGGACTCCTCCATCGTCAGACCATAACAAAACGACGGTTGGAGGAAGAACGCCTTATCTTCCGCCTAGGAACCCTCCAACCACAAGGGATGAACTCGGATTTCACCAGTTTCCTCATTTCCCCTCCCCCCACCCTGTCTCAGTCAAATCCATCGAATTCAGCACCGCCTTCCTAACCTGCAATCTTCTTCCCGACCTCTCCGCCCCACCCCGATTTGTGTAATCCCTTGCAGATCTAAATACCTCCCTGTCTTTGTAGCTATGTCAGGCTACTACCTGAGAATCTCACTATCAGTGTAATCTCCCAACGAACTCCTGACTTTAGGAACCCCCTCCACCTGATAATATCCTCCATGTCTGTTGAAACCTTCCACTTCAACCGTCTTTATCATGGAACTTAGTCTCTATAATCCTAATGATGACGATAAACTCTTCCTCTCTAAAGCGCGCTCAATCTCTGTAAACTCTGCTGGTCCCTACTCCCCTCCCTGTGCATGTAATCTGCTTAAGTCACTACATATCTTTATACCTTTAACGTCCTCCCAATGTGACTACACTATTTCTTTCCGTTACCTTCGTGAGCTTCCGTAATTCTCACTGTGACTCTCGCCATGTCCCATCCCCACATCCCTCTGTTTTTCTGAAAAGTCCTCCTTATTCTTAAAACCCTCCCTAACTATGCCTCCTGTTCCAGCCTCCACATCTCCCCCTGGAGCAGTCAAAGCTGCTCCAATAACCTCAACGCCTCCTGGTCTTTCTAATTCCCTCTTGTTGTGAAACTCTCCCCATGTCTGTAATATATCCTGCAGTGTCGAAAGCTCTCTCTATATTTGTATGGTCCTCCAGTCCCTACAACTGCCCCTGTTTTTGTAACATTATCCTGCAGCTTGAAACCTCCTGATTGCTGAACCTTCTTCAGGCTCTGCACTTTCTCTATTTCTGCTACTTTCTCCTGCTCTTAGAACACTCCCTGTCTGTATGATCCCTTGCAGTCTCTGCAGCCATCCGTATCTCAAACCACAAGCTGTCTCCATAAACCTCCCCCACATCTTTTCCTGCTTCCAGTCCCTTCAGCACCTTCTATAACTGCAAACTGCCCATTTGCCAAGGCTACTCCAGTTCCTACAATGTCTGTCAGAATCTGATACCCACACTCTCTCTCATCTGCAAGTCTCTCTGTAATCTGTTAACATTTGCAGCCACCACTACTGTCCATAACTTTCTTCGGTCTTCCAGTCCCATTAAGCTTCCCATTCTTGCATTAACTAAAGCCTGTGTACCTTAGTACTGCCTAAAAACTTGCATGTCTATGTAAACTGCTCCAACCCCTCACTATCTCCATAAACACCTGCTACTCCTAAATCCATCTCTCTTTGTATTACCTCTTCCAGTCCTGTCAAAACCCCCAATCTATGGAGCCCATTTAATCTTCCCTTGTTGGGTAATCTCTTGAAGTTCCTGGCGATTTTCCAATTTTAGCAGTTTCCCCAATCTTTATGACTCTCCAATTCCGATAAGACTCACTTTCAATACCAGCTTATCTCGTCTCAAAACCTACCTATAATCTGCTTCTTCTTCTCCAATTCTTAGACATTAATCTATTTAAATTTCACCCTGGTTCTCCCCCAACCCTCCCAACCACAGGAACGTCTTTCAGTTTGTGCAACCCTCCCCATCTGTGTAACTGTCTCTGACCCAGTAACCTGGCATTCTCCATTGCCTTCCTATCTATGAGCCTTCAGAACCTAGAAGCCTTCGAATATCTGTGAACGTCTTCCGTCACTACAACCTTCCATATCTTCTTAGGACTCTTCTCTTGGAAGAGTCTGTCCCTCTTAGTCTGCCTGCCTCGCCCTATACCCATCCCTATCCCTATCTCCAGCATTTAATCCAGCTCCCTCTATCTCTGTAAATTCCTCCAATCCCCAAACCCCTTTGTCCCGCTGACATTCTTGATCAGATGTGACTCTGTTTAACTCTAACATCCTTGTGCCCCTGTAAGCCTCCCATTCTCTGTACCATCTATCCATCTGTTCAAACCCCCACTACTGAGGAATAATTCCCTGTATTCGCCATATGGCAGATGGAATGAGAGTGAATTGATATGATGGAACCGTCATTCCGGAGATGTAGCTGCTGTATGATCATCACAGGGAAGGGAATATTGAAGGATTGTTGGGATCAATGCAAAAAGGCAACAAGTTGCGAAGAAAGGATGAGGTTAATGCATTAATGAGACAGTCATATGCATCTGAAGATCAAATGTTGGAGTCTATTTGGGTGGAGCAAGCAGCAGCAACCGTTAGCAGGAATTATTTTATGGGCACCAGAAAGTGATGGTAATGTCAATATGGTTACGATCAGGACACTGAATATACTTGTATCAAGGGCAGTACCGTCACTGTGTGTGATGGTGGTCTCCATCCCGACAGGAAAACCAATGAATATCAGGGCTATAATGGATGGAATCTTGGATTGTATACGAGATGGTTTTCCATGACATCATATCAAGGAGCCATCAACAAAATTGTCTATTGTCGATCAAATGCTGTGTAATAATAAATATCTAAACATCCGAATCTAAAGGAGCTTTGTGAGCAGAGACCCACAATGTTATAATGTAGATGCTCAGTTTGAGGTAAGACCATGAGACGTAGGAGTGAAATGAGACCATTTGGCCCATTGAGGATGCTCTGCCCTTCAATCTGATCATGGCTGACCTGATACTCTCCAAATCTACATTCCTGCCTTTTCCACAAAGCCCTTGTTTCCCTGATTCATTAACATATGACCATCTCTGCTGTCAATATTCTTAATGACCCTGCCTTGACAGCCCCTTCCAGTCAGGAATTCCCAGAGTCACTACCTTCTGAGTGAAGACATTCCTCCTCATCTCCATCTTAAATGGGTGAGCCCTTGATCGGATTTTATGACCTCTGGTTACAAATTCTCTTACAACTGAACCGAAGGGAAATGACAAAGATAATTATTGGAGATGAAATGAAAATTGGTGGAGATTGGGTTAACAAACAAGAATGTCAAAGGTTGCAAAGCTTTACAAATCAGTTGGAAAGATGTGCAGAGAAATGTCAAATTGCGTTTAATCTGGACAAGTGTGAGGTGATGTCAGATTCAAATGGAAATTTAGGATACTGAGGGAAGTTGATAAACAGAAAGATCTTGGTGCAAGACATTAACTCCCTGAAAATGCAACAGAAGTGTTTCAGACAGGAAAGAAAACAAATAGAACACTGGCCTTCATCAGTCAAAACGTTGTGTATAGTGGTTTGCATCTGATGTTGTGATTGTATAAAACTTCTGCTTGGCCACATTTGGAGCACTGTGTGCAGTTCTAATCTCCACACAATAGGAAGGATGGGGAGGCTTTGGAGAGGGTACAAAAGGGGTTTATCAGCACGTTGCCTGTGTTAGGTTTTTCATGGTATGTTAGGTGTAAGAGGAAATTAAACAAAGTTGGATTGTTTTGCGAGAGTATCAGAGGCTGACAGGAGACCAGGTGCAAGAATATAACATACGGAGAGGGATAGATAATGTGGATAGTCGGAATCTCTTTTCCAATGTGTAAGTTTCAAATACTAGAGCGCATAAGTATAAGGCGAGAAAGAGGACGTTTAAACGAGATGTGTGTGACAAGTTTTTTTCTTAATACAGAGAATGGAGGTTACCGAGGGAGGTCGTAGCAACAGAATGTGAATAAAGTTTCAAAGTGGCATTTAGACAGAAACATGAACAGGGATACGGGATATGGACCATGTGCAGGCGGATGATATGAGTTAGAATAGCATCTTTCACAGCACAGTCATGGTAGGCCGAAGGGCCTGTTGCTGTGCTGTAGTGTTCTATTTTCTAACTTCACAGCATCTGCCCGATCAGAGCCCCTCAGAATCTTGGATGGTTCATTCCATTTCTCTCTCATTATTTAAACTTCAATGGGTTCAACCTCAATCTACTCCACCTCTTCTCACTAGAAAATCCCTCCATTCCCAGGATCAGCCGAGTGACCCTTCTCTGACCTGCCTCCAATGCGACAGTATATTTCCTTCGGGCACTCAAACTGTTCATAATATTTTAGGTGTGGTCTGACTTGAACCTTGCCTAATTTTAGCGAGATCTGCCTATTTTTAGACTCCATTCCCTTTGTAATAAATGCCAGCATTTGATTTGACTCCTCTATTACCTGCTGACCTTGGAAGCTAACCTTTTTAGATTGATGAACAAGAACTCCCATAACTGAGCTGAAAATGTGTTGCTGGAACAGCGCACCAGGTCAGGCAGCATCCAGCGAACAGGAGAATCGACGTTTCGGGCATAAGCCCTTCTTCAGGAATGGTTTCCTGAAGTAGGGCTTATGCCCGAAACGTCGATTCTCCTGTTCCCTGGATGCTGCCTGACCTGCTGCGCTGTTCCAGCAACACATTTGCAGCTCTGATCTCCAGCATCTGCAGACCTCACTTTCTCCTCGAAGAACTCCCATAACCCTTTCTGCTGCCAGTCTGAAACCCAATAGTGTTAGCCTGACATTAAGTCAGGAGCATACTAAAATTGTTAGAAATGATATTTTAAAATACAATAACTAGCCACTTAGAAACACATTTTATAAAAGAGAATTTGTTTCTGAGCCTGTTGGATTTAATTTGTTTGTGTGAATATAAATGGCTGAATTGAATGGGTATAGAAGGGGTGTAGTGGTACGGGGGATATGGTGTCTTTGAATTATCAGAAGCCTTTACACATATTTCAATAAGGGCTAATGAGTAACTTGGTAGAGAATAGGGCCTCTGAAATGTGAATAAGTTCGCCTACGTGTGGAACCAGAAGAGGTGGGTGAAATACACATGGCACTCTTCGTCTTTTTGCAGCTCTGCAGTTCTATACAAGGTATTCGCAAAAACGGATACCCACGCAATTTCATCAACAGATGCCTAAGGGAAAGACAACGGAACAAGGACACGCCGCAACCTAAAGGACTAGCCACACTACCATACATCAGGAGCATTTCCGAACTGACAGCCAGACTACTGCGACCACTAGGACTCATGACAGCACACAAACCAACAGCCACTCTCAGACAACAACTCACCAGAACGAATAGGGCCTCTGAAATGTGAATAAGTTCGCCTACATGTGGAACCAGAAGAGGTGGGTGAGATATTAGACAAAATATTGTTGTCAGTATTTACTGTGGCGAAAGATATGGAAGCTCGAGAAAATGGGTAAGTAAATAGTGATGTCTTAGAAAGAATCCTCAACAGAGAAGAGAAAGTGCTAGAATCTTAAAACAAATAAAGTTAGATCCATCCTCAGTAGCTCATTAGGTGTATCCTAGAATATTGTGGAAATCGAGGCAAGAGATTGCACTGCCCCTAACAGAAATATTTATCTTATCAACAGATGCAGTGTGGTGCCGGAAGACTGGAGGGAGGATAATGCTATTCCATCAATTAAGGGCTGCAGGGAAAAGCCAGGAAATTACAGCCCAGTGAGCCCAGTGGTGGGGAAGTTGTTGGAGAAGATTATGAGAAAAAGGTACCACATATATTAACAAAGGCAAGGGCTGATTCGAGGTGGTCAGCATGGCTTTGTGAGTGGAAAACAGTGTTTCACAAACTGGATTGACTCTTCGAGGAGGTGGCCAAGAGATAGATGAAGGCAGACCAGTGAACATTGTCCACATGGACAGCGAAGCATTTAACATGGTTCGAAGCGATTTCAAACATCTAGTCAAGAGGAAGAAGGCAGCTTATTTCAGGTTGAGGAAACAAGGGTCAGAAAGCTTTTTCGAGGGTAACATGGAGCAGCACGATGGCCCAGTGGTTAGCACTGCTACCTCATAGCACCACGGACTCCATTTTGATTCCAGCCTCAGGCGACTGTCTGTGTGGAGTTTGTACATTCTCCCCGTGTCTCCGTGGGTTCCCTCCAGGTGCTCCGGTTTCCCCCCAAATCCCAAGGATGTGCATGTCAGGTGACTCAGCCAAGATAAATTTCCCATAGTGTTCACGGATGTGTAGGTGTGGCGCATTAGTCAGGGCATTTGGAGACTAATAAGGTGGGGGAATGAGTCTGGGTGGGATACTGTTTGCAGGGTTGATATGGAGGTGTTGGGCCAAATGGCCTGTTTCCACATTGTAGGGATTCTTTGAAAATACGAGGAAGGAACTTAGGAGTGGGCTTAGGACAGCTAGAAGGGGACATGAAAAATCATTGATGGGAAGGATTAAGGAAAACCGTAAGGCAGTCTCCACTTAAGTGAGGAACAAGAGGATGGCCAGAGTGAGAGTAGGGCCTGTCAGGGATAATGGAGGGAACTAGTGCCTGAAGTCGGAGGAGGTAGGGAAGGACCTTGATGAATCATATGCCTCAGTATTCACTGCTGAGAGGGACATTTGTGAGGACAGCCTGAAACAGGCTGATATACATGAACAGGTTGCTGTTAAGAATGAGGATATGCTGAAAAATTTGTAAAAGATGAGGATAGATAAGTCCGCTGAACCAGATGGGATGTGCCCAGAGTTACTGCACGAAGTGAGGGAAGAGATTGTTGCACTTTGGCGATGGCCTTTGCACCCTCACTGTTCACTGGAGTCAGACCAGATGATTGGAGAGTTGCAAATTTTATTCCCTTGTTCAGGAAATGAAATAGGGATAATCTTGGGAATTACAGACGTATCAGTCTTATGTCTGTGGTGTGCAGATTATTGGAGAGGACTCGGAGACAGGATTTATGATTCCTTGGCAAACCATAGTTTGATTACAGATAGTCAGCATGGCTTTGTAAGGGGCTGATCATGCCGTCTAAATCTTATTGAATCTTTTGAGAATGTGACAAAACACCTTTTAGGCTCAATTCAGAAAGTACAGAGACATGGGTTGCCGTGAAACCTGTCTGTCTGGATATGGAATTAATGGCTCCCAGAAGACAGAGGGTGATGACAGATGAAAAGCATTCATCCTGGAGCTCAGTGACCAGTGTTTTTCTGCAGGGAGAGGTTCCAGGACCTCTGCTCTTTGTGAGTTTATGAATGACTTGGATGTGTGAGTGGAAGAGTGGGTTAGTAAGTTTGCCAAAGACACAAGCGTTGGTGGAGTGGTGAATATTGTAGAGGACTGTTGTAGTTTGCAAAGGGGCAATGACAGGATGCAGAGCTGGGCTGACAAGTGGCAGATGGAAGTCAATCTGGAAAAGTGTGACGTCATTCATTTTGAAAGATTGAATTTGAATGCAGAATACAATGTTAAAGGCAGGATCTTTGGCACTGTGGAGGAACAGAAGGATCTTGGGTAACAGGTCCAGAGATCCCTCAAAGTTTGCCATCCAAGATGATAGGCTTGTTAAGAAGGAATATATGGTGTTGGATTTCATTAGCCGGGGGATCGAGTTTTAAAGCCGCGAGGTTATACTGTAGCTGTATAGAGCCCTGGCTGGACCCCACTGATAATATTGTGTTCAGGTCTGGTCTCTTCATTACAGGATGGATTTGGAAGCTTTAGAGAGGGTAATGAGGAGATTTACCAGGATGCTGCCTGTACTGGAGGGCATGTCTTATGAAGAAAGGTTGAGGGAGCTAAGGCTTTTCTCATTGGAGTGAAGACGTGTGAGGGTGACTTGGCAGAGGTGATCAAGATGATGAGAGGCACAGAAAGAGTGAATAGTGAGAAACATTTTTTACCCTGACATAAATAGCTATTACAAGGGGGTGTAATTTTAAGGGGATTAGCGAGTGGTTAAGGGGAGATTTCAGAGGTAGGTTCATAACATACAGAGTGGTGGGCGAGTGGAATGCACTGCCAGTGGTAGCAGTAAAGTTAGATGCATTAAGGACATTTAATATATTTCTGGATAGGCACGTGTATAATAAAATGAAGGGTGTGTAGGTTCGTTTAATCTTACTTTCGGATAAAATCTTGGCATGGCATCATGGCCGAAGGGTCTGGTGTTGCATTCTTTGTATCGTATAGTAAAGTAGGTAATGAGCTCAGATCAATGTAAAAGGATATGGCATTCAGGAGGAGTGAGGGAACTGGATACAAAATTGGGCTTGACGGTAGGAGACAGAGGGTGATGGGAGACATATTGTTTTTTCTGACTGGATGCATGTGACCAGTGGTGCAGTGGGTCCCCTGTTGTTTCTGGATCAGTGGTGCTGGAAGAGCACAGCAATTCAGGCAGCATCCGAGGAGCTTCGAAATTGACGTTTCGGGCAAAAGCCCTTCATCAGGAATAAAGGCAGAGAGCCTGAAGCGTGGAGAGATAAGCTAGAGGAGGGTGGGGGTGGGGATAGAGTAGCATAGAGTACAATAGGTCAGGGAGGAGAGGGTGGAGTGGATAGGTGGAAAAGGAGCTGGACAGGTCGGACAAGTCCGGACAAGTCAAGGGGGACAGTGTTGCTGGAGGTTAGAAACTAGGATGAGGTAGGGGAAGGGGAAATGAGGAAGCTGTTGAAATCCACATTGATGCCCTGGGGTTGAAGTGTTCCGAGGTGGAAGATGAGGCGTTCTTCCTCCAGGCGTCTGGTGGTGAGGGAGCGGTGGTGAGGAGGCCCAGGACCTCCATGTCCTCGGCAGAGTGGGAGGGGGAGTTGAAATGTTGAGCCACGGGGCGGTTTGGTTGATTGGTGCGGGTGTCTCAGAGATGTTCCCTAAAGCGCTCTGCTAAGAGGCGCCCAGTCTCCCCAATGTAGAGGAGACTGCATCGGGAGCAACGGATACAATAAATGATATTAGTGGATGTGCAGGTAAAACTTTGATGGATGTGGAAGGCTCCTTTAGGACCTTGGATGGAGGCGAGGGAGGAGGTGTGGGCACAGGTTTTACAGTTCCTGCGGTGGCAGGGGAAAGTACCAGGATGGGAGGATGGGTCGTAGGGGGGCGCGGACCTGACCAGGTAGTCACGGAGGGAACGGTCTTTGCAGAACCATTTGGACTAATGGTTTGGATGGGAATATTGGTATCCTGGAAAGTAAGATTTTATTTTTGAGTTATACTGAAATTGGTGGTAAAGTGGACAATGAAGAATGTTTTCTGTGATTCTACAGGATGAACAGTACAGCTGGGATAGTGGGCTGAAGAATAGCAGATGAAGTTTAATTAGATAAACGTGACATGTTCCATTTTGGTGAAACAAGCTAGGGTGAGACTTGTACAGTTAATGCTTGGACCCTGCGTGGTTTGGTCAATCAGAGACCATGGATGGAGGTACTCAGTTCTTTGAAAGTAGTGTCACAGGTAGACAGGCTGGTGAAGCAGGCATTTGGGATGGTTACCCTCATTGGGTAGAGCATTGAGAGGAGGAGTTGGGATGTCATGTTGAATCTGTACAAAACATCGGTGAGTCCACCATAAAAACACTGTTGATCAGTAGGAAGAACTCATCTGGCTCACTTACCTGCTTTAGGGAAGGACACCTGACATTCTAACCTGGTCTGGCCTACATGTGACTCCAGACCTACAGCAATATGGCTGACTCTGAGCTGCCCTCTGGGTAATTACCAGTGGTGGCAAAGAATGCTAGTCCAGGCAGTGGCACCCACATCGCATGAATAAATAAATAAAAATACACATGGCACTCTTTGTCTTTTTGCAGCTCTGCAGTTCTATCCAAGGTATTCGCAAAAAACAGATACCCACTCAATTTCATCAACAGATGCCTAAGGGAAAGACAGTGGAACGAGGACACGCCGCAACCCAAAGGACTAGCCACACTACAATACATCAGGAGCATTTCCGAACTGACAGCCAGACTACTGCGACCACTAGGACTCATGACAGCACACAAACCAACAGCCACTCTCAGACAACAACTCACCAGAACGAAGCACCCGATACCCAGCATGAGCAAAACCAATGTAGTGTACAAAATCCCATGCTAGGACTGAACACAACACTACATAGGACAAACAGAAAGACAGCTAACGATCCATATCCATGAACACCAACGAGCCACGAAACGACACCACCAGCTATCCTTAGTAGCCACACACGCAGACGACAAGCAACATGAATTCGACTGGGACAACACTACCATTATAGGTGAAGCCAAACAGAGAACAGCCAGGGAATTCCTAGAGGCATGGCACTCATCCACAGACTATATCAACAAACACATCGACCTGGACCTAATATATCGGCAACTACAGCGGACAGCTGGAACTAACAAACGGAAGCGGCAGAAACAGGCCACTATTAATGCCAGAGGAAACATCACAGAAGCGCTTCACAGGAGGCTCCCAAGCACTGAGAATGTCACCTAGACAGGGGACGAAACGTTTGCAACACAAATTCCCAGAGTCATACAGCACGGAAACACAACCTGTGGTCCAACTCCTCAATGCTGCCCACGTTTCCTAGACCGAACGAGTCTCATTTGCCTGCGTTTGGCCCTTTTCTCTTCAAACCTTCTCCTCTCCACGTACCTCTCCATGTTCCTGCCAAAGGGCGTTTCCATGTTGTAATTATTCTTGTTTCTCCCATGTGCCTCTGGCAGTCCATTCCGTCTATGCACCATCCTCCGTAGATAATGTTGCCCCTCAGCTCCCTCTTTAAATCTTTGCTCTCTCACCTCCCGTTTATAGCCTCTAATTTTGGACTCACTTCCCCTTGGCTATTCACCATTCTTAGCAACCGTATTTTTTTGTAAAACTTTACAACGTCACTCCGTAGCCTCCTCTGCCCAAGAGAACTAGTTAGGACAATGTTACAAATATCTCCAACGTATCTAACAAAGCGCTGGACAATGACGGCAACTCTCCTAGATGCCAATTTTTCCACCATGTCCACCTGTAATTGTACCCCTTGGTCTCTCACTGTTCGACAACACTGGCCAGGGCCCTCCCATTAACTGTGTCATTCATCCCTGGTTTGTCTTAACAAAATCCAAAACCTGAATTAAACTCCATCTTTCATTCCCTGGTCCACTGGCCCAGTTGGTCAGAGTATTCACTGTATTCGATAACTGTATTCACTGCCCACTACACCATTAATTTGATCATCTACAAACTTACTAATAATGACTCCTATATTCTCAACCAAATCGTTTGTGTAGGTGATGCATATCAGTGGACCCAGTCCTGAACCTTATGGCACACCGCTGGTCACAGGCCTCCAGTCTGAACAACAACCCTTTCCCACCGCCCTCTGTCTCCTATTGTCAAGCCAATTTTGTATCCAGTTGGCTAGTTCCCCTTGATCCCATGTGAACTAATCTTACGAACCAGTTAACTTTGCTAAATCCTGTCAAAGACCCTGCTGACTTTAGTGTAGACAATGTATGGTCACCACTTCAACAAAAGTATCAAGTTAATGAGACCTGACTTTGTACGAACAAAGCCGTGCTGACTATCTTTCATCAATCCTTGCCTTTTCCAAATGAATGTGACTCCTGTCTGGCAGAATCACTTCTATAACTTATCCACCATTAGGCTAATTGGTCTTTAGTTCCCTGGTTTTCTATTGCAACCTTTCTTAAATAATAGAATGAAACCATATTCCTGTCATGGAGCCATAAAGCATGAAAACTGACCCTTCACTTGATACCCACCATAATCTCAAATGAAACTCATCCCAGCTGACTGTTGCTGGCCCAAATCCCTCCAAACCATTCCTGTTCACATACTCATGCAAATGTCTTTTAAACGTTGTAATTGTACCCACATGCACCAATTCCTCAGGAAGTTCATTCCACACTCAAACCACCCTCTGTGTAACAATTTGCCCCCATGTCTTTTTTTTTAAATCTCTCTCTTCGAACTTTAAAATGTGATCTCTCCTCTTGAGAATCCCCCACCCTGAGGAAAAGGCACCTACCATTAAATTGATCTATATATCGCTTTTTTTTCATAAGGCAATTTTTCAATCTCACGCCTTCCATACCCAGCAACATCCTGGTTAATCTCGTCTGAACCCCTACAACTTAATAATATCCTCCCTATAACTGGGCGGCCACAACTGGATGGAGTATTGCAGAAGAGACCTCAGCAATGTCCATATAATCTCAACATGACGTCCCAAATCCTACACTCAATGGGCTGAGCAATAGTCAAACATGCCAAGCAGTGCCTTATCCATCCTGTGAAGCAAACTTCAAGAAATATGTAACTGAACCTGGAGGTCTCTCTGCACTAAAACACTAACTGAGGCCCGAACGTTAATTGTATAAGCTCTACCCTTGTTTGTTGTACTAAATGTATTAGTTGCATTTATTCAGATTCAATACCATCTACGGTTTTTCAGCCCATTTACCCATATTATCAAGGTCCCTTTGTAATCTTAGCAAACCTCCTTCACTGTCCACTATGCCACCCTCCAGCCTTCCAGCACCTCACACTTGGCTGTCAATGGTACAAATACCTTTTCTAGGGGCTCCACCATTTCTTGCCTAACATCCCACAATGTCCTGTGATACACTTAATGAGGTCCTAGGGCTTTCCATACCTTTGTGTTTTAAAACCTCCAGCATCACCTCTTCTATAATATACACTCTTTTCAAGTCGTAGAGATGGACAGCATGGAAACAGAGCCTTTGGTCCAACTCATCCATGCTGACCAGGAGATCTAACATATCAATCCCATTTATCAGCATTTGGCCCATGTACCTTAAAACCCTTGTTATTCATATTCCCATCCAGATACCTTATAAATGTTGTCATAATATCAGTCTCTGTTACTTTCTCTCTCAGCTCATTCCATGCACGCATCACCATGTGCATGAAAAAGCTGTCGCTTCCGTCCCTTTTAAACCTTTTCCCTCTAACCTTCAACCTATGCCCTCTAGTTTTAGACTTCCCAACCCCTGGGAAAAGACCTTGAATGTTTACCCAATCCATGTCCGTCACGTTTATATAAACCTCTGTCAGGTCACCCCTCAGTCTCCGATGCTCTACGGAAAATAACCCCAGCATATTCAGCAACAACCCTGGCAACATCTTGTAAATCTGTTATGAGCACTTTCAAGTTTCACAACATCATTCCTATAGCAGGGTGACTGGAATTGCAGAGAACTCCAATTGTGGTCTAACGTATTACTCTTGTTCCCGGAGTTCCCCATTCTTTGTCCACAGTAACTTCTGGAGTGAAAATTTTGTTTAGGTTCTTAGTAAATATCCTGCAGTTCCACACATGAATTGCCTCATTGATATTTAAGAGCCCCAATTTTGGCCTGAGGTACTCGTTTACTTTTAATATTTTATACAATCACGTTTGGATTCTCCTTATCCTTCTCTGCCGAGGCTTTTTCGCATATCCTTTCTGCATTACTGATTTCTACCCAAAGTATATTCCTACAGTCCCTGTGATCCTCAGGGATTCCCTTGATCCAGCTGGCTTTCCCTGACATGTGCCCCCTTTTCCGTGACCAGACCCTCAATAGACAGCCAGCATTTCCAAATGCTGTCAGCATTGACCTACATACAAACAGGAACATGTTGGCGCTGAACGCTAAAATTTTCTCACTTTTAAAATATTCTCACTTTCCAGACTTCCCTTTCCCTGCAAATACATTCCCCAGTCACATTTTGAAAGTTCCTGGCTAATTCTATCAAGATTGGACTGGCCCCGTTTTATAAACTGAACTTGTGGATCAGGCCTGTCCTTTTCCAGAGCTATTTGTAAACTCGTTTTCCCGATCTTGTTTCCCAAGGAGTGGTCAGGTTTTGTCCCTTTCTCTTTTCAGGCCGTTTACATATTCACTGGGAGTGTTCTGGAACGCAATTACCAAATTCCTCCCTTGCAAACACTGAACACTGGCAATCCCAGTCTAAGTTTGGAAAGTTTAAAAACATCCCTAAAATTACAGCCCTATTATGATGATTGATATTGGAGATCCCCCGACATATTTGTTCCTCAATCTGCCACTGGTTATTCGGGGTTAGTAGGACAATCGTATCAAAGTGATGACACGTTCTTATTTCTGAGTTCCACGTAGCTTCATTGGGCGATCCCACTGGAATATCATCTCTAAGTACTGCTGTGATGATTCATGCAAACAAAACCCACCACCACCACGCGTCCTCTCTTGCCTCCCCTTCGATGCTTCCTGTCGCATCTCCACCTTGAAACAATGAGCTGCCAGTCCTGTCCCTCCCTCATCTGTGTTTCTGTAATCACTATAATCTCCCAGTCCCATGTTCAAATCCATGCCCTGAATTCATCTTCCTTAGCTGTCAGGCTCCTTGCAATGAAAGAAATGCAGTTTATTCATCAGTTTCCCCCCATTCCCTGTTATGTTCTTGCCTGCCTTGTCTTTTGAAATCACGCTCTTTAACTTGTGTAACAGCCTCAATCTTCGTTCTGACCTGACAACTGTTTAAGGTCCAATACTTTGCCATACCAGTTTATATCCTCTCAAGCAGCTCTAGTAATTTACCCCATCAGGATATGGGTCACCTTCCCGCTCCCAGTTCAGGTGCCTTCCCCACCCTGTCTACCTGTGCTGACCTCTTCAGGGATCAATGGACTTATCCATCAAGGTCCCTCTGTTCCTAAGTACGCCACAAGGACTGACCATTCATTATGTATGTCCGTTGCTTATTATACCTCCCACAAGTTATTACCTCACATTGATCAGAAATAAGCTCTGCTCAGATTATCATCTGATTGACATCGGACTGCAGCCTGAGACCATCCCCTCACTGTGGACAACACCCTCACCTTTCATGGCATCTGCAAACCGACTAATGACACCTTCCGCTTTCACAGCCACGCCATTAATGTACATCATAAACAACAGTGGTTCCTGCACAAATCCCTGTGGTACACCCGCTGGTGGAAGAATTTCAAACACAAAGACGTCTATCCGCTAATTTTACATCCAATTTGCCAACCTGCCTTGGATCCCAATGGCTCTTTACCTTTGGATCAGCCTTCCATGACGGACCTTGTCAAAGGCCTTATTCAAGTCCATGTAACCCACATCATCTGCACTGCCCTCATCAATATTCTTAGACACCACTTCAAAAACTGAATTCCTTAGACAGTATCTTCCTCTACTTAATCAGTGATGAGCTGAAAATGTGTTGCTGGAACAGCGCAGCAGGTCAGGTAGCATCCAGGGATCAGGAGAATCGACGTTTCGGGCATAAGCCATTCCTCAGGCTTATGCCCGAAACGTCGATTCTCCTGATCCCTGGATGCTGCCTGACCTGCTGCGCTGTTCCAGCAACACATTTTCAGCTCTGATCTCCACCATCTGCAGACCTCACTTTCTCCTCAATCAGTGATGACTAAGCTGAGTTGAGCCCTGCCTTTTCAAGTGTTGATTCATCCTCAGAATTGTTCCCAATAAGTTCCCTCCCGCTGCTGTCAGACTCCCTGTTCTGTAATTACCTTGTCTATTCCTGCTGCCCTTCCTGAACAAAGGAACCACATGAGCGATCCTCCAGTCATTCGGCACTTCATCTGTGGCCAGATCCGCCAGGGCCCCAGCAATCTCCTCCCTTACCTCCCATAGCAGCCTGGGATACATTTCATTGGGCACTGGGGATTATCTCCAACTTTACGCCAAAGAAAACATTTAATATCTCCTCGTTATTGATGGTACCATGTTATAGAACCTCACCATCCAAAATGAAGTCCCCGGCTACAATGTTTTTCTCCTGTGTAAATACAGATGGGAAGTATTCATTGAAGACCTCAACTACTTCGTCTGGCTCCATGCACAGATTGTCCCTTTGGTTTCTAACAAACCCCACTCTTTAGCTGGGAATCCTCTTCCTCTAACTATACTCATGAAATACCTTGTGACCTTTCCTTAACAGTATTTTAATGAGGATATTTCATGGCCATTCTTTGCTACTCATTTTTAAGGACCCCCTTGCACTCTTGATACTTTTGAATAACTTCGCCTGTTTCCATCGGTCTGTACCTCCTTCATCCAGCTAACATATCGCTTGACCAGTATTCGCTCTTCAGGGACCACACTGACCCTGAATTCTCACTGTATCACTTTAACATTTTTCCTCTTTCTGAATGTGAACGTAACTGCAAATAGTTCCTCCCAGTCTGTGTTTGCCAGACCCTGTCTCCTGATAGTGATAATGCCCAGTGACAGTGATATTATAACGATTAGGGGGCTTACCACAATTTGGCCTCTTCACTTCTGCAATATTCATTTTACAAAATGAATTTGAAAACTAGTGTTATGACAACCATCGTCAAAACATTACAAAAATCCTTATGTTTGCCATCTTGTCCAGCACCTACAGCCCATTCTGTCTGTAACATCCAGCCCTTACTGACCTCCCCACCTGTGTACCTTCCTCCAGCCTCTGCAGCACATGATGTCACTGTAACTTTCTCCAGTCCCCACGGCACTCCTCCATCCTGTCCTACAGTCCCCCATTACCTTTAACCCAACACCATCCATTTCACCTCCCTGTCTGTACAGAGTCCTTCAGTTCTGTAGCGTTTCCTGCCAACTCTCCCTTTGTATAACGTTCTGAAGCCACTTGAACTGTCCCAATATCTGTAACCTTGCCCTCTCTTTCCATACCTCTCTGTCTCTGTAACAAGCTCCCTTCTCTACAATGTTCCTTACCTCTGACCACCTCCAGTCAGTACTAACCTTTCCAGATCGCGAACATCCTGCAGCCACTGAAATCATTACAACCTCCTCTCAATTGTTGAAACAACTTTCATTCACACAACTGCCTCTGTCTATAACCTCAGCCAGTCCATAGAATCCTTGCTAACTCTGGAACCTCACTCAGTGTGTACAACTCTGAGTAGTACTAACTTCATTCAGTCTTCCCAACCGTCCCTACCTCTAATTGCCTGGAGATTCCACAGCCCTCCCTATTGCGTTGACCTCCTTCAGTTTCTCTCATGGACACCATCTATGTAACCTTGTCCTATTCCTGACTATATATTCCTCCTTTTCCAATAAACCCTTGTGAACTTTGGAACCTGGTTTAATGTCTGCAGTGCTCTGTATAATCAGACACAGGGATGGCTCAGTGGTTAACACACAGCCTCACTACGCCTGGGACCTGCCTTCGATTCCAGCCTTGGGCAACTGTCTGTGTGGATTTTGCATGTTCTCCCTCCGACTGTGTGGGTTTTCTCGGGCGCTCTGGTTTCATCCCACAGTCCAAACGTTGCATGATCAGTGGATTGACTATCATAAAGTGTGGTTTAGGTGAGTTAACCATGAGAAATGCAGTGTTCAATGGATAGATAGGGCGGCACGGTGGCACAGTGGTTAGCACTGCTGCCTCACAGCGCCAGAGACCCGGGTTCAATTCCCGCCTCAGGCGACTGACTGTGTGGAGTTTGCACGTTCTCCCTGTGTCTGCGTGGGTTTCCTCCGGGTGCTCCGGTTTCCTCCCACAGTCCAAAGATGTGCAGGGTCAGGTGAATTGGCCATGCTAAATTGCCCGTAGTGTTAGGTAAGGGGTAAATGTAGGGGAATGGGTGGGTTTCGCTTCGGTGGGTCGGTGTGGACTTGTTGGGCCGAAGGGCCTGTTTCCACACTGTAATCTAATCTAATCTAATCTAATCAAATCTAATCTAAAGATAGAGGGGTGGGTCTGGGTCAGATGCTCTTCAGAGGTTTGGAATGGACTGGTTGGGCCGAATGGCCTGGGTCCTAGCTGTGGAGATTCTATTCAGATTTTTGTCCAGTCCTGCCAACCATCCCTGTCCCTTGAACCTTGCCTCATCCCCAGTATTCTCCTTAACACTGTAATCTCCTCCAGTCTCTAAGACACTCCTTTCCGATGTAAACTTCTCTAGTCCTTACAAAGATTGATATGTCTGTCACCTCTACCTGTTTTTAGAACCCTCCCTATAACTATTGAAATTTGTTACACCACTCCCAATCACTGTTCCCTCCTGAAACTCCCATGAACATTCATATCTCTGAAACTCATTTGGACTGTCTCAACTTCCCTTTGACAGTGATGTGCTGAGACTTGCTCTATATCAGTGACGTAATTAAGTCTTGGCATCCCTCATTATTGTAACATCCCTCCAGTCTTACAACCCTGAGGGTCTGTAGAAGCTCTGAGTCTGCAATCTCTTCCACTCCCCATAATACATTCTCTCTGAGCTTCTCTGTCGTCAATGAAACATTCCATAACACTGTCTTTATCAGTGAAACCTTCACCAAAACACAACCTTCCCTATCTGCGTAAATCCCTACACCAGTCCCTATCCCTCCGTCTCACAGTATAACCTTCCATGTCTGTGTATTCACCTTCAGTCCCTACATCCCTCCCTATATGCGTAAAAAAATTCTCCATGCATTTTTACTTCACTCTCTTCAACAGTCCCTGTCAGTGTAATCTCTTCCAGACCTGAAAACTCTCCCTCTCTTTCACTTTCTCAGGCCACACAATCCTCACTATCTGTAATCTACTCCTATCTGAGAAACCTCCCTCTGTAAACTGTTCCAACTCTTCAACTCTCCATAAGCTGTTACAGCCCTCCTTATCTACAAATCTTCTTGCAGGCCCTTAAAGACCAACAGACTGTGGATACCCGACCACTATCCCTATCTGAGTAATCCTCTCAGGTCTCTGCAGCACTCCTGATCTGTAGAACTCACTTCAATGCCTGTGACTCTCCCAATCAAGTTTCTACAAAACCCACTATCTATTTAACACCCCCTGTCAATATTAGCTCATTCACTGTCTCCACCATCTACCCATCTCCATAACCTTTTCCAGCTCTTATACCCCCATCTGTGTAAACATCACCCTCCTCTACAACCTCCTCCTGTTAGTGCTGTGCTCCCTTATCTGTGAAACTCTCTCCAACCAAACTTCCTGCACCAATCTCTGAAAAATAGTCCAGATTCCACATCCTCCATGTCTGAACAACCTGCAGAATCTAAGCCTTCCTGTATCTATAACCATCTTCAATCATGACTGCCCTGCATAACTCTGTTTGTTCGTCCAATCAATACAAACATCTTTATCTCTGTAATCTGCTCAGCTCCCTAAAACGCTCCCTGTCTGTGATCCAGCCCTGTCCTACAAACATCCGTATCCCTGTAAACGTCTCCATCCCTCCCAAATTTCCAAACTTCATGAACCCCTGTCATCCCTGTAGCTCTCCACATTTCTGTAACCTCCTGTGGCTCAAAGGTCCTCCCACCCTGTGAAACCACCTCCCCTACCCACATCCCTCCCATTCTGGGTCCTCTGCTCCAGATCAGACCATTGCTGCCTCTGTAAAAACCTCCACTTCTGAAAACTTTTCCCATTTATGTAACCTCATTCAGACCCCATACGCTCCAGCTTCTTGCATCCTCTTCCTGGCATTGCAAACAAAACCACGTGTTTATGTAATATCCACCAGTGCATACACCCTCCTCAACTCAGTAACCTTTTGCAGTCCTAACAACACACCTAAACTGTGAAACCTCTTAATTCCCTACAGTCCTCCCTCCCTCCTCAAATGCCTTCATCACCATGCAACCTCATAATTACTGAAGCCTCATTTTGAAACTGCAAACCTCCTAGTGTCTGAAAAATCATCCTGTCCTGATATTAGTCCCTATCTCTGTAACCCCCGCAACCCTCCTGTGCCCTTCTGGGGAACATGGCAGAGGAGGGAAGATTTGTGGAGTGCGGGCCATGTTACGGAGGTAGAATCCTGGGAATTCAGATTTGGTCGAATGTCTGTGGTGTGCAGATTATTGGAGAGGACTCTAAAGACAGGATATATGACTACTTGGAAAACCATAGTTAAAATAGAGACAGTCAGCATGGGTTTGTGAGGGGCAGGTCATGCCTCACAAACCTTATTGAATCCTTTGAGGATATGGCAGAATACGTTGATGGCCCATTCAGAAAATGAGGAGGCATGGGAAACATGGAAATCTAAGAAGGGCTTATGCCCGAAACGTCGATTTTCCTGTTCCCTGGATGCTGCCTGACCTGCTGCGCTTTTCCAGCAACACATTTTCAACTCTGATCTCCAGCATCTGCAGACCTCACTTTCTCCTCATGGAAATCTATCTGTCTGGATACAGGATTGGATGGCCCCGAGAAGACAGAGTATGGCAACAGATGGACAGTATTGAGCCTGAAGCTCAGTGACCTGTGGTGTTCTGTAATAGTTGGCTCTGGGATCCTGCTCTTTGTGATTTTTATAAATAACGTGTATGTGGGTGTTTGAGAGTGGGTTAGTAAGTTTGTCAATGAAGGTTGATGAAGTCGTGGGTAATGTGGAGGGCTGTTGTTGTTTGCAATGGGATATTGACAGGACGCAGAGCTGGGCTGGAAGTGGCACATGGAGTTCAATCTGGAAAAGTGTGAAGTGATTCATTCTGGAAGGTTGCATTTGAATGCAGAATACAGGGCGAAAGGCAGAATACTTGGTAGTGTGGAAGAGCAGAGAGATCATGGGGTCCATGTCCATAGATCCTTCAAAGTTGCCACGCACATTGATAAGGTTGTTAAAAAGGCATATGTTGTGTTGGCTTTGCTGAGCAAGTGGATTGATTTTAAGAGCCATGAGGTTTTACTGCATCTTTATAGCAGCCTAGTGAGACCACACTTGGAATATTGTGTTCAGTTCTGGTCCCCTCTTTACAGGAAGGATGTGCAAGTTTTAGAGAGCGTACACAGGAGATTTATCAGGATGCTGCCTGGAATGGAGGCATTTCTTATGAAGAAAGGTTGAGGGAGCTAAGGCTTTGCTCATTGGAATGAAGAAAGGGGCGCAGCGACTTGGTAGTGCTGAACAAGATGATGAGAGGCACAGAGAGAGTGAATAGTGAGAGAAATGGTTGTTACAACGGGGTATAATTTTAAGGTCAATGGAGGATGGATAAAAGGATTGAGAATGGTATGTGGTTGGAATGCATTGACAACGGTAGTAGTAAAATTAGATGCTTTCGGGACATTTCATAGACTCTTGGGTAGGCACACGAATGATAGTAAAATGACTGGTATGTAGATTACTTTGATCTTACAGTTGGATAAAAGGTTGGCATGGCATCATGGCCGAAGGGTCCTGTGCTGTACTGTTCTGTGTTCTACGTTCCGTATGGTAAAGTGGGTAATAAGCTCAGATCAGTGTAAACGAATATGGCATTCTGGAGGAGCTAGTCACCTGGATACAAAATTGGCTTGATGGTAGGAGACAGAGGGTGATGGCAAACATGTTGTTTTTCTGAGTGGAGGCATGTGACCAGCGGTGTAGTGGGCCCACTGCTGTTTGTCATTTGGATAAATGGTTTGGATGGGAATATTGGTTTCCGGGTAAGTAAGCTTCTTGGGTGACACTGACATTGGTGGTAAAGTGGTTAGTGGAGAAAGTTATCTATGATACAACAGGATGAACAGTACTGCTGGGATTGTGGGCTGAAGAATAGCAGGTTGAGTTTAATTATATATATATGTGAGGTGTTCCATTTTGGCGAAACAAACCAGGGACTTGTACAGTTAATGTCAGGCCCTGGGTGGTGTTGTCAATCAGTGACGTAGGGACGCAGGTACACAGTTCTTTGAAAGTTGTGTCACAAGTAAACAGGCTGGTGTTTGGGATGCTTACCTTCATTGGGCAGAGCATTGAGAGTAAGAGTTGGGATGTCATGTTGTATCTGTACAAGACATTGGGAAGGCCACCATAAAAGCATTGCTGATCAGTAGGAAGAACTCATATGGTTAACCTACCTGCTTTAGGCAAGGACATCAAATATTCTAACCTGGTCTGGCCAACATTTGACTCCAGACCCACATCAATATGGCTGACTCTGAGGAGCCCTCTGGGTAATTAGCAGTGGGGTCAAAGAATGTTAGTCCAGGCAGTGACAACCACATCTCATGAATGAATAAATAAAAATACATATGTCTCTCCCTACCTCTGCAAACCCCTCCAGCTGCAGCAATCCGTATTGGCTTTGTAACACCGTTCAGGCCCTGACCACTCTCTGTAACCCTCACCACCTCCAGCACCTTCCCCTTCCCCGTTCCTGACGTGTCATTAAACCCTGACAATGATTCCCCTTCCCACTGCCCCCATCCTGCTAGCAAACCCTTTGCAATCCCTTTAACTCTTATTCCTAAAACCCTCTCTTACTTCAGAATTTTAAATAGTTTTTGGTGATCTTCTCAACCTCATACTCGACTTTGTCCTGAGTGAGGGACAGGTGTGAGTTTCTTGTTGAGTTTTTGTCTGTTTCAGTGGAATGTCCTTTTCTTGAATGGTTTACACTGTTCCTTCAACTGTTTTCCACTGTTCATTTACACACACGTTTCAGTCTTTTTAGCCTATTTACCTTGGTCAGTTTTCCTCTTAAACTCATGTAATTGGCTATTTTTGTTTTTAATTGTAGCTTGTCCTTTCTGTGATTCACTTTTAACATTTTATATTGCTTTAAACTGCACTTTATCACAATTTCCCGGAGGATCTCTCCAGGTGACATTACTCATTCACTAAGTTTCATCACACAACGGTCGATCTGACATTGTACAACTGGCTAGGGCTGTAACTATGTGTTATTCAAAGAAAAACTGAAAACAATTGTCCGAACTCCCCTTCCAATATCACTGTTGTCAGTGTAATTGTCCCAGATTATACGAATTTTGAAGTTTCACTGAATTGTCATTATGCCTTTATTAAAAATTCCAATGAGTTCCTGTTTAATGCAGCGATGAACAATGAAATGCTGTTTGGTGGTCGAAAACTGTTCTGCTGCTTGTAACCTTGGCAAGTAGTAACCAGAATTTACATTCGGACTGACTCTACGTCATGATCTGCGGCCAAATGCTTTCTCTGTAATGCCTTTGGTATCCATTATTGATAGCGATGTCCATTTTTGCCTGAAATTCCGCAAGGTTGCAAATCATTGAATATTTATGTCCACCTTTTGTTCACCCTGTAACCACGTCACCCTGGTGTCTAACTCTCTTTTATCTCTGTCACAACTCTATCTACCTTATTGCAGAGACTTTGTCCATTCCAAATAAAAACATAATATACGTTTCCTACAATTTCCTGTCACAAACCGATTCCCAGATGTACAGTTTTAGTTAAAATCTGTCCCTTCCTGTTCCTTTCTGCTTGTCTTCAGCCACATCCCCATGTTGTTCCGATGCTTCTATTCTATTTGGATTGGAAAGCTCCTTTCACCTGAAACCTGTCCCTGCATTCGCTCTGTCAGTTTGAAGCCCTGTCCATAAGCCTACTAACATGATTGGTCACGACACTGGTTCCAGCATGGTTCCAGTGGGACCATCCTAATGGATTATATTTTAAATCAGGTATGGGGTGTGGGTTTCTCTGGCTGACCAGCCTTTCTTGCCCACCCCTAGCTGCCCTTGAGCTGAGTAACTTGCTCGGCCATTTCAGAGGGTAATTGAAAGGCAATCACTTTGCTGTGAGTAAGTCGTGCAGACCACGTCAGGATGGGAAGATGTCCCTAAGTGTCTTTTTGATGAACGAACGCTATTTTGGATGTCAGCAATAGTTTTGTACTTATTAATGGATTGTTAATTGCAATTTTTAAAATGTATGGACTGCAAATTCCACCACTTCTGATGGTGGGATTCAAACCTGTCTCCAGGGTGATGTTTTGGATACATGCTCTAGCAATAATTCCACTAGGCCATTACTTCACCTGCTCAAAGGTTGTTCATTGCTGAGCAATGATGATCAATGAACCTAAACCTATTCTTCTGACATAACTGTTTCATTATGAAATCTTTCTGCACTCTGCTGATATCACTCAGTCTCTCTCCATGTGGTATCCCTCACTGTGAGGGTCTAAGTGCTGCCTCTGTCAGGGTGTCTCTCGCTTTTGCAGCTACTCCAGATCCTGAGCTAACAGAATTTTCCAATCCAGAGAGACGCAACAGCACAGGCCAGGGATGTAGACTGGGATTTTCTAGATCTCTCTGGGACTCGGTGCCATTCTCCCTGTGTAACCCTCACTGCATCAGTCTAATTTCCAATTCTGTCTATTTCTCTGCCTCCTGTCAGTAGTCAGGAATTTCCTGACTCAGTAGACTTCCCAACTACGGGTGTCTCGTCCATCACCACATTGAACATGGTTGGTCAGCCAGAGGGACAAAGGGCAGGGAGACTGGAGTCTTCAATAAATCCTTCAGTGAGGTAAGATCACTCACAGTGCACAGAGCAGGGAGCAATGAGAGAGTTCCAAATATCTGCTATCAAAAGATGACATAGATACAGTGCTGGAGGGGGAAGAGAGTACAGGCACACCCCAGGCTCAGTCACTGCCCCTACTGTCAGTTCTGTTGTTCTGAGACTCACTACTCCGCAACACTACCTGTGGCAAGTCTTGCGGAAGAGCGTCTTCAATTATTTTTAACTCCAATAACATTTCCTGTCCCTGTAACCTCCTCCTTTCCCAATAGTCCCTCCACATATTTGAAACGTACTGCATTCCAGACTAAAATCCCTATATCTGTAACTTTCTTCAGTGTCTACAACATGCTTTATCTCGGTAGTCTCCTCCTCCAATAACTGGAGGTAGAGCCATGCTGCACAGAAACGGTTCTTTGGTCCAACTAGTCCACGCTGTCCAGAGTCCCTGAACGAGTCGCATTTCCCTGCATTTGATCCATATCCCTTCAAACCTTCTCCTCTCCATGTACCTGCCCAAATGTTTTTCCCAAGTTCTTATTATACTTTTCTCTACCACGTCCCCTGGAAGCTCATTCTATACCTGCACCATCCTCTGTTTGGAAAAGTTTCTCCTCCAAACCCTTTTAAGTTTTTTTTTTCTCTCCCATCTTATAATTATGTCCTCTAGGACACAGAACATACAACATGGCAGCGCGGTACAGGCCCTTCGGCCCTCAACGTTGAGCCAACCTGTGGAATCAATCTGAAGTCCATCTAACCTTCCGTTATCCATTCTCAACCACATGCCAATCCAACGACCGTTTAAATGCCCTTAAAGTTGGCGAGTCTACTACTGTTGCAGGCAATGCATTCCATTCCGTGACTATTCTGAGTACCACTGACATCTGTCCCATATCTATTAATTAATAATAATATTAAGATCTACCTCAATGTAAAGCTATCTCCCCTCATGCTAGGCATCGCCATCCGAGGGAAAAGGCTCTCACTGTCCAACCCATCCCACCCTCTGATTATCTTGTATGTCTCAATCAATTGGCCTCAAATGTCTTCTCTCGAACAAAAACAGATTCAAGTCCCTCAGCCTTCGTCATAACTGGAGGTTATGAACCCCTTCCCTCCGTACCAGGTAACATCCTAGTAAATCTCCTTGGAACCCTTTCCAAATCTTTCACATCTTTCATCTAATGCGGTGATCTGAACCAGAGGCAACTCTCCAGATGTGGCTGCACCAGAGTTCTGTACAACTGCAGCATTATCTCATGGTTCTGAAACTACATCCCTGTACCAATAAAAGCTCACATGCTGAATGCCTTCTTAACAACCCTATCAACCTGGGTGGCAACTTTCAAGAATCTATATACATGGACACAGTGATCCTCTGCTCATCTGCACGACCCCAAGATCTGCTTTACCTACATCGACCTGTTTGGTCACCTCAAAGAAGTCAATAAGGTTTGTGGGGCATGACCGACCCTTCACAAAACCGTGCTGACTATCCCTCATCAACTTATTCATCTCCAGATGGTTATAAATGCTAGCTTTTACACACCTTCCCAACACTTTACCCAGAATCAAAGTAAGGCTCACAGGTCTATAATTACCAGGGTTGTCTCTATTCCCTTTCATGGACAAGGGGACAACATTTGTTGTCCTCCAGCCTTCTGGCACTATTCCGATAGAAAATGGGCGACATAAAGATCAAAGCCAAAGTCTCAGCAAACTCCTTCCTGGCTTCCTAGTGAAGCCAAGGATAAATCCCAACTGGCTCAATGGACTTACCGATTTTCACACTTTCCAGAATTGCTAACACCTTCTCTTTCTGCAGTTCAATCCCATCTAGTCATGGACCCCATTACCTTGGGGTAAAGACATTGGCTAATCAACTTACCTGTGCCCTTCATGATTTTCTAAACCTTTATAAGGTCACCCCTCAGCCACGTACACCCAATGAAAATGCGAAAGACAATGATATAAATATTTCTGCTCGTATCCCTGCCACTACTTTGTCACAATATTCTGGGATACATTTGTTCAGGATCTAGGGCTTTCTCTACATTTGTGTTCTAAGACCTCCAGCACCACCTCTTCTGTAATGGGGACTCTTTACAAGCCATCACTGTTTCTTTCCTTTGTTTCCTAGTCTTTGTCCGCAGTATGTTCTGACATGAAATGCTCATTTAGGCCCTCGCCCATCTCCTGTGTGTTTACAGTTGGATGGCCTCACTGATCTTTGAGGAGCCCTAGTGTCTGTCCAGTTGTTTTTGTGTAGTTGTATGCTGTAGAAAATTATTTGCATTCTCCTTAGCCTTATCTGCTAAATCTATCTCATCCCCCCCATGTTGCTTTCCAGCATATTCAGCCTCTCCGATTCTGTCAAACCCTCCAGTATCAGTAACACCTTCTTCTGATCAGGATGATCAGAATTCTATGGAGTACTCCAAAGCTGCGCTGACTATCCCTAATCAATCCTTGCCGTTGCAAATGCATGTAACTCCTGTCCCGCAGAATCGCTTCCAACAATGTACGCACCACTGACATCAAGCTAATTGGTGTTTATCTCCCTTGCTTTCCCTCGCAGTCTTTTCTAAATACTGGCACAACATTAGCCACCCTCCAGGCTCCCTGCCCATCACCCGTGGCTGCCAGTGATAGAAAAAAATCTCTTTATGGGACCCATAATTTCTTCCTGAGCTTCACACAATATCCTGGGATATGCTTGATTAGTTCCCATGGAATTGTCTCCCTTATATGCATTTAAAAACCTCCAGTACCTCCTGTTATGTGGGGTCTTCTGAAGACATCACAGTTTAATTCCCTGACATCCCCTGTCCTTCTCCACAGTAAGTTCAAACATGATATTTTTGGTTAGGATCTCACCCATCTCCTGTGATTCCACACTTGGATTGCCCCATTCATCTTCAAGGAGCCATACTCTGCCCCTAGTTAATCTTCTGTTGTTAATATACTTGTAGAATCTCTTTGGATTTTCCTCAGCCTGATCTGCAAGCGCTTTTTGTGGTCCCCTTTATGCCCTCCTGATTGCGCTCTCAAGTGAAATCCGAATTATAATCCGAATATATTTAATCTCTCCTCATTGCTAGTGCCCTCTATACCAGGAAACTTCCTGGTGAACATTCTCTGCACCCTCTCCAAAGCATGCACATCATTTTGGTAATGTGGCGACCAGAACTGTATGTAATATTCTAAATGTGACCGAATCAAAGTCCTAGACAACTGTAATGTGACCTGCCAACTTTTGTACGCGATACCCCTTCGAATAAAGGAAAGCATGCCATATTCCACCGTGACCAATTTACTGTCCTGCGTTGCCACATTTAAGGAACAATGGGCCTGAATACGCAGATCTCTCTGTACATCAATTTTCCCCAGGACTTTTCCATTTCCTGTATAGCTCACTTTCCAATTAGATCATCCGAAATGCATCACCTCACATTTGTCCGGAATAAACTCCATCTGCCATTTCCCAGCCCGCCTCTCCAATCTATCTATATTCTGCTGTATTCTCCAACAATCCCCTTCTCTATCTGCTACTCCACCAATCTTAGTGTCACCTGCAACCTGCTAATCAAGGAACCAATACCTTTCACCAAATCATTGATATGTATCACAAGCAGCAGTGGTCCCAGCACGGATCCCTGTGGAACACCACTGGTCACAGGTCTCCATTTTGAGAAATTCATTTTGCAATCATTCATGTGTCGATCTAAATATACTTAAATGTCTCTATTATATCTGTCTCTAATATCAACACTGGCAATACATTCCACCCACCCACCACACTCTGTGTAAAGAAGCTACCTCTGGCATCTCCCCTCAACCTTCCTCCAATTACCTTACAGTTTTGCCTCCTAGTTATAGCCATTTTCGCACTGGGAAAAATCTCAGGCCACCCACCCTATGTCTGCCTCTCATAATCTCGTTCCTCTATCAAGTCAATTCTCATCCTTTTTCATTCCAAAATGAAAAGCCCTGGCTCCCTCAACCTTACTTCGTTAGACCTCCCCTCCAGACCAGGCAACATCCTGATAAGTCTCCTCTGCAACCTCTCCAAAACTTACACATTTTTCCTGTAATGAGGCAACCAGAACTGAACACAATATTCTAATTGTAGTCTAACCACAGGATGTATCGAGCTGCAACATAACCTCACAGCTCTTAAACTCACGGCCCCTGCAAACGAAAGCCAACATATCATTGGCTTTCTTAACAGCCCTAACAACTTGGTTAGCAACTGTGAAGGATCCCTGGACATTGACCCAAGATTTTTCTGTTACTCCTCACTGTCAAGAATCCTGTATTAACACTGTAAAGGTTTTCTGCAGAATCCTTCAAACGTAAACCCTCCCTATTTTGGTATTTTCCTCCAGTCCCCACTACACTCTTAAACTGTGAAACCTCTTCCAGTCCCTACTATCCTCCTTTGCTCTGCAACCTCTGTAAGCATGTAGTTGTAGTCGTGTGGTTTAGGCGATGGGTTAGAAATCCATTGGGGCTTGCCCACACAGGTTCAAATTCTGCACAACATGGCGGTGGGGTTGATCGGTGCCAGTGTCCGGAGGTGTTCTCTAACCTGCTCTGTGAGAAGGTGTCCCATGTCCTCAATGTACAGGAGATGAGGAGACTGGGCGTCTTCTCACAGCGCACTTCACAAAAAGTCTCCAGGATACCTGAAAATCAACCCAATGACCAGTTGCCAAACATTTCAACTCCCCCACCCACTCTGCCAAGAACATGCAGGTCCTGGGCCTCCTCCAACCGCCACTCTCTCACCACCCGACGCCTGGAGGAAGAACGCCTTTTCTTTTGCCTTGGGACCCTTCAACCTCATGGCATCAATGTGGACTTCACCAGTTTCCTCATTTCCCCTTCCCCACTTACCGCAGTTCCAACCTTCCAGCTCAGCACCACCCTCATGACCTGTCCCATCTGTCAATCCTCCTTCCCACCAATCTGCTCCACCCTCCACTTTGACCTAGAACTCTTACCACATCTCCAAATACCTATTGCACTCCCAGCTACCTTCACCCCAATCCCACGTCCTCCCATTTATCTCTCCACCCCCGAGGCTCCCAGCCTCATTCCTGATGCAGGGCTCCAGTCCAAAACATCGACTTTCCTGCTGCTCGGATGCTGCCTTGACCTGCTGTGCTTTTCCAGTACTACACTCTCAATTCTGATCGCCAGCAGCTGCAGACCTCAATGTCTCCTGTTTATCAGATGGGTCAATGGAGTGAGGAATGGCAGATGGAGATTAATTTAGATAAATGTGAGGTGCTTCATTTTGGAAAAGCAAATCCTCACATGACTTATACACTGAATGGTAAGGTCCTAGGGAGTGTTGCTGAACAAAGAGACCTTGGAGTGCAGGTTCATAGTTCCTTGATAGCGGAGTCGCAGGTAGATAAGATAGTGATGAAGGCGTTTGGTATGCTTTCCTTTATTGGTCATAGTATCGAGCATAAGAGATGGGAGGTCATCTTGCGGTTGTACAGGACACTTGTTTGGCCACTGTTGGAATATTGCGTGCAACTCTGGTCTCATTCCTATCGGAAGGATGTTGTGAAACATCAAAGGGTTCAGAAAAGATTTACAAGGATGTTGCCCGGGTTGGAGGACTTGAGATACAACGATAGGCTGAATCGACTGGGGCTGTTTTCTGTGGAGTGTCAGAGGTTGAGGGGTGGCCTTATAGAGATTTATAAAGTCAGGAGGGGCATGGATAGGATAAACAGACAAGGTCGCTTCCCTGGGATGGGGGAGTCCAGAACGAGAGGGCATAACTTCAGGGCGGAGAGATTAAAGATTTGAAAGGGACCTACGGGGCAACCTTTTCACGCAGACAGTGCTGTGTGTACGGAATCAACTGCCAGAGGAAGTGGTGGAGGCAAGTAAACTTACAGCATTTAAAAGACATCTGGATGGCTATATGAATAGGAAGGAATTAGTGAAATAAGTGCCGGTAAATGGAACTAGAATGGTTATGATATCTGGTTGGCGTGGACGAATTGGACCGAGGGGTCTGTTTCTCTGCTGTACATCTCTATCACTCTATGAATCTATTTGTTTTTCCACTGTTCATTTACAGCCTGACATTTCAGTCTGTTTCCTCTGTTTACCTTGGTCAGTTCTCCTCTCACACTCATGTAATTGGCTTTCTTTCTGACGCTCGGGTGTGCTTTATGGTCATTTGAAAACTTAGTAATCTCTTTGAATTCCACTATATTGCAATCTCCTGGGGAATCTCTGTGTTACATCACACCTTCACTCAGCTTCATCACTCAACGGTCAATCTGAGATCAGGATATCCCTAGCCATCTGCACAATATGTTATTCAAAGAAACACTGACAAAAAGAACATTCAAAGAGCAGCTCTGATAATATCAGTGTGACTGTCCCAAATCATGCAAAGATTGAAGTCTCCTAAAACTATCATCAAGCCTTTGTTACAAATTCCAATGAATTCCTGTTTAATGCAGGGAGGAACAATGAAATGCGTCTAGGCAGCCGAAAACAAAAGTTCTTCTGCTTGGGTTTGTGACACATGGGACCCAGAATTCACATTCAGGCTAATTCAGCCACATCATCTGAGGCCAAATGCTTTCTCTGTAATGCCCTTGTTATTGATTACTGTCAGGGTTACCCATCCTGTACTCCCATTCTGCCTGAGATCCCACAAGGTTGTGGACCATTGTATATTTACGTTCCACCTTTTGTTCACCCTGTAACCACATCTCTCTGCTGACTAAATCCCATTTCTCTCTCTGCCACAAGTCTATTATCTTATTGCAGATACTTTGGCAATTGTAAAAAATATATATATAATTTATTCTTTCCCACAATGTCCTGTCGCAAACCAATTCACTGACGTACAGTTTTAGTTAAACTCTGTCCCATCCTGTTCCTTTCTGCTTGTCTTCAGTCACATTCCCATGCTGTTCCGATGTGTCACCTTTTCTCTTTGGATTTGGAAAGCTCCTTTCACCTGAACCTTGTGCCTGCATCCTCCATGTTAGCTTAAAGCCCTGTCCATAAACCTACCAACATGATTGGCAAAGACGCTGGTCCCAACGATGTTGTTTTTAATTCACTCGTAGGATTTTGCTGTCTCTGGCTGCCCAGCATTTCATGCCCACCCCCGAGCTGCCCTTGAGCTGAGTGCCTTGCTAGACTAATGCAAACGGCAGTTTAAAGTCAACTCCATTGTTCTGCATCTGGAGTCATATGTAGGTCAGAGCAGCTGCCTACCATTGATTTCCTTCCTGAACGAATATTGAGCATTCAGATGCTTTCCCTGCCACTGGCATTAAATTCTGGATGAACAGGCTAGTGAGAGTAATGTTAAGCCATCGCCTGGCCCACTCATAGCTCCCTCATCCCTGAGCACTGATCTCAGTGCACCGTGAATCAAACCCCTTCTTCGTGACCGTGGTTTGATCCTGACACCTTCCAGCAATCTGGTGCTATCATTCAGTATCTCTCCATGTGACATCTGTCATTGTGAGGGTCTAATTGCTGCCGGTGACTGCAGCTTTTGTAGTTACTCCAGATCCTGAGCCAACAGAATTCTGCACTCCAGGGAGACAAAGCAACGCAGGCCAGGGATGAATACTGGGATTTTCCAGTCTCTGTGGGACTCAGTGCCATTCTCTATATGTAACCCTCACTGTATCAGTCTATTTTCCCATTCGGTCTACTTCTCTGTCTCCTGCATATATTCAGGACGTTCTTGACTCAATAAACTTCCCAACTGCTGGGTGTTTCATCCATCATCTCATTGAACACAGATGGTCAGCCAGAGGGCAGGGAGATCTGGAGTCTTCAATAAATCCTGCAGCGAGATCAGATCACTCACAATGAACAGAGCAGAGCGAATTTAAGGGATCAAAATTTGGTCCGGAAGACCTGACACAGATACAATGCTGAAGGATGAACACAGATCATGAAGGTCCCAGACTCAATCTCCACTCTCTTGATAACTTTCAGCACTGCAGTTCAGAGACTTCCTATGGCAATATAGGAAGCTCAGTTATCAATCCTGGCCCGTGCTGCCTTAGTGAGCATCAGGACAACATAGGGGAAAGAAGGCCTCCTTAAGAAGGTGGTATTGAAATCTGGGATCTTTCTGTTCCCTATTCCCCCTCTCACAGCGTCTCTTGTCATGTGATAGAGTCATACAGCAAGGAAACACACCTTTTGGTCCATCTCATCTGCACCAGTGTCTTGAAAGGTTGTAATTGCCAGAAAAGTTCCTATTTCTATAACCCCCACCCCTCCCATTATCCTGCTGTATATTTGAAAACTACTCCAATGCTGACGACTCTCCCTATTTGTAAATTGCTCCAGTCTTGATAACATGCCCATCTCAATAATCCCATCCTGCACTCAGTACAATAATCCCATCCTGCACTCAGTAAAATAATCCCATCCTGCACTCAGTACAATAATCTCTATTTCTGTAGTTTTCCACAATAACTACAGTCCATCCTGTCTCTGTAAAATCCTCCAGCCCGGACCAAAATACCCCCCTATGTACCTTCCTCAAGCCCCAAGAGAACATGATATCACTGTAACCTTCTGCAGGCCCGATCCCATTCCTGTCTCCTGGCCTACAGCTCTACACGACCTCTGTAACCATCTCCCATGCCTACCGACCTTCTTATCTGTGTAAACACCTCCAGACCCTTTTCCAACAGAAACAATATTCCCCATCTCTGTGCGCTCCTCCCTGCACCTCAAGCACTCTCTCTTTGTGTAGCTCTGCAGTTTAGGGTGCCATGGTAGTTCAGTGGTGAGTACTGCTGCCTCACAGTGCCAGAGGCCCAGGTTCGATTCCGGTCTGGGGGGACTGTCTGCATGGAGTTAGCACATCCTCTCTGTGTCAGCATGGGTTTCCCCCAGGTGTCCCATTTTCCTCCTACAGCCTGAAGATGTGCAGATCAGGGGAATGGGCCATTCTAAACTGCCCAGAACGTTAGGTGCATCATTCAGAGGAAAGTGGGTCTGGGTGGATTACTCTTTGGACAGTTGGTGTGGACTTGTTGGTCTGAGGTGCCGTTTCCATACTGTAGGGAATCTAATAAAATCTAAACTGCGTTCCATATTACTGACCCTACAAATATCCCTCTCGGAATTAAACACCCCAGTCTCTGTAAACTCCGACAGTTGCAACATCCCTCCTTATTCGTGTAACCTGAAACCCTCTCAAAATGTGGAGACCCCACAATCCTCCCTATTTGTGTAATCCTCTCAGGTCCCTGCATTTCTCCCAATCTGTATAACCCAATCCAATGTTTGTGACTCTCCCAATCCAGTTGCTACAAGAGTCACTATCTGTGTAACATTCTCCCGTCACTATCAGCCACCCTATCAATGAAAGCTCCTCGAGTATCTCCATCCATCTAATTTTCTCCATAACCTTCTCCAGCTCTTGTAGCTTTATCTGAGTAAATATCACCCTCATCTATAACCCTCCCTACGGCAGGAACCTTTCCACAGATTCATCACCCTCTGGCTGAATAAATTCCTCCACATCTCCATTCTAAAGAGTCGTTCCTTCACTCCGAAGCTGTGCCCTTGGCCCCCAGTCTCTCTGCTTAGTTAAAACATCTCCCCACCCCCGTCTACTCCATCCAGGCACCTCAGTATTCTGAAAGTTTGAATGAAATCCTGCCACCGCCGCCTCTGAAACTTCATCAAGTACAGACTCAGAGACTTCACCAACTTCTCATATGACAAACATTTCATCGTGGGCTCTTTCTTGTAAAACTAGTTCTTGTACCCCTTCACATCCTTTATCCAGACTGTTAAGGGATAAGATGTACAGCGTGGTCTCAACACTGCCCCCTGCTGAATTCCCCTCACCAGCTCCCATCGTGTAAACGACCCCTTTATACCTGCTCTGTCTTCTGCTAATCAGCCAATCCTCTACCCATGCCAAGCATGTTGTTCTGAAATTGAAATTTCATTTCACAAACCCTGCTGGATTTGTTTTCCTGTCTGGCTGTAAACAAGCAGAGTAGATAAAAGGGAGGAATGGTTTGTCGGCATTTTCTGAAACCTTTCAACAAGGTCCCACTGAAGAGGTGGATAAGCAAAGTTGGCAAATGTGGGATTGGAGGGAACGCACTGGCATGAATAATTCTTCAACCGAAAACTAAGCGTGAATAAATGGACTGGTGCTTGACCCTAACTATTCACAAAGGGATTCGATGCATTTCATGGATGGACAAAATCTACTGCTTCCATGTTTGTTGCTGACACAGAACGAGATGGGAATGTGGATTGCGTGGAGGAAGCAAAGGGGACATGAACAGTCCATGAGCTTCCCGTGTGCAAATTCATTGATGGGATGTGGCCATACTTGCTCGGCCATCATTACCTTTCCATTTGTAATTCCCTGGAGAAGGTGGTGGTAAGCTGCCTTCTTCACCCACTGAATCTTTTAGGTGCAGGAACAGATAGATTGCTCGGAGGATGGAGCGTGGCTTGGAGGACACATTGGAAATGCTGGTGTTGACGTGCACCTGGAGCTCCTGTCCTTCCCGGGTATAGTTGTTCCGGGTTTGTGAAGGGCTGTTGAAAGGGCCTTCCTGAGTGACCTCAGTGCTGTTGTAGATATTTTATTTATTTATTCACTCGTGGTCATGAGCATTGCTGGATGTATTGTTGATTTGGAGTTGTCCCTGAGCTGTGTCCCTGAGCTGCCTTCCTGAGCCACTGCACCAGCCGTTTGAACTGTTGTTATCTGTGTACCCTCCAGCAGGCGCTACAGCACTCCTCACCTCTGTAACTGCGTACAAATAATGCAGCTCTTCCTTTATATGTGACATCCTTCTCTGCTGACAACTCTTATTGTTCATCAGAATGTCTCAGCACTTCCATTCCCATCTGTGCGAGTGATCTCTAAAATTTCTTTATTCTTCTTTACACTTCTGATCATCTATAACCTCTTCCTTTCTAAATTTGTAACCCCTCAGTATTTGTGTCTCTCCATATAACTGTATTTAATGACAGCACACGTTCCCTTCCTTTAATCTCTGTGAATTACATTGGCTGGTTGTGCTAAATTGGTACTTTTCATCCTCCTTATCCATCTTGGCTCTTCCAGCCCCTGCAATCCCACTAATTTGCAAAACTCCCATTCTCCGTGCCTCCTTATGTCCTGAGGGTCCTTTTTATTTTATTAGATTACTTACAGTGTTGAAATAGGCCTAACAAGTCCACACCAACCCTCTGAAGAGCAACCCACCCAGACCCATTCCCCAACATTTACCCCTTCACCTAACACTACGGGCAATTTAGCATGGCCAATTCACCTAACCTGCACATCTTTCGACTGTGGGAGGAAACCCACGCAGACACGGGGAGAATGTACAAACTCCACATAGACAGTTGTCCGAGACTGGAATTGAACTATGGTCTCTGGCACTGTGAGGAAGCAGTGCTTACCACTGTGCCACCGAGAAACAGTCAGGGAATAAAATAATATCCTGGTGTCTCCCTCCCAATTCAGTTTTCCGGTTTGGAAGCTGATGAAGGTGCTGGCTGCTCAGGGGAGGGCAGTCGGAGCCATGTCTGTGGTACCACAAGCAGCCTGACTGTACAGCAGGGGAAGGAGAAGGAAGGAGGAGCAATATTCACAGGGGAGTCAGGAAAGTGAAGAAGATGTCAGCGTGTCTGTAATTCCAGGATAGTGGCGTTAAGCATGTCACGGTGTCTGTAGGACATTCGTCTGTGAAGCAGTGAGCAGTCAAAGGTCATATCCATGTTGGTAGGGATGACATGGGTAGGAAGGGTGAAGTGGTCTGGGAGTCAGACCTTTTGGAGCTAGGTGGATGGTTAGCAGACAGGGCCTCAAATGTAGCAATCCCTGGAACACCCCCCGCTGCCATGTACAAGTGAGACCAGAACTCAGAGAGTTTTAGGTAGATGAGAGTGTGACTGGAACGATGGTGCAGCAGGAAGGGCTTCGGCTTCCTAGGACATTGGGACTGGTTCTGGGGAAAGCAGAAACTGTACAAGCTGAATGGGCTAACGTGACAGAGCTGGGACTGAATTTCTTACGGGGTGTTTGGGAGGAATTGAAAATAACTTGGTGTGTTTAGGATCCTAAAAGGAATATTAGAGAAGACTACCAGGATTCTCAAAATAAGGGGACATGCAGTTGGTACTAATTTACAACAACAAGTTTATCAGTGGGAGATGGAGTAAGAAAGACAGCCTTAATCTGAGGTACTCTGCATGGACATGAATGGAGTGTGCGGAGTTCCAGATGCAGATTGGTGTGTGGAAATCTGATGTACTGATCACTGAAAGCTGGCTCAATGAATGGCAGGACTGGTGTTAAATATTGCTGGGTATAAATGATTCCAAAATTATAGAAGGGAAGGGAAAGGCTGAATCTAGAAGTATTGGTTATGATTAGCGTTAGTTAAGGAGCCCAAGAGAAACAGGATCCGTCCAAGGACAGAATGAATTTGGTGCAGCTACAGAACAAAAGGTATACAATTACACTGTGAGGTACAGTCTGTCAGCAAGCAACCAAAGAAATGATGGAGAATAAATATGCAGGGTCATTTGAGAGCGATGACAATACTACAGATTAGTTATACTGAGAAACTTAATTTATCCCGATATTGACTGGGTTACTGGTGCGCAGGGTCATGAGGGGCCAGTATCCCTGGATTACATCGAGGAGACCACACTTCAGGAGTATGTGTCCAGCCCAAGAGATCATGTACTGTTGGACCTCGTGCTTTGGAAAGAGGTGGACCAAGTGGATCCAGTGTCAGTAGGGGATGGTTTTGGGGCGCAGTGATCATTTTATTATAATGTTCAGGATGATGATGGAGAATCATCATGCAAATATGCAATAATTGTGACTGAGAAACATTAGTTGACTGATGGCAGCCTTTAATCGGGCAAGAATGAAGCTGGGAACTTTTCAACAAGGCCAATGAAATGGTAGCTTTAAATAGTGGGAACCAGGTCAGATTGAGATGGGGCTGCAGTGTGACCATGACTGAGATCTGAATAATCAAAGGTTTCCGCAGTTCTACAGGAAGGATAAATAGGCCAACACAGTGAAGTAGCATTGTTTATAAAGGGTGGGGTCAGTATTATTGTGATGCTAATCAATTTACACACTGCTCCTCCCAGCCCTCTCCCCTCATCCCTGCGTATTGATTCTATCAGATATTGGTAAACTTTGAAAACTTCAGAAAATAGCAGTATAGAGAAGATCACTCTATCCACTGTCATCATTGGACAAGATGTAACATTGTTATTTAAAGTCCTAGTTCTGTCTCCCCGGATACTATAGGACTTCAGCTGCAGATCCCGGCACCTTTTTAAAATGGTTTGAGAGTTTCTGCTTTTACTCCGCTTCCATGTGTGCCTCCCAGATCCCAACCATACTCTGGGTGAAATAACAACGTTCCTCACCACTTTTCTGATATTTCAGCCAATTATATTAAATATTCACCACTGGTAAAGCAGTTTACCAAAAGGAACAAGATGCTATTTCCCTCTGTACCCAGGCCTCTGACAGCATGTGCACCCCAATCAAATCTCCTCTCAGCATCCCCCGTTCATGTCTTTCCTCAGAACTGGAGGAGAAAGTGAGGACTGCAGATGCTGGAGATCAGAAAAAAATCCTGAGGAAGGGCTTATGCCCGAAACGTCAATTCTCCCGTTCCTTGGATGCTGCCTGACCTGCTGCGCTTTTCCAGCAACAAATTTTCAGCTCTTTCCTCAGAACTGCACTTCCACTGTCACAGGGTAACGAATCTCCTCTGTACTCTCTCCAGTCCAATTCCATCCTTCCATGTGATGGGGTGACCAGAACTGCACCCCATCCCCAAGCTGTGACTGAACTCATTATTTATGCATTTCCAGCATAAGCTTCCTGCTCTGAAATTCTGCACTTTGGCAGATAGAGGAAATGATACCATTTGCTACATTAACGAGATTATTGATGTTTCCAGGTACCTTCATTTATCCGCCACACAGACTATGCTCTCATTTATTGTCCATTCCTCTCTATTGTTGATGTCCCCAAATGCCTTGCCTTACACTTCTCTGAGTTGTTTGCTCCATTCACCAGGACCCCATCGTTTCTGTTTTTAAACAGTGTGCCATGGGATCTCTCATTAAATCCAAGTAAGTCACATGCAGTTCCAAGTTACTGCCTCAAACCAATACACTCATTTTAATTACATACGATCTTCCTTGAACAAATCCAGACGAACTGTCCTGGAGTCACTGGGACTTCCTCAGTGACCGTTTATCCACTGTCTCGGAATTCCAGCCTCGACCTATTCAGTCAGTCCCTTGCTCCACATTAAACAAAGTTGCGGTATTAGCCGTTCTCCAAGCCTCCAGCACCATCCCTGCATCCAGTGAGGATTGGATAATGTAGGTAACTATAAGGCAGGGGATTTTCCCGGCTCCTTCTAACAGTCTGGAACATTGTGTTATCCCTTTTTAAGGATTTGAATCTCCTTTGTAATTCTCCGCTCCAAGTTTGTTGCTCCCAATGTTTCACACTGCATCCCTACTTTGATTCAGACAGACAGAGGCCTAAACCATCTTACGATTTAGTCAAGTCTCATTGTAGTCATGTTTTATGGAGGGTTTCTCTCCACAAGGTGAAGTGCATTTTCTCATGATACCATCCCCAATCTGCCTCATTAACCACCCTCCCTGCACACGTGGTTATCTTCTCAACTGACACTAACACGATGATCTTCCCCTTCGCCATAACAGCTGCCAACTGCCTGGATATCCCAGAATGCACCGGCCTCCCTGCTCCAGGGGCCATTACTTAAAAGGCATTACACTCTTAGATTGTCAATCTGAAATGGCCCAGGAGATAGCAGAGGGGGTAAAACTGGGGCTTCACTTTGTGGACAAGCCCATGAGGTTCTGGTGGATGGTATGGTGCACGAGAGGGACATTATCTTCCCACAGGATTGGCAGGGGAGGCCATGGCACCAGACCCTGCCAGCTTGATCCGAGGCTTACCCCTGGGTCAGTGAGGTGCTAGCCTTCTGAGTGAATGTCCAGCAGTGTAGGAAGGAGGTCAATGACCTTCTGTACTCCACCAGGATAAGTGCCACCATCTGCACTTTGTGAGCTCACCCTCACTCTATCTCTGTTACTGCACCCACCTCCCACCAAGGCTCATGTTCGCCCACTCTCACTGAATGCAGAACCTTCTCTTCGTCTTTCTCTAACCGCTTCTCTGTCCCTCTGCCCAACTCTGCCTGGTGTCTGTGCTGTCTACTCACTAACTCAGGGCACCTCGCCACCTTTTCCCCAGCTGTCCCAGCACTAACAGCTGTACCAACGTTTTCCATCTCCTTCAATAACACTTGTTAATTTTCACATTCCAGAAGGAACCGTTCCACAATAGGAGGGAAATACCCAAGAGACGCATTGGTCTCACTAACATTCAGCTCCTTGTCCTCTCACAGGGGGAGAGTCCTGAGCCCAACAACCACGAGAGGCTGACTGACCGTGTCCAAGCTCCCGGACTGGGATCTGAGACTCCACCTGACTGACTGTGCTGGGCACCGTGACTGACTGTGGACAATGATATTAAGCTTCCTGCTTTTGTGTCTGTGCTAAACACCAAGACAATACAGCAGGCAGGTGAATATTGTGTTCAGTTCTGGTTGCCTCATTACAGGAAAAATGTGTAAGTTTTGGAGAGGTTGCAGAGGAGACTTATCAGGATGTTGCCTGGTCTGGAGGGGAGGTCTAACGAAGTAAGGTTGAGGGAGCCAGGGCTTTTCATTTTGGAATGAAAAAGGATGAGAATTGACTTGATAGAGGTACGAGATTATGAGAGGCAGACATAGGGTGGGTGGCCTGAGATTTTTCCCAGTGCGAAAATGGCTATAACTAGGAGGCAAAACTGTAAGGTAATTGGAGGAAGGTTGAGGGGAGATGCCAGAGGTAGCTTCTTTACACAGAGTGTGGTGGGTGGGTGGAATGTATTGCCAGTGTTGATATTAGAGACAGATATAATAGAGACATTTAAGTATATTTAGATAGACACATGAATGATTGCAAAATGAATTTCTCAAAATGGAGACCTGTGACCAGTGGTGTTCCACAGGGATCCGTGCTGGGACCACTGCTGCTTGTGATACATATCAATGATTTGGTGAAAGGTATTGGTTCCTTGATTAGCAGGGATAAGACTGCAAGACAATAATTCTGTCAGCATTCAAGTCAGCTCAAAGTGAGTGTGTACAGACACAGAGTGAGCGGCCCAGAGGGACAGCCCATGAGCTGAGTGTGTGTATTCCTGAGCACAGTGTCCTTGCAGCAGCATTGAAATGAGAGTTGTCAGTGCACCCTGGGCTGCAGCATTGAAGTACAGAAGTGTATTGTCAGTGGGTTGGAGATGTGCCGGGATGGCATGGTGAGGCTGGCATGTGACAGATACCAGCATTGGAGGGTGTGGAGTACATGTAGCTTCTATCAGTGCAGTGTCCCCTGAGATGTTGATGTCCAAGATAGAAGGCCGTAGGAGAGTGGGGCGAGATGGAGTCACCAGTTACCAGTTCGAACTTTCATGTCAAATTCTCCATATTCCCCACAGTGTGAGGCAGGATATGAAACTGCAAGTTTTTGAGGAGAGATCTACTGAATGTGGCCGTTGATCATCAATAATAATTCAGTCAACATCTTGCCACTCGCGCACTCAAATCTTGTTTTAAAGAGCAGTCCAGCATAGGAACAGGCCCTTCAGCCCAGCAAGCCCACACTGACACATGATGCCGTTCTAAAGTTAAAAAGAAAGTTTTTGCTCCGACACCCTCTATGTCATTCTGTTCCCTACTTACTCATATTTGTGCCAAGATCCCTCTGAAACCTTGCTATATTAGCTTCTTCTCCTCTATCAATGCATTCCAGGCACTTGCACATTCTATCTGCAAAAGCAAAAATAAACCTTGCCGATCATATCTCCCGAACTTTCTCCCTTTTACCTAAAACCTATGGTGCTGAGTAATTGATATTTCTACTTTGAGAAAAAAGCTTCTAACTGTATTTCTATCTATGCCTCTGATAATTTTGTAAATATTTATCAGGTAGCCCCATAACCAGTGAAGCCCAGTTGGAAACAAACCATGTATGTTCAATTTCTCCTTCTGGCTAATATCCTCCAAACCAGACAACATCCTGGTAAAACGTTTCCATACCCTCTCCAACACTTCCACATCGTTCTGCTGGTGTGGCAACCAGTACTGTACACAATATTCTAAATGTGCCCGAAGTAAGCTTCTCTACAGCGGGAATATGGCCTGCTACTTTTCATACTGCATGCTCCAATGCCTGTCTGCAAGTTTGCCATCAGTCTTCTTGATCACTCTATCCACCCGTGTTGCCACTTTCAGGGAACTGAGGAGCTGTACACCTAGATCCCTTTGGATATTGATGCGGCCAGTAGTTTTTCCATCCACTTTATACTTCTCTCCTGCATTAGACCTTCTAAAATGCATCAAGTCACAATTGTCCAGATAAAGTTACATCTGCGTTTTCTCTGTCCAAGTCTGCAGCTGACCTATATCCTGCTGAATTCTCTGGCAATCATCCTCACAATCTGCAACTCCGTGAAAATATTTTCAGATCTCCAGTCACAAAAAACACTGTTCCGCCACGACTCTGTCTTTTATGACCAAGCAGTTCTCTGTCCATCTCACTAACTGACAGCTGATCCCATTTCACTTCACCTTCTGTATGAGCCTGCCAGAAGGAACCATATCAAAGGCCTTGCTAAGGTCCAATCGGCCAACATTTAGCCCCATGCCCTCATCAATCAATTTTGTCACTTCCTCAAAATAATCAATCAAGTTTGTGAGACAGGATCTTCCCACACAACTACATTGACTGTTGCGAGTAAGTCCATACTAGAGTACTGTTGGAGTTGCACTCATTCAGACAAGCGAATATTCCATCATATTCCTGACTTGAACCTTGGAGATTAGATTAGATTCCCTACAGTGTGGAAACAGGCCCATCAGCCCAACCAGTCCACACCAACCCTTCGAAGAGTAACCCACGCAGACCCATTCCCCTGCCCTATATTTACTCCTGACTAATGCATCTAACACTATGGGCAATTTAGCATGGCAAATTCACCTGAACTGCACATCTTTGGACTGTGGGAGAAAACTGGAGCACCCGGAGGAAACCCACGCAGACAAGGGAGGAATGTGCAAACTCCACACAGACAGTCACCAAGGCCGGAATGGAACCTAGGACTTTGGTGTTGTGAGGCAGCAGTGCTAAGCACTGAGCACTTGATAGTTACTGTACAGTGGGAGGTATGTTGGACCATGATGGTTCCTGTACAGTGGGAGGTATGTCGGACCGTGATGGTTACTGTACAGTGGGGGATATGTTGGGCCGTGATGGTTACTGTACAGTGGGGGCTTTGTCGGGTCGTGATGGTTACTGCACAGTGGGAGGTATGTCGGGTGTGATGGTTACTGTACAGTGGGAGGTATGTCGGACCGTGATGTTTACTGTACAGTGGGAGGTATGTTGGGCCGCGATGGTTCCTGTACAGTGGGAGGTACGCCAGGCTGTGACTGTTACTGTACAGTGGAAGGTATGTCGGGTCGTGATGGCTACTGTACAGTGGAAGGTATGTCGGGTGTGAGGTTGCAGACTGAGTTGTACAGAGTACGATTCTGCTGCTGCTGATGGCCCATTGCACCTCATGGATGCATCATCATTTGTTGCTCAATCTGTTTAAGGTCTGTCCCAGTAGAAACCCGTATCATGGTGAGGTGGGTCTGAAAGATGTAAAGATAGCCCTTGCTCCCGATAATGACCGTGCAGTGACCTATTCTTACCGATGTATGAAATGGAGAGGAGTATCTGCAGTAGGTAGATCGGTGATGATGTGGTCAATGATATGTTTCCCTTTTATTGATTCCCTTATAACCTGCCACAGAGCAGTCTAGCAGCCACAGGATCCAGCATCAATGCTGAACACTGTATTGATTTTGTACCAAGGAGCTACCCCCTCCGCCTGGTAACAATGATCTATAAACAACCATGTCTTGCAAGTATATCCCTTCTGGTATGCCACCTCAACTCTGTAATTCTGCACCTTGGACCCGATCCTGAATGAAGGTGTTATAAAGATGATGGGCTCCTGCAGCACATGGCCTCTTACATTGAATCCATCATAAAGCATATCCAGTGTTTGTTAGCCCCAACAATGTCAGTATCCAAACAGAATTGTACAGCTCCATTGATGGCCAGTATGATCCCAGCCCAATGACCTTGTGTGTGACTTGAGCTGGAAATCTCTGTGTAAATGTTTGCAGCATTGTTCTAACCATTAACAGCAAAGTCTTTTTACTGAAGTTTCGATAGCCTTTCATAATACCAACTTTTAGATTGCCCAATAAGCATTATATTCACCCAAGTATTCAGTTCACTTTTATAACAGCAATATGATGAAAACAGTGCCCAACTCACAGTAAGGAGCATTGAAATGATGAGTCTCATTACCGCACCCAAGACCAAATTATGATTAAATACAAGGACTTTGAAAATATACTGTTATTTTCCCTTTTATTAATATTGTGAACTCACAGTCGACTCTCCTGCTCCTCAGCGGCTACATGAATGGCTGTGTTTTTTTTCAGCACCGCACTTTTTGACTCTGATCTCCAGCATCTGCAGTCCTCACTTTCTCCCTGCTAATATTCACTCATAATCATTTTCATGGCAACAATATCACTGTGTGTTTAAACATGTTACAGTCAGATATGAGTACATTTTGAATTGCTTCTGTCTTTCTCAGAGCTCAGTAATATGGGATGTGAATGGTAGTGTCTGTGTGATGCTTGGTGTGTAGGCCATGCCTCTGAGAGACTGACAGATGGTTTAAACAGCACATCCCTTCAGCTGTTTCCAACAAACAGGTTATTGCCTGGACACTAACAGCCTGAGCTCACAAAATCCAAAGCACAGTGTACAACATTGGGCAGGTCTGGACAATATTTTCATTTTGATTTATTCATAGAATATGATTGGGCCAGCATTTATTGTCCATCCCTTGTTGCCATTGAGAAGGTGAGGGTGAGTTGCCACATTGAACCACTGCAGTCGATGTGCTATAATTAGACTTACAATACTTTGAGGATCTGACTAGAAACGTTGATGAGGGTCGAGCTGTGGATGTGGTGTATTTGGACTTCAGCAAGGCATTTGATAAGGTTCCCCATGGAAGGTTCATTCAGAAGGTCAGGAGGAGTGGGATACAGGGGAACTTAGCTGTCTGGATACAGAATTGGCTGTCCAACAGAAGACAGTGAGTTGTAATAGAAGGAAAACATTCTGCCTCGAATTGAGTAGTGTTCCACAGGGCTCTGTCCTTGGGCCTCCACTGTTTATAATTTTTATTAATGATTTGGATGAGGGGATTGAAGGATGGGTCAGCAAGATTACAGAAGACACAAAGATTGGAGGTTTCACTAACAGTATAGAGGGTTGTTGTAGGCTACAGCGGGACATTGACAGGATGCAGAAATGGGCTGAGAGGTGTCAGATGGAGTTCAACCTGGATAAATGTGAGGTGATGCATTTTGGAAGTTCGAATTTGAAAGCTGAGTACAGGATTAAGGATCGGATTCTTGGCAGTGTGGAAGAACAGACGGATCTTGGTGTGCAGATACATAGATCCCTTAAAATGGCCACCCAAGTTGACATGGTTGTTAAGAAAGCATACGGTGTTTTGGCTTTCATTAATAGGGTGATTGAGTTTAAGAGTCATGAGATATTGTTGCAGCTCTAAAACTTTGTTTAGACTGCACTTGGAATACTGCGTCCAATTCTGGTCGCCCAATTATAGGAAATATGTGGATGCTTTGGAGAGGTTCAGAGGAGGTTTACCAGGATTGGAGGGCTTATCTTATGAAGAGAGGTTGACTGAGCTCGGACTTTTTTCATTGGAGAAAAGGAGGAGGAGAGGCAAGCTAATTGAGGTACACAAGATAATGAGAGGCATAGATAGAGTCGATAGCAAGAGAGACTATTTCCCAGGGCAGAACAGGCTAACACAAGGGGTCATAGTTTTAAGCTTGTTGGAGGAAAGTATAGCGGGGATGTCAGAGGTGGGTTCTTTACACAGAGAGTTGTGAGAGCATGGAATGTGTTGCCAGCAGCAGTTGTGGAAGCAATGTCATTGGGGATATTTAACAGACTGCTGGACATGCATATGGTCACAGAACTTTGAGGGTGCATACATGAGGATCAATGGTTGGCACAACGTCGTGGGCTGAAGGGCCTGTTCTGTGCTGTACTGTTCTATGTTCTATGTTGTAATACCATTAGGGAGGCAACTTGAAACAGTGACACTGAAGGAATGGCAATATACTTCCCAATCAGGATGGTGGGTGACTTGGAACAGAATGCGAACATGATGATGACCCATGTGTCTGTGTCCCTTGTCCTTCTTCACAATCATGGTTTCAGAGATACGCTGTAAGAAACCTTGTTAAATATCTGCAGGGCATCGTGTCGATGGCAGGTCTTGCTGCTCTTGAGTGTCAGTGTATGAGGGGTGAAGCTGCATTCGCAGACAAATGGGGAGCAGGCGGGTATTTCATCGTACACACATTCAATGTGTGTCTTATAGATGGTGTGCAGGCTTTTGGAAATCATGATGTATGTTATTTCTGCAGGATTACTAGCCCTTGAAATACTCTTGTAGCCAATTAATTTATATGCGTCAAAGTGTGACGCTGGAAAAGCACAACAGGTCAGTCAGTATCTGAGATACAGGAGAGTCGAAGTTTTTCCGTAAGCCCTTCACAGAAATGGGTAATGAAATTATATGGTCAGTCCAGTTCTGGTTAACGGTAAGCCCCGGGATATTGGTCATTGGGAGTTCAGTGATGGTGTTGATATTGAACTTTAGAGGATATGATTCCATTTTCAATTATTAGAGGTAGTCGTTGTCTGGCATGTGTGCAATGGAATGGTACTTGTCACTGTTAAGCACACACCTTCATATTCCCAAGTCCTGGTTGCATTTGGATAAGGATTGCTTCAGTATCAGAGTAAATCACAAATAGTGTTGAATATTGTCCAATCATTGGTAAACATCCCCAATTGTGACTTCACTTGAGTAGGGATGGTCATTTATGAAGCAGCTAAAAATTATTGGGTCTAGGGCAGAGAGCACTCTTACAGCTCACTGATGTTGTCCCTCTCTCTGCGCTAGGAAGCTGGTTTCTAGTTCCACCTGCTCCAGACGTGTTTAGCAACATATCTGAATGCAATATTACAATATCTACCATGTGGAGCTGAGTGATGACGTGGTTAGTTGGACAGCTGGCTTGTAATGCAGATTAATACTAACAGTATGAGTTCAATTCCTGCACTGACTGAGGTGTCTGAAAAGGGCTGTCCTACTCGAACTCTCTCTCACTTGAGGCATGATGACTGTCCAGTTAATCTACCGCCAGCCGTCTTTGTCGAACGAGAGAGCAGCACTATCATCCTGTTGGGGCATGGTGCCCTAACTTTCGATTTCTGATCTACAGGCTTACCCAGAAACCCCTCCCCTTGGAAACTGCGGCAGAGCTGAGATGGTTGCTCTCCACCACCCTCAGCCACCTTCCTTTGTACCAGGTGTAACTTCTGCCAGTGCAGACAATTCCTATTTGCTCCAGGTTTGCCGTTAATCCTGGATACAACATTTGGTCAAATGCAGTTATGATCATGTTAAAAGTGCAGTCACTGTCACCTCACCTCTCGAATTCAGCTGTGTTCTCTTGTTATACATCGTTTAGCTGAAGATTGCCATCTGGAGGAGACTAAATTTGACCAACCCATCGATATTTCTGTCTGAACGTTGTTGTGCAAGTTTCAGCCTTAGCTTTCCTATTATTGTGCTGGGCTCTTCAATCTTCGAGGAAGGAGGTATTTTTGGATCCTCCTTCTCCAGTGAATTGTGTGATTGTCCACAACCACTCACCCAGACTGTATATGAGTGGATTGCAGAGATAATTGGTGATTCATTGGTTAGATCTGTGTATCATTTGCTATTTATACCATTTGATGAGTAAGGGGCCCAATTTAGTAACTTAATCATTCTGAGATGTATTTAGTGCTACTATAGGCAGGCCTTCCTGTATTCTCCATTTAACAAGGGTGTATCCCTGAGTTGATGGTCAGGATAAAGTGGAGCACATGTCAGGCAGTGATAGTGAAAATTATAGCTGGAAATGTGTTGCTGGAAAAGCGCAGCAGGTCAGGCAGCATCCAGGGAACAGGAGAATCGACGTTTCGGGCATAAGCCCTTCTTCAGGAATGAAGAAGGGCTTATGCCCGAAACGTCGATTCTCCTGTTCCCTGGATGCTGCCTGACCTGCTGCGCTTTTCCAGCAACACATTTCCAGCTCTGATCTCCAGCATCTGCAGACCTCACTTTCTCCTCCTAGTGAAAATTATACTGGAGTACAATTCTGCTGCTGTTGGTAATGACCCGAATCACCTCACACAGGCCAGTGCAAAATTCCAAAATCTATTGGAAATCTGCCATGTTTAGCGCAGTGATGGTATCACAAATATACAGGGAGTCTACACGATATAAAAGTGGAAATTTGTCTCCAGAAATACTGTGTGTGGTAGTCACCATTCCCAATACGGTCATCGAACAATGTGTCTGCAGCCAGTAGGTTGGTGAGGATGAGGTCAAGATTGTTTCTACCTGTCAGTCGTTCCCCCCGACCCTGTGCAGATGCAGTGAAGCAGTTATGTCCTTTTGGACCCTACACCTCGATCAGCAATTCTGCTGCTGTGCCCCTCTTGGTGTTGGTTTTGAAATGGCGCATCCAGTATACATTCTCCAGCTCTGTCACTCTCTCAGTGCTTCCTCCAAGTGTTGCCCAATGTAGAGGGACACTGATCCGCCAGCTGAGAAGGGGTGTCAGCAGGAGGTTTCCATATTAGTGTTTGATCTGACACTGTGAGGCTGAGAGAAGTGAATCAGCAGGAGGTTTCCGTGTCAGGCTTTGATATGGCCCCATGAGGTTTTATCATGTCACATTGTTGCTTGAGCAGTCTGGAGGATATCTCTCTCAATTCTGCCATAAGCTCCAAGGCATTAGGAAGGAGGAGTTTGCATGGTCTACAGGGCCTTTTATTTTTATTACTGCCAGCAGAAGGGCCTCTCCTGTGGGTATGACACTGACTCTTTGGCTCTTGTGACGTCCCCACGTCCTCACTATCGCTTTTTAAACTCCTCCAAACTCTATACCCCTCCCTATCTGTAACATCTTCCAAACCCTACACCCTTCACTATCTCACTAATCACCTACAAACCCTACACCCCTCCCAGTCTCTCTAGTCGACTCCAGCCTCAAACCCGTCCTATCCCTGTAACTTCCTCCAAACCTTATCCTTTCCCCATCTCTAATGTCCTCCAAATGCTATGCCTCCCTATCTCTGTAACTTCCTCCAAACCCTCCCTACCTCTCTGTACACCTCCAAACTCTACACCCCTCCCTATCTCTATCACCTACTCCAGCCCCATAACATTCCCTCTCTCTGCAAACTCCTCCAAACCCAGATCCTTCCTCATCTCTCTAACCTCATCCAAACCCTACTCCTCTCCCTAGCTCTCTCACCTCCTCCAAACCCAGATCCCTCCCTATCTCTCTAACCTCCTCCAAACCCTACACCCCTCCTTATCTCTCTCACCTACTCCAACCCCATAACACTCCCTATCTCTGCAAAGTCCGCCAAACCCATATCCTTCCTTATCTCTCTAAACTCGTCCAAAGCCTACTCCACTCACTAGCTCTCTTATCTCCTCCAAACAAAGATCCCTCCCTATCTCTCTAACCTCCCCCAAACCCTGTCCCCCTCCCTATATCTCTGACATCCTCCAAATCCTACAACCATCCCTGTCTCTCTAAACTCCTCTAAATCTGACATCCCTCCTTACCTCTCTAACCTAGTCGAAACACTACACCCTCCCTATCTCTCCAATACTCTCCATCTCCTTCACACCTGCCTATCGCTGCAACCTACTCTAAACCCAGATCCCTCCCTATCTCTCTAATCACCTCCAAAGACTACACACCTTCCTATCTCTCTAACCTCCTTCAAATTCAACACTACTCTCCATCTCTGTAATATTTTCCAACTCCTTCACCTCTCTCTAACTCTGCAACCTTCTCCAAACTCAGATCCCTTCTTATCTCTCTAACCACGTCCAAAATTTGCACCCCTCGTTATCTCTCTCACCACCTCCAAACCCTACATCCCTCCCTATTTCTCTAACCTCCTCCATCATCTACATATCTCCCTTTATCTGTGACTTACTTCAGCCCCTACAACCGACATATCTCTCTAAGCTGCTCTCAAATATACCCTTTCGCTGTAATCTTGTCCAGCCACTCCCATTCTCGATCTTTGTAAACCTCACCCAACCACGAGACTCTCATGGTCTCTGTAACCTCCTCCAGCATTTCCATACCGCCCCATAATTCTGGCATTCTCTAGTCCTCTACCTTTTATTATGTATATAACCTCCATAAACTCGTTTAGTTTAGTGAGGGAAAGGGATAGGTACATGCCACAGGGCAAGAGTTATCAATGGGGGAAGAGCAATTGTAACGTGATTTAGCAGGACTTATGATGCATAGAATGGGTAGAAAAATGCAAGGGATGGGGATAATCGAAATATGAAGCTGATTTAAAGAGCAGACATCGCGTGTCCTTAAATAGCATGCCCCTATCAGGCAGGGAGGAAGTGATAATGTAAGGGTGAACTGTGGTTTACTACAGAAATTACATCTGTTGTTAAGAAGAAGAAGGAGACTTATGTGACGATGAGACGATGGAGAGTTACAGATTAGCTACGAAGGATTTAAAGAGAGAGTTAAGAATAGCAAACAGAGGACATGAGTAGTCTTTATCAAATCGAATAAAGGAGAATCCTACAGCTTTGTATAGATACGTTAGGAAATCAAGGATAACTAGGGTAGGGATAGAGCCAGTCAAAGACAGAAGTGGGAAGTTGAGTGTGGATTCTGTGGACATCGGAGAGGTGCTAAACGAACATTTCTCATTGGTTTTCACTGAAGGATAGGAGAATATTATGGAGAAGAATGAGATGCGAGATATTTGACGAGAAAGGATCGAGGTTGGTAAGGAAGAGGTGTTATCAATTCGAGAAGGAGTGAAAGTGAAAATGTCCCCTGAGCTGTATGGGATTTACTTGAGCATTCTCTGAGGTGCTAGGGAGGAGTTGTTGAAGCCTTTGACTTTGAGTCTTCATTGTCTACAGGTTTAGTACCAGAGGACTAGAGGATTGCCAATGTTTGCCCATGGTCAAGAAGGGCAGTACAGATGACACAGGCAATTACAGACCAGTTGGCCAAATGTGTGTGTAGGAAATATTTTGGAGAGGATTATAAGAGATAGGATTTATAATCATCGAGCAAGCAACAATTTGATTGCAAATAGTCAACATGGTCATGTCTCTCAAACCTCATTGAGGTTTTGAGAAGGTGGCAGGCATGTGTAAGAGGGTAAGGCAGTTAATGTGGTGTACATGGACCCCAGTAAAGCCTTTGATAAGGTTCCACATGGTAGGCTGTTGGAGAAAATGCAGAGGCATGGGATTGAGGGTGATTTAGCAGTTTGGATTAGAAACTGGTTTTCTATAAAAGGCAGCGAGAGGTGGTTGATGGAAAATATTTGGCATGGAGTCCAGTAACTATGGTGAGCCACAAGGATCTGCTTTGGGACCACTACTGTCATTTTTATAAAGACTTAGATGCAGGCATAGGTGGATGGGTTAGTAAGTCCAAAGATGACACTAAAATCGGAGGAGTAGTGAACAGTGTGGAAATATTTTGTGGGTTGAAGAGGCACTTGGTCAAACTGCAGAATTGGGCTGACAGTTGGCAAATGGAGTTTCAATGCAGCTAAATATGAGACGATTCCTTTTGGGAAGAATACTAGGAAGGCGGGATACTTGGTCAATGGAAAGATTCTTGGTAATGTGGATGTGCAGATGGATCTTGGTTTCCATGTACATAGATCCCTGGAAGTTGCTACCTAAGTTGATTGTACTGTTAAGAAGTCAAACGGAGTGTTAGGTTTTATTGGTAGAGGTATTGAGTTCTGGAGCCGTAAGGTCATGCTGCAACTATGCAAAATGCTAGTGCAGCCACACTTGGAATATTGTGTGCAGTTCTGGTCGCCCCATTACAGGAAGGGAATGGAAGCATTGGAAAAGGTGCAGTGGAGATTTACCAGGATGTTGCCTGGTCTGGAGTGAAGGTCTTATAAGGAAAGGCTGAGAAACTTGGGTCTGTTCCCATTGGAGAGAAGAAGGCTAAGGGGGGATTTAATGGAGACATACAATGTGATCAGAAGATTAGATGGGGTAGACAGTTAAAGCCTTTGTCCTCAGATGATGACATTAGCTTGTACGAAGCGGCATAGCTACAAGACTGATGTCAGAGGCAGGTTCGTTACTCAGAGAGTGGTAAGAGCATGGAATGCCTTGCCTGCCAATGTACTTAACTCAGCCACGTTAGGGGGAATTATACAATCCTTGGATAAGCACATGGATGATGATGGAACAGTGTCGGGGGATTGGCGTAGATTAGTTCACAGGTCAGTGCAACATCGAGGGGAAAATGGCATGCTCTGCGCTGTATTGTTCTATGTTCTATAAACCCTTACATCTTCCCCACTTCAGTAACTACACGCAGTCACTGCAGCCCTTTTCATCTCTGTACCCCCTCCACCCACTTCATTCTTCTCTATCTACGTAAATTCCTCCAGCCGCTCTTCACCTCCCCACCTCTGTGATCTTCATTCATCATCGGCGGTCTTCCTGACCTCTGTCTCCTCCTCCAGCCTCTCCACACCTCTCTATCGCTGACATCCTCCAACATCTAAACCTATTCGTATCTGCATAACCTCCACCAACACATACATCTTCCAGCCCTTCACCCCTACTGATCTCTGCAATCTTTTGCAGTATCATCAGTCCTTCCTATCACTGTAGCTTCCTTCAGCGGGTATATCCTTCCATATCTCTGGACCCACTCTAGTAATTACATACTACCCTCTCGCTATAAACATCACAAGCTCCTCCATTCCTCCCTGCCTTTGGAAAAACTTACAGCCCCCACAGCCTTCTCTAATTTTGTAAAGTCTTCTAGCACACACACCCCTCCGTATCTCGGTAATCTCTCTGTTCTATTGCAGCTTCCGCTCATCTGTAACACCCTCCTGAACCTATACCTCCATGTCACTGTAACTGTATCTTACCTGGAGCTCATCCATATCGCTGTGAACTTTGAGATGGCGAATACTACATACTCGCCATTGACATGCATCCACAATCTTTGAGATGGCGAATACTACATACTCTGATACCCATTGACGGATATAATTTCACATCATCTTAGTCCCAGATAAGTTGCCCCTTATCCTGAGATCCTGTCATCATGTTTTGGATTCCCAGACCCACAGAAATAATTTCTCAGCATCGGCCCTATAAAGCTCTTTCCACTCAGAAGCTTTTGCTCCTCAAACAAATCACTTCTCCATTTCCTGAGACTCAAGAAAACTCGATTAACTCTATTCACAAATGCAGCAAGGGACACTCAGATGCCAAACAGTGAAACATTTGTGTATTATTCACTGATAGGTATCAGGCATTGCTGGGTGGCCATCATTTATTGCACATATACTGTTGTTCTGGACAAGGTGGTTGTGTGCTGCCCATGCAGCAGGACCACCCACAATAATGTTAGGGAATAAAAGGCGGAATATTCATCAAGTGACACCCACGAGACTGCGATATATCCAGTCAGGATGGTCATTGAGGTCATGTACAACTTGCAGGGTTAGTCTTTCCGTAGATCTGTTGCCCTTACTAGTTCAGATGATCAAGGCTTGAAAGGTGCTGTTGAATGGACTTTGATAAATGTCTGCAATGTATCTTGTAGCTGGTACACACTACCTCCATTGAGGGTTGATGGTGGAAGTAGTGAATGTTGTGGATGTTGTGGCAATCGTGCTAGACTACATATGTACCCTTTGATATACATGGGCAGCATAGCTGTTCTAGATATGGTCTTAGCTACATTTTGGCAATACGACTTCAATTTGTTACAATCAGTGTCTCAAAGTAATTTATTTGAACAATTATCTGCTGAAATGAGTTTGTAATTGGCTGCATGATCGCCGTGCCATTGCAATGTGGAACACAATACGATCAGGACAGGATGAGGTTGTTGAAACCTTTGTGCCTGATCCACAATTTAAGGAGATTATAACTGATTTTTCTTTAACTCCTTTTATGTCTTTGGCCCAAATTTGTCACGACCCTTCCTTCGCATAAGGGTTTCTCTCTCAGATATTCAGGTGTAAACAAAGAACGAAACAATACCAACCAAAAGAGATAGCAAGATGGGTGTTGAGTGGATAACCTGAAATGTAGGCTGTAGAGGGACAATTTGAACGATGGGGTAATGTCGTTCTCTCATTGCCTTTGCTTCTGTTGCGAATAGTTTCTTCGACAAAGACAGTTGTTCAGCTTTTCAAAGTAAAAAATAGATTGTGGTTGGCATGCATCAAGGAGGTTGCATAGTAAAAGTGGGAAATTGGGTGGAGGTAATAATGCTCATTTGAAGGGCCAGTGAGGTCAGTATAGGCTTCCTTCACTTGAACAAAACTATAATTATGAATGATCTCGGATGAATTAAGTATTCATGAAAAGACAGGAAACAGAGTGAAGTATTTACAGTTAATTTTTGTGTGGGAATGTGTGCTGTGAGGAAGATGTAAATATTTATGAATATGGAACGGGCCTCCACATGGGCAACGTCATTGCAAATGACATATGATACAGAAACGTGAATTTATCCACTTTATTGGAGAAATTAATAGACATTATATTTCATAACTGGAAAACGTTGACAAGTACAGATATAAATAAAACCCAAAGTGTCCTTGTCAATGCGCTGCTGATGTCTAACTAACAGGTGCAGCAGGCTATTTGGAAAGACAGTGGAATGAGAACCTTTATTGTAAGAGGATGTAAGCACAAGGGGAGGGACGTCTTGCTTCAGTTGGAGAGGAACTTGGTCAGACTGCACCCGGAGGACTCTGTGCAGTTTTGGTTCTTTCTCTCAGTAAATATTTTATTGCCATAGAGAGAGGAAAAGGAAGGTTCAATAAGCTTCTACCAAGGACAATGTTATCAAAGGTGTCCATGAGAAACTTGGCCTTTGTTCTCTGGTGTTTCAAGGAATGAAAATTATTTTCATTGGAAGTTACAGAACACTGATTAGATTCCTACTTCTAACTAATTTCTGGCTATTCGTGGACCATTTATAAATTCAGTTGTATTCCGAACTGTGTCTGACTCCAATGGGAGACAGATTGATGTTCTCACAAACACAGGAATAGTAGCAGACTGGATACCACAAGGCATTGGGACAGCAATATGCCCAGCAGCTCTCCGAGTATGTTCTGCCTTACTGTTCAATGATGTTTGTTCTGATAGTTCTCAACTCCACTTTCCTGCATTTTCCCCTGCTCCTATGATTCACTGACTAAATATTCCTCTTTTTGCCCAGTAGTTTTGATGGGCTGAATGACTTCCCCATATTCTTGTGAACCCAGGTTGAGGTACTGAATGAGCTTTTTTCTCTGTTTCTAGGGAAATGCGTAGTGTCTGTTACGTGAATGTTTGCTAGACTTTAACAGCACAAGTTTGAATGTTGCCTATGTCTTTTTGCTCATGGGCACAAATGGCTTCAGAATCTGAGTGCTGAAATTTTTATCTGAACATTGTGTAGTCTTCAGTGCATATCCCCACTTCGGATTGGTGTGAACTCAATTGGCTGAATGGCCTGCTTCCACACTGCAAGAATTCCCCGCTGACCAACTGCAGATGCCTGGGCTGAGGGAGATACCCTGAGAATCTCCTGCAGACATTCCCCACGGTTGAGATGATTGATGCCCACCGATAATAATCACCTTCCCTTGTGCTGCGAATAACTCCGAGCAGTGGAGAGGGCACAATCGGTTCTCATCCATGCGAGTTTGCTCAGGCTCCTTCATGCCTTCCTCAGTCTAATACTGCCTTGAGTACAGGGCCAGTCTCTCTTACCTGAGCGGCTGTGTTCCCTCTTTTATTCATATCAACAGGTCATGGTGTAGAAGCAGAGAATGGTTTCTTCAAACAGAAGGAAGTGATTGTCAGGACTTTTCTTACACAGAGAGTTAAGGGAGCTAGATCACTAATAGGGACCAGTGGTGTCCTGCAGGGATCGGTTGTGGGACCACTGCTCATTGTGATTTTTATAAATGAATTGGATGAGGAAATGGAAAGGTGGTTTAGTAAGTTTGCCGATGATGTGAAGATTTGTGGAGTGGTACATAATGTGGAGGGCTGTTGTCGGTTGCAATGGGGCATTCACAGGATGCAGAATTGGGCTGAGAACTGGCAGATGGATTTCAACCTGGAAAAGTGTGAAGTGATTATGTTTTCAAGCTCGAATGTGAATGCAGAATACAGGGTTAAAGTCGGGATTGTTGGTAGTGTGGAGGAACAGATGGATCTTGGGATCCATGTCCATAGATTCCTTACGTTTGCTACCCAAATTGTGATAGGGTTGTTAAGAAGGCATTTCGTACTTCAGTTTCCATTAGCAGGTGATTGAGATTAAGAGCCGTGAGGTAATGCTGCAGCTCTATAGCGCTTTGGCTAGACCACACTTGGAATATTGTGTTTAGTTCTGGTCACTTCATTCTAGGAAGGATAAGGAAGCTTTAGAGAGGGTGCAGAGGGAACTTACCAGGATGCTGACTGGACTAGAGATCAGGTCTTATGAAGAAAGGTTGAGGGAGCTATGGCCTTTCTAATTGGAGTGAAGCAGAATGAGAGGTGATTGGATACAGGTGTACAAGATGATGAGAGGCATAGATAGAGTGAATAGCCCCCAGAGAGATTCTTCTCCCAGCAGAAATGTCTATAACGAGGGAACGAGGGTACATAATTTTAAGGTGATTGGAGGAAGGTTTTGTGGAGATGTCAGAGTTCGAATCTTTACACAGAGAGTGTTTGTGCATTAAAGATAATGCACGAAAGTATATCGATGAGTCTGATCTTAGAGTCGGAGAAAAGATCAGCAGAGCCTTGAGGACCGAACGGCCTGTACTGTGCTGTACTGTCCTATATTCTCTGATCTACAAAAGTATTTAAAGAGACTTTAGATCGATTGTTACCAGTCATGGTGTTGAGTGCTATGAAGAATTAGGCATGAAAGACGACTTGAGACCAAGAGAAGATCAGCCATGATCTTACTGAAGGGCAAGGCAATCTTGAGGGGTGGGGTAGGGAGCGAACGACTTGCTTCTGTTTCTATGTTCTCACATTCTATTATTGGAATGTTACAGGGTGTTATTTTCCTGGAAGTTTGGTTATTGAATGTTATAGTCAGGGAGTCCAGAGGATTTTCTGAGCCATCTCTGGGTGATGTGTCCGAGCTGTATTCACAGTAAACCTGGTTTGATAACGTGACCAACAAATGGAACACATTTTGCAGAATGCGGAATCTCTGTAAAGAGAAATTAGGGGCCTCTTTGATACCCAGTCTGGGTTTTCCAATTACATTTTTCAAATCACCTAAACCGTGTGGGAAAGTATTGAGGGACTGAATAGTTTCCTCTGTTTCTGTGCACGAGGTGATAGCAGTACGTAGCCTCCCAGTGCTCTTGTCTAGCAGGTTTCAGGGGCTAAATAGAACACAGAAACATGGGACTGAAGAAAAGTAGCTGGTCATTACACACTGTGAGACTTCTCCACCAGGCACTAAGATTGTGGCTGTTCAGGTTGTGGTCTCAGCCCCACATTCCTGTCTGTATCCAATTATCCATGACTCACTTTATCCATGGACAAATACTTAACTAATGCATCTTTGAATAAATGTAAACAAAGAAGCACCACAATCTTTTGGGGAAGAGAATTTCCGCTCGAAAGGCCTTTAGAAATTTTCCTAATCCATCTTATCGAATCAGAGAGTCAGACACCACGGAAACAGACATTTTTGTCCAAATTGTCCATGCTGACCAGACATCCTAATCTGATCTAGTCCCATTTGCCAGCATTTTGCCAATATACATCTGAACCATTCTTATTTGTGTATCTATCCAGATATATTTTCAATGTCTAATTATACCCGCTTCCATGGAAGCTCATGTTCTCTGAGATAATCTTCCTCACTGTCCACTGCACCACATTTTGCTGTTATCGGTAAACTTACTAATCATGCCTCTGATAATCACATCCAAGTTGTGTATATACATGATGAAAACCAGCAAGCTCAACACTGATTCTTTCAGCACACCACTGGCCACAGGCCTCCAGTCTGGAAAATAATCCGTTACCTTCAAGACAATTTTGCATCCAATTGGTTAAATTTCCCTGGATTCCATGGGACCTAACTGCTTTAAATTTTCATTTTAATGCTGTAACTCATTTATTTTAGCTGATCTAAACATATTTTCATAATCACATATTTACTATTGTTTTGTTTCAACTATCTGATGAAACAACGTCTTTGCCAATGTCACTTCAGCTTCCTCGTCTTTACATTTTTGATCTCTCCTGTTTCAGCTGGTGACATTGGGACCTTGTTACCCCACAATCAGGAAAGATTCCAGGATAAGGTTCTTGCGTTGCTACAGTTGCCTGTGACTCCACTGGCTTTTCAACCAGAGCAGGCAGCACTTCTACCGATGAATCGTCTATATACTTTACAAGGACAAATTGTATTCCTGGAGCTGAAAGTTTGTCCAATACTCCCACCACAATTTCTCGACACTTTACTGGACACTCCATCCCTGCTTTACATAATTATGTGCTTTTTGTCTCACATGAATTCACTTTAGCAGTACCTTTTATGGAAATACTCCTTCAGGAATACACACCTTTGCATCCTTCAGCATCACAGACTGAGAGGATCCTGTGTCTCTTAATAGTGTATCCTCTTTATCTGCTTCTCCTGACCTATGTGAATGCACTTTCCCCTCGCAGGTATATTTTATAAGCAGATCTGGCATTTCCTCCTTGACCATCCTCAGATCAACTTGTGCACTCTGATGCAGCTTCCTAGCCTCCACTGCGCTTTCTGTTACTGCTCCAATAAAACTCCCAGGCTTATCCTGTTTTCTTTCATCTGTTTTCTTTTCCCTAGCCCACCAACAGAGTGATTGCCTGTGACCTAATTGATTGCAACGAAAACATCGGAGCTTTTTTGCTTCTTTGTCCCCTTCAAGGGTTTCCTTTTTACGCTGTGGTAAGTTATCCTTCGGATCTTCACTGAGATCTCCATATTCATTTCCATGTGAGGATTTCTCTATCCCTCATGAACTGAAATTGATTCGGGAAGCCAAAATGTGTTTTATGGAACAATTCATTATCATCTACCTCTTCAGCTGCTAACCTTGCGGTTTTCACTCTCTGCTCTTACACAAGAGTTTGCACTACTTCAGGCAATGAATCTTTGAATTCCTCCAAAATAATTATCTCTCTAAGTGCATCATAGATTTGCTTGATTTTTAAAGTTCTTATCCATTTATCAAAATTACTTTCTTTGACCCTTTCAAACTCAATATCAGTTTAACTAGGGTCACTCGTAAGATTCCTGAAATGTTATCTATAGGCTTCTGGCACAAGCTCATATGCACTTTCTTCATCTCCTCATACTCCCCAGATTCTCTCCTCTGATATTGTTGCAGATACCTCATTAGCTCTACCAAGTTTCATTTGGATCATCAAAACCCTCGTGGCCACTAGCCACTGCAATTGTTTCGCCACTTTTCCAAATGAAATGAAAACGATTTCTATATCCTATTCATCAAATTTAGGCAAGGTGCGAATATACTTAAAAAGTATCTCACCAGGCTTTTGACTAGCATGGGTTTGCTAATCCTCATGCTGTTCCTCACTAAGATTACATTCAGCCTCCATCGTTTTCAGCTGACTTTCCACTCTCAGTGTCCACCTCTGAAGATCAAACGCTCTCTCTTTTTGTTTCTCTCCAGCTAAAGCCATTCATTTTTTTTTCTCTTTCCTGGATAAACCAATTTGTTCTCTTTGTTTCTCTTTTAATTTTTGTCGTATTGAAAACTGCTTCATTTCTGCTTTTGACTCAAGCTGCTTTATTTGCGATTGAAGTTTAGTCATTTCTACAGACCCCATTGGAGTTTCCAGCAAATTGGAATGCTGAACTATTGCTGCAATCATCTCATCTTTCCTCACATTAGGAGGTAGCTTCAACTCTAGCTTGTCTACTAATTCCCGCAGCTTGGACTTATGTGCATTTTGTGAAACTCCCAAGGTTGATTCTCCCATCTCCAAAACATCTTTTGTGACTGTAGGAGTTATTGCTATCTGAAGCTCTGTTTACACACCAAATCCACACACGAACAAAGAGACACTAATACCTGCCACTCGTTGTCTTAATTCCGCAAAGTCCCCCCAAACTGTTATGGACCATGCCCGACCCCTCAAAACATTTTAAAGCAGGTAGACCAGACGTAATTTTGGTATTTGTTGAAGATTAGTGGAAAGTGGGTATTCACAGAGTGAATTAGCTGGTCAGACTGCTTAGTTTTAAACAAACAGACTTTATTCACCAAATTACGGAATGAAGCACATGAACTGAAACTAGAATACCCAACTAAGGTATCATATCCAACCGAGAGACTATCCAGAGTTTAGGATATTGTTCCAAAATACTTGCAACAATCCCAATAAACAAACGCTTTATCACAAACAGTAAATCTGATACAAAAAGCTTACAGGTTATGAGGTCGGAAGGACAGAAGGAAGGGGAGAGCGTCCAATTTCCATAGTCACTCTGACTCAACTAACCCCCAAACTGAACCAATCTGCCCAGCTAGAGAGTTGGCCATGTCCTCTTGATTATACAAGTTTTTATTTAAAAACTTTAAAGCGTTCTGCCTGATTAGGTATAAACAAAAGGACCCCGAATGAACCTTTCAAAAGTCAGACATATTGGAGTCTTAGGTCGTTTAGAACTTCTCTGAAGAAGAAAAATCAAGGATAACATAACCTTGTAAAAGGACTGGCTTTGTGACAACATGCCACATTTGGCTTTGGACTGAATTCAAACAATGAAGTCAATAAAGTGTGTTAACGTGCTTGTGAGTTTATATAAAAAAGTGCTGAAGCACATTGAGTGTTGGAGATACAAAAGTGCTTCATTAGATCAATTAAAGGAATGCCCAGGCATATCCACATTTCCTGTGTATTGGAGTGCAAATATATCCACTGTAATTATATTGGCTGGTGCCTGTTCTAGTCGAGGAGAGATCGACACGGTAACGACATCTAGATTGTGGTTTTTGAGGTTACAGTATTGCAAATGGACAACGGAGCAGAATCGTCGAGCTTGGGATAAGAAAACATCCACTATTCTCTCTCACAACTAACGTCACGAGAGCAATTGATGATTTGACCAATAGTCAGAGATGCCAACAATCAATCCAGTCCAATTGTCTTTGTGAATTGAAGGAACCATACTGAAAGGTGTTAACTGGATCTGTTTGTTCAGTGACTGTAATTGATGCCGGACTCCATGGATTCTAAAGATGCTACTGGATGGTATCCCTCTCCTGTTAGTAAGGGGCTTCTTGCAATGCTTTATGCTATTATAACAGCAGATGCATCGCTTCCAATGCTCACAGGGATCAGCAGCTGCAGAGACAGGAAAAGGAGAGATAAACATCTGAGAATAGACTGGAATGATCCATTACTTGATCAGAATCTGAGAACATTAGACTGGAAAGCTGCAACAATGGACAGGAGATTATCCTCGGGTCTTTTTTCTTTCCTGGTCCAGGTCAACATTACCATATCAGATATTAGGTGCACTGATGATTATCCAGGCGGGTTACTATCCTATCCTCGCTATTGTTGGTGTTCCTGGTAAGTTTCTTCATCTCTATCCATTTATTAATCTCTTTAACCATGGCAAACTTCTTTGCTATTTCTGTTATCTATATATGACAAAGACGGAAACTATTGTCTTCAGTTTCAAATGCAAATTCCATTCATTCCCCACAAATTTCAGAACCTCCCACAACACCGCCCTCACAAGCATCTGAGAACGAGACTGTTCAGAATACCGAAGTACCTTTTTTCCCTGAATTCATTTACGTCTCGGTCTTCTGTCCATTACCAAACCTATCCACTACCCGCTCGATTATATCCCCAGGCACCATCTTGGCATTAATGTTGACGCTTAATAAATCATTATTTATGCCTTGGTAAAGTTCAGACGTTATGGTTCCACCTCTCCTCTAAGCACACTTTCAGTTGCAAATATTTTGATCACAACCTTGTTCTTGTCTCTAAAGTAACTTAATGACAGGAACACTCTCTCAGAGCAGTAATGTCTGAAGAAATATAATTCAGAGGCACAGATTATTGCACAGAAAGACACTCTTCCACATCCTAACACAGATGACGTCAGAAAGTAAATTCAAATGACAGGAATTGGAAATAAAAGCAAATTTTACGAATAACAACCACAACATCTCCAGCACTTTATCAATGCGTTTATCTATTTCACTGATGTCCTTTGGTAAAGAAAACTAGCGTTATTACCTGATCTGGCTTAAGACTGATATCAGACCCACAGCAATGTGCTTGGTTCTGTACTGCCTGAAAGAATGACCACACAGTAAAAGGCATTTGGTAAGGTGAACAATGCTGCCCCTGTCAGCGATGCAGATATTCCAAGTAATAACAAAATTAAAGATTAAATACAACAAAGAATGATGCAATAGTTCAGAAACAATAAACGAAAAATGCCAGAGAAACTAAGCAGATTTAGCAGCCTCGGGTCAAGAGAAAAACAGAATTGGCAATTTGATTCTAATGACCATAGTTCAAAACTGAACACAGTTGGGAAGTAGTGTGATTGATGATGGTTCCTGCGACATCTGTTATGAAAGGGCGAAGGACTGAGTTGAATAGATGGAAAGATAGAGAGAAAGAAGCAAACAAAGGGATTGTTGATGATTAGCTGGGATGGAAATTAAAAATGAGATTAATCTTATTTATTTTTCTCCTGTTCCCATATTTCTGAAAATCATGACCATGTAAGGTGTACATCAAAGTCCCTGTTTAAAGTGATTTATGCAGATTTTTCTCTCTTCCCTGAATGTGATCATCTCCCTTTATTCATTAGTGGGATGCTGGGCCAGGATTTAATTCCCTTTCCCCATTGTTCTTGAGAAGGTGTTGGTGAGCTGCCTTCCTGACCCACTGCAGTCCGTGGGCTGTAAGTATTCAGTGCTGAGGTCGAAGCTTTTCATTTCTTTGAGGCTTTGAAGTGAGTGATATAACCGTGTGGCTGGCTTGGCCATTTCAAACTGCAACTCAAAGTTAACCAGATTGCTGTGGATCTGGAGTCCCATGTAAGCCCGACAAGGTGAAGATGGTAGATTTTCATCCCTGAAGGGCATAAGGGTGCCGTAGGACAATCGACAATGGTTTCATTGTTTCATTTGATTCTTAACTCCTGATATTTTATTGAATTCAAATTCCAACATATGACGTGATGTGATTCAGATCCGGGGTCTGATTCCTTGGATTAATATTCCGGAGATAAAACAGCTAGGCCATCACCTCCTCAGCATCACCAATCAACTCGAATGGCAACAGTGGTGTTGTTGTTGGTGTGACTTTGTTTCATAAGGCTAATAAATGATTTGGCAAAATATACCATCCTTCTCTTTTTGTATTTACGAGAAGGCAAGATGATGGGAAATGCTCTTTGTGAAATGGAGCTGGATGTTCATGGGCATGGGTCACTAACAGAATTCATACAGAACAGCCGGGTGCTGGCAGGTGGGATTAGATTAGGTTGGGATATCAGGTCGACATGGATGGGTTGGACAGAAGTGTCTGTTTCCATGCTGTACACCTCTATGACTCTATGACTCAGCAAGTAATCAGCACAATAAATGAGTAGTGTCCTTCATTGCAAAATGATTAAAGTATAAGTGTGAAGACTTCGTCCTGCAGTTGTAGAGTGTTTTTGAGACAGTATTTCTCTCATTTATAATGAATGATCTCCTTGCTACAGAGAGACAGTGTAATGGAGATTCACCAGACTAATCCCTGCGGTGATGGTACCATGAGGAGAGTGTCAAGGAAATGAATGTTTAATCTGTAACACTATAAAAAGAATAAAAAGTGATTGCATTAACCCTTGAGCATTATGAATTACCACTCATTATTTCCAAAACAAAACATTGATAGCATTAAATATAACATGCTTTCCGTGATACATGTCTTCACATTTGGACAAATACATAGATCGGAAAGATTTAGCAGGTTATAGACCAGGCGCAGAGAAATGGAGTTAGCATGGATGGACATTTTGGTCAGGATGAACTAGTTTGGGCTAAAGGGCCTGTCTCCTTGCTATAGGATTCTGTGACTCTATGATCATTTACAGAGTTCCGTAGATCTCCCATGTTGGTTGAGAGAGAGGTGCAGGTTCTGAATGAACTCTCAAGGTCTCGATGTGCAGTTGGTGTGTGACCCTGCACTGAACGTCATGTTTTTCACAACCTGTCAGCAGCCGCCCTCTGACAGCGTTCGGCATTCCCACCAGATTCTGACCTCCATACAGGACACTATCCTGTCTTCTCTGTCACTAGCCAATCTTTTTTTTTGCTAAAAGCTGTTCATTGGCTCAAGGAGACTCTGTCCTTGATGTTTTCGGAGGGACAATAAACGGGACGGGCTCCGATCAGTCTGGTTTTGTACAGACACGAAAAGGATTTTCAGAGGCCTTTTATTTATATGTAAACAGATGAAACTTCGGGCCAAAGTAGTTATGCTTTAGAAGTGACCTGTATAATGATTGGGGAGTGGTCAGCTCTTTTATCTGAGCTAGCTGAGTTGAGCTGAGCTAAGCAGTTTTCAGTTGAGTCTTGAACTGGAAGTTCAACAGGTTAGAATAGTAATGGCTCTTTCAGCCATTACTGGCTGAACGCCAAACCTTTCCTGGGTGTGCATGCAGTGACTTTGGAAATTTTACAAAAATTGAATAAGACCAAGTTGCAAGAATTAGCAGAGAAGCTGGAATTGAAACTGACTGCTTCTGTGAGGAAAGGAGAGATAATTACAGCAGTGGCTCGTCAATTAAACTTTCTGGAGAAACCATCAGAATCTATAGAGATGACAAGAATTCAGTTGCAAATGAAGCAGCTTGAGTTAGCTGCGAGAGATAAGGAAAGGGCAGCATAAATGAAACATTTGAGTTACGATTAATCGCAGAAGAGAGGGAAAAAGAGGGAGCAACTGAACAGAAAGAGAGAAAAAAGAAAGAATGGCAAAAGTGAGAGCAGCAGGAGAGAGAGAAAGAGAGAGCTTTTGAATAGCAAAACTGATATTTGAAAAGGAAAGTCAGTGTAAAATGCTGGAGATAACGGCTGAGGGTAGGTATAGTAAGGAAGTCAGTGAGGATGAGCAAGTCTTGGTCGTCAGAAGTCCAGTGAGAAACAGTTTGAGCACGTTCAAGTATTGCCTAAATTTGATAACAAGAATGTGATGCCTTTTTCATCTCATTTGAAAAGGTGACTAAATAAATGCAGTGGCCAGAGGCAATGTGGACTTTGTTGATCCAAAGGAAACTTATAGGTAGGACTGGTGAGGTATTCACATCCCTATCAGAGGAGGTATCTGGTGAGTATGAAGAGGTAAAAAAAAAAAGCCATTTTGTCTGCATAGAGCTTGTTCCAGTAGGCTATAGACAATGTTTCAGGAATCTAAGGAAGCATCGTGGTCACACCTACATTGAGTTTGAAAGGATCAAACAGACTAATTTCGATAGTTGGATGCGAGCTTTAAAAATCAAACAAAACTATGATGACCTTAGAGAGATTAGTATTTGGAAGATTTCAAAAAATCACTGTCTGAAGTAGTGCAAACTCGTGTGGAAGAGCAGAGAGTGTAAACAGTAAGGTTTGCAGCTGAAGTGGCTGTTGATTATGAACTGGTCCATAGACTTGGTTTAGCTTTCAGATACAGTTGCAGTCTATAAGAGATACAAACTGAGCAAAGAGATATCCTCACGTGCAAAGGGAAAGGAAAATCTCAGTGACGATCATAAAGATAATTTACCACGGTAAAAAAGAAAACCTTGAGGGGGACAAAGTAGTTTAAAATACTCTGGTGTTTTCATTGTAATAAAGTGGGCTACACAAAATCATAGTGTTGGTCGGCTGGGAGAAAACCAGATGTAGGATAACCACACAAGCCTGGACGTTTTGTTGGACTAGTAACAAAACGCACAAGGGAAGATAGACAACTGCCTCAGAGTGTACAAGGTGTTCAGAGGATGTGCCAGATCTGCTTATAAAATCTACATGAAAGGGTAAGATTTATTTGCATAGGCCAGAAGTAATTTTGTAAGGGGGTTCCAATATTAATTGGCATAGGATCTTTTCAGTCTGTAATGCTGAGGGATGAGGATATATGCACTTTTGAGAGACTATTGCCAGAAAATGTGCTTGTAACAGGAATTCATGATGAGACAAAAAGTTCTCAGTTATGTAAAGTTACGCTAAAGTGTCCCGAGAAGTGTAGATAATGTTTGGTAGGAGTGCTGGACAAATTCTCAGCTCCAGGAATAAAATTTGTCCTTGCAAATGATATAGCTGATTCACAGGTAGGCGTGCTGCCTTCTCTAGTTGAAAAGCCAGTGGAAATGAAAGCAACTGAAAACCTGGAGAATGTTTCTCCAGAAATTTTCCCTGATTGAATGATCACAAGATCACAGATGCACTGATTGAAGCAGGATATAGGCTCAGATAAGGAAGCTGACGTAGAGTTATCCAAAAGTTGTTTTGGATCAGTTAAGTCGAACTTAGAAGGAGCAAGTAGGAAAACATGCAAGTATTTCTAGCTCTGCTAAGCGCATTGATTTGCAGCAGAAAATGAGGAGTTACATGAGTTCTGTCAAAAGGCATTTAGCAAGAAAGAGAATGATTGCATTCCTGTGTGTTATTATTTAACAAATGATGTCTTAATGCGGAGATCAGCACACATTGAAGCAGATCAGACGTGGGCAGAAATTCATCAAATTGTTTTGCCTGTTGGGTACAGAAAGGAGATGCTGCGAGTGGCATATGAGCTACCACTTGGAGATCATTTCGTGGACAGGACAATACAGGCTGAAGTACAAAGATAATTTCACTGGCCTGTACTACGCAAAGATGTAGTTGAATTTTGCCAGATGTCTCAAACATACACAGGCAGTAAGAAGACCTGCAATTTCAATACATATTCCAGCATTTGAGGAACCTTTCAGAAGAGTCTTGATAGATTGTGTCGGCCCCTACCTCAAACACAAAGTGGGAATAAGTATTTATTAACAATAACGGATGCGTCGACTAGATTTACAGAGGCAATCCCATTATGCAGCATCACAGCTAAAAAAGTTGTAGAAAAAAATTACTTAATGTTTTTACTAGATACGGACTACCAATAGAGATCCAGACAGATCAAACCTCACATCTGAACTATTCAAGGAGGTCATGGATAACTTGGGAATAAAGCAATTCAAATCTACTGCATACTATTCGGAATCACAGCGAGCATGACAGAGATGGCATCAAAAACTGAAGACCATGTTGAAGGTTTAAGGTCAGGAATATCCAAATGATTGTGAAAAGGAAATTCCTTTTGAACTATTTGTGATCAGAGACGCACAGAATGAATTGAACAAATTCAGTCTATTTGAATTAATTTGTAGGCATGAAGTAAAAAGACCATTAACATTGGTTTAGGAGATATTAATAAGTCAGAATTCAGAGACCACCCATTTCGACGATGTGTCAAATTTTAGGGAATGATTAAATAGAGCTGCGGAGTTGGGTAGACAGCATTTAAAAGTATCGGAGCATACAATTAAACAGGAAGTGTATCAGAAATCAAAAATTCACAATTTGTACAATTGGTACCATACATTAGGAGCATCTCGGAACTGACTGCCAGACTACTGAGACCCCTAGGACTCATAATGGCACACAAACCAACAGCCACGCTCAGACAACAACTCACCAGAACAAAGGACCCGATACCCAACATGAGCAAGACGAATGTAGTGTACAAAATACCATGCAAGGACTGCACAAAACACTATATAGGACAAACAGGAAGACAGCTAACAATCCGCATACATGAACATCAACAAGCCACGAAACGACACGACCAGCTATCCTTAGTAGCCACATACGCAGACAACAAGCAACATGAATTCGACTGGGACAACACTACTATCATACGGCAAGCCAGACAGAGAACAGCCAGGGAATTCCTAGAAGCATGGCATTCATCCACAAACTCCATCAACAAACACATCGACCTGGACCCAATATACCAACCACTACAGTGGACAGCTGAAACTGACAACCCGAAGCGGCAGGGACAGACCACTATAAACACCGGAGGAAACATCAAAGAAGAGCTTCGCAGGAGGCTCCCAAGCACTGATGATGTCGCCTAGCCAGGGGACAAAACGTTTGCAACAAAAACTTCCAGCTCGGCGAACAGATCTGGTGGTTTTTAGTCATGGAAGGAACATTTAGAGCATTTATCGGCTTTGTGCGATCAACTTCAGAAGGCAGACTTGGTGGTAAACCTAGCTAAAAGTGATTTTTTTGAAATCCTAAGTCACGTTCCTGGGTCACGTTATTGGACATGGACAAATTGCCCCATGAGATACGAAAACGAAAGTTGTTGGGGAATGTTTCACACCATCGACAAAAAGAAATACGCAGTACTACGTTCCTGTGATTGACTGGATTTTACCGAAAATTTGTGCCAAACTTTAAGCAGTGCGGCTGCTCCACTCACCAAATTCTCAAGGGCAAGAACTCTCAGTGGACAGAGGACTGTCAAAAGGCATTTTACAGCCTAAAGACTGTGTTAATACTGCCCCCAGTATTAGCTACACTAGATTAGACGAAGCCTTTCAAGGTGGCTATCGTTGCCAGTGATGTGGGTATTGGTCCTATGTTCCTGCAGGAGGATGATAAGGGAATAGAAAGACCTATCAGGTATTTTTCTGGGAAGTCGAACGTTCATCCACAGAAATGTTCAACGGTGGAGAAAGAGACTTTAAAGTTGGTGTTGGCATTACACCAGAACAGTGTTTATATTACCAGCAATGCATCTGAGACAATCGTCTACTCTGATCACAACACATTGACATTTGTGGAAAATATTAAGGACAAAAATATCAGACTGTTTATATGGAGCTTGTTGCTGCTGCCATTCAATCTGACAACTGTGCATGTGGCAGGTCGCGAAAATGTGAAAGCTGATGAGTTATTGAGAGTCGAATGAGATACGGAGGTGTTAAATGGTGGGTGTACCGCGGCCTGAATTTGCATGGGTTTGTGCATGTTTGAATGTTTACAGTTAGTATAGTGTATATCTCCGTTTTGAGACTACCAACTGGGTTTGAAGGGTTAAAAATGCAGCCATCTTTTAGCACTGATGGTTTTTTTTTTTAAGTGGGGCAGACATGTCACAAAGCTAGTCCCTTTTTTGTCGAAAAGCTGTTTCTTGGCTCAAGGAGACTCTGCCCTTGTTTTTTTCAGAGGGACAATAAAACGGGGCCAAGCTCAGATCAGTCTGGTTTGGTACAGTGATGAAAAATGTTTTCAAAGGCCTTTTGTTTATATGTAAATAAATGAGACTTCAGGCCAAAGTGGTCATGCTTTATAAGTGGCCAGTATAATGAACGGAGAGTGATGAGCTATTTTAGCTGAACTAGCTGAGCTGAGCTGAGCAGTTTGCAGTTGAGTCTTGAACTGGGAAGTTCAACTGGGAGCTATGTGGAAATTCTCTCTCTTTTCTGACCTTCAACTTCAACCTGGCAGTATGTATTCCATTTATACTGGTTTATATTGGGAGTTTGCTTATTGGGACAGTTGTGTATATTTGGAACAGCATAATTAAGTCTAGCTGAATTGGTTTAATTCTGTCGTGATCCTTTATTCTGTTCATGGTGTTGCATTGCGTAATTTTATGAATAAAGCTTTTGTCTGTTTTAAAATCTAGTAGTCAACCTAGGTAAATTACTCCGGCTAATTTTCATTGTACACTTAACGAAACAAATTGCAAAGGTATCCTCTGGGCTGCCTGCTTAAAAATGTTTTAATTAGTCTAGCCTAGCCCATAACATCGCGGAGAGAAGATGCCTCCTTGGTACTTGGCACAAACCAATCACTTTCCCTCCTCATGATCAGCTAATCACGTTAACATAACACGTGTGGACCATTAGCAATGGAGCCAGGAGGAACAACATGGAGTAGTCTGTCTGTGCAGTCTGTGCCTCATAGGTTTGTCGTGTTGCAGCAACAATGACATCCTCCTATTTCAGTCTAACAGTTTGGAGGGGCTGAATGGCCTCTTCTGTTCATGTGTCAGTGTCTCGATGAACTTAATATCTTCCTCCTGACCCAAGGGCAGAGGTTCAAGGACTTCAGTGGGCAACCCTTGGTTGCTGCCTACCAGCACGTTGTGCTGACTAGACTCTATCTTCCTGAGTTATAGGAGACAAACAGAAGGCTGGAAGAACACAGCAAGCCAGGCAGCATCATGATCTGGGAAAGTCAACAGTTCAGGTATAACCATTCTTCAGAACTGGGTTGCGGTGTAGGGGGAGCTGCAGATAAATAGAGAAGGGAGTGGGGTGGGGAGATCAGGAGGATGGTGAGTTACGGCTATGTGGACACAAGTAGTATGTGCAACCTGGTTGGGTAAGGGGAGGGATGAATCCGGTTGGGATCTGAAAGGTAGGGCTGTTAGGTGGAATGGAAGACCTCCCATTCACTTCCTATTTCAATTCTCTTTCCCAATCCCTTTCCGACATAGTCATCCTTGGCCTCCTCCATTGCCACAATGAACCAAACCAGAATTTGGAGGAACAAGATCTCATCTGTCACCTGTGCAGCCCGCACCCCGGGGACACAACATTGAATTCTTCAATTTCAAATAAACTCCCTTCCAGTCCCCCGACTCCATTCCCAAGCCCTCCCCTCCCTTCCATTCCTCTGAGCAACCTTTTGTCCAGCCACCAACTGGATTCAGCGCTACCATCAACAACTTGCTGATACACTTTGTCTGTGTTCACTTATCCCCACCTCGCCACTCTGCCTCCTCATCCCTCACCCGCTACTTTATCTATAGCCCCCATTACTCCCATCCACAGCCCTGATGATGGGTTATATCCAAGGATTTCACTTCTCAAAGTCTTGATGCTGCCTTGTTTATTCTGTTCTTCCAGCTTCCTGCGTATATATTTTGGATTCCAACACCTGCTTTTATTTTAAATTGTCTTCTTGTGTAATAGGCAGGAGGGAGTGAACGGATTGTGCGTCTTGTTATCCAATAGATCTGATGGGCTGAATGGCTTCCTTATATTATTGTGAAACTAGCTAGAGTTGCTGAAGAGGTTCCTCTTTAACCGTGGAAATGTTTAGTGGCCAGCAATGCTTTTGATTAATGTTATCTATACATTAACAGCACAAGCTTGAATGTTGTTCAGATTTGATACTTTAGTACCTTAGGAGGCGACTCATTGTTCTGAACTTTGTATAATCTTCAAAGAACATCCCCACCCATGAACGTATGACAGAGGGAAAGACATTGATGAAGCAGCTGAAGATGTTTGTGCCAAAGAAGCTCCTCTGAGGATTGCCCACAGAGATATCCAGGGACTGGTAGGATTGATGTCCACCAGCCCCATTGTGCTCTGAATGATTCAACCAGCGGGGTGTTTACAACTGATGCCCATCAAGTTCAATTTTGTTCAGTCTCCTTGATATCTGGCTCAATCAAATTCTGCCATGATATCAGGGCCAGTCACTTCACGTTGTGTTCATATCTTCTATCCGTGTCAATAGGCCAAAGTATATGTGTGGGGAGTGGTTCCTTCTCTCAGGGAATAGTGATGGTTGGGGCCAGACAGTTAGGGGAGGCTAGATCACTGAAATGTTTGGGGGTTGCGAGTGGATGTCAATGGGTTTTGACCCGTGAGAGAGTCGCCGGCTACAAAAAAGTGGGGCATGTAAGAGAAATTGCAGCCGAGTGCAAATCAGCCCTGACTTACTGAATGGAAGGGCAGGTCTGAGGGGATATGTAGTTTGGTTTTATTCCATAGTCCAGTCATTTTGTGGCCTCTTCCATTCCCTGTGTTACTGACTTCAAGTAGCTGAATAGATTGATCCTATTGTTGTGCAACTGGATACTGGTGCTGCATGATCTGGGTACAGTTTTATAGGCCCGAGGGGCTTATTGGCCTCCTCCTGTAAATGTATATCAGGCTCCAGGGACTGAAAAGCCTCATTCTGTTCTGCTGTAACTGAAATCCATATCGACTAAATCTACTGCCCTTTGAGAAAGTGAACACGGCAGATGCTGGAGATCAGTGTCGAAAAGTGTGGCACTGGAAAAACACGGCAGGTCAGGCAGCATCAGAGGAACAGGAGAATCGATGTTTTGGACGTTCCTGATGAAGGGCTTGTGTCCAAAACAGATTCTCCTGCCCCTCGAATACTGCCTGACCTGCTGTGCTTTTCCAACACCATATGTTTTGAAGTCTACTGTCCCACCAAGTCAATCTTCTTGGTCACTTCATCCAATTACATTAAGAGAATTGTCAGGCACAAACTTCCTCGCACAAAGCCACACTTACTATTCCTAATCAAAGCCTGACTTTCTAAATGCATGTAAATCTTATCCCTCAGAACCTCCTCAAGTAACTTTCCTACCACGGATGTTCAACCTACTGGTCTATAGTTCCAAGGCTTTTTTTGTTCAGTTCTTCTTGGATAAGGGCACAACATTTGCTATCCTCCAGTCTTCCAGGACATTACCTGTGGTTACTGATGATCAACATTATAAGCCAGGGTCCCCGCAAATTCTTCTGGAGCCCCTTGAGGTGTTATTGGATATATCGGGTAAGGACCATGAGATTTATCCACTTTCAAACATTCTAGTACGTCCAAAATCTCCTTTACTATGATTTGGATTGTCCCTAAGATATCACCACTAACTTCTTCAAGTTCTCAAGTAAACATGTTTTTCTCCACGGTAAACATAGAATAGAAATATTCTTTGAGGACTTCACCCATTTCTTGTAGTTCCACACATACCTGTCCACATTGGTCTTCGAGGGATCCTATTTTCTATCCAGTTATTGATTTTTCTTTTAATATATTTAAAGTACCTTTTTGGATTCATCCTAATCTTCTCAGCCAGGGCTCTTTCTTGCCCCCTTTTCACCCTACTGATTTCCTTTTTCAGCAAATTTCTGCATCTCTTATATAGCTCCAGGGATTCCCTTGATCCCAGCTGCCTGGACCTGAGCCAAGCCCCAAGTTCGAACATGAACCTGTGGACCAGTTTTGTCCCTCTCCATAACTATATGAAAACTAATAGAACTATGGTTACTGGTCCCAAAGTGCTCCCCCACTATTAACTCAGTCACCTGTCCTGCCCTATTTCCTAAGAAAATGTCGAGTTTTGTCCCTTCCCGAGTAGTACACTCTATATACTGCTTCGGAAACTTTCCTGACGCATTTAACAAATTCTACCTCATCAAATCCCTTAACTCTCTAGCTGTTTCAATCTGTATTAGAAAAAATAAAATCCCCTATTATGATAACACTATTGCTCCTGCAGGTCTCCCCTCTCTCCCTGCATATTTGTTAATCTCATCCCTGTTGACTCATTGGGGGCCGGAATTACAACCCCAATCACCACACCATTCCATTCCTGTTTCTTAACTCCACCCACAAAGCCCCACTGGGTGATCCATCAGTTATTTTATTTCTGATTACTGCTGTGGTTCTCCCCTTAATCAGCAATGCAACTCCCCATCCCCTCCTTCCACCATCTCTGTCTCACCTAAGCACCTGTTCCCTAGCACATTAAGATGTCAGTCCTATCCATCACTTAGCCATAATTCTGTAATGGCTATAATATCACAGTCCCACCTACCTATCCATGCCCTGAGTTCATCGGCATTATCTGTCAGGCCTCTTGCATTGAAACAGATGCAATTTATTCCAACAGGCATTACTTTCCCTCTGTCGTTTTCCAGCCTAACCTTACTATTTCTGATTACCGTATCTCCTTCCACTTGCCTCCCTGCTCTTGAGGATACGACCACCTGCCAATCTAGTTTAAACCCTACCTTGTAACCCTCACAAAACTGGCCGCCAAGATAGTGGTATCCCCTCCAGTGCATGTCTCGGACGGTAATCTCCCTCTCAGGAGATTATCACTGTCAACGTTTTTTTATAAATGCTTCTCCTAGCTCTCTGTAATCACGTTGCAGGACCTCGTCCCTATTTCTACGGGTATCATTTGTGCCAACGAGCATAATGATTTCTGGCTGCTCACCGTCCCCCTTCAGAATGTTCTGCAGCCACTTGGAGACAGCCTGGACCCTAGCACCTGGGAGATAGCCCACCATCCTGGATTCCTGTTTGCTACCACAGAATCTCTGATCTGTCGCAATAACAATCGAACCTCCTATCTTTAATGTCCTGTACACCTTTACCCTTTCCCGCTGTGCCCCAGAGCCAGTAGTAATACCACCAACTTGGCTACTGCTACTTTCCCCTGAACGGTCATCACCCCCAACAATCCAATATGGTCTACTTGTTTTCGAGGGGAATGGCCACAGGGGATTCCTGCACTCCCTTTGCAATTCCTGATGGTCGCCCATCTACTCTCTGCCTGGAACATGACAGGAAGCAAGGAACGGCCTGTTGGATTAAATTGTGTTTATTTAAATACAACAGGACTGACAGATAAGGCTAATGAACTCAGGGCGATGGAATATTAGTCATTAAAGAAACATCAATAGGGGCGTGTCTATGAATTTGTCAGTATTTCGGATGACCCTGAGTGCATCCTAGATTAGATTACCTACAGTGTGTAAACAGGCCCTTCGGTCCAACAAGTCCGCACCGACCCACCGAAGAGCAGCCCACCCTGACCCACTCCCCTACATGCAATATTACGGGTCATTTAGCATGACCAATTCACCTAGCCTGCACATCTTTGGACTGTGGGAGGAAACCGCAGCACCCAGAGGAAACCCATGCAGACACGGGGACTATGTACAAACTCCACACAGACAGTTGCCCGAGGCAGGATTTGAACTCTGGTTGCTGCTGCTCTGAGGCAGCAGTGCTCCTGGGAGACCGTGTTAGGGAGGGATGCTGGGCGGCACGGTCGCTCATGGGTTAGCACTGCTGCCTCAGAGCACCAGCGATCAGAGTTCAAATCCTGCCTCGGGCAACTGTCTGTGTGGAGTTTCCTGTGATTTCCCGGTAACACTTGTATAAAAATCTGTCTGTCTCGGCCTTGAAGGTATTTAATGATCCAGCCTCAACACTCCTCCGAATTTTCTACAATTGTTTCCCTCTCACTGATGTGAGACTTGGTCTTTAATCTGGTGATTTGCCGACTCTATCTTCCATAAAATTCCAATTCTTCCTCAACTCCTGTATCAATTTGCTCAAGGGTCTAACGGTCACTCTCACTGAATCCAGGAACCGCTTCTCCAAACTAAAGACCCATTCGTAGGATGTGTTTAACATATTCTCTGGCTCTGTGAACAGGCTGCCCCCTTAGTCCCTAACACTCCCATTCTTTCCTGCGTTACCTTCTTCCCCTTAAAAAAAAATGACTTTGGATTCTTGCTAATCTTACCTGCTAATGTTTTATCAAGCCTCCTTCTGCTCTTCCACTAATTTTTTTTAGGTTTAGCCCTTCGCTTTCTATATTCTTTTAGGACCTTCATTGACCTGCTCATTGGTACCTGTTTTAAGCTTCTCTTTCCTTTTTCATCCTATTCTGAATTTGTGTCCACATCTGAGGTTCTCTGGCCTTGTTTTCCTAAATTTTATCTTCGGTGTAACATGCTGGACCGACACTGCCATCAATTCAATTTTAATCAACTGATCCCCCAACCCCCGCCCCACCTTGTTCTGCTACAGTTTCACCCAGAAGTAACTGCACTTTGGCCACATCCTGTCATTTGTTTCCATAAAACTTGTCTCCCCAATGCAAAAAGCTCTTATTTTTCTAACATTTTTGGGGTCATTTCCTTAGCAAAGTCTAAATGTGTGATATCACATTCACTGGTCCTATACTGCACTCCCACTTCTGCCTGGAACAGCTGACTGGTTTCATTCCCCACAGTGAGGCCCAGCACTGCACTGCCATTGTTGCATCTGCTCTATGTTGATATAAGAAGCTGTCTGGAATAAATGTCAAAATACCTGCCCCCATTTAAAAAGTTATCACTGACCTAATGAATATTTGGAATAGACATGTCTGAATGTAATGATTCTATTATTGTTTTTACACACCTCAATAACTTGGTTATATACCCGCTCCCATACTTTCCTTTATCTGTGGGTCTTTAATATATCCCTAGCAGTCTTTCTGTCATAGTTTTGATCCTGAGCTGTAACAACCAAGCCTCATTAGAAGATCATTTCAAGATGTCGTCCCTTCTTACGCCAGTGACTGACTCCATTATAAATAAGGCAACACCATTTCTTTTTTTACCCGCTCTCCTGTCCTGACTATAGTTCTGGTACCACAGAATTATGAGTTGTCAGCCTCAATATCCCTCAAACACATCTCCGTAATGGGAAAAAATGTCCTTATAAGGTTGTTCAGGAGGTGTTTGATGTGTTCATTAGCCGAGGGTTTGAGTTTTAGAGCTGCGAGGTTATGCTGCTACTCTATGGATCCCTGGTGAGTCCACACTTAGAATATTGTGATTAGTTCTGGTTGCCTCGTTATAGGAACGATGTGGAAGTTTTGGTGAGGGTGCTGAGGAGATTTATCAAGATACTGCTTGGACTAGAGGGCATGTCTTACAAAGAAAATTCGAGGGAACTCGGGTGTTTTCCTCATTGGAACGACGAAGAATGGAAAGTGACTTGACAGGGGTGTTCAAGATGATGAGTGACATAGATAGAGAGGACAGCCAGAGACTTTCTCCCCGGGTGGAAATGGTTCTCGAGGGGTATGATTGGTAATTGGAGGAAGGTTAAAGGGAGATGTCAGAGGGAGCTTTTTTACCCAAAGAGTGGTGGGTGTGTGCAATGAACAGCCAGCAGTTGTCGTAAAGTCAGCTCTATTAGGGATATTGAGATGGATAGGCAAATTAATGTTAGTATAATGAAAGGTATGTAGGTTAGTCTGATCTTAAGAGTAGGATAAAAGGACGACAGAATGTCAAAGGCCGAAGGGCCTGCACAGTGCTGCACTGTTCTACACTGTTCTATGTTTCCAGTTTCACCCAGCTTGAGGATTCCCATCAGTTGTTTAACGTATGAGGGAGTGATGTGTGTGAATCAGGAAGGTTTGGAGGGATGTAAGGCCAAAACCTCCAGTTATGGTATACATTGTTACAGTCACCTGAAAGCCAGTATAATATGTGTGGTTACTTGGACCAGACAGAATCCGCCAAGTTCAGTTATTAATGTGATTTTTGGTTTGCCGTTTGCTGCTGGTTACTTCACATAAATTTTACTGTGTGATCCATGTAGTAATCTCTGACCATTCACAAAGATGTACAATTTTATTTTGATACTGGAGAATGCGAAGGTGACATTTATTGGATATGGATTGACAGGTCTCTTTGTGAGACACAAGGCACTGCAATAGATTGTCAACTTGTGAACGTCTTCACCCATGTCTGATCGGGGTGCAGATGCATGGAGTCTGGGAGGCAGGTCAGGTTTCATCACCATAGGTAACTTGTATGGTGTGATTCTGGCTCTCCATGTCAACACGTCTGCTCTCTGGGCCAGGCTCTGACTGAAGATGAATTTTAAAATTTGGTTGATGGTCAGCCATTAGTATCTAACCTGGACAACATTTGTACCGACACTGAGACCAGTGATAGTCTGTTGACGGGTTCTCCCCCTGCCTAAGGAGGATTCCAAATTCTTTGTTTTGAAGTAGTGTTTGACTGACTGCCCTGAACCAGGTTAGAAGCTCTATGCGCAGATTTTGGAACATGCCACTGAGTCTCTCTGTATCACAGGCAGCTGTGAGGTCCAATAACACTAAATGATTTCAGATCTATTGGAAGCAATTTTCAGCGTATCTCATTGCAAGGTGGTGAGTTCACTGACCAGAACAATAATCGGATGTTTGCTATATTTCATGAATTGGGCAAAAATAAGCTGTGAATGATAATCATTCAACTGAACGATAATCTCTTAAATCAATTATTTGATTCTATATTCATGGAACTAAAATAGAAACTCCTGTCAAGAGTTTCTAATACAGAAATAAAGTATGTACATTTTCTTTTATCGAAGAAAGAACATAACTCTCGTGGTAATCAGAATTAGATATTCAATGTCAGGATTCAAAGCAATGTTTTGCCACTCCAATAATTTTAAAGTGGTTGGCTTCTGAGTGATTGCATGTTCAGAGTGAGCAAACGATTGAACATACAAATAGAATTAGCGTTCTTATACATTTTAAATAAACAATCAGTTTAATTTCTTACTGAAATGTGCGATCTTCAGCTACTTGCCAACAATATAAAAATGGCAATAATTCAACATGGACTGTGAATATTAAACTAAATAAATTATTTGTGTTATCAAATTTTAGTGAATAATAATTTGAAAACTTCTAATTTTCAGAATGAATGATGTTTAATATGAAATGTTGAGAGTGAAAAAAAAACAACGAACATAATATAATGACAGTGAAAAGTCAGAGCTTTCCAAAGGGTTTTGTGACAAGCAATGATATATTTGTTTTAGTAATTGGAAAACAACATGTAAAATATTCATGTTCTGAGTAATAATTAGACTTCATAATGAAGCTGACCTTGCAATACTTGCATTTTAAATGCTTATGCTGCACCAAATAATCAGATATTTGCGAGCATTTACATAGTGAAATAATTGGATACTGACTTTTATTCACAGCTGGCACATGATAGAGTACAAAACTTTAAAGTACAGGAGGAAGCCATTGGCCATTATGTATGAATCAGCTCCAAATATGTCTCCCAAGCACCCCTCATTTGCCAGACCTCCCTCTGTTGCCCGTTACATTAATAATTTCCAAATATATATCCAGTTCTCTTTTGAATCTTCATCCACAACTTGCCCAGCCAGACAATTCCAATTCGTAACGACTCTCGAAATAAAGACATTCTTCCTTATTTCACTCCTAGCTGTTTTGCTGACAACCTTGAAATTAGAATTCCTTGATGCTGTAATGCCAACTAATAGAGTATTCTTTTTCTACTCTGCAACTTTTTTCATACTTTTGAGCACCGCAATAAATTCACATCTTTGTCTGTTCTGCTCCTGGAACAATAAGCCTTGCAAGAACTGTAACAAACACTACACGGAAAACTAGCAGAAAACTAGTCTCCAGGATATATGAACATCAACTAGCCACAAAAGACATGATCCCAACACTAATTTCTTACATACTGATGAGGAAGTACGCCACTTGGACTAGGTCTGCATATCCATCCTAGGACACGCCAAACAGAGACAAGCACAAGAATTCCTAACCGGAACTACATCAACAAACACATCAATTTTGACTCCATCTACCATCCTCTGAGAAAAAGGGCATGAAATGACATAATAGACACAGGAAATTACATTACCAACTCAAGGAAACCGAAACATTTAAATAGAAAGTGGTAGATAACACCAGCACTTCACTGGAGGCTCACTTACTGAGTACAGTCAATGGAACAAACCAGGAACTGCCATTAGCTATTACTTCAGAATATATCAGAGTGCTCATAGCTGCCACCACATAGAATCATTGAATGAAAATGTGAGCCTGCACCACCAAGTGCATATCCAAAGGCTTTTTAAAAGTTTGTGAGATTATCTGCTCAATCACCCGCCTAGGAAATGCATTCCAGGCACATGTCACCAGGGGCCGAACGGCGGCTAAGGGTTCGTGGGCGGCATGGTGGCACGGTGGTTAGCACTGCTGCCTCACAGCGCCAGTAGACCCGGGTTCAATTCCCGCCTCAGGCGACTGACTGTGTGGAGTTTGCACATTCTCCCCGTGACTGCGTGGGTTTCCTCCGGGTGCTCCGGTTTCCTCCCACACTCCCAAAATGTGCAGATTAGGTGAATTGGCCATGCTAAATTGCCTGTAGTGTTAGGTGCAGGGGTAAATGTAGGGGAATGGGTCTGGGTGGGTGCGCTTCGGCGGGTCGGTGTGGACTTGTTGGGCCAAAGGGCCTGTTTCCACACTGTAAAAGTAATCTAATCTAATGTAATCTAATCTTAGTGGCTAGCACTCCTGCCTTAGAGCGCTGGGGACCCAGGTTTGATTCCAGCCTCAGGTGACTGCCTGTATGGATTTTGCACATTGTCCGAATGGGTTTCCTCTAGGTACTCCGGTTTCCTCCCCCAATCCAAAGATGTTCAGGTTAGGTGAATTGGCCATGCTAAATTGCACAAAGTGTTCGGGATGTGTAGGTTAGGTGCATTAGTCAGGGGTAAATATAGGAGGAACATGTTTGGGTGGGTTACGCTTTGGAGGGTCAGTGTGGATTTGTTGGGCTGAAGGGTCTGTTTCCACACATTGGAACTTTATATTATATGTCTGTGCCACTTTCTCAGTTCAGTACAGACTCCACAAACCATCTCTCAATCCCCTGCCTTTCACTTTAAGTATTTTTCCCTTTGTTTTTGACCTTTCAAGTAAGAGAAACAGCTGCTGTCTGTTCATCCTCTCCATACCCCTTATGCTCTGAACACCTGTACCAGGTTTCCTCCTCAACGTTCCCTGCTGCAAAGAAAAAAGGAGCAATTTTAGCTCTCGCCCTTCAAAATTTGAGTACTTACTTGTCTTGTTAGTTCAGATGTGCATCATCTCACATTTATCAGTGTTAAACTTCATCTGCCATTAATCTGGACATAGAAATCATCTGTTTAAATTATCCTGTAGCCTAACTCTTTCCTCCTCACTGTGAAGATCCCAGCTAATCTTTGTGTCATCCCCAGCATTAGTTATCATTCCACTGCCACCCATCTTCCACATTCTCACCATTATCATTTATGAATATCACAAACAAACCTTGATTTCCTTTTTATTCTCCACATGTTATTCACAAAGGAATAATTAAGAATTCTAGTCTCTTGTTGTTCTTTTTTTGAGGAATTTACAGAGTGATGTATTCAACACCTATTATGAGTGTGCTGCAAATACCATTTTCGACACAAAGTTAAATTCAGCTTTTACACGCTGTCCCTCAGCATGTCTTATTCATAAAGCTTGTAACTAACTTAGGTTGAACTATGGTTTGGCACCTTGCATTGGAACATTAGGCTTTTGTGTGGCACTGTCCTTTGTAACAATAGTCAGAACATAAGAAATTTTGCATCTGCAGGATGGACACAGATTCATTGCTTGTATCAGTTAATGTGATGAGGATAAATATTCAATTAAATTCTCTGTTATGGACAAACTGAAGGAGAACAAATCATATTCTCATGTCTACCTTGAATTGGAAGCAAATACATACTGTTAAAAAAATTTAAAATGTTGAGACACAACACCAGGGGAGAAAAAAAACACGTAACCTGCATTTTATGGAGATACAAAACCACAGAGTGAATGTACAATCTGATAAAGAATCAAGTGATAGAAGAAGAAGTACATCAAATCTTAATTTTCAATGGAATCAGATCCCAATTTTCCTGAACAGTGGTGGTTTTCACCCAACCTCACTTTTCCAAAAACAAGCTTTACCCAGTCATTAAAACTTCATTAGCCATTCTTCCTCCCCTTCCTCCTCTTTCTTTACAGTCCTACTTCCCTTGCACGACCCCTTCTGCTGCCACATACTCTTCCACGGATGATATCTCTTCACACCCTTCTGCCACTCCCACTGTAAGTTACACCAGTTCCCTAGTTACTCCCACTTCTACTGGCCATCCCTTACCCCTTTTTGCTTTCCAACTGGAGAGATGGGAGCTCCTGGCTTCTGTGCTGCTGATCATCTCAATCTCAGTGAATGATGAGATTGAGATGATCAATGCCAAATGTCTACTCGTGTATGTCTGTCATTGTCCAATGCACCATGAATATGGTGGGTTTTCTCCCCATACAGCGTGGAACGTTTTTTTCTGTCTCTCTGTCACAGTGCTTAACCAAACAGCCTCATCCCAAATAGGAAACACCTCTCCTCAGAATCAGACGTCCATGCGTCTGTTTGTCCTTAAATGTTGCGAGGACAGTGACCACATTGTTCAATAAGCCGTGTTCTATCCTTTTTCTCTTTAGTATTTTAACTGATTTTCCAATGTCAGTTGAGGTGAGATCAGAGTAACTTCCCTTGCCATCAAAGTAGCATTTGACTCTGTAGCATCATTCGCCCTCAGCAAACTGTGGTTAATGGAAATCAGAGGAAATTCTGTGCTAGTAATTTCCTCAATGAACAATGACACCTTCCTCAGAGCTAAAGGGAATGACAAGTAAACTCTGCCCTTTCTAGTGCCTTCCTAAACCATGGATGGATTTGTCTTATTACTAACATCAAGATACATTCAGTTTTCACAGTTTGGTCTAAAGTCTCAGAAAAGTAAGACCTTGCTGGTTGATTGTCACCCCAATGAAATCACAGTATTACAATAAGATAACGATTCCGATTATTTTCAATCAGTTACTTTCTGAGGACTGATCGTGCGATGTCGCTGCCACAGTGATCAACATTTTCTCTTCCCAACAGCATCACTTCACATTTGCTCAAGGCTGCACTATTACCCAATTTTACTTCATTCTCTAGCTCATAACTTAGAGATGCCTATGAGCCTCTGGACCCTGCCACCCCACCATACCCTGCGCTCTGAGTCCATCCCCTCCCCAAAGCCCACCTCCTGAAGTGTATTCACCATCCCTCCTAACCTTCCACGCTCCAATGCAGAATGTTCTGTACTCAGCAAGGGTCTCAGCTTTATCCCTCTGTGCCCCACTTTAATGAATTTCAGGAATGACATAATGTTGAACTCCTCTTCCACCATCTTCTCCTCGGTGTCCATTCCTTCCCCATCCTCTCCATACCCCTTATCCCATAGACCCTTCACCCAACTCCAACACTCTCCCTCAACCTGGATCCATTCCTCTGGCGTTTACTTGAATTCAGTCTGTTCAATGAGAACGCTCCATGGGAGTTTGGTTGTCTTACGTTCTCTGTATCCCCCTCACCCTATCCAATCTATCACCCTCAGAACAGATTGTATGCTGTATGCTTCGATCCAACCCTGACTATGTTACTCAGCCTGTGCCGATAAGGGTGGTGCTGCTGTAGCTCACATCTACATTTCAGAGGCTGATGTGCCAGCTCTCAGATACCTCCACATATCACCTGCTGGTCCATAACCCTACCAGAGCACATCAGGCTATTTTATTAACTAAATCTGACCACATTTTATCTGGAGATTCCCAGCCACTGGCCCCCCCTCCCCCACCACTCACCCCCACCTAACAGTCCTGAAGCTGATGGTCTTCTGATAGCAGAGTTCGCTTTTATCTCCTCCTGATAATCCACAAACAGAACTGCCTGGGCAGACCCATTGCTTCAGCTTGCTCCTGCCAAGCAGAGGGGGTGCATGGATACACACGTGGGCCCAAGTTATACCTGTTCCTTCATGAGGTACGTAGACCATTCCTTGTTCCAGTTCTATTCCAGTTCTGTTCCACAACTCTTTCTCCGATATGTAGATTATATCATCGCTGCTGCTCCTCTCTCTTGTCCAGAAATGGAAAAGATTATCCTTTCCAATTTGCACATTTCCCTCACTTTCACCTGGTCTACCTCTGACTCCTCCCTTCCTTTCCTCGACATCTCTGCTTCTATTTCTGGGGATTGACCGGTCACTGATATCCAGTATTAACCCACCGACTCCCACAGCTACCTGGAGTATACATCCTCACACCCTGTTTCCTGCAAAGACTCTATTCCATTCTCCCAGTTCCTTCGTCTCCACCGCGTTGCTTCTGATGATGTCAACTTCAAAAATTTGGCCTCTGAAATGTCCACCTTCTTCCTCAACCGATAACTCTTCAGCACTGTTATTGACAGGGCTCTCAAACAGTTCCGACCCACCTCCTGCACTTCTACCCTCAGCCTCTTTCTTCCCTGCTGCAACAGCGTTCGAGTTCCCCTTGTCCTTACCTACCATCCCACCAGCACTCACATGCAGAAGATCATCAATCTGCGTTCCCCCACCTCCAGCGAGATGCCACCACCAGACACAAATTTGCCTCCTCTCCTTTTTCCGCCTTCCGAAGCGACCAATCCTCCAGGATACCCTGGTCCGCTCGTTATTCACTGCTCAAACCTCCCCCCCCCCACCATCTCCCCCAGCCCCCACCACAGGTACACTTCACTTTTCCCTGTTGGAGGTGTTACACTTTACCATTTACCTCCTCCCTCGTCACTAACCAAGGGCCAAACATACCTCCCAGATGAAGCAGCATCCTATCAACATTTCCCACAATCCGGTCTACTACATTTGCTGCTCACATTGTGATCTGCTCTCCACTGGGGAAACTAAAGGTAGACTGGATGACTACTTCTCAGAATATCAAAGCTGTACCTATGCAAAAGACCCTGAGTTTGCAGTTGCCTGCCAGTTTAATATCCCATCCTGTTCCCTGGCCAATATCTCTGTTTCAGGCTTGCTGCAGTGTTCCAGGATATTTCAGCGCAAGCTGGAAGAACAACACTCATTTTCCGCTGGTGGACCCTGCAGCCAATCAGCCTCAACATAATGTTCAAAATGTTAGGACTGAATTCCTCAATGCCTCTACCTATACACCAGGCCGAGTTCTCGCGTGGCCTTCCATTACTCACCCCCTATTGTTAGCTGCTAACAGACTCCATTAACAGCTATTCACTCTCTGCTGTATATTAATCAACATTTTCAGGGCTAACATCCGTTCTGAGGAAGGGCCACTGAACTAGAAACGTTAACTCTGATTTCTCTGCACAGAAGCTGCAGACCTTTTGTGGAAACTTCGGTTTTTGTTTCAACAATGTCTCACAATGTTTTTGTATCACAATGCAATACGTCATGGATAGTTAGAGCTCTGTCAAACATAGGAACTGTAATTTCTCATTTAATGTCCATAAACAAATATTTGAAATTCAACAGAGATAGCAGTTTTGCTTATGTCGTACTGATCAGTCAATTTGCCACAGTTCAGAAAGAAAAAAGATATCGATAGAGGGATCTCAGCCGGTCTGGCACCATCTGAGCAGACATACACAGAATTACCTTTGATTCCAATTTGACTATTTCAGAACAGTGTCACATCATATTCGATATGTTAACTCTGTTTCTCTCTGCAGATACTTCCTTATCTGTTGCGCTTCTACCATCATTTTCTGTTTGTATTTCATGTTTCCGTATCACTATATTTTATGTTTCTTGACAGGGCTACATGCTGAATTTGGTTACATACGGACAATGTAGTCCTTTCCTGTTCCTATTATAGTGGGTGTGTCTGTGACAAATGTGCTACAGCCAAAATCTGTTTCTTCCTTAAGATTCAAAGGAAAAAAGAATATTTTTCTGATTACCCTGTAAATCTCAGGAACTCCACTTTGTTTGAAAAGAAATTTTAGAGGCAGCTGAAATTTCATGAGATAATAGGAATAGATTATTGATGGTGGAGCACTCTGTGTCCTTCGTTGAACTAGCTTGTCTACCCCCTCTCCAAAGGCTTTGATTACATATCACAGAATTATTTACAGGAAAAGTGGGGGAAACTCAGCCCATTGTCTCTTCCAGCTTGGAATGACAATATCTCTATTGTTAGTCTCCTGTACTGTCCCCATAGCCCTCCACATTTTGTTATCAGTGTCTGCCAGATATGAACAAAATGATCAAACTCAACCAAAAAATGTAAACAGAACTTAGCGGGCATGCTCAGCAGGTCTGGCAGTATCTGCAAAGAGAAATCAAAGTTAATGTTTCTGGTCCAGTGATCCTACTCAATCTGTATTCCCAATGATTAAATGGTGTGTATATGAAATATGGTTCACTTTATCACATTTAAAATTATCCTGCTTAGTTCACATTGTCATTCAGTATTGCATCACCCAAATGTTGGCTATTTCCTTGTTGTGCATTAGATTTAATTCTGTCTGTCAGAAAGAGTGATGATGACTGGGGAATATCATTGAACTTCCCATGTAGTCTCCAAAGCCACTGCCCCCATTCCACCCTATCTCCCAGCCAATAACATGTTCATTCGAACATGACTTACTAATTCATAAGTCTAAATGAATAAGTTCATTGTAATTATCACTTTTGGTTTTGGGCTGAGGCCAAAATGCGTAAAATATGGTTTACAGTAAATTTGTATATACAATTTACTGAAGAATATTCTCTATGGAAGTTTCAAAGTTGCCTTATTAGAATAGGGAGAGGAACATTCAGAGAAGTCCACACTTCCTGTCTATGTTCAGAGCAACTGTGCCCAGTGAGGGTGTGTTGGCTGGCGTTTGTTCCTGTGGAGGAGAGATCCACGCAGAAACAACATCCTGACTGTGATTCTTTTTTGGGGGTGGAGGAATTTGGGGAGAGATGGTTACAGCATAGTAAACGGACAACAAAGCAGAATCATCTAGCTTATGAAAAGATAACATCCATCATTCGCCCTCACAACTGACTTCACTAGAGCAATTGGTGATGGGAGATGTGACCAATAGCCAGCAATGCCAACATGTCGTCCAGTCCAGTTATTTTGTGAACTGAATGTGCTGTATTGAAAGCTGGGACTGTTTTCTCAGTGACTGTGATTGATGTCAGTCTCCATGCAATGTTACTGTGTCACTGGAGGGTTTCCCTCTCCTATTGTTGAGGAGCTTCATTCAGTGTGCTATCCCAGTGTGGTAGCAGATACATCAGCTCCAACACTAACAGAGATCAACAGCTGTGTAGACAGAGAGAGGTCAGATCTGAATCTGAGAATAGCGGACTGGAAGATTACAACAGTGGAGAGGAGGTTTTTCTTGAGTCTTTTCAAGATTTCCCCCTATTGGGAATTTCTACCATATCATATATTCACGGTGCTGATGATTATTGTGGACAGGGTGAAGTGTGTGCTACTACCCTATTCTTGCTACTGTTGGTGTTCTCTACCTCTGTCCATTCATTAATCCCACAAGCAAGTTTGAAATTCGTTGCAATTTCTGTTACCTATATTTGTCAGAGAAAGAAACTATTGTCTTCAGTTTCAATAGCAGTCTACATTCATTACCTATGAATTGCAGACCACTCCCTCACAAACATCTGCGAACAAAACTGTGCACAACCTCAAGATCCCTTTTTGCCCTGAACTGATTTATGTCTCCTGTTTTCTCTGTCACCAAACCTGTCCACTCCCAGCTCCTAATATCCCCAATCTTTATCTCTGTGTCAGTGCTGTTGTTGATCAAACCATTGCCTACACTTTGGTAAAAATCAGACTTGATGTTTCAAACTCTCTGCTGACCACTTTTCCAATTACAAATATTTCAGTTATAAAATTGTTCTTGTCTCGGAAGTTACTTCATGTTTAGGACATTGTATGAATGTAGGAATGTTGCTGGATGTAATTCAGAAGCAAAGTTTATTAAAGGAAAGATATTATTTCAAGTGATTTGTTTCAAGTCCACCACAGCTGATGACAAAACTTAAATAAAAATGATAAGAATTGGATTAAAAGTGAATTTCACAAAAATAACCATAAAAGCAACATTTTGTCTGAAAAACCTTCCTGTCTCACTGATCACCTTCGGTAAAGAAAACTAATGTTATTACCTGGTCTGAGTAATTTGAGACTTCAGACCCATGACAATGCGTTTTACATTATATTGGCTTGTGAAATGGCCTCAGAGTCAGGGCAATTAATGATGGTCACCAAATGCTGCCCTTGGCAGAGATGCCAACATCCCACGAAATAATAAAATTGAAAGTGAAATTAAATAAAGGATGATTCTGAAAATCTGACATTATACAAGGAAATGCAAAGAAACGAATAGAAAGTGCTGGGGATCTTTCCAGAAATGACAGCAGGTGGAAAAGAGTGTGTTTAATACCATTGACAGGGAAGTCTTTTTTGAAGGGAAGGAGGAATAAATAGAGAAAGAGAGATATAGAAGAAAAAGAGCAAACAAAGAGAATGATGATCAGCTGGGCTGGAAATAAAATGTGAGATTCACCTCATTTATTTTTCGCCATTCCCATCTTCCTGAATATCACGTGCATGTACATACAGGTATTCCCCGCTTTTCAAAAGTTCACTTTTCGCCACTTCCCATTCTGAATGAACTACATTAGCACCTTGTTTCGCTAACCAAAAGAAATCCGCACAGGATTTTCACTTTTACGAAGAAAGGCGAATTTTTTCCCCATATAAATTAGTGCTACTGCACTTTACATCATAGGAGCTTCCGAACGGTTTCGTAGGAACACTCTACTTACAGATAGCGAGGAAACCTGTATATATCTAAGATCATGTTTAATGCGATTTGATTCCCCCTGTCTGTCTTCCCTGAGTGTGGTCATCTTCTTATATTTGTTAATGGGATATGGGTATCTCTGACTGGGCCAGCATTAGTTCATTTTCACAGTTGCCTTTGAGAAGACCTTGAGCCATTGCAGGCCACGTGATTTATCTGATTCGATTTGATTTATTTTAGTCAAATATACAATGGAAAGGTTTGTTTTACGAGGAGTGCAGGCACATGATAGTAAACAGGAAAACAGAGATCGTGGGGTACTTAGCCAGGAAGAAGCTGTTACTGAACCAGCTGACATGTGTTTTCAAGCTTCTGTACCTTTTAGCATGATGGCAGAAGTTGTGGGAGATCTTTACAGGCATGAGATGGGTCTTTGGTAATGTTAGAACTAAGAAACTTCCAGTACAGGAACAGGTCATTCGGCAGTCAAAGCCTGCGCCGATCCAGATCATCCATCTAAATCAGTCGCCTATTTTCTAAGGGTCTGTATCCCTTTGCTCCCTGCCCTTTCATGTGTCTTTCTGGAAAAATCTTAAATGGAGCACCACTGGTCACAGTTCTCCATTTTGAGAAACTGCCTTCCTCTACTTCGCTCTGTACCCTGTTGCCCAGCCGGCTCTTTATCAATTTAGCTAGCACACCCTGGACACCATGAAACTTCACTTTCTCCATAACCCGACCATGGGAAAACTTATCAAGCGTCTTCCTGAAGTCCATGTACATGACATCTACAGCCCCTCCCTCATCAATCAACTTTGTCACTTCCTCAAAGAATTCTATTAATGGGTAAGACATGACCTTCCCTGCACATAACCATCTTGCCTATCACTGATAAGACCATTTTCATCCAAATGAGAATAGATCCTATCCCTCAGTATCTTCTCTCGCAGCTCCCAAACCCTGATGACAGGCTCACTGGTCTATAATTAACTGGATTATTCATGCGACCCTTCTTAAACAACTACTTTCCAGTCCTCCGGGACCTCAGTTAAGTTCAAGGATGCTACAAAGATATCTGTTAATGCCCCAACTATTTCCGCTCTTCCTTCCCTCAGTAATCTGGGATAGCAGTGGAGCTTCTCATCAAAAGGAAGAAGGTAGCTTACATAAGGCGGAGGAAGCCAGGCTCAAGATCAGCTCTAAAGGATTACAGGCAGGCGAGGAAGGAGCTCAAAAATGGTCTGAGGAGAGCCAGGAGAGGGCACGAGAAAGGCATGGCAGAACGGATTAGGGAGAGAACAAAGGCATTTTTCACTTATGTGAGGAATAACAGAATGGTCAAAGAAAGAGTAGGGCCGATCAGGTATACCATAGGGAACTTCTGTGTGGAGTTTGAGGAGGTAGGGGAAGCCCTAAATGAGCTTTTAGCTTCTGTCTTTACGAAATAAACTAACTTTGTAGTGAATGAAACCTTTGAAGAGCAGGTGTGCATGCTGAAATTGATAGAGATGGAGGAAGCTGATGTGCTGAAAATTCTGTCAAACATTAAGATTGGCAAGTCGCCAGGCCCGGACCAGATTTGTCCTCGGCTGCTTTGGGAAACGAGAAATGCAATTGCTTCGCCACTTGCGAAGATCATTGCATCCTCACTCTCCGCTGGAGTCATACCTGAGGATGGAGAGAGGCAAATGTAATTCCTCTCTTCAATAAAGGAAATAGGGAAATCCCCGGCAATTACAGACCAGTAAGTTTCATGTCTGTCGTCTGCAAGGTATTAGAAAAGGATTCTGAGGGATATGACTTATGACCATCTGGAAGAGCATGACATGATTAAATATAGTCAACACGGCTTTGTGAGGAGCAGGTCATGCCTCACAAACCTTATCGAGTTCTTTGAGGATGTTATAGAAACGTTGATGAGGGTCGAGCTGTGGACGTGGTGTATATGGACTTCAGCAAGGCATTTGATAAGGTTCCCCGTGGTAGGCTCATCCAGAAGGTCAGGAGGAATGGGATACAGGGGAACTTAGCTGTCTGGATACAGAATTGACTGGCCAACAGAAGACAGCGAGTGGTAGTCGAAGGAAAATATTCTGCCTGGAAGTCAGTGGGTGAGTGGTGTTCCACAGGGCTCTGTCCTTGGGCCTCGACTGTTTGTAATTTTTATTAATGACTTGGATGAGGGGATTGAAGGATGGGTCAGCAAGTTTGCAGACGACACAAAGGTTGGAAGTGTCATTGACAGTATAGAGGGCTGTTGTAGGCTGCAGCGTGACATTGACAGGATGCAGAGATGGGCTGAGAGGTGGCAGATGGAGTTCAACCTGGATAAATGCAAGGTGATGCATTTTGGAAGGTCGATTTTGAAAACTGAGTACAGGATTAAGGATACGATTCTTGGCAGTGTGGAGGAACAGAGGGATCTTGGTGTGCAGGTACATAGATTCCTTAAAATGGCCAAGTGGACAGGGTTGTTAAGAAAGCAGATGGCGTTTTGGCTTTCAGTAACAGGGGGATTGAGGCTAAGAGTCGTGAGATCTTGTTGCAGCTCTATAAAACTTTGGTTAGAACGCACTTGGAATACTGTGTCCAGTTCTGGTCGCCCTATTATAGGAAATATGTGCATGCTTTGGAGTGGTTTCAGAGGAGGTTTACCAGGATGCTGCCTGGACTGGAGGGCTTATTTTATGAAGAAAGGCTGACTGAGCTCGGACTTTTTTCTTTGGAGAAAAGGAGGAGGTGAGGGGACCTAATTGAGGTATACAAGATAATGAGAGGCATAGATAGAGTCGATAGGCAGAGACTATTTCCCAGGGCAGAAACGACTAACACTAACAAGCTGGCTGGAGGAAAGTATAGAGGGGATGTCAGAGGCTGGTTCTTTACACAGAGAGTTGTGAGAGCATGGAATGCGTTGCCAGCAGCAGTTATGGAAGCAAGGTCATTGGGGACATTTAAGATACTACTGGACATGCGTATGGTCACAGAAATTTGAGGGTGCGTACATGAGGATCAATGGTCGGCACAACATCGTGGGCTGGAGGACCTGTTCTGTGCTGTATTGTTCTATGTTCTATGTCCTAGATGTTGGTAGCCTTTCTGCGGCAACGAGCCGTGTAAATAGAGTGAATGGTTGGGAGATTGTCTGTGCACCCAACCTTTTGTAGTTTCTTATGGTCCTGGGCAGAGCGATGCTATATGAAGCCGTGGCGCACCTAGACAGTATGCTACCAATGGTGTATCTGTCAAAGTAGTGCATGCTGAATTTCCTGAGCCACCTGAGGAAGAAGAGGCGTTGTTGAACCTTTTAGACTGTCACACCTATGCAGGAAGACCAGGGTATATTGTCAGTTATTGTCACTCCGATGGAGTTGATCCTCTGCACTTCCTCAACCATTGCTGTAGATGACGGCGTGTTCCTTTCCTTTCTTTCTGAAGTCAATGATCAGTTCCTTACTATTGCCGAATTTGAGGGAGAGGTTATTATCAAGTCCTCAATCTCCTTTCTGTATTCTGACTCATCGTTGTTTGATATCCCTCCTGACTTGGTGATGTCATCAGCGAACATGTAGCTGGCGTTGTTTGGAATTTGACAACAGAGCCGCGTGTGTACAGGGCGTACAGTAGGGGGCTGAGGACACAGCCGTGTGTGTACAGGGAGTACAGTCGGGGGCTGAGGACACAGCCGGGTGTGTACAGGGAGTACAGTCGGGGCTGAGGACACAGCCGTGTGTGTACATGGAGTACAGTCGTGGGCTGAGGACACAGCCGTGGGTATGCAGGGAGTATAGTAGGGGGCTGAGGATACTGCTATAGGTGCACGGAGAGTACTATAGGGGGCTGAGAACACATCCTCCAGGAATTCCAGTGTTGAGTTTTATTGTGGAGAATGTGCAGATACCTATCTTCACAGATTGTGGTCTGTGTGTCAGAAACCAGGGTATCCAGTTGCAGGGGGTGGAGCCGTGATCAAGGTCACGGAGTATTGAGATCAGCGTGGAAGGGATAATGATGTTGAAGGTGGTGCTGTCGTCAATGACCAGGATTCTGGTGTAGGCATCCTTGTTGTGCAGATGCCCCAGGGATGAGTGCAGGGCAGGTATATGGCATCCGTTGTGGACCCGTTACATCAATTGGCACATTTTCGGACAACAGGTCAGGCTGGCAGAGTGAAGGTGGTGTGGGCCATAACCAGAGTTGCAGAGCACGTCATGTTTATTGAGGTCATAGCCACTGGGTGGTAGTCATTAAGGAATGTTGCACGTGCTTTCTCACTTGCAAGGATGATGATGGTCTTCTGGAAGCAGGTTGGGATTTCGGCTTCAGGAGGGTGAGGCTGAAGTTGTTTGTAAATACCTCTGCCAGTTGGGCCTCACAGGATCTGAGTGCTCAGCCGAGAACACTCTCCAGGCCTGTCGCTTTCCTTGACTTGACCTGCAGGAAGACATCATGTTTGCAGTGGTGACAGCGGGCACAGGTACATCCGAGGCTGTCAGGGCAGGTTTCATGCTGGCAGTCACAAGTCATTCATAATAGACATTCCCTCCACCACCACCCTCAGTCATCATCAACACACAGTGACATTGGTTGTTGTGAGCACCACACCGTTAGTGTTGAGACAGAGTGACATCATTAGATTGGGATTGTGCGCCATCAAGTCCTTTGTCACCATAACGGGGTAATTCACAACAATTTGGGGGCAGTGTGTGCTCCTACTGGGTGTCAGTGGTGCAGGGAGTGAAGATGTTACAGGTATAATTCCAGTCAACTCACTGCTTGAACATGAATGGAGTCAACCACCTTGTGTGCTGTGCCTTTTCAATGGTGGACAGTCCTTAGGGAGTCAGGAAGTGCCATTTACATGAACCACCTGAGGAAAGGTTGAGGCACTTGGGGCTGTTTTAATTGGAGAATAGAAGTTTTAGGGATGACTTGATAGAGGTGCACAAGATGATTAGGCGTTTAGATAGGCTTGACCATGAGAACCTTTTTCCACTTATGGAGTCAGCTATTACGAAGGGGCATAGCTTTAAATTAAGGGGTGGTAGGTATAGGACAGATGTTAGGGGTAGAATCTTTACATAGAGAGTCGTGAGTTCATGGAATGCCCTGTAAGTATCAGTGGTGGACTCTCCCTCTTTATGGGCATTTAAACGGGCATTGGATAGGCATATGGAGGATAGTGGGCTAGTTTAGGTTCGGTGGGCTTGGATCGGCGCAACATCGAGGGCCGAAGGGCCTGTACTGCACTGTATTTTTCTATATTCTATGTTCTAAAGGACGTGAGGGCATTTTTGTTACGTTTGGAGATGATACAGTGATTGTTGGATGGGCAGGCGATATTCATGAAATGGGAAGGCTGCAGAAAAGCTTGGACAGTTTAGGGCTGTGGGCAAACTCGTGGCTGATGGAATACAATACGGGAAGGTGGGAGATTATGCACTTTGGTGGGCGGACTAGAGGCAGACACTACGTTCTAATAGGATCCATTAAATCTGAAATACAAAAGGATTTTGAAGCACTCGTCCTCTGTTCTGGTTATTGTGCAGGTTCAGTTGGCAGTTAGGAAGCAAACGCAATGTTAGCATTCATTTCAAGGGAGCTAGAATACAAGAGAGGAGACATAATGCTGAGAATGTAATGGGCTATGGTCAGACGGCGTTTGGAATATTGGGAGTTATTTTGGGCACTATCTCTGGGGAAAGATCAGCTGGTGTTGGCGGTGATCCATCCTGGGGATGGTGGCTTGTCATGAGCGGCAATCTGTGTACTCGATGGAATTTAGAAGAATGGGAGGCGAGGTATCTGATAGAAACTGATTGATTACTGCAAAGATTGATACAGTCAGTGTATAGAAGATATGTTCAGTAGTCATAGCAACTATGACAAAACGGCAGTTTCACAGAGAAGGAATGGGCTGAATGGCCTCAATCTATAGCAATATCTCATGCTCTTATGGTCATGTTGTCTATTATTCAGTGCAGAATTGTAAGTCTCTGAGCAGCTCTTGTAACCCTTGTATTTGTATGTTGATTTGACTTCACGATCTGTTCAATGGTAACCCCTGTGATATGGACGATGGGAGGATTCAATGTCGGCCAGAAGTCCATTAAACGTTGAATATAAACAGCTATGTGTGAGTCTAATCTGGCAGGAATACACTGTCTCTCAAATTATTGCCATTTTCAGTCTGGTATTTTCGAAGGATCGATCCTGCTATGCTAGTGTTGCTGAATTTAACAAAATAGTTGCAATTTATCACAATACACAGTAACAATAAGTCGTCGAACACTGAACACCCATCTAATAATAGAAACGTCGATAATGTTCGATATAAGAAATACTGCTTTCCTGTTCATGTTCAAATCAGATAACCTATCCCATCGAGATGCTCAACTGGAACTATTTTAAAAAAATCTTTTTTTTGATGCGTGCATCGCTGTATGGGCCCACCATACTTGTCCGTCCCTCATTGCCCCTTTGAGAAAGTGGTGTTGAGCTGCATTCTTGAACCGCTGCAGTCCACCTGCTGTGTGTTGACTCACAATGCTATGAAGGAGGGAATTCCGGGGTTATTACCAGTAACAGTGAAGGAACGGAGATATATTTCCACATAAGGATGTTGATTGGTTTGGAAGGGAATTTATAGGTGGTGGCATTCCCATAAGTATGCTGGCCTTGTCATTCTAATGTAAGTGTTCGTGGGATTGGAAGATGCTGTCTGAGGATCTTTGCGGAATTTCTGCATTGTGTCTTGTACATAGTACACACTTCTGTTACTTAGCGACGGTGGTGGAGGGAGTGAATGCTTGTGGATGTGATGCCAACCAAATAGACTGTTTTGTCCTGGTTGGTGTCAAGCTTCTTTTGCCTTGTTGGGTCTGCACTCATTCAAGCAAGTGGGAGAATTCCATCTCATTCCTGACTTGTGACTTTTAGATGATCGACAGGCATTAGGAAGTCTGGAGGTGAGTTACTCGCGCAGTATTCTGCTCTTACATTTATGTGGTCAGTCGAGTTGAGTTTCTAATCAATTATAACCCCCAGGATATTGATAGTGGGGAACTGAGTGATGATAATGCTGCAAATACTAAGTTGTGATATTGTTTCTTATTGGTGATGGTCATTGTCTGGCATCTGTGTGGTGCAAATGTTTCTTGCCACTTGTAAGCCCAAGCATGGAGAGGGACAGATTTGTTGCATTTTGGCATGGACTGCTTCCGTATCTGAGCATTTGTGAACGGTGCGGAACATTGTGCAGTCATTGTAGAATATCCCCACGTCTAACATTATGATGGAGGGAAGGTCATTGATAAAGCAGCTGAAGATGCTTTGATCTAGGATTCATCCGGAGAGTCACTGAAGGTGTTGTCTTGTGTGGTGATGAAATGTCTGATAATGAAACTTCCAGTTCAGCGAGCTAACCTACATCCATGTTATCCTGAGGGACTATTGCACAGATGTTCTGGAGCTGAGATGACTGACTTCCAACAACAATGAACATCTTCCTATCTGTCAGGTATGACTCCAATAATGGAGTATTTTCCCGCAATACCGTTTTTGCTCGGGTTTCGTGAAGCCACGTTTGAATGAATGTAGCCTTGATGTCAAGGGTGGGAATTCAGCTCTTTCTTCTGTGTTTGAACCAAGGCTGTAATGAGGTCAGGAGTTGAGTGTCACTGGTGGAACCCAAACTGGGTGTCACTGAGCAGGTATTGCTGAGCAGGTGCTGGCTTGATAGCACTGTTGATGTCCCCTTCCATCACTTTACTGACAATGGGGAGTAGACTGATGACGTGGTATTTGGCAGGGTTGACTTTGTCCTGCTTTTTATGTACAGAACACACTTGAGCAGTTTTTCTTTTCCCCATTGTTGGTTAGTAACCATACTGAAACAGCTCGGCTAAGGGAGCGGGAAGTTCTGGAGCACAAGCCTTCAGGACTATTGTCAACATGTTAATAGGGGCCAAAAGCCTTTGCTGTATCCAGTGCCTTCAACCGTTTCTTGATATCAGTCAATTGAATTTGTAATGATGGAGAACACTGGAGGAGACCGAAGTGGATCATCCACTCGAAACTTCTGAGTGAAGAATTCTTCAGCCTTATCTTTTGCACTGATGTGCTGAGCTCCTCCATCATTGAGGTTGGGGATATTTGTGGAGCCTCCTGCTCCGGTGAGTTGTTTAATCGTCCGCCACCATCCACGATCAGATTCGTAGGACTGCAGAGCTTAGATCTGATGTGTTGGTTCTGGGATCACTTAGCTCTGCTTGTCCCTTGCATTTTATGCTATTTGGCATGCAAATAGTTCTGTTTGGAAGTTTCAGCAGATTAATATTTTATCTTTATGTATGCCTGGTTCTGCTCCTGGCTTGCCCTCCTGCACTCTCTTTTGAACCAGGTTTAATCATCTTGCTTGATGGTAATTGTTGAGTGGGGGATATGCTGGGTATATGAGATTACGGTTACAGGGACTCCCAGAGCATCGACCTCCCGACTTTATCGCACTGAGCTGCCTCCTGTGCTAGATCGGTCCTGCCTTTGGGACAGGACATATCCCCGGAGGGTGATGGTGCTGTCTGGGTTATATCTGTAAGGTAAAATTCCGTGAGTATGCCTACGTCAGGCTGTTGCTTGATTGGTCTGTAAAACAGTTGTCCCAATTTTGGCACGAGTACTCATTGTTAGTAAGGAGGACTTTGCAGGTTCGACAATAATGTTTCTAACGTTCACTTTTCCGGTATCCAGGTCAATACATCCGGTTTCATTTCTTTGAGATTTTGCAGCACATCTGACTGACTCGCTAAACCATTTCAGAGGGCGATTGAGAGTCAATCACATTGCTCTGGGTCTGGAGTCAACGGTCGGCCAGTCCAGATGAGGAATGGAAAATCAGTATATCAGTGAACCAGATGGATTTTTTTGACAATCGGCAACGATTTCATTCTCATAGGCAGAATCTTAATTCCAGGGATATTTTTAAATTATTGAATTGAATTGCCACCATCTGCAGTGGCAGGATTCGAACCTGGATCCACAGAACAGGTGCTGATTTTCTGGATTAATAATCTCGCGGTAATACCATGTTGTACTCAACTGTTATTCATTGTGTTGTCCTGTTTTGCTATTATTGTTATGTTATTGTGGAACCTCATCCTTCAGTAAATCCTGATTGAAATGCACGGTGATGAAAGTCATCCCGACTGCTCGAATTCCATTCAGTCTGTTTTATTTGAATAGAGATGTCAAGACAGCTGCACTTCAGAGAAGAACATGAATAGATAATGGTAATTGTGCACTGTACCTGTCACCAGACCAGTGCGTCTGTCCAGACACCGAAAGTACTTATTGTGGGTCAGACAACCGCGGAATTATTATAGCACAAATGGGAGTCAGACAGCCCATCGTGGGGTCACAATCTCGTCAACGGCACAATTGGAGCGAGAGAGAGTATGTGGAGATAAATTGTGTGAGAGAGAAATAAACAGAGAGAAAGAAAGAGAAGAGAGATAAACTGAGAGAGAATAGAAAGGGGAACGATTAACTGAGTGGGAGATGAAGAGGTGTTAGATGAAGGTGAAGTTAAATAGATCAAAAGACAGCATGAAGGTGGATAGATATGGACAGACAGAAGTTAGAAGTTATATTTAGAAATACCTCTGGACTGCAAGCCCTTTGTCTCAGTATCATAAACTGTGAGCAGTGTGCTGGTACTGGCTGTCAGCCCAGATCACTTGTTCCCAATAATATTACAGAGCTAAGTTACTAACAGCTAAACAAAATCCATTCGGCCAATAGATTAGTATCATAGAGAAATTGGACTTTTAAAAATAGACTATTCCAAGACCAGCAGGAAATGATGACAGTCGCCACTGTGTGCGAGACTGGTCCAGGGAATCTCAGTCAGGTGGATCACTGTCGTGGAAATTAAACTGACTGGAATCAAATGCTAACAAGAGCAAAGAAAAAGCTTTATTTTTACCTACTGCAGTTGGCCGATGCACTTGGCAAAAACGCCTTGTGTAAGGGCACTGAACATAATTAACGTATTCCTTTTATGCCCTTCTTATCACACGCTCAAGGACAAGGGCTGGGAAACATTCGAGTTCTTATTTTCTCATCCCCTTGCCGTGGACATAACTGTCTTTATGTTTTCCTTCGCTTTTTCTGCTGAATTCGACTGCTCGCCAGGCCAGGTTGAATGTTTAAAAAATTCAGCAAAGACAAGCTGTCTCTTCGACTGCACAATTCAGCAAAGTGTTTGCAACGTTCGGAAAAGTTTTAAATTTAGCATAGCATTCGCTTTCAGATTTCATACAAAATGTTACTTTTGTTAATTTCCCCTTACATTTCCCTTTTTTGTCATTTTATGGCAACAAGGACAAAGAAAACAGAGCGAGAATTAAAAAAAGAAATGTACAAAACAACATTAAAAAAAAACAGAGCCAGATATCTTTCCATCAGCGACCTTAACAGCTGCCCGTGTTGTAAGGAGCACTTCAAACGGTCCCAGTCACCTGTTCGCCTTCTCGCTTTTCCTCCTGAGGTTTTTCACCACTATCCAGTCTCCAGATCGTGCAACTTCCCCGCTGCTGATTGGGGTAGTGTTGCTTTCACTTGATTCGATGCTTGACACAAAAGTGTAGAGAACTTTACACAGTAACAAAAAATCTCATCCTCACAAAGGTCTGTTATCTGTCTTACCTTAGGTCATGGGCCCATTCCTGTAATTGGTGGCCTACCAAACAAAATCTCAAACTGGCTAAGATTAGCTCTTCCTCTCCTCGTAGATCTTATATACGTTAGCAAAACTTTGTTCATGTCAACCCTAGTTCCTCACAACATTTCGTCCATTTATATGTTTTAGGGTAGCATTTTCTCTTTCCACTGCCTCACCGCTCGCTGGGTGGTAGGCACAGTGTTGTTTCATATTTATTCCCAAATAATCACGGATCCGCTGCAAGGCATTATTGACAAATGGTGTCGCATTGTCACTACAAAGGCTTTCAGGGATGTCCCATCTTGGAATTATTTCAATTAGAAAAGCCGAGGCATGGCATCCTGTTTTGACGTGGGAAATGCTTCCAACCATTTTGAAAACATACCAACTATAATCAGACAATATATGTTCCCTCCGCTGGGAGTTAGTTCAAAGAAATCCATCTGTAAATGCTCAAAGTGTCTTTGGGATTGGGGGCGTGCTGCCTGTCTCGTCTGTAATCCCCTCCCCACATTATTAGTGGCACAGATAACACATCGTTCACAATATTTCTGGGATTAATGCGTAAATCCCTTAGTGTATCAGTGTGCCGAAATCCTGTTGTACATCTCCCGTTTTGACACATGGTCCTTACTGTGTGTCAGTTTGGCGTAGAATGGAAATAATGATTGTGGTAGACAGGCTTTACCATTAGGGCCACAACACACCCCTTCATTCATGCTGCACACTGCCCTTGTCCACTTACGCTTCTCCTCCAGCATTGCCTGTGACTGTAATTCCCGTACGTCTGCTGTTGGGGTGCGAATCTTTGTCATACACATGTCAAACTGATTACTTCGCAGCTGCTGGGCTGCCGTCCTTGCTGCTGTGTCTGCCTTCGCATTGCCTTAAGAAATAGAATCGTTATTTTTTGTGGGGGCTTCACATTTACATACAGAAATTGATTTGGGCAGTAGCACCACTTCCAGGAGGTCAGAAATCAGACCACGGTGTGTGATGGGCTTTCCAGTGGAGGTCAAGAAGCCCCTGTGTTTCCATAGGGTTCCAAAGTCGTGTACAAACCCGAATGCATATCTGCTGTCGGTGTAAATATTCACTGGCCTTCCCTCAGCCAATTTACATGCCTCAGTCAAGGCAACTGCTGAGAAAGGAATGATCCCACTTTGACTACCTCTTGAGTAGTCATTACAGCATATGCAACACATTTCTGGCCTGTCTCCTTGCTCCTGAATGTTGACCCATCCACAAAAGCCTCCATATCCGGATTCTGAAGTGGAGAATCCTGCAATTCTGGTCTAGGGCTGCAAATTTCATTAGTTACAGCAACACACTCATGTGGGTCTCCGTCTCCTTCTTTGGGGAGAAGGCTAGCAGGGTAAAGGAAGTAACATCTCTTTATTGTAATGTCAGGCGTCTCCAATAATACAGTGTTATATCTGAGCCAACGTGCTGATGATATGCGTGCTGTCTTTTACTCGGAAAGCAGTAAGGATACTACATGTGGGACCAGTAGGGTTAATTCACCATAGCTGACTATATCCCTGAATGCTACAACAGCCTTTTCAGATGCGGCCATGGTTTGCAAGCATTTAGGCCATCCTGCCGCTATGGGGTCTAGTTTAACTGAAAAACTAACCGCAATCGTTCCCCTATAAGCCTGCAACCGGGCAGAGTCATGCAGTCACGCTTCTCATCTACCGTTTGTACAAAAGGCTTGTTTGGATTCGGAATCCCCAATGTAGGTGTAGTCTATGCTGCTATCAAGCAATCATCTATACACTGCAGAAGCGCTGACCCCAGGGTTAAAACAAAAGTCTCCAGAATCCTGCATAGAGCCTCATTGTAAATGGTGGGGGACTCACAGTAACCTTTACAAAGTCATGTGAAGTTGTATGATTTCTCTTTGAATAAAAAAATCAAATCAGAATTGACTATCTAGGTGTACCAGTGCACTTAAAAATGTATTTGCTAAATCCACAACAGAGAATCATTTACTGTCCGGTGGAATTTGATCTAATATAGTACAGGAGTTAGGAACATTTGAGGCGCGCGGAACAACAGAGTTATTGCCTGAAAAGGGGGATTCAAAGATTGGAGTAATTCCTGCTATAGCCTCAGGTTTTAACGGGTATTCTGCTCTGCAGCGGTGCCGTAAATCTCTCCCGTAGCACAACTCCTGATGCACCCATTGAGTTCAGGAACCTTCCACTCAACTTTATTGGCGTTGACTCTCTGAACTGGCTTGATTTAATGACTGAATATGCTGCCCCTGTGTCTACTAAAAAAATTAACTGGTGTACCGTCCACATATAACATAGAGGTAGGCATCGACTTATAGGCATCGTTGTTATAATGGACGTATTGTCCACACTTCGCAATCGCAGTGCTCAATATCGAGGTGGGACACGTCTCAGAGCCAATAAGGTTAGTCGAAGAGATTAGCATAAGCGAGTCTTCATTGCCAAGCATAAAGGAAAGAGGCTTGCCTGTTCCTTGTGGGCTGCCGACCTCGAACTCAGTCTTCCCCTGCCAGTCACACTGCTGCCTAGCCTCCAGGGCCGAGTGAGCCTGTCTGTGCGGGCACTGTCACGCCCAGTGGTCCATTGCTCCACAAACTAAGCACCTGCCAGATCGACCTCTGCCAGCACTTCTTCTGCAACCCCTTCCTAAACCTTCCCCTCTGCCTCTCTCTTTTCCCGCAGCATATCCCTCCAATGGCTGGATGACCATTTGCATCAAAGTAAGCTGAGCTTTATGCTCTTGCTGTCCATCTTTAGTTTCCACCTATCCTTCTCCTGGGTAAGCAATTTTTCAGCATGTCTCACATTTTGTTCTATCAAATTCAGTTTTCCCGTGTCCCAGGTAATATATGTGCCTTTTACCTTTTTCACTATTTCGTCCTTCATTCCATTGATGAAGCTGTTCCTCAGGTGTTCCTCATACGCCGTTTTTTTAGCCATTATGTCGTCGGGTGGTCTCAGTCCACTATGGATGTTATGGACTTCAGTGAGGCTCGTAAGGTACTGGGACACTGTCTCACCTTCTCCTTGTTTACACATTGCAGTTTTGGTCATATCCATTCGCACTGGGAATGCCTCCCTACAGGCGATTGCCAGTGCTGAAACAAAAGCACTAAAGTCTCCATTTTCTTCCGCTTGTGGGTCGGTTGATCTGGCATGGACATTTATGGCTGACCAGTTATACATGATTTTGGTGACATCAGCACAAAGCTTTCATCCCAAGAGGCGTCTCATCGTATGCAATGTGGGACGGAGGTTGGTACAGAACTTCGTGACTTATTCGGTGAACTTATTCCCTCCAATCTTACGTGGATTAGGCAACTGCCCAGAGGCACGTCCGAAATCTTTAATGGTCCATGTTCAGTGGACCCACACTGGGCACCCTTCTGGACCTGCAACATCAACCATTGGTGCTTGCAGAACTACCTGGTAAGATGATCATACGCCAATACTCTCACCGCCTGACTCATCATCCGTCAAGGGGTGATCGCGGACAGACTCTGGATACCTTCCAGTCGTGGACTGGGCATCCTTCTTTTGGCCTTCTTCCTTCAGTTGGTTGGCTTTGGCATGCCATCGGTAATTCAGCAGACCCTGAGGCTGCGGTCGCTAACTTGGGATCTTCACCAGGCAGATCTTGGAGGGCTATTCGTCTCGGAGGGTAGCCATGTATATCAGGATCTGAAACAGACTTAAGGCACTGTTCAGCTTCGTTAGGTTGTTTTCTGCACACGTCTGCATGTGCTCTAGTGTTTGTACGTATATTTGATATGTCTTTTACTAGAGATTTCCTTTCACTGATATCAGCCTCAGCCTTCCACATATTATAAGCACTCCAATTCCTAGGTTCTATTTTCCTCTTCCGCTTCTCCTACTGTCTCTCCTCCAACCGTGACCTCAGTATTTCCAATTGCCTTTTACTAAAATCACATTCCTTGATCCACAATTCTAACTGCTTTACAGACTCTGGGCCGTAATTAATTAACATATATTGTATTGTTGGTTGGCCATTCCAAGTCCTCTGTTAACCCTCTTTTTGTTTGGTCTTGCTGAAGCCCATTTTCCGCGTTACTGGAAAAGTGTTCAGCTCTCTCGCGGTGCCGTTATCTTTTCCATTTAACTTGCCTTTACCTCTGGAGGTCTCCTCTCGCATTGGGCACGTCCGCCACAATGCCTTGTTTTTTTTGTAAACCAAGAAACCACGTACCCGGTATGTCTTTGGCGAGTCAAACTCAACCTGTGTTGATTCCAAGTCTAAAGCCACCCTTAGCCTGCTGTCTCTTAACCACTTTAGAGACGGCAATCCTTTCCCTTGAGTTTTGCTCGAATACTGTGCGAGAGTTTACTGAACCCTCTTCCTGATTAATTTATTCTCTTAGAATGAGTCCCTACATAGGATTATTAAAGCGACGGCTCTTACCCCAACACTATTCCATTCAAACCCCCAGCTATGGCGCAATCCACAGACTCCCAGTCCTCTCACGCAAAGGGGACACTTCAGTGCTCAAGATGATGTGAAGGACCGTCAAGGCGCTGCCACCTGCGCCTCCTAGGAATCTTCAGAATCTTAGCTAAACGCGGGATATTGGACGAGCCCCCACGTTTACTGTCATGGAAATTAAACTGACTGAACTCAGAAGCTATCAAGAGCAAAGAAAAAGCTTTATTTTTAACCACTGCAGGGAACCAATACACTTGGCAAAACAACGCTTTGTGTAAGGACCCGGAACAAAATTCATATATTCCTGTAAACTATTCTTATCACACGATCAAGAATAAGGGCTGGGAAACATTCGAGTTCTTATTTTCTCATTCCTTTGCCGTGGAAATAACTGTCTCTATGTTATTCTTTTCTGCTGAATTCGACTGCTCGCCAGACCAGGTTGAGTGTTTACAATGTTCAGTAAAGACATGCTGTCTCCTCGACTGCAGAATTCAGCAAACTATTAGCAAAGTTCAGAAAAGTTTGAAATTTAGAATTTATATAGCTCCATATCAGGAGTGCATTTTAACAACCTATCCCTTTGTCGTGTGCATATTTCGGTCTGTATAGAAAATCATTTATTTCCTGTATTTTGTATTGCATAAATGTATTTCATTAATGTTGTCTCTGTTAATATCTCATTGTCGATGTATCCTTGAATCTGTTCTTTGTATGAGTTATAAAGAGCACAGTTCCAATGCTAGTGATTGGGGAACATCATTGTTCCTCCGCCCAGACTGAACAGCCATGTCCCCGAATCCTCTCCACCTTCTTTCTTTTCCCCAATGTCATAACCACAATGTAAATGAAGTCCAGTAAGTGATACACCGTCACAGTTTCTTAGCATCGATAACATCAACAACATGACCCACACCAGCCCTCTCTGATTCTGGAATAACAATCTGAATATTGCAATGATTGATCTGTAGTTACAGGATGTGTTTCTCCATGTAAGAGCAGAGAAGTATGTTTATGTTCTGTTAAACGTCTGGCATCATTTCCATACCCAAGGCAGACTGAATGATTACACGCAAACAATCTTCCATCTTCAACAGTCCTTCCTTCAGTCACACTCAAATATTACACCCAGAATGCACTAATGTTCAAAGTTATTTTGAATTTTAATGAAATAGTATTGAATTGAAAGGGATTAACTGAGCTGTTTATTCAGCAATTGTGATTATGTCAGTCTCCATGGATCCTATGCGTCTCTCTTCTATGAATAAGGAATGCTTTCAGTGTTTTATCCCATCGTATGAGCGTGAGCATCACCCACACCAGTAACAGGGAACCGCTGCTTCAGAGAGAGGCTGAGGAGAGATCAGAAACTGATAGCATTAGACTGGAATGTTCCAACACTGGATCAGAATCTGTGAACATGAGACTGAAATTCAAACTTTGTGAGAAGATTTGTAGCTCGGGTGCTCGTTGTTGTGGTTCTGTTCACCGAGCTGGGAATTTGTGTTGCAGACGTTTCGTCCCTGTCTAGGTGACATCCTCAGTGCTTGGAAGCCTCCTGTGAAGCGCTTCTGTGATGTTTCTTCCGGCATTCATAGTGATTTGTATCTGCCGCTTCCGGTTGTCAGTTCCAGCTGTCCGGTGTTCCAGTGGTCGGTATATTGGGTCCAGGTTGATGTGCTTATTGATTGGATGAGTGCCATGCCTCTAGGAATTCCCTGGCTGTTCTCTGTTTGGCTTGTCCTATAATAGTCGTGTTGTCCCAGTCGAATTCATGTTGCTTGTCATCTGCGTGTGTGGCTACTAACGATAGCTGGTCATGTCGTTTCGTGACTAATTGGTGTTCATGGATGCGGATCGTTAGCTGTCTTCCTGTTTGTCCTATGTAGTGTTTTGTGCAGTTCTTGCATGGGATTTTGTACACTACATTGGTTTTGCTCATGCTGGGTATCGGGTCCTTCTTTCTGGTGAGTTGTTGTCTGAGAGTGGCTGTTGATTTGCGTGCTGTTATGAGTCCTAGTGGTCGCAGTAGTCTGGCTGTCACTGGTCGACTGGGACAACACTATTATTATAGGAAAGAAGCGCTTCACAGGAGGCTTTTTTCCTTACTCCCTTGTTAAAAAGGGGTGTCACGTTAGTGTGTTTCCAGTGCACTGGGATCGTTCCTTACTTAACTGGTTCTTGCAAGATAAACACGATTGCCTCCACTCCTTCTTCAGCTATCTCCCTTATAACACTGGAATGTGGTCCATCTTGTCAAGGTTATTTAACCACCTTCGTGTTATTCAATTTTTATTCTGTCATGTTCTCAATAGTCGTGGCCATCACACTCAGCTCTGGCCCCTCAATCTCTTGAATGTTTTACGAATTACTCGTGTCTTCCACCGTGAAAGCTGATGCAAAGTATTTATTCAGTTCCTTGACCATTTTCTCGTTCCCCACTGCTATCCCTCCAGTATCATTTTCCAGTGGTCCATTGTTCACTTTTGCCGCTCTTTTGTACTTTATATATCGGAAGAATCTGTTACAGTCTTCTTTTACATTACTGGCTAGCTTACCCCCATATTTAAAAATCTCCCTCCTTATTTTGTTTTGTTTGCACTCTATTTTGTCTTTGTAAGCTTCCCAATCCTCAGGTTTCCCACTGCACGATGCCACATTATATCCTTTATCTTTTGCTTTTATGCTATACCTGATTTCCTGTCATTGCTGTTGCACTACCTTTCCTGCCGGGCCCGTCTCCCAGTCAATTATCCCCAGCTCCTCCCTCATGTCTCTGTACTTGTCTTTATTCAGCTGTAATACCGTTGCTTCTGATTCTAACTTCTCCATCTGAAATTGCAGAGTAAATTCAATCATGTTATGATCATTGCCTCCTATGATTTCCTTCACCTTAAGCTTCCCTCATCTACTCTGCCGACACAAGTTGCTCCATGAAGCCATCTCCTCGACATTCCACAAATTACTTTTCTTGTGAAGCACTACCAACCTGAATTGCCAGTCAACCTGCATTATGAAATACCACATGGTCACTGCAATTTTACCTTTCCTTCAGATCTTTCCACCTCTTGGTGTGTCTTGCACCCCAACTCCCTGTACATACTGCATTTTTTCACCTTTTTGATTCCTCAATTCTACCGACACAGATTCTACACCATCTGACCTTACTTTATTTCTTATTATTGATCATTAGCTCAATTCCATTCTTAATAATGAGACAACTCTATCTCTCTGCCCACCTGCCTATTCTTTCGGCAGGATGAATATCCTTGAATATTCAGCTCCCAATCCTGATCCTGTTGCAGCGATATCACTGTAAAGCCCACTATATCGTACAAGCTAATTTGTGCATGAGTCACAAGCGTGTTTACCTTATTCCTTATACTGCATGCATTCTGATATAGTAGTTCAATCCTGTGTTACCCGTCGCTCTTCTTCTGATAATTTGTTTGTCCAGTCGTTGGTACCTACACTGACACTGATCACCGAATCATTCCCCTCCCGCTCCAAGTTCTGCAACCCAGATGAGATATCCCAAACCCGAGCACCAGGTAGACAACCCAAGCTTCAGGACTTTCAATCCCGATCACGGAGAACAGTATCTATGCCTCTAACTATGCTATCCCCAATTTTCCATCATTGGGCTGCATGGTGACACGGCAATGCTGCGTCACAGTGCTGGGGACTCGGATTCAATTCCAATCTCTGGGTCCTGTCTGTATGGACTTTGTACATTCCTCTGGGGTCTGGATTGGGAACATTAACTCTTTTCTCTCTCCACAGTACGTCTCTGTGTTTGCTTCAGATTTCTACCATCTAGAGTATTTTTGTTTTTGTTCGATGGAGAAATGCAGCAAATGTGACAGGTTTTTGTAAAAGCAGTCGTGCTTCGCGGGTTCCTCTGGGTGTTTAGGAATCTTGCTCCGCCATTTGTGTGAGTGCAGTGTCCCTGGCTACCCACTCCATCTCTTTCAGTCCCTCAGTCCATCGTCACTACATGCAGTCTTTCCTTGTGCCACCCCTGGGACTCCCCACACCCATTGCCTGCCTTCACAGGACTGTGCACACAACGACACTGGGAACTTTCTGACCCACTGGGGATGCTAGGTAAAGATGCTGCCATTGAAAGGAACATAATAAGTAGAATCCATTTGAATAGCAAAGCTGAGTAAACAGGTTGAATGACATCCATCTGCTCTGACATTTTCTAATCTTCTGTTTATCCTCGTACATCTGCAAACAGATGGTCAATATGTATGCCTTGTCAAATACGCTTGGTGGCGGGGATAGATATCAGATCCTCTGGTCATTGGACTGATTCAGTGGTCTCACTTTCCTGACGTCGCACTTTTTTTTTATTATCAAGTCTATCTACTTTAAAGAAAATGCCTTGATGGAGTTGTGCTGAAAGGATATTTGAATTTTGGAGACATTAGAATATGTCACGTGTGAGTGAGATTAGAAATAGGAAGATAACACAATTAACTGCACTGCCAAAGAGCTAGTAGGGGAGGCAGCACTTCTGATATGTGATCATTGGGATTCCCGGGTCGATAGAATATACACAAGAAGGACGGGATGATCCTGAACTGGCAGCAATCTCCGAATTGTGGATCGTTGGGATTCCCGGGACGGTAGGACCTACACACAAGAAGGACGGGTTGAACCTGATTTGGCAGCAATCTCCAATATGTGAATCATTGGGATTCCCGGATGGGTAGGACCGACACAAGAAGGACAGGACAGACCTGAACTGGCAGCAATCTCCTGGCAGGCAGGTTTGTCATTGTCCCTTAGGAGGGTTTAAACTAGTGTGTGGCGGGAGTGGGGAGGGTGGGGGTCAGGGAAAGGGGCGTGGGGAACGACAGCAGTAGGTCCACAGGAACAGTGACTGAGGAGAGTTGTAGATTAATATCAGTACAGCTAAGACCAACTGCAAGCAGGCAGAGTTACTGAACACAGTGGACCTGGCAGTCTGAAGTGTGCTGATGTTAATGTGAGGAGTCTGTTTGTTTGGACAGATATTTCGAGATCCCTGCATGTCAGAAAACAGGAAGAGATAACGGTTAATTGTCCGATGTGTCCTTCAGTGGATCAGCTTGTCTCTCTAGGCACCTAAAGTGTTTACTTTGGGTCAGTGAAATTCAGAATTAATACAGCACAGAGGAGGCCAATAAGGCAAGCATGCGTCCACGAGCTCTCCAACTTGACCACTTGAAAATAAAGAGAATGATCGGAGATAGGCTGAGAGGGATAGAGAGGAATAAACAGAGAGAAAGAAAGTGAACTGAGATAAACAGAGTGGCGAGAAAACGGAACAACAGAATGAGTGAGAGCAACGGATGTCAGATGAGTGTGAAGTAATCAGGAGGCAGCATGAGGAGAAATACACAGAAATTTCATTTATAAACTCCGAGAGACTGCAAACGCGTTGTCTGGTGCCATACCCTGTGATACTGGCTATCATCCCAGATCATTTACCACCAATGACATCACGGAGCTGAGTTGCTGACAGCTAATCAGAATCCAATAGACCAATAGATTGGCTCCAGAGAGAAGGTGGATTAATTTAATTATTCTGGGCCAACATCAACTTGCAACCCCTCTCGACACTGTGTGAGAGACAGGGCGAGAGAATCTCAGTGATGGGGATTACTGACAGACGGGAAATCAGGATCTCAGCTGCGGGTCAAATAATGATTGACAACGTTTGCACATCACTTCCATGGTTTTGTAATTCACATTTCAATTTATATAGCACCACATAGTAAGTGTATTTTAACAACCTTGTCTCTTTGTAGTTTTCATATTTTGGTATGTACACAAAAGTTTATTTTGCCCCTGTGTTTTGTGTTGAATAAATCAATTTTATTACGGAGGAAGAAAAGATCTGTTCCGATGGGACAGTCATCATCTGAACCGTGCTGGGACCAAAGTCCGAGTGAATCCTAACTAGGACTGTAGAACATAGATTTAAACTGATTAGGAGTGTGTGTGTGTGCAGGGTGGGGGTTCAGTTACAGGGTTTAATCAGAAAAGCCGAATTAAAAGAGGAGGTAAGAGTACAGAACTCAGGAGAGGTTATTAAAATCTCCAGCACAGACAGAAATAGGATAGAGCATCTGGGAATGTTTAACGATCAAACTTCAAGCAAACTGGTCAAATGAATGGCATGACAGAAGGTACAGTTAATACAGGACTGACCATATTATATCTGAATACATGCTGTACAAGGAATAAGGAAAATCAGCTTGTGGCACAGATTGAAATCGGCAGGTATGAGGTGATGGGCATCACGGAGAAGTGGCTGCAAGGGGATCACGATATTTAAGGACATTTATCCTATTGAAAAGAGAGGCAAGTGGGCAGAGGGAGTGAATATGAATTATTAGTAAGAAATGAAATTAAACCAATAGTAAGAAAGGAAGTAAGGTCAGATAGTGTAGAATCTGCGTGGGTGGAACTGAGGAAGCACAAAGGTAAGACAACCACATTTGGAGTCTTGTACAGGGCTCCAAAGAATAGTCAGGAGCGGGGGCAGAAGATACACCAGGTGATAGAAAAGATGTGTAGGAAAGGCAAAATACAGTGATCGTGGGTGATTTCGATATGCAGGCAGACTGGGAAAATCAGGTTGGTAGTGGATCGCAAGGAAAGAAATTACAGGAATGTCTATGCGATGTCTTTTTTTTTGCAGAAGCTTGTGGTAGAGCCCACTCGGGTAAGACGATACTGGATCTAATGAGGCAGGCTAGATAAGAAAGCTTAAGGTGAAGGGAAACTTCGGAAGCAGTGATCAGAACATGTTTGAATGTATTCTGCAATTTGAGAGAGAGAAGATATAATCAGAGGTAAGAGTATTTCAGCTGAATAAAGGCAACTACAGAGGCATAAGGGAGAAGCTGGGTAGGATTGACCGGGAGAGGGGTCCAGCAGGAAAGGCAGGGGAACAGCAATGGCAGGAGATTCCAAGATTAATTCAGAAGGCACTGCAGAGATTCATGCTGAGGAATAGAGGCATGGTACAGGAAGGACGAGGCAACTAGGGCTGGCAAGGGAAGTCAGGGATTGCATAGAAGCAAAAGGACAAGTATATAATGTGGTGAAGGGTAGTGGGACACTAGAGAATTGGGAAACTTACAACGATCAACAGAAGGTAAGATAAAAAAAAAACGGAGGGAGAATATTAAATGTCGGGGTAAGCTAACCAGTAATATAAAGGAGACTATAAGAGGTTCATTAGATAGATTAAGTGCAAAAGTGAATATGGGCCACTGGAAAATGATGTTGGAGAGACAGTAGTGGGAAACAAAGAAACGAATGAGGAACTTCGCATCCGTCTTCATGGTGGAAGATGTGAGTAATTTCCCAAAACATGAACAGAGTGAGAGGGCAGAGCTGAGTATGGTGGCTATCATCAAGAAGAACATGTTAGAAAACTGAATGGCCCGAATGTGGATAAATAATCTGGACCAGGTGGACTACACCCCAGCATTGTAAGGGAAATACCTGAAGAGGTAGTGCAAGCATAACTGGTAATCTTTCAGGAATGACTAAAATCAGGAAAGGACCAAGTAACTGGAAAATGTCTAACATGACACTCCGTTTAATAAGGGAGTTAGGCAGAAGATGGAAAATTACAGACTGATTAGCCTAACGTTAGTTCTGGGTAACATCCTGGAATCCATCTGAAGGATGGGACTTCTGAATACTTGGAGGTCTTTGGTAAAGTAGGACAGAGTCAGCATGGTCAAGGGGAGATCTGGCCTGACAAACCTGCTAGAATACATTGATTGAGTAACGAGCAGATTAGACCAAGGAGAACCAATAGATGTTATCCACTTGTTCCTGAAGAATCCTTTGACAAGGTGCCACACAGAAGGCTACTGAGAAAGATAAGGGCCCATGGTGTTAGAGGCAAGCTGCTAGTATGGATAGAAGTATGGATAGAAGCACGGCTGTCTGACAGAAAGCAGAGAGTAGGGATAAAAGGGTCCTTCTCAGGATGGCAGGCAGAGACAAGTGGTGTTCCACAAGATTCAGTGTTGGGACCACAACTATTCATTTTGTGCATTAATGATTTACATGAAGGAACTGAGGGGATTCTAGCTGGGTTTTTCAAACAGTGCAAAAATAGATAGAGGGACAGGTAGCATTGAAGCGGTGATTTAGCTGCAGGAGGGTGCTCTAGCGCATCTCCTCAACTTCCCACACCTCTGCCCTTGAACTCCACTCTTCCAAACGACAACAAGCACCCCTCTGGTGCTCGCCTTCCATCCCATCAACCTCAGGATACAACGCATCATCCTCAGACATTTCCGCCACTAAGAGTCAGACTCCACCACCTGAGATTTACTTCCCTCCCAACCCCTATCAGCAGTCTGTAGAGACCATTCCCTTCACAACTCCCTCGTGAGGTTCATGCCCCCCACCCCCACCAAGCCACCTTCCACTCCTGACACCTTCTTTGCCACTACAAGAGGTATGAAACCTGTGTCAACACCTCCCTCCTCACCTCCATCCAAGGCTCCAAACGATCTTTCTACATCAGGCAAAGAACATTCTATGATTCCAAACACTTCACCTACTCTGTCTATTGCTCCTGGTCTCCTCTCCATTGGGGAGACAGGACATCAACTTTCAGACGGTTCAGGGAACACTCTCAGACACACACACCCAACAACCCCACTTCCCTGTGCTTGAATACTTCAACTCTCCCTCCCACTGCACCAAAGACTTGCAAGTTTTTGGCCTCATCCAGCCAAATTCTAGCCAGCAGTCGTCTGGAGGAAAAATTCATCATCTTCCACCTTGGGACCCTCTAACCACACGGTATCAAGGGCAATTTCACCAGTTTGATCATCAGCCTTCCCGCCACCTTATCCCAGAACTAACCCTTCAACTCAGCACCACCCTGTTTAAATGAACTACCTGTCCATCTTCCTTCCCATCTATCCACTTCACCTTCCACTGTGACTTATCACTATCACCACCCATCTTCATCTAGCTATCGCCTTCCAGCCCCAGCCCCTCTCATTTATCTCTCAGCCCCATTTCACCCACCCCCCTCATTCCTGATGAGGACTTTATGCCTGAAACGTCGAATCTCCTGCTCCTCGGATGCTGCCTGACTGGCTGTGCATTTGTAGCACCACATGTTTTGCCTCTGATCTCCAGCATCTGCGGTCTTCACTTTCTCCTGCTGAAGGATTTTCACAGGTTTGGGGAGTGCGCAAAGAAGTGGCAGGTGGAGTATAACGTGGGAAAGTGTGACGTCATGCACTTTGCCAGGAAGAATACAGGCATGAGGAATAGCGAGCAAGTTCAGAAGTCTGAAGTGCAAAAAGACGAGGGAGTTCTAGTCCAGGAGTCTCGAAAGATAAGCTTCCAGGTTGTCAGTAGTTAGGAAGGCAAATACAATTATGGGATTTATTTCAAGAGGGCTTGAATATAAATGCAGGGATGTACTTTTGAAACTCTATAAGGCTTTGGTCAGGGCACATCTAGATGATAGTGCACAGTTTTGGGTCCCATATCTCAGTAAGGATGTACTGGCCCTGGAACGTTTTCCAAGGAGATTCACGAGAATAGTCCCAGGAATGAAAAGTTTAACATATGAAGAACATCTGAGGGCTCAGCGTCTATATTTAATAGAATTCAGAAAGATACTGGGAGGTCTAATTGAAACTTACAGAATATTGTAATGACCTGGACAGAATTGATATTGGAAATTAATTTCCAATGGTAGGAGAGACGAGGTCTCGAGGGGACAGTGTAAAGAGGAGACCGTTTAGAACAAAGGTAAGGTGGAACCTCTTCAGCCAGAGACTGGTGAATCTATGGAATTCTCTGCTACAGAAAGCTGTCGAGGCAAGGTCATTGAGTATATTTAAGAGTGAGACAGATAAGTTCTTGATTGCAAAATTGATCAAGGGTTACAGATAGAAAGCGAGAGAATGAGGATGAGAAGTTTAACCGCCATTATTGAATGGTGGAGCAGGTTCAATGCGCTGAATGGACAAATTTCTGCTCCAATGTCTTCTGGTTGCTTGGTTCATATTGGCTCTCCTCATTCCTCATTGGAGATGTATCCTGGAATTTATCTTCATATGATTTATAAAGAGTAACATTCCAATACAGATGACTGGGAAATATCATGTTCCCTCCCTCCAGTCTCAGCAGCCAAGTCTCCAATATTATAATCACACTGCAATTGAAATCCAGTGAATGATACTTAACCACATTTGATTAACATCGACAACATTAACAGTAAGACCCTCACCTGCCCTCTCTGATCTTTTGAATAGCCATCTGAATTGTGTGACACATCATATTCTCTGTTAACATATCCATGCCATTTGTCTGTGGTAACTCATGTTGTTGTAGGCACATTTTCCTGTCTGATTATGGACTAGAAAAGTTCCCTCCATATTTTACTGACATTATAATCACTGATCAGTAGTTACAGACTTTATATTTCTATTTATAAACGGAGAAACAGTTTATGTTCTGACAATCCTTTGACATTACTCCCATATCCAAGGTAGATTGAATGATTGTATACAATCAAGCTTCCATCTCCAATATTCCTTCCTTTAGTCACCCCCATATATCTCACCCCAAATGTGTAAATTTTAAACGTTGTTTTGATTTTTAATAAAATGAATATTGAAATGAAAGAGGTTAACTGGATCTATTTGTTCAGTGACTGTGATTAATGTCAATCTCTGTGGATCCTAATTATCCCAGTGGAGAGTTTGCGTCATTGAATGATAAATGGGCTCTGTAAATGTGTTATTCCATAGTATGAGTAGGAGCATCACTGACAGCACTAACAGGGATCATCAGCTCGAGTGAGAGGGGGTGAAGAGATCAGAATCTGCGAACATTAGACTGGAATGTTACAATACTTGTTCAAAATCTGAGGACCTAGAATTGGATTGTTCCAACAATGGATCAGAATCAGAGAACATTAGGCGGGAATGGTACAACAATGGGCAGGAGTTTATACTCGGGTCTTTACTATGTTTCTCGGAATCGGATAACATTAACATTGCGGATCAAGTGTATCCTTTGGATTATTCACGGTGGTTACTATCCCATCCTCGCGATAGTTGGTGTTCCTGGTAAGTCATTATATTTGTCGACTAAACCGGGTTGATCTCAATTTCTGCTCATGATATATACATTTTAGAAAGTGGAAGTCAATGTCTTCAGTTCCAAACAAAAATTCCTTTCCTTATAAATTATAACTAACAAATTACTATTTATAAATTACTCACTGATATGCGAGATGGAACCAGACTGTTCTCAAACTCCATAATTCATTTTCAACTTCACAAATATACATCTCCATGTCCTCCCCACCCACCAATCGTGTCCAATACCACCATCATTGTATCGCAGTCTCATCTCAGTCTCAGTGCAACGTCTGAATAAACCATGATTTGTGACTTTGTACAATCTGGATGCAACAGTTTTAAGTTTAGTGACATGTCCGTCACTAAATAATTGCTCTTGATGATGTTTAACTTGTTCTCTGCACATATGGGAAGACAGTTTATGATGGTCAAGCCATTGACTCAAAATTTAGAACAACAGAATATCTCATGAAGGAAATTGGTGGAATTTAAAAGCAACCATTATCATTTGTTATAAAAACCCATCTGCTTGCCCCATGTCCTTTAGGGAAGTCAATGTGTCATGCTTCTCTCGTCAGGTTTCTGTGTGACCTCTGCGATGAACATGTGGGGTACTGTACCTTTAAGAGAATTACATGCCAGCAATAACTACCTTACAGCATCATGTGCTCTGAAAAATAGATATAATGTAACCTTTGGTTGAAAAACTTGATTAGCTCATTGTCTTGAGCCAAAAACAAATTCAGCAAAACACTTTAAATTATACCCCAAAATACCCACCTCTAATCAAGTTTGAATTTAGTGTATTGACAATCGTAAAGGCCAATGACACAGTCGAATGGTTTGGGGGTACAAGACCGTGGAAAATTGTACAGTTGAGAGGAGAACTACCATACTACTAGCATGCAAAGACTGCCTGAAAAATAGCTCTCTTAAGGGTACTTTTATTGATTAGCAACTGGTGAAGCAGAATCCCCAAGAAGAAAAGAAAACAGGAATATGGTGAAGATCCGAAAGCTTCCTGGTTTTGAGGTTAGAAGTTTTGCTTTGTAAATCTTCATTCGCCGTATTATCAGACTAATATTGTGGAGGGGGAAGGTAAAAGATAGGTTAGAGGAAGAAGTTGTAAACAGTAGTTCGTTTATTATTCTCTGTTATACTTTAAGAATAAAGTTGTTAATTTTTGCTTTTAATAGTTTTGGACTCTAGAATTATCACACATTACTGCATGGGATAAATCTTTTCTCTGTTTCTGGTTTTAATTAAGCAGGAGAATTGCTCCTGTGTTGTGACACTACAAACCCCCAGCAATGTGTTTAACTCTTTACTGTCCTGTGGAATAGTTGAACCAGCCACTCAGTTCACGATCAGCATAACATATTGGCCTCACCAGGGCTGCATACATTCTGTGAGAGAAGATCAAAAGTAAACATAGCTCCCTTCCTCTGCCTCTTTCAGGTATTCTTACAGCTCATTTCTATTCAGGTAAGTGACCATCCCCTAGTTTGGGTGTATTCAATCTCATCAAAGTTCTCCCCGAGAGTGTTGCATATCTCAATAGGCAGCGCTGGTGCTGGCTTTATTGATGCTGACGTACGGATGTAAGGGACTTATGAATTCCATGACAGACGTAGTGCATAGAGAAGAAATGGCGATGTCTAAGTGAGAGAAAAGGATTATTGCGATCATTCCTGAGAGTGTTTTTGAGGCAGTTTTTGGGGTACTGTGGATAGACTTTCTCTGAAGTTTCACTGGACTGATCCCTGAGATAATGGCACCATGAGCAGTGAGTGAAGCTCAGTGAGAGAATAAGGGGTAATTGCATTGAACCTTAAGGGAGATGGACAATCACTCATGATGTTCTAAATAGGCACTGATACAGAGATGAATTCCATGGCATTTTTGTCACTCGGGTTACATGATTCTCGATAGTTTAAGAGCCTTTGCGAACGTTCCACCCAACTGCACGCACTCCCTATTTTGATTGAGACAGAGAGAGAGAAAGAGAGAGAGGTTCAGGCTTTTGAATAAACTCTCCAAATATTAATACAGTTCAATTGGTGTGTAATCCTGCAGTGAATGTCATGTTTTATCCATAATCCCGACAGGAGCCACAAGACCTTCATTATAAAAGAGTTAACTCTTCCTTGCAACATCTGACCTCAATGGAGAACATGGGTGTGTCTTATCGGAGATGGAAGATGCCTCGTTGAGACTTGACACAAAATATTTGGCTTCCCTCCTCACTGCCAGCAAATCGTGTTAAAGTAGCAAACGTTCTACAAATAGTGGAGCCAACATTAACACCATAGAGCCCTCTATCAGTGCAGTCTCAGTTTCATTGATTTGTCATGTTGGACTATCAATGACAACCTCCTTTTCCTATATAAGTGTCTCGAGGGACTGTTTAGCTTCCTCCTCGGCTCATGGAGAGGAGAAAGTGAGGTCTGCAGATGCTGGAGATCAGAGCTGAAAATGTGTTGCTGGAAAAGCGCAGCAGGTCAGGCAGCATCCCGGGAACAGGAGAATCGACGTTTCGGGCATAAGCCCCTCCTGAAGAAGGGCTTATGCCCGAAACGTCGATTCCCCTGTTCCCTGGATGCTGCCTGACCTGCTGCGCTTTTCCAGACACACATTTTCAACTCCTGGTCTCATGCAACAGGTTTAAGGGTCTGATTGGGCTCTGCCTGCTCCTGTTTAACAGCTCGGTGAACTGTCAGACCCCCTCTCTTCCTGTGGAACAGGCAGGAGGATTGAATGGGCTGTCCCTATTCTTGTTCAGTAGTTTGCTGAATGGCTTCCACATATCCGTGTGTAACCAACTTGAGATGGTGAGTGAGGTCCTCTTTGAACTGTAGAAATGCGCAGTGTCTAGCCGTGCTGTTACATGAATGTTACCGGCACTTAAACAGCTCAAAACGGAATGTTGCCCGCGTCCTGCTGCACATGGACACAGAATGGTTGATGAGGGACAAAATGCTCTGAGCATTGTGTGATCTTCAGTCCTCATCCCAACTTCAGATCTTATGATGGGGAAAAACATTGATGGAGCAGCTGAAGATGTTTGTGCTGAGGAGGTTAACCTGAGGATCTCCTGCAGAGATGTACCGGAACTGAGAGGACTGTTGGCCACTGACTACAAGCATCTTTCTTTGTGCTCTGAAAGACCCAGACAAGTGGGAAGTTACACCTCATTCCCTTTCAGCTCAAGTAATTAGGTGGCCCCGATGCCATCCTCAGTAAAATACTGCCTTGATATCAAAGCCATTCACTCTTTTCTGAGCCCCTGTATTCACCTCTTGTTCATATCAATAGGTGACGGTGTATGTGTGGGGACTGTTTTCCTCTCACGGAGGTTAATCACTGTCAGAAATTATCTGGGCTAGAGAGTTATTGGAGCTACATCACTGAAAGTATTTAAGGAGGATGTTGATGGATTTTTGACCTGTCAGAGAGCTAAGGGGTGTGACGAATTGGCATTAAAGAGGAGTTAAAGTCAGCAGTAGATCAGCCATGATTGTATACAATGGCTTGATCTTCCGAATACCGATCCTGATCTTTCTGTCCTCATACTCTGTAATTACAAAGTTAATGGTTGTAATTTTCCTAAACGTTCTGTTATTGAATGTTGCAATTAGAGAGAGTAAAGTATTTTGTGAGTCATCTCTGAGTGAGGTATGGGGGCTGTATTCATAGGGAATGTGGGTCAATAATATGACCAACAAACTGAAGCACTAGTTGCAGAAAAGAGACACTCTGGAAAGAGACCAGAGGCATCTTTCGAACCCAGCCTCTATTTTCCAAAAACATTTTCCAACTCACACTAAACCGTGCGAGATAGTCTAGAGGGAATGAATGATATCCTGTGTTACCGTAAATCAGGTATTTGGAGGAAGTGGCCTCGATCTGCTCCTTGCATGAACGTTGAGGGGTTGAATGGAACATCAGAACGTACGGCTGAGCAGCAGGAGTGGGCCACTTTTTCACCGTTCTACCACGCACAAAGATTGTGGTCTCAACAGCACTTTTCTGTCTGTATACCATTTTCCTAAATTCACTTGCCTGTCAAATGTCACCAAAGACAACTTTGAATAAATGTAAACATCCAGGCACCACATAAGTCTGGTGAAAGGAATTACACTTGAACAGCCCTTTGAGAATATCTCATTTGTGTTCCATGCAAAGTTGGAGGGTCACTGTTTCCTTTTTCAGTCCCGTTCCTCCACTGGTTACACCAATCTTAAATGCAACCAGTTTAGTGATGTGGCCAATGATATAGGTCTCAGAGTAGGTAATTCTCGCGAGAAATGTGAGACAGAGAAATTTGAACTCATAACAAATGTTAAAATGATGGAGTCGCAAGGTTTGATCAGGGCTAATTATCATGACTTTATCAGAAGGAAGTCGCATCTAATGGATTTGATTGAATTAGTTTGAGAGGTCGATTGTTTAGTTTTGGAGGAAGGCATTTGACAAATTTCCAGCTGGGAAACTGAGAAATAATGTAAAATCTCACAATATGAAGGATAACTTGACAAGTTACAAGGAAAATTGTCTTAGTGGCAGCAGGCAGAGGGTGGTGGGAGAAGGTTGTTTTTGTGACTAGAGACCAGTGTCCCCTGGTGTACCACAGGATCAGTGCTACGTCCCTTATTGTTTGTGTTATTCATAAAAAGAAGATGCGAATGTGGAGGGGGCTAGGTGGAGAGTGGGGGAGGTGTGACAAGTAACTGTATGTTTGACATAAAGATTGACCGGTTGGTTCGCAGTGAGGTGGAAGGCCTTAAGTTACAGGAAGATGCAGATGATTGGTCAGATGGGCAGATCAATGGCAGATGGAATGTAACCCTGATAAATATGAGGTAATGCACTTTGGCAGAAGGAACCAGACAGGGGAGGACTCAATGAATGGCAGCACACTGGGAAGCTCAGATTGTGCTTCTCCATACATCCTTGAATGTGACTGGACAGGTTAATGAACTAGTTAAGAATTAGACCTTGGGTGTAGCGTTTCCAAATCAGCGCGTAGATTATAAGAGCAATACAGGGCTTTGGTTCGGCCAAAGTGGAGTACTGTATGTAGCTCTGGGAGCCACATTCCAGGAAGGATGTGATTGTACTGGAGAGGGTGCAGAGGTGATTCACCAGGATGTTCCCTGGGATGGAGCATATCAGCTATGGAGAGAGGCTGGTTAAGCTCGGATTGTTTACTTTGGAGCAGAGAACGTTGAGGGGTCCGTGATTCAGGAGGATAAGATTATAAGCGACGTGGACAGGGTAGATAGACAGCAGCTGTTCCTTTTAGTCAGAGGGTCAAGAACAAAGGAGTACACTTTTAAAGTGACGAGTTTGAGGTTCAGAGAGGATTTAAATATTTTTCCACCTCGAGGATGTGGGGTTCTGGGATTACTTCCTGAGAGGGGAATTATCACAGGTAACCTCACAATCATTAAAAAGTACTTGGACGAGCACTTGGAAGTCTCATAACATTCCAGGCTATGGGCCTGGTGTAGGAAAGTGGGACTAATATAGTTCGTGCTGTATTTCTGTTGGCACAGAGTCTATGCTCCTGTGAGTGTATGGTGTGGAAGGTCAATTGTTGAGCAGTTTAAAGCAGGAATTGATGGCTTTCTGAAGAGTATATTCAAAAGGGTTAAAAGAGCAAACTGTAATAGCTTGTTAAATTATGTCAATTCGAGAAATATGACAAAACAAGTGCAGTTACCTTACAGTTTGAACCAGAGAATAGAGAATGGGAAACAGGGAAATGGCAGAACTATGAAGCCACTACTTCAGTTCTATCTTCACAGAACTTTCAAACAATACTAGGAAAACCAAGTCTGGTGTGGGAAAATGATAGAGTATATCGAACATAGAGCATAGTAAGTAAATGCTTTAGAAGAAATTATTGTGGCTGAAAGTAATGGTCATAGGCAACACTAACGTAGATTTATGAAATGGGAATTATGTTTGAGAAACAAACTGGAAGACAAATGAAAGAGAAACAATGGATGTAAAACATGTTGATTTTTAGAAAGATTTTGGGAAAGCACCAAGCCAAATTTACAAAATCAAATCTGAGTGGATTGAGGGCTAATATATGGCTATGTTTCTAGAATGGGACAGCTGGCAGGAAACGGTGAATAGAAATAGACAGACTCGTCAAGCAACAGCCTGACATTGTCTGTAAGGTATGATTCTGTGAGTATGACTATATCCCAGACACCCCAGTACCTACGCCGAATATCTCCTGTCTCATCAGTAGCACGAACACAGCAGACGTGGCGGCACAGTGGGATACAGTTGGAAGGGAATTGCTCTTGGAGTCCTCAACAGTGACTCCATATTCCATGAAGTCTCATGGCATTAGTTTGCATATGGGAAAGGAAACCTCCTGCTGATTACCATGTACCAGCCTCTCTGAACTGATGAATCAGTACTCCTCCATGATGACCAACACTTGGAGGAAGCAATGAGGGTAGCACGGATGCAAGATCTACTCTGGGTGGGGAATTTCAATGTTCACCACCAAGAGTATCTCAGCTATAGCATTACTGATTGAGCTGGCCAGGCCCCAAAGGATATAACTGCTCGACTGGTTCTTCAGCAGATGGGGAAGGAACCAACAAGAGGAAAATACATACTGACCACAGACTTACTAATACTGCCAGTTGCAGAACGTCTGTCCATGACATTATCGGTAAGAGAGACCACCGCATAGTCATTGTGGAGACAATGTCACACCTGCACATTGAGAATAACCTCCACCATTTTGGGTGGTACTATCGTGGTGCTTAATAGGGCAGACTTTGAACAGATCTAGCAGCTCAAATCTGGATGTCCATAAGGTGTTGTAGGTCATCAATAGCAGTGGAATTGTACTCCCGCATAACCTCATGGCCTGGCATATCCCTCTCACAACAATTACCATCAATCCAGAGGATCAACATTGGTTCAGTGGAGTGTGCAGGAGGGCAGGAGCAGCACAAGGAATACCTGACAATGAGGTGTCAGCCTGGTGAAGCCACCAAAGAGGACTACTTCTGCACCAGCATAAGCAGTAAGTGATAGACAGATCTAAGTGATCCCACAAGCAAAGGAACAGATCTAAGCTCTGCAGTCCTATCACATCTAGCCGAGAAACGTTGGGGACAATTAAACAATTCACCGGATGAAGAGATTCCACAAATAACCCCTTCCTACATGATGGAAGAGCCCAGCACTTCAGTGTATAAGATAAGGCTGATGCATTCGCAACAATCTTCAGTCAGAAGTGCTGAGTGGATGATCCATCTCAGCCCCCTCCAGTGGTCCTCAGCAATTCAGTTACCAGTCATCAGCCAATTCGATTCAGTCCACGCGATATCCAGAAACGATTGGAGATACTGGATACTTCAAAAGGTGGATAATCTGACACTATTACGGCAATAGTACTGAAAACTTGTGCTCCATAACTAGCCAGACCCCTAGCCAAGCTGTTTCAATACAGTTACAACAATGGCTTTTCCTGATTATGTGGGAAATTACCCCAAGTATCTCCTGAATGTAAAAAGCAGAACAAATCCAATCCGGTCAATTACCACCCCATCAGTCTACTCTCGATCATCAGTAAGGTGGTGGAAGGTCTCAGTGCTTTTAAGCAGCAACTTGCTCAGCAATACACTGGTCAACGCTCAGTTTGGGCTCCACCAGGGCCATTCAGCTCCTGACCTCAGTACCGTGGTTCAAACATGGACAAAAGAGCTGAATTCCAGAGGTGGGGTGAGAGCAATAGCCCTTTAAATCAAGGCTGCATTCGACTATGTGTGGCATCAAGGGGCCTATGCAACACTGGAATCAATGGGTATCAGGGGCAAACTCCCTGCTGGTTAGAATCATACCTGACACGTAGGAAGGTGGACATGGTTGATAAAGATCAGTCAACTCAGCTCCAAATCTGTAGGAGTCCCTCGAGGGGTGGCAGAAAACTTCTTTAGGGCTACTTCATCAATGACCTTCCCTCCATTTTAAGGTCAGCAGTGGAGATGTTCGCCAATGATTGTACAATGTTCTGCAACATTTGTGGCTCCTCAGATACTGAAGCAGTCCATGTTCAAATGCGACAAGATCTGGACAGTATCCAGGCTAACAAGTGGCAAGTAATATTCCGGCCACACGAATGCCAGACCATGACCATCACCAATAAAATATAATTTAACCTGCCCCTTGGCATTCAATGGTGTTACTATCAGTGAATCCCCCAGTATCAGATTCCTGGTGGGTAATCATTGCTCACAAACTCACTGGTCTCGCCACATGAACACAGTAACTATAAGAGCAGGTCAGAAGCTACGAATATTGCGGCGAGTAACTCACATCCTGACTTCCAAAAGTCTGTCCATCATCTACAATGAATAAGTCAGAAGTGTGATAGAAGAGTCGCAATTTACCTGGATGTGTGCAGCCCCAACAACACTCAAGAAGCTTTATACCATCCAGGAGAAAGCAGCCAGTTTGACTGTCCCTTCATCCACAATGCTCCACCATCAACGCTCAGCAGGAGCAGCAGTGTTTTACTATCTACATGCTGCAATCAAATGATTCACCAAAGATCCTCAGAGACCATCTTCCCAACTCCCATGTCTATCTAGAAGGACAAGGGCCACAGATGTATGGGAATACCATCATCTTCAGGTTCCCTCCAAGGCATTCACCATCCTGACTTGCAAATATATCACCGCCCCTTCACAGTCACTGGGTCAGAATCTTGGGATTCCCTCCCTAATGGCATTGGAGGCCAACCACAGCAGGTGAACTGCAGCGTTCAACAAGGCAGCTCACCTTCTCAAGGGCAACTAGGGACAAGCAATAAATGCAGGCCCAGCCAGTGACTCCGAGATTCACGAAATAAATAAATAGAAATTAACAGAGGAAGGTTGCTGAGGTGTCACAGGGATCAGTGCTTGGGGCCCAGCTGTCCACAATGCCCTTTAAACATTTGGTTGCTGGAATCAGATACAATATATCCCAGCCTGCTGACAGCACTAACGAATGTGGGATTGTGAGTGGGTGAGGAGGACGTAAAAAAAGCATCGAGAAGACTAAGACAAGTGGAGTGAATGGGTAAATACGTGACAGATGGAGAACAATGTGGATAGGGGTGATGGTGTGCCCTTTGGTGGAAACGATAAATTGGCAGCCTACCATTTGAAAGGGATTGGTTGAAGCATGTTATTCTACAAAGGGACGTATGCTCCTTTCTGTTGTTTCCTTCTGCATAAACCTCTGAGGCCCATGCAGCGCAGTGAGGTCTGCAACCAGAAGTCAATACTGGGCATGGCATTGGGCACGCTGCCCAGTGTACACAGACCCACCAAGTGGGGAGCTGTAACACTGAAAAGGATCTGCATCTCCCTGTACCCCAGTCGCTGAAAGCAATATTGCAGAAAAAGAAAGCAGTTAGGAAGATAAATTGTGTGATGACTTTCATTTCAGGGTGATTTGAGTCCAGGTGAAAAGGTGACTTACTGCAGCTGTACAGGGCCTTGGTGAGACATCATCTCGAACATTGTGCAGCATTATGTGCAGTTTCGGTCTCCTTATCTAATAAAGGACAAGCCTGACATTGAGGGAGAGCAGTGAAGGATGACCAGACTGATCTCTCGGATGACGGGCTTGTTGTGGGAGTAGAGTTTGGGGAGACTGGGCCAGTATTCCATGGGCTTCAGGAAAATGAGTAGATATCTCAGTGAAATATACAAAACTCTGACGGGGTGAGCCAGATTGGAAGTAGGGATGATAATTCCCCTGGCTGGGATGTCTGAAACAAGGGGCCACAGTATTAGGTACAGGCAGTCACTCTGCATTGAGATGAGAATAAATGTCTGCACTCACTGACTGGTGAACATGGAGAATTCCCTCGCACTTGGAAACCAATACACTGATTATAAATAAGGATTTAGAGACAGAAAAGGGATGGTGGGAGAGCAGGAGTACGGTGTGGAAATGAAGGACCAACCATCATTAGAGTGAATTGGGTAGCAAACTTGATGGACCAAACGTACTACTGCTCTTCCTATTTTATAGCTTCCCAAGGTTACTCACATTAACGGATATGTACATCGTGTGGGATAAGTGCATTGAGGAGATGTTTTCCATGAACTAGAATGGGGGAGGCTCAATGTGTTGTATGACCTACTCCTTTCCCGCTGTTTCAGTGCAGTCTATAGGAAATGTTGTCACAAGCTCTCAGATGTTAGGAAGGGGGTCTCTGCAGGGTCGACAGGACTGTGTTCCCATTCCCTTTTCCGACACTGATGCTGAAGCCGGGTGCTCTGTCCGGTTTCATCCTTTCAGACCTTGGAGTAGTTTGATACAAATGACTGCCCTTGATTGGCCGTTTCAGAGATCATTGAAATTTATATCACATGTCAGGGTCGTTGGAGTCACTATTAGGCCAGCCCAGGAAATCACGGGAGATTCACTTCCTAAAAGTACATTGGAGAAGGAAATTCTGTTTACAATCCAAATTGGCTTCAAGGTCACTGTTACTGACGCCAGATTTTAGATCTCGATAATTTATTAATTGTTTTTAACTTCCACGAGCTGCCAGAGCATTAGCCTGGTCTGGATTAGTAATCCAGTGACATTTCCACAACAGCACCATCTCCACATGGGGACCTGTCGGAAACCACACTGAACAGCTCATTTCTGTTCTGCTTGACAGTCTGTCAAAAAGAACTCCCACCAATTTGACTGTCGTGATGGGACTGAGGTGTGGTAATTGTTTAGATTGTAATTATTCCCTTCTTCGGGGATGGGACTTAGCTGAGTAATTTTCCACATTGCCAGGGAGATGTCAGAGTTGGAGCTGGAATGAAACAGCTTCCCCAGGGACAGGGCATGTTGTGCAGCAAAAGTCTTCAGTCCTATTGCAGGAATGGGGTCAGGGCCCATTGCCTTTGTCGTATCGACTCTGTTCAGCTGTTTCTTCATCTCTCGGGCAGCAAATCAAATTGGTTGAAGACTGGCATCTATGATTTCGTGGGCATCATGATGAGGGTGAGGTGGAATATCGACTCAACACTCCTAGCAGAGGCTGGTGCAGATAAAACATCCGTCTCTTTTATACTGATGTGTAGGTCTGTTCCATTATTCCGGATGGGTATATTTGTGGAGCCCTCTCCTCCAGTCATTTGTTTGATCGTCCATCACTATTTATGAGTGAACGTGACAGGACTGCAGGGCTTCGATCAGATCTGTTGGTCATGTCTGGTAGCATTACTGAGTTAGCATCAGGTTAAAGTTCATGTGATTTTTTAATTCAAATGTTTAATTCACCTGAATCCTTTTCTTTGGGAAATACCATCTTGTTTTTAAAGTGAATGTGTTTCCTCTGTTTCTCTCCCTGACCATGATTAAGAGCTCTGTCGTGTCAGTGATGCCAGCCTTACGTAGTTTCAGAGCCAATGAATTCATTGGATTCCCAATCATCTTCACCACATTGTATGTTTCCTCTTTTCGTTTGATGCCTTATCACTCATGGCTGCCTTGTCCTCCCATGAGTATGTTTCATCATCTTGGGGTTGAATTGTTGGTATTATCTTCCCAATTATCCCCACAAACTCCTGCTATTGCTGCTCCATGGTCTTTCCTGCTCAGCCTCCCTTCCAATTAACTCTGGCCAGCTACACCCGCATGTGGTTATAATTACGCAATGTAACTACAAAGACATTACATCTTGAGGAGAGCGTTAGATATAAACTGAAAGAAGGAGTTTTGAGAGATGGGACACGAAGAATAATTGGTGGACTTCTTAACTAGATACAAAAGAAGAACGAGAGAGAGGATATAGATATGGAGATGTGGAAAATGAGGCAACCACATTATCGAAAGTAGGAGATGAACATCCCCCAATGTTTTGGCAATGCCTGTGTGCTGTGGTCCTTTGTACAGTGCATGTGCAACAGAGTAATATGTTCAAATGCTGAGTCTGATGCCAGAATATTTATCTCCAATAATATGACAAACACTAGCGTTGGGAAGAACCCAACAGGCCAATATATTGAAGTCCCGGTAGAAAGGGAATTAACTGAAATAAGTTGAGACACCAGAATGACGAATTTAGAGCACACATCCTAGTCAGAATGAGAGAGTAGAGTTGGGAATCTCAGAAAAGGAGGGAACGTTGAGAGGATCAAATCATGTTTTAATGATTTATCAATTTTATACATCATATGCATCATTTTTCGTTACATGTGTCTCTGTTGTTCATTTACAATGTGTTATGCACATGTGAAAAATCCTACTTATCTGCACACACACATTGATTAAACAGTGAATATAAAATCACTTTTCCACCATTGAAAGTGTCCTGTTGTCATATTACCAGGATACATGAACGCCAACTGGCCAACAAAAGACATGTTCCATTATCATTATGTTCTATACATACATACAAAGAAGTGCACCACTTTGACTGGGACAAAGCATACACACATGCAAAGGCACTGAAGGACCTTCTTGGAGGAATGGCATTCTAACCAGAAGTCCATGAATAAACGCATCAATTTAGATCCTGTCTACATTCTCTTGTTAAAATAACCGGAAATGACATCACCCACTTTAAGAAACCAAGATCTATAAATAGAGAGGCGGGACATACCACCAGAGTTTCAGCGGAGACTCTCATTGACGATATCACCTAGTCATGGTGACGAAACTTCTGAAAAACAAACCTTCAAGCTCAGTGAGCTAACTTGCATACATATAAACTGTTATTTTTATTTTATTAATGAAATTTGGGAGTTCTCTGTCACCAACGTTTTAACTGATTATGAGGTGAGGTGAGCTATTCTGGGTGTGTGATTTTAATTAACAAAGGGATTCTACATTGATGTCATAGCAGTTTGGGGCCTTGCCGTATGGATTTGGACAGATTTGAACAGATTTGGGGTACAAAAGGTCCCAGCAAATTCCAGCACGTGGCAATTAATGACCTGGATCTTCACATAAAACCAGTGGGAAAATTAGTTTACTTTTGTTAACTTGTGGCTGGTTAAATTAAAAGTGAGAGAAATGGCTTTTAACATTACTAAAGAGGTTTCCAAATTTTCCAAGGAAGTTTAGAAAGACAGAAGGAGGACATTTTTTAGAATTAGTAAATAGGTTGGAATTGGGTTTAACCAGGGACAAAAGGGAAGCTGAAATTGTAATGGAGTTGGTCAAACACTTTGATGTATCAGAGAAACAGGCAACTGCAGTAGAGTTAAAAAAACTAAAATTGCAAATGTGGCAACTGGAGTTAGAAGATAATAAAGGGATGGAAACAGAGAGAGAAGAAAGAGAAAGAGAGGAAAAAGAAAGAGAGAGAGGATTTGAAATTCAGAAATTGTGAATTAGACAAGAAAGTTAAATTAACAGGATGGAGATGAAGGGAGAACAAGGGATGTATAAAACAATGTTAATAACTTGCCATATTTCGGTGAGAAAAATGTCAAAACCTGTTATATTTCATTTGAAAAAATGGCTAGGCAGATGACGTGTTCAGTGAACTTGCGGGTAATGCTATTTCAGACTAAGCTGGAGGGCACAGCTGGTGAGGCATATGCAGCACTGTCAGATGAGGGGTCAAGAGATTATCAAGATGCCAAATTGGCTCTTTTGATTGATTATGAATTGGTACTAGAAGCATATAGACAGAAGTTCAGAAATATAGAGACGGAACCAGGTCAGATTTATCTTGAGTTTGAAAGAATTAACCACAGTCATTTTGATAGGTGGATGCTGGCCTTAAAAATGGATAAGACCTGTGAGGCTCGAAGGGAGATTAATCTTTTGCAGAAGTTAAAAGACTCACTTCCAGAGGTAGTAAGAATCCATGTGAATGTGCAGAAAGTTCAAGAAGTGCGAAGCGCGGCAGAAATGGCATGTAAATACGCATTGGGGCATGAGATGATGTTTAGATTCTGGCAGGATTTTCATCCTGTGAGGGATAGAAATTGGGAGAAGGGAAGGTAACAAATTACAAAGCGAACAGTAGCGCACAATAGTTTACCACAGGTGAAAAAAGAAGCCCATGGGGGCTGAAAGGTGGTGAAAGGCCTCAGCTGTTCTTACTATAAGGGTGTGGAACACATAAACTTACAGTGCTGATGGTTTAAGAAGGGCACGGGGTAAAAGTTGTTTTCACTGCAGTAAGTTGGGACACACCGTGCTGGCCATTGAAGGAAGACACTTTGGGGAAAGATGTGGTAGAAGAGGCTAAGCCCAGTGGCATTAGTGAAACTGGTAAAAGAGACCCCAAGTGGAGCCGAGGAGCTGCAGGAGATTGCACAGCCTAGGCAAGGGCTGGGTCTGGAGGCAGTGCCTGATCTCTCGAAAGAATTCGCCTCTGTAGATAAAGTTTACTCAGAAAGAACAGAGGGAGAAGGACAAGAAGTTATAATTTTGTGAGATACCGAATCTGCTCAGTCTCTAAAGGTTGAGAAGTGAGGCTCCCGAAAAGCACAACAGATCAGGCAGCATCTGCATAGCAGAACAATCGAATATCAGGCAGAAACCCATCGTCAGGAATGTGGTGGGCGGACAAGGGGGCTGAAAGATAAATACAAGGGTAGTAGCTGGGTTGGTGGGAGGGTCACTGGGAAGGCAATAAGAAGATGTAGGGGGACTGTTAGTGATATGTCGGTGGGGAGGGTGGAGTTGATAGGTAGGAAGGAAGATGGCCAGTTAGGGCATTTCAAGAGGGCAGTGCTAGGTTGAATGGTTGGATCTGGGAGAGGGTGGTGGAGGGGAGATTTGGAATTTGGTGAAGTCAAAATTGATGCTGTACAGTTTGAGGGTTCCAGCTGTTTTACCACCGTTGGGTGTTCTATCACCCTCCTGTCCGACCTATCGCCATCACACCCCACCTGCATCTACCTATCGCCTTCCAAGCTCCCTTTCACCCAGCTCCACCCACACCCTCCAATTTATTTCTCAACCTCCTTCCCCCTCCCTTACCCCCCACTTTTCTGATGAAGGATTTATCCCTGGAACGTCAATTCTCCTGCCCCTCAGATGCTGCCGACGAGTTATGCTTTTCCAACCGCCCACTTTTCAACTCTAGCCTCCAGCATCTGCAGTCCTCACTTTTTCTCACCCTCTAATAGTAAGATATGGAAGTATTTTCACTCTTTCTGGCATGTTATTCAAGAGCATGATCATTTGTGGAATGGGGACAGAAATTAAGCATTCCCTTGTGTAACATCAGGATGGAGTGCCAAATCAAGATTGGGGAAGTAACAGTGAGAGTGTCAATTCCAGGATTACAGTTTGTTCTTGGGAAACATTTAGCAGAATCCAAGGTGGGAGAGGCTTTCCTTGTGGTGGAGAAGCCAAAGGAAGACTTTGGAATTGGTGAGTTAAAAGAAAATTACCCAGGATTTTTTTTTCCAGACTGTATCGTAACAAGGTCCCACTGTCATAAGTTACAGCAGGAAGAAAAAACGAACGAAAAGACAAATGGGTTGATGCCCAGTGAACTGACACCCTGTTTGATGTAACGGTGCAGAAAAAACCTGAACAAGCAGAGGATCAGGCAGAGGTGTTTAGTCCAGAAAGGCTAATAGACTTACAACAGATATATATACACACACATACACATGCACACACACAGAAAAGGAATATATTGCCGAAAGTTATTAACTTAAAGATAGAATCCTAAAATTAAAATGGAGACCCCGATATGTTACTGCAGAAGGGAAATAGGCGAAAGTGTACCAGATTGTGTTAGCAGTAAAGTACAGTGTTACGGGTAGCTCATAAACTAACTACAGGCTGTCACTTAGGTGTACAGAAAACTCAGGCTAAGGTACAGAAGCAATTCTAGTAGCCTGGAATGCACAAGGACATGGTTAATTTTTGTTGAACGTGACATACACACCAAATGGGCGGCACGGTGGCACAGTGGTTAGCACTGCTGCCTCGCAGCGCCAGAGACCCGGGTTCAATTCCCGACTCAGGCGACTGACTGTGTGGAGTTTGCACGTTCTCCCCGTGTCTGCGTGGGTTTCCTCCGGGTGCTCCGGTTTCCTCCCACAGTCCAAAGATGTGCAGGTTAGGTTAATTGGCCATACTAAATTGCCCGTAGTGTTAGGTAAGGGGTAAATGTAGGGGTATGGGTGGGTTTCGCTTCGGCGGGTCGGTGTGGATTTGTTGGGCCGAAGGGCCTGTTTCCACACTGTAATCTAATCTAATCTAAAAAAAAAAATCTTAGGTAAGTCACAGGCAGTAATAAAACCATCACTTTTGTTGCCAATTCCGGCATTCGAAGAACATTTCACATGGGTTATGATTAATTGTGTATCTCCCCTTTCTAAAATAAAAGTGGAAAACAATATTTGCTGATCACAATGGATATGCCTTCCAGATTTCCAGCGGCAATTCCATTACGGAATGTTAAGCCAAAAAGGGAGGTGAAGGAGTTGGTAGCTTTCTTTACTCGCTGTGGACTGCCCAGAGAGATTCAGTCAGACAAAGGGTCTCGTTTTACTGCTCAGCTGTTTAAGGAAGTCATATAGCATTTTAAATCAAGGGCGTCCCATCCTGAATCTCAGGGAGCCTTGGAAAGTTAGCATCAGACACTGAAGACCATGTTAACAACGTATTGTTAGGATTACCCGAATGATTGGGATAAAGGTGTCCCATTAAATTGTTTGCTATTGGAGATGCCCCAAATCAATCTACTCACTTTACTTCCATTGAGTTAATATTCATACATCAATTGAGAGGTCCTTTGAAATTAATTAAATATAAATTGACAGGACCGAAGTCGGAAATCTCACACTTGGATTATGTATGTGGGGTGAAGGAGAGAGTGAATGGAGAAGGTGAGTTAGCGAAACAGTATCTGAAGAACACAACATAGAGTGAAGCAGTTGGCAGATAAAAACTCTGAAACTTTGAAGATTTAACATGGGGATGACGTATTAGTATTGCCACCAGTGGTAAGAAATCCCTTCAAAACCTGGTTTAGTGGCCCCTTTCAAATTAAAAAAACAAATGTGGAGTCAGTTAAACTATCTAGTAAAGATACCGGAGATGACAAAAAACTTTATCGAAATTTCATATGGATGAATAATGCACCAGCCACATTTAAGACACAGGAACAGAGTTGTGGCCACATGAACAAATTGTGCAGCTTATCTGTATGATGTAGTGATCTTTAGCAAGTGATTGAAAGCTCACATGATACAGTTGGCAGAGCATGATGAACGATTACACGAAGCAAACTTGGTAATAAACTTAAAGAAAACAGAATTCAGGAAGGCAGAGGTGACGTTGTTGGGACATTACATTGGACATGGAAGGTTGACCCCATGGAACACAAAGACGAAGGGCTTTGAGGAATTTCCACGACCATTCTCGAAGAAAGAGGATTTTTGGAACTGAGTGGATTCTATCGGAAGTTTGCTCCAAACTTCAGCATCGTACTCGCACCACTGATGTACTTCCTAAAGAAGAACATAGAATTGTTGTGGACGGAACAATGCCAAGAGGCATTTGAGAATTTTAAAACAGGATTAATCACCACACCAGTTTTAGCTACAACAAATATTTTGAAACACTTTGAAAAATTATGTTTGATGTTCGGGATATAGGGTTCGGAAATGTATTGACACAAAAAGATGATGATGGAATTGAGTAACCAATTGGCTACTTGTCGAAAAAATAGATATTCACCAGAAAAAAAAAATACAAAATCTCCATTATTGAACAAGAATGATTAAGTGTCACACTGGCCTGAAAATATTTTAATGTGTATATGACAAACAAATTGTCGGAGATGGTTGTGGACAATGACAAATCTCTCGCATTTTTTGGAATATTTAAAGACCAGAGTATGAGACGATTTCATTGGAGTCTTACCTTACCGAATTTAAACTTACAAAATGTACATGCTGTGGCTCCTACAATATGATAGCAGATGTGTTTTCACGGTTTAAAGGAAAAAGTGTAGATAAGATTTGACTTATTCCAGTGTTATATTGGTGTGCAGAATTAATATGAATGATATAACTGAGATTAATACTTTTGTGTTTCATAAAATTGGGATTAAGAATTAGAGGAAAAGAAATGTAGCCATCAGTTCATTCTGATGGTTCATTTTATTTTCTGAAGCGGGGAGATGTTATGAAGGCAAAAACATGTATGGGGACTTTAAGACAGGACGGCATTTGCTGAATAAAAATTAAAGCCACAGATGCCAGCTAAAGGTCACTCTGTTCCTCATGTCACCATTCGCTGGGAAATGGATACCTGAGTTTTGGTTGCTGTTTTGATAGCCATTCAAATACAACGAAAGTGTTTAAATAACGCTCAGGATACCAGAAGCCAACAGAATTTGAATATTATTGTTTGGACACCTGGAAAGCAATCCGATATTGAGAATTATTATATCATGGGGAGTATATAAACCCAGCATTTTGAACACTGAAGGGAGAGCTACTGCTATCCAACAGCAGAGCAACTGCTGTAGAGCAGGAGTGCTAACTGGCCATCTCAAACACTCTCTATCAAAGATACATGTTCATGTAAACCTACTTGCAATTTAAAAAAAATGACCCAGGGAGATCAGCAGCTGAAAGAGTGAACACAGCTGGGAAGATAGAGACTTTATGGTCTTGAGATTGTAATGTTTAATATGTGAGTTGTTGGAACAACATATTTTTACAGAGTTGGAGTCAGATAGTAAGTAGTTAAGAAAAGAGGTACTTATATTTGTGAATAGTGGTTGTTTAGTGTTCACTATTCTAGTTAAGAAACTAACTTGTTAATTTTTGTTGAAATAGTGGAATGTAGGAGACCTGTGTAGCTCATATTTTAACAGATTATGAGGTGAGGCGAGCATTTCTGGGTGTTTGGTTTTAATTCACAGAGGGGCTGGACTCCACCTTGTAAATGTCCATCCACGCTAACCCCATTTCCATGAAGTTGGCCCATATCCTTCCAGTCCTTTCCTATCCACATATTTATCCAAATGTTTTTGAAATGTTGCTAATGTACCGCCCTCAACCACATCTGCTGGCACCTCATCCACGTAACAGCCCTCTGTGTAACGAAGTGCCCCCTCAGGTTCCCTTTTATTGCTTCCCCTTTAACCTTAAACTGATCCCCTCTAATCCTCGATTCTCTACACCTTGGAAAAAGACTGAGAGCATTAACCCTATTCATATTTTATACAGCTCTATAAGGTCCCCCCTCAGTCTCCGACACGCTAAAGAAAAGGTCCTAGCTTGTCTAACCTCTCCCTATAACTCAGACCATTGGGTCCTGGCAACGTCTTTGTACATTTCTTCTGCACTCTTTCTAATTTAATAACATCCTCCCTATAACAAGGTGACAAAACTGAACACAATACTTCAAGTGCGGCCTTACCAAAGTCCTGTGTAACTGCAACATAAGTTCCAAATATCTACACTCAATATCCTGCTTGATGAAGGCCAATGTACCACAAGCCTTCTTCACTGCCCTGTCTACCTGTGACTCCACTCTTAGAGAACCGTGCACCTGAACACCAAGGTACCTCTGCCCATGTACCCCTTACGGCCCTCCCATGCACCATGGAACTCCTACCTTGATTTGAGTTTCCAAAATGCAAGACCTCACGCTTCTATATTAAATTCCATTTACCATTTCTCGGCCCACTTCCCCAACTGCCGAAGGTCCTGCTACAATTTCTGATAAACTTCCTCACTGATCATGCTCCCCATTACTTTAGTGTCATCTGCAAACTTATAGTCATACCTTGTACATTCTCAACCAAATCATAGATAACAAGCAGCAATGGACCAAGCCTCCAGTCTGACAAGCATCCTTCCACTAAGCCCTCTGCTTCCTACCATCAAGCCAACTGTGTATCCAATTGGCCAGTTCCCTCAGCATTCTATGTGATGTAACCTTCCTGAGCAGCCTGCCATGTGGAAACTTATCAGGGGCCTTACTGAAATCCATAGAGACTACGTCTATCACTCTGCCCTCATCAAACTTCCTGGTCACTTCATCAAAGGATTCTAAGAAATTTGGGAAGCATGATTTCTCACTCACAAGTCTATGCTTACCGGTCTGAATCAAACCCTGTGTAAGTAATGGATGCAGTCAATGGTATGCTGTCCTTCATTGTAAGATGATTCAAGTACATAAGTAAAGCCAGCTTCCTGCTGTTGTAGAGCCTTGCTGAGAGAGTATTTGGGGCACTCTGTACAGATTGGATCTCCTTTATAAGGAATGATCTCCTTACCACATACACGGTTAATGGTAAAATGAGGATAGAGTGAATAAGCTGAGTATTTAATCTGTCGAGCTGTGAGTGACGAAGAAATGGTGATGCTGAAGCATGAGGAGTGGCAGGGGTCACTTACTTCCAAAAGAGACATTGATAGGGTGGGAAATTCCATACTTTTACCAAGATTGATTGGTTTGATTTATTGCCACGTGTACCTCAATACAGGGAAACACTTTATTTATGAGCAGTGGAGAGAGATCATAGTACGCATGACCAGACAGATCATAGGGTGGAAATAGGATTGGGCAGAGTAAGGCATACAGAATACACTGCACAAGACAAGCACTCGCCAAGATCAACATGAACACAGTTAGCATTATTTTAACTTAGAATCTAATGTGGATTTCCTAATAGTTTATATGCCTTAATTAACTCTCCCCACGTTATTATGCAGTCGGCGTGTGAACCCGGACTGAACGCCATGTTATTCACAATCCCCAACAGCAGCCACAATACATTCCATCTGAAACAAGTAACCATTCCCACCAGCTTTTGCCCTGCATAGAGAACACCAGGATGATTTCTCAGAGATGGAAGGTCTGAGATTTCACACAAGACATATAGCTTCCCTCCTCACCACTAGAAAACCACGTTGAAGTCCCACCTATGTATCATGAGCAACGGAGCCAGGAGGAACAACGTGGAGCAGTCTGTCTGTGCAGCCTCTGCTTCAATTGTTCATCATGTTGGAGCATCAATTAGGAGATACCTAAGACTGCCGGTGCTGGAGATCAGAGTAGAGCGTTGATTGCTGGAAAAGCACAGCAGTTCAGGCAGCATCCGAGGAGCAGGAGAATCTACGTATTGGCATAAGACATTCATCAGGAATCAGCATAAATTACCTCATTCTGCCCCCCACCCCCCCGTGTCAGTGCATTGAGGTGGGAATGGCCTCCTTCTGTTCCTGTATAAGTAACTCAAGGGACTGACTTGCTTCAAACTCGTCCGATTGGACAGGGCCAAGGGCCTGACTGGTTACCCCTGGTTCCTGTTAGACAGCTCATTGTACTGACTAGTGTGACAATGATTAGATTAGATTAGATTACTTACAGTGTGGAAACAGGCCCTTCGGCCCAACAAGTCCACACCGACCCGACGAAGCGCAACCCACCCATACCCCTACATTTACCCCTTATTACCTAACACTAAGGGCAATTCAGCATGGCCAATTCACCTAACCTGCACATCTTTGGACTGTGGGAGGAAACCGGAGCACCCGGAGGAAACCCACGCAGACACGGGGAGAACGTGCAAACTCCACACAGTCAGTCGCCTGAGTCGGGAATTGAACCCGGGTCTCTGGCGCTGTGAGGCAGCAGTGCTAACCACTGTGCCACCGTGCCGCCCAGCTTCAGCTTTAAGAGGTTATTTTTTCCTGGTTTCTTTTAAGAGAGAGATTGAACGATCGTTACCAAGCTGGCTAGTAAAGACCACTTGTGTAACAGCTAGGGAGGCCTTGGGTTTGTTTTAATGCAGCTTGAATGTGTGTGGCCAGTTCTCACAGATTAGGATCTTTGAGTTTTGGTTTCTCAGTAACATCAGAAACTATTGTGGTCTCCACAGAGTTGGAAGCTTCAGTGAAGGTTTTCTGGCTGCTACTCTCTCTGAAATTTCTCTTGATGCTGTTTTTAATTCCTGGATTGGAGAGATGTTTGTGACAATCTGTGTCTGAATATTTCTTTTTGCCAAGGGCTGTGTTTATGGGATTTTCCTAGATTGGAACAGTTCATCAGTCGTAGTTCTTATATCTAGTATTCTGTTAACTTGTCCAATAGAATTATATTATTCTAAATTCCTCTTTCTTTGGTTTCATTTTCTCTTCCGTGTTTAAGTAGATGGCGTTTTGCTTCACACCGAGTAGTTTGACCAGTCACATTGTATCTGGGACAGACACTTTATATTTCCTTTAAAATAAGAATACATTAGAGTCTCGGCTGCTGCCTTCAAATATTTTCGAGGGGCTCTCGTGTGGTCCATCACATTAGACTCCTTCTCTTCATGAATAATAGGCTGGAGGCACTGAATGGGCTGTACCTGTTCTTCTCCAATAGTGTCAATGGGCTGAATGGCTTCCTCATATTCCTGTGAAAACAGTATGAGATGCTGAATGAACTCTTGTTTTACTGTGGCAATGTGCAGTGTCAGGCAGTGCTGTTACGTGAATGTTACAGACCATTTAACAGCACAAGCCTCAATGGAGTCTGGATCCTGCTGCACACGGACAGAGGCCAGTTCAGGAGCTGACGGGGAACATTGTGGAATCTTCAGTGACCATCCCCACTTCTGATCTTATGGTGGGGAGGGTGGGGGCTGGGAGATATTGATGAAGCAGCTGAAGATGTTTGTGAAGGAGAAGCTACCCTGAGGATCTCCCACAGAGGTGATCAAGGACGGAGATGAAGAACATCTTCTTTTGTGCCATGTTTGACTCCAAACACTGGAGAGGTTACTCTGATTCCCATTAAGTCCAGTTTTGTTAAGCTCCTTTATGTCAACAGAAGTCAACCACAGCCTTGATATCGGACCCAGTCATTTTTACCTGAACCCTTGTGTCAACTTCTTTTGTTCATATCAATAGGCCATGATATAGGAGCATCAAGTGTTTTCTTCAAACAGGTAGTATTAAATGTCAGGATTTCTCTTCTCAAGAGTGTTGGGGGAGCTAGATGACTGAACGTATTTGAAGGGGAGGTAGATGGATATTGACCTGTCAGAGAGGTGAGCGCTATGAAGAATTGGGTATGAAAAAGAATTTGACAGCAAGAGCAGATCAGTCATGATATTATGAAGGGCAAAGCAGGCTTGGGGAGTAAATGACCTGCCCCTGTTTCTGATGTTGTCACATTCTGTTATTGGAAAGTTAGTGGGTGTTATTTTCGTGAATGTTCTGTTCTTGAATGTTGGAGACAGGGAGCCCAGAGGATTTTGTGAGCCATCTCTGGGTGCGGTATGGGGGCTGTATTCACAGTGAATCTGGGTCTACAACATGACCAACAAATAAAGCACAAGTTGCAGAGAGGGGAAGCTCTGAAAGGGAGATGAGGGGCCTCTTTTATACCCAGCCTGGTTTTCCAATTACATTTCCCAAATCACCTCAAAGCGTGTGGGACAGTCTTGAAGGGCCTACTTTGACCCTTCTCCACCAGGCACTAAGACTGTGGCCTCAGCTCCACTTTCTTGTCTGTATCCCATTATGCGTGACTCACTTCTCTGTCAAATATTTAACTAACGCAGCTTTCAATCAATGTGAACATAGAGACACGATGACCTTCCAGTGAAGAGAATTCCGACTTGAAAGGTCCTTTCAGAATTATTCCTCATCCCTCTTATAGAATCAGAGAATCATGCAGAACGGAAACAGACCCATTAGTCCAATCTGTTCACTCTGATCAGATATCAAATCTGATTTAGTCCCATTTGCCAGCATTTGGCCAATATTCCTCCTGTGATTGTACCCGCCTTGACCACTTCCTCTGACAGCACTTTCTGTAAACACACCACTCTCTGTGTGAAACATTTACCTTCAGATCCCTTATAAATCATTTGCTCTCTCCTCTTCAACCTTTGCTCTCTTGTTCAGATTCCCCTATCCTGGGGAGCAGAACATGGCTGTTCAGAATATCCGTGCCCCTGATGATTTTATAAACCTCTAAACTCTTACCCCTCAACCTCTGACACTCCAGGGGGGAACACTGCAACGTAATCAGCCTCACCCTACAGCTCAAACCTTCAGTCCTGGGACATTCGTGTAAGTCATTTCTGCAGAAAACCGCGTTGTACACAATATTCTTAAAGTGGCCTCACCAACATCCTGTACAGATACAACATGCCACTACAATCCCTATACTCAATGCTCTGACTGATTAAGGCAAATGTGCCAAATGTGTTCAGCACCACTCTGTCTACCTGCGACTCCACTTTCAAGGAACAAAATACCTGCATCGCTCGGTCCCTTTGTTCCACAACACTCCCCAGGACCTTATCATTAAGTGTATAATTTCTGCCCTGATTTGCGTTCCCAAAATGCAAAACCTCGTATTTATCAAAATTAAACTTCATCTGTCAGTCCTTGCCCTTTTGTCCCATCTAATTGTGGTCTCATTGTACTCTGAGATAATCTAATGCACCACCTTTCTGATGTAATCTGTAAACTTACTAATTATGGCCCCAATATTCACATCTAAATCCTTTACATAAATGATGAAATGCAATGTACTCAGCACTGATTCTTGCAGCACACTGCTGCTCACAAGCCTCCAGTCTGACAAACATCCTTCTCCCTTCAAGTCAATTGTGACTAGCTTCCTCTGTATCCCATGTGACTGAAACTTACTATCTACCTACCAATAAGAATGAAATACTAGCTATGAAGAGAGGTTGAGTAGGTTAGGTTTATTTTCTGTAGAAAAAGGAGGGGGACCTGATTGAGGTTTGCAAAATCATGGAGGGTATAGACAGGGTGGACAGAGACAGGCTTTTTTCTGAGGGTGAAGGATTCAATAACGAGAGGTCGTGCTTTCAAAGTGGAAGATGGAATGTTTAAGGGTGATACGCGCGGTAAGTCCTTCTCACAGAGGATGGTGGGCATTTGGAACGCGTTGCTCGCAGAGGTGGTAGAGGCAGGCACCGCAGATTCATTTAAGATGCGTCTGGACAGATGCAGGAGAAGGTGGGGAGCAGAGGGAGACAGATGCGTAGGAATTGACTGACAGATTTAGACAGTACATTTGGATCGGCTAAGGCTTGGATGGCGAAAGGCCTGTTCCTGGGCTGTAAATTTTCTTTGCTCTTTGTTCTTTAAATGAACACCGTGCTGAAGTCCATATAGACAATGTCTACCAAACTGCCTTCATCAATCTTCTTTGTTATCTCTTCATAAAACTCAACCAAATTAAGGAGACATGATTTCCCATGTAGAAAGCCACGTTGTCTATTCTGATCAGCCCTTGCCTTCCCAAATGTATGTAAATGCTATCCGTCAGAATCCCCTCCATCAACTTACCCACCACTGACATCAGGCTCACCGGTCTAGAGTTCCCCGGCTTTTTGGGTCACCGTTTCCTTTTCTAGTCCCACTCCTCCACTGGTCACAACAAATGTAAAATGTAACCAGTTTGGTGATATGGCCGATGATGTCGGTCTCAGGTTGGGTCAGGGTCAGTTTCAGGAACAGATCAGGCTAGTTTCTTTAATTTGTTGAAACAACACGTTTATGATCCAGAGCAATGTTACTCAAACTATGATGGAAAAATGAATGGCAAACTGTTTGGGTATTGCAAATATATAATCAAAATTTCCCTTTCTAAAAACACACACACACACACACACCCACGCACACACACACACACAAACAAAATCTCTGCAATTTTAACTTGAAAGAACTTTGTCCAGGTATTAGTGTAACTCATGACAAAATGAAAAATTGAGAGATTGTCCAAAATGTGAATCTGCTTCTGAAGATATTCTACTTGCAATGGGATTTCATCCTGGAACAGTTAGATTTGGCTGAATTCCCTTTGCTTTAGGCAGTGAGTTGATTCCATTGAATTCTGGTTAAGGATCACCCAAAGGGTTGCACGGTGGTTAGCACCGCTGCCTCACAGCACCAGGGACTTGGGTTCGATTCCAGCCCCGGGCGACTATCTGTGCAGAGTTTGCATATTCTCCACTTTTCTGTGTGAGCTTCTAATGGGTGGTCTAGTTTCCTCCCACATCTCAATAAGTGTAGGTTAGCTGGATTGGTCTTGCTAAATTATCCATAGTGTTCAGGGATTTATAGGTTAGCTGCATTAGTCAGGGGTAAATGTTGGGGAACGGGTCTGGGAAGGTTACTCTTTGGAAGTTTGGTATGGACTTGTTGGGCTGAAGGGCCTCTTTCCACACTGCAGGAATTCTATAAAAACCAAGAATGGTAACGATGACTTTAGAGTTTGTTTTAGCTCGCACACATTGCTGTGACGAAGAATAATGAAGGAGAGAGAGTTCAATACGTCGTTCCTTCTCGGGCAGATTATATTTTCTCCCTCTCTGAGCTGAATCACACAGTAATGTCATCCTCTCCTAAACTGGAACATGTGAGGTCTCCTTGTACATTGTCCAAACTATGTCTCCATCACATTCCCTGTTCCATGTAGGTGCGTCATTGCTGCTGTCATGCATAGAGCCATACACTTAGTAGAAAATGGTCTCGGTCAATTTGAAATATGTTTACATGGTCATGCATCATTAAAAAATAAAATGTTCAATTTATTCAAAATACCTGTGTTAAAATGAATGTATTTTTAAAGAAATACAGAAATTGCTGGAAAAGCTCGGCAGGTCTGTCAGTACCCAGATGCCTTTTACATGCTGCAGTTGTACCAGCCTCCATCACTTCCTCTGGAAACTCATTCCATACGCATACCACCCGCTGTGTGAAAAGGCCTTTTCAAAACCTTTCCCCTCTCACTTTGAACCAATGCCCTCTAGTTTTGAACGCCCCTAACCTGGGGGAAAACCGTAACTACTCACCATATCTATGATCATTCTGATTTTATAAACCTTTACTGCTGCGAAATGTGACTCCAATCAACACGAATAGCTGTGCTTTCAATTATCCCGGGCCTAAATTCTAAAATTCAATACTGACACGTCTTCCTTCTCCATCAAATCACTATTCTAAATCCATTTTAATCAGTTTGTTCAGATGTATCATGAGACACTTCTGTGGGCTTTACACCAAGACCTTTGTGCTCGGAGGTAGGGACACTAGCATCACTGGGCAATACCCATAAAGCTATAATATTATTCTCCTGTGTGTTTGCTCATCAGCATGTGACATACCTCTGCAACAGGCACGACTTGAATTCAGAACTTCGAGCTCAGAGCTAGGGACACTACCACACATGTTCAGGAATTGGAATCAAATCCAGAGCTCTGACTCAGAGACAGGGACACTACCCACCACACGACATACCCAGATTTTGGGTCATATTTGAGTGCCCGCTTTCAGCTCGGTGTGGATTTATTATAATCAGGTTACCATTACTGAACTCCACAAAACACTTTGTATTGTTAAACAAATGCAAAATATTTGTCTCAACTGTAGGATATTGAGTGTACGTACTGTGCCATCAAAATTAACTATGAACATCTTTAATCGCTATTATCTGTAGCCTGCAATATTAGGGAAAGAAATCCTGCAGACACACTCTGCACAATGAAGGATCTCAAATAGATATTTATTACTGAACACCAGAGACGGAGAAAGAGCATAATTGCTGGCCCCAAAGCACCGATCACTATTACCCAACTCTCACGTGCGACGGCCCTCTTCCTAAAACCATGAAATGATACCAGGCCGCTGATTAATGTCCAGTCTCTCCTCCCCACTGACTGTGTCTGCAATCTGTCCCTCCTTCCCCTAAACACGCAAGGCAAACCAAGCTCAGGGTCTTTGTGAAAATCAAGGCTGGAGTGTGCAGGCCTCCTGGAGAGGGATGGGCATTTTAAAATTGAAGGGGGAGGGGGCAGTAGTATCACACACTGGGCTGAGCGGTCGCAGATGGAATTTAGTTTGGATTCATGCGAGGAATTGGATTTGGTAAATCAAACAAGAACAGGACATATATAGTTAAAAGTAGGGTCTTTGGCAGTGTTGCAGAACAGAGACCTAGGCCATCAGGTACAACTCTTTAAAATTTGCATCTCAGACAGATAGTGTGGTTAAGAAGGTATTTAGCACACTTGTCTTCATTGGTCAGACCTTTGAGTATCAGAATTGGGACGTCATGTTCAGGTTATACAGGACATTGGTAAGACCTCGTCTGGAATACTGTGTCCAGTCTGGTCACCCTGCCCACTCATTCCATAGGCACACCACTCTCTGTGTGAAAAAGCTATCCCTTAGCTTGCTTTTAAATGTTTCCCCTCTCACCTTAAAACTATGTCCTCTAGTTTTGGACTCCCCTAACTTAGAAAATACCTGGTCTATTCATTTGATATTGTTGACCTTGATATTATTAAGCTGCATAGGGTTCAGAAGAGATTGACCTGGATATTGTTGGGAATGGAAGGAGTGAGTATTAAGGAGAGGCTGAATAGGCTGAGACGTTTTTTACTGGAGAGTATGAGATTTAGGGGTTACTTTACAGAAGTTTATAAAAGCATGAGGAGTACAGATAAGCTGAAGGGCGGATGTCTTTTCCAGAGAGTTGGGGATTCAAAACTGAGGGATATTTTAAGGTGCGAGGAAAAAGATATACAAAAGTCATGAGAGTGGGGTAATAATTTTAGACAGAATCTGGCTTGTGTGTGGAATGAACTTCCAGAAGATGTGGTGAAAGCAGGGACAGTTACACCGTTCAAATGACATTTAGATCAGTTAGAGCTAGACACAGTATTCCAGAAGATGTCTCACCAATCTCCAGTAAATTCTCAACATGACATTTAGAGCCCTGGCTGTATACGAGCACAGATTGTTGATGATATCAGGACATGTGCGGAGACCAGTAACTATCACAGATTTGTTTCAGAATCTGAGCTGTTTACAGGGGGAGGTGTAGGAGGGACCCTCCGTGCTCCCTTCCTGGGAGGTGGTGGTGACGATGTGTTATGAGCTCACCCTCCTGTAACTAAAACAATGGGGATTCCATTTGTACCAGCTCGACACAAAAGGGAAATGGCATCAGGGCCACGGCTTCTAAGTTGTGCCAGGGGGGAACGGAGCTGCCAGTGGGTTTAAAGTGAGAATTGCCATTCACTATACATTGCTCCTTACTCGGTCGGTGGGACGTGGATGTTTCAGAATCTGCACACGAGAATTCCCGGTCCTCTGCACCTCAAACCAGGGTCCGACCCACATGGCGTGGGTAGGGAGTGAGGGAACGGATATCTGGCACTGCACCATCCGGCTTGGCCTTTTAGAACATAGAACAGTACAGCACAGAACAGGCCCTTCAGCCAACGATGTTGTGCCGACCACTGATCCTCATGTATGCACCTTCAAATTTTGGTGACCGTATGCATGTCCAGCAGTCTCTTAAATTCCCCAAAGACCCTGCTTCAACAACTGCTGCTGGCAATGCATTCCATGCTCTCACAACTCTCTGTGTAAAGAACCCGCCTCTGACATCCCCTCGATACTTTCTTCCAACCAACTTAAAACTATGACCCCTCGTGTTAGCCATTTCTGCCCTGGGAAATAGTCTCTGGCTATCGACTCTATCTATGCGTCTCATTATCGTGTATACCTCAATTAGGTCCCCTCCTCTCCTCCTTTTCTCCAATGAAGAATGTCCAAGCTCAGTCAACCTCTCTTCATAAGATAAGCCCTCCAGTCCAGGTAGCATCCTAGTAAACCTCCTCTGAAACTTCTCGAAAGCATCCACATCTTTCCTATAATAGGGCGACTAGAACTGGACGCAGTATTCCAAGTGCGGTCTAACCAAAGTTTTATAGAGCTGCAAAAAGATCTCACGACTCTTAAATTCAATAACCCGGTTAATGAAAGCCAAAATACCATATGCTTTCTTAACAATCCTGTCCATTTGGGTGGCAATTTTAAGGGATCTATGTATCTGCACACCAAGATCCCTCTGTTCCTCCACACTGACAAGAATCCTATCCTTAATCCTGTACTCAGATTTCAAATTCGACGTTCCAAAATCCATCACCTCGCATTTATCCAGGTTGAACTCCACCTGCCACCTGTCAGCCCATCTCTGCATCCTTTCAATGTCCCGCTACAGCCTACAACAGCCCTCTATACTGTCAACGAACCTCCAACCTTTGTGTCGTCTGCAAACTTGCTGACCCATCCTTCAATCCCCTCATCCAAGTAATTAATAAAAAATACAAACAGTAGAGACCCAAGGACAGAACCCTGTGGAACACCGCTCACCACAGACTGCCAGGCAGAATATTTTCCTTCTAATACCACTTGCTGTCTTCTGTAGGACAGGCAATTCTGTATCCAGCTAAGTTTCCCTGTATCCCATTCCTCCTGACATTCTGAATGAGCCTACCATGGGGATCCTTATCAAATGCCTTGCTGAAGTCCATATACACCACATCCACAGCTCGACCTTCATCAACATTTCTAGTCACATCCTCAAAAAACTTGATAAGGTTTGTGAGGCATGACCTGCCCCTCACAAAGCCGTGTTGACAGCATTTAATCAAGCAGTCCAGTTGCTCTTCCAGTTGGTCATAAATCCTATCCCTGAGAATCCTTTCTAACACCTTGCAGATGACAGACGTGAGACTGACTGGTCTGTAATTGCCGGGGATTTCCCTAATTCCTTTCTTGAAGAGAGGAATCACATTTGCCTCTCTCCAGTCCTCAGGTACGATTCCAGTGGAGAGCGGGGATGTAAAGATCTTCGCAAGTGGCGAAGCAATTGCATTTCTCGTTTCCCAAAGTAGCCGACGACAAATGTGGTCCGGGCCTGTCGACTTGTCAATCTTAATGTTTGACAAAACTTTCAGCACATCAGCCTCCTCCATCTCTATCCATTCCAGCCAGCAGTCCTGCTCTTCAAAGTTTTCATTCATTACAAAATTCGTTTCTTTCGTGAAGACAGATGCAAAAAACTAATTTATGGCTTCCCCTACCTCCTCAGACTCCACACGCAAATTCCCTATGCTCTCCCTGATCGGCCCTACTCTTTCTTTGACCATTCTCTTATTCCTCACGTACGTGTAAAAGGCCTTTGTGTTCACCCTAATCTGTTCTGCCAAGTCTTTCTCGTGCCCCCTCCTGGCTCTCCTCAGACCATTTTTGAGCTCCTTCTCGCCTGCGTGTAGTTCTCTAGAGCTGAGTTTGACCCTAGCTTCCTCCACCTTATGTAAGCTACCTTCTTCCTTTTGACGAGAAGCTCCACCGCTCTCGTCATCCAAGTTTCCTTTATCTTACCACTTGCCTGTCTCAGAGGAACATATTTATTCATCACTTGCAACAACTGTACCTTAAACAGTCTCCACATGTCTATAGTGCCTTTACCATGGAACAATTGCTCCCAGTCATTGCTTCCTAACTCATGTCTAATCGGATCATAGTTTCCTCTTCCCCAATTAAATATCCTCCCATTTTGCCTAATCCTCTCCTTCTCCATAGCATTGTAGAATGTGAGGCAGTTGTGGTCCCTATCACCAAAATGCTCTCCCACCGCAAGATCTGAGACCTGCCCCGGCTTGTTTCCGAGCACCAAGTCTAGAATGGCCTCTCCCCTCGTCGGTCTGTCAACTTACTGAGTTAGGAAACACTCCTGAACACACCTTACAAAATCAGCTCCATTCAAATCTTCTGCTCGAAGGAGATTCCAATCAATATTGGGAACGTTAAAGTCACCCATGACAACAACCCTACTACGTCCACGCTTTTCCAAAATCTGCCGACCTATGCTCTCTTCCATCTCCCTGCTGCTATTGGGTGGCCTGTAGTAGACCCCTAAAGAGGTTACTGCTCCCTTGCTGTTCCTAATTTCTACCCATATAGAGTCAGTAGGCAGATCTTCCTCGACAATGGAAGTTTCTATAGCTGTGATACCGTCTCTGATTAGTAGTGCTGCACCCCCTCCTCTTTTCCCCCCTCCCTATTGTTTTTAAATGCTCTAAATCCTGGAACATCCAGCAACCATTCCTGCCCCTGAGAAACCCATGTCTCTGTTATGGCCACAACATCATAGCACCAGGTACTGATCCATGCTCTAAGTTCATCACTTTTATTCCTGATACTCCTTGCGTTAAAGCAAACACACTTTAACTGATCCCTTGGTTCCTTTCCAGGAAACTCCTTCCCACTGGCTGGTCTACCTCTTGCTATTGCCTCATCCACATCAACTCTCACCTCTGGTATACAGCTCAGGTTTCCACCCCCCTGCCATACTAGTTTAAACCCTCTCGAACTACTCGAGCAAACCTTCCACCCAGGACATTGGTCCCCTTCCAGTTCAGATGGAACCCATCCTTCTTGTACAGGTCCCACCTTCCCCTTGTTTGTATGTACCCTTGTTTTTTTACCCTTTGACTAATGGGAACAGCTGTTGTTCTGCCCATTCTGTGTCACTCTGCCCATACCTCTCATGCGTTTATACACTTCTGTTAGTTTCACCCTCACCCTTCTCTGCTCCAAAAGCAAATCTAGCCTATCTTCATGGTTTGAGTTCTCTCTTGTCTTTTTACATCTTCCAAAGTGCAGCATCTCACATATTTCAGTGTTACTTATTATCAGCCATTGATCTGGCCATCTGACAATCCGTTTGTACCCTCCTGTACCTAAGACATTCATGATCACTGTGATCCACCCGGTTAATCATTGTGTCTTCCATAAAATTGTTTATCATCCTCCAAATCCCCACCATCTCCCACATTCTTATCATCAATATTTATGAATTTCAGAAACAACCTTTGATTTTCTTCCTGTTCCACAGATGTTGTTGCAGAATTGAGAATTCAGTCTCTTATTTTTTCTATTTTGGTGAATTTACAGTGTGAATCAGTTGTGGTCTTTTGTGAGGGAGCCACAAATAGTATTTTGGGTGTGGAGAGGAATTCTGCTTTAATACCCCGCCCCTCCGCATGTATTATTCATAAGGCTTGGAAATCATCAACTTTGGACTAGCTTTTGGCACCTTGCCCTGCAAACTTTCCATTTGATGTGGGCCTGGAGCTTATTCTTTACAAATTACGCTGCAGTAGTCAGAGCTGAAAGATCTTTTTCATCTGCAGGATGGACACAGGCTCATTCATTAATTGTTTGAAAGAGCTAAAGCAATGATGATAGAGGTTGATTTAAATTCTGGATTATAAACACACTACAGAAGATCAATTCACGTTCTCATTTCTACGTTGAATTGAAAGCAAATTAAAAGACCAAACACCAACCGATTTGAACATTGTTTAAAAAAGTGATGTCATTCTGAAGTAATGCATTAAGGAAGACCATACATCAATTTTTCTTTTGAATATTGTGAGGACATTGTTCAAGCAAACAGTGTTCTTGAATTTTGCTCCTTATTATTTCAACTGATCTTCCAATGTAATTTGAGGTGAGATCAGAGTGACTTCCCTTTCAGTTGAAGCAGGACTTGACTGAGCATGGAATCAAGGACCCTGAGCAAAACTGTGATTAATGGGAATTAGAGAACATTTTGCACTGGGAATGGGAACAATGGGAAATGGTGTCTGTTATCTGTGGGGTTTTGTCACTGTTGACTGTTTGCATTTCAGGTTTACATTTACATTTACATTGTCCACAGTATTCCCGAGTATAGTGACTTCGTTTGGGGGGCAGGGGAAGAGGAGGGGGAGGGGACATGTTGTCTCAGGCTTTAGCACGGCTGTCTCACAGTACCAGACCCTGTTTGTGGGGGGGGGGGGCATGGTGTCTCAGTGGTTAGCACGTTTATCTCACAGTACCAGGGACCTGTTTGGGAGGGGGCCATCGACTCTCAGTGGTTAGCACGGCTGTCTCACAGTATCAGGTATATTCCAAGTTGCATGTCATTCTGACTAGGGAATAATTAGCTGTTTCTTCACAAGTATATGTTAAAAGTCTTGGAATGTTCCTAGAAACAGCTCTATGTGGATCTGCATCACTTTGGATTGAAGAGGTAAATCAGGACAACTCTGTGTCATTTATTCCAGAGCCATTGGGGATGACAAATAAACTCTACCCTTGCTCGTGCCTTCCCAAACCATGGATGAATATTTCCTGTGACATCAGGAGCATGATAAGAAGTTGATAACAATTGGGATCAGTACTTCAACCAGTTACTTTCAGAGGATTGATCGTATGATGTCATGATGACCGAGTTCAACATTTTCAAAATGCATTATGACAGTGGCAATAAATTATCGGTATTTAGGGAGCTGTCACTCACAGAGGTTTTAATTTTTCATTCAAAAACCATCACCAAATACTTGAGAGTCAACAGAAATGGCAGCTTCACAGTTCCCTTTCAGATCAGACAACGATCCACAGTCCAAAAGATTAACTAGGTTGAAAGTGCTGGAAAACCATAACCGGTTCTGAGCAGAGAGAAACACAATTAACCTTTTGAGTCCAATATGAGTTTTTCAGAAGAGGATCATATCAGACTCAATATGTTTCTCCCTCCAGATCTTGAACCATCTCTGGGGTTTTGTCACTGTTTACTGTTTGCAGTTCAGGTTTACAGTTTCCACAGTATTCCCAAGCACAGTGACTTCGTTTGGTGGTGGGGGGGGGGGGGGGGGGGTGGGCATGACAGGGGGAGGGGGAGGGAGAGGGGGCATGTTGTCTCAGGCGTTAGCGTGTCTGTTTCACAGTACTAGGGACCCGTTTGGTGGGAAGTGGGAGGGGGAGATGGTGTCTCAGTGGTAAGCACGGCTGTCTCACAGTACCAGGGATACGTTTTTAGGGGAGGGGGAGGTGGGCATGGTGTCTCAGTGGTTAGCACAGTTGTCTCACTGTAGCAGGGACCCAGTGTTGGTGGAGGGGGAGAGAGGCATGGTGTCTCTGTGGTTAGCACAGCTGTCTCATACTACCAGGGACCCAGTTTGCTTCCACCCTCAGGACTTGTTGTATTGCATTTTCACATTGTCCCTGGGTCTGCAAGTGTTTCCTCCAGGTGCTCCAGGTTCCTCCCACATTGCAAACCGGTTCAGTCGATTGACCATTCTAAATTACCAATCGTGTACTGCTCGGTGTATTAGCTATGTGAGATGCAGGGATAGATTAGTAGTTGGGTTAGCCATGGGAAATGCAGGAGTAGGGCATGAGATGGGTCTGTGTGCAATGCTTTTCAGAGGGTCAGTGTGGATTCGAAGGGGCTATGTCCCATAAAATAAGGAAAAAAATGTTAAATCAAACAATGGAAGATACTTGAAACCTGAACTAAAAAGAAACAGAGTGCGGGGAAAATGGAGCAGGTTTGGCAGCGTGTGTCGAGAGAAAAACAGTGTTAACCTTTTGAGCCCACTGACCATGTATCAGATCTGAAAGCAGCCGGGAATTAATCTAATGTCTGTTGGTGGGGTAAGATAAATATACGGGAAATAGAGAGATAGAATACATAACCAAGGATTATTGATAATCAGCTGGGATGGAAATAAAATGTGACATTATTTTAATTTATTTTTCACCTCCTCCCATATTCCTGAGTCTAATGCACGTGTGGGCAAATATCCACGTCCCTGTTTGAAGTGAGTTCTGTCCCCTCCATCTATTTCCTCAGTGTGGCCATTTTCTTTCCTTTATGAATGGGACATGTTTGATGTTGGCTGGGCCAGAGTTTATTTTTATTTCCTATTTGCTGTTGAGAAGCTGTTGGGAAACTGCCTTTCTGAACCACTGTACGTCGATGTGGTGTCGGCTGCCAGTGCTCAGGTCCAACTGGTTTCACTTCTTTGAGAACTTGTGTTATAGCTGAATGGTTGGCTTGGCCATTTCAAAGGGCATTTGAGAATCTACCATTGCTGAGGGTCTGGAGTAACATGTACGTCAGACCAGTGAAGGTAGCAAGTTTCCTTCCCTGAAGGACGGTAGTGAGCCAGGGGCTTTTAGTTTTAACAACCATCAATGTTTCATTAGATTGTTAATTCCAAATATTTTATTGAATTCAAATTCTACCGTCTGCTGTGGGGAGATTGAAGGCCGTGTTTGGGTCATTACCTGGGTCCCTGGATTTATAGTTTGGAGAAAATAACATGAGACCATCACCTCCCCAACAACTCCTTCAGCAATAGCAGTGTTGCTATTATCATGACTGAGGTAAGGAAAATTGTGCATTTACATTGTCAAACACTTCCATGGAGAACAATGCTGTTAATAATTCAGGTGACAGTGTCTATGCAGAGATCATATAGATTTTCAGCTCCGAATAGAAACTGAAGTGAAAAGCATTTTTTAACGTTGAGTGGATATGCCTGTCTACAGCGTTTTGACTTGTTCCTGTCGTGGAAAGACAGTGCAGGTTCTGTGGATGATATTCTCAGACTTGTGGTGTCACCTGCTGCGATCATTCAGGCAGATTTGAGAGTCTCACGTTCCCACTCTGGACAAGGTGTGGGCACTGCACTTAGAGAGTGTCTGGGTCTACAGGGAGGAGCAGGACATTGCACTATCCTGAAATTTCCACAAATGTTTTCCAATGACATATTTTTCCAGATGCAAAGTGTGAATCCAGTTTTTGTGAACAATGTGGAGGTCACAGAGCTGTGAACCTCCTTCAGCATATCCAATAGTCTCACACCAGGGAGAGGTCTGTATTAAAAATCTCCAACAATGGTTTTGTTCTGGAACATTCCAGGCAGGAGTGGGTGACATACCCATTATGCCAGAGTGCCATCCTCTCGTGGTTTCATGAGGTGACAGAGGCTATAGTGAGGTAAATAGGTTGGTTCTGTCTCCACCAAGGAAGCAACAGAATATCCTCCTGAAATATTAAGGAGCAGAGTGACTGGGGCAAATGAGAAACCACAAGAAATTAGAATTATTAAAGTGGAAATAATTGTATTGAAGCTTGGTACGTTTTTGGACCAGATGAGTGATGAATTGAGAGGGTCACAGATTTAGTGTTGGGGAGTTGTGTTTGCTGGATAGATCTGTCCGGAGCAGGACCGGACACAATGGGTCACTGGCCTCCTTCTAAACTGTCAATTCCATAATTCTATGAGGGAGGTCAAAGTTGGTCAAAGCGCTTTATGTTATGGAAAGGGTCCTGCAGACTTGAAAGTAGCTACTGTGATCGCAAATACTTAAAACAGGAGAGAGAGAGTGGTAAGAGAATATCAACTGATGGATAAATTGATGTCAGTAATGAGGAAAATATTAGAACTTTTTTAGTCATTAATGACAATTAGATCTTTGGAGAATAATTATATGATTTGTAGAATCAGCCGAGATTCAGGGAAGGGAAAATCGTTTTTGATAAACTAGTAGGAGTTTTTGGAGGATGTAGATTGTGACATTGACAAATGAGAACCAATGGGAATGGTGTCTTTGAATTTTCAGAAGGCATTTGACAGGTGAGCGAAGAACGTGAGAGTCCTTCAGTAAGGGGTGAATATACTAATTGGATTGAGAATTGGATAATGGGGAAAATACAGAGAGTAAGGTCCTGCTCTGAACTGAAGGTCATTGCTAATAGTGTATCAAATGTATCAGTGCTTGTAGCACAGCTGTTCACAAGGCAAAGAAATAATTTGAATGTGAGTAACAAATGCAGTCCTTTCCTTTTTGTATTTGTTAGAAGATGAGTGGTTGGGAACTGCAGTTGTGAAAAAGCAAGTAATCAGGACAGTGAATGTATGTTGTCCTTCATTATAAAATTGTTCAAGTAAAGGAGTAAAGCCATCTTCCTGCAGTTGGAGAGTGTTGCTGGGATAGAATTTGGGGCACTGTTGGCAGATTTTCTCTCTTTTGTAAGGAACGATGTTTTTGTGATCAAGAGTGCAAAGGAGCTTCACTAGACTAATTCCTGGATGATAAAGCGAGTATAAAGGAAATGAGTGTTTAATCTGTAGCACTGCGAGAGAATAGCAGGCGATTACATTTAAACTTGAGGATTATGGACTAACACTCATTATGTCGAGAAAAAGACGATGATTTTTTTGAGGAATTGCATTTTCCACATGATACGTTTTTTCCCAATATTCCACATAACTGTGTTGAATCCCCATGTTGGTTGAAATGTAGCTTTAGGCTCTAAATGAACTCTCACCGTCTCAGTGTGCAGTTGAGTGTGACCCTGCACTGTTCATAAATCTGCCAGTAGGCACAATGCGTTATTCCTGAAAAAGTTGGCCATTCCCACCAGCTTCCGACCTCCACAGGAATGCCAGTCTGTCTTCTCAGAGATATAAGGTATTTTCTTGAGACTTTGCACAAACCATCCATTCTCCACCCTCACCTTCAGCAAACCACATTAAAGTGACACGTGTCTACCACAAGCAATAGTCCCAGGAGGAACAGCATGCAGCCGTCTATCTGTGGGGTATCAGTAACATCCTCCTATTTCTGAATAAGTAGCTTGACAGGCTGCAATGCCTCTTCCTGGTCATATGGAAGTGGCTCAAGGACCTGACTTAGCGACTCCTGGTTCCTCTTTAACACATCGATGTGCTGACTACACTCTTTCCCTTTTTGTGTAATAGACAGAAAGGACTGAATGGGCTTATCCAATAGATTCAATGGGTTGAATGGCGTCCTTGTATTCCCTTGAAACCAGCGTGAGGTGCTGAATGAGCTCTTCATTTTTAACTGTGGAGATGAGCTATGTCTCGCAGGATGGTTACATGAATGTTACCTAAAGCACAATTTAAATGCTATCCAGGTCTTGCTGCACATGGACACAGACTGTTTCAGCGGCAGAGACGTGACAATATATTCTGAACATTGTGCGAAATTCAGAGAACATCTCCCACTTCTAACTGTATGCTCTGAGAAAGATGTTGAAGCAGATGAAGAAAACTACGTTGAGGATGCCAGCAGAGATGTCCTGTGACTGAGATGGTTAATCTTCACACAACACAAACATCTGTCCTTGTGTTCTGAATGGCCTCTAACCATTGAGGAGTTTACACATCATTCCCATTACATTCTATTCTGTTCGGGTTCCTTGATACCATCCTCAGTTAAATCCTGCTTTGATATCAAGGCCTGTCAGACTTACCTTGTGTTCAAATTTTGATTCATGTCAATAGGTCATGGTGTGTGTGCACGGAGTGTTTCCTTCTCACAGAGGGTAGTGACTGTCGGGACTTCTCTAACCCAGAGGTAAGGGAGATGGATCACTGAGAAGTTTGGGGGGGTGGGGTACACAATGCATATTTGACACATCAGAGAGTTGAGGGCTGCAGGAATTGGGCACAAAAGAGGAGTAGAGGAGTGAAGCAGATCACTCATGATCTTATTTAAGGGAAAGATACGCCTAAAGGGCTGAATGACTTATTTGTGTTTCTGTTGTTCTCGCATTCAGTTATTGGAAAGTTATTTTCCTGGAAATCCTGCGATCGAAGATTGCAGTCAGGGAGACGAGATGATCTTGTGAGCCACCTCTGGGTGAGATTAGGGAACTGTACACATAATGGATCTGGGTCTGCAACATAACCAACAAATGAATACAGTTCTGTAAAGAGAGAGGAGTTGCTGTGGTTCTGTTCGCCGAGCTGGAAGTTTTTGTTGCAAACGTTTCGTCCCCTGTCTAGGTGACATCCTCAGTGTTTGGGAGCCTCCTGTGAAGCGCTTCTGTGGTGTTTCCTCCGGCATTTATAGTGGCCTGTCCCTGCCGCTTCCGGTTGTCAGTTTCAGCTGTCCGCTGTAGTGGCCGGTATATTGGGTCCAGGTCTATGTGTTTGTTGATGGAGTTTGTGGATGAGTGCCATGCTTCTAGGAATTGCCTGGCTGTTCTTTGTTTCGCTTGCCATATAATGGTAGTGTTGTCCCAGTCAAATTCATGTTGCTTGTCGTCTGCGTGTGTGGCTACTAGGGATAGCTGGTCGTGTCGTTTCGTGGCTAGTTGATGTTCATGGATGCGGATCATTAGCTGTCTTCCTGTTTGTCCTATATAGTGTTTTGTGCAGTCCTTGCATGGGATTTTGTACACTACATTAATTTTGCTCACGCTGGGTATCGGTTCCTTCATTTTGGTGAGTTGTTGTCTGAGAGTGGCTGTTGGTTTGTGTGCTGTTATAAGTCCTAGTGGTCGCAGTAGTCTGGCTGTCATTTCAGATATGTTCTTGATGTATGGTAGTGAGGCTAGTCCTTTGGGTTGCGGCATGTCCTCGCTCTGTTGTCTTTCCCTTCGGCATCTGTTGATGAAATTGCGTGGGTATCCGTTTTTTTGCGAATACCTTGTATAGCTGTTCCTCTTCCTCTTTTTGCAGTTCAGGTGTGGTGCAGTGTGTTGTGGCCCTTTTGAATAGTGTCTTGATGCAACTTCGTTTGTGTGTATTGGGGTGGTTGCTTTCATAGTTCAGGACTTGGTCTGTGTGTGTTGCTTTCCACTGTACCTTAGTGGTGAATTCTCCGTCTGGTGTTCTCTGTACCCTCACGACTAGGAATGGGAGTTGGTTGTCCTTTTCTTCCGCTCTTGTGAATCGGATTCCTGTGAGTGTGGAGTTGATGATCCGGTGTGTATTCTCTATTTCTGTGTTTTTAATGATTACAAAGGTGTCATCAACGTATCTGACCCAGAGTTTGGATTGAATTGAATTGAATTGAGAGAGGATTAGGATGTTTCACACTGGCACCGATTCTTTCTTTTCCCAAGAATATTTTCCAACACTATACCAAACTGTGTGTGATAGTCTTCAGGCGCTAAGAAAAAGTGAGGACTGCAGATGCTGGAGATCAGAGTCGAGACTGTAGTGCTGAAAAAGCACAGCAGGCGAGGCAGCATCCGAGGAGCAAGAGAATCGACATTTCGGGCATAAGTCCTTTGTCAGGAATCCTGATGAACATTTTATGCCCAAAACGTCGATTCTCCTGTTCCTTGAATGCTGTTTGACCTGCTGTGCTTTTCCAGCACTGCACTCTCGAGTCATCAGGCCCTGAATGGTCTGCTCTGTTTCTGTGTACCAACTCATCGGAGTAAATGCTCTTGTCTGGCAGGTATGAGGAGCTGAATGGAACATAGGGACGTTGGACCGAGGAGCAGGATTGGGTAATTAGACAATTTGAGCCTTCTCCAGCAGACTGTAAGATTGTGGCTGATCAGTTTGTGGTCTAAGCCCCAATTTCCTATCTGTAGTTCATTGTCCTTTACTGTCCAATATCTAACTAACTTTGACTAAAGGCAAACACACAGGCAATACAAACTTTTGGGGAAGAGCATTTCCACTCAAACCGTCCTTTGTGAATTTCTCCTCTCATGCTCAGACTGCGGTCACTGTTATATTTTATAGTACCGCTACTCCACTGGTCATTATAAATTTTAATTGTAACCAGGTTGTTGTTTTGGCCAATGATATTGGTCTTAGACTAGATCACGTTCTTTATGAGGGACAAGTCAGTTCGGTATCTTACATTTGCAAAAATAATTCACCAAATCAAAGATACTCAAAGTAAGATGGAAAGATACATGACAAGCAGTTTGGACAGATATGTGCATTAATATTTATCTTTCAATGCATAAACAAACACATTTTGTGCACACACACAGACACACACACAGGTGCACACAGACGCACCCATACACATGCCTGAAGACAGACAGAAAAAAAACCTCTGCCGAATACCAGATCGAAAGAGCTTTACAAGAAATATTTAGATTCAAGACAAAAAGGAAAAAAAAAACTAAATAATAAGTATTCTGCCTCTGAGGTTATTCTGCTCACACAAGCTGTTGGCAATCAGATTCCTTCCTGTGACATTTGGAGTTGGCTGAATTCCCTTTGCTTCAGGCAATTTGGATATTCGAATGAATCCTCAACAGGAATTCTTCATGAATGGTAAAGATGACTGACAGGATTTCACCTTGCATACGTTGCTGTGAGAAGGAAGGAGGAAAGAGAGGGAGCAGCAATCTGTGGCTTCTCAAGAATGTTGCATTCGCTCGATCTTTTAGCAGAAATATGTAATAATGTTATCTGACCACCATACTGGATCATGTGAAGCCTCCTTGAACATCCTCGAGATTGTATGACTCCATCCCTGTAACCTGCTCCCTGTAGAAGAAATTTATGAAGTATGATTTGAAGATACCTTTGTACATGTCCTCATAATTTTTGTTCAATCAATTCATGTCGTCAAAGTATCTGTTTTAAAATGAGTACATCATTCTCTTAAATTTGAATCCTTAATTCTTGTCTCACATAACCGTAGGAAATGTCCATCAGCTATGCAACTAATAGACTATCCTCAAGACCTTATATGGTTCAGTATGAATTTCACTCATTCTCAATCCTGAAGTACTCTGAACTGTAGAGGTGTATAAAATGACGAGGGGAATGGAAATGGCATGGTGACATTTCCTTGATTGGGGGAATCCAAAACTAGATCAAATAAATTTAAGGCGAGAGGGGTAAGATTTAAAAGAGACAAAAGTGGTAACCTTTTCATGGAGTCTATGGAATGAACTGTCAGAGGAAGTCTTGGAAGCTGGGACAATTATATAATTTAAAGCCCATTAGTTTGGTGCATGAATAAGCAGTGTTCAGTGGGATATGGGCCAAATGCTGCCAAATGGGACTAGATTCCTTCAGGACATCCAGTCGGCCTGGGCAAGTTGGACCAAAGTTTCTGTTTTAATGGGGTAAGACAGAATAAGGCCTTCATTCCAGGAAAAAAAAGTAAAGTGAAACATTTTAACAAAGACTCGAAAACAATTGAGTATATTTACCATTCAGTTTAGGGAATCATAGCTATATAAAATGCTTCTTATGTGGCCCCTATAGACATGGAGTAAAATGTCCTGACAGCCTTTGTATACATTAGAGTCATTCCATATACCTTCCTAATCACTCGCTACGTTTGCCTAATAACTTTGTCTGATGTCTGTACCCGGATTTATAAATCCCTTTGCACACTGAGTTTTGCGACCTCGCGCCATTTAAACAGTTTATTGTTGTTTTATCTTTCTTTCACAGTACAAACCTCGGTAGCACAGCTTATGCTGTTTCTGCTGAAGGTTTCCACACTAAACTCCCCTGTCTATATGCCATTACAGACCCTCTATCTCCACTTGACATCTGATTGAATGACTATCCTGGTGACTGAGCTAATTGAGCTCCAATACAATAAGTCCCCACATCCAAATCCTTGACAGGTTCGAAGTAGTTGTTGATCTTGCACTGATCTCTGAAGTACTACGCTAAGTTAAAGTTTTCCAACCTGAAAATTAGCATTTATCCCTTACGTCAATTTCCTGATAGTTACTCAGGGCTCCACGTTCCTGTGTGGCAGCCTAGAAAGACCTCCTCCTGTGCTGTGTATTGTACTCAAACAGCTGAACGACTTCATCCTCTCCCTTTATAAATCCTTAGGGGGCACAAAGGTCTCCTTGTGTCTCATTGTACCGATCCTGACTGGTTGAATGAGATCTTCCTCTCTCTGTAACAGCCTCGAGGGACTGAGTGAGAGAACAACACATGGGGCAGGAGCAGCAGTTGACCACTCAGCCCCTCGAGCCTGCTGCACCATTCGGAGTGTGCATTGTTGACGTGATTGTAACTACAATCCCTTTCCTGTCCCCAATAAACATGGATTCTCTTGTTCATCAAAGGGCTACGGAACTCAGCCTTGAGTGTGTTCAGGAACCCAGTCTTCACTGCTCCCTGGTGATGAGAACACCACAGATCACACAGTCCCAAAGAGAAAGGAACATCCCCGTCTCAGTCTGAAATGGGAAGGTCCTTATTCTCAAAATGTGTTCCCCTCAAACCTATCATCACTCTTTCGAAACACAAGGACACAACAATTAGGAACAGATATAGACCATTCAATCCCTCAAACCTGTCCACATTTCCATTAACTCGCTTCAATCAAATATCTACCAAATGTGACCTCCACTGAAGTTAAAGGAATTCCAGATACTATAAGCTCACAAGAGTGTAGGAAATAAGAACATACAACAATACAGCACAGTACAGCCCTTCAGCCCTCAAAGTTGTGCCACGCTTTTAGCCTACTGTAAGATAAAGCTAAACGACATACCCTTAATTTTACTATCTTCCTTGTGCCTATCCAAGAGTCACTTAACTGTCCCTAATGTATGTGATTCTACTACCACCGCTGGCAGTGCATTCCACGCACCCACCACTCTCTGTGTAAAAAACAAACTGCCTTTGACCGCTCCCAAAACCTTTCCCAAACACCTTAAAATTATGCTCACCGCGTGACAACCATTTCCGCCCTGGGAAGAAGTCTCTGGCTATTTACTCTGTCTGTAACTCGCACCATCTTGTTCAGCTCTATGAAGTTACCTCTCATCCTTCTTTACTCCAATGAGAAAAGCTATAACTCCCTCAAGCTTTCCTCATAAGACAAGCCCTCTAGTCCAGGCAGCATCCTGGTAAATGTCCTCTGCAGCCGCTCTAAAGCTTCCACATCCTTTCTATAATGAGACGATCAGGACATTTCAACTGTGGTCTCACCAGGGCTTTATAGACCTGCAGCATAATCTCGCGGCTCTTAAACTCAGTCCCCCTGGTAATAAAAGCCAACACACCATACGCCTTCTTAACAGCCCTATCAAATTATGTGGCAACTGAGAGACCTACAGACATGGACCCAAAGATCCGTTTGTTCCTCCATACTGCTACGAATCCTACATTTGACCCAGTAATCTGCATTCAAATTCGACTTCCAAAATGAATCTCTGCACAAAATAGAACACTGGAACAGGGTGAGACCATTTAGCCCCTTGGATCTGCTCTGCCGTTTGATCACGGTTTAAATGTTCCTCAGCCACATTCTCCTGCCTTCACCAACTGACCATTGATTCCCTTATTCATGAAAAACGTACTTATCTCTATCTTAAAGAAACCACTGTGTCTGTCTGGGGGTGTCTGCATGTGTTTGTGTAGAAGTGTCCATATCTGTATGTATGTGTGTTGTGTGTCTAATGTGTCTATGTATGTTTGTGTGCATCTCTGTGAAATGATGGCTCTGTGGTTTTGGGGGTAAATCCACTGAAATTGAGAGAAACCCTTACTCCCCTCCTCTACCTCTACGTCTGTCCCTGATAAGTTTATAGTCATACAATGCCACCCTCTGCTCGTCTCCCCATGCACTGCACAAGTGTCAGTTTTGTTTCTATCAGAGGACATCAAATACTGTGAATCTTTCACATTGCACGGCTGTTTGGTTTTGTAAATATCTCTGGGTGCACAGAACAGTTTTGTCTGATACCTAGATATATTACCACCACCACTGGGCCAGTTTCAGGGCTTTTCAATCCTTTCTCACTTCTACCTTGTACGGGTGAATTATAAAATCTTTCAAATTAAAGAACATGTAATAAATTCATCACATCACATTACAAATGGTTTGGTCAGAGTTGCTTGGATGTAGTTGCAGTGGAAATACTCTTTAAGGTGTACACTCTGTGTAATCTTCAAAGAAAAATCATTTCCACATTGCAGAAAAGCACAGATATTACTCCTCAGGAGCATTAGCCACTCTGAGTGTCCTCGTACAATTATGATCCTCCCTATGCCCAACTGTGTGTGTGCGTGTGCAGATAGTGCTGTCAGTTTGGATGGTGCTATGAACAATCTCCCTCTCCCCACCTCCTAGACTGAATCCCTTATGGTTTTCTCCCTCCACTGCCATCAATTCAGTAGAGTGGGAAGGCCAGCAGAGGCGGACATTGCATCACTTTAAACACTACAGAGGTTGGCAGATCCGCTGTGCACATGGATACGCACAGAGGTACGCAGATACACTTAGATATTAATATAGATACATAGGCACACAGAGAATGGTGCGGTCACACAGATACTAAAGCAGACACACAGAGACAAATTCCGATACACTGATGCATGTGCACACACAGATTTACAGGCATCAGTACAGACACATCACAAACACTGACACACTGGTGTTTATACAGACATGGAGAATCTGCCAGTATTTACTTTTCGCGTGGTGACTTTCTCAATATTTCACTCGATCGCGTGGTGTGTGCCAATATTTCTGTTGATTCGTAGGGATTCCTCTGCATCCTCACTATAGCTTCCACATCTTTTCTATAACAAGGCGACCAGAACTGAACACAATGTTCCAAGTGTGCTGTTACGACACAGCAATGAACCCGTTTGTTAATTAAAGCAAACACCCAGAAATGCTCACCTTGCCTTATAATCTGTTAAAGCACGAGTGACAGAGAACTCGAAAATTCCACTATTTAAAGAAAAATGATATCAATTTATTCCTTAACTTTAAAAGTGAACATTGAAAAACGACTATTCACAGCTCTATGCTCCCTTTCTCTGAACTGTTTGTTATCTGCCTCCTCCTCTATAACAATATACGGTTTCCTTTTAAGACATAACTAAATTAAAATTACACCATTTAATTTGAAAACCAGACAGCGGCTGTCATCTCCAGTCTCCTCTTCCTTTCAACTGAGTCGTTTTCTGTCTTTTACTGCAAGGGTATTTCATGCAAAAACCCCCCATAAATTTGATAGAGAGTGTTTTGCATGGCAGTCTCTGTAGATGGCAGTTTACTCTCTGTCTAAGTTGCATAATGTCTACCGCTTTATCTCCTCAACAACAAGTCATCTCTGGTTCAATGTTGGCAATACAGTAAAGTCAAAATCTGTTGGGTTTATTATCCGGAGGCTTAATTTAAACAGATTCGTTAAATATGAAAAGTTGTCCAAAGAACAACTGAAACTCAAGGTATCTTTTTAACAGCCAAATGTTACATATTTTCAATTTTCCAAGTACATTATGAGACTGCTATCTAGTTATATGACAGGTGCTTACAAGCTTTTAATGAAGAACAGCACTCAACTTCATAGAGCTGCAGCATAACCTCACAGCTATGAAACTCAGTTCCCCGGCTTTTAGAAAGCCAATTCTGTATCTAGATAGCCAGATTTCCTTGTACCCCATGCCTCCATACTTTCTGAATGAACCCACAATTGGTAACTTTATCAAATGACTTTCTAAAATTCAAATACACCACATCCACTGCTCTACCTGCATCAATGTATTTTTTTCACAACCTCAAAAAGTTCAATAAGATTTATGATGTACGACCTGTTCCCCACAAAGGAATGCTGCCAAATTATGGTTTTCGAAGTAATCATAAATCGTCTCTCTCAAATCCTGTCCAATAAATTGCCCATCAATGGTGTAAGAATTATTTGCCTCTAATTCCCAGGATTATCTCTATTCCCTTTCTTGAACAAGGGAATAACATTTGCCATCATCGCAAAACGCACAGCAATCTCTTTTCTCGCTTCCTTTTGTATCCTAGGTTTTTTCCCCATCTGGCCAAGAAAATTTGTCTATCCTTGTGATTCTCAAAATTTTCAACACATCCTCCTGTTCTAACATATCTGCCTGTTTAACGCTGTACCTAAAAACATGAAGGTCCCTCTCCCAGAGGTCCTTAATGTATTTTGCCAGAGCTGAGAGGAGAGAAGGAGAAGTGAAGCGAGGGCTACCGGGAAGGGTGAGGTTTCCCGCATTATAAGGGGCTTAACTCAGGAGTCAGGCCTCCATTTGTCGAGAGGTACGAAGGAAGAGCGAAGGACTTCTGGGAAGTCATATATTTATGTGTTTGTGTCACCCGATTATGCACCAGATTGGTAAGGTAAGGAGTTTTTTTTTCAATTCCTTATTTTTTTCAACAGCCTATTTGGGAATTTACAATAGTGGGAATGGAAGTTAGGGCAGTTGAATGTTCCTCCTGCAGAATGTGGGAGGATAGAGTCACCACAAGTGTCCCTGCTGACTACATCTTTGAAGTGTGTCCACTTCAACGCCAGGAGCACATGGAATAAGGTGGGTGAACTTGCAGCATGGATTGGTACCTGGGACTTCAATGTTGTGGCCATTTTGGAGATATGCTTAAGAACAGGGACAGGAATAGTTGTTGCAGGTTCCAGGATTTAGATGTTTCACGAAGAACAGAGAATATGATAAAAGAGGGGGAGGTGTGGCATTGTTGCAGAAAGGATGTTTGGGGACTTGTCAACTGAAGTAGTATGGGCTGAAGCTGGAAACAGGAAAGGAGAGGTGATCCTGTTGGGAGCTTTTTATAGGCCTCCGAATAGTTCCTGAAATGTAGCCGAAAGGATAGCAAAGATGATTCTCGATAGGAGTGACAAAGACCGGGTAGTTGTAATAGGGGACTTCAACTTTCGAAATATTAAACGGAAACGCTATAGTACGAGTACTATAGATGAGTCAGTTTTTGTCCAGTGTGTGCAGGAGGGCTTCCTGACACAGTATGTAGACAGGCCAACAAGGGGCAGAGCCACATTAGATTTGATACTGGGTAATGAGCCCGGTCAGATGTTAGACTTGGACGTAGGTGAGCACTTTGGTGATATCGATCACAATTCTATTATCTTCACTTCAGTGATAGAAAGGGATAGGTGTATACCACTTGGCAAGAGTTACAGCTGGGGAAAGGCAATTACGATGCCATTAGGCAAGATTTAGGAAGCATATGATAGGGAAAGAAACTGCAGGGAATGGGCACTTTAGAAATGTGGAGCTTATTCAAAGAAAAGCTACGGTGTGTCCTAGATAAGTATGTACCTGTCAGACAGGAGGAAGCTGTAGAGCGCGGGAACCGTAGTTTATGAATGAAGTGGAATCTCTGGTCAAGAGGAAGAAGGCGGCTTATGTTAGGAAGAGATGTGAAGGATCAGTTATGGCACTTGAGGGTTACAAGGTAGACAGGAAAGACCTAAAGAGAGAGCTCAGAAGAGCCAGGAGAAGACATGAGAAGTTGTTGGCGGATAGGATCAGGGCAAACCCTAAGGCTTTCTATAGGTATTTAAGGAATAAAAGAATAACGAGAGTAAAATTAGGACCAATCAAGGATAGTTGTGGGAAGTTGTGTGTGGAGTCAGAGGAGATAGGGGAAACACTAAATGAATATTTTCAACAGTATTCACTCTAGAAAACGACAATGATTTCGATGAGATTACTGAGATACAGACTACTAGACTAGGTGTGATTGGGGTTCACAAGGAAGAGGTATTAAAAATCATGCAGCGTGTGAAAATAGATCAGTCCCCTGGGTCGGATGGGATTTATCCTAGAATCCTCTGGGAAGCCAGGGAGGAGATTGTCGAACCTTTGGCTTTGATCTTTAAATCGTTATTGTCTACAGGAATAGTGCTAGAAGACCGGAGGATAGCAAATGTGGTTCCTCTGTTCAAGAAGGGGAGTAGAGACAACCCTGGTAATTATAGACCAGTGAGCCTTACTCCAGTTGTTGGTAAAGTATGGAAAAGGTTAGAAGAGATGAGATTTATAATCATCTAGAAAATAATAATTTGATTAGGGATAGTCAGCAAGGTTTTGTGAAGGGTAGGTCGTGCCTCACAAACCTTATTGAGTTTTTTGAGAAGGTGTTCAAACAGGTATATGAGAATAAACCGTTTGATGTGGTGTATATGGATTTCAGCAAGGCATTTGATAATGTTCCCCACAGAAGGCTATTGTACAAAATACGGAGGAATGGGATTGTGGGAGATTTAGCAGTTTGGATCAGTAATTGGCTTACTGAAAGAAGACAGAGGGTGGAGGTTGATGGTAAATGTTCATCCTGGAGTTCAGTTACCAGTGGTGTACCGCAAGGGTCGGTGTTGGGTCCACTGCTGTTCATCATTTGTATAAACGACCTGGATGAGAGCATAGAAGGGTGGGTTAGTAAATTTGCTGACGACACTAAGGTCGGTGGATTTGTGGATAGTGATGAACGATGTTGTAGGTTACAGAGAGACTTAAATAAGCTGCAGAGCTGGGCTGAGAGGTGGCAAATAGAATTTAATGCGGAATAGTGTGAGGTGATTCATTTTGGTCAGAGTAACTGGAATGCAAAGTACTGGGCTAATGGTAAGATTCTTGGTAGTGTAGATGAGCAGAGAGATCTCGGTGTCCAGGTGCACAAGTCCTTGAAAGTTACTACCCAGGTTGACAGGTTTGTTAAGAAGACTAACAGTTTTCTAGTTTTTTAAAGAGAGGGATCGAGTTCCACAACCATGAGGTTATGCTACAGCTGTACAAAACTCTAGTGCGGCCGCATTTCTGGTGTACATTTCTGGTCACCGCATTATAAGAAGGATGCAGAAGTTTTGGAAAGGGTGCAGAGGAGATTTGCTAGGATGTTGCCTGGTATGGACGGAAAGTCTTACGAGGAAAGGCTGGGGGACTTGAGGCTATTTTCGTTAGGGAGAAGAAGGTTGAGAGGTGACTTAATAGAGACATATAAGATAATCAGAGGGTTAGGTAGGTTGGACATGGAGAGCCTTTTTCCAAGTATAATGACGGCAAGCACGAGGGGACATAGCTTTAAATTGAGGGGTGATAGATATAGGACAGAGGTCAGAGGTAGTTTCTTTACTCAGAGAGTAGTAAGGGTATGGAATGCTTGGCCTGCAAGATAGCAGACTTGCCAACTTTAAGCACATTTAAGTCGTCATTGGACAAGCATATGGACGTACATGGAATAGTGTGGGTGGGATGGGCTTCAGAATAGTATGACAGTCGGCGCAACGTCGAGAGCCGAAGGGCCAGTACTGCGCTGTAATGTTCTATGTTCTATGTTCCCCTATCTTCTCCTGCCCCTGGCGCAAGTTCCCTCCACTATCCTGATGAGCCGCACCCTCACTCAGACCATCATCTTGTTCCTCACAGAAGTGTAGCACATCTTAAGTTTTACCTTAATCCTACTCACCAAGTCTTTTTCATGCCCGCTTCACGTTCTCTTGAGATTATTCTTCACTTCGTTCCTGACTACCTTTTAACCCTCTAGAGCCCTGTCTGATCCTTGCCTACTTAACCTTAAGTTATCTTCCTCCTTCCTCTTTAGATATTCTACATCCATTGACACAATGGTATATGGAGCTGTAACTGGATAAGAGCTGCACATACTGTCACTTCCAGCATGGGCTGCAAGTTTCCCCACTCTGGGCAGTAATCTAATACAGTGTTACTGAACAATGCACTGGGGAGGTGTACACTGTCCTACATGCTGGCAGGGCAACTGCTCCTGGTTTACTGATTAATGCACTGGGGCGATGTACACAGCTCTACATGCTGGGAGGGTAACTACTCCTGGTTTACAGATCCATGCTCTGGGGTGGCGTACACTGCTCTACATGCTGGGAGGGTAAATGCTCCAGGTTTACAGATCATTGCCCTAGGGTGGTGTAAACTGCTCTACCTGCTGGGAGGGTACCTGCTCCAAGTTTACACAGCAATTCTCTGCTGTTCATTGTGTAGCTCCCAATGCTGGAGAGGTAGTTCATGGACTGGTGTGGTCTGCACAGATTGCTGGGTTGTATCGAACAGTACACTAGCCTTGTCTGAACACTGCTACATGCTGCACAGATATATCATCTGGATTATGATGTCTGATTCTGTGACGTGGATTTCAGCTGATTTGTCAGCACATTTACTTTATATTCTTATTTTTGTTATTGGACCTATGAAAGTACTACTCATCTAGTTAATCCCATTTGTCTGAGAAGAGCCACATCTACTGAACTTGTCGATCAAGTAATCATTCAATTATAACGTGAATATCCGTTCTTCTGTACCTTAACCTGGCCATTGGTGCTCATATCCCTGGAAACCCGGGGAAATCATTATGAAGCTCAGAAACAATGTGCAAAATGTATGGTTCGTGCTCTCCTGTACATCCCGTCTGTGGGTCCCATTTGGCTCCATAGTGTATCGAGAGCTGGCATTGTAAAGCTCAGAAATAATGAAATGGTATGTGTCAGGCTTCTGTTCACTTCCTGGTGTGTCGCATGTGGTGCTCTACGGACAGGGCTGTGTGCACCAGGCTGTTGTACACTTCACAGTTTGTCCCATGTGGTACTCCATGGACAGGAGTCTATGTGTTTGACTGTTGGTCACTTCCCGGTGTGTCTCATGTGCAGCTGCATGGGCAGGGGTATGTGTGTTTGGCTGCTGTTCACTTCCTGGTGTGTCCCACGTGGTGATCCATGGCCAGGGGTGTGTGTGTTTGGCTGCTGTTCACTTCCCGGTGTGCCCCATGTGGTGATCATTGGACAGGTGTGTATGTGTGTGTGCTGGGCTGCGGTTCACTTCCCGGTGTGCCCCATGTGGTGCTCTATGTTGGACAAGGGTTCCAGTAGCTTTAGACACACCTTTGAACCTTGTTCTGTGCGTGTCTACTGAACCCCTGTGCTTGTCCCTCTCAGATGATTGTGTGGTTAGTAACACGAGGAAACCTCTCGAGTATTATTGTAAACGAGCAGGCATATAACTTGTAGCTGAGGAACTTCTGACTGACTCCTGTTATTGAAAAGTCAGTGTATTTGCTGGGGATGGTTTGCTGGATGTTGTGCGGTGAGCTGCCTCAGACATTCAGGGAGGCCTGAGGATTTGGTGGCCCAACTCAGGATGGAGCAGAGGGACTGTAGTTACAACATCTGTGTCTGTAAGATGAACAACAAATGGAGCAGAGGCTGCACAGAGAGGAAGATCTGAAACCACGGAGCGAGTGTGTGTGGGAAAAGGGATCTGCTGCATCCAGTCTGCGTTTTCCAGGAACAGCTTCCCAAGTTACATTTAACTCGAGCAGAGTGTGAGGGGACCCTGATTGAACAAGGAGCTGGTCACAGACCGGTGTCACTTCCTTAAACACGACCTGCAGCTTCACACCAGGGGGAGAACGGTGCTGCCAGTGGTTGTTAGGGTCACTGTTTCATTCAGCTACTATGATCCCGAACTTTCCAGGCAAGAGTGGGTGACAGCTCCATCATCTCCCAGTATGTCGACATCAACGTCACCATTTGGAGTCGGAGGATACATACGGTGATTAAGAGCAATGGGGTCCCTGGGAACATCAGGGAGATGGAGCAACATTTCCCATGTCTGATCAGGTCAGAATGAACCCTCCAGTACACACTGCATCACGAAGTCCTGTAGTCTTTCTCCGTTTCAGTAACATACTGCCTGCCATTCTTCCTAAAAAGAGACAGACTATATATTATCTTAAATCCCATTCACTAAACTTTTATCCATTAACTTTACCTGTCCATAGCTGAAAACTGTGTTGCTGGAAAAGCGTAGCAGGTCCGGCAACATCCAAAGTTCAGAAGAAGCGACATTTCGGGCATCAGCCCTTCTTCATGGCCGAAACGTCGATTCTCCTGATTTTTGGATGCTGCCTGACCTGCTGCACTTTTCCAGCAACACATTTTTCAGCTCTGATTTCCAGCATCTGCAGTCCTCACTTTCACCTGTCCATATCCAATTACAGACTCTCCACCTTCCCTTGATAATTTAGCTTCCTGTTTATCTTAGTTAAATCGGCAAACTTAGTTATAGTATATTTGTTCCACTCCTCCTGATCATTGATAGAAATTGTAAAGAGCTGATGACCCTACACTGGTCACTGTGTGACTCCACTGGTGACGTTCTGTCAAACTGACTAAGGTTGATTTTTCCGGAGTGCCTGCTTCCTGTATAATAACCAGCCCTCCCCCATTTATGTGTAACACATTTAAAGGGCTGAATAAGAACGAGGAGCATCAGTTCGGCAATCCAGCCCCTCAGGCCTGTTCTGCCATTGAATACAATCATGGTTGATGTCATTGCGGCCTCAGTTCTCCGTTCCTGTCCGCTCTCCATGTTCCTTAAGTTACTCAATATCCCATCACCTAGTGCACTCTGGGCAGTGAATTACATAGATTCCTAATCCTGTGAGAGAAGTAGGCTCTCCTCACCCCTGTTTTAATTCTCCCCCAACTCATCCTGAAACTATGGTTTTAGGATCGTTCGAGATTGTCCCACATGAGGAAATACCAACTTCACATCTACATTGTCAATCACCTTTAAAATTGTCCAGAGTCTGACATCTCCTCTCATTTTTCTAAACTCCCAGGCAGTGTTTGCCTGAACTGCTCAATCGCTCTTTTAAGGAGAAACTCCCCATCTCTGGAGTCATTCTAGTAAACCACTTCTGAACTGCGTCCATGGCAAATGCATCCCTCAGGACACCAAGACTGCGCACAGTACTCAGTTGCGATCTCACACCTCCCTCCTTTTATTATGTATTGTTTTAGAAATAAATGCCAAAGTTGCACTTGCCTTTCTCATTGTCTGCTGTACCTACATCAGAGTATTCTGTAGTATGGACACGGGCAGCCAGATCCCTCTGCACCTGATCATTCTGAAGTCTCTCTCCATTTGGATAATAATTTGCCTTTCTGTTACACTGATCCAAACGGATACACTTATACTTTTCGTTGTTCAGTTTCTTCTGTCAAATGTTGCCCCCAACCTATACATTTTCTAACTTCTTGCAATTTCTTACCTGAGTTAGTGTCATCTGTTAATTTTGTTATAACATGTTCTATCCTCTCAACTACTTAAGACTATAGATTGTAAATAGTTGAAGCCTGGGGACCAAGACATATGGTTTCCTAAAAGTTGAATTTTGCCAAACAGAAAATGACCCATATTTCTTCCTTCTCAATGCATTTTGTTGCTTCACTAAGCCTGTATCCAAGCTGATAAATTACTTTTAATCGTAAATGATCTTATTCAATGCCTTCTGGAAGTCAAAATATTTCATCTCTAGGACCACAATGATCCAAATCATGTTGATTCTGATGGATTGTGGTTTGACTTTTCAAATTTCTTGTCATTAATTCCTGAATAATCGACTTTAACAATATTTCATAAATTTGAACAGTTTTTTTCACTACTCTATATTCCATTGCGAAGGTGATAATTCTAAATTCTTACCTCTCTATAATCTATTTGTTCGCTCCAATCCTGTATAATTGGAACATGGCGTGAAATGACCTGCTGTGATTGCTCTGTAAGAGGTCTGAGTCGTTGAATAGACTCATTCTCTTCCTTGTGCACAAAATAGATGGGCTGATGTTTTTCTCGTGTTCCACACCACCATCTCGATGGTCTGCCTGTCCTCTTCCTGTTCATGCGTAACGATAGTGAGAGTTTATGCAATCTTCCTGTTGCTGTATAACAGTTTGAGGGGCTGAGAAAACCTACTCATATTCCTCTATCACAGGCTGGAGATACTGAATGGTCTTTCTTGCATCCCTGATATAGGACTGAGGGAATGATTGGCCTTCTTCTGTTCCCATACACGAGACATGTGAGATAAAATTCTTCCTCCTTTCCCCTAAGAAATCTCATAGTTTGCATCCTTCTCCAATTCCCGTGCAACGGGCTCGATGGGACTGAATATCCTCCTGGTATCCCAGTACACCAATCTCCAGTCCCTCTTCCAGTTTCTGTGTTACAGACTTGAGGAGGCTGAATAGACTGATCCTGTTGCTGCATAACAGGATACTGGTGCTGCATGGCCTACTCTGGGCCCAGTGTTATCGACTCGAGGAGCTGACTGGCCTCCTCCCGTAACTATATATCAGGCTCCAGGGACTGAATAGTCTCTTCCTGTTCTGGTGTAACAGGGTCAATGTCCTTCGAGACACTACCTACTAATAAATGACAGAAGGCGTTGAACGAGAGAGTGCCCATACTCTGAAGCACTCTCGTCTCCATATCTGACTTACAGAGATGAACCATTAATATAGTCTTTTTTCTGTATAAAGTCCTGAAGCTGAAAGTAACAAAAAAGGTCCCTCCCAGATACCTCATATTCCTGGCTCAGCTGCTCAAAATTCATCATGACCTCCCTGTCAAAAAAATTCTCCCAAACAGGAAACTCATCTGGACACCCAGAACCTAAAGCCAGAATCCGTCAATCCCAGCTGGAATCCTACCAATCCTACAATGGGAGTGAAAGCCGAAGTTTTTGTTTTGTGAAGTGCCCTCAACTTGTCCCATCATGCTTTCACTGTGTTAAGGACAATCGGTTTCTGCAATTCTCCATAACAGTCCTCATCTTGTCCATGAACAACAGATTAATAAGGGGACAATTTGTCTAGAAGGCCTCGATGTCCAGCCAAATTGACCATGGGTCCTGGCAAGCCCAATCAGCCACATCGGAAAGCAAGGAAGTTGGTTGGTATTTCTTAAACTATGGAAAATCGACACGCCCCCATTTACTGTAGAAGCTGCAACTTGTCCAGGTTAATAGGAGGCCATCTGTGACGCAAGATGAAAGATCAAAGCCAACTGTTGAGCCTCCGTAGCGCGTGCCTGTGCAGCGTCAAAGGGAGCATTGGGATTGGGTATCATAAGCAAGGAAGGACATTCATTTTAACCAGAGTTAACCCATACAGAATATTGGATGATTCTGTCTTATATTCTCTAGCAACTGCACAAAGTTAGCTTTATATAATTAATCGAATTCTTGGATGACAAAAATACCCGAAACCTCCTTGTGACCATCTGAAAGGGATTCAGATTCCACCACAAGGTCGGATACTCTATTAAGACCCCCAACAGGGGTGGCCTCCGATTTCATAAAATTGATTTTATACTCTGAGAAAGATCCAAATAAATTAATCATTCGTATTAAACAGGACACAGACATCATTGGGTTAGTTAGAAAGAGAGGAGCGCCATCTGCTTAAAGGGTGATCGTATGCCTTCCTGGTCCTACCTCCTTGCCAGTGATATTGGCGTCCCTCCGGATGCCAATGGCTCAATCATTAATGTAAATGGTAACAGTGAAAGAGGGCAACTTTGTTGGCTGCCACTGTCAATACTAAAATTGTCAGATCTTATACCATTAGTGAAATTCGCTGCTTTTGGGTCACTATATAACACTGCCATCCACCTGGCGAAGACCCCTCCAAGACCAAACCATTCAAGGACATAAAAGGTGCACATCCACTCCATCCGGTCATGTGCTTTCTCTGCATCCAGAGATACCCCCGAGCCTGGAATCGAACCTTGCTGGCACACTGGAACCATATTTAGCACTCTTCTAATATTATCAGAGGACCTACGACCCCTAATAAAAATGGTCCTCTTTCACGATGGACCTTCAAAGCCAGCATTTTCGACAAAATTTTAAAGTCCACGTTTAATAATGAAATAGGCACATACAAAGTGTAATCCTCTGGACTTTCCCTCTCTTGAGAATAAGATAAATATTTCCTTCTCTCAGAGAGGATGGGAGGCAGTCCTGACTGTACGAATAATCGTACATATCCAACACTGGCCCAGCCAGCATGTCTATGAACTCCTTCTAAGTCTCACTCCGAAAATCCATCTGGGCCGGGCTCTTTACCACTCTGGAGCTGCCTCAATGTCTCCTGTATCTCTCTGATTATCAGAGGGGCATTCTAAATAGACGCCTGCTCTGAACTTACACCTGGGAGGTCCAAGGTCGTAATAAAGGACTCCATTGTCGCCAATCAGTCCTCCAAGCCCGCTCACTGGAACAACACAGAGTAGAACTTCCTGAACGCTGCATTAATCTTTTTGGGATCGCGGATGATAATAGCAGCAGTCTTCTTTCTGGCCAAGTACGCCTAATATCTACCTGGTTATCACAATGGAGAAAGTGAGGACTGACGATGCTGTAGATCAGAGCTGATAACGTGTTGCTGGAAAAGCATCCAAGGAGCAGGAGAATCGACGTTTCGGGCATGAGCCGGAGAATCGACGTTTCGGGATCCTAAAGAAGGACTCATGCCCGAAACGTCGATTCTCCTGATCCTTGGATGCTGCCTGACCTGCTGCGCGTTTCTAGCAACACATTATCAGCTCTGGTTATCACCATGCTCGAATACCTTCTGTTTTGCAAAATAAATCTCTCTCTTTGCTCTCTGGGCAAATGCAGCATTCAGAGCAGTCCAGAGGGCTGCAATCTGCTGCAATTAAGTTATAGACGGTCTGACAAATTATGGTGTATCAGCTCTATTCAGCCGAGCCTCAAGCATATGCTGCTGTTCTCCCTTCTGCCGCTTCTGAGTCACTGAGTAAGAAATAATCAAATCCCTTGTATAGGATTTGGCAGTCTCCCATAGCACCGTCGGATTACTGGCCGTACGTAAGTTCATGTTCCAAAAAAATTTGAATTCCCCCGAAAAATACTCAATGAATTTGCTATCCTTCAGGAGGAAAGAATCCTCGTGCCAGTGCCGTGAGCCTGTCCCATCGCCACCATCCTTGACCTCCATGTACACTGCCACATGATCAGAAATGGTTCCCAATTCTAAAGGACAGCATCTAATTTAAAAAGACCAATGGGGCAAACAACAGTCAACCCTAGTATAGCATTTATGTGGGTTAGAAAAAAAGGTGAAGTCCCTATCTTCAGGATGAAGACATCTCATACATCCACCAACCCAGCTACCTGCTCAGGTCCACCAGCTGCCTGGGTGGTGGGGAAATACATCCGATACCACTCGACATCTTATCTACCTCGGGGCCCACACGTCAGTTAAAGTCTCCCCTTAATTGTACGACCAAGAAGCTTCCAGCACCTGTTTTTCTATAACGCGCTGGAGTTGCTCAAGGACTGGACAGGGATGTTAGCCCGATCCGGGCCTGCACACTGCGACCCGGTGGGCCCGCTCGACCCACACCCAGTCGGCCCTGACTTCCAGTTTCAAAAATTGTGTGAGCCATTGTTCCAAGAAGCTGACGAGCTGACTTTCTTGTTCCCGTTCCGGCAGCCCGACCAAACTGATGTTCTTCTGACGGCTCCAATTTTCGAGGTCCTCGACGTGCTCTACTAAGGTCTGTATCTACCATTCTAGGGCTTAGACTCGACCCGCTGAGGATTCTATCATGGTTTCAAAAGCCGCAGTCCACTCTTCCACCTCCAAGACATGTGGTCCGAGACGCTGGATCTGCTGGTCATGCTTCTGAAGCTTGGCTGACATCAGTTCCAGCATGGTTCAGGTCTCCTCCATTGCTGAATAACCAGGGAAAAATTAGGATCCACTTCGAAACCAAGGGGGTAATCAGTATGTGAAACTGGGGAACATTGATAGACTGTAACACAAGAGCTTCACATCTGTTTTAATTAGGAGAAGGAAGATGTACGTACAGAATTCAAGAAGATGGACTGGGAAGCTCTCGAACAAATTGATATAAGATGCAAGTTGGGATTGATGGTTTTGGATAATGTAAAGTCCAGATGAGTTGTATCGCAGGATGCTGTTGGAGACAAGAGAGGAAATGGCCTGTCCTAAATGTTTTAGTCGAATCTGACCACACAAGGGAGGTGCTAGAGGACTGGAGAACAGCTACGTGGTCCCAAGTTACTGGAAAGTTGGTAGAGATAGACAAGTGTCTCTTGGTGTACCACAGCAAGCAGTGCAGTGTATCAAATTATTTGTGGTATTCATAAATGATGTAAACGTGAATGTGGAGGGGGTGTTAGGGGGGGTGATGGTTGAGCATAATAAGTCATTTTGTGTTTGACACAAAGATCGGTCAGGTGGTTGACAGTGAGGAGGAAGGCCTTATTTTACAGAAAAATACAAGTGGAATGATCAGATGGTGAGATCAATGGCAGATGGAATGGAACCCTGATAAATATGAGGTGATGCACTTTTTAAGAAGTAACCAGATGGGGGAGGGGGTATTCAATGAATACCAGAACACTAGGGACGCCAGAGGGTGTTTCTCCACACATCCCTGAATGTGACTGGACAGTGTAATAGCCAGTTAAAAAGTCACACGGTACTGTAGGCATGGTGTCTATTCATCGAGGCGGCATAATATGAGTTAACATGCCATTGGTTAGGCCATAGATAGAATATTGTGTGCAGTTCTGGGAGCCACGTTACAGACAGGGTTTTGGGTTCTCAGGAACATCAAAAACTATTGGGGTCTCCACAGAGTTGGAAGCTTCAGTGGAAGTCTTCTGGCTGCAATTCTCTCACGATTTTCACTTGATTTGTTTCCCTCCTCGATTGGAGAACTGCATCTGAGCATCTGTGTCTGATCTTTCCTTTTGGCCAAGTACATGTATCAGAACACTTAATTATTAATAGAGTCTAGGCCAACGCCTTCAAATATTTTTGAGGAGCTCTGCTGTAATCCATAACACGTGACGCCTTCTCTTCCTTATAATTGATTGGAGGCATTAAATGGGCTATATCTACACTTCTCCAATAATTCCATTGAGCTGAATGACTTCCTCATATTCCTGTGAAGCTATCGTGAGGAGCTGAATAATCTCCTCCTTTTAACTGTGGAAACGTGCAGTGTCCAAAAGCACTGCTACATGAATGTTACAGATACGTCCAACAGCACAAGCCTGAATGTTGTCCAGGTCTTGCTGCACATGGACACAGACTAGTTCAGGAGCAGAAGGGGATCATTTTTCCTGAATATTGTGTGATCTTCAGTGAACACCCAAACTTCCAATCTTATCGTAGGGGCAAGACATTTATAAAGCAGCTGAAGATGTTTGGGCTGAGGAAGCTACTTTGAGGATCTTTTACAGACATGTCCAGGACTGCATGGATTTTTGTACACAAAACACAATCATTGTGCGTTATGCTTTAAATCACTCTAATCAGGGAAGTTTACAACTCATTCCCATTAAGTGCAATCCTGCTCAGGCTCTTTGAGACCGTCCATGGTTAAATGGTGCTTTGATGTCAGGGCCGGTCACTCTTCCCTGAGCCCTTGTGTTCACATCATTTGCTCATATCAATAGGCCACAGTGTGGGGCAGAGAGTGCTTTTTGACCAGTCAGAATTGAGGGCTCTGATACGAAAGAGGATATTAGACCTTATGATCTTATTTGGGAGAAACCCGCTTGTGGGTGGGGGGGTGGGGGGGAACGGGTGTGGGTGGCGTGTGGATGAATGATATATCCCTGTTTGTGGCCTTCCCACGTTCTATTATTGGAAAGTAGGGGCTGTTATTTTCCTGGAAGCTCTGTAATTGAATATTGCCAGATTGTCTGGACCATCTCTGGGTGAGGATTGGAGGCTGTATTCACAGTGAAACTGGGTCTACAACTTGGCCAACAAACAAAGCACAGCTTGCAGAAAGGGGAAGCTCAGTTACGAGTGATGAGGACCCTCATTCATACGACTGCCTGGATTTCCTATTACACTTTCCAAACCAGCCCACACTGGGTTTGACAGTTTTGAGGGGCTGAATGCTCTCCTCTGTTCCTGTGATAGGAGTAAGTAGCCTCCAACTGCTTCTGTCTAGCAGGTTTGATGGGCTGAAGGGAACACAGAAACAGGGGACTGAGGAGCAGGAGTGGGTCATTAGACACTTGGAGACTTCTATACCAGGGACTAAGATTGTGGCTGATCAAGTTGTGGTCTCAGCTCCAATTTCCTGTTTGTGTGCTATTATCCAAGAATCACTTCTCTGTCCAATATTTAACTAACTCAGTGTTGAATAAATATAAACAAAGAGACATCTCAAACTTGTGGGGAAGAGAATTCCCACTTGAAATGCCTGTTTAGAATTTCTGCTCATCCTTCTTATAGAGTCATAAAGCATGCAAATGTGTAAGTGCTGACCAGATATCCCATTATGTTCGAGTCTGATTTGAGACCATTTGTCTCATATTCCTCTAAGCCTCCTTATTCAAATAGCCAGACTCCACCACTTCCTCTGGGAGATACTTCCATATGGACACCTCCCTCTGTATGAAAACATTGCGTCTCAGTTCCCTCTAAAATATTTCCCCTCGTACCTTAAAACAGGTCTCCAGTCTGAAAAGCAATCCTCTACCAACCTCTGTCTCCTCCTTTCAATCTAATTTTGTATTCAATTGGCTTAGGCGTACTGGTTCCCATGTAAGCTAACCTTACTAACTTGTCTAATATGCAGAATGTTGTCAAATAACTTGTTCCAGTCTGTATGGAAAACATCTACAACACTTCCTTCATCAATCTGCTTTGTCACCTCTTTAACAAACTCAGTCAAATTCGTACAACGCGATTTCTCATGGAAAAAGCCATGGTGACTATCCCCAATCAATTCTTGCCTTTGAAAATGCATGCAATTGGCTATCCCTCAGAATCCCCTCCAACTCACCCACCACTGATGTCAGGCACACTGGTCCAGAATTCTTTGGGTTGTTGGGTAACTGTTTTATTTAGTACTGCCACTCTTCCATTGGTCACAGCAAATTATCGGTGTAACCAGGTTGATGATATGGCCAATATTATCGGTCTCACATTGGGTTGGGTCATCCTCGGAAGAGGTCAGGTTGATTTCCTTTATTTGTTAAAATAACAAATTCAGAGGTTGGTAGAGGATTGCTTTTCAAACTGGAGACCTGTTTTAAGGTACAAGGGGAAATATTTTAGAGGGAACTTAGACGCAAAGTTCCTCAAACTATGATGGAAAGATGAATGTCAAACAGAATAGAAATTTAAAAAAAAATGTACATTGATATTTCCGTTTCTAAAAATACTGAGGATCACAAACATGCACAGACACACACACAGATACATGCACAGACAAGCACACTCAAACACAGACACACTCAAACACACACACAGACGCAAAAACACGGACACACACACAAGTATACGCACAAAAACAGACAAATGCATGTACCATAGACCGTAAATAATTAGAGCAGAATAAAAGGCCATTTTGCCCATCCAATTTACTGAGCTACTGATCATAGCTGACACGCTTTTCAAGACAATTCTCCTGCCTTCTCACAAGAAGCCTTGATCCCATCATTAAGCATAATTTATCTAGTTATATCCTAAAGATGCTCATGTGTCTGTGTGTCCGTGTGGGTCTGTGTGCATGTGTTGTCTTCGTGTGTGTCCCAGTGTCCTGCCCTGTGCTCCATGTTGGGGTTTTAGCAGTATTGAGGCACATCTTTGTAACTTGCTCTGTGCCTAACCATTGAACGCCTGTGTTAATCACCGTCTGCTGCTCATGTGCTCAGTAACATGAGGAATCCACATTACTGTTAGTGATTCAGACCAGGCTTCTCACTTGCATTTGACTGACATTTGACTTCACTCGAGTTTTTGTACGTTCAAGGAAGTTTTGGGGATGGTCTGCTGGAGGCTATGTCTTAAACTGCTGTGGAAATTCAGGAAGGCCAGAGGCTTTGGTGACCCATTCTGGATGAAACATGGTGACTGTAGTTACAGTATCTGGATCTGCAACATGCCCAACAAATGGAGCAGAGACTGCAGAGAGGGGAATCTCTGTAAAATGGAACGAGGGAATTGCAATCAGATCAGTCATGGTTTTGAAGAATGTTGGAGCAGGATTGAGTGGCTCGCTCATGCAACTTATTCAGATATTTCGGTTAGTAACAAGCCGATTTCCCTCTTCTCCCAGTGTCCCACTCTGGTGGGTAGTGAGTCACCTCCTCCTGTTCCTTGGGAACAGAAATCTGGGGCCTCTCTAGCCTCCAGATTTCCCTGTATCCCAGTCTCGAGCGGTTGAGTGACTGCCTCTTCCTGTGTCCCAGTCTCGAGCAGTTGAGTGACTACCTCCTGTTTCTCCCTGTTCCTGAGCAACCATTTAAATGCTCTGAATGATGTCACAAGGTTAAGAAAGGACTTGATAGCAGAGAATTTCAAACTTGGAGCAGCATTAGACAAAGGTATCTAGAAACTTCTGCACCAAACATTTTATGTGGCCCGTCTGTTATTTTATTCCTGCCTCCTTTTATAAACAGGGTGAAACATATACACCAGTGCAGTGTTCCGACAATACTCCCACATACAGGGAAGACAGATTAAAAAGATTAAAAGATTTATGGTCTATCCCTCAGCAAACCTCATCCATTCCATCCAAACCGAGGCTGCATAAATCTTTAAACCGTATATTGTAATGAATTAGTACAGTAAATGTCACATTTTACCATGACAGTCACTGACTACAGCATTGCACCTTTCACCAAGATCTTCTCCAGAAAGTGCGCGAGCTGACTGACCACGTGATGCCGATGCAGAATTCCAGTTCTCTCCAAGATATTCCCCTCCCGGTTTTGAAATAAAGTTCCTTCTAAATATAGACTACAAATCTCACATTCAGGCACAGTTTCAAGGCTGGCAGAGCAGATTACATTCCTGCTTTTAGCTGAGAGTGCATTTGGCAAATAGAGGGATCCTGAGGCTGGGATTTGCTGTTCAGCTGGTGCCAGAGACGATCTCCCATAACAGTGAATGGGAGCTCGCTTTATAAAGAAAGGGGTGCAATTCACTCATTGTGTTGCAGCGAAATTGCGTTTAATAAACACACCTTATTGGATAACTGTCTGTATATTGAATGGAGGATCTTAATTGATGGACCAAAGCGAATACAGTAGTTCCTATTTTATATGTTCCGATGTTTAAACATACTAAAGGATATGAACACTGTGTGGGGAAAACTTAATTGAGGAGATTTTCACCATGAACTAGAATAGAGGATGCTCAGTGTGTTGAATGACCTACTCCACTCCCGATATTTCTGTGCAGTCTGTGGAAAGCTCTGTATATGTTGCCACCTGCTCTCAGATGTTAGGAAGGAGATCTCTGCAGGGTCAATAGGTTAATGTTTCCCATTCCAATACTGAGGCTGGTGCTTGGTGATCGGTACGGTTTTATCCTTTAAGACCCTGGAACAGTTTAATACAATAGAGTGTCTTGCTTGGCCGGTTCCGAGACGATCGAAGAGTTTATCACATCTCTGTGTGTCTAGAGTCACGTTTAGGCCAGACCAGGAAAGCAGGGGCGATTCACTTCCTGAAACTACATTGGGGAGGGAAATTGGTGTTTACAATCGACATTGGCTTCAAGGTCACAGTTAATGACTCCAGGTTTTACATCTCGATATTTTATTAATTATAGCCTCCACCAGCTGCAGACCATTAGCCTGGTCTGGATTAGTAATCCAGTGATATTTCCACAACAGCACCATCTCCATATGGGGACCTATCTGAAAACAAACTGAGCAGGTATTTTCTGTGCTACTTGACAGCTCTGTCAAAAAGAACTCCCACTAATGTGACTATTGTGACGGGACTCAGGGCGTGGTAAATGTTCAGACTGTAGTTATTCCCTTGTTATGGGATTGGACATAGCTGAGTAATTTTCCACATTGCCAATGAGAGTTGCAGCTGGAATGAAACAGCTTGCCCAGGGACACGGCTTGTTGTACAGCACAAGTCTTCAGTCCTATTGCAGGAATGGGTTCAGGGCCTTTGTCTTATCTACTGTGTTCAGCTGTTTCTTCATGTCATATACAGCAAATCAATTGATTAAAGACTGGCATCTGTGATTCTGCGGACAGCATGGCGAGGGTGAGGTGGATCATCAGCTCAACACTTCTGGCTGAGGACGGTGCAGATAATACAACCATGTCTTTTACACTGATGTACAGGGCTGTCCCGTTATTTAGGATGGCGATGTTTATGGAGTCCTCTCCTCCAGTGAGTTGTTTAATATTCCATCGACATTTATGTCTGGATCTGGTAGCACTGCAGAACTTCGATCTGATCTGTTAGTCTTGGGATCATTTCGCCCTCTGTATCAGATATAAGTCCTGCTGTTTCGAATGTAACCAGTCAAGTGCGATAGCTTTAATTGATTATTATCAGGTTTAGGTACACATGGTTCCGACCCCATTATGTTCACTCACACTCGTCACTGAACCAAAAATCGGCTTGATGGTAATGGCAGGCTGAGGGATTATCCTGGGGAAAACGTTACAGAGTGTAGTTGAATACAATTCTGTTGCTGCTGTGATTGTGCTGCACCACATGAATGCCCACTTTGAAATCCAATATGTTCAATTCAATTCTACTTACTGTCCCCCAGTTCACACCAAGACCCATTCACCCATCAGCTCTGTACTCGGTGTCTTAACCTGGTTTCTGATGTGGTAACACTTCCATTATCCTATTCTCATTCTGCTGAGGGTCTCTCCCTGGTGTCATGCCTCCAAGTTGTAATTTTACTCAAACCCCTTAACATATGTATCTGAATCTTTTCCATTCCCCCATGCCATTTTCTGTGCTTGATGTGAATGTGTTCCCCTCTGTGTTAGACAGGGCGTTTGAACATCTTTAACACACGTCTATGGAACTTGTTTAAAAACAGAAATTGCTGTCGAACCTCGGCAGGTCTGGCAGCATCTTGTGGAGTGAAAGCAGAATTAATCTTTCAGGACCAGTTACCCTTCCAGAAATCTCCCATTTTCTCCAGCAATTTTTGCATTTTCATTTCCAGGATCCACAGTTATTTGTTTAAGTGAAAACTTGTTATGAGCCTATTCATTTCTAGAGAAACTCATCAGGTTTGGCATCATCTGCAGAGACAGAGAAACAGAGTTAGCGTTTCAAATCCCGTATGACACTTATTCAGAAATGAAAAGGATTGGAAAATGAGCTTTATAATCCCCTGACAGATGTGAGGAGTGGGTTGACGGGTAAAAGAGTCAAAAGATAAATATGCTTTTAGTAGTGGTGAACGAGAAGACCATGTGAAATAGCTTTAAATTACGCTATGAATGGGGACAAGGGGTTGTCTCTATTGAGTGAAAGATAAAGAAGATGCAACCACACAAGGTCATAGGGAGGCCAGGAGGGAGAATGTACGGAAACAGGAGAACAGTTATAATGGGGTCAGTCTGTAAAGTTATGAAATTGTACATTAACGCCTAAAGGCTGTAACGTGCAAAAGTGTAAAGTAAGGTGTTATTCGAGCTTGGGTTGTGCTTCCTTGGAACATTGCAGCAGACCAGGGCCAACATGTTAGCATGAGAGCAATGTAGGTTATTGAAATGGGAAGCAATGAGAAGGTCAGGGTTATTTCTACAGACAGAGTGGGAGTGTTCCACAAAGCAATCTCCGTTTGGTCTCGCCAATATAGAGAGACTGCATTGTGAGCAGCAATGATAGGAGACCAGATTGAAAGTTTACAAGTGAAATGTTACTTCACCTGGAAGGTATGTTTGGGGCCTTGGACAGTGAGAAGGGAAGAGGCGAATGAGCAAGTGTTGCAGCTTCTGCAGTTGCATGGGAAGGTGCCATGGCGGAGTGGGGAAGTGTTCGGGGTGATTGAGGGTGTCACAGAGGGAATCGTTCCTGTGAAATACAGTGGGCGGGAGGGGAAGATGTGTTTGATGGTGCTGTCCTGCTGGAGATGGTGAAAATGGCATAAGATGATTATGTGAATGTGGATTCTAGTTCAGGAGGCAGTGCGGATAAAGGGAGATCTATCATTGTTCTGGGGAGGAGGGGATGGAGTGAGGGCAACACCGTGGGAGATGGGACAGTCACAGCTGAAGGCCCTGTCCACAAACGTTTGGGGATTTCTGGTTTGAAGGAAAAAAAGGTCACGTCAGACGCAGCTCACTGGAATGTGGCATCACCAAACAGAAACAACAGCCATGGAGAATCTTAGAGAATAGAGTCAGCCTCCCCGATCATGTGTTCAGCCACAGGCAGAAGTTCCCCCTGAATGATTGAAAAGAACCAGGCATCTAATTTGAGGATTTCTGCCCCACATCTGATCTGAAGCAGAATGTGAATATAGACCCAGAGGAAGGTCAGTGAGTATACGTGAGCAAACATTCAAACAGATATCCCAAACCGCTCAGTACTTATTGTTTCTGTTCAAAAAGGTGAACCACCCATGGTCTAAAGCTCTCAAGCATACTGTTGATGAGCAGTAGTGGAAGGCCAGATTTATAATGGTTATTTCAGGGACCATAAGCAGATGGACTTCAGCTGTGCTTCCTAATTTACCCCCCCCCCCTCCCAGAAAACCCTGCCAATGCTGCTTCATCCTCTTCCCTGCTTTTCTCCCCTTTCCGATTCCAGGTTCTCCCTCTCCAGTTGCAGAGTAAATTTTCTCACGTTATGGTCCCTACCCACTTCACCTGAAACTCGTTGGTCAAGTCTACCTACTGTGCAGTAACACCAAGCTGCGTTTTGTGCTGCCATTTTGCCTCTGGTCTCAATGTGTCTCGGCCTCTCCATCATGCTGCTTCACACCGTCCACTCACATCCCGTTCCGGAAAGTTTCCTTCTTTGAGGAAACTTTATTAAAAAACACCTCTTCCCCTTTGCACTGAATTCACACTAAGATCCAAATTTCAAAAAGCATACTCAGTCTTCATCTCACTCTGCTGAAGGCAACTGCAAGCCGACCGTGTGGTACAAGAATTCCCCTTCTTATATGGTTCAGGCTAGTGATGCGCTTTCACTGTAGAGATCATCGCCCCATCTGGACAAAGCAATTCAGGTGTTTGACCTCTTATTGGTACTCGTAACATTTCCTGCTGCCTTAGTACTATAACATGGAGAAAACCAAATCACAGTATGAAGCATGGGCTGAGTGTCGTTTACCTGTCATTTGAATACTGTTTCAAATTTGCAGTGCTAAACTTTAAATGCTTGTTCGTAAAGTTAATGCCAGATAGCGTGTTGGAGGTTGACGGATGATATTGTAGAAGTTTATAAAATCATGAGAAGTATGAATAGAGTGACTAACCAAGGTATTTTCCACGGGATGGGGGAGTTCCACCATAGAAGGCACAGGTTAAAGGTGAAAGATGGAAGATTTGAAATGGACGAAGGGCCAATGTTTTCACACAGAGGGTGATGTATGTATATGGAATGAGCTGTCAGAGGAAGAGTGGGAGGTGCAAGTACAGCGACAACATTTAAAACTCATTCGGAGAAACATATGAATGGGAAAAGTTGAGAGGCATATGGACAAAATGCAATCAGATGGGACTAGTTTAGTTTGGAAAACCTGGTCAGCATGGACAAGCTGTACGAAAGGGTCTGTTTGTGCGCTATATGACTGTATGAGTCTAGAAAGCGAGGAAAAGGGGAGAAAAGACATGATGCAGTAAATTGGCAAGAAATACAAAAAAACAAGCAGCACGAGCTTTTCCGAGCATATAAAAAAAGTTCAAGATGAGTGTGTGACCTTAGGTAGAAATTAAGGCAGGGAAGTATACTGAGGATAATTGGAGGGTGTGACTGAAGAATTGGCTACAGGGAGCAGACAGATAATTTACACCCATGTTTTGCATCATTCCTCACAGGGGAAGGCACAGTAAGTATTTCAATGATGCAAACAAAATGTTAATAGGAGGGAAGTTCTTGAACCGTCTCTGACAAAAGGAACAAGGATTTTTCTAATAGATAAGAGTAGGCAGGCCAGCAGTAATTCATAGCTGATTTTAAAAGAAGTGGTCACCGTCTTGGGGTCATGGCGCCCGCTCTATCAGATGTTAGTTCTGCTGTTTGTTAATGTAAGCAGTAAGTGCTGTAGCTTGAATGGGTTGTCATCAGGTTTCGGTACACACGGTTCTGACTGTGGCATGTTCACCCACACTTATCACTGAACTGGAGATCGGCTTCATGGTAATGGTAGACTGAGAGATTATATTGTGGTTGAACATAATTCTGCTGCTGCTGCTATGATTTGCAGCATCACATGAATGCCCAGTATGAGGTGCAATATCGGCAATACAATTCTGCTGCCTGTCCTCAATTCGCACGGGGACCCGGTCACCCTTCTCCCCTGTACACAGTGCCCTATCCCGGTTTCTGATGTGGGAACGCTTCCTTTTTTTAAATTCTCATCCCGTTAGGGTATCTTCATGATGCCATGCCTCCAATTTGTCGCAAAACCATGCTGACTGCTTTAATCACACAATGCTTTGCCAAATAGTCATAAATCCTATCCCTCAGGATTTTTTCCAAACTTTTCTGACCACAGATGGAAGACTAACTGGTCTCTAATTGCCAGGGATTTCTCTATTACCCTTCTTGAAATAAGAAACAACATTCGCCTCCTTCCAATCCTCTGGTACGACTCCTGTGGAGAGTGAGGAGGCAAATATCCTCACCAGCAGCTTAGCAACTGCCTTTATCGCTTCCCGGAGCAGTCTAGGATAAATGTGGCTCTGGGGACGTATCCATCTTAATGTTTTCCAAAATTTCTAGCACATCAACTTCATCAATCTTGACCTAGTCAAGACTGATCTGGCCCAGCTCCTCTAAGTTTTCTTTTACAACAAGTTCCCTTTGCTTGGTGAAAATCGACGCAAAAAAACTCATTTAGGGCTTCTCCGATCTGCTCAGACTCCACGCATACGTTCCCTACGTTATCCCTGATTGGCCCTACCTACTCCCTGATTATTCTCTTATTCCTCACATATGAGTAAAATGCCTTTGGATTCTCCCTAATCCTTCTTGCCAACCTTTTTTCGTGCCCCATCATGGCTCGCCTTAGTACATTTCTGAGCTCCTTTCTAGCAAGCCTGTAATCCTCTAAAGCTGTGCTAGATCCTTGCTTCCCCCATCTTACGTAAGCTGCCTGCTTCCTTTTGACGAGACGTTCCTCTGTTCTCGTCATCCAAGGTTCCTTAATCTTACCCCTTCTTACCTGTCTCAGAGGAACACATTTGTGTATCACTCGCAACAATTGCTCCTTAAACAGTCTCCACATGTCTGCTGTGCCCTTTCTGTGGAACAATTGCTCCCAGTCTGTACTTCCCAACTCCTGTCTGATAGCATCATAATTTCTTTTTCCCTAATTAAATATCTTCTCTCAGAAACTGCTCCTTTCACTCTCCCAGACTATGCGACATGTGAGGCATTTGTGATCACTTTCACCAAAGTGCTCTTCCACCGTGAGTTCTGACACCTGTCCTGGCTCGTTGCCGAGCACCAAATCCAAAATGGCCTCTCCCCTTGTCAGTCTGTCGACATACTGAGTATGGAAACCTTCTTGAACACACCTGACAAAAACGGCTTCATCCACACCATCTGCACCTTAGGAGGTTCCAGTCGATACTGGAAAAGTTGAAATCACATATAACAATAATCCTGCTACTTTTGCATTTTTCCAGAATCTGCCCACCTATGAGATCTTCAATCTCTCTACTGCTATTACGTTGTCTATAGGAAACCCACAAATGCTGTGACTGTTCCCTTGCTGTTCCTAACTTCCACCCATACTAACTCAGTAGACAATTCTTCCTCAACAACCTTCATTTCTGGAGCTGTGACGCACTCTCTGATAAGCAATGCTACACCGTCCCCTCATTTTCCACCCACCCTGTTGCTTTTTAAAATTATATTACTTACAGTGTGGAAACAGGTCCTTCGACCCAACAAGTCCACAGCAACCCTGCATAGAGCAATTCACCCAGAACCATTCCCCTGCATTTACCTCTTCATCTAACACTACATCTTCACCCAATCTACACATTTTTGGATTATGGGCGGAAACAGTAGCGCCCAGAGGGAAACCCACAGAGAAAATAGCAAACTCCACACAGTCATTTCCCTGAGGTGGGAAGTGAACCCGCTTTTCTGGCGCTGTGAGGCAGCAATGCTAACCACTGCGCCACCGTGCCGCCCCTGAAGATTTTTAAACGTTCTCAACCCCGGAACATCAAGCAACCATCCCTGTCCCTGTGAAACCTATGTCTCTGTTATGGCCACGACATCATAGCCCCAAGTACTGATCCATGCTCTAAGTTCATCACTCTTATTTCGGACATTTCTTGCATTAAAGCAGACGCACTTTACCTGATCCCTTTGTTTCATCGTGTGAGAAACCTTCCTGATAGATTCAATATATCCTGTCACTGTCCTGTCTGCAATTAACCCCCTCTCAGACATGTGATCTGATTTCTACCCCCCTGCCAAACTAGTTTAAACTCGCCAGAATCACACGAGCAAACCTCCCAAACAGGACATTTGGGCCCCTCCAGTTTAGGTGCAACCCGTCCTTCATGTACAGGTCCCACCTTACCCAGAAGATATCCCGATGGTCTAGGTATCTGAAGCCCTCCCTCCTGCACCAGCCTCCCAGCCACGTGTAAAGCTGCATTCGCTGACTGTTCCTCATCTCACTAGCTCGTAGCACTGGTAGCAAACCTGAGATCACTACTCTACTCGTCCTGCTCTTCAGCTTCCAAACTAACTCTCTGTAGTCACTTTTCAGATCCTCAGTCACTTTCCTGGCTATATCGTTGGTGCCAAATGATCTGGTTTCCACAGCCTTCCACAATTTCACCACTCTCTGGCTAAAGACGTTTCATCTTATCTCCGTTCTAATGGGTTTTCCCTTTGGTCTAAACCTGTGCCCTCCTACCAGTGTAATCGTCCTCCGAATTTTGTCAGTATCCAGGTCATTCAGTATTCTGTAAGTTTCAATTGAATTCCCCCTCATCCTTCTAATCTCCATCGAGTATAAACCCAGAGTCTTCAAATGTTCCTTATGTGTTAAGCTTTTCATTTCTGGTGAACCTTCTCTTGACACACACCACGGCTAATACATCCTTCCTGAGGCATGAGGCACAAAATACTGGAAATGTGGTCTGACCAGAGCCTTAGAAAGCCTCAGAATCCCCACCATTAGATCCTACTCCTCTCGAGATGAATGACAACATTTTATCTGCCTTCTTAACTACTGACTCAATCTGCAAGTTTATCTTAGGCGAATCCTGTGCTTGGAATCCAAGTCCCTTTGTTACTCAGATTTCTGAATTCTTTTCCCATTTAGTAACTAGTCCATGCCTGTATTCTTCATACCAAAGCGCATTACCTCACACTCTCCCACATTGTGTTCCATCTACTACTCCTTTTCCCATTCTCCTAAACTGTCAAATTCTTTCTGCAAGCTCCATGCCTCCTCAATACTACATGCCCCTCCACCTATCTTTGCATCATCTGCAAACGTAGCCAGAATGCCTTCTGCCCCGCCACTCAGGTCAATAATCTATAAGGTGAAATGTTGTGGTCCCAACATTGGCTCTTGTGGGACATTGGTAGTCACCGGCTGCCGTCTTGAGAGGGACAATTTTATCCTCACTCTGCACCCTGCCAGAGAACCAACGTTTTATCCATCCTAGTACCTGGCCTCTGACTCTGCAGCCTCCTGTGTGGTACCATATCAGAGGCATTCTGCAAGTTCAGATAGGTAACACTCTCTGGTCCAACCTGTCATTAACTCCTCAAAGAATTCTCATAATCGTGAGAGCAATGTAGGTTATTGAAATGGGGAGCAATCAGAAGGCCAGGGTCATTTCTACAGACAGAGTGGAGATGTTCCTCAAAAGAGTTTCTCTTTGGATCACTAGTGTAAAGGAGACTGCATTGTGAGCAGCAATGACAGGAGCCTGGATTGAAAGTGTACAAGTGAAATGCTGCTTTAACTGGAAGGTGTGTTTAGGACCTTGGACAGTGAGGAAGGAAGAGGTGAATGGGCAAATGTTGCAGCTTTTGCATTTCCATGGGAAGGTGCCATGGGGGTGTGGGGAAATGTTCGGGATGATGGAGGGTGCAACAGAAGGAGTGGTCCCTGTGAAATACTGACAGTGGACGGGAGGGGAAGATGGATTTAATGGTGCTGTCCTGCTGGAGGTGGTGGAAGTGGGGGAGGATGATTCTGTGAATGTAGATTCTTGTGCAGTAGGAAGTGAGGACAAGGGGAGATCTATCATTGTACTGGGAAGGAGGGGACGGAGAGAGGGCAGAAGTGAGGGAGACGGGACAGACACAGCTGAAAGCTCAGTCCATCAGAGTGAAGGGATTTCTCGTTTGAGTGAAAAGGAGGACATGTAGGAAGTTTCCCAAAGGAATGTGGCATCATCTTACAGAAATGACAGAGGCAGGGAAACTGGGAGAATGGAGGCACCCTCAGCTGATCATGTGTTCAGCCAGATACGTAGGCTCCCCCCCAATGATTGAAAAGAGCCAGGCATTTCAAATGCAGATTTATGTCATATATCTGGTCAAATACGGAGTGTGAAAACAGACACAGGTGAAGGTCAGCAGATATGTGTGAAAGGAGGGGGACATTTAAGCAGGTACTGCTTAATAACGCTCAATAATGTTTGACTCTGGTCAAAAAGATGATATGAAGATGTGAAGACGAACCACCCATGATACACGAAGGCTGTGAATTATGCTAATCAATCACAAACTTAACAATTCAGATTGTTGAGCTCTAGCGTCGGCCATATTCGGGAACTTAACTTTTGGAACCAGAAGCAGATTGTATAAAACAAAATACAAAGAAAAATATTCCAAAACTGGTAAGAAATATGAAAAGAAACTAACCGCAAGATTTTTCCCATATCAAATAAAAAAACGTTCATGATGCATGTGTGAGCCTTGGAAGAAAGGCAGGAAAGAATATGTGGGACACCTGGAGGATGTGACTGGGGAACTGGTTTCAGGGAACAGGCAGAGAATTTAAAGCAGTATTTTACATCGTTCCGCATAGGGGAAGGCACAAAGAGTTTCAACATTATAAACAAAATTGTAGTCAGATCCAAGTTCTGCATTGTCTCTAACAAAACGAACAAGGCCTTTCTTAAACAGAAACGACCAAGGGTAAACAACTCATCAGCAATTCATAGCTTGTTCTAATAGAAGTGGTTACAGAGTGACTGGTGGCACTGTGTGAAATATTCCATAACTCTCTGGATTACAGGAGTGTTCCAGTGAAACTGACGAAACTCCAAAGTGGCGCCTGTCTTCAAGAAGAGAGTGAGTCTTCAAGTGTTTAGGTGGTCCCTTTGTTTGAATAGTGGAGCATATTTGAGAGGTTTAATGGCCTCATGATACACTTTCACCCTGAGTAATTTTAAAAAAAGTAAACCTCTGCTCCTTCCTCTGATGCGTTACATACTCGGGGATGAACAGTTTGCGAAAGTTGAATTATTTTAAAAATTATCTGGAACATTGTACAACGACATCATCCAGAGAACTCTAGAAACAGCACTCATAAGAACATTTTATAACCATGTTGGGGTCTTGCGTAGGTGTGTGTGAGAGAGAGAGAGAGAAGGTGCTGCATTGCAGTGGTGAGAGTGCTGGAGCCTTATTCTGGGGAAGGCGCTAACAGATATACAAATAGTATGAGAGAGTAGAGAGAATATGGCGACCCTTATCCTGACAGAGCGGGGAAGGTTATTGATGTTTTTCCTGTATTGCTGGACTTTTCTTCGGACCGCAGATACTGCACTGAACTGGGTGGTGTGCTCAGATCATGCTCGATGGGTCTGGTGGTACGCGTCCTCCTGGGAAGAGGATGGTCCCGCTCTATACTAGACCATTCACCAGGACTTCCGTGCCCCTGTCGACAAGCTGTGGTGTAATTTCGCTAATCTGCCATGCTCGGGGTAAACTGTGCAGGGCAGATCCAAACTGAGAAAGTTCAACCGTGTGCCCATTGGTCTTTTAACGATGGCAGCATTGCCAGGGATCACTGAATATCCAGGAGTACCTGGGCGATGGTGCGTAACTCCAGCCATGATGGGTGGGAAAGTCGGGCTGTTATTGAATGAGAGGGACATCATGGGGTGGGGTGGGTAGTTAATGAGGTGAGTTCGATAAGATAACACCAGGAAATTAGCTCTGCCTCGTGCAGACATTCCTTCTGTCGCACTCAATGAAAATGGCACTGAGACAAATTATTGTTCGATTTAGCCCAATGAGTCGAAGACTCTGCTGATCCTACTTCCAGTTACGAAGCTGCAGGACAAATGCTTATCCAAACCTCTCCAACATCTTAACTTTCGCCAATATCCTGCTCGACCATCATTCCTGGAAACAGTGACCTATATTGCAAGATGCTATCGAAATGTTTTCATTTCACAATTTTTAAACCTACCATCAGATCCTTCTGTGAAATTCTCTCTCAATCTCCCCCTCGCTTTTAACCAAGCTCCTCCCATTTGTTGGTATTAAAACTGATTCCCCCGCCATCTCTCTCTGGCCGTGAGTCTCACATCCACAGCACCCCTATACCATGCCACAACGTAGATATGGAGCTGTAAATGGAGGGAACTGCACATCCTGTCACTTGCAGCATGAGCTTGCAAGTTTCCCCACGCTGGGCAGTGATCTAACACAGTGTTACTCAACAATGCAGTGATTGGTGTACACATCTGTGTATGCTGGGAAGGTAACTGCTCCAGATTAATAGATAAATTCATGCTATTCACTGCACAGCTCCCCATGCTGCACAGATATCCAGTCCGTGTGTATAGAACAATGCCTTTGTGTGTTCTGCACAACGCCCTGTGCTGAAAAGATTATCTGGTCCAAATTTATAGATCAGTGCATTGTTGGACCGATAAGTAGTGAACTGGTGAGTTCTAAACAGTGTTCGATCCTGGACGGATTGCTGAGCAGTACACCAACCTGGTCTACGCAGTGCTTCATGCTGAGCAAGTATCTCATCAGGGCTAATACGTATCTGGACTGGATCTGAGAAGTGGATTTAGTATCCTATATAATTCCTACATGATTATCATTCCTCCAGCTCTGCCCATTCCGCTGGTAAATGTGAGGTTATATGTTTCAGATAGAATTTACTTGGTCAAAATATTCGACATTAAGCAAAACACAATTTATTCGAATACTGTCGATAAAAGACAACAAAAGGAAAAGGAACTTGCAATAACTTAATTATGTTGGAAAACTTAGCAGAATAATAGTTTACTTAATAGCTATACAGTAACTGCTCCAATATGGTATCGTCCAATAAGCACACAAATGTCAAAAAATAAATGCAGGAAAAAGATTGTCTCACATGCAGTTCTCCAATCCAGGAGGAAAGAACATCAAACAACAGTTCCGAGAGAAATCACAGAGAGAGTGTGTAGCACTCGGGAGAGATTTCCTGCCTTCCAACCCTGCTGAGATCCCAGCAATAACTGGTGAAAGGTAAAACTAAGAATCATGGTTCTGTGAGAGTTTGACCATCACTCCACAGGACCAGGTCGTGTCTGCAAGAACACAAGGAACGGACTGTATCTACATCGTCTATAGCTCTGTAGGTGCCTCTCAAAAATGCCTAAACTCACCTAAGCCGTTTAATGCTGGACAGACAAAAGTCAAAGTTAAACATAAATAAATAAAACGAAAAGATGCAGCAGGCCTGGTGATCAGACACAGACGGCCTCGGGAGCCCAGCAATTCCTACACTGTCAAAACACAACAGAATCATCAAGCTTGTGAAGAGAAAGAATTATCTCGCTCCATCACCTCTATGTTTACGACTGGAGATGTGCCATTAAACCAATAAACAGTGATATCAAAATCACACCCACACCAAGTATTATTGTGATATATCAGAGTTGCCGTGAAATGGGTTAACTGGAGCTGTTTGTTCAGTGACTGTGATTAATATCAATCTTCCTGGACCTAATTGGTTCACTGGAGGATTTACCTCTACCATAATTAGGGCCTTCTTTCAACTTGTTATGCCATAGTATTCGGCGCAGAGTCAGCCTCAACAAGATTGGGATCAGCAGCTACAGAGAAAGAGAGAGAGATCAGAATCTGAGAACATTATAATGTTACAACAATGGATTTTAATTTGAGAATATTAGACTGGAATGTTCCAACAATGGATCAGAATCTGAGATCATTAGACTGGAATGTTACAATAATGGACAGGAGTTTATCCTTGGGTCTTTATTGGCTTTCTTGGGATTGGGCACGGTTAGAGTTGCGGATAGGAGCCGTACTGATGATTATTCAAGCTGGGTACTATCCCATCCTCGCTATTATTGGTGTTCCTGGTAAGTCTGTCTCTGTCAATTCTATAAACGATGCTGCATGTTATTGCCAATCTGGTTGATTATATTTAACAAATACATAAACTTTCAGTCACAAACGCCACTTCCTTCTCATGCATTTCCAAACTACTTACTCATAAACATCTGAGAAGGAATAAGACTGTTCGGAACCTTGAGTCTCCTTTTTACCGTGAACTGTTTTATGTCTCCATATTCTCTCTGTCATCAAAGCTGCCGACACCTACCTACAAAAGATCCCCAATTTCCAGCTCTGCCTGGGTTCTGTTGCTGACTTCGCCATCATCTACCCCTTCGTTAACGACAGATTTTATGGCTCCAGTTCTCTTCTGACCTCTCTTCCAGTTACAAATAGTTTGACCACAAACTTGTTCTTGTCTCTACAGTTACTTCACAAGAGGGACTCTTAAACAGAGTAATAATCTCACTGGCTATATAACTCAGCGGCACAGGTTATGACTCTAAAAGCATTGTCTGAAATCCTACCACAGTCGATGACTAAATTTAAATTCCAATGACAAAAATTGGAATGAAACCTAATTTCACTCAAGGCAACCATAAAGCATCAGGATTTATTTTCTTATTTTATTAATAAACTTTGGTAAAGAAACATAACATGTTTGCCCTGTCTGAACTAAGTGTCACCTCAGATCCACAACAATATGGTTGCCTCTATATTGCCTTGACAAATGGCCGCGTGGTCAAGGGCAGTTAGGATGGACAACAAATGCTGCCCTTGCCAGTGATGCTGGCATCCCGCGAAACAATAACATTAAAGGTGAAATAACCAAGGAAATGCGGATGTTGGCGCTCTGAAATAAAATTCTCCACCATCTAAAAAAATGTTGAAGAATCTCAGCAGGTATGGCAGTCTGTCGGAAGAAACACAAATAGCGTTTCGAGTTCAGTGAACCTATCAAAACTGAATGCAACTGATAAATAATATTATTATATCAGAGATGGTTGGAAGGGTTAGCGGGAAGTTTGTGTTGATTGGATGATGTCCAGCAAAAGAGAGAGAGAGAGAGAGACAGAGAGAGAGAGCCAGAGAGAGAGAGAGAGAGAGAGAGAGAGAGGGAGGGAGAGAGAGAGAGGGAGAGAGAGAGAGAGAGAGAAAGGAAAAGCAAGCAAAAGGATTCCTGATGATAGACTGGAAGGAAAACAGAATGGGAAGTTATTTATTATAGGATGTCCCTGCTTACCGTGAGTTATGTTCCTCTATCTCTCGTCTCTGAGTGTGGTGATCAACTCCATCAGCAATACTTATAGTCGCTGAGATAGAGAGAAACATAATGTTCCATTGTCAACTGCTTCTCTAGAGAAAGGAACTGTTACTGTGCGACTGCGTGGAGATGTAACAGCTTTCTCAGCCAGGAAGAGAAACTGAGGAGACCGAGGCATTTTCAACATTGAATGGATGCACTATTGGTGTGGGGAATTGACTTGCTGCTGTCATCTAGAAAGTCAGTGGAGGCTCTGTGGATGGTGTTCTCAGGATTGTGATGTCAGCTACTGGGTTCATTCAGGGAGCCCCGAGGGTCTATGGACCTCACTCTGAATACTGCATTTACAGTGTGCCTGGGTCCATGGTAAACAAATGGAGCTGTGGCTACAAAGAAGGGAAGCTGTGTAAACTGGGAGGAGCAGGGAACTGTACTATACTCTCTGGGATTTCCAGGAAGATTTGTCTAAGCTGCACCCAATCTGGTGTAAAGTGCAAAACCAACTTGTCTCAAAATTGAGGTGGTCATTGAGCTGTATCCCGTCCTTCAGTATAACCTGTAGTCTCACACCAGGGACAGGACTGAGCTGACTCTCACGATGAATTAAACTGGATTGATTCTGGAACTTTGAGGCAGCAGTGGGTAATATATCCACCATCTCTGAAGTGCAGTCCTCCGATCCTCCAATGTATTCACAAGCGGACAGAAACTACCTGCCTGCTGAGAGGAATGCGTTGGTTCCATCTCCACAGAGGAAGGTACAGAAACTAACTTCCAGAATTATTAGGGAACAGAGTGATTGGTAAATATGGGAAACTGCAAGAAATCAGAATTAATGAAGCGTATGTTATTGGAAATCTAATTGAATTGATGTTTCATACGTTGCTGCATCTGATGAGCTACATCCCAGAGTGATTCAGACGAGAACAGATCTAATGAAAGAATTACTAATTATTCTTCAAAGCTAGTTAGATTCTGGAAAGAATTCTGCAGACTGGAAAGCAACTATTGTAAACTTAAATATTTAAAACAGGATGGAAAGGGAAAACAGAAAACTAAATAGTTTGATGTAAGCTATGAGAAAAAAATATTGGAACCTTTTATAAGGAACGTGACAACTAGATACTTGGAGAATAATGATATGATTTGGTAGAGTCGGCCTAGATTCAGGAAAGGGAAATGATCTTTGATAAACCTGTGTGTGGAGATTGTCCGTTGTGACATCGACAGTTGAGAACCAATGGGAGTGGAGTATTTGTATTTTGAGAAGACGCTTGACATGTTTGAATACAGGTGAATGGGGAATGTTCGAGTCCATGGCTAACGATGTGTTTAATCTGTAGCACTGTGAGAGAATAAGAAGTTGAAGCTTGATGGGTATGGACAGAAACTGATTAAGGTGAAAATTTCATACTTTTCATTAAATGTTTGACAGTTTACATGCATCTGCAGAGCCCCCATGTCGATTGACAGAGAGGTACAGGCTCGGGGTGGAATATATACCACATGGATTAAAATTTGGGTAATGGAGAAGAATACTGTTTTTCTCTGGACTGAAGGATTGATGGGTGGCAGCAGGATCAGTATTTGGACGATAACTGTTCATAAGGTGTAAAATGATTTAGATGTGAACAACAAATATCATCATGTACATTTATATTTATTAAATGGTAGAGGGGTTGGCGAGTGCTTTTGTTGAAAAGGACCTGGATGTTCTTGGTCATACGTCACTGACAGAATTCTTACGGGAACAGGAAGTAAATGATATATGGCTCTTCATGCAAAATGATTGAAGTACAAAAGTTAGAATATCTTTCTCACAGATCGTGTTTTGTTGAGAGAGTATTTGGTGCATTGTGTAAAGGTTTGGTCTGTTTTATAAACAAATATCCCTTTGTCACTGAGAGAGTGCAAAGTAGTTTGACCAGACTAAATACTGGCATGGTGTTACCATGAGGTGAGAGTGCAGTAACGATGTGTTTAATCTGTAGCGCTGTGAGAGAATAAGAAGTTGAAGCTTGATGGGTATGGACAGAAACTGATTAGGGTGAAAAGTTCATACTTTTCATTAAATGTTTGATTCACGACAGTTTACATGCATCTGCAGAGCCCCCATGTCGATTGACAGAGGGGTACAGGCTCTGAATGAACTCTGAACACTGAATGCACAGTTACTGTGTGACACTGCATTGAATGTCACTTTGTACACAACCCTGTCAGCAACCAAAATACCATCATTCTGAAACAGTTGGTTATTCCCCACCGATTTCTGACCTCCACGCAGACCATGGGTCTGCCTTCTTGGAGATGGAAGGTAACTTGGAGAATGGCTAAACAATGTTGGTTTCATTCCGACTGCCAGAAAACCATGTTAAAGTTACACATATGTACCATGAGTAATTAAGGCATGTGGATCAATTTGGAGCAGTGTGTCTGTGTAGCCCCTGCTCCATTTGTTTGTGATGTTGGAGCATCTCTGACACTTTCCTGTTCCTGTGTTAGTGGCCTGACAAGCTGAATTACCTCTTTCTGTTCCTTTGTAAGTGACACAGGGTGTGAAATGGTTCTTTCTGTTACCATGTACGTTACATATGGGAAAGAGCAGACTCCCTGACTTCCTGTGCAACAGGTAGGAGGAACTGAATGGTCCATCCCTCTTTTTGCCCAGTAGTTTTGATGGTATGAATGGCTTCGCCACATTCTTGTGAAACCAGATTGAGGTGCTGAATGAACTCGTCATTTCACTGTGGAAATGTACTGTGCTGTTACATAAACGTTGCCCAGACATTAACAACACGATCTTGAATATTGTCCAAGTCTTGCTGCACATGGTCACAGACTGTTTCAAGAGCTGAAGAGGGACAACCTGTCCTGAAAAGTTTGTAGACTTCAGTGAATTCCCCCTCTTCTGCTGGCACGGTGGCTCAGTAGCTACCACTGCTGCTTCACAGCATCAGGGTCCAAGGTTCGATTCGATCCTTGGGCAACTGTCTGTGTGGAGTTTGCACATTCCCCACTTGTCTGCATGAGTTTCCTCCGGGTGCTCCGTTTTCCTCCCACAGTCTGAAGATGTGCACGCCAGGTGAATTGGCCATGCTAAATTGTCCATTATGTTAGGTGAATGAGCCAGAAGGAAATGTGTCTGGGTGGGTTGCTCTTCGGAGGGTCGGTGTGGACCAGTTGGGCCGAAGTGCCTGTTTCCACATTGTAGGGAATCTAATCTGCTCAGTTTGGACTCAATGAGCTGAATATCCTCCTTCCACACTGTAGGGATTGTATGATGACAAAGTGAAGATGCCTGGGCTGAGGAAGCTACGCTGAGGATCTCCGTGTCCCACGGATGAGATGATTGATGCCCACCAATGATAATTATCTTCCCTTGTGCTGTGAATGACTCCAAGCAGTGTAGAGGTCATAATTAATTCTCATTGATTGTGATTTTGCTCAGGCTCCTTGATGTCATCCTCAGTCAAATACTGTCTTGAGTTCAGGGTCAGTCTCTCTTACCTGAGCCCCTGCGTTACCACTTTTGTTCATATCAATTGGTCATGGTGCAGAAGCAGAGAACATTTTCTTCAAACAGAGGGTAGTGAATGTCAGGAATTCTCTTACACAGAGAGTTAGGGGAGCTAGATCACCGAATGGGACCAGTGGTGTCCCGCTGGGATCAGTTCAGTGACCTCTGCTCTCTGTTATTTTCAAAAATGACTTGGATATGGGTGTTGAAGAGTGGGCTAGTAAGTTTGCCGATGATACAAAGGTGGTTGGAGTGGGACAGAATGTGGAGGTTTTTTGTAGGTTGCAATGGGACATCGATAGGATGCAAAGCTGGGCTGAGAAGTGGCACATGGAATTCAAACTGAAGTAATTCACCTTGCAAGCTCGAATGTGAATGCAGAATACATGGTTAAGGGCAGGATTCTTGGCAGTGTGGAACAACAGAGGGATCCTGGTGTCCGTGTCCACAGATCCCTCAAAGTTGCCACCCAAGTTGATCGGGTTGTTAAGAAGGCGTATGGTGTGTTGGCTTTCAGGTGCAGAGGGATTGAGTTTAAGAGCTGCGAGGTTATGCTGCAGCTCGATAGAGGCATGCTCAGACCGCACATGGAATATTGTGTTCAGTTCTGGTCTCCTCATTATAGGAAGGATAATGAAGCTTTCGAGAGTGTAAAGAGGAGATTTACCAGGATGCTGCCTGGATTGGAGGCCAGGTCTTACGAAGACACCATGAGGGAGCGAGGGCTTTTCTCATTGGAGGAAAAATAGATGAGAGGTGACTTGATAGAGGTGTACAAGATGATGAGAGGCAGAGAGAGAGTGAATAGCCAGAGACATTTTCCCATGGCAGAAATGTCTATCACTAGGTGGCATAATTTTACGGTAATTGGAGGAAGTTTTAGGGGAGATATCAGAGACAGATTCTTTACACAGAGAGTGGTGGGTGTGTCGAATGCACTACCATCAGTGGTAGTAGAGTCAATACGTGAGGGAAACTTAAGAGATTCTTGGATAGGCACATGAAACAAAGTGAACGGAAGCATGTAGGTTAGAGTAGGACAAACAACACAACGTCAAGGGCTGAAGGTCCTAACTGCACGCATTCATGGAGAACTTTGAGCTCAGAATCTGCACGAATTCATGTAAAACTCCGTTATCTCACTTTTTAGCTTAGAATCAATCTAATCATCATGGCATAGTCAGAGAACACAGGAGGCCAACACCTTCAACATTTTGTCTTGCTATCAACATTGTTCACAGCTCAACTGAGAATGCAACTTTTTTTAAATAAAAAAGCTTTTGTGATTTACACATGAAAGAAGTGAAACTATCATGGTATTCTAACAGATGAAAGGCTTAACAGACAATCAATTTTTCCACGTATAATTTCAGTTACATCACACTGTAAATTGTTGCTATAAATTCTGTGTTACGATCGAGCCCTCCACTATCACCTGGTGAAGGAGCGATGCTCCATAAGCTAGTGTGCTTCCAATTAAACCTGTTGGACTATAACCTGGTGCTATGTGATTTCTAACTTTGTACACCCCAGTCGAACACCGACATCTCCAAATTAGTACTGTTCTTTGTTCTGTGTTCTATGGAAGTGCTCAAGAAGACTTGAACATTAAGGATGATTTGAGACTTAGAACATAGAACATAGAAGAATACAGCGCAGTACAGGCCCTTTGGCCCTCGATGTTGCGCCGATCCAAGCCCACCTAACCTATACTAACCCACTATCCTCCATATACCTATCCAATGCCCGCTTAAATGCCCATAAAGAGGGAGAGTCCACCACTGCTACTGGCAGGGCATTCCATGAACTTACGACTCGCTGAGTGAAGAACCTACCCCTAACTTCAGTCCTATATCTACCCCCCCTTAATTTAAAGCTATGGCCCCTTGTAATACCCGACTCCATACGCGGGAAAAGGTTCACACTGTCAACCCTATCTAACCCCCAATCATCTTGTACACCTCAATCAAGTCACCCCTAAACCTTCTTTTCTCTAATGAAAACAGCCCCAAGTGCCTCAATCTTTCCTCATACGATCTTCCTTCCATACCAGGCAACATCCTGGTAAACCTCCTCTGCACCCGTTCCAGTGCCTCCACATCCTTCCTATACTATGGCGACCAAAACTGCACACAATATTCCAGATGCGGCCGCACCAGAGTCTTATACAACTGCATCATGACCTCAGGACTCCGGAACTGAATTCCTCTACCAATAAAAGCCAGTACGCCATATGCCTTCCTCACTGCACTATTTACCTGGGTGGCAACTTTCAGAGATCTGTGTACATGGACACCAAGATCCCTCTGCTCATCCACACTACCAAGTATCCGACCATTAGCCCAGTACCCCATCTTTTTGTTATTCTTCCCAAAGTGAATCACCTCACACTTAGCTACATTGAATTCCATTTGCCACCTTTCTGCCCAGCTCTGCAGCTTCTCTATGTCCTGCTGTAACCTGCCACATCCTTCCTCACTGTCAACAACTCCTCCGACTTTCGTATCATCCGTAAACTTGCTCACCCAACCTTCAAACCCCTCTTCCAGGTCATTTATAAAAATGACAAACAGCAATGGTCCCAAAACAGATCCTTGTGGAACACCGCTAGTGACGGCACTCCATGAAGAAACTTTGCCATCAACTACTACCCTCTGTCTTCTTCCATCCAGCCAATTCCTAATCCAAACCTCCAACTCACCCTCAATGCCATATCTCCGTATTTTCTGCAGTAGCCTACCATGGGGAACCTTATCAAACGCCTTACTAAAATCCATACATACCACATCTACCGCTTTCCCCTCATCAACCTCCTTCGTCACCTTTTCAAAGAATTCAATAAGGTTTGTGAGGCACGACCTGCCCTTCACAAAACCATGCTGACTATCCTTGATCACATTATTCCTATCCAGATGTGCATAAATCCTATCCCTTACAATTCTCTCTAAGACTTTGCCCACAACAGAAGTGAGACTCACCGGCCTATAGTTACGAGGGTTATCCCTACTCCCCTTTTTGAACAAGGGAACCACATTTGCTATCCTCCAGTCTTCTGGCACTACTCCAGTAGACAAAGAGGACATAAAAATCAAGGCCAATGGCTCTGCAATCTCCTCCCTTGCTTCCCAGAGAATCCTAGGATAAATGCCATCAGGCCCAGGGGACTTATCTATTTTCACCTTTTCCAGGATTTCCAACACCTCTTCTCTACATACCTCAAAGCCATCCATTCTACTTATTTGTGACTCAGTATTCACATCGACGACAATGCCCTGTTCCTGAGTAAATACTGGAGAAAAGTATTCATTCAGTGTCTCCCCAATCTCTTCCGCCTCCACACGCAACTTCCCACTACTATCCTTGACTGGACCTATTCCTACCCTAGTCATTCTTTTATTCCTAACATACCTATAGAAAGCCTTAGGGTTTTCCCTAATCCTACCGACTAAGGACCTTTCATGTCCCCTCCTTGCTGCTCTTAGCTCTCTCTTCAGGTCCTTCCTGGCTACCCTATAACTCTCAATCGCCCCAATTGAACCTTCACGTCTCATCTTGAGATAGGCCGCCCTCTTCCATTTAACAAGGGATTCCAATTCCTTATTAAACCACGGCTCCCTCGCACGACCCTTTCCTCCCTGCCTGACAGGTACATAATTATCAAGGACACTCAATAGTTGCTCCTTGAACAAGCTCCACATATCATTTACACTCTTGCCTTGGAGTCTACTTTTCCAAGCCACACATCCTAAGTCATGCCTCACCGCATCATAATTTCCCTGACCCCAGCTATAACTCTTGCCCTGTAGTACACACTTATCCCTCTCCATCACGAGTGTAAAAATCACCGAATTATGGTCACTATCCCCAAAGTGCTCACCTACCTCTAATTCTAACACCTGGCCTGGTTCGTTACCCAGAACCAAATCCAGTATGGCCTCACCTCTTGTTGGCCTGTCTACATATTGTGTCAGGAAACTCTCCTGCACACATTGAACAAACACTGACCCATCTAACGAACTTGAGCTATAGCTTTCCCAATCAATATCAGGAAAGTTAAAGTCCCCCATAACAACCACCCTATTACTGTCACTCATCTCCTGAATCACCTTCCCTATCCTTTCTTCAATGATTCTAGGACTATTAGGAGGCCTGTAAAAGACTCCTAACAGGGTGACCTCACCTTTCCTATTCCTAACCTCAGCCCAAACTACCTCAGATGGCAAGTCCTCATCCATTGTCCTTTCCACCACTGTAATACTATCTTTGACAAGCAATGCCACACCTCCCCCTCTTTTACCCCCACCTCTGACCCTACTAAAACATTTAAATCCTGGAACCTGCAACAGCCAATCCTGTCCCTGTTCTAGCCATGTCTCCGTAATAGCCACAACATCGAAGTCCCAGGTACCAACCCACGCTGCAAGTTCACCTACCTTATTTCGTATACTTCTTGCATTGAAGTATACACACTTCAAGCAACTTTCCTGTTTACAGACACCCTCCTTGGAAATTGATGCCATGTTCCTAACCTCCCTACACTCCAGGCCCTGCACCCTGAAGCTACAATCTGGGTTCCCATGCCCCTGCAGAGTTAGTTTAAACCCCCCCCCCCCCCCAAGAGCACTAGCAAACCTCCCCCCAAGGATACTGGTGCCCCTCAGGTTCAGGTGTAGACCATCCTGTTTATAGAGGTCCCACCGTCCCCAGAAAGAACCCCAGTTATCCAAAAACCGGATTCCCTCCCTCCTGCACCATTCCTGTAGCCACACATTTAAGTGTTCTCTTTCCCTATTCCTCGAATCTCTATCACGTGGCACGGGTAACAAACCAGAGACAACAACTCTGTTCGTTCTAACTCTGAGCTTCCAACCTAGCTCCCTGAAAGCCTGTCTAACATCCTCGGCACTCCTCCTACCTATGTCGTTGGTGCCAATATGGACCACGACTTCGGGCTGCTCCCCCTCCCCCTCCAGGACCCGGAAAACACGATCAGAGACATCACGTACCCTTGCACCTGGGAGGCAACATACCAAACGTGAGTCTCTCTCGTTCCCACAAAACCGCCTATCTGTGCCCCTAACTATCGAGTCCCCAATTACTACTGCTCTGCTCTTCTTCACCCTTCCCTTCTGAGTAACGGGGACAGGCTCCGTGCCAGAGACCTGAGCCCCGTTACTTACCCCTGGTAAGTCATCCCCCCCACAAGTATCCAAAACGGTATACTTGTTCTTGAGGGGAACGGCCGCAGGGGGTCCCTGCACTGGCTGCTTCCTCCCAGTCCCCCTCACTGTCACCCATCTATCTGCCATCTTTGGAGTTACTACCTCCCTATAACTCTGATCTATGACCCCCTCTGCCTCCCGAATGATCTGAAGTTCATCCAACTCCAACTCCAGTTCCCTAACACGGTCTTGGAGGAGCTGGAGATGGGTGCACTTCCTGCAAGTGTAATCGGCAGGGACGTCGATGGCATCCCTCACCTCATACATGTTGCAGGAGGAACATTGCACTGCCTTCACTGCCATCCCTCTAAAGCTAATTTTTATTTTAAAAAAACTGGGTCTAAAGAATACAACAAGAAAAATTCAGCACTTACCTACTTACCAAAACAGGTGTTATTATTAGGTTAGAGGAGGAGGGCGGGTGGGAGGCACTACCCGTGTAGTGCCTCGGGTTCCTCTCCTTCGCGCTTTTAAAGGGGGAAAAAACCTACCCAGGTAAGCTTACACTAACTGCTTCCGGGTCTCGGCTGCCCCTCTGGTCGTCGTCACTTCCCCCTGGTGCTCCCGCTCTTTCTGTGAAGAGAGAGTGAAAGAGAAAAAAAAACACCGCTGCCCGCTACCGGTAAGCACTTTTAAAACCAAACGGTCTTACCTTCGCTGCTGCTCGCACTGGAAATGACCGACCGCTTCGACGGGTGAGTATAAATACTCACCGCTTTCCTTCCCGGCTGCCCCTCTGGTCGTCGTCACTTCCCCCTGGTGCTCCCGCTCTTTCTGTGAAGAGAGAGTGAAAGAGAAAAAAAAAAACACTTGGAGCAGGTCAGATTGATCTTAGTGAAGGTAAGGCAGGCTTGGGATGTGAATGACCTGCCCCTGTTTCTGATGCTCTCCCATTCTGTTATTGGAAAGTTAGTATGCGATATTTTCCTGGAAGGTCTTTTATGGAATGTTGCAATCAGGGAGACCCGTGGATTTTGTGAGCCATCACTGGGTGAGATTTGGGGGCTGTATTCACACTGAATCTGGGTCTACAACATGATCAACAAATGAAGCACAAGATACAGAGAGGGGAAGCTTTGTAAAGAGAAATGAGCAACCTCTTCCATATCCAGCCTGGGTCTTCCAATTACATTTTCCAAACCTCCCAAACCGAGTGGGACAGTCTCGAGGGACCGAACTGTTTCCTCTATTTCTGTGCACTATACTATAACAATAAGTGGACTCTAACTGCTCCTGTCTAGCAGGTTAGTGGGGTTGAATGGAACACAGAAATATGGGACTGAGGAGCAGGAGAGGGTCATTAGAGAATTTGAGACTTCTCCACCAGGCATTAAGATTGTCGCTGATCAGATTGTGGTCTCAGCCTCAGCGTCCTGTCTGTGTCCCATTATCCGTGACACACTTCTCTGTCAAATCTTTAACTAACTTAGCTGTGAATACTTATAATCAGAGAGGCATCATAAACTTCCGGGCAAGAGAATTCCCATTCAAATGGCCCTTTTAGAATTCTTCCTCATCCTGCTGTGAGAATAAGAGAATCATACAGCATGGAAAAATATCCTTTTGTCCAATTTGTCCATGCCAATCTGGCATCTTAATCAGATCTTGTCCCACTTGCCAGCATTTGGCCCACATCACATGATCCATTCCTATTTATGTACTATCCAGTTACATTTTAAACGTGTAATTGTACCCGCTTTCAAAACTTCCTCTGACAGTACACCCACCAGCCTCTGTATGAAAAGGTTTCCCCTCAGGTCCTTTCTAAGTCTTTGCCCTCTCACCTTCACCCTATGCCGTCTAGTTCTGGACGCCCCTACACTGGGAAAATGATCTTGCCCATTCAGACTATCCATGCCCCTCAGGACTTTTTTAAACCTCTGACATGTCACCATTCAACCTCTGGCAGTCCAGGGGAAAAAGCCTCAACCTGTTCATCATCTCCCTGTAGCTCAAGCCCTCAGGTTCCAGAAAATCCTTGTAAATCTTTTCTGCACCCTTTCAAGCTTAGCAACATCCATCCTTTAGCAGAGTCAGCTGATATATACGCAATATTCTTAAAGTTGCCTGACCTAAGTCCTGAACAAGCTAAACACGTTACTCCAACTCCTCTTCTCAATGTTCTGACCGATTAAGGAAAGCATGTCAACCACGTTCCTCACTACTCTACCGATCTAAACTCCACTTGCAAGGAACTATGAATCTTCACCCGTAGTTCTCTTTGTTAAGCAACATTCCCCAGGGCACTACCCCGTTTAACTTACCAAAATGAAAAACCTCACAAATATCTAAACTAAACTCCATCTGCCAGTCCTTGGCTCATTGATGGTCAAGGATCCCGTTATATTGTGAGATAATCTTCTTCACTGTCCACTGAACCAATTTGGTGATGTTACCTGTAAACTTACTAACCATGCCTCCGATAATCACATCAAAGTTGTTTATAGCCGTGATAAAAAGCAGTGAGCTCAGCACTGATTCTTTCAGAACACCGCTGGCCACAGGTCTTCAGTCTGGAAAGCAATCCATTACCTTCAATCCAATTTTGTATCCAATTGGTTAGCTTTTCCTCGATTACATATAACCTAATTTTAGTAATCTGTCTTCGATAGGGAACCTTATTAAATGCCTAGCTGAAGTTTGTGTAAAAATTGTACACCACAGTGTCTTCTTCAATCTTCTTTGTCATCTCTTCATAATACTCAATCACATTATTTAGACATGATTTCCATCACACAAATCCATATTGACTATCGCTAATCATTCCTTGTCTTTCTAAATAAATGCAAATTCTATCCCTCAGAATCCCCTCCAAGGAACTCCTCGTATCTGACGTGGGCTGATTGAGTCGATAATTCCCTGTATTATTTTGGCTCACTTCTCCCTTTTCTAGCCCCACTCCTCCACTGCCCACAGAAAATAATTATAACTATGCTGGTGATATGGCCAATGATATAGTTCTCAGAGTATGTCAGGGTCCGTGTTTGGAACAAGTCAGGCAGATTTCTTTAACATACTAAAACAACATGTCTATGACCAAAACAAACTATGATGGAAAGAGGAATGACGAGAGGATATTGCAAATATGTACAGTAATATTTCCCTTTGAAAAATACTGAGAAACACACACACACAGACAGACAGACAGACACACAGACAGATACACACACACACAGACACACACACACACACAGACAGACAGACAGACACACACAGACAGACAGACAGAGACACACACATGCACACACATACAGGCACACACACACACGTATTGTCGATAACAAACTGAAAAGCAAAATATCTGCGCAAAGTTAACTTGAACGAACATTGTCCAAATATGATTCGACCTTATGACCTAAGAAAAAATGAGAGTTTGACCCAAATGCTGTTCTATTTGTAGAGTCATCAAGTCCTACAGCATGGAGACAGGCAGAGAGTCCCTTTAGCCCAAACTCGTCCATGCTGACCCAAATATCAAACCACACTAAACTCATTTCCCAGCACTTGGCCCATCGCATTCTCGACCTTTCCTGTCCATGTACCTGCCCAAATGCCATTAAATATCGTTAATATAAACGCTTCGACTACTTCTGTTGGCAGCTCATTCCCTTTGTGTACCACTCTCTGTGTAAAACAGTTTCCATCAGTTTCCCTTTTATTCTTTCCCCTCTGACCTTAAACTGATGCTCTCCCCTCCTTGATTCCCCAACTCTAGGCAGAAAAGGTTGTGTCCATTCACCCTATCCATGTAAACTTCTATAGACCCCTCTCCTGTGCGCTAAAGAAAAAAGTCCTCGCTTGTCCAACCTCTCCCTATAATTCATACCGTTGGGTCCTGGCAACATTTTTGTAAATTCCGTCTGCACACATTCCAAATTAAAAACATCATTTAGATCACAATGTGACTAAAACTGAACACAGCACTACAAGTGCAGCCTCACCAACATCCTGTATAACTGCAACATAACAAGAGAAAGAGAGATTGAGAGACGACTTCATGGAAGATCACAGGTTTAAGAATGCTGAAATGAAGATGTCCTGACCGATGCTTGCTAGTGTGGCAAAAGCCTTCTTCATTGCCATGTCTAACTATGACCCCACTTTCAGAGAACGGTGGACCTAAACTCCATGGTCCCTCTGCTCAACTACACTTCTTAAGGTCCTACCAATCACCATGAAACTCCTATCTTGATCTAACGTTGCCAAAATATTCCTCAGTCCACTTCTCCAGTTTGATCAAGGTCCTGCTGCAATTTCTGATATACTTCCTCACTGTCCACGATACCACCTATTTTAGTGCCATCTTCAAGTTTCCTAACCATGCCTTGTACATTCGCAAGAATATCATTGATACAGATAACAAACAGCAACGGGCCCAGCAGCGACCCCTGAGGCACTTCATGCGTCACATGCCTCCATTCCGAGAGCATCCTTCTACTATTACCCTCTGCTTACTACCATCAAGCCAATTGTGTGTCCAATTTGCCAGCTCCCTCTGGATTCCATGCGATTCTAACCTTCCAGACCAGCCTATCAATGGCAACCTTGTCAAAGGCCTTACTGAAAACCACACAGTCTACCGCCCTACCCTCATCAACATTCCTGGTCACTTCATCAATGAACTCAAACAAATTTGAGAGGCATGATCTCCCACTCACAAAGCCATGCAATCTTTCCAGTCTAAAAACAACTATTAATAATAATTATTAAAATTAATAATATCAAACTAATAAATAATAATAAGATGACACTTTCAATGGAGAATAAATTATCCATGGTATGTGATATTGGAACGTGCATAATGGGTGAAGAGCAGAATAGATTTTGTACCTGTGTCATTGAATTGTGTTGAAAAAAACAAGGGTGGCATGGTGGTTCAGTGGCTAGTACTGCTGCCTCATAATGCCTTGGATCCGGGTTTTTTCCAGCTTCGGGTGACTCTGTGTGGAGTTTGCATATTCTCACTGTGTTTGTGTGTTTCCTCTGGATGCGCCATTTTCCTTCCACAATCCAAAGATGTATAGGTCAGGTGAATTTGCCATGCAAGTTACCCATAGTGTTATGTGCATTCGTCAGGGGTAAATATAGGGTAGGGGAATACAACTGGGCGGGTGACTGTTTGGAGGGTCGGTGTGGTCTTGTTGTGCCAGACGGCCTGTTTCCATACTATAGGGAATCTGTCAAAAAAACTATTTCTAAACAAACCTTATCTTTCCAAATGCATGGATATCTCATCCCTCAGATTCTTCTCAAGTAACCTACGTACCACATGTGTTAGATTCCTGGTCTATCGATCCCAGATTTTTCTTTGCTTCCCTTCTTGAATAATGGCACAACATTTGCTAATCTCCAATATTCAGGAACCTAACCTGTCGCTAACGATGATGCAAAAATATCAGCCAGGGTCCCCGTAGTTTCTTCTGTAGCGTCTTGCAGTATTCTTGGATGCATCTGTTTAGGACCATGAGACTTATCCACCTTCATACGTTCTACTGCATCAAACACATCTTCTCCTGTGATATTGAATTACCCCAAGATAACACTACGACTTTTGTCAACCTCCCAAGTTTCATGTATTTGTCCACAGTAAAGACAGAGGAGAAATATTCATTGAGAATCTCGCAAATCTCCTAAGATTCGAGACATGCATGTCCATTTTGGACTTTGAGGGGTCATATTCTCATTTAGCTATTCTTTTTACTTTAATATACTTAATGAACCTCTTTGGATTCACCCCAATCTTCTCAGCCAAGGCTATCTTGTGCCCCCTTTTCGCCCTCCTGATTTCCTTCTTCAGTAAACTACTGTATCCCCTATACATCTCCAGGTATTCCCTCGATCCCAGCTGCCTGGACCTGAGTCACGCCTCCTTTTTTGCTGGTCAAAGCCTCAATATCTCCTGACATCCGAGGTTCCATCTTCCTATCAACCTTGTCTTTTACTCTCACAGGAACATATTGACCTTGAACTGTCGACATTTCACTTTTAAAATCCTCCAACTTGCAGGAGGTCCCTTCGCCTGCAAACAAACTCCTCCAACCAACCCCTACAAGCTCCTGTCTCATTCCATTAAAATTCGCCTTGCCCCAAGTTTGAACCTGAAGATGTGGACCAATTTTGTCCTTCTCCATAACTATTTAAAAATTAATAGAACTATGTTTATGGGTCCCAGAGTGCTCCCCCACTGTCACCTCAGTCACCTGTCCTGCCCTAGATCTTAGAATAGGTCACGCTTCGTCCCTTCGCGATTTGCACCCTCTACTTACTGCTTGAGGAAACTATTCTGAACACACTTAATAAATACACCCCATCTCAGTCCTTAATTCTATGTCATTCCCAGACTATGTTAGGGAAATTAAAATCTCCTGCTAATGCAATCCTATTGGCCCTACAAGTCTCCCCAGTCTGTCTACATATTTTTGTTCCCCTAATTCCTCGTTTATTATTTGGGGACCTATAGTACAATCCAAATCCTATGACCATTCTCTTCTTATTTATTCGCTCCCAGACAAATCCTCACAGGATGATCCATCAGTTATTTTATCTCTGTTTACTGCTGTGTTACTCGCCTTAATTAACAATGAAACTCCCAGTCCGCTCTTTCCACCATCTCTGTCCCACATAAATCACCTGTACCCTGGTACTTTAAGCTGCTGGTGTTGTCCCTCCCTTAGCCATGTTCCAGTAATGGCTATAATATCCCAGTTCCACGCACCGATCCATGCCCTGAGTTCATCGGTCTTACCTGTCAGCCATCTTGCATTGAAACAGTTGCAATTTAATTCAACAGGCATTCCTTGCTCCCTGTCATTGTCTAGCCTGACCTGTCTCTTCATTTTACTGTTTCTGATTACTATATCTCCTTCCAGCCTCGCACTTGCCTCCCTGCTGTTGAGGATCCCACCCCTCCCCAACCCCAGCCAATCTAATTGAAACCCTCCCTTGCAGCAGTTGCAAACCTGCCTGCCAGCATATTGGTCCCCTTCCAGCTCAGGTACAACCCGTCCTTCCTGAACACGTCACCTTGCCCCACAAAAGATCCCAGTAATCCAAAAATCTCTGTCCCATGCACCAATTCTTTCGCCACCCCTTCATTTACTATATCCTCCTACTCTTTCCCTCACCAGCACGGAGAACTGGAAGTAAACTGGATATTACCACTGTCTTTTATCCTTTTCCCTAGCTCTCTACTATCACTCTGCAGGATGTCAATATTATTTCTATCTGCGTCACTCTGTCCTTTGTACCAATGTGCACAATGACTTCTGGCTGCATCCCACCCACTCCCCCCGCCCCACCCCCCTCCCCCCAATCCCCAGTGAGAACGTTCTGCAGCCGCTCTGAGACATCCTGGACCCTGGCATTTGGGAGGCTACACACCATTCCGGATTCCCATTTCGAGCCATAGAATCTCCTATCTGTTCCCCTCACTATTGAGTCGGATAATTACTTCTGCTGTTATTCTGCTTGCACAGCCTTCTGACAATGGGATTTCTATTTGAAACAGTTGAATTTGGCTGAATTGTTTTGCTTCAGACAATAGGGAATTCCAATGAATCCTCATAAGGAATCCTCCATTAGTGGGAAAGACGGCTGGGCTTTTTTTCAATCCCACACATTGCTGTGATGAGCGATAGGGAAACAGAAATGGAGCAATAGAACGTTTCTCCACAGATAGACTACATGTTCCATCTGTAAGTTAAATCAGTCACGTTATCAGTCCCTCACTGGACTCTGTGAGCTCTTCTTGAACATTGTCCGACCTATATGACTCCATCACATTCTCGACTCCAGGTCAGTGCGATATTGCAGAATCAATTCATTAACAATAAATGGTCATACTTGTTTTGAAGATGTGTTAATATGTGCTTGCATAATGTAAAAATAAGCGTTTCATGTCTGCACAATATCTGTGTTAAAATGAATATTTTTAAACATATACAGTAATTGCTGGTAAAGCTCAGCTTGTCTGTCAGCATGTCGGAACAGAATTCAGAGTTTAATTTTTCGGTCCAATGACCTTTCCTTTGAACCTGACTTATTCTCAAAGTATTTCCCCAGTTTTATGCTCCCACACAAGAAGAAATATCCATCTGGTATTCACCAACTACACCGTTCTCAAGATCTTATGTCGTCAATACAACATCCCTCATTCTCAGGCCGAACTGTTAATTCTTCATAACGTAATGCCTTCATCCCAAGAATGCGTAAAGCGAAACATCTTTGAGACGTTTCGAAAGCAATTTTGTTTTTTTTATTTCAGTTTAGGCAGTTATAACTACACGTAATTCAACAGATGTAATCTCAGCAATGCCATGTACTGATGCAGAAAACATCGCTAAGATCATACCCAACACCCCTTGCACAAAACAGGATCACGACATTTATCTTCCAAATCACTTGCTTCATCTTCATGTACGAAGACACACAAATCCCTCTGTAACACTGAGTTCTGCATTCTCCTTGCATTTAAATAAATTTCTGATATTTCGTCTTTTCCATAAAACAGAACATTTCCATCACATATATATTGTACTGTTTTTTTTTCTGCTGAAGCTTTGCTCACAGCCATCCTCTGTCTATATGCCATTTCTTGTTGCTGTGCCCTCCCTAGTCTGTGTCGCATTGAAGACATTTTGCACTCCCACTGTGTCCCATTGCAGAAGCACTGCCCTCCTCCGTCTGTATCCCATTGCTGATGCTCTGCCTCCCCGTCTGGATCCAGTAGCAGACCCTTTGCCCTCACCCATCGGTATCCCATTGCAGACGCTCTTTCTCCTCTTGTCTGTATCCCATTGCAGACGCTCTGCCCTCCTCCTGTCCGTATCCCATTGCAGACACTCTGCCCTCCCCCTGTCTGTATCCCATTGCAGACGATCTACCCTTCCCTGTCTGTATCCCATTATAGACGCACTGCCTTCAGCTGTCTGTATCCCATTGTCGACGCTCTGCGCTCCCCGTCTGTATCCCATTGCAGATGCTCTGCCCTCCCCGTCTGTATCCCACAGCAGACGCTATGCCTTCCCGGTCTGTATCCCATTTCAGACGCTCTGCCCTCCCCTGTCTGTATCCCATTGCAGACGGTCTGACCTCCCCCTGTCTGTATCCCGTTGCAGACGCTCTTCCCTCCCCCTGTCTGTATCCCATTGCAGAAGTGCATCCCTTCCCCAGTCTGTCTCCTATTGCAGACACACTGACCTCCCCCTGTCTGTATCTCATTGCAGGCGCTTTTCCCTCCCCCAGTCAGTGTCACATCGCAGACGCTCTTCCCTCGCCCTGTCTGTATCCTATTGCAGACGCTCTGAACTCCCTTGTCTGTATTCCATTGCAGACGCTCTACCCTCCCCCGTCTGTATCCCACTGCAGACAGTCTTCCCTCCACTGTCTGTATCCAATTGCAGGTGATCTGTCCTTCCCCTGTCTGTATTCCATTTTAGACGCCCTGCCCTCCCCCTGTCTGTATCCCATTGCAGATGCTCTGCCCTCCCCCGTCTGTATCCCATTGCAGACGCTCTGCCCTCCCCCTGTCTGTATTATATTGCAGATGCTCTGTCTCCATTTGACATCTTATTGAATGACTATCCAGGTGCATGAGCGAACTGAGCTCCATCTCCTTTATCCGGTTCATTAGAATAGATTGTATTTTGTTGATGAACTCACACAGAACCCTGAAGAATTCCACTCGTTACAGCTTTCCAAACACAAAATGAGTAATGTTCTCTATTCTGCATTTCCTGACAGCTACCCAGGGCGTCCCTGCTTCACCATAACAGCCTGGAATGGTTATATGGCGTTCCCCTGTGCTGTGTAATTTACTGAGTACTTCATTTTGTTTGGTGCGGCCTGTTTGGTGCAGCCCATTTTGCCGCAGACCCATTTAGGCGCAGAACTATTTCAGCGCAGCTCATATTTATTCCTTTTCAGGCTTCGATAAAAGCATTAATCAAAGCAATAAATTAAAAATAATGTTGATTCCCTTCAGTAAAAATGTTAAAAAGACACTTGAGTATGTATAATATTGACTCAAAATTTTCTTTCAGAGCTAAAATGATAATTGGCTTTGCATTTATTCACATTGAAAACATTCCTGAAGCTATTGAACATTCGTCTGATGCGCTTCCATATGAATTGCAACCGCTGCTGGACTGGTTCGAGGATAACTATGTAGGTAGAAGATTACATAGAGAAAATGGTCGGCGTCCACCGCTTTTTCCAGTTGGAATGTGGAATTTATTTGAAAGAACTTTAATCAATGAGGACAAAACAAACAATCATGCAGCAGCTGCCCACAGGAGATGACAATGCGAACTTGATGTGGAACATCCAGTTATTTGGAAATTTATTGACAGTTTACGGAAAGTTCAGAGAGGAAGGGACATTTACTATAAGCATCTGATAGCAGGGCACGATATTCCGTTGAAATTAAAGAAGCAGATGTGAGAATACAAACACTGGTAAGAAGATTTAGTGAGAGAAATGATGTCGAGTATTTACTAATTTTGAATGAACGTCATGTTTTACATTTTTCGTAATGAACTTATATCGTTTATTTTTTTCTTTCTAACATTTTTACTGAAGAGAATAAAGATTATTTTTATTTTTAGTCTTTCATTAATGCTTTTAACTAAGCCTGAAAAGTGAGAGAGATGAGATTTGAAATACCAGCGAGTTTAAATTGAGAATTGCTCTTTGCTGAACATTGCTGCTTACTTGGTTGGTGGGACGTCGATGTTTCAGAATATCCACGCAAGGTGTCCTGGTCCTCTCTGGTTACTTCCAGGATCCTGCCCACATGTCGAGGTAGAGGGTGAAGGAACGGATATCGGGCACTCTAACATCCGGCTTGGCCTTTTATGTCCTATTCTAGGATGTTTCTCCTGGAATGGGAGAAGAGGAGGGACGGAGTGAGGGTGGGAGTGGGCATCCCTGCAATTAGTGCTATTGTAGTGGAAGGGGGAAGGGTGAGATGTCCGGAGGGAGTCTGACCACAGTGTTGTATCCATGCAGTGGTATTAGTGTGCGGGGCTATTCCGTCAGTGACAGAAAAAGTGGGGGAGGGAAAGTGTTGAATTCAACAGTGAGTGTAGTCGTGCTTGAGCCTTATTTGGAGATAGAGTGTGAGCCTTGTTCGGGGGTAGGTGTTATAACAGATATACAGTGAGTGCGAGGGAGCAGAAGAATATGGTGACACTTATCCTGGCAAAGTGGGGGGAAAGAATATTGATGCTTGTCCTGTATTGCTGACCAATTCTTCAGATTATCTCAGCGTTGAGGTGAGTCTCCCTGAACGTCTTGACCAAGTCTATCGGTAATAACGCCACAGACCCTTTCCATCACTTCCCACAGAATCACTTTGGGTGGATCTTACAAATAGCAAGGTGAAGCAAACATTAGTGTGTTATATATGAAAACCAAATCTGTCACGTAAATACTTTACAACATATGCTCTGGAAATTAGGTATGCAAGTATATGCAAGGGGGAGCAATGACACAGTGGTATTATCGCTGGGCTCTTAACCCAGAGACACAGGTAATATTCTGGGGATATGAATTCAAATCCTGCCATGGTGGAATTTGAATTCAATATGTATCTGGAATCAAGGGCTTATGATGACAGGAATCCATTTTCGATTGTTGGAAAAACTCATCTGGTTCACCGATGTCCTTGAGGGAAGGATTACTGCTGTCCTTACCTGGTGTGGCCTGCATGTGATTCCAGACTCAAGACAATGCTGCTGACTCTTAACTGCCCTCTGGCATTGGCAATAAATACTGATTATCCAGCGACGCCCTCATCCTGTGAATGAGTAACAAACAATCGTGGGTGCTGCAGTAATAATGGATGGTGTCAAGTTGCACCGAAACTGCATTGACTACTAATACTGTGAAGAAAAATTTCCGAAAGTGTGTATGAGGTAGATTGAACAGTATGTTGTGAACTAAACTAGAGAGCATGTTATTTCAGATTTGGTGTTATGTTGTCAGGAGGACTAACTAATAACCTTGCTCTGAAGCAGCTTTGGAGGAATAGTGACATTAATACGTTGCATTTTTACACGGCGTCTGAATACAATATCGAATGTTTGAACATTCTGGACAAACATCATGGAAGCCCAGAGGCTAGAGGGTCAAGTACGCTCCAATGAATTGGGGAAGTATAATATAACATTCAATGGGAGAAGCAATGATTGTGAGAGTCATAGAGTCCGACAGTACGGAGAAAGGCCCTTCAGCCCAAACTGGTCCATTCCAAACAAAATGTCGATTCACATTAACCCCATTTACCTGCCCTTGCCCCATATCCTTCTTATTCTTTCCTATCTGTGTATTTGTCCAAATGCATTTTAAATTTTGTGAATGTACCCCCTCAACCACTTCTGTTGGCAGCTCATTCCATGTGAATACCACCCTGTGTGTTAAAAAGATTGCCCCTCAGGTTCCCTTTTACTCTTTCCCCTCGGACCTTAAATTGATGCCCTCTAGTCTGTGGGTTGCTCAATCCTGTGGAAAAAAAGACTGACTGCATTCACTCTATCCATGCTTCCCATGATCCTATACACTTCTTTCAGATCCCCCTCAGTCTCATACACTCTAATGTAAAAACTCCGAGCTTGCCTAACCTCTCACTGTATCTCAGATCGTTGAGTCCGGGCATCCTCCTGATAAATTTCTTCTGCACTATTTCCAGTTTAATAACATCCTTCCTATAGCAAAGTGAACAACACTGAACATATCACTACCAGTATTGCCTCACCAGCATCCTGTATAACTGCAACATAACTCCCTAATTTCGATACTCATTACTCTGACTGAGTGCCAAATGCCTTTTTCCCTGCCCTGTCTAACTGTGACTCCACTTTCAGAGAACCTTGAACCTGAATTCCAAGGTCCCTTTGTCTCAATACACTCCTTAAGAACCTGTCATTCACCATGAAACTCCTATCTTGATTTGACTTTCTAAAATGCAAGAACAGACCCTTATTAGATTAGATTTTTTAGATTACATTACAGTGTGGAAACAGGCCCTTCGGCCCAACAAGTCCACACGGACCCGCCGAAGCGAAACCCACCCATACCCCTACATTTACCACTTACCTAACACTACGGGCAATTTTTAGTATGGCCAATTCACCTGACCCTGCACATCTTTGGATGGTGGGAGAAAACCGGAGCACCCGGAGGAAACCCACGCAGACACAGGGAGAACGTGCAAACTCCACACAGTCAGTCGCCTGAGGCGGGAATTGAACTCGGGTATCTGGCGCTGTGAGGCAGCAGTGCTAACCACTGTGCCACCGTGCCGCCCTTATCTGTATTAAACTCCATTTGCCATTTCATGGCCCACTTCCTCACCTGATCAATACACTACTGAAATTTCTGATAATCTTCCTCACTGTCCACGATACTACCTATTTTAGTGTCACCTTGAAACTTATAATTCATGCCTGTACATTCTCATCTAAATCATAGATGTGTGGAATATGTAAATATATATCTATATATATACAATATACATGCATAAAACAAACAATAATAGTCCCAGAACCGACCCCTAAGGCATTCCACTCATCGCAAGCTTTCAGTCCGACAAGCATGCTTCCACTATTACTCTATGTTTCCTACCATCAAGCAAATTTTGGATATGATTTGCCAGCTCCCCCTCAATTCCATATGATCTAAACTTCCAGAGCAGCCTACCATGTGGAACCTTACTGAAGGCCTTACTGAAATCAATATACCACCATGCCTTTGTCAAACTCACTGGTCATTTCACCAAAGCACTCTCACAAATTTTTGAGCCATGATCCCCCATGCACAAAGAGGTGCTGACTGCTCATAATCACACCCTGCCTTGCCAAATGCATGTTTCTCGTCTCTCTCAGAGTCTTCTCAATAAACGTACCTACTAGAGATGTTAGGTTTACTGGTCTATAATTCCCAGGTTTTTCTTTGTAGTTCTTCTTGAATAAGGGCACAGCATTTGCTACCGTCCAGTCCTCCAGGACCTCACCTGTTGGCGACTGATCATACAAAAGTACCAACCACGGCCACCGCTATTACCTCTCTGTCCTCCTGCAGTGTTCCTGAATATATCTCGTCAGTACCAGGAGATTTATAGAAATACTGCATAGTCGGAAAGGTATGTCTACTTATTTCAGGTGAAAACACCAAAGAATGAGAAAGTGACTTAATGATGATTAACATAACAAATTAAAGAAGATAGTAATCACAGGAATTGACTTCAGAAGAATTCCAGACATTGTGGAATCCTAAGAATTCTCAGAAAATTGCAATCCAAAAAAGGAGGGCCATGAAACTGATCAGGAAATCAAAAAGCGAACATGCATGCAAACAAACAGGAACACAAAGACTGCAAAAATCTATAATCTATATTTCAAAAGAAAAAAAACATAGTCAAATGTGGAAATTTGCAATCGGGAGAAACGAGTTTATGGTGGATAATAGGGAAATGGCAAAGCAAATGGCCAGTTACTTTACACCTGTCTTAATGGAGTAAGATCCGGAAAATCACGCAGAAATACGAAGTGATCATATAGGACTTGTGGAAGTAAAGACATAAAGTCAATTCATATCAGTAACAAGGCAATATTGAACATGCAGCTGGATTGAGCATTGCTAAGCTTGACAAATCAGATGTACTTCAAATCTTCAGAAATAAATCACAAATAGAAGTATTGATTGCATTGTCGATGACTGCGTTCTATTTTCCTGTACATTCTGCAGAGTCTGGAAGCTGGTGTAGATAGATGCACATTAGTAAACGTGATCCAAGCACTATAGGTGAATGTTAGGGATCCAAACATCTACAAAGAGAAGATGAGATAGTGTGGAGAACTGCTGACAAATTAAATTGACATTTGTCGGGAAACTGTAGGAATATATTATATAGGATGTGATATTGGATATTTAGACATTAACAGCAAAATCTAAGAGACTCAGTATGCATTTCTGAAAGGGAAATCATACTTGATAAACTTTGGAATTGTTTGAAGTTGATTCGTGCAGCATAGATAATGGGGATCCAGTAGAATTGGCATATTTTAGATTATCAGAAGGCTTTCTATAAGAACTCACACAGTGAGTTGGAAAATGCAATGATGTGAAGGGTATTTGGAGGAATATATGTAAGTGGAAACTTAAAGTTTGGTTTGCCTTCCTTTAAGGGAGTCAGAATACAGATGTAAAAACATGTTGAAGCAGTTTCACAGAGTGTTGGTGACAGTGTACCTGGAGTATTGAGAACAGTTTTGGTGACCAAATCTGTGAAAGAATATACTGACCACAGAGGAAGTGTAATGGACATTATCCAGATAAATCCCTCAGATGGCGAGATTGCGTGATGAGGAAACTCGGCCTATGTTCTCTAGAGTTTCAACGAATCAGCGTTGGGTCACTGTGAACTTTATAAAACTCACAAAACATACGGCAAGTTGGAAATTAACAGGAAATTTATCAGGCTGTCTAATGCACATTCAAGGCAAATAATGGCAGAATAAGGGACAAACCATTTAAGACTGCAATAAGGAGAAAATTCTGTGCGTGGATGGGACTGACTAACACAGGGGCAAGGCAGAGCAAGATTACGGAGAATCCCCAGAGAACCTGCAAGTGTGTCAAGTGGAACAGAATAACCAATGAACACGTAGGACTCATTAGTGACTTGGCAAGTTGCATCTAAATCAACTTTAGTAGTAGGAGAAAGAGGGGAGTGGGAGAAGGCTGTTTGTGTGACTGTAGGCTAGTGTCCAATGCTGTACCACGGGCATCAGTGCTGGGTCCCTTATTATTTGTGATTTGGAGGTGCGAGTGTTGGGCTGGGGTGGACAAATCTAAAAATAGCATAACACCAGACTAGAGTCTAACAGGTTTATTCGGCAGCACTCGCTTTCGAAACGCAGCTTCTTCATCAAAATGCGCAACCACGTGATATAACTGATGTTGTGAGATTTTTAACCTTATTATTTGTGGTATTCATAAAAGATGCAGCTGTGAATATGGACGAGAGGTGGGGCGTGTAATAAATAATTTTGGATTTGATACATAGATTGGCCGGGTGGTTGGCAGTGAGGAGAAAGGCCTTATGTTACTGGTAGATACTGATGGAATGGTCAGATGGGTGGATCAATGGCAGCTGGAATGTAACCCTGATAACTATGAGGTGATGCAACTTTGGAAGAAGGAACCAGACAGGGGAGTACTCAATGAAGGGCAGCACACTAGAAAGCTCAGAGGGTCTTCTCCACACATCGCTGAATGTGACTGCATAGGTGAATACAATCTGGGAAAGGCTAGGGGAATGTAAACATAGCCTTTCTTAATCGAGGCATAGATTATAAGAACTATGCGGAACTGTGGTGAGAGCAAGATGGAATATTGTGTGTAGGTCTGGGAACAACATTACAGGAATGATGTGATTGTAGTGGAGGGGTGCAGAGCAGATTCAGCAGGATGTTCCCTGGGATGGAGCATATCAGGTATGGAGAGAGGCTAGATAACCTCAGGTTGTTTAGTTTGGAGGAGACAAGGCTCCGAGGTCTGTAATTGAGAAGGATAGGATTACGAGGTACATGGACAGGGTGAATAGACAGCAGCTGTTGCTTTGACTCAAAGGGCCACATTTTTAAAGTGAAGGATTTGCGGTTTAGTGAAGATTTGAGAATTGTTTTTCAACCAGAGGGTGTTGGGGTCTGGAATGCACTTCTTGAGAGTGGAGTTGTCATGGTAACCTCAAACCATTAGAAACCACACGGTTGTGCACTTCAAATGCTTTAAGATTCACGGCTACGGTCTTGTGTCGGAAAGTGGGCCTAATGTAGACCGTGCTGCATTTCTGGTAGTACAGAGCCTGTGCTTCTGTGATTGGAGGGCTGTGGAAGGTCAATCATTGAGTAGCATAAGGTAGGAATTGATGGGTTTCTGTACAATATCTTAGTAAAGTTGTTAAGAGAGAACTTGTAATATTTTTGGAAATATGTCAATGGCAAAATTAAGAGAAAAAAGTTGCAGATTTCTTAGTCTGATACCAGATAATTGAGGACCGGAAATTGCAGAACTATGGAGCAAATACTTTAGTTATGCCTTCACAGAAGAAAACAAAACAAAAAAGAAAACTCCCTAGCAATACTAGGAAATTTAAGTCTTGTGAGAAAAGTGGAATAGAATGAAAATAGCAACTAAACAGTGTGGACTTGTTGGCCTGCAGGACCTGTTTCCACACTGTAACCTAATCTAATCTAATACTGGGAATGGCATTGCCACGCTGACAATTGTATATAGGCCCAGCACGTGGGAAACTGTAACTTTGAAAGGAATCTGGAACACCGTGTACACCAGTCACTGAAAGCAATATTGTAGGAGTAGAAAGCAGCAAGGAAGATAAATGCTGTATTCACCTTCATTTCAGGGGGTGAACAGGAGTACAGGAGTAAATGTATCTTACTGCAGCTGTACAGGGCCTTGGGGAGACCCCATACGAACATTGTGCAGTTTTGGTCTCTTTTCCTAACAGACGACCAACCTGACATTGAGGGAGAGCAGTGAAGGATGACCAGACTGATCTCTGGGATGACAGGCTTGTTGTGGGAGCAGAGTTTGGGGCGACTGGACCTGTATTCCATGGGCTTTAGGAAAATGAGTCGAAATCTCAGTGAAATATATAACACTCTGACAGGGCGAGACAGATTAGAAGCAGGAATGGTAATTCCCCTGGCTGGGACGTCTAAAAGAAGGGCCACAATATTAGGTACAGACAGGCCACTTTGCATTGAGATGTGAATAAATGCCTGCACTCAGAGTGTGGCGAACCGGGGGACTCTCTCCCAGATCAGGCTGTGGAAGTCAAGGGGCAGAATATATGTAAGGATTTCTGGAAACTAAAGGGACAGGGAGAGAGCAGGAGTATGGTGTGAAGATAGAAAATCAGCTATTATTCCAGCTTGTTCTCCAATAACCCAATAACTGTGTTCCTGTGCAACACTGTGTTGTACAAAATCTTGCAATATTAATAATGGGGTCTATGGAAAATGAGGGTAAGTGGCAAACTCCCAAAAATATCAGTAAAAACCAAAAATTAAATTTGATCTAACACACAATAGGACAGTCTAAATAAATCTTTAAATTACATGCTGTAATGGAACAGTGCTGTAAATGTAACGCTTTCACACTACAGTCACTCACTGGTGCACCGTACCTTTCACCACAATCTTCACCAGAAAGCGTGCGGGGTCTGACTGACCATGTGATGCCGATGCCGAATTCCAGTTCTCTCCAAGATTCTCCCCACAGTTTGAAATAAAGTTCTTTCGAAATATAGACTACAATTCCCAGTTTCAGGCTCAGATTCAAGGCCTGCAGAGCCGAAAAAATTCCTGTTTTTGCTGAACACATTGATTGTACCTTTTGTAGACAGAGGGTTTCTGGGGCAGGATTTGCTGTTCAGCTGGTGCCCGACAAGGAATCGCGTCACAATAAACGCCAGTTCACTTTATAGAAAAAGTGAATTGCATTGCAGCCGAAATGTATTTAATCAACACGCGTTATCAGTCAACTGCCTGTACATAGAATGGAGGCGCAAAACAGATGGGCTGAATGGACTACAGCAGTTCTCATTTTATCTTTCACAATGTTTAAACATATTAAGGGATATGTATATTGTATGGGGAAAACTGCATTGAGGAGATGTTCGGCCATTAACTAGAATAGGGAAAGCTCCATGAGTTGTATGAAGTATTCCTTTCCCGATGTTTCTCTGCGGTGTCTGGGAAAGCTCTGTAAATGTTGTCACAAGCTCTCAGCTGTTAGGAAGGAGCTCTCTGCAGGGTCGACAGGATTGTGTTTCCCGTTCCCTTTTCTGATAACGAGGCTGGTGCCGGCTGTTCTCTCCGGGTTTATCCTTTAAGACCTCGGAGCAGTTTGATACAATTGAGTGCCTTGCTTGCCCGTTTCAGAGACTATTAAAAAGTGTATCACATGTCTGTGTGTCTGGAATCACTTTTTGGCCAGACAGGAAAGCACGGGGGATTCACTTCCTGAAAGTACACTGGGGAAGGAGATGGACATCTATAATCGACATTGAATACACAATCACTTTTACTGACACCAGGTATTAGATCTCGATATTTTATTAATTGTTTTTAACTTGCACCAGTTGCCAGAGAATTATCCTGGTCTGGATTAGCAATCCAATGACAATTCCACAACAGCACCATCTCCACATGGGGGCCTATCGGAAACCACACTGAACCGATTATTTCTGTGCTGTGTGACAGCTCTATCAAAAATTACCCCAACCAATTTGACTATCGTGATGGGACTGAGGGCTTGGTAATTGGTCCGCTTGTAATGATTCCCTTCTTAGGGGATGGGCCATAGTTGAGTAATTACCCACATTAGGAGAAAGTGAGGACTGCAGTTGCTAATTACCCACATTGCCAGGGAGTTGTCAGAGTTGGAGCTGGAATGAAACAGCTTCCTCAGGTACACAGCTTGTTTTGTAGCAAAAGTCCTTAGTCCTATTGCAGGAATGGTGTCAGCAACAAATGCCTTTGTCGTATCTGTCCAGCTGTTGCTTCATGTCACGTGCAGTGAATGGAATTGGTTGAAGACGGGCATCTGTGATTCTGAGGGTATCATAGTGAGGGTGGGGTGGGTAATCGACTCAACACTTCTGGCTGATGATGGTTCAGATACTGCATCTTTTGCATGGATGCACAGGGCTGTTCCATTATTTAGGGTGGGGATATTTATGGAGTCCTCTCCTCCAGTAAGTTGTTTAATGGTCCATCGACTTTTATGCATGGATTTGACAGGACGAGAGAGCTTATATCTGATTTGTTAGTCTTGGGATCATCACTCTCTCTGTATCAGATGTTAGTCCTGCTGTTCGTAGAGTAACCCGTCAAGTGCGGTAGCTTTAATGGGTAGTCATCAGGTTTAGGTGCATGTGATTCCGACCCGACCATGTTCACCCACACTCGTCACTGACCCATGGATCGGCTTAATGAAAATGGTAGACGGATGGAATATCCTGGGTGAAAAGTTACAGATTGTCATTGAAATCTACAGTATCAGATGATAATCAAGTCTTAGCTGCAATATCTACAATTCAATTCTACTGACTGCCCCCGCCCCCAGTTCACACCGAAACCTATTCACCCATCAGCCCTGTATTCATTGACGTGCTCTGGTTTCTGATGCGGAAATACTTCCATTTTCATATTCTCATTCTGCTGGAAGTCTTTACTTGGTGTCACGCCTCCAATTTGTTACATAAACAATATCCATTTAAGGTACTAATCTGAATCTTTTCCTTTCAGTAATGTCATCTTCTGTATTTGAAGTGAATGTGTTTCCTTCTGTTTTTCTCCGTGACCATGATTCAGAGCTCTGCAGCATCAGTGATGCCAACCTTATGCAGTTTCAGAGTTCAAGGAACTTGTCACCATGCATTGCTGTTCAGTTCCCAGTGTACGACGCTCCATGTTGGACAGGATGTTTGGGCATCTTTGACAATTGTCGGTGGAAATTGTTCATAATCAGAAATTGCTGAAGAAATTGTTAAAGATGTTGCAGAATTTTCTGGAGTGAATGCAGAGTTAAACTTTCAGGTCCAGTGAACCTTCTATAAAGGTTTTTTATTTTTATTTCCAGTATCCATAATTATTTATTTAATTGAAAAATTGTTCTGCGCCTATTCATTTCTGGAGAAACTCAGCAGGTCTGTCAACATCTGCAGAGAAAGAGAAACAGAGTTAGCGTTTCCAGTCCAGTGTGACAATTCTTCAAAACTGAATACAATTGCAAAATGGTCTTTTAATCCCTTGCCAGATGTGGAGGATGGGTGGCAGGGAAAAGAGTGTGTGGCAAAAGAAAAACGGGCTTTTAGCAGTGGTGAATGAAAATATTTTGTATAATGGGTCGAATTTAAGGTGTGAATGGGGGAAATGGGTTCTCTCTATTGAATGCAAGATAAAAAAGACACAACCACACAAAGTTATACGGAGGCCAGGAGGGAGAATGTTGACCATGTGTATTATATAGATTTGGCCACAGATACGTTTTCACTGTCGTCATCATCACCCCCTTTAGATAAAGGAATTCAGGTGCTTGACTTCTTATTGGCACTAGTAAGCGTTTCATGCTGCCTTATTATTGTAATATGGAGAAAAATAAATCACAGTATGACATTTGGGCTGAGTGTTGGTTACCTTTCATTTTTAATATTGTTTCAATTTTGCAGTGCTTATCTTTAAACGCTTGTTCTTGAAGTTAGCATCAGATGGAATGTAAGATGTTGAGGAGTGACATTATAGAAACTTATAAAATCATGAGCGGTATGGATAGGGTGAATAGCCAAGGTATCCAAACATACAGGGAATAGGTTTAAGGTGAAAGAGGGTAGATTTAAAAGAGAGTAAGGGGCAGCTTTTTTACACAGAGGGCGGTGTGGGTATGGAATGAGCTTCCAGAGGAAGAGTGGGAGATGCAAGGACAGCTACAAAATTTAAAACTCATTTGGACAAACATATGAATGAGAAACATTTAGAGGCACATGGACCTAATGAAAACAGATAGGACCTGTATAGTTTGGAAAACCTGGCAAGCATGGACGTTTAGAAAAGCTTCTCTCAGAGTCAGGGTGGTTTTGTGAAAGGGAAATAATATTTTGCCCTGTAAAATCATGCAAAGTATTCCTGGAGATGCCTGAGAATGTAACAACGGACTTGATAAAGGGGATCTGGTAGACACGAGAGATTTTCCACAAGGTATTACAAAACAAAAGTTCTTACACAAAACAGAAGCTCCAGGACGTCGGATACTGTATTAACATGGGATGATGGTTGGTTAACACGGAAATCGGAGAGTCAGGATTAATGGATCTTTATGGCGAAGGTTTATCTGCTGGAGTACCACAACTATCAGTCTGATGGCATCAGTTATTTGCAATCTATACTGACAGCCTGAAGGAGGGAGTTGAGTGCAATATACATCCGAGTTTGGGGATGACACTGAGAATCAAAAGGTAGGCTGTTACTGAATAGAGAAGACTTCCAGAAAAGGAACAGTAAAGGCATTGAAGTCTTCCTGTGTATGAAAAATAAAGTCAGCATGCTGATGCGGCAAGTAACTTGTTTGGTACATGAGGCGGTTTCCTGGGAAGAAAGGGTTGTGTTATTGAGAATGTCTAAGATGGTGAGGCGATAATTAATTGGGGTTTAAATGAATGAGGAGTGATAATGCTGAAACCTACAAGACACAGAAGGGGTTGGAGAAGGTAAATGTTGAGAAGTTTTTTCCATTCTTGAGCAAAGTGTCGAACTCGATGATACAGATACTGAATAAGGAACATCGATTTCAATCTGAGATGTAGAGTAATGTCTTCTCTCCGAAGGTAGTGAATGTCTGGAATTCCCTAACTCAGAGAGGTGTGGAGGGATACAAGGAGTCGGCAAGTGAGTGGAGTTGAGCCTTGGAGTAGGTCAGCCATATCCTTATTAAATGACAGGGTTAGCTTGAGGGGCCGATTGACCTACTCCTGTTCCTATTTATTAATTTCACATGTTATGCTTTTGGAAAGTAACGGGTTATTTTGCTGGAAATCGTGTTGTGCAATGTTGCATTCAGGGAGAGCAGAGGATTTGTTGTTTTAACCCTGCGTGAGGTATGTGGCTGTATTCCCAGCGTATCTGGGTCTGCAACATGACCTATATCTGGAGCAGACCTTATAGAGAGATGAAGCCTGGAAACAGGGACTGGGGGGTGGGGGTGGTGGTCATGTCCTGATCCAGCCTGGATTTTCCAAGTAGAATTCCAAAACTACACCTAACCATCGCAGTGGCCTCGATCTGCCCCTGTTTAGCATTCCCGAGGGCTGAATGGAACATCAGAACACAGGGCTGAGGGACACAAGTGGGCCATTCGGCCCTTTCACACTACCCCACCAGTAAATAAGGTCATGGCTCATCTCATTGTGATCCCAGCTGCACTTTTCATTGCATGTACCATTATCCCTGATTCACCTGTCCATGGAAAATCAGACAAAGCCAGCTTCAATATAATATAAAGTTCCAGCCACACCAACCTTCTGGGAAAGAGAATTCCCACTTGACTGAAATCCGACTTTGTGGATTTATCCTAATTCCTGCTCTGATGGATGTTGGAGGGTGTCACCGTTTTCTTCTCTCGTCCCATTCCTCCACTGCTCACATTAAATTTTAAATGTAACCAGCTTGGTGATATGGCCGATGACAAAGTTCTCAGACTGAGTTAGTTTCAGTGACAGGAACAAGTCAGGCAGATTTCTTTAGTTAGCCACAAGTAACTAATAAAACTAACGGATGCGCATGGTGGATCTGTGATAGCACTGATACCTCCCGTCACCAAGTAGCTGCGTTCAGTTCCAACCTCGGGCAACCCTCTATGTGGATTTTGAACATTCTCCCCATGTCTGTGTGGATTTCCTCCCAGTGTTCTAGTTTTCTCCCATCGTCCATACATATGCAGTTGAGTGCTGATTGGCCATGCTAAATTGCCCATAGTGCCCAGGGATGTGTAGGTTAGATAGGTTCGTCATGGGAAATGTAAGGTTACATGGGTAGAGTAGGGGGGCAGGACCGGGCGGGATACTGTTCCGAGGGTCAATGTGGACATGATAGACGGAATGTCCTGCTTCCACACTGTAGAGATTCTATAAAAACAACAAGAAGTTTGGACGATACAAACACCCAGTGGGTATCTATCTGATCCACTCTCCTCTAGGTTTTGTATGTTTCAGTAAGATCACCTCTGATTCCAAGAGTAACCTGTTAAAGCCTCCATAATGTAAGACCCTCATCCCTGAATACATGAAGTGAAACATCTCCGAACTGCTTCCAACTTAATATATCCTTTCTCAGGTAAGGAGACATAAGTAATCTCACACACACATGAGGTTACTTTGTGTTTTCTCAATGGTGAGAGTATTTGGAACTCTCTTCCCTGCGGAGCATTGGAGGCAGAGATATTGAATATGTTTGAGGCACAGACAGAAGGTGCATAAAGAATAACTGAGCCAAGGATTATCGGGGAATGGCAGGAATGTGCAGTGTTGGGGAAATGCTGACAGTGGTACAAAATCACACTGCTCCAGCACATCTAGGAATACAATGCAAAATGAAATGATAATATCGATAAAATGTTAAGGGGAAATCCCAGATGGTGGCGATCTGGAAGGCCTGCTTTGTTGGGCTCTGGATCACTGCACGGGCAAAGTGGTTCCCTAACCCACTCCATCCCAGCCATTTACTTAAAATGCTTAGTTTTGGAAGGTTTTGAGAGTTGGCAGTTGTAGTATCCTTAGTTTGTGTAGTTTTTAAGCTCTACGAGACTTTGTTTACTAATGATCAGTAATTCGAGTTCTTCCTCTCTCGAGTTCAAATGTTGCTACAATGTGTTCTGGGTAATGATGTACTTAAATGGTCTACCTGGAGCATTAAGATGAGCCATTGGCCAGAAAAGAGGAAAAATTTACTTACTAGTCTTAAAAAGAGAGAGTGGATGTTGTCCTACTGCAGGAGATGCACCTTGATGACAAGGAACATTTGACATTACAGCAGGTCGGGCTTGATCGGGTTTATTTCTCGACTTTTAATATTACGAGGAGGGGAGAAGCCATAATGGATAAAAAGAATCTTCCATTTAACCTATTAGATTGTATTTGACACTCACGGGAGGCTCATAATACCCAAAGCCTTGAACTATAGTAAGGAATATAGTATTTTGAATGTTTATTGCCCCCCTGCTCCCCCCCCCCCCCCCCCCCCCACCACCACCACCACCACTCCTAGCGTACCCTCAAAATTCAGTTATCTTGCATCGTGGCACATTACTGTAGAAGTTTTCAAAAGTCTTATGGACCCCACGGTGGACAGAATGTCGAAAGGTGCCCCAATACCCTCATTATAATGTAAGCAATTAGTGGATACGTGTGCAGAATGAGAGCTGGTGGATGTCTAGTGGCAGATCCACATCACAAGCAGGGATTTTATTTTCTTCTTTAACTGGCATAAATGCCACATGAGGGTTGATTTCTTCCCCATTCCTGCAACAATCTTAGATTCGGTGGCATCCTGCACAATTGGGAATATTACCATTTCTGACCATGAAGCAGTATACTTATTGATTAACATTAAGTGCAATATAATAGTTTCGAGACACTAGCGAATGTATCCCTTTATTCTTAAGACTAGTTGGCTAATTGAGTAGTTAGATTAGATTAATTACAGTGTAGAAACAGGCCCTTCGGCCCAAAAAGTCCACACCGATCCACGCCCGACATTTGCTCCTTCACCTAACACTACAGGCGATTTAGCATAGCCAACTTACCTAACCTGCACAATTTTGGAGTGTGGGAGCAAACCCACGCAGACACAGGAAGAATGCGTTAACTCCACACAGACAGTCACCTGAGGCAGGAATTGAACCCGGGTCTGTGGGGCAGCAGTTGCTAACCATTGTGCCACTGAGCTGACCACTACAACGAATTCAGATCTTTCTTAGCCATTAATTCAGATTCAACGAATAACTCATCCACTCTATGGGAAATTGCTAAGGCTTATGCCAAGGGTATAATTATTCCTTATGATGTAGCAGAAGGGGGAGCAGGAACGCTGGTTTGAGGCAAAGCTCAGGGCAGCCGAGAGTGCATACTGTGATTGTCGCTCAGTGGCTAAGCTGCAGAGGATTACAACGCTTCGGTCTACAGTGAATTGCACCCTCACACAGACAGCCAAGAAGGAACTTACTTTTGCAAAACAAAGACTGTTTGAACATGGTGATAAGCCAGGCAGGTATTTATTCTATCTTTCCAGGAAAACGAGCCCCCCTCTTAAGCCATTACCTCAATTAGGGAAGATATTGGGATCCTAACCTTCCATTCCAAAAGATTAATGTCTCCTGTCTGAGATTTTTCATCGAATTATTTCAGAATGAACATTTTGAGGATAGATGGATTAAGATGGAGTCATTTTCCAAGAACCTGGGTCTTCCAGGAGTAATCCCTGAAGAAGTGTTGAGCCTTAATGTACCATTTTCAGCACAGGTGGTTGTGAAGCAGCTTCAGAATGTAAAGGCGCACGTTCCTGACGGATTTCCTAGTGAACTTTATAAATAATTTATAAACCTATTGTCAGGGCTGATGTTTAACGTGTTCTGACCCTCATACAGTCAGGAACCCCTCCCTCCATCCTTAATAGAGGCTCATATCTCTGATGCTGAAGAAAGGAAGACCCCGGAGGATGGTGCTTCTTACACGCCAATCTCATTTTTAAATGTTGGTCTCAAAATCCTGCCTGAGATCCGTGCATTAAGGTGGAATCTTTGCTGCCTTCCGTTACCAAAGAAGACCAAACCGGTTTTATAAAGGGCCGCAGATCTTCCTACAATGTTAAGAATGTACTCAGTATGATCCAATAGTGTCAACAAGAATCTGTCCAGGGATTATTGATCTCTTTAGATGAGAGAAGTCATTTGATTGGGTTGAGTGGCCGAATCTCTTCTGTACATTAGAATGGTTTGGTGTACGCAAAGTTTTTATCAAGTGGGTGAGGGTCATTTACCGCGATCCTTTGGCTGCAGTTCTCACTAATCAGTAATATTAATATTTCTCCAGGCAACCGATAAGGTTGACACCTTTCACCATTGTTGTTTACGTTGGGGATTGAGGCACTGGCGGAGGCCATCCATAGGGATGCCAACATATCTGCCCTAGACGTGGGATCGAAGTCATGAAAGATTACATTATATGCAGATTAGGGTCTTATGTTTTTGTCAAATCCCACAATTTCGGTAGTTCATGTGATGCGATGCATTGATTCGCTTGTTGCCTTTCCGGGTGATAAGATTAATTTTACAAAGTTGGAGGCCATGCCTACGGGAGGTCTTAGGGAAATACCTGATACTGAGGGCAAATCCTGGTTTCCTTTTAAATGGTCACGGGGGTCGTTTCCCTATTTCAGTATCTTCATTACATTTGTCTTTGATCATGTATTTAACGTGAACTGTGTCCATTTGTTTGACAAAATTAAACAAGACCTTCAAAGATGGAGGCATTTCCAATATCCTGGCTCGGTCAGGTAGCTGTTATTAAAATGAATGTCCTTCCTCATTTCCTACACCCAGTTCAAATGCTTTCTATGATGTTTCCCAGACAGATATTTCGGAAACATAATGGCTGGTTTAGCTCTTTTATTTGGCACCATAAGCGATTCTTTATCTAGCTAAAAAAATTGCAACTGGCCCACAGATTGTGAGGAGTAGATCTCCCCGATTATAAGCAAGCAATTAAGTTTTTTTTCATCGTATGTTAGTGCCTGGGTCGCTGAGGTCTCGGCATCAATATGGCTAGACATTGAGCCCTCTCAGACAAAGTGAACCCTTATTACTCTGTTGTTCTTAGATAAAATGACAACATTTATGGAATATTGTCATAAAATAATGATTATCAATACTGTTAAAACTTGAAGGACAATGCGTCAGATCGAGGCAATACAGCCAAAACCATGTTTCTTACCCCTATAATTGGTATACCGGGGATAATGTATTCCAGGTTTAAACTGTGGTCAGCGAGGGGTGTACCTGTTTTGGGTGATTTAGAATTATAGTATCCCTACAATGTGGAAACAGGTCCTTGGGCCCAGCAAGTCCACTTCGATCCTCTGAAGAGTAACCCACGCACACCCATTCCCCTACCATCTTATATTTACCCTGATTAATGCCCCAACTTACAGATCCTGGAACACTATGAGCGATTGAGCAATGGCCAAGTCATCTAACATGCACATGTTTGTGACTGTGGGAGGAAACCTACGCAGTCACAGTTCAGAATATACTAACTCCACACAGCCAGTCACCCAAGGCTGGAACCAAACCCATGACCCTGGTGCGGTGAGTCAGCAGTGCAAACCACCGAGCCACCACGTGTTACTAGAAGGAGAAACAATGATAACGTTTGATCAAATAACTCGTAAGTATGGACTACCTAGTAGAGACTTCTTCTGTTTTTTTTCCAGATTAGAGATTTGATTAAAAAACACAATTTTAAAAGACACTTATAGATCCAGTACAGAGAAGCAGGTGATTATTACCCTTTACCATGGGATTAGTACCCTTTACCATTTGTTGGAGAGTGTTCCCGCAGAAAAGACTGTGCAGCTTCATGACGTCTGTGCGAGAGAGTTGGGGATTTAGATCTTTTCGGAAACATTCGAGGATATTTGTGAAAATGTTCGAAGGATTTTGATCTGTAATAGAACCCAATCCATGCAGTTGAAAAATCTTCATAGGTACTATCTGACCCCAGATTTTCTCTCAAAATTCAAAGTGGGATTATCTTCAGCGTGTCCTAAATGCAGAATGACTACAGACACTCTTACTCATTGCATGTGGTCCTGCTGCAGGCTTCGTATATATTGGAGCACTGCGTTAGGTGTGGTAAAATGGGTCTTGGGGACCTAATTGGAGATGGACCCGGTTTTTCTTTTCCAGGGCCTGCCCAGAGTATCTTACGCAGATGCACATGGGAATAAAAAGTATATCCTTACTTTCTATGCTAGGAAAAATATTATGTTGTGTTGTAATTCTGAAAACTCCCCGGGTCTGTTGAGACTTTGTAAGTTCATCATGGAGAATATCCATTTGGACTTTCTCACCAGCATGGTGCACCAAAAATAGAGATTAATATAAGTCATAGAATCAAAGAGTCATGGAGATGTACAGCATGGAAACAGTCCCTTCGGTCCAACCCGTCCATGCCGACTAGATATTCCAAACCAATCTAGTCCCACCTGCCAGCACCTGGCCCATAACACTCCAAACCCTTCTTATTCATTTACCTATCCAAATGCTTCTTAAATGTTGCAATTGTATCTTCCTCCCTGACATCACCTGGCAGTTCATTCCATACACGTACCACTCTCTGTGTGAAATTGTTGTTCCGTAGTTCTCTATTATATCTTTCCCCTCTCACCCTAAACCAATACCCTCTCGTTCTGACTCCCCGACCCCAGGGAAAATACTTTACCTATTTACCCTATCCATGCCCCTCATAATTTTGTAAACCTCGATATTGCCACCCCTCAGCCTCCGACGCTCCAGGGAAAACAGCCCCAGTCTGTTCAGCCTCTCTCTATAGCTCAAATCCTCCAACGCTGGCAACATCCTTGAAATCTTTTCTGAACCCTTTCAAGTTTCACAACATCTTTCTGATAGGAAGGAAACCAGATTGCACGCAATATTTCAACACTGGCCTAACCAGTGTCCTGTACAGCCACAACATGATCTTACAACTCCTGTACTCAATACTCCCATCACTAAAGGAAACGCCTTCTTCACTATCCTATCTATCTGCGACTCACCTTTCAAGGAGCTATGAACCTGCACTCCAAGGTCTCTTTGTTCAGCAACACTCCCTGCGACCTTACCTTTAAGTGTATAAGTCCTGCTAAGATTTTCTTTCCCAAAATGCAGCACCTCGCATTTATCTGAATTAAACTCCATCTGTCACTTCTCATCCCATTGGCCATTTGGTCAATCTAAGGTGACCCTCTTCGCTCTCCACTACACCTCCAATTTTGGAGTCATCTGCAAACTTACTAATTGTACCTGTTATGCTCGCATCCAAATCATTTATGTCAATGACAAAAATTAGTGAATCCAGCACCGATACTTGTGGCGCTGCACTTGTCACAGGCCTCTAGTCTGAAAAACAACCCTCCACCACCACCCTCTGTCTTTTACCTTTGAGCCAGTTCTGTATCCAAATGGCTAGTTCTCCCTGTATTCCATGAGATCTAACCATGCCATTCAGTCTCCCATGGGGAACCTCATCAAAACCCTTACTGAAATCCGTATAGATCACATCTACCCCTTTGCCCTCATCAATCCTCTTTGTTACTTTCTCAAAAAAACTCAATCAAGTTTGTGAGACATGATTTCCCACGCACAAATCCATGTTGACTATCCCTAATGAGTCCTTGCCTTTCCAAATACATGCACCTTCTGTCCCTCAGGATTCACTCCCAAAACTTGCCCACCAACAAAGTCAGGATCACTGGTCTCTAGTTCCCTGGCTTGTCCTTAATACCCTTCTTATGTTGTGGTTCTGTTCGCCGAGCTGGAAGTTTTTGTTGCAGACGTTTCGTCCCCTGTCTAGGTGACATCCTCAGTGCTTGGGAGCCTCCTGTGAAGCGCTTCTGTGATCTTTCCTCTGGCATTTGTGGTGGTTTGAATCTGCCGCTTCCGGTTGTCACTTTCAGCTGTCCGTTGCAGTGGTCGGTATATTGATTTATCCACCTTTCAAGACATCCAGCACTTCCTCCTCTGTAATATCGACATTTTGCAAGGTGTCACCATCTATTTCCCTACATTTTATATCTTCCATATCCTTTTCCACAGTAAATACTGATGCACAATACTCCTTTAGTATCTCCCCCATACTTCCTGTGCTAGTAAAAATATTCTGTTGTATTGGATGTCTGAAAACCCCCCGGGTCTGTTGGGTGGTTGTAAGCTCGTCATGGAGAATATCCCTTAGGACATTCTCACCAGTATGGTGCACCGAAAAGCAGAGATTTATATAAGATATGGCAACACTTTTAGGATTACCGCGATACATGCTTATCTGCCATTCTAAAAAGGGCTTTTATATAGCCATGCCGATATTATCTAATGAATCACATATTAGGAATTATGAACGTATGAATGTGTATCAGTTCATGCTCTCGAAGAACGAGAGCTATCACTTTGTTATGCTGAGCCGTATTATTTATTTATTATTTTTTATTTATTTTTGTTTTTCTTCTGTCCGTTTAGAGACTTTAACTTATTTTGTATATACATGCACATGGGTGTAATTTTGTTCAGTTGTTTGAGTTGTTTTGTTGTTGGTTTAATATAATAATAAAATATCCTATTCAATAAAAAAATTGTTAAAAAATTAAAATGCTAACATTGATAGATTAGAGTCCCAAATAACTATCATTAGAGAAACCACTCATGGTGGTTTACGTTGAAGGTCAACACACGGGTGATGGGGTGAAGTTGAGAGAGCATCCCCTTCATGGTAACCTCTGTCAGTGGGGGGAATTGAACCTGCGCTGGTGGCCTTCCTCTGCACCACAAACCAACCATCCAGCCAACTGAGTGGGAGACTGAGTAATGTTGCACACAGAATCAGTCACAAAAAAAGGGCAAGAGAAATTTTAATGACAAGGGAAAAGATGGATTCGAGTTAAAAATGTTCTCTGCTAGAAATTATATTTTATAATGACACAAGTGTTTGGAAGCTGCCTTTGGTTGAATACAATAAGATGAGACAAGTGAAATAACCAGAATGACTAATCATGATTAGATATCGATAACCATAAAATAAGTGCATGTTTTTGATTGGTCTGTGGAAAGCATGCTGACTGATGCATGAATTTATAAATCAGATGAAATATATCGTAAGACGAGTCCGTCCCCATGAGAAATGCCTTCTGAACACATGCTAGAAGAAACCCGTGGTATGAAGTATCTGAGAATCGTCTGCTCGGTAACAGGAACCTGGGGGTTGAATGACTGGAAGTTCCTGTAACATGGAGCTGAGAAAACCATCAGATCACCCCCGAACGTATTGAATGTTGGAGCATGTTTGAAGTACTGAATGGCCTCATGATGGATTTTAATTGTGTGTGATTTGAAAAAGGTACATCTCGACTCCATTCTCTTACGTGTTACGCACTGGGGTACAGTCGTTTTCCTGAAACTGGGAATAAGTTGGAACAATACCTGGAACATTCCATAATTGACATTCTGCAGAATATTCTCTAACTATGTGGGGGGCATTAGAAAGACAAGAGAGAAAGAGAGGGAAGGTGCTGCCTGCAATAGTGAGAGTGGTGGAGCATGATCCTTGTTCGGGGGTCGGTGCATTCAAATATATACAGTGAGAGTGAGGGAGCAGATTAAATATGGTGACCCTTATCCTGACAGAGTGGGGAAACTTATTGATGCTTGTCCTGTTTTGTTGGACATTTCTTCAGACCCCAGAAACTGCACTGAGCTGGATGGTGGGCTCAGCCCATGCTCAGTGGATCTGGTAGTGTGGCCCCCTCTGGGTCCCCTTTTGTACTAGCGCATCCACCAGGACCTCCGTGCTGCTGTCGACAAACCGTAGTGTAATTTCCCCTTCATTGCCATGCTTGGGGAAAATGTGCAGGGCAGCTCCAAACTGAGAAATCGCAACCGTGTGCCCATTGATCTTTTAAAGATGGCACCAGTGTCAGGGATTACGGAATATCTAGGGGCATCCGGGTGAGTACCTCCAGTCATGATGGGTGGGAGAATCGTGCTGGCATTGTATAACAGAGACACTATGGAATGGGATGTGTAGTTAATGAGATGAGTTTGGTAAGATAGTACCAGGAAACTAGCTCGGCCTCGTGCAGACAACCCCTCTGTCACACTCAATGAAAATGTCACTGAGACGGTTTTTTGTTAGGTTCAGCCCAGTGAGGCGAAGACTCTGCTGTCCTCACTCCCAGTTACAAAGCTGCAGAACAAATGCTCATCCAAATCTCTCCATCGCCTGAACTCACAGCAATATCCCTTTCACTCATAATTCTTCGAAATACTGACCCGTGTTGCATGATACTATCGAAATGTCTTCATTTCAGCATTCTGAACCTGTGAACATATCCTTCCATGATATTTTTTTCTCAGTCTCCCCTCCCCCCACCCTGTCTTCACCCCAAAACACACTCATTTACAGTCATATTGCTCGAGACTGCCTGTATGACTGGCCATTTGGCCCAGCTGGTCCATGGCAACCAAAATGTCCATCGAGACTCACCCCATTCCCCTGCCCTTGTTCTGTATCCCTCTAATCCTTTCCTATCTGTGTATTTGTCCAATTGCCTTTTCAATGTTGTTATTGTACCAACCTCAATCACTTCCACTGGCAGCTCCGTCCATATGCGTACCACACTCTGTGTAAAAACGTTGCCCCTCAGTTTCCTTTTAATATTTTTTATCCTTTCCAAACATTAATGCATATCCTCCAGTCCTCGATTCCACAACCTTGGGAACAAATTTTGAAGTATTCGCCCCATGCACACCTCTCATGATTTTATAAGGGCTACACTTCTATAAGAACCCCCACAGTTTCCTACGCTGTAAAGAAATAAGTTCTAACCTGTCCAACCTCTGCCTATAACTTAGAGCCTTTAGCCCAGGGAAGATCTTTGGAAATTTGTCCTACGTACTTTCTTGTTCAATAATATCCTTTCTAGAGCAAGGTGAACACAACTGAACAGAAAACTCCAATACAGCCTTACCAACATCCTATACAACTGCAACATAACGTCCCAAATTCTATACTCAATGTGCTGATGAAGGCCAATGTGCCAACAGCCTTCTTCACTGTCCTGTGTATCTGTGACTCAAATTTCAGATAACCATGCACTTGATCTCCAACGTCCTTTTGTTCCACTACACGCCTTAAGGCACTATCATTCGTCATTAAATTCCTACCTGGATTTGACTTTCCTAAATGCAAGACACTTATCTATATTAAACTCCATTTGCCATTTCTCAGCCCACTTCCTCAGCTGATCAGGATACTGTTGCAATTTCTGATAATGTTCCTCACTGTAAATGATGTCTCCTAATTTGGTGTCATCTGCAAACTTACTAACATTGCGTTGTGCACTCTGGTCCAAATCATTGATATAGATAACAAACAGCAATGGGCCCATGACCGATCACTGAGGTACTCCACTCGTCACAGGCCTCCAGTCCGACAAGCAAACCTCCACCATAGCCATTTGCTTCATAACGTCAAGCCAACTGTGTCGCCAATTTGCCAGTTTACATTGGAGTCCATGCGATCTAACCTTCCAGAGAGGCCGACCATGTGGAACCTTATCAAAGGCTTTACTGAAATCCACATAGAATATGTCTACCACCCTGCCCTCGTCAAGCTTCCTGGTCACTTCCTCAAAAAATCTTTCAAAATTTGTCAGGCATGATCTGCCAGGCACAAAGCTATGCTGACTGCTCCAAGTCAAACTCTGTCTTTCCAAATGCATGCATATCTTATATCTCCGTACCTTCTTAAGTGGTTTCCAGAAACAGATGTGAAGCTTACTGGTCTATATTTCCCAGGCTTTTCTTTGCAGCCCTTCTGAATAAGGGCACAACATTTGCTGCTGCCCAGTCTTCCGGGACCTTGCCCCTGAACTATCTTCTCTCGCCTCGTGCAGTGCTCTTAGATATATCTGGTCAGGACCTAGAGATTTATCTGACTTTGTGCATTCTAATATGTCCAACAGCACCTCTACTGTGATATGGACTGTGCCAAGGTATCGCAACTAACCTCCCAAAGGTCACAGGTCTTCATGTCTTTCTTCATGATAAACACAGAAGGGAAATTGAGGACCTCACCCATCTCTTGAAGTTTTTCACATGCGTGCCCATTTTGGATTTTAAGGCGTCGTATTCTCTCTTTAGTTGTTCTTTTTCTTTACTATAGTGAATTTGGATTCACCCTAATCTGCTCAGCCAAGGCTATCTCATACCCCACTTTAGCCCTGCTGATTTCCTTCTTCAGTAAACTCCTGTATCCCCTGTGTACCTCCAGAGATTCCCTTGGTCCAAGCTACCTGTTCCTGAGCGACGCCTCCTTTTTTGCTGGTCAGAGCCACAATATCTTTTGTCATTCAGGGTTCTCTCTTCCAGCCTTACTTTCCCTTCACCCTCACAGGAACATGCAGACCTTGAACTCGAGCTATCTTACTTTTGAAGCCCTCCCACTTTCCCGGGATCCTTTTACCTGGAAACACACTATTCCAATCAAGCCCTGTAATCCCCTGCCTAATTCCAACAAAATTCGCCTTGTCCCAATTCAGAACTTGAATCTCTGGACCAATTTTGTGCCTACCATACCTATTTTAACATTAATACAACTCTGGTCACTTTTCACAAAATGCTCCCCCACTTTACCTCCGTCACCGATCCATCCCTATTTCCCAACAGTAGTTCGAGCTTGTCCCTTCCCGAGTAGGATACTCTATATATATCTTGTGGAATCTTTCCTGAACACACTTAACAAATTACGTTCCATCTAAGTTCTTAACCTTCTGGAAGTCCCCGTCTATGTTAGGATAATTAAAATCACCTATTATGACAACCCTATTGCTCCTGCAAGTCTCGCCAGTCTTCCTGCATATTTGTTCTTCTAATTACCAATGATTAATTGAAGGCGTACAGTACAACCACTATAACATTACCATCCCCCTCTTACTTGTTCGCATCATTTACAAAATCTCATTAGATACTAGCTCAGTTATTTCATCTTTAAATACTCGAGTGATATGCGCCTTAATCAGATCTATTGGTATTTAAATTGTTTCCATTTACATCTCTTCCTCGCAGTGACTTTCACATTCACAGCACCCCTTGTCATTGCACTGTGGAGATATGGAGCTGTAAATGGATGGGAGCTGCACATCCTGTCAGTTCCAAAATTGGCTGCAAGTTTCCGCACACAGAGCTGCGATCTAATACAGTGTTACCGAACAATGCAACAGTCTGGGTTTATATATGAAAGAAACAGTGCGGAATGCACAGCTCCCCACGGTGGACATTTAGCCCAGGATTATAGTTCCAGCATTGGTTTGGGCTGCACAGAGTTTCACTCTGGACATAGCTGGGTTGCATTCAGCAGACACTAGCCGGATCTACACAGTGCTCCATCCTGAATATGTAATGGATGGTCTTGTTATGTGAGTTGGATTGCGAATGTGAGAGAACTAAACATCTGGCAATGCCTTTATTTTGTGTTTTAATTTTTGTGATTGGACTCTTCAAATCCTGACTCATCCGGTTAGACCCATCCCTCTGGATGAGTCGTGGTAACTGTTGTTACAGCATCTGTGTCGGCAACATGACCAAAAAATGGAGCAGAGGCTACAGAGAGGACAGTCTCCGTAAAATGGAATGTGGGAATCACCATTAGATCAGCCGTGGTCTTAGTGAATGTTGGGGCAGTTTATTCATATATTTCTGTTTGTTCCAAGCAAACTCTCCTTCTCTCCCAGTGTCCCATTCTGGTGTGGAATGAGTCACCTCCTCCTGTTCCTGCGTAACAGGATTCTCGGGCCTCAGTAGCCTCCAGATTTCCCTCTGCCCCAGTTTTGAGCAGCTGAGTGACTGCCTCCTGTCCCTGTGTCCCAGTCTCGAACAGTTGCGTCTCCTGTCCCTGTGTCCCAGTTTCAAGCACTGCATGATTCCCTCCTGATCACAAGTTTGTGAAAATACATGTCCTCCTCCTGCTCCTGAGGAGCAGGTTCCAGTAGCGCATGCTCACCTGCTGCTCCTGTGGATTTGAGGTGAGGGACTGAATGGCCTCTTCACATTCTTTACAGCTTTTCTTGACTAAAGGCCTTTCTCCTGTTTCTGTAAAACACCATCAAATTCTGAATGATGTATTTTTGTATTTCACTCTCAATAATTGAGCAAACAATTGGCAGAATTCAGATACTGAATAGCCTCCTCCTGTTCCCCTGTTATACACTGAATAGACTCTCAGAGATGTACAGCAAGGAAAAAGATCGTTCGGTCTGGTCATCCATACCGCCAAATATCCTAAATCAATGTCATCCCTCTTGCCAGCAGGTGGCCCATCTCCCTCTACACACTTCCCAGGCATATATCCATCCAACTGCCTTTTAAATGGTGTAACTATACCTGCCTCCACCACCTCTTTGGGCTGTTCAATCCATACAAACAGAAGTCTCTGTGTGAAAATGTTGTCCCTCATGTCCCTTTTTAAATGTTTCTCCTCTCACCTTAAACCTTTGTCTTCTATTTTGGACTCGTCTATCCTGGAAAAGACATTGACTGTTTACCTTATCTATGCCCCTCATGATTTTATAAACCCCTTTAAGATCCCCGCTCAGCCTCAACACTTGAAAATAGACCCAGCCTATTCAAACTCTCACTGTAACTCTGACCCTCCAATACCTGCAACATTCTTTGAAATCTCTTCTGCACTCTGTCAAGTTTGACAATGCCTTTCCGACAGCAGGGTGACCAGAATTAAAGGCAATATTACAAAAATGGCCAAACCAATGTCCTGTACAGATTTAACATGTCATGCAAATGCTTCGACTCAAAGCACGCACCATTAAAGGGAAGATCACCAAGAGCCTTCCTCACTGCGCTGTCTACCTGTGACAGCACTTTCAAGGAACGGAGAACCTGCACCACTAGTCTAGCTTTGCTGCCTCACAGGGCAGCGACCTGGGTTTAATTCCATCCTTGAATGACTGGCTGTGTGGAGTTTGTACATTCTCCTCGTGTCTGCGTGAGTTTCCTCCGGGTGCTATGTTTTACTCTGACAGTATAAGGATATACAGGTAAGGGTAGATTGACCATGCTAAATTGCGCACCGTACCCAGGGATGTGTAGGGGAGGTGGATTAGCCATGGGAAATGCAGGCTCAGATGGATAGGGCAGATGTTTGTCCAGTAGGATACTGTTTAGAGGTTCGGTGTGGCCTCGATGGGCCGAAAAGCCTGTTTCCTCACTGTCGGGATTCGATAATTTCTATGGAGTTCTCCTTCATTGGCAGCTTTCGAAAGGGCATTACCTATATGTCTTGCCATAATTTGTCTGCCAAAATGCAACACCTCACATGTGACGAAAATATACTCTATCTGCCACTCCTCAGTTCACCTAAACAAGGTCCCATTATAGTCTGAGAGATCATTCTTCACCACCAAATTTGGTATTATCTACAAACTTACTGACCATCCTTCATATACTCAAATGCAAATGATTTGTACAAGTGACAAAGGTCGGTGGACCCATTATTGATCTTTGCGGCACGCCATTGGTCACAGGTCTCCACGTTTAATGAACAAATGTCCACTGTCACGCCCTGTCTCCAATATTCAAGAAAATTTTGGATCTAAATGGCGAGTTCTCCCTGGATCCAAGGAAGTCTAACCTTGCTAGCCAGTCTACCACATAAAACATTTTGGTAACCTTACTGAATTCCATAAAGACAACATCCACTGGCCTGCCTTCATCAAACATCTTCATCACTTCCTCAAAAGATTTCACCGAGTCAGTGAGACTGATCTTCAATGTACAAAGCCCTCTTCAGTCCTTGTCTTTTCAAATGCATGTACATCCTTTCCAACAAAATCCCCTCCAACAATTTAGTCACCACTGACGTCAGGCTCACCGATCTATAGTTACCTTTTTTTTCCCTTACTTTTTAAATAATGACACTATGTTAGCAGCCCTCCAGTCTTTTGACACCTCACCTGTGGAAATCAATGATACAAATATATCAGCAAAATTCTGACCAATCTCTTTCCTAGCTTCCTACAAACATTTGGGATACAACTGATCAGGTCCCAGGGATTTGTTCACCTTTATGTGTTTTAAAATGTCAAACATCCCCTTGTAATTTAGACACCTTTCAATGTATCACTATATATTTATTCATTCTCTCGCTCTTGTAACCTCCTCCTCATTAAATACTGAGGAGAAATTTTGTTTTGTTTCCCTCCAATCTCGGGTGGTTCCACACATAGGTAGTCTTACTGATCTTTAAGGGGCCCTGTTCTCCCCCTAGTTAATCTTTTACCATTAAATGGTTTGTAGAATTTCTTCAATGCCTCGTTAACCCTATTTCTAAAGCCATCTCATGTCCACATTTTTCTGGCCAGATTTCCGCATTGACTATGCACTTTCTGCCCTTATACACCTTTCGGGATTTACTTGATCTCAGCTCTGTTTACCTGACATATGCCTCCTTCCTTACCTTGACCAGAGCATCAATATATCTAGCCATCCAGCATTCCCTGCAAACACCAGCCTTGCCCCTCTCACTAATAGGAACATGTTGGCTCTGGACTCTCTGAAACCAAGTTTTGATGGCCTTGCATTTTCCAACCATCCCTTTACCTGTGAATAGGGTATTCCAATTAGCCTTTCACAGGGCTCGCCTAACACTTTCAAAATTGGCCTTGTTCAAAGTTAGAACTTTAATGTTTACATCAGGTCTTTCCTCTTCCACAACTAATTTAAAACTAATATTTATGCGTAACAGAAAGTTAAACAAACACTTCCTGCCCCTCTGTAACTGGCTCGAGAGGCTGAATGGGCTCCTCGTGGCCGTCTGTAATATACTGGAAAGGCTGAATGGCCTCCTCTTGTTTTTGTGTAACAGACCAGAGACATTAATTGAGACAGCATCCCGTGGACGACGAACAGCCGTTAAACTGTATCTGATGGAGGTCCATCCCTTCTCAGTTACAGAAACATAACCAACACAATGTATTCCCGGTGCCCACTCAGTAACATCTCACACAGATGCAGCGACACATCTCTTTGTTTTGAATGATTCTGTTGGAAAAACCAAATGTGCTGAAAAATGTGTTGCTGAAAAAGCACGAAACGTCGATTCTCCTGCTCCTTGGATGCTGCCTGACCTGCTGCCCTTTTCCAGCAACACATTTTTCAGCTCTGATCTCCAGCATCTGCATTCCTCACTTTCTCCTTGTTGGCAAAATGTGCCAATATTCTAGATTTCCACCTTTTCAAGTAGCAACAGGCTAATATGGGCTGAATGGCCTTCTATTATCCCTCTGTAAGGGACCCATAGGGACAGAATTGCATCGGCCTGTTGCAGAGCAGCAGTCTCAATGTTCTGTCTCAAGATTATGAAAGGATTTGGTAGCAGGGCACTTAAAACCAGGAGTAGCCTCACACTGGTCAATAAGGAATTTAGAAACTTGCCCACCCGATCTTTCTTTATGCAACCGATCTGATATTTTATAACAGCTTCTTTCATAAACAGAGAGGAAGATATATAGACCCCTGCAGTGTTCTGTTAATACTCTCATATCCAAGTTTAAAAAAAGATTTAAAGATTTATGGTCCATTCCATTTTTTATTATCATTACATCCAAACCCAGTAAATGTTCTCTTTTGTAGTTATATGAAAAGTGATGTGTGGAACTGGTTAATTGAGCCTGTTTGCTCAGTCATGATTTGGAGATGCCGGTGTTGGACTGGGATGTACAAAGTTAAAAATCACACAACACCAGGTTATAGTCCAACAGGTTTAATTGGAAGCACACTAGCTTTCGGAGCGCCGCTCCTTCATCAGATGATAGTGCAGGACACACTTCTAAGGCACACAATTTATAGCAAAGATTCACAGTGTGATTTACAGTGTGATGTAACTGAAAAATACCTTGATTGTCTGTTGGGTCTTTCATCTGCTCGAATACCATGATAGTTTCACTTCTTTCATATGTAAATCACAAAACTTTTTTTTAAAAATGCTGCATTCTCAGGTTAGCTGTAACAGTGAGTTTTAGCTAGACAATATATTGAAGGTGTTATCCCCCTGTGTTCTCTGTCTATGCCATGATGTTTAGATTGATTCTAATCTGAAAAGTGAGATAACAGAGTTTTACATGAAGCCATACAGTTTTTGAGCTCAGAGTTTTACATGAATTCATGCAGTTTTTGAGCAAACTACAATGTAACTCTGCAAGTACAAATTCACCCCACAAAATATATGTGTGCATGTGGGTATTTGTCGGTTTGGATATGTGTGTCTGTGTCTGTCTGGGTTGGAGGGTTGTGAGTGTGAGAGAGAATGTATATATTTGTGTAGTGATGTAGAGTGTCTTAAGTCTGTGACGGGGTGCATGTGTGAGTGTGGGAGTGTGTGTGCGTGACTGGGGTGGGGGATTTTGCCGATCAGTGAGAGAGAATGTATATGTGTGTGCATGAATGTACAGTAGTCTAAATCTCTGAGAGAGTGCCGTGGGAGTGTGTGTGTTTCTAAGGGTGTGTGTGAGTGTCTGTGTGCATGTCTGCGTACATGTGTATCCGTATGTATGTGTGTGTATAGGAGTGTCTGTGTGTGTGTATACATTGCAATGGTGGTCACCTGTAATGTGACATGAACCCAAGGTCCCGGCTGAGGCCCACCCTATGTGTATCGAAATTAGTTATCAGCCTCTGCTCGGCCACTTTTCGCTGCTGCCTGTCCTGAATTCCGCCTTGGAGGATGGTCACCAGAATGTCCGAGGTTGAATATCCTGGACCACTGAAGTGTTCCCCAACTGGGAGGGAACCCTCCTGTCTGTTGATTGTTGTGCGGTGTCCATTCATCCATTGTCGTAGCCTTTGCTCAGTTTCCCGGTGTTTGTTCAGTGACTGTGATTAATGCCAATCTCCATGGATTCTAATTATTCCAGTGGAGGGTTTCCATCTTTAAATAATAAATGGGCGCCGTTCAATGTGTTATCCCATAACATGGGCGGGAACATCACTGACAGCACTGACAGGGATCAGCAGATTTGGAGAGAGGGGGAAGCGAGATCTGAATCTGAGAACATTAGATTGGAATGTTCCAACAATGGATCAGAATCTGAGAACATTAGACTGGAATGTTCCAACAATGGATCAGAATCTGAGAACATTAGACTGGAATGTTCCAAAAATGTATCATAATCTGGGAATATTAGACTGGCATGTTCCAACAATAGACAGGAGTTTATCCATTTATGTTTGGTATCTTTCTGCATTTAATTGGTGGCCATTATTGCGAATCTATTACGTTCTTCTCATTACTCATTATTTTTATTATCCTTTCCTGGCTATCGTTGGTGTTCCTGGTAAGTGTCACTGTCCAGATTTTTCTTTCTATAATCCAGTTATGACTGTATTACTTCTTTCATATAGTCTACACTTCTTGTCCTTATTATCTTCCTGTTGAAACTCTCAATCCATAGATTCACTCTACAGACTACTGCTAACTCCATCAATTAATGTGTTCAATTCCTGTCTCGCTCTCTGCTCTGACATTATTACTCATGGGTCTCTATGTTGACCTACTCAGTTTCAGCGGAGAACTACAATTTATTGTATCATTGCCCTTGTTATTGAAGTATTAACAGCATGGAGATCATTCTCTACTGTTCTGGTTACAAACTCTACTTCCTTCCACTGTTTCCCTCCCATCCCTGGCCAATATCTGCGGCTGAAGCAGACAAGTCACAACTGTGGGTGATCCCTTTGACCATGAGCTGATTCATGACACCATACCCTGACCATTTCTCACTTGAAATACTCACCACTCCAGAATATATCTCACTGGTTTATTCCATCCCCTGTTTGAACCTTGAGCTATGAAATACAGGCTTAAGGAAGCCAAAAATCTGCCGCTGACGCTCCGGCTTCAAACCTGCCGAAGCAAATCTGATTCGAATTCACACCAAACTCCCATCCATCTGTCATTCATGTGTATGCCGATGTATATTGCTATTGTCTCTGGCAATGCCTTTATTTTGACATTCTCAAACACTTTATCTCATCTGTCCATGAAACTTCTCTCGTTCTCTCTCTGTCGATTAAGAAAAAGCCTGCCAGTTGTTCTTATTTAAAATAATTTACTCCTTGTGCCTTCCTTCTCAAACAATGAGTTTCGCATTCGACAATGCCTTTATTCAATGTTCTCATTCTTGTAAGTTTTCTGTCGAAGATCTCAATTCTACAGTTAGTCCCACTACCCTGTCTTTCTCCCCATATTTCCACAACATCTTTTCAGTTAATTAACTGTCTGTTTAATGTGAATCTTTCTGTTCATCTGTATCTTTCCCTGGCCTTTGTTTTTGGCTCCCTAGTGTATCGAGTGCAATCATTGTGAAGCTGAGAAACAGTGAAATGGTGTGTGTAAGACTGTTGTTCACTTCCCGGTATGTCCCATGTGATGTTCCATGGACAGGGGTGTTTCAGAAGTTATGAGACACATCCTTGTAACTTGGTCTGTACCTGCATTTGTCTCTCTCGGGGCGGCCTTGCGATCAGTAGCACGAGAAAGCCCCTAGAGTAAAGGACCAGGCATCTAAATTGTGTGACAATGCTGTCATTTTAAAAAAGGTTATTTTCTCCTTTTTTTTAAAATAAGAAATCTTAAAGGCCAAACTGCCTATTGAAAACGGCTCAAGTAAATAACAACAGGAGTAACAATGGCCTAGTAACGTATCTTCAGCTGCTACTCTCTCTGACACGTGACTTGATGCTGATTCCTCCTGGATTGGAGAACTGTATGCAAGAATGTATGTCTGAATGTACCTTTTTGCCAAGGGGTGTGTTTATGGGATATTAGTATATTGGGACAGTCCGTCTGTAGAAGGTACTGTATCCATTATTCGGTTAAGATTTCCAATACTGAAAATGTGTTGCTGGAAAAGCGCAGCAGGTCAGGCAGCATCCAAGGAACAGGAGAATTGAAGTTTCGGGCATAAGCCCTTCTTCTCCTGAAGATTCTCCTGTTCCCTGGATGCTGCCTGACCTGCTGTACTTTTCCAGCAACACATTTTCAGCTCTGATCTCCAGCATCTGCAGACCTCACTTTCTCCTCTAAGATTTCCAATAGTTAAATTATTCTAAATTCCTCGTCATTTTGAATGGATTTTCACTAGAGTGTTTAAATATATTGTGTGTTTCTTAATGCCTAGTAACATCACATCTGGAACACCTACTTCACATCTACCTTTAAAATAAGAAAGGTTTGGCATCCAACCTACTCTCTTAAAATAATTTGAGGCAGTCTGGTTGGTCAATTGCAAACTGGGGTCTCTTGTCTGGTTCTAAATCGGTAATACCAAATTGGGTTGAGAATTACAATCCCTACAGTGTGCAAACAGACCATTCGACCCAACAAGTCCACACCGACCCTCCGAGGAGTAACCTACCCAGACCCATTCCTTTACCTTATTATCACACATTTTCCCCGACTAAGGCTCCTAACCCACACATCCCTGAAAACTATGAACAATTTAGCATGGCCAATTTACCTGACATGCACCCCTTTGGATTGTGGGAGGAAACCAGAGAATCCAGAATAAGCTCATGCAGACACTGGAGATTATGCAACGGGAGGCTATTGCGTTCAAAGGTCGTGTATGGTAGCTGTTAGTGTCTTTTGTTGTGGGTGTGAATTCGGTTGGTTTAAATAGTGGTTTGTGTATAAAGATTCTTTCAGTCATTAACTGGGTGTGGCGGAAGTGAGGTTGGCGGTTTTACAAAAGGTAATGAAGGCAAAGCTGTAGAAATTGACAGACAAGCTGGAGTTGGGGTTGCGTTTGTCTGTGAGAAAATGAGAGATAATTAAAGCTATAGCTCGGCAATTACATTTGGTAGAACTGTCATCAGACTCTTTGGAAACGACTGGAATTCAATTTCAAATAAGGCACTTTGAGCATGAGAAGGAATTGAAAGAGTTTGAATTATGATGAAAAGGAGAAATAAAAAAAGGAAATGAAGAAGAAAGAGAGAAAAGGACAGAAGAAAAGCAGAGAGTTTCAACTTAAAAAGTTAACAGTTAGAGAGGAAAGTTGACATAGAAGGCGGAGATGAAGGCAGACGGTCGGCGGGATGAGGAGGATAGTGAGGTTGAACAACCCTATTGTAACCAATGGCCTAATGGGGTTCTGTTTAAATGCATCCAGGCATTCTCTAAATTTGATGAGAAGGATGGGGAAGCCTTTTTTAATTTCATTTGAGAAAGAGGCTAAACAAATGCAGTGACCAGTGACCATGTGGATTTAGTTTATCCAAACAAAGCTGATAGGTATTTGCATCCCTATTAGAGACGGTATCTGGCCAGTATGGGGTGGTGAAGAAAGCCATCTGAAGTGCATATGAGCTTGGGCCAGAGGTCGACAGAGAGCATTTCAGGAATCTAAAAAAGGGTCCCTGGTTAAACGCACATTGAGTTTGAAAGGATCAAACAAAGTAATTTTGAAAGGTGGGTAAGGGTATTAAAAACAGAGCAAACCTATGACACTCTTAGAGAGATTCTTATTTTGGTGAAGTTCAACAATCCACTTCCGGCAGTCGTGAGAACTCGTGTGGAAGAGCAGAGAGTTAAAATGGCAAGGTTAGAAATGGCTTATGATGTTGATTGGGTTCAGAAATCAGAGATTGGTTTCTTTGAGAGGTTGTGAAGAATGTGTGAGATCTTCTTAAAACATATACCTGTGAGAGTGAGATTAACTGGCATAGGCCAGGAGTAGCAGGTAAAGAGGTTAGAGCATTAAGAGGTACAGAAGTATGTAACTCTTTTATGCTGAGACATGAGGAGCTATGTCTTTCAGAAGGACTATTGGAGAGATGAGAAGTGCTCCGTTATGTAACGTGTGATTGGAGTGTCCAGTGGAAATATCAACAGATTTATTTCACAATGGGGAAGGATGCCTTGAGCTTAGTGTTGGTGTTACAACATTTAAGCATTCAAATTGCGAATAACATACATGAGACAAACCTTAATCACTGATCGTGACCCGGTAAAGTTTTTGCAAAAGTCTAGGGAGAAAAATACCTGTCTGTTTCGATTGAGCTTATTATTGCTGCCATTCAGTTTGAAATTATACAGGTGACAGGGCGAGAACCCTACGTTTTGACACGTTGTGGAGACTTGGCAGGAATAAAATGCCTGAAATCGAAACTAGTTGTGAACATTTATATACTCACAGTCAATGTAATGTATATGCATTTCAGTCTACTGATAGAGGAAGATTAAGATGTCTAAAACGAATCCACCGTTGTATAATGATGGATTATTGTATTAACGACGGAGTTGTGAGAATTCTATCACTGTAAAAAGGTTATTTTCTCTTGGGTTTTGTTTTGAAGAGAGATTTTAAAGGCAGAGGTGCAGAACTCCTGTCTGAAAACAGTTTAAGTAAATAACTGTTTCATTAAAACGGTGGTAACGATGGAAGGGCAGTGGCCAGCTCTCCCAGACCAGGGTTTCTTATTTTGTTTTTTGCTGCAGCATTCAGAAGCTGCTGGGGATCCCAAAAGGGTTGGAAGTTTTATTACAGGATACCCAGCTGCTTTTCTCTGAGATCTCTGTTGATGTTGTTTCCCCCTGGATTGGAAAGCTGCTTGAAGGATCTGTATTTGAATATATCTTTGTGCCAAGCGGTGTAAACCAAGAAGGTAGGGTATCTATTGTTTGTGTAAGTGTTCCAACATATAAGCTATCCCAAAATGTTCTTTTCTTTGATTGCATTTTAACTAAAGCATTTGAATAGATTATATTTGCTTAATGTCGAGTGGTTTGACCAGTCACAACATATCTGTAAGGCACACTTCCCATCTATATTCAAAATAAGGAAAGGTTTGGGTTTAAGCGGCCTTCTTACAATATTTTGCGGGGATCTGGTCTGGTCCACAACACTTGTACCGAGGGGTTTCTGACTGACTCCTGTAATTGAAAATTTAGTGGAGGGGCAGGGGATGTTTTGCTGGAGGTTGTGCTGTAAGTTGCCTCAGACATTCAGGGAGACCTGAGGATTTGGCGACCCAACTCTGGATGGAGCATGGGGACTGTAGTTACAACATCTGAGCCTGCAACATGAACAACAAATGGAGCAGAGGCTGCAGAGAGGGGAAGCTCTGAAACCACGGAATGAGTGTGTGTGGGGAAAGGGATCTGCTGTATCCACTCCGGGTTTTCCAGGACCAGCTTCCCAAGCTCCACTTGAACCAGGAGCAGAGTGTGAGGGACACTGACTCAACAAGGCGCTGATCATAGAATGGTGTCACCTCCTTCAACACGACCTGCAGCTTCACACCAGGGGGAGGATGGTGCTGCCAGTGACTGTTCGGGTCATTGTTTCATTCAGATTCTATGATCCAGACCTTCCCAGGCAGGACTAGGTGACATATCCATCATTTCCCAGTATCTCAACATCAATGTTAACCATTCGGTAACGGAGGATATATATGATGGATGAGAAGCATTGTTTCTCCCTCAGCAGGGAACTGCCGGGTGTATTCAGTATAGTGGGATTCCAGATGGTGTACATGGCATCTGCAGGGTATCCATGTCAATGGGGAGAGGTAGAGGAACTGAAGGAGCTCTCTCTCTCTCTCTCTCTATTTATATTACAGGGTGTCCATGCACAGTACGTCATGCTGGCAGCAGTCACGGCCTCTTCATTCAGAAGCAGTTAGCCATTCTCATCGTCATCGGGTCTCCACGTACAAAGAAATGAATATATCTTGGATAAAGGCCGTCCCCTTGATGCACGTTTCAAAACACCATCCCCACCGCCAATCAACCACATTAAAGTATTCCATGTGCACGGAGAGCAAAAGGGTCACTTGGAGTGTCTGGGAGCTGACGATCTGCGATGGAGCAAAACCTCCCATGTCTGAACGGATCTGAGTGAACCCCCTAGTACACAGTATCATTAAGTCCTGTAATCCATCTCCATTTCAGTAATATATTGCTTTCTATTATTCCTGTAAATGAAATGACAGGTTATATCATCTTAAATTCCACCTTCCAAACTATCATCTATTGCCTTTACCTCTCTGAATCTATTTGCAGACTCTCCACTTTTTCTTGATAATTTAATCTCTTGCTTACCACAGCGACATCACCAAACTCAGCATCTGTATATCTGTTCCGTCCTCCTGATCACTAATATAGATTGTAAATAGTTGAGAACCCAGCGCTTGTCACTGTGACTCCACTGGCTACGTTCTCTCTAACTGAGTGAGACTGATTTATCCTGAGTGCCTGCATCCTGTATGATACCCAGTCCTCCCCCATTCCTGTCCAACACAGTTGAAGAGTTGAATAAGAACAAGGAGCATCTGTGATGAATCCAACCCCTCGATGAGGCTGATGTCAACGCGGCATCCGTTCCACTTTCCTGCCATCTCTCCATCCTAAAACTCTAGTCTCTTGTTGTAGATTGCGACACATGAAAAAGAAATCCACTCCACATCTACACTATTCAATTACTTTTAGCATTTTACAGACCTCAATGAGATCTCCTTTCATTCTTATAAACTCGAGAGTATAGGCCGAAACTGCTCAATTTCTCTTCATAAGACAATCACTTCAAATATGGAATCAATCTAATGAAGCTCTTTTGAATTTCCTCCAATGGAAATACCTCATTCTGCAGAACACCCAAACTGTACTCCAGTTGCAGCCTCACTAATGCCTTGCATAGCTGCACCAACACTCCCTACCTTTCTACTCTATGCTTTTATACATAAATGCTGAAATAATGCTTGCATTTCTCATTACTTGCAGTACCTGCAGGCAGGTTTTCTGTGATATGCAAGCAGACACCCAGGTCCCTCTGCACCTAAACACTTTGAACTTTATCTCCATTTAGATAATAATTTGTCTTTCTATGATACTGGCCAACTTGAATAGCCCATATTTATTCACTTTAATTTTCCTTGCCAAACGTTGGCCCATTCATCCAACCTATCCATATAGTTTTAAATTTCTTGCATCATGATTCCGAAGTAATTTCCTACCAATGTTAATGTCATCTGAAAATGTGGCACTGTATTTTCTATCCCATCAACCGAGTACAGTAATAACATCGATTGCAAATGGTTGAGGCATGAGTACTGAAATCAATGGCACCCCACAAATTGCATTTGCCAAAATAAAATGACACATTTATTCCATCTGACTCCATTTTGTTGGTTAACCAATCCTTCATCCAAGCTAATAAATTACTCCTAAACCCATGTTGTCTGATCTTACCATTTACTCTTTGGAGAAGCGACATATCCGATGCCTTCAGGAAGACCAGGTATGTTCCATCTCCAGGATTCCCACGATCCATATTGTTTGTGACATCTTCACATAACTCAAACAAACAATTCAAACACGATTTAGCCTTCGTAAAACCATGTTGACTCTGACGAATTGTGGTTTAACTTTGCAAATGTCCTGCAGAATGGACTCTAACAATTTGCCTTGAATTACAATAGTTTATTGTTACACTTTAGTCCCTAATGTATCCGATTATTATAAGTTCTTCCCTTTCGAAAGCCTTGACGTTTTCTTTGAATTCCTATTTAATGGGCAAACGTTTTTACACAGCTCCAAATGCTGTGTAAGAGCCATGTGTGGCTGAATGGACTCATCATCCTGCTGGTGTACAAACTCGATGGGCTGATGTCTTTCTGGTGTTCCCATCTTGCCATCTCCAAGGCCAGAATGACTTCCTCCTGTCGATGTTTTAGAGGATTGGGAGATTATGGAATCTTCCTGTTGCTGTCTAACATTTTGAGGGGCTGATGGGTCTTCTCATACTTCTCCATAACAGATGGAAATACTGAACGGTCTCCTCATGTATCCCGGAGATAGGACCGAGGGATTGATTGGTCTTCTCTTGTTCCCATACAACAGACATGTGTCTAAATTACCTCTTCCTTTTTCATGAAAGAAGTCCCAGATACTTTTTATCCTTATCCAATTCCCTTGCAATAGGCTCGGTGGCCCCCTGTTATCCCAATGTAACAATCTCCAGTCACTGTGTGACCTCTTCCAGTTCCTATGTTACAGACTTGAGGAGGCTGAATGGACTGATCCTGTTGTTGTTTAACAGGATACTGGTGCCGCATGGCCTACTGTTATAGGCTCGAGTGGCTGATTAGCCTCCTTCTGTAAATGTATATCAGGCTCCAGGGGCTGAATAGCTTCGTCCTGTTTTGGTGTAACACGTTCGAAGGCCTGAATATCCTCCTGTTGTTCCTGTGTAACAGGCTGGAGAACGGAATGGATTCCCCCACTATCTGTGTACTTCACTTCACTTGTTGACTCCTTCTGTCATCTATGTTGAAATAAGATCATCCTTAATTTTTGTAAACTCCAATGGCTATTGGGTCAACCTCATCATCGTTTCGTTATAAGCTAGCACCTTCATTGCAGGAATCAGTTGAGGGAATCATCTCTTTGCTGCTTCCAATATAAAAACACCCTTTCTCCATTGAAGAGATTAAATCTGTACACACTACTCCAGATGTGATCTCACTAAGACCCTGTACAGCAGCAGCAACACATTACCAGCCTGTTGTAAGGTTCCCACCCAGGTTGGAGCAGTCTCAGCTCTCTGGGGGAATATAGAGCATTGTTGGAAGATCATTGTCCTTCTCTACTCCACCAGCATAACGGGAGATCTGGAGAAATTAAAGTTTGAAAAGATCATAAATGATGTGGTGAGATGATCTCTACCATTAATCTCCCCAGAGCCCACGTCACTCAGATTCCACAGAATCCAGTAGGTGGAGCGTAAAAACAGCAAGGAGGAGCAAACATTGATGAGAGTTATATATCAAAGTGAAAGCTGCAATACAAATACTGGACATGTTATAAAACAGGAAATGAGATATACACATTTGTGAGTACTGCAGTAATACTATATGTTTAAATTATATCTAAACTGTGATAAGCCAATTGAATGCTAATGCGAGGAAAGGGATTTCATGACCACTTCTGAGATGGTTTACGATGAACATTATGTCGAACACTGAGCTCGAGATCAGGTTTTTTAGGAATTGGTGTTGAGTGATCAGAAGAGCTAATTTAAACTTTTGCTGGAAAGGACCTTTTGGGAACAGTGACCACAATGCATTGGTTTTCTTTTATGCTGTTTGAGTACATGGCAGTTTTTGTTTTATTTGAAGTAACCGTTAGAAATCTGAGTCATGCAAGCCATGAAAGTGTGAGGAGAAAGTGGGGACTACAGATGCTTGAGATCAGAGTCGAAGAATGTGGTGCTGGAAAAGCACAGTCAGGCAGCATACTAAGACCAGATAAATCGTTGTTTCGGGCATAAGCCCTTCATCAGGAACAAAGCTTATGGGCTGAGGGGACTGAGAGATGAATGGGAAGAGGGTGTGGCCGTAGGGAGGTAGCTGGTAATGCGATAGGTAGATGAAGGTGGGGTTGAAAGTGATAGGCGACGAAGGGAGACATAACACCTCACCTACTGCATCCATTAAACCCAATGTGGTCTTCTCTACATTGTCGAGGTAGGAGGTCAACTTGTAGATCATTTCAGAGAACATCTCTGGGACAGCCACATTGAACAATTCCATTGCTTGTAACTGAGCACTTTAACTCCCCTTCCCACTCTGCCAAGGACATGATGGACCTAGGCCTGATCCATCACCAAACCCGAGCCACCAGAAGCCTGGAGGAAGAAAGCCTCCTCTTCTGCATTGGGACCCTCCAACCACAGGGGATCATAGTGGATTTCACCATTTCCCCATTTCCCCTAATTGCACCTGATCTCGCTCCAACCTTCCAAGTCAGCACCGCCATTTTGAATGTTCCTATGTGTCCACCTTCCTTCCTATCAATCTGGTCCATCCTCCTCTCCGAATATCACTTTCAACCCCACCTTCATCTACCTATTAGATGAAAGGAGACAGCTCAGAAAAATGGCAGGTATTGCAGTAAGCTAGTAGATTCAGAGAAATGTAGGACCCAGCAAAAGGTGACCAAGAAACTGAGAAGAAAATCAAAAAGAGAAAAATCGTGCAAACTAAAGAAAAACATGAAGACTGCTAAAAAGCGTCTATCAATGTATGAAAAAAAATTAAAACAAGGTCAAATGTGGAACAGTTGGTGTGCGTTCAGGATAATTTATTGCAGAGAACAGAGAAATCGCAGGGAAAAGAAACAGTTTCTTTGTGTCTACATTCATGGAAGAATGTCCAGAAATTCTTCCAGAAATACCAAGTGACCATGGGACTTGTGTAAGTAAAGTCTAAGATCATTCTTATCAATGTTGGGGTCATCTTTGAAAAGAAAGCTGGATTGAGTATTTATACATCTGACAGACTAGATGTACTTCATGCAAGAATTTCAGAGGAAGCAGCAATAGACATATTGATTGCATCGCGGATTTTCACTTTATTTTCCGACTCATTCCCGAAAGACATTTAGCCAATCTGGATAAGGTTATAAAATATTATCCAACAGTTTAAGAAAGGATGAATTTGGAGAGTGGTGAACTACAGACCAATTATCTTGTCATCCACCGTCAGGTATCTGTTGGACTCGATTACAAAGAACATGCTACTAGATATTTAGAAGGTAATAACATAACTGGGGAGTGTGAGAATGTACCGATGAAAGGAAAACCAGAAGTGGAAAACATTTTTTTTTGAATTGTTTGAAGATGGTTCTTGTGAACATAGGCAATGAAGAACCAATGCATAACGTATAGCTGGATATTCATGAGCTTTTTTTTAAAAGAACTCACACAGTAAGCTCATAAGCAAAGTTAAAGCGAGAGGTATTGGGAAGAATATATGCAAATGGAAAGTAAAAATTAGGTTTACGTTCATGTCAATGTAATTGGAATATAGAGGATGTCGTGCACCAGTTGCATCGAGTGTTCATGAGACTACACTTAGAGTATTTTGTATCGTTTGGAGTCCCAATCTAAGAAAGAATATATTGATTACAGAGGAACTGCAAAAGGTATTATCCAGATTAATCCGTAAAATGGCAAGATTGTCTGATGTGGAAACTCAGCCTGTGATCTCGAGTTTCAAAACATGAGAGGTGATTGCAGTGAATCTTAGAAACATAGAGCGGACTGAATAACAGAGGGACATGAAGAAGTACAAGTAGGCGAGATCAGGAAGAATCCCACAAGGACAAGTAGAACAGAACAATCAGCAAACAGTTAGTGTCCATTAGAAACCAAAGGGGCAATCTGTGTGTCAAGCTGGAGAACATTGATGGATTGTTACATAAGACCTTCACATCTATTTTACTTGGGAGAAGGAGGAGGCAGGTACAGAATTCAAGAAGATGGACTGGGGAGCTCTTGAACAGATTGATGTAAAATACGAGCAGGGATTTGAGGTTTGTTCTGTACACATTTGGACCAATCTCTGTGTCTGAATGAGTTGTATTACAGGCAGCTGTTGGGGTCAAAGGAGGAAAGACCCTGACTGAATATTTTAATTAGAATCTGACCATAGGGGAGGTGCCAGAGAACTGGAGAACTGCTAATACGATTCCATTTCACAGTAAGGGTGGGAGAGATAGACCAGGGAACTATAGACGAGCGAGTATTAGATCACTGTTAAGGAAACTACTGGAAAAAATAGAGAAGGAGAAAATTGAACTCCAATCAGAGTTGCAAGGTTTGATCGGGGATAATCATCATGACTTTATCAGAAGGAAGTCACATCCAATGGATTTGATTGAATTAGATTTAGGAGGTGGATTATTTAGTTTTTAGGAACGCCTTTGACAAATTTCCCCCTGGGAAACTGAAAAATAAAGTAAAATCTCACAATATGAAGGGTAACTTGACAGGTTATAACGAAAATTGTCTGAGTAGCAGAGGGTGGTGGGAGAAGGCTGTTTGTGTAACTGGAGACAGTGTCCCCTGGTGTTGAGATCAGTGTTGTGTCCCTTAATGTTTGTGTTATTCATAACAAAATATAGATCTGAATGTGGATGGGGCAAGGTGGAGCGTGGGGGAGGTGTGATAAGTAAGTGTATGTTTGACATAAAGATTGGCTCGGTGGTTAGCAATGAGGTGGAAGGCCTTAAGTTACAGGAAGATGCAGATGGAATGGTCAGATGGGCGCATCAATGGCAGATGGAATGTAATCCTGATAAATATGAGGTGATATTTACTTTTGGAGATAGAACCAGGCAGGGGAGGACTCAATGAATGGCAGCACACTGGGAACCTCAGAGTGTGCTTCTCCACACATCCCTGAATGTGACTGGACAGGTTAATGGGATAGTTAAGAATTGGACGTTGGGTGTAGCGTTTCCTAATCAGAGTGTATATTATAAGAGCAATACAGGGCTTTGGTTCGGCCAAAATGGAGTACTGTATGTATTTCTGGGAGCCACATTACAGGAAGGATGTGATTGTACTGGAGTGGGTGCAGAGGTGATTCACCAGGATGTTCCCTGGGATGGAGCATATCAGCTATGGAGAGAAATTGGATAAGCTCGGGGTATTTACTTTAGAGCAGAGAAACCGGAGGGGTCCATGATTCAGACGGACAAGATTATAAGCGACACGGACAGGGTGGATAAACAGCAGCTGTTCCTTTTAGTCAGAAGGTAAAGAGCAAAGGAGCACACTTTTAAAGTGAAACGTTTGAGGTTGAGAGAGGGTTTAAACTTTTTTTCACCTAGAGGGTGTTGTGTTCTGGGATTACGTCCTGAGAGGGGAATTATCACGGGTAACCTCACAATCATTAAAAAAGTACTTGGACGAGCGCTTGGAATTGTCATAACATTCCAAGCTATGGGCCTGCTGTAGGAAAGTGGGACTAATATAGATCGTGCTGTACTTCTGTTGGCACAGAGGCTCCTGTAAGTGTATGGTGTGGAAAGTCAATTATTGAGCAGTTTAAGGCAGGAATTGATGAATTCCTGAAGAGTATATTCCCAAGGGTTATAAGATTGAACTGTAATAACTTGATAAATCATGTCAATGTGAAAAATATGAGAAAACAAGTGCAGTTTCCTTACAGTTTGAAACCAGAGAATGGAGAATGGGGAACACGGAAATGGCAGAACTATGAAGCCACTACTTCAGTTCTGTCTTCACAAAACTTTCTAACAATACAAGGAATACCAAGTCTGGTGTGGGAAAAAGATAGAGTACATGGAACATGGAACATAGTAAGTAAATGGTTGAGGAGAAATTATAGGGGCTGAAAGTAATGGTCACAGACAACACTAACATAGATTTATGAAACGGGAATTATGTTTGAGAAACAGACTGGGAGACAAATGAAACAGAAGCAATGGATGTAAAACATTTTGATTTTTAGAAAGGTTTTGGTAAAGCTCCAAGCCCAGTTTGCAAAATCAAATCTGAGTGGATTGGGGCTAATATATGGATATGTTTCTAGAATGGGAGAGCTGGCAGGAAACAGTGAATAGAAATAAACAGACTCGTCAAGCAACAGCCTGACATTGCCTGTCAGGTATGATTCTGTAAGGTATAAGTCCTTCCACATCGAGTCAAGAAACGTTGGGGACAATTAAACAATTCACTGGAGGAAGAGATTCCACAAATAACCCCTTCCTCCACGATGGAAGAGCCCAGCACTTCAGTGTATAAGATAAGACTGATTCATTCGCAACAATCTTCAGTCAGAAGTGCTGAGTGGGTGATCCATTTTAGCCTATGTCCCAGATTCCCCATCACCTTTTCCGGATATCTCCTGTGTCATCAGCAGGACGGACACAGCAGAGGTGGTGGTACATTGGGATACAGTTGGAAGGGAATTGCTCTTGACTCCGTATCCCATGAAGTCTCATGGCATTAGTTTACACATGCGAAAGGAAACCTTCAGCTGATAACCATGTACCAGCCTCTTTCAACTGATGAATCAGTACTCCTCCATGTAGATCAACACTTCGAGAAAGCACTGAGGGTAGCACAGACGCAAGATGTACTCTGGGTGGAGGATTTCAATGTTCACCACCAACAGTATCTCAGCTGCAGCATTACTGATCGAGCTGGCTGGGTCCTAAAGGATATAACTGCCAGACTGGCAAGTGGTGAAGGAACCAACAAGTGGAAAATACATACTGACCACAGACTTACTAATCTGCCAGTTGCAGAAGTATCTGTCCATGACGGTATCGGTAAGAGTGGCCACCGCATAGTCATTGTGGAGACAAAGTCACACCTGCACATTGAGAATAACTTCCACCATTTTGGGTGGTACTATCACGGTGCTAAATAGGACAGACTTTGAACAGATCTATCAGCTCAAGTCTGGGTGTCCATAAGATGCTATGGTTCATCTATAGGAGCAGAATTGTGCACCCACACAACCTCATGGCTTGGCGTATCCCCCTCACAACAATTACTATCAATTCAGAGGATCAACCTTGGTTCAATGGAGTGTGCAGGATGGCAGGAGCAGCACTGGGCGTACCTGACAATGAGGTGTCAGCCTGGTGAAGCCACCAAACAGGACAACGTGTGTTCCAAACAGCATAAGCAGTAAGTGATAGACAGAGCTAAGTGATCCCACAAGCAAAGGATCAGATCTAAGCTCTGCAGTCCTTCCACATCTAGTCTAGAAACATTGGGGACAATTAAACAATTCACTGGAGGAAGAAACTCCACAAATAACCCCTTCCTCCATGATGGAAGAGCCCAGCACTTCAGTGTATAAGATAAGGCTGATGCATTCGCAACAATCTTCAGTCAGAAGTGCTGAGTGGATGATCTAACTCAGCCCCCTCCAGTGGTCCTCAGCGATTCAGTTACCAGTCATCAACCAATTCGATTCAGTCCACGTGATATCCAGAAACGGTTGGAGATACTGGATACTCCAAAGGGTCCATACTCTGACAACATTCTGGCAATAGTACTGAAAACTTGTGCTCCATAACTTGCCACTCCCCAAGCCAAACTGTTTCAATACAGTTACAACAATGGCTTTCCCCGATTATGTGGGAAATTACCCCAAGTATCTCCTGTTTATAAAAAGCAAATATATTTCCAAGTCAGGATGGTGAATGGCTTGGAAGGGAACCTAAAGACGATGGTATTCCCACTCTGCCAGTCTACTCTCGATCATCAGTAAAGTGGTCGAAGATCTCAGTGCTTTTAAGCAGCACATGCTCAGCAATACCCTGGTCAATGACGCCCAGTTAGGGCTCCACCAGGGCCACTCAGCTCCTGACCTCAATACTGTGGTTCAAACATGGACAAAAGAGCTGAATTCCAGAGGTGGGTGAGAGTGACAGTACTTTAAAACGAGGCCGCCTTCGACCAAGTGTGGTGCTAAGGGGCCTTAGAAAACCTGCAATCAATGGGTATCAGGGACAAATTCCCCGCTTGTTAGAATCATACCTGACACGTAGGAAGATGGTCATGGTTGATGAAGGTCAGTCAACTCAGCTCCAAGTCTATAGGAGTCCCTCGGGCAGTGGCCGAAAACTTCTTCAGGGCTGCTTCATCAACGACCTTCCCTCCATTTTAAGGTCAGAAGTGGGGATGTTTGCTCATGATTGCACAATATTCTGCAACATTTGTGTCTCCTCAGATACTGAAGCAATCCATGTTCAAATGCGACAAGATCTGGACAGTATCCAGGCTAACAAGTGGCAAGTAATATTCAGGTCACACAAATGCCAGACCGTGACCATTATCAGTAAAATACAATCTAGCCTGCCCCTTGGCATTCAATGGTGTTACTATCACTGAATCCCCCAGTGTCAAAGTCCTGGTGGGTAATCATTGCTCAGACACTCACTGGTCTCGCCACATAAACACAGTAACTACAAGAGCAGGTCCGAAGCTAGGAATACTGCGGCGAGTAACTCACATCTTGACTTCCAAAAGTCTGTTCATCATCTACAATGCATAAGTCAGAAGTGTAATAGGAGACTCCCAATTTGCCTGGATGAGTGCAGCCCCAACAACACTCAAGAAGCTTTATACCATCCAGGACAAAGCAGCCAGTTTGACTGTCCCTTCATCCACAATGCTCCACCATCAACGCTCAGCAGCAGCAGCAGTGTTTTACTATCTACTTGCTGTAATGAAATGATTCACCAAAAATCCTCAGAGACCATCTTCCCAATTACGACTACGTATATCTAGAAGGACAAGGGCTGCAGATGTATGGAAAAACCATCATCTTTAGGCTCCCCTCCAAGCTAGTCACCATTCCGACTTGGAAATATATCACCGCTCCTTCACAGTCACTGGGTCAGAATCCTGGGATTCCCTTCCTAATGGCATTGGAGGTCAACCACAGCAGGTGGACTGCAGCGTTCAACAAGGCAGCTGGCCACCACCTTCTCAAGGGCAACTAAGGACAGGCAATAAATGCTGGCCCAACCAGTGACCCCAGATTCACGAAATAAATAAATAGAAATTAACAGAGGAAGGTTACTGAGGTGTCACAGGGATCAGTGCTTGGCGCCCAGGTGTTCACAATGCCCTTTAAACATTTGGTTGCTGGAATCAGATACAATATATCCCAGCCTGCTGACAGCACTAACGGATGTGGGATTGTGAGTGAGTGAGGAGGATGTAAAAAAACACCGAGAAGACGAAGACAAGTGGAGTGAATGGGTAAATACGTGACAGATGGAGAACCATGTGGATAGAGGTGACGGTGTGCCCTTTGGTGGAAACGATAAATTGGCAGCTTACCATTTGAAAAGGATTGGTGGAAACATGTTGATTTACAAAGGGACGTATGCTCCTTTTTGTTGTTTCCTTCTGCACGAACCTCTGAGGTCCCTGCAGCGCAGTGAGTCCTGCAACCAGAAGTCAATACTAGACATGGCATTTCCACGCTGACCAGCGTATATCGAAGCAGCAAGTGGGGAGCTATAACACGGCAAAGGATCTGCATCTCCTTGTACACCAGTCACTGAAAGCAATATTGCAGAAACAGAAAGCAGTGAGGAAGATAAATGGTGTGTTGACATTCATTTCAGGGAGATGTGAGTCTAGGAGAAAGGGTGGCTTACTGCAGCCGTAAAGGCCTTGGAGAGATCCCATCTCGAGCATTGTGCAGTATTCTGTGCAAGTTTGGTCTCCTTACCTAATAAAGGACAAACCTGACATTGATGGAGAGCAGTGAAGGATGACCAGACTGGTCTCTGGAATGACGGGCTTGTTTTGGGAGCAGAGTTTGGGAGACTGGGCCAGTATTCCATTGGGTTTAGGAAAATAAGTGGAGATCTCAGTGAAATATACAAAACTCTGACAGGGTGAGACAGATTGAAAGCAGGGATGATAATTCCCCTGGCTGGGACGTCTAAAATAAGGGGCCACAGGATTAGGTACAAGCAGGTCACTCTGCATTAAGATGAGAATAAATTTCTGCTCTCACTGACTGGTGAATATGGGGAATTCGCTCGCACCTGGAAACCGAGACACTGATTAGAAATAAGGGTTTAGAGACAGTAAAGGGATGGTGGGAGAGTAGGAGTACGGCGTGGAAATAAACGGCCAACCATCATTTCATTGAATTGGTTAGCAAACTCGATGGAACAAACGTTCTACCGCACCACCTACTTTATAGTTTCCCAAGGTTACTCACATTAACGGATATGTATATCGTGTGGGGTAAGTGCATTGAGGAGATTTTGTTCATGAACTAGAATGGGGAGGCTCAATGTGTTGTAAGATCTACTCCTTTCCCGCTGTTTCTGTTCTCTGGGAAAGCTCGGTAAATGTTGTCACAAGCTCTCAGATGTTAAGAAGGAGGTCTCTGCAGGGTGGACAGGACTGTGTTCCCATTCCCTTTTCCGACACTGATGCTGAGGCCGGATGTTCTGTCCGGTTTCATCCTCTCAGACCTCTGAGTAGTTAGATACAAATGAGCACTTTGCTTGGCCGTTTCAGAGACCATTGTAATGTTTATCACATGTCAGCGTCTTTGGAGTCACTTTTAGCCCAGCCCAGGAAATCACGGGAGATTCACTTCCTAAAAGTACATTGGAGAAGGAAATTCTGTTTACAATCGATATTAGCTTCAAGGTCACTATTACTGACACCAGATTTTAGATCTCGATATTTTATTAATTGTTTTTAACTTCCACCCGCTGCCAGAGCATTAGCCTGGTCTAGATTAGTAATCCAGTGACATTTCCACAACACTATCTCCACATGGGGACCTGTCGGAAACCACACTGCGCAGAGTATTTCTGTGCTGCTTGACATCTCTGTCAAAAAGATCTCCCACCAATTTGACTGTCGTGATGGGACTGAGGGGGTGATAATTGGTCAGATTGTAATTATTCCCCTCTTAGGGGACTGGACATAGCTGAGTAATTTTCCACATTGCCAGGGAGATGTTAGAGTTGGAGTTAGACTGAAAGAGCTTCCCCAGGGACACGGCTTGTTGTGTAGCTCAAGGCTTCAGTCCTGTTGCAGGAATGGGGTCAGGGCCCATTGCCTTTGTCGTATCTTCTGTGTTCAGCTGTTTCTTCCTCTCACACGCAGCAAATCGAATTAGTTGAAGACTGGCATCTGTGATTTTGTGGGCATCATGATAAGGGTGAGGTGTATCATCGACTCAACACGTCTGGCAGAGGATGGTGCAGATAAAACATCCTTCTCTTTTACACTGATGTGCAGGTCTGTTCCATTATTTAGGATGGGGATGTTTGTGGAGCCCTTTCCTCCAGTCATTTGTTTAATCATTCATCACCATTTATGACTGAATGTGACAGATTGCAGGGCTTCGATCAGATCCGTTGGTCAAGTCCGATAGCTTTAATGAGTTAGCATCAGGTTAAAGTTCATGTGATTCTGACTCTGACATGTTCACCCACACTCGTCACTGAGCCATAGATGGTGTTGATGGTAATAGCAGACTGAGGTGTCATCCTGGCAAAAAGTTGCAGGTTGTGGTTGAATACTGTTCTGTTTCTCCTGTGGCTGTGGTCTACAGCACTACATGAATACGCAGTTTCGAGCTGCAATATCTGCAATGCAATTTTGCTGTCTGTTCCCCAATTCTCACTGATACCCATTCACCCATCAGCCCTGCACTCAGTGACCTAACCTGGTTTCTGATGTGGAAATACTTCCATTTTGAAACTCTCATTCTGCTGAGGGTCTGTCTCCCTGGGTCTTGCTTCCAATCTGACGCATTCCGCAAAAGCATTTAACTAATCTTAATTCAAATATTTAATTCGCCTGAATCTTTTTTTTGAGAAATGCCATCTTCTGTGTTTAAGGTGAATGTTTTTCCTCTGTTTCTCTCCTTGACCACACTCTGTAGTGTCTGTAGTGTCAGTGATGCCAGCCTTACGTAGTTTCAGAGCCAATGAATTCTCTGGATTCCCAATCATCTTCACCACATTGTATGTTTTCTCTTTTGGTTTGATGCTTTATCACTCATGGCTGCCTTGTTCTCCCATGAGTATGTTTCATCATCTTGGGGTTGCATTTCTGATATTATCTTCCGAATTATCCCCACAAACGTCTGCTATTGCTGCACCATGGTCTTTCCTGCTCAGCTCCCCCTCCAATTAACCCTGGCCAGCTCCTCCCGCATGTCATTGTAGTTACATTGCTTAATTATAACCACATTACATCTTGAAGAATGCATTGCATATAAACTGAAAGAAGGAGTTTTGAGAGATGGGCAACGAAGAACGACTGGTGGATTTCTTAACTAGATATAAAGGGAGTACGAGAGAGAGAGAGGATATAGATATGGAGATGTGGAAAATGAGAAAACTATATTATCGAAAGAAGTAGATATACTTCCCTCAATATTTTGGCAATGCCTGTGTGCTGTGGTCCTTTGTACAGTGCAATATGTTCAAATGCTGGGTCAGATGCCATAACATGTTTCTCCAACAATATGACAGACACTAGCTTTGGAAAGAACGCAGCAGGCCAACATATTAATTCCTGGTAGAAAGGGGATTAACTGAAATAAGTTGGGAAACCAGAAACAAGAATTTATAACACACATCCTGATAAGAATGAGAGACTAGAGTTGGGAATCCCAGAAAAGGGGGAACGTTGAGAGAAAGGGAAGGTATCACTACAGATGAGGATCAAATAATGTTTTAATGCTTTATAAATTTTACACGTCATGTGCATCATTTTTCGTTAACTGTGTCTCCGTTGTTCATTCAGAATGTGTTGTACACATATGGACAATCTTCCTTATCTGAACACTCACTGATTAAACAATGTATAAAATAATCATTTTTCCTCCATTTCAGACTGTCCTGTTGTCATGATAGCAGGATATATGAACACCAACTGGCTACCAATAGACATGACCCACTATCACTAGTTTCTATACATACAGAAAAATAAGGACACCACGTTGACTGCGACAACACACACTTCCTAGGACAATAAAAAAGCCACGCACGAAAGTTCTTAGAAGCATGACATTCTAGCCAGAAGAACATCAATATACACATCAATTTAGATCCTATCTACCTTCGCTTGAACAAAAAACTGGGAATGACATCACGCAACTTAAGAAACCAAGACCTAGAAATAGAAAGACACGACATACCACTAGTGCGTCACCAGAGACTCTCACTGATGATGTTACCCACTCATGGTGAAGAAACATCTGAAAACAAACCTTCAAGCTCAGCGAGTTAACATACATACTTATAAATTGTTATTTTTCTCTTAATCGTGGAATTTGCGACTACTTTGTCACTCATGTTTTAACAGATAACGAGGCGAGGTGGGCTTTTCTGGGTGTGTGGTTTTAATTAACAGGGGAGTTTAACATCGATATCATAACAGTTTGAGGGCTTGTTGTATGGGATTTGAACAGATTTGGGGTACAAAAGGTCCCAGCAGATTCCATCACTTGGCAGTTAGTGACCTAGATTTTCAAATAAAACAGGTGAGATAATTCATTTAATTTTGTTTCCTTGTGGTTGGTTAATTTAAAAGAAATGGCTTTTAATATTAATAAAATGGTTCTGAGGTTTGAAGATGGTACCCACATTTGCCAAGAAAGTGTAGAAAGACAAAGGAAGGGCATACTTTTAGAATTAACATGTAGATTAGAATTGGGTTTCACCAGAGACAAAAGGAAAGCTGTCACCATAATGGAGTTGGTCAAGCACTTTGGTGTATCAGAGAAGCAGGCAACTGCAGTCCAGTTCAAAAAAACTTAAATTGCAAATATGACAACTGAAGTTAGAAGATAAAGAGAGAGACTGAAAAAGCGAGAAGATAGAGAAAGATAAAGAGAGGAAAAGGAAGAGAGGGAGAATTTGAAATTCATAAGGTTGGAATTAGATAAGAAAGTTAAATTAGCAGGATGAAGATGAAGGGAGAATGTAGGAATATATACAACTATGTTAATACATTGCCATATTTCGGTGCGAAAAATGGCAAAACCGTTTTTATTTCATTTGAGAAATTAGCTCGGCAGATGGCATGTCCAATGAACCTGTGGGTAATGCTAGTTCAGACTAAGCTGGTGGGTACAGCTTGAGAGATATGTGCAGTGCTGTCACATGAGCGAGCAAGAGATTATGCAGATGTCAAACAGGCTATGTTAAGTGCTTATGAATTGTTACTAGAAGAATATAGACAGCGGTTCAGAAATATAGAGACGGAACCAGGTCAGACTGAAATTGAGTTTGAAAGAATTAAACACAGTCATTTTGATAGATGGGTGCAGGCCTTAAAAATGGATAAGACCTGTGAGGCTCGAAGGGAGATTATTCTGCCGGAGACTCACTTTCAGAGATGGTAAGAATTCATGTGAATGAACAGCAAGTTCAAGAAGTGAGAAGCGCGGCAGAACTGGCAGGTAAATATGCATTGGTACATGAGATGAAATTCAGCTTCTGGGAGGATTTTAATCCTGTGAGGGATAGAAATTGGGAGAAGGGGAGATCCTACACTACAAAACATAGAGTCAAGCACACTTGTAATAGTTTACCACTGGTGTTAAAGAAGCCCAAGGGGGTTGAAAGGTGGTGAAAGGCCTTAGGTGTTCTCACTATAACAGAGCGGAACACATAAAATTACAGTGCTGATGGTTTAAGAAGGGCACTGGGAAAAGGTGTTTTCACTGCAGTCAGCTGGGACACACAGTGCTGGGCATTGAAGGAAGGCATTTTGGGAAAAGATGTGGTAAAAGAGTTTAAGCCAGTGGTATTAGTGAACCAGGTAAAGGAGACCCCAAGTAGAGCCGTGAAACACTTTATTTATGAGCAGTGCAGGGAAACACTTTATTTATGAGCAGTGGAGGCAGATCATTGTCAGCATGGCCAGACAGATCATAGGGTGGAAATAGACTTGGACAGAGTAAGGCATACAGGTTACCCAGAACAGGACGTGCACTAGACAAGATCAACATGAACAAGATGAGCATTATTTGAAATTAGAGAGTCCATTCATCAGTCTAACGTGACTTTCCTAATAGTTTATATGCCTTAATTAACTCTCCCCACTTTATTGTTCAGTCAGCGTGTGAACCCGTGCTGAACGTCAGGTTGCTCAGAATCCACAACAGCAGCCACAATACCTTCCATCTAAAACAGGTAGCCATTCCCACCCACTTCTGCCCTACATAGAGAACACCAGGCTGTCTTCTCGGAGATGAAAGATGCCTTCTTGAGACTTCACACAAGACATAGGTTTCTCTGCTCACCGCTAAAGGACCATGTTAAAGTCCTATAAGCAATGGAGCCAAGAGGGACAAAGTGGAGCAGTCTGTCTGTGCAGCCTCTGCTCCACTTGTTCATCATGTTAGAGCATCAATTAGGAGACAGTGAGGACTGCCTATGCAGGAGATCAGAGTACAGAGTGGATTGCTGGAAAAACACAGCAGGTCAGGCAGCGTCCGAGAACCAGGAGAATTGACGTTTCGGGCATAAGACATTCATCAGGAATCAGCATAAATTATCTAATTCTGCCCCCGTGTAAGTGCATTATGGTGGGAATGGCCTCCTACTGTTCCTGTGTAAGTGGCTCAAGAGACTGACTAGCTACTTCCTCGTCCGATTGGACAGGGCCAAGTGCTTGACTGGGTTCCTCTCTGACAGCTCGATGTGCTGACAAGTGTGACAATGCTTCAGCTTTAAGAGGTTATTTTTTTCCTGGTTTATTTTAAGAGAGAGATTCAACGATTGTTACCAAGCTGGCTAGTTAAGACCACTCGAATAAACTGCGAGGGAAGCCTTGGGTGTGGCCAGCTCTCACAGGTTAGGATCACTGGGTTTTGGTTTCTCGGCAACATCAGAAAATATTGGGTCTCCACAGAGTTGGAAGCTTCAGTGAATGTCTCCTGGCTGCTAGTCTCTCTGAATTTTCTCTTGCTGCTGTTTTTAATTCCTGGATTGGAGAGATGTTTGTGACATTCTGTGTCTGAATATTTCTTTTTGCCAAGGGCTGTATTTATGGGAGTTTCCTATGTTGGAATAGTTCATTAGTAATAGCTCCTAGATCTATTATTCTGTTAAGCTGTCCAATATAATTACATTATTCTAAATTACTCTTTCTTTGGTTTTGTTTCATCTTTCGAGTTTAAGTAAATGGTGTTTTGCTTACCACCGAGTAGTTTGACCAGTCACATTGCATCTGGAACAGAAACTTTACATTTCCATTAAAAGAAGAAAACATTAGAATCGTGGCTACTGCCTTCAAATATTTTCGAGGGGCTCCAATGTGGTCCATCACACTAGACTCCTTCCCTTCCTGAGTAAATAGGCTGGAGGCACTGAATGGGCTGTCCCTGTTCTTCTCCAATAGTGTCAATGGGCTGAATGGCTTCCTCATATTCCTGTGAAACCAGCATTAGGTGCTGAATGAACTCTTGTTTTACTGTGGCAATGTGCTGTTACATGAATGCTACTGACACTTTATCAGCACAAGTCTCAATGGAGTCTGGGTCTCGCTGCAAATGGACACAGTTCAGGAGCTGAGGGGGGACAAAATGTTCCAAACATTGTGGAATCTTCAGCGACCATCCCCACTTCTGATCTTATGGTGGGGAGGGTGAGTTGGGGAGACATTGATGAAGCAGCTCATGATGTTTGTGAAGAAGAAGCTACCCTAAGGAACTCCCACAGAGGTGACCCAGAACTGAGATGATGAACATCTTCCTTTATGCCATGTTTGACTACAAACACTGGAGAGTTTACTCTGATTCCGATTCAGTCCAGCTCCTTGGTGTCAACAGAAGTCAACCACTGCCTTGATATTGGGGCCAGTCATTTTTACCTGAACCCTTGAGTCACCCTCTTTTGTTCATATCAATAAGACATGATATAGGAGCACCAAGTGTTTTCTTCAAACAGGTTGGTATTGAATGTCAGGATTTCTCTTCTCAAGAGTGTTGGGGAGCAAGATGACTGAAAGTATTTGAAGAGGAGGTAGATAGATATTGACCTGTCAGAGAGGTGAGGGCTATGAATAATTGGGTATGCAAAAGGATTTGAGACCAAGAGCAGGTCAGTCATGATCTTAGTGAAGGGCAAGGCAGGCTAGGGGAGTGAACAACCTTCCCCTGATTCTGATGTTCTCCCATTCTGTTATTTGAAAGTTAGTGGGTGTTATTTTCATGAAAGTTCTTTTATTGAATGTTGCAGTCAGGGAGACCAGAGGATTTTATGAGCCATTGCTTGGAGAGGTATGTGGGCTGTATTCACAGTGTATCTGGGTCTACAACATGACCAACAAATGAAGCACAAGTCTGCAAAGAGACATGAGGGGCCTCTTTCATATCCAGCCTGGGTTTTCCAATTACATTTCCCAAATCACCTCAAACCGTGTGGGACAGTCTTGAAGGGCTGAATGGTCTCCTCTGTTTATGTGCATCAGGTTATAGGAATAAGTAGCCTCCAACTGCTCCTGTCTAGCATGCTTGAGCGGCTGAATGGAACACAGGAACATGGGACTGATGAGCAGGAGTGGGTCATTAGAGACTTTGAGCCTTCTCCACCAGGCACTAAGATTGTGGCTGATCAGGTTGTGGACTCAGCCACACTTTCCTGTCTTCATCCCATTATGCATGACTCACTTCTCTGTCAAATATTTACATAACGCAGTTTTCAATCAATGTGAACATAGAGGCACGATAATCTTCCAGCGAAGAGAATTCTGACTTGAAAGATCCTTTCAGAATTTTTTGTCATCCCTCTTGTAGAATCAGAGTCATGCAGAACGGAAACAGATCCACTAGTCCAATCTGTTCACTCCGATCAGATATCAAATCTGATCCAGTCCCATTTGCCAGCATTTGGCCAATATTCCTCCTCTCAGATACTTTTAAATGTACGACTGTAACCGCCTTCACTACTTCCTCTGACAGAATTTTCTATGCACGCACCACTCTATGTGTGAAACATTTACCTTTATGTCCCTTCTAAATCATTCTCCCTCTCGCCTTCAACCTATGACCTCTTGTTCTGGACCCCACCTATCCTGGGGAGCAGAACGTGGCTGTTCAGAATATCCATGCCCCTGATGATTTTATAATCCTCTATAATGTGATCCCTCAGCCTTTAACACTCCAGGTAGAAACACCTCAACCTAATCACCCTCTCCCTAAAGCTAAAACCTCCAGTCCCGGAACATCTATGTAAATCTTTTCTGCAGACAACCGAGTTGTACGCAGTATGCTTAAAGTGGCCTCACCAAAATCCTGTACAGATGCAACATACCATCACAACTCCTATACTCAATGCTCTGACTGATTAAGGCAAATGTGCCAAATGTGTTCTGCACCAGACTGTCTACCTGCGACTCTACTTTCAAGGAACAAATTACCTGCATCGCTCGGTCCCTTTGTTTCACAACACGCCCCAGGACCTTATCATTAAGTGTATAATTTCTGCCTTGATTTGCCTTCACACAATACAAAACCTCGTATTTATCTAAATTAAACTTCATCTGTCACTCCGTGCCCCTTTGTCCCATCTAATTGTGGTCTCATTGTACTCTGAGATAATCTACTACACCACCTTTCTGATGTCATCTGTGAACTTACTAACTATGGCCCCAATATTCACATCTAAATCCTTTACATAAATGATGAAATGCAGTGAACTCAGTACTGATTCTTGCAGCACACTGCTGCTCACAAGCCTCCAGTCTAAAAAGTACCCCTTTTCCTTCAGGCCAAATGTGACTAGGTTCCTCTGTATCCCACGTGACTCAAACTTACTAATCTGTCTACCAATCGGAATGAAATACCAGCTATGAAGAGAGGCTGAATAGGTTAGGTTTATTTTCCGTCGAAAAAAGGAGATTTAGGGGGTCCTGGTTGAGGTTTGCAAAATCACGAAGTGTATACACAGGGTGGATAGAGACAGGCTTTTTCCCAGGGTGAAGGATTCAATAACGGAAGGTTGTGCTTTCAAAGTGAGACGTGGAAGGTTTAAGGGGGATACACGCGGTAAGTACTTCACGTAGAGGGTGGTGGGCGTTTGGAACGCTTTTCCAGCAGATGTGGTGCAGGCAGGCACGGTAGATTCATTTAAGATGCGTTTGGACAGATGCATGAGTAGGTGGGGAGCAGAGGGATACAGATGCTTAGGAATTGACCGACTGATTTAGAAAGTACATTTGGATTGGCTAAGGATTGGAGGGCGAAGGACCTGTTCCTGGGCTATAAATTTTCTTTGGTCTTTGTTCTTTAAATGAACACCTTGCTGAAGTCCATATAGACAATGTCTACCAAACTACCTTCATCAATCTTCTTTGTCACCTCTTCAAAAAACTCAACCAAATTAATGAGACATGATTTCCCATGCAGAAAGCTATGTTGTCTACTTCGATCAGCCCTTGCCTTCCCAAATATATGTAAACGCTATCCCTCAGAATCCCCTCCAACAACTTACTCACCACTGACATCAGGCTCACCAGTCTATCGTTCCCCAGCTTTTTGGGTCACTGTTTCGTTTTCTAGTCCCACTCTTCCACTGCTCACAATAAATGTTAAATGTAACCAGGTCGGTGATATGGCCGATGATATCGGTCTCAGACTGGGTCAGGGTCAGTTTTAGGAACAAGTCAGGCTAGTTTCTTTAATCTGGTAAAACAACACGTTTATGATCCAGAGCAATGTTACTCAAACTATGATGGAAAGATGAATGGCAAACTGTTTGGATATTGCAAATATATAATCAATATTTCCCTTTCTAAAAACACTGACACACACACACACACACATATATACACACACACAGACAGACACACACATACACACAATCTCTGCAATTTTAACTTGAAAGAACTTGGTCCAAATATTATTGGAACTCATGACAAAGGAATTATTGTGAGATTGTCCAAAACGTTATTCTGCTTCTGAAGATATTGTACTCACACAAGCTGCTAGCAATGGGATTTCATCCGGGGAGAGTTTGGATTTGGCTGAATTCCCTTTGCTTTAGGCTTTGAGTAGATTCCAGTGAATTCTGGTTAGGGATCATCCAAAGGGTAGCATGGTGGTTAGCATTGCTGCCTCACAACACCAGGGACTTGGGGTCGATTCCAGCCTTGGGTTACTGTCTGTGTGGAGTTTTTAACATTCTCCCCTTGTCTGTATGAGCTTCTAATGGGTGATCCAGTTTCCTACCACAAACTGTGTAGGTTCGGTGGATTGGTCATGCTAAATTGTCCATAGTGTTCAGGGATTTCTAGGTTATTTGCAATAGTCAGGGGTAAATATAGGGAAATGGGTTGGGAAGATTGGTATGGACTTGTTGGGTCGAAGGGCATATTTCTACACTGCACGGATTCCATAAAAATAAGAATGGTAACGATGACTGTAGAGGGTTTTTTTTTCGCTCGCAGACATTGCTGTGATGAGGAACAATGAAGGAGCGAGAGTGTAATAGGCCATTCCTTCTCAGGCAGATTACATTTTCTCCCTCTCTGAATTGAACCACACAGTAAAGTCATCCTCTCCCAAACTGGAACATGTGAGGTCTCCTTGTACATTGTCCAAACAATGTCTCCATCGCATTCCCTGTTACATGTAGGTGCATCATTGCTGCAGTCATATACAGAGCCATACACTTCGCAGAAAATGGTCTCGGTCAATTTGAAATAGGTTGATATGTCCCTGCGTCATTAAAAAAAATAAAAATGTTTAATTTATTCAAAATACCTGTGTTAAACTAAATGCATTTTTTAAACAAATACAGAAATTGCTGGAAAAGCTCGCCAGGTCTCTCAGTACCCAGATGCTGTAGGTGTACCAGCCTCCATCACTTCCTCTGGCAGCTCATTCCATACGCACACCACCCTCTGTGTGAAATGGTGCCCTTTAGGCCTCCTCAAATCCTTTCCCCTCTCACTTTCCACCAATGCCCTCTAGTTTTGGACGCCCCTAACCTCGGGAAAAACCCCTGACTACTCACCTTATCCATGGCCATTTTGATTTTTTAAAACCTTTACCGCTGCAAAATGTGACCCCAATCAACACGAATGGCTGTACTTTCAGTCATCCGGGCCTAAATTCTGAAATGCAATACTGACACCTCTTCCTTCTCCATCAAATCACAATTCTAAATCCATTTTAATCAGTTTGTTCAGATGTATCCTGAGACACTTCTGTGGGCTTTACGCCTGGACCTTTGTGCCCGGAGATAGCGACACTAGCATCACTCAGCAATACCCATAAAGCTGTAACAGTATTCTCCTGTGTGTTTGTTCATCAGACTGTCCTGACATGCTGGAACATACCTCTGCAACAGGCAGGACTTGAATCCAGGCCTTCTAGCTCAGAGCTAGGAACACTACCACACAAGTTCAGGAATTGGAATCAAATCCAGAGCTCTGGCTCAAAGACACGGACACTACCCACCACACTACCATTCCCAGATTTTGGGTCATATTTTAGTGCCCACTTTCAGCTTGGTGTGGATTTATTATAATCAGGTTACCATTACTGAATTACAAACAACACTTTTTATTATTAAACAAATGCAAGATATTGGTCTCAACTGTAGGATATTGAGTGTACGTGCTGTTCCATCGAAATTAACTATAAATATCTTTAATTGCTATTATCTGTAGTCTGCAATATTAAGGAAAGAAATCCTGCAGACACACTCTGCCCAATGAAGGATCTCAAATAGATATGTATTACTGAACACCAGAGACGAAGGAAGACCTTAATTTCTGACCCCAAAACACCGATCACTCTTACCCAACTCTCATGTGCGACTCCCCTTTTCCTAAAACCATGAAATGACATCAGGCCGCTGATTACTGCCCTGCCTCTCCTCCCCACTGACTGTGTCTGCAATCTGTCCCTCCTCCCCCTAACCATACAAGGCATCCCAAGCTCAGGGTCTTTGTGAAAATCAAGGCCGGAGTGTTCAGGCATCCTGGAGATAGGGAGGATATTTTAAAGGGGGAGAGTGAGGAGGCAGTAATATCACACACTGGGCTGAGGGGTGGCAGATGGTGTTTAGTTTGGATTAATGCGAGGTAATGGGTTTGGTAAATCAAACAACAGCAGGACCTATACAATTAAAAGTAGAGTCTTTGGCAGTGTTGTAGTACAGAAACCTAGGCCGTCAGGTTTAATTCATTAAAATTTGCATCTCATATAGATAGTGTGGTTAAGAAGTTGTTTAACACACATGTCTTCATAGGACAAACCTTTGAGTATCGGAATTGGGATGTCATGTTGTGGTTGTACAGGACATTGGTGAGACCTCTTCTGGAATACTGTATCCAGTCTGGTCACCCTGCCTGCTCATTCCATAGGCACACCACCCTCTGGGTGAAAAAGTTGCCCCTTAGGTTACTTTTAATTGCTTCCCCTCTCACCTTTAGCCTATGTCCTCTAGTTTTGGACTCCCCGTACCCTTAGAAAATAACTTGACTATTCACTTTGATATTACTGACATTGATATTATTAAGCTGGAGAGGGTTCAGAAGAGATTAAACTGGATGTTGCTGGGAAAGGAGGGAGTGAGCTATAAGGAGAAGCTGGATCGGCTGGGACTTTTTTCACTGAAGAATATGAGATTAAGCAGTAACTTTACAGAGGTTTAAAAAATAATGAGGGTTACAGAGAAGCTGAAGGGCTGATGTCTTTTCTCTAGAGTTGGGGATTCAAAACTGAGGGATTTTGAAGGTGCGAGGAAAAAAGATTTGTGAAAGTCACGAGAGGTACTGATGTTAGCTGGCTTGTGTTTGGAATGAACTTCCAGAGGAAGTGATGAAAGCAGGGACAGTTACAATGTTTAAAGGACATTTAGATCAGTCCATGGATTAGACATCAGTTTGGATGGTGCTGTGAGCAGCTGCCCTCTCCCTCCCCCTCTCTGAATGAATCCCTGCTGATTTTCACCCTCTGCCAATGCCTATGCAGTGGCGTGTGGAGGCCAGCAGAGGTTGGCATTGCATCACTTTAAGCACCACAAAGACTGCCAGACCTGCCCCACACAGAGACACACAGATACACACACGGGAATGGTGAGGACACGGCATGAAGCTCACCTGGTAACTTAAATGTAAAATAAAGAAATGCTTAATTCGCCTTGTAAACTGTTAAAATATGAGGGACAGATCTGCCAAATAAAAACATCAATTTACTTTTTCACTCTGAAAGTGAACATTTTACATCAACTATGCACAATTCTGGGACCCTCTTTCTTTTAACTGCTTATTACCCGACTCCAGCTCGATAGCAATATACTGTGTCTGGGTCTGCCATCCTCTCATATGCACAAGTGCTTGTAAGCTCTCAGTTCTGAACAGCATTCCCTCTCTCTTAAAGGTACAGTACACACTTTCAACTTCATCACATTATACTCTGATGAATATTGATAAGTGGATCCTATCTGGATTACTTTTGCTCTGTGGTTTGTCAATATTTACTTTGCTCCGTCTGGTGTGTGTCAGGACTTTTGTTGCTCCATTGACAGCATGTCATTATTCGACATTGTCCATAGGAATATATCAGTATTTCACTTGCTCACACTCGTGTATGTGGGGCAGAATTTCAGTTGTTTCATGGGGACTGTGACTCTATAACAATCTGAATGTTTGTAGATGGCACCGAACCTGGAAGAACTCTGAAGTCTATGGAGGACAGTGCGGAACTCTAACAGGACAATCACATGTTGGTGTAGTGTTCAGGTTTATGGCAGAAGCGGATCAGTGAAGAGAAGTGTGAGATGATACACTTTGGTAGGAAAGACAATGAACGGCAGGTTAAAGCAGGCTGTGACATTATAAAGGGGCTTCAGGAACAGAGAGCGCTGCGTGTATATGAGCACAGATTGTTGAAGATGTCAGGACAAGTGGGGAGGGCAGTTACTATCACAGATTAGTTTCAGTATCTGAGCTGTTTACAGGGGAGGTGTAGGAGGGAGTCTCGGTGCTGCCTTCCTGGGAGGTGGTGGTGACGATGTGTTGTGAGCCCATCCTCCTGCCCACCGAGACCGTGGGGATTCCATTTGTACCAGCTCAACACAAAAGGGAGATGACAACAGGGCCACGGTTCTAAGTTGTGTCGGGGGGAAACGGAGGTGCCCGTGGGTTTAAAGTGAGAATTGCCCTTCACTGATCATTGCTCCTTACTCGGTCGGTGGGACGTGGATGTTTCAGAATCTCCACACAAGGCGTCCTGGTCGTCTCCGGCTCGTACCAGGGTCCTCCCCACTTGGCGGGGGGTGGGGGGGGGGAGGGAACGGATATCGGGCACTGCACTACCCGGATAGGCCCTTCCTATCTTATTCCAGACTGTTTCTCCTGAAATGGGTGAAGTGGGGGGAGGGAGTGAGGGTGGGAGTGGGTGGTCCTGTTGTTAGTGTTAGTGTAGGTGGGGAGGGGGTCATGGTGAGGTGTCCGGAGGGAGTCAGTCCACAGTGTTGTATCCATGCAGTGTTATTAGTGTGGGGGTGAAGTGGAGGAAGGGGGGAGAGAGAGGGAGAGAGAGAGAAAGAGACAGACAGAGAGACAGAGACAGAGAGAGAAGGTGCAGCATGCCGCAGTGAGAGTGGTGGACCATGAGCCTTGTTCGGGGCTTGGTGCTGTAACAGATATACAGTGACTGTGAGGGAGCAAAGCGAACACGGTGACCCTTATCCTGACAGAATGGGGAAGGTTATTGAAGCTTGTCCTGTATTGCTGAACATTTCCTCAGACTGCAAATACTGCACTGAGCTGGGTGGTGAGCTTAGACCATGCTCGGTGGGTCTGGTGGTGTCGCCCCCTCTGGGAAGAGAATAGTCCCCCTCTGTACTAGCCCATCCACCAGGATCTAGGGTGCCCCTGTTGACAAACCGTAGTGTAATTGTCCCTTATCTGCCATGCTCGGGGTAAACTATGTAGGGCAGCTCCAAGCTGAGAAAGCTCAATCGTTGTCCATTGGGCTTTGAAAGATGACATCAGTGTCAGGGATCACGGAATATCCAGGGGCATCTGGGTGATGGTGTGTACCTCCAGCCATGAAGGACTCCATTTACAAAGTTGTAGATCAAATGCTCATCCAAAACTCTCCATCATCTGACCTCACACCAATATCACTTTTTCCCATCTTTCCTGGGAAGACTGGCTCATGTTACAGGATGCTATCGAAATGTCTACTTTTCAGCATTCTGAAACCTGGGAACACATCCTTCCAGGACTCTGTCTCTCAGTCTCACCGTCTCTGTCTATTTCCCAAACCCCTCCCATGTGGTGATATTTAAACTGATTCCCCCGCCATCTCTCTCTGGCAGTGATGTTCACACCCACAGCACCCCCTTGTCAGGGCAACAATGGAGAGATGGAGCTGTAAATGGATGGGAACTGCACATCCTGTCACTTCCAGCCGGGCTGCAAGTTTCCCCACGCTGGGCAGTGATCTAACACAGTGTTACTGAGCATTGCACTGGGATGGCGGACACAGTCCTGCATGCAAGAAGGGTAACTACTCCTGGTTTACAGATCAATGCACTCGGGTGGGGTACACAGCCCTACATGCTGGGAGGGTAACCGCTCCTGGTTTATAGTTCAATGCACTGGGGTGGGGTACACAGTCCTACATGCTGTGAGTGGTTTACAGACTAATGCTCTGGGGTGGGGTACACAGTCCTACATTCTGCGAGTGTAACTGTTCCTAGTTTACAGATCAATGCACTGTGGTGGTGTACAGTGTCCTACATGCTGGGAGGGTAACTGCTCCAGGTTTGCAAATTAATTCACGGGTGATCACTGCACAGATCGCTGTGATGGTCAGTCATTCTGGTTGAGGTTTATAGATACTGCGATGATGTGGTCTGCACAGCTCCCAGTGCTGGACAGATATCTAGTCCGGGTTTATAGATCAATGCACTGATGTGGTCTGCACAGCTCCCAGTGCCGGACAGATATATGGTCTGGGTTAATAGATCAATGCACTGCTGTAGTCTGCACAGTACTCCACTCTGGACAGATCGCTGGATTGCATTGACCAGTGGAATGGATGAGTCTGGACAAATTGCTGGGTTGTACTGAGCAGTACACTGGCCTGGTCTACACAGTGTTCCATGGTGAACAGAAATCTCCTCTGGGTTGATGGTGTCTGGGCTGGTTCTGTGAGGTAGATTGAGAATGTGGTGTATCTAACACTTTCAGCTGATCTGGCAATGCCTTTAATTCCAATTCCTGTGATTGGACCCTCCGTCTATCACCCCATTAATGTAACAGTGTGCCCATGCACAGTACATCATGTTGGTGGGGTGGGTAGGGGGAAAGGTGATGGACAGGTGAAGGAGTTCCCCGGAATGTTCTGTCCCCGACATTCCATAACTGCCATTCCCCGGAACGTTCTGTCCCCGACATTCTATAACTGCCATTCCCCGGAACGTTCTGTCCCCGACATTCTATAACTGACATTCCCCGGAACGTTCTGTAGCTGACATTGTTTGTGAACGGCCGGACGTCAGTGAATTGAACAAGCGATACGATCCCGAGGGAGGAGATCCCGTTCCAGGGAGAAGGAGACACTGTTCCGAAGGCCCCTCAGGCAGTTAAAGGGGTGAATACGTTTTTCCGGCATTTACATTTCTTCACAACACAGGATCGACCACAATTTAGACCAAAAAACAGGAATTCCCAAACTCCGTTTGTCTTCAGGAAACTGGGAGAGAATCCTTCAGGACAGCAACGTTCCCACCCTCCGTATTAGGAACTGGGAAGGAGTGACCTGTGTCTGCTCTCGAGTGATCGAGTGTGTGGGAATGTTCTAGAAACCATCTGTCCTTATGGATGTGACTCTGTATGGTTGGGGAGGGAGGGTTTCTTGTGGTTTATGTCACATTTTTGTCATTAATTCCGACCTTCCCATTTGTTATTCCAGCTCCAATTATTTTAATAAATCCCTGAATACAGGTACACATTTGAAAATCTCACTGGGTCCCCGATCAAACGGGTCCCTTTGCCTCCAGGCTGGTGGATAATGGGTTTGTTTTCCTTCCTCATAGTTAACGTAGTGACCATCTACGTCCTGCTTTATAAAGATTGTGGATTGTCTCCATGTGTCAGACGTTACCTGGGGGCCATGGCAGCAGCGGATCTCCTGGTCATTATCCTCGACCTGATCCTGAGACACATTCCCATTGTTTATAAGGAACAGTTTTATTTCCTGAAGGACTCCGTCCCCGTGTGTAATATCCACGCTGTCCTGCTTTATGCAGCCACTGACTGCTCTGTCTGGTTCACCGTCACTTTCACCTTTGATCGGTTTGTGGCCATTTGTTGCCAGAAACTGAAAAGTAAATATTGCAGTGAGAAAACAGCGGCTGTGGTTCTGGGAGCAGTAACTGTGCTGAGCTGTTTAAAGAACATTTTCTGGTATTTTATGTTCAAGGCTCAGTATTCGCTGTGGAACCGCCCCTGGTTTTGTGATGTACCATACTCTGTTCAATCATCCAGTGTCTGGGTCACAATCGAGTCCCTCCACAACATTCTAACCCCGTGTGTCCCATTTCTCCTGATTCTGCTGCTCAATGTTCTCACCGTCAACACATTTTCGTGACCAGCAGAGCCCGCAGGAGACTCCGCGCTCACACCAATGGGGACGCTCATTCTGACACAGAAATGAGAAACCGAAAAAGATCCATCATTTTACTGTTTGTGATCTCGGCCAATTTCATCCTGTTATGGTCAACATTAATGCTGTATTCTATATGGAGACGGATGGATGATATTGTGGATACCGCTGTGTATCTCCATCGCTTCGTTAAGGAATTGGGCTTCATGCTGCAGCTCCTCAGTTGCTGCACAAACACCGCGATTTATGCCGTGACCCAGACTAAGTTCAGGCAGCAGCTGAAGAATGTGCTGAAATATCCCTTCTCCCAAATTCATCAATCAATCAAACTCCCTCATTAATCAATCCATCCAGGATTTTCTCATTTCAGTTCAGTGTTTCAGTGATGGAGCAGCCTGTCGCTATGGTAACAGACTGAGGGTAGCGCTGGTTTGTCAATCCATATCCCACAGGGGGGTAACAGGGAAACATTTCAATGTTTCTCACAACTCACGGGCCAGTGAGAAAAGGTACCATCCCACTGACTGTATCCATCACTTCCATTTGTAAACAATAAAAATGTTGATTAAAGCGTGCCGAGCAGCAGAGTGACCGATGTTGTTGTGTGTCTTTGTTTTGGAGAAGCTGATCTGGAGAGAGACAGACTCAGCCCCAAGTCCTGGTCCTCGGGGGAGGGGAGGGGACTGGGCCCAGAGCTCATGAGCTGGGTTTAACTCCCTCTGTCCCCCCACTGCAGCCTGGCCTCCCCATTTCCTCTCCCCTACTTTTTCTCCTCAATTCTGTCCCTCTCTCTCACCACCTCTCCCTTTCAATCTCCCTCATTCCCCCTCTCACACATTCACACACACCCAACCCCGGTGTTTCCACCTGCCTCCACACTTCCCATCCCCTCATCCTCACTTTCACTGTCCTGCCGTCTCTGTCTCCCTCCAGCTGTTCCATCTTTATCCTATTTTCCCCCTCATCCTACCGCCCTCATCTCAACCCCCTCCACACACGCAGCCTCACGTCCAACCACACACCCCCAACTCCCAGTCTCTGGATCAGAGGGAGAGGGAAGGGCCAGGGACCCAGAGTGTTTCAGAGAGACAGGGAGGGATGGACAGGAGGTAGAGATATTCAGTCAGAGAGAAACGGAGGGAGGTGGGGAGAGAGAGACACCAAGGGACGGGGTTCGAGCGTGAGAGAAGGTGGACAGAGTGAAGGAGCAGGGAGAGAGAGAGGGGAACAATAGAGAGATAGTGTGAGAGAGTGGAGGGAGGTTAGGCGAGGGAGGGAGGGGGAGGTCAAGAGAGGGGAGGGTGAGAGAGCGGAGGGGAAGATGGGAAGGGCGAGAGAGGGGAGGGAGGGGATGGCAAGAGGAAGGGAGGGGGATAGAGTGGAGGGCAAGGGGAGGGCGAGAGATGGGAGGGAAGGAGGGGATGTGAGACAGGGAGAGGGCGAGAGAGGGCCTGGGAGAGAGGGGAAGGCGAGAGAGGGGATGGGTTGAACGTGACAGTGAGGGTGGTGTGGGGCAGTGTGTGTCCTGCTAGTGGAGTGTGTGGTGGTGAACGTGACGGTGGCGGTGGTGTGGGGCAGTGTGTGTCCTGGTAGTGGAGTATGTGGTGGTGAGCGTGACGGTGGGGTGGTGTGGGGCAGAGAAATGAGATGCCGAAACAAATCCATCATTTTACTGTTTGTGATCTCGGCCAATTTCATCCTGTTATGGTCAACGTTAATGCTGTATTCTATATGGGCCTGGATGTATTATATTGGGTATCTCCATGGCTTTGTTTAGGAATTGGGATTCATGCTGCAGCTCCTCAGTTGCTGCACAAACACCGCGATTTATACCGTGACCCAGACTAAGTTCAGGCAGCAGCTGAAGAATGTGCTGAAATATCCCTTCACCCAAATCCATCCATCCATCAAATTTCCTCATTAATCAATCCATCCGGGATTTTCTCATTTCAGTTCAGTGTTTCAGTGATGGAGCAGTCTTTCGCTATAGTAACAGACTAAGGGTAGCGCTGGTTTGTCCATCCTTATCCCACAGTGGGGGTTACAGGGAAATATTTCAATGTTTCTCACAACTCCGGGGCCAGAGAGAAAAGGCACGATCCCACTGACTGTATCCATCACTTCCATTTGTAAACAATAAAAATGTAGATTAAAGCGTGCCGAGCAGCAGAGTGACCGATGTTGTTGTGTGTCTTTGTGTTGAAGAAGCTGAGCTGGAGAGAGACAGACTCAACCCCAAGTCCTGGTCCTCAGAGGAGGGGAGGGGACCGGGCCCTGAGCTCATGAGCTGGGTTTAACTTCCTCTGTCCCTCCACTGCAACCTGGCCTCCCCATTTCCTCTCCCCTACACTTTCTCATCACCTCTCCCCTCTCTCTCTTTCTGTACACTGGCTCTTTCTCATCACCTCTCCCTTTCACTCCCCCCTCTCTCTCTCGCACACCCCAACACCCGTTTCTCCACCTGCCTCCACTCTTTCCTCTCCCCCCAACCCGCACTCTGCCATCTCTCTCTCTCCCTCCCGCAATTTCGTCTCTACCCGATTTCCCCTCCTCCTACCTCCCACATCTCTCTATTCTCTCACCCCACCACCACCCCCCCCCCCACATTCAACACCACCACCCACACCACCCCTAGTCTCCGTGTCAGAGGGAGAGGGAAGGATCAGAGAGACAGAGTGCGTCAGAGAGAGAGAGAGGGATGGAGGGACAGGAGAGGGAGAGATTCAGTCAGAGAGAAACCGAGAGAGGGGGATCGAGAGTGAGAGAACGGAGAGAGAGTGAAAGAGCAGGGAGAGAGAGACGGGAACAAGGGATAGATAGGGTGAGGGAAGGAGAGAGAGAGACAGGGGAGGAGATAATGAGAGATAGAGGCGCGAGAGAGAGAGACAGAGAGGTGAAAGGGAGGGGGCGAGAGAGAAAGGGGGCACGTCTTAGAGAGAGAGGGACAAGGAGCGAGAAAGATGGGTAGGCGAGAGAGAGAGAGAAGAGGAGAGAGGGAAGAGAGAGAGAGAGAATGAGGAGGTGAGAGAGTGAGGGGGCGCGAGAGAGAGAGAGAGAGGCGGGGTGAGAGATAGAGGGAGAGACAAAAAAGTGGGATGTCAAGAGTGAGGTAGAGATGGCAAGAGTGAGAGGGTCGAGTGAGAGAGAGAGGGGTCTGCAAGTTTCCCCACACTGGTCAGGGACCTAACACAGTGTTACAGATCTATGCACTGGGGAGGTGTACACAGCCCTACATGCTGGGAGAATAACTGCTCCTGGTTTACAGAACAATGCACTGGGTTGGTGTACACAGCCCTACATGCTGGGAGAATAACTGCTCCTGGTTTACAGAACAATGCCCTGGTTTGGGGTACACAGCCCTACATGCTGGGAGGGTAACTGCTCCTGGTTTACAGATCAATGCACTGGGTTGGTGTACACAGACCTTCATGCTGGGAGGGTAACTGCTCCTGGTTTACAGATCAATGCACTGGGTTGGTGTACACAGTCCGACATGCTGGGAGGGCAACTGCTCCTGATTTACAGACGAATTAACGGGTGATCACGGCAGAGGTCGCTGTGCTGATCAGAGTATCTCGTTGTGGTTTATAGATAATGGAATAATGTGATCTGTGCATCTCCCCATACTGGATGGAGTGAATTGTTGAACTTCTCCAAAACAGGAATCTCTCTAAGGGTAGAGAGATTGCCTTGCCCTGTTTTTAATACCCTTACCCACCTTTCAAAATTATTTTGTTTGATCATTTCCAGGCAGGATTCTGATCCAATGCTGCAAATGAACAATTCAGTGGCTGAGCTATTTCAGGTTTTCTATTATACAATACATACAATATACCTTATACATTGTTGTATAGAGCTGCTTGTCTGTGCATAAATATTGTTTTGCATTGGAGCTGACCTATTTACATGTAAATATTACTGTGCATCAAACTATCTCAGTTTATTTATAACTTTCTTTGTATGGGAACTGTTTGTTCATAAATACAAATATTGTTGTGGATGGGAAGTGTTCATGTTTATATTTAAATCCTGTTTTGTTTTGGAGATGTTCATGCGTTTTCATAAGTATTTTTGTGCATTGGAATTGATGTGAATTATATCCCAGACCACAACAACTCGCTGCATCAAAACATCTGCCTCCTTGATACCTTTTGCTCAATTCGATGGGCTCTGATAACATCAGAGATAGCACATCTGCCTTCTGTGTCAGAGAGAGGAGTTACATTTCATTTAAACCCTTTCTCAATATCATTAAGAAGTGATTAATCAAAGAAACGACATGTTTTTACAGTTCAACAAAATAAAACAAAAAATTGTACAAAGTTAGAAAAATAAAATAATCTGGAGTGTATATGTCAATCCCTGTTTCCCTTCAGTGTTGTTATGGATTTGGTTGGACTGGGAACAGGGACTGCAGTTTAGAAATAATCGAATGAACAGCAGAAAGGAATCTTTTTTTTAAAATTTCACTGGAATTTCACTGAAAATTCTGAAGTCTGCTCTAAACCCACCAGATGCAGACTAATGTAAACTCCACATGGAGCAGTCAGACAGACTCACAGCAATGTGCTCTGACCCCACTAGAGGGCAGCCTATTGTAAACTCCCCATGCAGCAGTCAGTGTTAGGAACAAGTCAGACAGATTTCTTTAATCTGCTCAAACAACACGTTTATTACCAAAACAACGGTTCTCAAACTATTATGCAAAGAGGAATGACGAGAGGATATTGCAAATATATACATTGATATTTTGCTGAGAAACACACACAGACACACACACACACACAGACACACACACACCAGCACGCACAAACACACACGTATTGTCAATAACAAACTGAAAAGCAAAATATCTGCAAAGTTAACTTGAAAGATCATTGTCCAAATATGGTTCGAACTCATGACCAAAGGAAAAATGAGAGTTTGACTCAAATGCTGTTCTATTTGTAGAGTCATCAGATCCTACAGCATGGAGAGAGGCAGAGAGGCCCTTTGGCCCAAACTTGTCCATTCTGACACAAATATCCAACCACATTAACCTCATTTCCCAGCACTTGGCCCATAGCATTCTCATCCTTTCCTGTCCATGTACCTGCCCAAATGCCGTTTAAATATCGATAATATAAGTGTTTCAACCACTTCGGTTGGCAGCTCATTCCCTTTGTGTACCACTATCTGCGTAAAACAGTTTCCATCAGTTTCCCTTTTATTTATTCCCCTCTGACCTTAAATTGTTGCCCTCTCGTCCTCGATTCCACAACTCTAGGAAAGAAAAGGCTGGATCTATCCTATCCATGTAAACTTCTATAAGATCTCTCTCAGTCTCATATTCTCGAAAGAAAAAAGTCCTCGCTTGTCAAACCTCTCCCTATAATTCATGCTGTTGAGTTATGGCAATATTTTTGTAAAATCCATCTGCACACATTCTAAATTAAAAACATCCTCCTGATCGCAATGTGACTAAACCTGAACACAGCACGACAAGTGCAGCCTCACCAAAATCCTGTATAACTGCAACATAACTTCCCAACTGCTCTCCTCCATGTCCTGACCGATGCATGCTTGTGTGGCAAAAGCCTTCTTCACTACCATGTCTAGCTATGACCCCACTTTCAGAGAACGGTGGACCTAAACTCCATGGTCCCTCTGCTCAACTATACTCCTTAAAGTCCTACCAATCACCATGAAACTCCTACCTTGATCTAACGTTGCCAAAATATTCCTCGGCCTACTTCTCCAGTTTGATCAAGGTCCTGCTGCAATCTCTGATATACGTCCTTCCTGTCCACGGTACCATCTATTTTAGTGTCATCTTCAAGTTTCCTAATCATGCCTTGTACATTTGGATAAGAATATCATTGATACAGATAACAAACAGCAATGTGCCCATCACTGACTCCTGAGGCACTTCATGTGTCACAGGCCTTGAGTCCGAGCATCCTTCCACTATTACCCTCTGCTTACTACCATGAAACCAATTGTGTGTACAATTTGCAGCTCCCTCTGGGGTCCATGCGATTCTAACATTCCAGAACAGCCTATCAATGGTGACCTTGTCAAAGGCCTTAGTGAAAACCATACAGACGACGTACACCGCCCTAACCTCATCAACATTTCTGGTCACTTCATCAATGAACTCAAACAAATTTGAGAGGCATGATCTCCCACTCACAAAGCCATTCAATCTTTTCAGTCTAAAAATATATATTAATAATAATTATTAAAATTAATGAGAACATATGAATTAGGAAATAATAAAATCATTTCATTTTCAGTGGAGAAAAAAATTATCCATGGTATGTGATATTGAACGTCCATCATGGATGAAGGGCAGAATAGATTTTGTACCTGTGTCATTGAACTGTGTTGAAAAAGGTAAGGGTGGCATGGTGATTCAGTGGTTAGTACTGCTGTCTCATAGTGTTATTGTGGGATATAAATGAATTAATGTTATTTCTGCGACTATAAATTCTGATACAGAACAGGAATGAGAAAATATATATTCAGCAAAAAGAAAGGATATGTTAGCATGAGACGTGATTACAGAACAATGGTGGATGTATGTGCAAACAGGAAAACATCTGTTTCCCCACTTGCACGGAGACACAGGAACAAACCCTAATTAAAGAGGTCAAAGTGGCCTCTGGATAGAAATAGATGCTGATAGAAGAAAAGATATGACTCATCAATAACCTACGGTAGACTGACGTCAAACACCCTTATGGGAGTCAGAGATAAGAGTTTGTCACGGACAAGACAGGATAAACAGAAGTTGTGGGATAAGTCTGAAGGAAATGAGTGACGTAAGCGAAGCAGGGACAAACAATGGAATGAGTCAAAAATATGGGAATTTAAAATGTATAAATTGCGAGAGTTGGTTGGGGTATAGTGTGTATTTGTCATTGCCTTTCTAGGCATCAGACATTACACCCAGCTGCAGGTGTACAAATAAAACGACGCTGCTGTTTCAGTTATTTGGTCTCGGACTGAAATTATTGATGTGAGTGGGCTTTGTTTCTCACAATTGGGGGCTCGTGTCCGAGATTTTCTTCCATCACCGGGGGGAGTGGCTGGCCTTGGATACTGGAAAGACGCGTCCCGTTCCCCATTGAGGAGCGGTCTCGTGTCCCGGTTTGGTCTGCTCCCTTGGGTGACTGATGTGAATTCTATAAGAGAGACATCTGAATCAGACAGTGATAGGAGCTCGATAGAAGATACGGTGACAAAAGGGGCCAGGCAACTCTGCACAGACCAAGGTAAGAAAACCTTGGTGGCCGGGAAAAGAGGATGTTGTTCCTGACCCTCAATCCTCAGCAATAGAAAGGGGAGCTACAGTAGATGAAGAGGAGGCCTCCGGAGAATCTAAATCAAAGTCTAAGGGGGGAAAACAAAAGAAAAAGGGAAAAAACGTAACGACTTATCCTCTTCGGGAGGTACCCATAGGGGACAAAGAGATTGGGTTTATAAGTGCCCCCCTCACCAGTGGGGAGGTCAGAACATTTAAAAAGGAAATGAAGGTCCTGGTTGAGGATCCGGTGGGATTGTCCGAACAAATTGATCATTTTTTGGGGCCCAGTCTGTATACCTGGGCTGAATTAATGTCTATTTTGAATATACTATTTACTGGGAAGGAAAGGGGACTTATACGAGGAGCTGCCATTAAAATATGGGACAGGGAACACCCGATTGGAGATGGGAATGCTGGACAGGGAGAGGTGAAGTTTCCCCTCAGAGACCCCCAATGGGAAAACCAAAACCCGGAGCATAGAGAAGAAATGAGGGAATTGAAATACCTGATTCTAAAAGGAATAAGAGAGGCAGTTCCGAAGTCACAGAATTTGATTAAAGCCTTTGAAATTAGACAGGAGAAAGATGAGACTCCCTCATCTTTCTTGCAAAGATTAAGGGGCTCAATGCGGAAATACTCTGGAATGAACCCTGAGGACCCAGTGGCACAGGGTCTTTTGAAAGTACATTTTGTGACAAGAGCATGGCCAGACATACAGAGAAAGATACAGACGATAGAAGGATGGAGCGAAAAACCATTAGATGAATTGATGAGAAAGGCACAGAAAGTATTTGTAAAGAGGGAGGAAGAGAGACAAAAACAGAAGGTGAAAATGATGGTAGCTACAGTGGATGAGGTAATTAAGAGGAGAATGGAACCGATAGTGAGCAACCAGAGCGGCGGAAAGCAGCATGTCGGACAGATGGGAAGAGGAAGAGGGAGAGGACAAGGGGGAACATTTGATAGAGGGTTTGAGCGACAGGGGCAGAGATGGAAGTCTCTACAGGCAGGATGCTATTATTGTGGAAAGATAGGGCATTTTAAGCGGGGGTGTCTTGATCTACACAGGGAAGAAAGGGCAATTTCGCTTATGAATTATGATGAAGAATAGGGGTGTCAGGGGTTCCTGCCCTCGGGGGCCCACCAGGAACCCTTGATAAGCTTGAAGGCGGGACCCTGTAGGGAAGAGGTAGTCTTCCTAGTAGATATGGGGGCGGCACGGTCATCGCTAAATTTTAAACCAAAGAAAGCAGAAATGTTAACACGATCAATTACTGTTTCGGGGGTAAAAGGGGAAGGATTTACTGTTCCAGTATTCGAACCTATGATGATAGAAGGTCCTAAGGGTAGGGTTACAGGGGAACTGCTGTATATCCCTGATATAGGAAGTAACTTACTGGGGAGAGACTTAATTATCCTTTTAGGACTGGAGATTGGAATTCAGGAAAAATAATTAGTTGTACAACTGGCAATGTTGACAGAGGACGCAAAGAGAGAGATAGACCCTATAGTATGGGCTAGAGAAGGGAATCGTGGAAAACTACAGATCCCTCCCCTTTTAATAAATTTAAAACGAAAAGGAGACGTTATCTGTGAACGACAATATCCTATTTCCATAGAAGGTAAACGAGGAATGCAGCCAGTAATTGAGGGATTGATTAGAGATGGACTATTGGAACCATGTATGTCTCCTTATAATACCCCAATTCTACCAGTACGGAAATCTGATGGAACTTTTGGATTGGTGCAGGATTTGAGAACATTAAATCGGATAGTACAGGTCAGGCACCCAGTGGTGCCAAACCCCTACACGTTATTAAGTAAGATCTCTCATGATCACAAATGGTTTAGTGTGATAGATTTAAAGGATGCCTTTTGGGCTTGTCCCTTGGCGGAGGAAAGTAGGAATTTGTTTGCCTTTGAATGGGAGGATCCCAAGACAGGGCGGAAATAGCAATACCGGTGGACTGTGCTCCCCCAGGGGTTTACAGAATCCCCAAATTTATTTGGACAGATGTTAGAACAAATATTGGAGAAATTTAGCAGCCCCAAGGGGACTACCCTGTTGCAGTATGTAGACAACCTCTTAGTATCAGGAATAAGAAGAGAAAGAGTAGTAGAAGCCACTAACAAATTATTGAATTTTCTGGGCCAGCAGGGCCTGCGAGTATCTAAAAACAAATTACAATATGTGGAGCAAGAAGTAAAATACTTGGGACATTTAGTGAGTGAGGGTAAGCGAAAGATAAGCCCGGAGCGGATAGAGGGAACACTGGGGATGCCACTGCGCAGCACTAAACGAGAGTTACGCAAAATTTTGGGTCTAACGGGATATTGCAGATTGTGGATAGATTCCTATGCTCAGAAGACTAGGAAATTATATCTCAAACTAATAGAGGGGGTGCCAAAACATCTAAATTGGAATAATGAGGAAAAAGAACTAGTCGAGAAACTCAAAAGAGATTTGATTCATGCCCCCGTGTTAGCCTTACCTTCCCTAGATAAATCTTTCCACCTCTTTGTCACCGTAGATAAGGGAGCGGCTTTGGGGGTATTAACCCAGAGTGGGGAGGGATGAAACAGCCAGTAGCATATCTTTCAAAGCTATTGGATACAGTATCCCGAGGGTGGCCTGAGTGTGTGCAGGCTGTGGCTGCCACTGCACTGTTGGTGGAGGAAAGCAGAAAGCTTACATTTGGGGGAGCCCTAATAGTAAGCACCCCACACCAAGTGAGAACAATCTTAAACCAAAAAGCTGGGCGATGGTTGACAGACTCGCGGATTTTGAAATATGAGGCGATACTGATAGAAAAGGATGATTTACTGCTAGTCACCGACAATTGTTTAAATCCAGCTGCTTTTCTTTGGAAAGGGGAAGGAGACTCTCCTCAGAATCCAGGGCACGACTGCCTTGACATTATAGAATACCAAACTGAGGTCCGTATGGACCTGAGAGATGTTCCGCTTCATGCAGGGGCTAGACTTTTTATAGACGGGTCATCCCGGGTGACTGAAGGGAAAAGACATAATGGGTATGCAGTTGTAGATGGGACAAACAGTAGTGTGGTGGAGGCAGGAAGGTTGCCAAATGGGTGGTTAGCTCAGACCTGCGAACTCTATGCATTGGAGAGAGCCCTTAGGACATTAGAAAATAAAGAGGGAATAGTATACACTGATTCTAAATATGCATTTGGTGTTGTGCACACGTTCGGAAAGATATGGCAGGAAAGAGGACTGATCAATAGCCGGGGGAAGGAATTAGTTCATGAAGAATTGATTAAACCGGTCTTGGAATCTTTATTACTCCCCCGAGAGATAGCCGTAGTGCATGTAAATGGTCATCAGAAAGGAAATGAACCAGAGGTTAGGGGAAATAGATTAGCTGATGAAGTGGCTAGGGAAGCCGCCCTGAATCCACAAGAAGTGATGATTCATTCCCTAATACCTACTGTCCCAGGTCCTAGGGAAACTCCTATATTTACTGAAAGAGAGGAAAGAGAATTGGAGAGATTTAGGGGCTACAAAGACAGCAGACGGGCATTGGAAGTTACCTCATGGAAGGGAAATGTTAAACAAAATGACTATGCGGGAGATTATGGCTGTCCTACACCAAGGCAGTCACTGGGGAGTACAAGCAATGTGTGATTTAGTTCTTAGGAAATATGGAAGTAAAGGGATATATACCATTGCTAAACAAATATGTGAGGGATGCATAATATGCAGAAAGATAAATAAAAAAGTTCTGAGAAAACAGGCCCATGGAGGAAGAGACCCAGGATTGACACCCTTCCAGAGTATACAAGTTGATTATACTGAACTGCCTAGAGTAGGAAGACTATAATATATGTTGGTCATAGTAGATCATTTATCTGGTTGGGTTGAAGCATACCCCCTAGCTACCGCCACTGCAAATGGGGTGTCTAAAACAATATTAGAGCACGTAATTCCCCGATATGGGCTAGTGAACCGTATAGATTCCGACCAAGGAACTCATTTTACCTCTAAAGTGTTACAGAGGGTAATGAAAGGGTAGGGGATTTCCTGGGAGTTCCACACTCCATGGCATCCGCCATCATCAGGAAGAGTTGAGAGAATGAACCAAACACTCAAACAACAGCTCTCTAAATTGATAATAGAAACCAGACTCCCTTGGACCAAATGTTTACCTATAGCTCTCTTGCGAGTACGAACAGCCCCGAGGAAAGATTTGGGACTATCCCCCTATGAAATCTTATTTGGATTACCTTATCTGGGAACGTAGGGAGAATTGCCAATTCCCGAAACTAAAGATTTGTTTTTAAAGAAATATATACTGAACTTGTCCTCCTCTTTATCTTTCCTCAGAAAATAGGGTCTATTGGCACAGACTCCACCCCTTGAATTTGCTGTTCATCCCATCCGGCCAGGAGATTGGGTCTTAATAAAATCATGGACAGAGACTAAGCTGCATCCAGACTGGAAAGGGCCATATCAGGCTCTTTTGACTACCGAAACGGCAGTAAGGACAGCGGAAAAAGGCTGGACTCATTATACTCGGATCAAAGGGCCAGTGGACCCTCCAGTTGAGGAAGAAGTCTGGACAGCCGAATCAATACAAGACCCACTGAAACTCAGACTAAAGAGACTTTGAGTAATTGACTATACAGTGGCGACGTGAGCGCGGGATTATTTCAGTAAGATTGTATATTAAGCCTTTTTGTGTTTTAGCATAATGATTAGAATACTGGGAATGCTTAGAGTTATGATGCTAGCCCTCTTGGTATTAGGATTTTGTCAAATATCATTTTCATATGTATTATTAATGGTTCCTGAGTCTGATAATCCACAAGTAATAGACACTGATGTATGTAGCTTAGTAAATTGTGGGAATGTAGCTAATCAGAGACAATACCGCAGCTCAGGGATACATCTTAAGTTCTATGGGGATGGCTTCGGGGATGGTACCTGGTATAATGGTCTTGTCACAATACACCGGGCCCCCTTCCGACCAGCACGCGATTGTCCCGATAAAAAGTGTAACCCCATATATTTAACGATAAGGAAAACCACATGGCACGAAGCAGTTTTGGGGGTGGCACTTATGAGATACAATTAAATGAAACATTTGGGATGGAAATGAAAGCAAATGGGAAGGAGTTTGTGGGCTGTTGTTTTCGAATTAGTGTAGGACAGGGAAAACGGGTAGAATTACTGGGTAATGAGATACAACCTTTCTCCCCTCCCGATGATCCTAAAGTAGTAAATATTATAGAGGTAAAGGACTTGAAACAAACCATCGAGATAGAGACTGGGTACGGGGATGCAAATGCCTGGGTTGAATGGGTAAAGTATACTGTAAAAAGTCTGAACAAAAGCAATTGCTATGCATGTGCCTCCGGTAGGCCAGTGGCCCAGGTGGTTCTCTTTCTGCTCGGGTGGAAGCGAGACAGGAAGGGCATGAAATATATGATAGCCCTGTACCAGGATGAGACTGCATGGAATGATAGGAATTGTACCTCCCTATCTCTAATGTTCCCTCCCTTGGAGGAGAAAGATGCAAAAGTTCCCCCACAGTTGGAAATCACACGTCGTGTGTGCACAGGCGAGGTACGAGTCGGTCGAGAGATTTGGGGGAGCTGAAATTATGTACAGAGATTAAGAATTGTACCGAAATGGAGAAGGGAGGGAACTACTCAGCATTAAAGGTTCCCCGAGCGGATCTGTGGTGGTACTGTAGAGGAAAAATATTGAGACCCACCCTGCCTCCGGATTGGAAAGGGATATGTGCAATTATACAATTGGCAATTCCATTTATTTTGGCATTTGAGAAGGAAAAGATAGTAGGGAAAAAGGGAAGGGGTAAGAGATTACTGTTAGATACTTCCTTTGATGACAGGATTTATCTTGATTCAGTAGGAGTCGCTAGGGGAGTACCTGATGAATTCAAGGCTCGTAACCAGATTGCAGCAGGCTTTGAGTCATCTCTCTTTTGGTGGGTAACAATTAATAAAAATGTAGATTGGATAAATTACATTTTCTATAATCAACAGCGATTTATAAATTATACAAGAGAGGTGGTTAAAGGAATATCATAACAGCTTGATGCGACGAGTAGGATGACATGGGAAAACAGAATAGCCCTTGATATGATTTTAGCAGAGAAAGGAGGTGTATGTGTGATGTTAGGAGGAAGCTGTTGTACCTTTATTCCTAATAACACTGCGCCTGATGGTTCAATTACTCGGGCCTTACGGAGATTGACTACCTTAGCAGAGGAACTGGCTTAGAATTCAGGAGTAGACACATCTCTCACAGGGTGGCTTGAATCCTGGTTTGGAAAATGGAATGGGGTGGTGGTTTCTATCCTTACTTCCCTGATAGTAGTAGTCGGGGTATTGGTGGCCATTGGCTGTTGAATCATACCCTGTATACGAGGGCTCACCCAGAGGCTGATTGAAACATCCTTGATGAAACGAATGCCCCTCGGGGGAAATTTGACAGAGGAACTTTATCAACTAAATAATAAGGAGATGAGTGAGACTAAGATGGATGAAATCTCTGAAATGATGCTTGCGAATTTTGGGAACAATGTTTAAAAAAAAGACAAAAAATGCAGAAGATAACAAATGGTAATCAAAAGAAAAAGGGGAAATTGTGGGATATAAATGAATTAATGTTATTTCTGCGACTATAAATTCTGATACAGAACAGGAATGAGAAAATATATTTTCAGCAAAAAGAAAGGATATGTTAGCATGAGACGTGATTACAGAACAATGGTGGATGTATGGGCAAACAGGAAGACATCTGTTTCCCCACTTGCACGGAGACACAGGAACAAACCCTAATTAAAGAGGTCAAAGTGGCCTTTGGATGGAAATAGATGCTGATAGAAGAAAAGATATGCCTAATCAATGACCCATAGTAGACTGACGTCAAACACCCTTATGGGAGTCAGAGATAAGAGTTTGTCACGGACAAGACAGGATAAACAGAAGTTGTGGGATAAGTCTTAAGGAAATGAGTGACGTAAGCGAAGCAGGGACAAATAATGGAATGAGACAAAAATATGGGAATTTAAAATGTATAAATTGCGAGAGTTGGTTGGGGTTTAGTGTGTATTTGTCATTGCCTTTCTAGGCATCAGACATTACACCCAGCTGCAGATGTACAAATAAAACGACGCTGCTGTTGCAGAAATTTGGTCTCGGACTGAAATTATTGATGTGAGTGGGCTTTGTTTCTCACATTATGGATCCGGGTTTGGTTCTAGTTTCGGGTGACTCTCTGTGCAGTGTTTGCACATTCTCACTGTGTTTGTGTGGGTTTCCTCTGGGTGCTCCATTTTTCTCCCACAATCCAAAGATGTATAGGTCAGGTGAATTGGCCATGCTAAGTTACCCATAGCGTTATGTACATTGGCCAGGGGTAAATATAGCGGAGGGGAATAGGACTGAGTGGTTTACTGTTTGGAGGGTCGGTGTGATCTTGTTGGGCCAAATGGCCTGTTCACATACTGTAGGGATACTGTCAAAAAACTATTTCTAAACAAATCTTATCTTTCTAAATGCATGTATATATCATCCCTCAGAGTCATCTCAAATAACCTACCTACCACAGTTGTTAGGTTTCCTGGTCGATAGATTCCAGATTTTTCTTTGCTTCCCTTCTTGAATAATGACACAACATTTGCTCATCTAAAATATTCTGGAACCTAAACTGTAGCTAACGATGGTGCAAAAGTATTAATCAGGATCCCCGTAGTTTCCTCTGTAGCCTCTTGCAGTGTTATTGGATGCATCTATTTAGGACCAGGAGATTTATCCACCTTCATACATTCTAATGCATCCAACACGTCTACTCCTGTGATATTGACGCACCCTAAGATAACACTACTACATTTGTTAACCTCCCAAGTATTCATGTTTGTTTCCTCAGTAAAGGCAGAGGAGAAATATTCATTGAGAATCTCGCAAATCTCCTACGGTTCGAGACATGCATGTTCACTTTGGAACTTGAGGTGTCATACTCTCATTTAGTTATTTTTTTAACTTTAATATACTAAAAGAACCTCTTTGCTTTCCCCCTAATCTTCTCAGTCAAAGCGACCTTGTGCCCCCTTTCGCACTCACGATTTCCTTCTTCAGAAAACTACTGTATCCCCTGTACACCTCCAGGTATTCCCTCGATCCCAGCTGCCTGGACCTGAGCCACGCCTCCTTTTTGCTGGTCAAAGCCTCAATATCTCCTGACATCCAGGGTTCCCTCTTCCTAACAACCTTGCCTTTTACCCTCACAGGAACATATGGACCTTGAACTGTAGACATTTCACTTTTAAAATCTTCCCACTTGCAGGAGGTCTCTTCGCCTGCAAACAAACTCCTCCAACCAACGCCGACAAGCTCCTGTCTAATTCCATCAAAATTCGCCTTGCCCCAAGTTTAAACTTGAACATGTGGAGCAATTTTGTCCTTCTCCATGATTATTTAAAAATTTATAGAACTATGGTCACTGGTCCCAGAGTGCTCCCCCATTGTCACCTCAGTCACCTGCCCTGCCCTAAATCTTAGAGTAGGTCAAGTTTCGTCCCTTCCCGATTTGCACCCTCTACTTACTGCTTGAAGAAACTATTCTGAACACACTTAATAAATACACTCCATCTCAGTCCTTAATTCTATGTAATTCCCAGTCTATGTTAGGAAAATTAAAATCTCCTACTAATGCAATCCTATTGGCCCTGCAAGTCTCCCCAGTCTGTCTACATATTTTTGTTCCCCTAATTCTTCGCTTATTATTTGGGGGCCTATAGTGCAATCCAAATACTTTCACTATTCCCTTCTTATTTATTAGCTCCCCAGACAAATCCTCACAGGATGATTCATCTGTTATTTTATCTCTGTTTACTGCTGTGATACTCGCCTTAATCAAAAATGAAACTCCCCGTCCCCGCTTTCCACCATCTCTGACCCGCATAAATCACCTGTACCCTGGTACTTTAAGCTGCCGGTGCTGTCCCTCCCTTATCCGTGTTTCAGTAATGGCTATAATATCCCAGGCCCACGCACCGATCCATGCCCTGAGTTCATCGGCCTTACCTGTCAGCCATCTTGCATTGAAGCAGTTGCAATTTAATTCAACAGGCATTCCTTGCTCCCTGTCGTTGTCTAGCCTGACCTGTTTCTTCATTTTACTGTTTCTGATTACTATATCTCCTTCCAGCCTCGCACTTGCCTCCCTGCTGTTGAGGATCCCACCCCTCCCCAACCCCAGAAAATCTAGTTGAAACCCTCCCTTGCAGCAGTTGCAAACCTGCCTGCCAGGATATTGGTCCCCTTCCAGCTCAGGTACAACCCGTCCTTCCTGAACATGTCACCTTGCCCCACAAAAGATCCCAGTAATCCAAAGATCTCTGCCCCCTGCACCAATTCTTTAACCACCCCTTCATCGGCCATATCCTCCTATACTTACCCTCACGAGCACGGAGAACTAGAAGTAAACTGGATATTACCACTGTCTTTTATCCTTTTCCCTCGCTCTCTACAATCACTCTGCAGGATGTCATCACTATTTCTACCTGTGTCACTCTGTCCTTTGTACCAATGTGCACAATGACTTCTGGCTGCTTCCAGCCCACTCCCCACCCCCCACCCCCCACCCCCCAACCCCCAGTGAGAATGTTTTGCAGCCGCTCTGAGACATCCTGGACCCTGGGCATGTGGGAGGCTACACACCATTCCGTATTCCCATTTGCAGCCACAGAATCTCCTGTCTGTTCCCCTCACTATCGAGTCGGATAATTACTTCTGTTGTTATTCTGCTTGCACAGCCTTCTGACAATGGGATTTCTTCATGAAACAGTTGCATTTGGCTGAATTGTTTTGCTTCATGCAATGGGGAGATTCCAATGAATCCTCATAAGGAATCCTCCATTAGTGGGAAAGATTACTGGGCTTTTTTTCACTCCCACACATAGAATGTTTCTCCACAGAGCGGCTACATTTTCCATCTGTAAGTTAAATCAGTAACGTTATCAGTCCCACACTGGACTCTGTGAGCTCTTCTTGAACATTGTCCGAACTATATGACTCCATCACATTCTCGACTCCAGGTCAGTGCGTTATTGCAGAATCAATTCATTAACAATAAATGGTCCTACTTGTTTTGAAGATGTGTTAATATGTGCTTGCATAATGTAAAAATAAGCATTTCATGTCTTCACAATATCTTTGTTAAAATGAATATTTTTAAACATATACAGTAATTGCTGGAAAAGCTCAGCTTGTCTGTCAGCATGTATGAACATAATTCAGAGTTCAATTTTTCTGTCCAATGACCTTTCCTTTGAACCTGATTTATTCTTAAATTATTTCTCCAGTTTTATTCTCCCACATAAGAAGACATATCCATCCGGTATTCACCAACTACACTCTTCTCAAGATCTTATATGGTCAATAACACATCCCTCATTCTCAGGCCGAACTGTTAATTCTTCATAACATTCTTCTTGCCTTCATCCCAAGAATGCGTAAACAGAAATATCTTTGAGACGTTTCGAAAGCAATTGTTTTCAATTTAGGCAGTTATAACTACACATAATACAACAGATGCAATCTCAGCAATGCCCTGTACTGATGCAGAAAATATCGCTAAGATCATACCCAACACCCCTTGCACGAAACAGGATCACGACATTTACTTTCCAAATAACTTGCTACATCTTCAGGTTAATTTGATGTGATTCATGTACTAAGACAAACAAATCCCTCTGTAACACTAAGTTCTGCATTCTCCTTGCTTTTAAATAAATTTCTGCTGTTTTGTCTTTTCCACAAAACAGATAATTTCCATCACACATATATTGTACTGTTTTTTTTTTCTGCTGAAGCTTTGCTCACAGCCATCCTCTGTCTGTATGCCATTGCTTGTTGCTGTGCCTTCCCCAGTCTGTGTCGCATTGCAGACGTTCTGCACTCCCACTGTGTCCCATTGCAGAAGCACTGCCCTCCTCCGTCTGTATCCCATTGCTGATGCTCTGCCTCCCCGTCTGGATCCAATAGCAGGCCCTCTACCCTCACCCATCAGTATCCCATTGCAAACGCTCTGCCCTTCCCCTGTCTATCTCCCATTGTAGACGCACTGCCCTCGTTCTGCCCTCCGCTGTCTGTATCCCATTACAGACACTATGCCCTCCCCCAGTCTGTATCACATTGCAAACACTATGCCCTCCCCCAGTCTGTATCACATTGCAGATGCTCTGCCCTCCCCCTGTCTGTATCCCATTGCAGACGATCTACCCTTCCCCGTCTGTATTCCATTGCAGACGCACTGCCTTCAGCCGTATGTATCGCATTGTAGATGCTCTCCCCTTCCCTGTCTGTATCCCATTGTAGACTCTCTGCCCTCCCCGTCTGTATCCAACAGCAGACGCTCTGCCCTCCCCTGTCTGTATCCCATCGCAGACGCTCTTCCCTCCCCCAGTCTGTCTCCCATTGCAGTCACACTGCCCTTCCCCTGTCTGTATCCCACTGTAGACGCAATGCCCTCGCTCTGCCCTCCGCTGTCTGTATGTCATTACTGGCGCTTTCCCTCCCCCCGTCTGTATCCCATTGCAGACAGTCTTCCCTCCGCTGTCTGTATCCCACTGCAGACGCTCTGCCCTCCCCCGTCTGTATCCCATTGCAGACGCTCTGCCCTCCCCCGTCTGTATCCCATTGCAGACGCTCTGCCCTCCCCCGTCTGTATCCCATTGCAGACGCTCTGCCCTCCCCCGTCTGTATCCCATTGCAGACGCTCTGCCCTCCCCCGTCTGGATCCCATTGCAGACGCTCTGCCATCCCCCCCCCATCTGTATCCAATTGCAGGTGATCTGCCCTCCCCCTGTCTGTATTCTATTGCAGATGCTCTGTCTCCATTTGACATCTTATTGAATGACTATCCTGGTGCATGAGCGAACTGAGCTCCATCTCCTTCATCCGGTTCATTAAAATAGATTGTAATTTGTTGATGACCTCAAACAGATCCCTGAAAGAATTCCACTCGTTACAGCTTTCCAAACACAAAATGAGTAATGATCTATGCACTGCATTTCCTGACAGCTACCCAGGGCGTCCCTGCTTCACCATAACAGTCTGGGATGGTTATATGGCGTTCCCCTGTGCTGTGTAATTTACTGAGTACTTCATTCTGTTTGGTGCGGCCTGTTTGGTGCAGCCCATTTTGCCGCAGACCCATTTAGGCGCAGAACTATTTCAGCGCAGCTCATATTTATTCCTTTTCAGGCTTCGATAAAAGCATTAATCAAAGCAATAAATTAAAAATAATGTTTATTCTATTCAGTAAAAATGATAAAAAGACACTTGAGTAAGTATAACATTGACTCAGAGTTTCATTCAGAGCTAAAATGATAATTGGTCTTGCATTTATTCACATTGAAAACATTCATGAAGCTATTGAACATTTGACTGATGCGCTTCCAGATGAACTGCAACCGCTGCTTTCAGGATGGTTCGAGGACAACTATGTAGGTAGAAGATGGAAATGGTCGGCGTCCACCGATTTTTCCAGTTGAAATGTACAATTTATATGAAAGAACTTTAAACAATGAGGACAAAACAAACATTAATGCAGAAGCTGCCCACAGGAGATGACAATGCAAACTTGATGTGGAACATCCAGTTATTTGGAAATATATTGAGAGTTTACGAGAAGTTCAGCGAGGAAGGGACATTTACTATGAGCTTTTGATAGCAGGGCACGATATTCCGTTGAAATTATAGAAGCAGATGCTAGAATACAAACACTCGTAAGAAGATTTAGTGAGAGAAATGATGTGTAGTATTTACGAGGATTGCCCATAATTTTGAATGAACGTCATGTTTTAGATTTTTGTAATGAACTTATATCGTTTTTTTTTTATTTTTACCATTTTTACTGAAGAGAATAAACATTATTTTTATCTTTCCTCTTTCATTAATGCTTTTAACTAAGCCTGAAAAGTGAGAGAGATGGGATTGGAAATGCCTGCGATTTTAAATTGAGAATTGCTCAATTTAAGAACATTGCTGCTTACTTGTTTGGTGGGATGTCGATATTTCAGAATCTCCACACAAGATGTCCTGGTCCTCTCTGGCTCTTTCCAGGTTCCTCCCCACATTTCGAGGTAGCGGGTGAGGGAACGGATATCGGACACTCGAACACCCTGCTTAGCCCTTTATGTCCTATTCCAGGATGTTTCTCCTGGAATGGGAGAAGAGGAGGGACGGAGTGAGGATGGGAGTGGGTGTCCCTGCTGTTAATGCTGGTATAAGGGAAGGGGGAAGGGTGAGATGTCCGGAGGGAGTCTATCCACAGTGTTGTATCCCAGCAGTGGTATTAGTATGCGGGGCTATTGCGTCAGGGACAGAAAAGTGGGGGAGGGAAGATTCTGAATTCAATAGTGAGTGTGATTACGTGTGAGCCTTGTTCGGGGGTAGGTGTCAAAACAGATATACAGTGAGTGTGAGGGAGCAGAAGAATATGGTGACACTTATCCTGGTACTGTGTGGGGAAATAATATTGGTGTTGTATTGCTGACCATTTCTTCAGATCATCTCAGCGTTGAGGTGAGTCTCCCTGAACGTCTTGTTCAAGTCTATCGCTAATAACGCCACAGACCCTTTCCCTCACTTCCCACAGTATCAGTTTGGGTGGATGTTACAAATAGTGAGGTGAAGCAAACATTAGTGTGTTATATATCAAAACCAAATCTGTCACGTAAATACTTTACAACATATGCTATGAAAATTAGATATGCAAGTATATGCATGGGGGAGCAATGACATAGTGATATTATCGCTGGGCTCTTAACCGAGAGACCCAGGTAATATTCTGGGGACATGAATTCAAATCATGCCATGGAAGATGGTGGAATTTGAAATCAATAAGTATCTGAATCAAGGGTTTATGATGACCAGGAATCCATTGTCGATTGTTGGAACAACTCATCTGATTCACTGATATCCTTGAGGGAAGGATACTGCCGTCCTTACCTGGTCTGGCCTGGATATAACTCCAGACTCAAGGCAACGCTGCTGACTCTTGCCTTAAGGCATGGGCTGACTGCCTTCTGGCATGGGCATGGGCAATAAATACTGGTTATCCAGCGACGCCCTCATCTTGTGAATGAGTAACAAATAATCGTGTGTGCTGCAGTAATAATAGATGGTCTCAAGTTGTACCGAACCTGCAGTGACTACTAATACTGTGAAGAAAAACTTCCGTAAGTGTGTATTAGGTAGGTTGAACAGTATGCTTTTAACCAAACTAGCGAGCAGGTTATTTCGGATTTGGTGTTGTATTGTCAGGAGGACTAATTAATAACCTTGCTCTGAAACAGCTTTACAGGAATAGTGACATCAATATGTTGCATCTTTAGATGGCGTTTGAATACATTATCAAATGTTTGAACATTCTGGTCAAACATTATGGAAGCCCGGAAGCGGGAGGGACAAGTACGCACAAATGAATTGGAGAAGTATAATATAACATTCAATGGGAAAAGCAATGATTCTGAGAGTCATAGAGTCTGACAGCACGGAGAAAGGCCCTTCAGCCCAAACGGATCCATTCCAAACAAAATGTCCATTCACATTAACACCATTTACCTGCCCTTGCCCCATATCCTTCTTATTCTTTCCTATCCGTGTATTTGTCAAAATGAATTTTAAATATTGTGAATGTACATCCCTCAACCACTTCTCCTGGCAGCTCATTCCATGTGCATACCACCCTGTGTGTAAAAAGAAAATTGCCCCTCAGGTTCACTTTTACTCTTTCCCCTCGGATTTTAAATTGATGCCCTCCTGTCCGTGGGTTGCTCAATCCTGTGGTAAAAAAGACTGAGTGCATTCACTCTATCCATGCTTCCCATGATCTTATACACTTCTATCAGATCCCCCTCAGTGTCATACACTCTAAAGTAAAAAACTCCTAGCTTGCCCAACCTCTCACTACATCTCAGACCATTGATTCTGGGCAACATCCTTGTACATTTCTTCTGCACTATTTCCAGTTCAATAGCATCCTTCCTATAGCAAAGTGAACAACACTGAACATAACACTACCAGTATTGCCTCACCAGCATACTGAATAACTGCAACATAAATCCCTAATTTCGATACTCATTACTCTGACTGATGAAGGCCAGTGTGCCAAATGCCTGTTTCACTGCCCTATCTACCTTTGACTCCATTTTCAGAGAACCTTGAACCTGAATTCCAAGGTCCCTTTGTCTCAATACATTCCTTAAGACCCTGCCATTCACCATGAAACTCCTATCTTGATTTGAATTTCTAAAATGCAAGAACTGACACTTATCTGTAAATATATTTACAATATACATGCATTAAACAAGCAGTAATAGTCCCAGAATCGACCCCTGAGGCATTCCACTCACCACAGGCCTTCAGTCCGACAAGCATGCTTCCACTATTACTCTATGTTTCCTACCATCAAGCAAATTTTGGATCTGATTTGCCAGCTCCCCCTCAATTCCATATGATCTAAACTTCCAGAGCAGCCTAGCATGTGGAACCTTACTGAAAGCCTTACTGAAAACGATATGCATTACGTACACCACCATGCCCTTGTCAAAGTTATTGGTCATTTCACGAAAGCACTCTCACAAATATTTGAGCCATGTTTCCCCATGCACAAAGACGTGCTGACTGCTCATAATCACAGCCTGCCTTTCCAAATGCATGCATATCGTCTCTCTCAGAATCTTCTCAAGAAACCTACCTGCTAGAGATGTCAGGTTTACTGGTCTATAGGTACCAGATTTTTCTTTGCAGCTCTTCTTGAATAAGGGCACAGCATTCACTACCCTCCAATCCTCCGGGACCTCAGCTGTTGGCTACCGATGATACAAAAGTACCAACCACGGCCCCCGCTATTACTTCCCTGTCCCCCTGCAGTGTTCCTGAATATATCTGGTCAGGACCAGAAGATTTATAGAAATACTGCATAGTCTGAAAGATATGTCTACTTATTTCAGGTGAAAACACCAAAGAGTGAGGAAGTGACTTAATGATGATTTACATAACAAATTTAAGAATATATGAATCACAGGAAGTGACTTCAGAAGAATTCAAGACATTGTGGAATTCTAAGAATTCTCAGAAAATTGCAATCCAGAAAAGGAGGGCCATGAAACTGATCAGGAAATCAAAAAGCGAACATGCATGCAAACAAACAGGAACACAAAGACTGCAAAAATCTAAGTTCCATATTTCAAAAGAAAAAAAAACATAGTCAAATGTGGAAATTTGCAATTGGGAGAGACGAGTTTATGGTGGATAACAGGGAAATGGCAAAGCAAATGACCAGTTACTTTACATCTGTCTTAATGGAGTAAGATCCAGAAAATCACCCAGAAATATGAAGTAATCGTATTGGACTTGTGGAAGTAAAGACATAAAGTCAATTCATATCAGTAACAAGGCAATATTGAACATGCAGCTGGATTGAGCATTGCCAAGCTTGACAAACCAGATGTACTTCATACCAAAATCTTCAGAAATAAATCACAAATAAAAGTATTGATTGCATTGTCGATGACTGCGTTCTATTTTCCTGTACATTCTGCAGAGTCTGGAAGCTGGTGTAGATAAATGTACATTAGTAAACGTGATCCAAGCACTATAGGTGAATGATACGGATCCAAGCATCTACAAAGAGAAGAAGAGATAGTGTGGAGAACTGCTGACAAATTAACTTGACATTTGTCTAGAAATTGTTGGAATATATTATATAGTATGTGATATTGGATATTTTGACATTAACAGCAACCTTTGAGAGACTCAGTATTCATTTCTGAAAGGGAAATCATACTTGACAAGCTTTGGAATTCTTTGAAGTTGATTCTTACAGCATAGGTAGTGGGTATCCAGTAGAATTGGCATATTTTCGAATATCAGAAGGTTTTCTATAAGAATTCACACAGTGAGTTGGAAAATGCAATGATGTGAAGGGTATTTGGAGGAATATACATAAGTGGAAACTTAAAGTTTGGTTTGCCTTCCTTTAAGGGAGTCAGAATATAGATGTAAAGACATGTTGAAGCAGTTTCACAGAGTATTGATGAGACTGTACCTGGTGTATTGAGAACAGTTTTGGTGACCAAATCTGAGAAAGAATATACTGACCACAGAGGACATGTAACGGGCATTATCAAGATAAATCCCTCAGATGGCGAGTTTGCGTGAAGAGAAAACTCGGCCTATGTTCTCTAGAGTTTCAAAGAATCAGCGATGGGTCACTGTGTACTTTATAAAACTCACAAAACATTCAACAAGTTGGAAATTAACAGGAAATTTATCAGGTTGTCTAATCCACATTCAAGGCAAGTAATGGCAGGATAAGGGACAGACCATTTAAGACTGCAATAAAGTGGAAATTCCGCGCGTGGAGGGGACTAACTAACACAGGGGCAAGACAGAGTAGGATTGTGGGGAATCCCCAGATAACCTACAAGTGTGTCAAGCGGAACAGAATAACTAGTGAACACGTATGACTAATTAGTGACTTGCCAAGTTGCATCTAAATCAATTTTACTCGCAGGAGAAAGAGTGGAGTGGTAGAAGGCTGTTTGTGTGACTGGAGGCTAGTGTCCAATGGTGTACCACGGGCATCAGTGCTGGGTCAAAAGAGATTTATGAAATGGGAATCATATTTGAGAAAGTGGCGTTTAGTAAAATTATGTAGGAGGTATCAATGCCATGCGAGTGGATTATCAGAAAGATGTTTGATAAAGCCCCAAGACAATTGTGCAAATTCGAATCCTATGGACTTGAGATAATATATGGTCATAGATTTAGAATGGGAGAGCTGACAGGAAACAGTGAGTAGGAATAAAACAATGTTTTATTTTTAAGTGGAAGGCTTGGAGGATATTGTAAGGATCGTGTCTTGGGCTCCAGCTATTCCCAATACACATCGTTTCTTTGGGTGAGGGGCGCAAATGCAATATTCCCAAGTCTGCTGACAGCACTAAACGATATCAGCTTGTGAGTGGATGAGGAAGATGTAAAAAAGTTCCAAGGTGATTGAGACAAGTGGAGTGACTGGTCAAATACGTGGTAGGTGGAGAGTAATGGGGGAGATGACATGTTGTTTACTTTGTTGGGAACAATTGAATGACAGCCTCTCATTTGAAAAACGAATGTTTGAAAAAAATGTTGCACTATAAATGAACTTAAGTTGCATTTTTGTTTATTTCTGCGTAGCTCTCCGAGTCTATGCATGGTAGTGAGTTATGAGGCCAGAAGTAAATACTGGGAATGGCATTGGCACGCTGACCATTGTATATAGGCCCAGCACGTGGGGAACTGTAACTTTGAAAGGAATCTTGATTTCCTTCTACACCAATCACTGAAAGCAATATTGCAGGAGCAGAAAGCAGGAAGGAAGATGAATGCTGTATTCATCTTCATTTCAGGGGGATTTGAGTACAGGAGTAAATGTATTTTACTGCAGCTGTGCAGGCCTTGGTGAGACCCTATCTCGAACATTGTGCAGTATTGTGTGTAGTTTTGGTCTCTTTTCCTAACAGAAGCCAAACCTGACAATGAGGGAGAGCAGCAAAGGATGACCAGACTGATCTCTGGGATGACAGACTTGTTGTGGGGGGGGGGGGGGGGGGGGAGGGGGGGTGCAGAATTTGGGGCAACTTGACCTGTATTCCATGGGCTTTAGGAAAATGAGTGGAAATCTCAGTGACCCTGACAGGACAAGACAGATTAGAAGCAGGGATGGTAATTCCCCTGGCTGGGACGTCTAAAACAAGGGGCCACAATATTAGGTACAGACAGGCCACTTTGCAATGAGATGAGAATAAATGGCTGCACTCAGAGACTGGCGAACCGGGGGACTCTCTCCCAGATCAGGCTGTGGAAGTCAAGGGGCAGAATATATGTAAGATTTATGGAAACTAAAGGGATAAGGAGAGAGCAGGAGTATGGTGTGAAGATAGAAAATCAGCTATCATTCCAGCTTGTTCTTCAATAACGCAATAACTGTGTTCCTGTGCAACACTGTGTTACAGAAATTCGTGCAATGTTCATAATGGGGTCTGTGGAAAAAAGAGGCGAACCCCCAAAATTATCAGTACAAACTAATAATTAAATTTAGTCTAAAACACAGTAGGACAGTCTAAATAAATATTTAAGTCACAAGTTGTAATGGAACAGTGCTGCAAATGTAACACTTTCACACTACAGTCACTCGATGGAGCACTGTACCTTTCATCACAATCTTCACCAGATTGTGGTGAAAGGCACGGGGTCTGACTGGCCATGTGATGCCGATGCCGAATTCCAGTTCTCCCCAAGATTCTCCCCACAGTTTGAAATAAACTTCTTTCTAAACATAGACTACAATTCCCAGTTTCCGGCTCAGAGTCAAGGCCTGCAGAACCGATTGCATTCCTGTTTTTGCTGAACACATTGATTGTACCTTTTGTAGACAGACGGTTTCTGGGGCAGAGTTAGCTGTTCAGCTGGTGCCCGGCAAGGAATCGCGTCACAGTGAATGCGACATCACTTTATAGAAAAAGGTTCACGAATCGCATTGCAGCCGAATTGTATTTAATCAACACACGTTGTCGGTGAACTGCCTGTACATAGAATGGAGGCACAAAACTCATGGGCTGAATGGATTAAAGCAGTTCTCATTTTAGGTTTCAAAATGTTTAAACATATTAAGGGATATGAATATTGTATGGGGAAAACTGCTTTGAGGAGATGTTCAGCCATTAACTCGAATAAGGAAAGCTCAATGAGTTGTGTGACGTATTCCTTTCCCGATGCTTCTGTGCAGTTTGTGGGAAAGCTCTGTAAATGTTGCACAAGTTTTCAGTCCTATTGCAGGAATGGTGTCAAGGTCAAATGTCTTTGTCGTATCCACAGTGCCCAGCTGTTGCTTCATGCAACGTGCAGTGAATTGAATTGGGTGATGAGGTGGGTAATCGATTCAACACTTCTGGCTCAGAGTGGTGCAGATACTGCATCTTTTACATGGATGCACAGGGCTGTTCCATTATTTAGGATAAGGATATTTGTCGAGTCCTCTCCTCCAGGAAGTTGCTTAATGGTCCATCGACTTGTATGCATGGATTTGACAGGACAAGAGAGCTTATATCTGATTTGTTAGTCTTGGGATCATCTCTCTCTGGCTGTATCAGATGTTAGTCCTGCTGTTCGTAGTGTAACCAGTCAAGTGCGGTAGCTTTAATGGATTGTCATCAGATTTAGGTGCACGTGATTCCGACTCGACCGTGTTCACCCACACTCGTCACTGACCCATGGATCAGATGATGGAAATGGTAGAAGGATAGACTATCCTGCGGGAAAAGTTACAGATTGTCATTGAAATCTACAGCATCAGATGATAACCAGTTTTAGCTGCAATATCTACAATTCAATTCTACTGACTGACACCCCCCCCCCCCGCCCCCATTTCACACCGAGACCTATTCACCCATCAGCCCTGTATTCAGTGACCTACTCTGGTTTCTGATGCAGACATACTTCCATTTTCATATTCTCATTCTGCTGGAAGTCTTTCCTTGGTGTCACGCCTCCAAATTGTTACATAAACAATATCCATTTAAGGTACTAATCTGAATCTTTTCCTTTCAGTAATGCCAAATTCTGTATTTGAAGTGAATGTGTTTCCTTCTGTTTTTCTCCCTGACCATGAATCAGAGCTCTGCAGCATCAGTGATGCCAGCCTTATGCAGTTTTAGAGTCAAGGAACTTGTCACCATGCGTTACTGTTCAGTTCCCAGTGCATGGAACTCCGTGTTGGACAGGATGTTTGGGCATCTTTGACAATATGTCGTTGGAAATCATTCAAAAATATAAATTGCTGAAGAAATTGCTAAAGATGTTGCAGAATTTTCTGGAGTGAATACAGAGTTAAACTTTCAGGTCCAGTGAACCTTCTATGAAGTTTTTTTAAAATTTTATTCCCAGTATCCATAATTCTTTGTTTCATTAAAAACATATTCTGTGCCTATACATTTCTGGAGAAACTCAGCAGGTCTGTCAACATCTGCAGAGAAAGAGAAACAGAGTTAGCGTTTCCAGTCCAGTGTGACAATTCTTCAAAACTGAATACAATTGCAAAATGGTCTTTTGGTCCCTTGCCAGATGTGGAAGATGGGTGGCAGGGAAAAGAGGGTGTGGCAAAAGAAAAACGGGCTTTTAGCAGTGGTGAATGAAAATATTCTGTATAACGGGTCGAATTTAAGGTGTGAATGGGGGAAATGAGTTCTCTCTATTGAATGCAAGATAAAAAAAGACACAACCACACAAAGTTATACGGAGGCCAGGAGGGAGAATGTTGATCATGTGGTATTATATAGATCTAGCCACAGATACGTTTCCACTGTCGTGATCATCACTCCCTTTAGACAAAGGAAGTCAGGTGCTTGACTTCTTATTGTCACTAGTAAGCCTTAGTATTGTAATACGGAGAAAAACAAATCACAGTATGACGTTTTGGCTGAGTATTGGTTACCTGTCATTTTTAATATTGTTTCAATTTTGCAATGCTTATCTTTAAACGCTTGTTTTTGAAGTCTAGCATGGAGTCTAAGATGTTGAGGAGTGACATTATAAAAACTTATAAAATCATGAGAGGTATGGATAGGGTGAATAGCCAAGGTCTTTTCCACAGGATCGGGGAATACAAACATCGAGGGAATAGGTTTAAGGTGAAGGAGGGTAGATTTAAAAGGGACTATGGGGCAGCCTTTTACGCAGAGGGTGGCGTGGGTATGGAATGAGCTACCAAAGGAAGAGTGGGAGATGCAAGGACAGCTACAACAGGTAAAACTCATTTGGACAAACATATGAATGGGAAACATTTAGAGGCATATGGACCTAATGAAAGCAGATGGGTCTAGTATAATTTGGAAAACCTGGCAAGCATGGACATTTAGAAAAAGCTTCAGGCAGAGTCAGTGTGGTTTTGTGAAAGGGAAATGATACTTTGCCCTGTAAAACCATGCAAAGTTTTTCTGGAGATGCCTGAAAATGTAACAAGCGGACTTGATAAAGGGGATCTCGTGGACACAAGGCTTTCTAGAGATTTTCCACAAGGTATTACAAAACAAAAGTTCTTACACAAAACAGAAGTTCCATGACGTCGGATACTGTATTAACATGGGGTGATGATTGGTTAATACAGAAATCGAGAGTCAGGATTAATTGATATTTATGATCAGGGTGTATTTGATGGAGTACTGCAAATATCAGTCCGATGGCATCAGTTATTTATACTCGAGACTGATAGCCTGAAGGAGGGAGCTGAGTGCAATATACATCCGAGTTTGAAGATGACACTGAGAATCAAAAGGCAGGCTGTTATTTAATGGAGAGGACTTCCAGAAAAGGAACAGTAAAGGCAGTGGAGTCTTATGTGTATGGAAAAAAAGTCAGCATGCTGATGCAGCAAATAACGCGGTTGGTACATTAGGCGGTTTCCTGGGATGAAATGGTTGTGTTGTTGAGAATCTCAAAATGGTGAGGCGATAATTCATTGGGGTTTAAATGAATGAGGAGTGATACTGCTGAAACATACAAGGAACAGAAGGAGTTTTAGAAAGTAGATGTTGAGAAGTTGTTACCATTCCTGGGCAAAATGTCGAACTCGAGGACATAGATAGTGAAGAAGGAACATCGATTTCAATCTGAAATGCAGAATAATGTCTTCTCTCAGAAGGTAGTGAATATCTGGAATTCCTAACCCGGACAGGTAAGGAGGGACAGAAGGAATCGGCAAGAGAGTGGAGTTGAGCCCTGGAGTAGATCAGCCATGTTTTTATGAAATGACAGGGTTCACTTGAGGGGCCGATTGACCTACTCCTGTTCCTATTTATTAATTTCACATGTTATGCTTTTGGAAAGTAACGGGTTATTTTGCTTGAAATCGTGTTGTACAATATTGCAAGCAGGGAGAGCAGAGGATTTGACATTTTAACCCTGGGTGGCGTATGTGGCTGTATTTCTAGTGTATCTGGGGCTGCAACATGACCCACATCTGGAGCAGAAGTTAAAGAGAGGGGAAGCCTGGAAAGTGGGACTGGGGGATGGGGGTGGTGGTCACTTCCTGATCCAGCCAGTATTTTCCAAGTACATTTGCAAAACTACACCTAACCATCGGAGTGGCCTCGATCTGCCCCTGTTTGGCAGATCCGAAAGGCTGAATGGAACATCAGAACATAGGGCTGAGGGACACAAGTGGGCCATTCGGCCCTTTCACACTACTCCACCAGTAAATAAGGACATGGCTTATCTCATTGAGATCTCAGCTGCACTTTTCTTTCCATTCACCATTATCCCTGATTCACCTTTCCATGGAAAATCAGACAAAACCAGCTTCGATAAAATAGGAAGATCCAGCCATCCCAAATTTCTGGGAAAAAGAATTCCCATTTGACTGAAATCCCACTTTGTGAATTTCTCCAAATTCTTACTCTGACTGAGGTTGGAGAGTGTCACTGTTTCCTTTTCTCATCCCATTCTTCCACTGCTCACACCAAATTTTAAATGTAACCAGGTTGGTGATATGGCCGATCATAAAGGTCACAAACTGGGTCAGGTTCAGTGACAGGAACAAGTCAGGCAGATTTCTTTAGTCAGCCACAAGTAGCTAATAGAACTAACGGATGCGCATGGTGGATCTGTGGTTAGCACTGCTACCTCCCACCACCAAGTAGCTGCATTGAATTCCAACCTCGGGCAATCCTCTATGTGGCTTTTGAAAATTCTCCCCTGTGTCTGTGTTCCAGTTTCCTCCCACAGTCCGAAGGTATCCAGCTGAGAGAGGATAGGCCATGCTAAATTGCCCATAGTGCCCAGGGATGTGTACGTTAGATAGGTTAGTCATGGGAAATGCAGGGTTACGTGGATAGAGTGGGGAGTCGGGGGGGGGGGGGGGCGCGCGGTGGGAGCAGGTCCGGAGGGGATACTGTTCCGAGGGTAAATTTGGACTTGATGGACAGAATGTCCTGCTTCCACACTGTAGAGATTCAATAAAAACAACAAGAGGTTTGGACGATACAAATCTCTCTGATCCACTCTCCTCTAGGCTTTGAATGTTTTAATACGATCACCTCTCATTCGAAGAGTAACCTGTTAAAGCTTTGAAAGTTTTGAGAGTTGGCAGTTGCAGTAGTCTTTGTTTGTGTAGTCTTTAAGCTCGATGAGACTTCGTTTATTAATGATCGGTAATTCAAGTTCTTCCTCTCTCCAGTTCAAATGTTGCTACAGTGTGTTCTGGATAATGATGTGCTTAAATGGTGTACCTGGAACATTAGGTGAGCCATTGGCTCGTAATCCCCAAAGCCTTTAACTATGGAAAATAATACAGTATTTTGAATGTTTATTGCCCCACCCTCCCCCCGGCGCACACTCTTAAAATCCTCATCGATGCATTTTCCCAATTCAGTTATCTTGCATTGTGAACATTAAAATTTCAACTGTCTTATTGCCCCTTCGGTGGACAGAATGTCCAAGGTGCCCAAAATACCCTCGTTATAATGAAAGCAATTAGTGGATTTGTGTGCAGGACGAGGGCTGGTGGATGTCTGGTGGCAGATCCACATCACAAGTAGAGATTTTATTTTCTTCTTTAACCCGCAGAAATGCCAATCGAGGGTTGATATCTCCCCCATCCCTGCCACAATCTTAGATTCGGTATATCCTGCACAATTGGGAATATAACCATTTCTGACCATGCAGCAGTATTCTTATTGATGAAGATTAACGGCAATGTAACAGATTGGAGACACTAGCGAAAGTATCCCTCTATTCTGAAGACTAGTTACTTCATTGTTTATTTAGATTAGATTAGTTACAGTGTAGAAGCAGGCCCAACAAGTCCACACCGACCCGCCGAAGTGCAACCCACCCAGACCTATTCCCCGACATTTACCCCTTCACCTAACGCTACGGGCAATTTAGCATGGCCAATTCACCTAACTTGCATATTTTTGGACTGTGGGACGAAACTGGAGCACGCGGAGGAAACACACGCAGACACGTGGAGAATGTGAAAGCTCTACACAGTCAGTCACCTGAGGCGGGAATTGGAGCCGGGTCTCTGGCACTGCGAGGCAGCATGCTAACCATTGTGCCATTGTGCACCCACTGCGATGAATTCAAATCTTTCTGAGCCATTTATTCAGATTCAACCAGTAAACCATCTACGCTATGGGAAATTGCTAAGGCTTCTGCCAAGTAAATAATTATTCCTTAGGATGCAGCAGAAGTGGGAACAGGAATGCTGTCTTGCGGCACAGCTGAGGGCAGCCGAGAGTGCATACTGTGATTGACTCTAGTGGCTAAGCTGCAAAGGATCGCAACGCTTCAGTGTACAGTGAATTCCACGCTCACACAGACAGCCAAGAAGGAACTTACTTTTGCAAACAAAAGGCTGTTTGAACATGGTGATAAGCCAGGCAGTTATTTAGTCTATCTTGCCAGGAAAACGAGCGTCACCTCAAGTCACTACCACAATTAGGGAAGGTGCCTGGATCCTTACCTTCAATTCCAAAATTACTAATGCCTCCTGTCCGAGATTTTTCTTCGAATTATTTCAGATTGAACAATTTGAGGATGGATGTATTAAGATTGAGTCATTTTTCAGGAACCTGGGTCTTCCAGGAGTAACCCCTGAATAGGTATTGTGGTTTAATGCACCATTGTCAGCGCAGGAGGGTGTGAAGCAGCTTCAGAATGTGAAGGTGCATGTTTCTGACGGATTTCATAGAGAAATTTACAAATAATTTATAAACCTATTGTCAGGGCCGATGTTTAACATGTTCTGCCACTCATACAGTCAGGAACTCCTCCCTCCATCCTTAAGAGAGCCTTATATCTCTCTGATGCTGAATAAAGGAAGACCCTGGAAGATTGTGCTTCTTCCCCTCCAATTTCACGTTTAAATGTTGGTTTCAAAATCCTGCCTGAGCCCCGTACAATCAGGCTGGAATCTTTGCTGTCTTCCGTTGCTATATTCCGACAATGTTAAGAATTTACTCAATATGATCCAAGATTGTCAACATCAATCTGTCCAGGGATTATTGATTTCTTTAGATGAGAGAAGGCATTTGCTTGGGTTGAGTAGCCGGATCTTTTCTGTACATTAGAACGGTATGGTCTAGGCAAAGTTTTTATCAAGTGGGTGAGGGCCCTTTACCACGATCCTCTGGCTGCGGTTCTCACTAATCAGTAATATTAATATTTCTTCAGACAGCCGACAAGGATGACCGCTTTCGACATTGTTGTTTACGTTGGTGATTGAGCCACTGACGGAGGCCATCCATGGGATGCCAACATATCTGCCCCAGAAATGGGATAGAAGTCACGTAAGATTACATTGTATGCAGATGAGGGTCTTCTGTTTTTTTTTGTCAAATCTCGCAATATTGGTAGTTCATATAATGCAATGCATTAATTCGCTTGTTGCCTTTCCGGGCATTAAGAATAATTTTACAAAGTTGGAGGCCATGCCTATGGTAGATCTTAGGGAAATACCTGATACTGAGGGCAAATCCTCGTTTCCTTTTAAATGGTCACGGGGGTGGGTTCCCTATTTCAGTACATTCATTACATCTGTCTTTGATAAGTTATTTCACGTGAACTATGTCCATTTGTTTGACAAAATGAAAAAAGACCTTCACAGATGGGAGGCATTTCCAATATCCTGGCTCGGTTGAATAGTGGTTATTTAAATGAATGCCCTTCTTTATTTGCTATATCTGTGTGAATGCTTCCTTTGATGTTTGCCAGACAGATATTTAGGAAACGTAATGGCTTGTTTAGCTCTTTTATTTGGCAATATAAGCGATTCTTTATCAAGCTAACAAAATTCCAACTGTCCCACAGATTGTGGGCGGGGGAGGGGGGGGGTGGGGTGCGGGAGGGGGTGATAGATCTCCCCGATTAACAGCAAGCAATAAAGATTTTTCATCGTATGTTAGTGCCTGTGCCGCTGAGGACTCAGCATCAATATGGCTAGACATTGAGCCCTCTCAGACAAAATGAACCCTTTTTGGTCTGCTGTTCTTAAATAAAATGACAACATGTATGGAGTATTGTCATAAATTAATGATCATCAGTACTGTTAAATCTTGAAGGACAATGCTTCAGTTTGAGGGCAATGCAGCCAAACCCATGTTTCTTATCCCTATAATTGGTATACCGGTTGTCAACCGGGGATTCTGGATTCCAGGTTTAAACTGTGAGCAGCCAGTGGTGTGCCTTGCTTGAGTAATTTAGAATTAGTAGAATCCCTATAGTGTGGATACAAGCCCTTGGGCCCAGCAAGTTCACCTCGACCCTCTGAAGAGTAGTCATCCAGACCCATTCCCCTGCCATTCTATATTTACCCTGACTAATGCCCAAACCTAGACATCTTTGAACACTATGAGCGATTGAGCAATGACCAATTCATCTAACATGCACATGGTTGTGGCTGTGGGAGAAAAGACCCACACAGACACAGTTGAGAATATATTAACTCTACACAGCCATCACCCAAGGCTGGAACAAAACACGTGACCAAGGTGCAATGAAGCAGCAGTGCAAACCACTGAGCCACGACATGTTACTTGAGGGAGAAACAATGATATCATTTTCACAAATAGCTCGTAAGTGTGGACTACCTAGTAGAGACCTGTTCTGTTTTTTTTTCAGATTAGAGATTTGATTAAAAAACACAATTTTAACAGACACTTATAGATCCGATACAGAGAAGCAGGTGATTATTGTAAAGAATGCACTCTTTGTCAGTACCCTTTAACATTTGTTGGAGAGTGTCCCCTCAGACAAGACTGTGCAGCTTCGTGACGCCTGTGCAAGAGGGTTGGGGGTTTAGATCTTTTCGGAGACATGGGAGGTTATTTGTGGAAATGCTCAAAGGATTTTGATCTGTAATAGGACACATTCCATATAGTTGAAAGTACTTCATAGGTTTTATCTGACCCACGATTTTCTCTCAAAATTCAAAGTGGGATTATCTTCAGCATGTCCTAAATGCAGAATGACTACAGGCACTCTTATTCGTTGCATGTGGTTGTGCTGCAGTCTTTGCATATATTGGAGCACTTCGTTAGGTGTGGTAGAGTGGGTCATGGGGACCGAATTGGAGGTGAACCCGGTTTCTCTTTTCCTGGGCCTGCCCAGATTATCTTACACAGATGCACATGGGGGAGATATATGTCCTTACTTTCTGTGCTAGGAAAAAATATTCTGTTGTGTTGGATGTCGGAAGACTCCGCGGGTCTGTTGGGGCTTTGTATGCTCATCATGGAGAATATCCCTTTGGACTTTCTTACCGGCATGGTGCACCAAAAAACAGAGATTAATATAAGTCATAGAATCATAGTCATAGAGATGTACAGCATGGAAACAGACCCTTCGGTCCAACCCATCCATGCCAACAACATATCCCAAACAAACCTCGTCCAACCTGCCAGCATCTGGCCAATAACCCTCCAAACCTTTCTTATTCATTTACCCATCCAAATGCCTCTTACATGTTACACTTGTATCAGCCTCCCCGACATCACCTGCCAGCTCATTCCATACAAGTACTACTCTCTGTGTGAAATAGTTGCCCCGTAGTTCGCAATTATATATTTACCCCCTTACCCTAAACCCATACCCTCTCGTTCTTGACACCCTGACCCTAGGGAAAAGACTTCACCTCCTTACCATATCTATGCCCCTCATAATTTTGTAAACCTCTATAATATCATCCCTCAGCCTCCGATGCTCCAGGGAAAACAACCCCAGTCTGTTTCAGCCTCTCTCTACAGCGCAAACCCTCCAACCCTAGCAACATCCTTGAAATCTTTTCTGAACCCTTTCAAGTTTCACAACATCTTTCCGATAGGAAGGAGACCAGAATTGCGCGCAATATTCCAACAGTGGCCTACCCAGTGTCCTGTACAGCCGCAATGTGATCTTACAACTCCTGTACTCAGTACTTTGACCAATAGAGGGAAGCATGCAAAAAGCCTTCTTCACTATTCTATCTACCTGCGACTCCACTTTTAAGGAGCTATAAACCTGCACTCCCAGGTATCTTTGTTCAGCAGCACTCCCTAGTACCTTACCATTAATTGTATAAGTCCTGCTAAGATTTGCTTTCCCAAAATGCAACATCTCGCATTTATCTGAATTTAACTCCATCTGCCACTTCTCGGCCCATTGGCCATTTGATCAATCTGGAGTGACCCACTTCGCTCTCCACCACACCTCCAATTTTGGCGTCATCTGCAAACTTACTAGTTGTATCTCTTATGCTCGCATCCAACTCATTTATGTCAATGACAAAAGATAGTGAATCCAGCACCGATCCTTGTGGCACTGCACAGGTCACAGGCCTCCAGTCTGAAAAACAACCCTCCACCACCAAGGTAAAAGGTATTTTACCTTTGAGCCAGTTCTGTATCCAAATAGCTAGTTCTCCCTATATTCCACGAAATCTAACAATGCCATTCAGTCTCCCATGAGGAACCTTATCAAAACCCTTACTGAAGTCCACATAGATCACATCTACCCCTCTGCCCTCATCAATCCTCTTTGTTATTTCTTCAAAAAACTCAATCAAGTTTGTGAGACATGATTTCTCATGCACAAAGCCATGTTGACTATCCCGAATCAGTCCTTGCCTTTCCAAATACATGCACATCCAGTCGTTCAAGATTGTCTCCAACAACTTGCCCACCACCAACGTCAGACTCATTAGTTTACAGTTCTCTGGCTTGTCCTTAACACCCTTCTTAAACAATGGAACAATGTTAGCCAACCTCCAGTCGTCCGGCACCTCACCTGCGACTATCGATGGTAACATATCTCAGCAAGTGGCCCAGCAATCACTTCTTTAGCTTCCCACAGAGCTCTAGGGTAGACCTGATCAGGTCCTGGGGATTTATCCACCTATACCCGTTTCAAGAAATCCAGCACGATCTCCTCTGTAATATGGACATTTTGCAAAATGTCACCATCTATTTACTTCGTTTTGTATATTCCATATCCTTTTCCACAGTAAATACTGATGCACAGTACTTGTTTAGTATCTCCCTCATACTTCCTGTGCTAGGAAAAATATTCTGTGGTGTTGGATGTCTGAAAAAACCCCGGGTCTGTTGCGTCGTTGTTAACTCGTCATGGAGAATATCCCTTTGGACATTCTCACCTGTATGGTGCACCGAAATAGCAGAGATTTGCATAAAGTATGGCAACCCTTTTTAGATTACCGCGATACAAGCTTATCTGCCACTCTAAAAAGTGCTTTTATATAACCATGACGATATTATCTAATGAATCACATATTAGGAATTATGAACGTATGAATGTATATCAGTTAATGCTCTCGAAGAACGAGAGCTATCACTTTGTTATGCTGAGCTGTATTATTTATTTATTATTTATTGTTTATTTTTGTTTTTCTTCTGTCCATTTAGCGACTTTAACTTATTTTATATGTACATGCACGTGGGTGTAATTTTGTTCAGTTATTTGAGTTGTTTTGTTATTAGTTTAATAAAATAATAAAAATATATTTTCAATAAAAAATTTTGTTAAAAAATTAAAATGCTAACATTGATAGATTTGAGTCCCAAATAACTCCCATTAGAGAGACCTCTTATGGTGGTTTACGTTGAAGGTCACCACACGGGTGATGGGGTGAGGTTGAGAGAGCATCCCCTTCATGGTAACCTCTGTCAGAGTGGGAATTGAACCTGCGCTGGTGGCCTTCCTCTGCATCACAAACCAATCATCCAGCCATCTGAGGGGGAGACTGTGTATCTGTTGCACACAGAATCATTCACAGACAAAGGGCAAGAGAAATTTTAATAACAAGGAAAAAGGTATATCTGAGATAAAAATATTCTCTGTTAGAAATTGCATTTTGGAATGAGACAAGTGTTTGGAAGCTATGTTTCGCTGAATACAATAACCTGAGACAAGTAAAATAACCAGAATGACGATTTCTGATTGGATATTGATAACCATAACACAGCCAGAAACCCTAACCACCTCAACATACATCAAAGAAGTTTCAGAAATGACAGCAGACTACGAAGCCCCCTCGGAATCATAGTAGCACACAAACCCAATAACACTCTCAAACAAAAACTAACAAACTTAAAAGACCCAGTACATCCCATGGACAAAACCAATGTCATCTTCAAAATTCCATGCAAGGACTGCCACAAACACCACGCAGGACAAAAAGGAAGAGAAGGTTAGCCACCAGGATACACGAACACCAAATAGCCACAAAAAGGCACGAACCTCTCTCCCTCGTAGCTCTGCACACGGGTGAAAAAAAACACCATCGACTGGGGCAATATATCTATCCTGGGACAGTCTAAGCACAGACATGCCAGTGAATTGCTAGAGGCCTGGCACTCCAACCACAACGCCATAATCAAACACATAGATGCCATCTATCAACCCCTCAGAAAAAGAAAAGGAAATGACATCACCACAAACCCCAGGAATCCCATCCAGGAGAAAGATATAAATAGAAAGCAGGAGACAACAGCTTCGCTTCACTTGGAGGTCGCCACTGATGATGTTACTTAGCCAGGTAATGAAACGTCTGGATATCAAGCCTACTGCTCAGCGAGCAAACCTTCACCCTAAACCTCAACCTGAGCTACAAACCTTCACAAATCTGCATAATCATAAAATAAGTGCATGGTTTTGACTGGTCTGTGGAAAGCATGCTGACTGTTGCATGAATTTATAAAGCAAAAGAAATATATGGTAAGGAGTGTCCGTCCCCATGGGAAATGCCTTCTGAACACATGCAAGAAGAAACCCGGGGTGATAAGTGTCTGAGAATCATCTGTTCGGTAACATGGACCTGGGGGTTGAATGACTAAAAGTTCCTGTAACATGGAGCTGCGAAAACCATCAGATCACCCCCGAAAGTATTGAATGTTGGAGCATATTTGAAGTACTGAATCCGGATGATGGATCTTAATCGTGTGTGATTTGAAAAAACGTACATCTCTACTCCATCCTCTTACGTGTTACACACCGGGGCACAGCCGCTTTCCTGAAACTGCAGTCCATAATTGGCATTCTTCAGAATATTGTATAAATATGTAGGGGGGGGGGGAAGCATTAGAAAGGCAAGAGAGAAGGAGAGGGAAGTGATGTATGAAATAATGAGATGGTGGAGCATGAGCCTTGTGCACAGCCGGTGCTATAACAGATACACAGTGAATGTGAGGGAGCAGAGAAAATATGGTGACCATTATCTTGACAGAGTGGGGCAGGTTATTGATGCTTGTCCTGTTTTGCTATCATTTCTTCAGACTGCAGATGCTGCACTGGGTTGGGTGGCGAGCTCAGACCAGGCTCTTTAAGTCTGGTAGTGTGATCCCTCTGGGAAGAGAATGGTCCCCTTTTGTACGAGCCCATCCACTAGGACATCCGTGCTGCTGTCGACAAACCGTGGTGTAATTTCCCCTTAGCTGCCATGGTTGGCGAAAATGTGCAGGGCAGCTTCAAACTGAGAAAGTGCAACCGTGTGCCCATTGACCTTTTAAAGATGGCACCAGTGTCAGGGATCACCCATTATCCAGGGGCATCCGGGTGACTTTGATTACCTCCAGTCATGAAAGGTGGGAGAATCGGGCTGACTTTGAATGAGATGGACATCATGGGGTGGGGTGGGTAGGTGATGAGATGAGTTTGGTAAGATAGCACCAGGAAACTAGCTCGGCCTCGTGCAGACAACCCCTCTGTCACACTTAATGAAAATGTCATTAAGACAGTTTTCATTTGTTAAATCCAGCCCTGTGAGGCGAAGACTCTACTGTCCTCAATCCCAGTTACGAAGCTGCACAACACATGCTCATCCAAAACTTTTCATCGTGTTAACTCACAGCAATATCCCTTTCACTCATAATTCTTCAAACCCCTGCCCCGTGTTGCATGACATATCGAAATGTCTTCATTTCAGCATTCTGAATACTGTGAGCATATCGTTCCCTTGCATTTTTTCTCTTTCGCTGCCTCCGGTTCCACTTCAAAACACACTCATTTTCAGTCATACTGCACGAGACTGCCAGTATGACTGGCCATTTGGCCCAGCTGGTCAATACCAACCAAAATGTCCATCCACACAGTCCATTTCCCTTCCCTTGTTCTGTATCTTTCTAATCCTTTCCTATCTGTATATATGTCTAAATGCCTTCTCAGTGTTGTTATTGTACCGACCTCAATCAGTTCCACTGACAGCACAGTCCATATGCGTACCACACTCTATGTAAAAAAAATGCCCCTCAGGTTCCTTTTCATTTATTTTTTCCCCTTTCCAAACATTAATGGATGTCCTCTACTCCTCGATTCCCCAACCTTGGGAAAGAAATTGAAGTATTCACCACATGCACGCCTCCCATGATTTTATAAGAGCTACACTTCTATAAGAACCCCTTCAGTTTCCAACGCTGCAGACCGTTCTAAGTTCTAACCTGCCCAACCTCTGACTATAACGTAGAGCCTTTAGCCAAGGAAACATATTTGTAAATTTATTCTACATTATTTCTAGTTCAGTAATATCCTTTCTAGAGCAAGATGAACCAAACTGAACACAATACTCCAACTGCAGCCTTACCAACATCCTGTATAACTGCAACATAACGTCCCAAATTCTATACTCAATGTGCTGATGTAGGCCAGTGTGCCACCAGCCTTCTTCACTGTCCTGTGTATCTGTGACTCAAATTTCAGATAACCGTGCACCTGATCTCCAACGTCCTTTTGTTCCATTACATGCCCTAAGGCCCTCTCATTCATCATTAAACTCCTACCTGGATTTGACTTCCCAAAATTCAAGACTTATCTATATTAAACTCCATTTGCCATTTCTCAGCCGACTTCCCCAGCTGGTCAAGGTACTGCTGCAATTTCTGATAATGTTCCTCACTGTAAATGATGTCTCCTAATTTAGTGTCATTTGCAAACTTACTAACCTTGCGTTGTGCACTCTGGTCCAAACCATTGATATAGATAACAAACAGCAATGGGCTCCGTATCGACCTCTGAGGCACTCCACTGGTCACAGGCTTCCAGTTGGACAAGTATACCTCCACCATAGCCATTTGCTTCATAACGTCAAGCCAATTGTGTTGCCAATTTGCCAGTTTACCTTGGAGTCCATGCGTTCTAACCTTCTAGAGTGGCCTGCCATGTGGAACCTTATCAAAGGCCTTACTGAAATCCATACAGATTATGTCCACCACCCTGCCGTCGTCAAACATCCTGGTCACTTCCTCAAAACACTCTATCAATTTTTTTAAGGTATGATCTGCCACGCACAAAGCTATGTTGACTGCACCATGTCAAACTCTGTCTTTCCAAATGCAGGCATATCTTATATCGCGGAACATTCTCAAGCGTTTTCCGGAAACAGATGTGAAGCTTACTGGTCTATATTTCCCAGGCATTTATTTTCAGCCCTTCTGGATGACGGCACACCATTTTCTACTGCCCAGTCTTTCGGGTCCTTGGCCCCTGAACTGTCTTCTCTCGCCTAGAGATTTATCTGATTTTATGCATTCTAATATGTCCAACCGCACCTCTATTGTGATAGGGACTGTACCAAGATATGAAATGAAACTCCCAAAGGTCACAGGTTTTCACGTCTTTTTTCATGATAAACACAGAAGGAAAATTGAGGACCTCAGCCATTTCTTGAGGGATTCCCTTGATCCCATCTGCCTGTACCTGAGCAATGTCTCCTTTTTTTGCTGGTCAGAGCCTCAATATCTCTTGTCATTCAGGGTTCTCTCTTCCAACCTCACTTTCCCTTCATCCTCACAAGAACATATAAACCTTGACCTCGAGCTACCACACTTTTGAAGCCCTCCTACTTGCCCGGGATCCTTCTGCCTGGAAACAAACTACTCCGATCAACCCCTGCAATCCCCTGTCTAATTCCAACAAAGCATGCCTTATCCCACTTTAGAACTTGAATCTGTGGATCAATTTTGTCCCTACCATAACTATTTTAAAATTAATACAGCTCTAGTCACTTTTCCCAAAATGCTCCCCCACTTTACCTCCGTCAACTATCCTGCCCTATTTCCCAGCAGTATTTGAATTTGTCCCTTCCCGTAGTAGGACCCTCTACATGCTGCTTGAGGAAGCGTTCCTGAACACACTTAACAAATTACGTTCCATCCAAGTTCTTAACCCTCTGTAAGTCCCAGTCTACATTAGGATAATTAAAATCACCTATTATGACAACCCTATTGCTCCTTCAAATCTCGCCAGTCTCCCTGCATATTTGTTCTTCTAATTCCCATTGATTATTTGATGGCTTATTGTGCAACCACTGTACCATTACCACCCCCACCCCTTCTTACTTGTTTCACCATTCACAAAACCTCAATGGATATTGGATATTATCTCAGTTATTTCATCTTTAAATGCTAGTTTGATACTCGCATTAATCAGAACTATTGGTATTTAAATTGTTTCCATTTACATTTCTTCCTCACAGTGACTTTCACATTTGCAGCATCCGTTGTCAAGGCACAGTGGAGGTATGGAGCTGTAAAAGGATGGGAACTGCACATCCTGTCACTTTCAGCATTGGTTCCATGTTTCTCCACACTGGGCAGTGATCTAACACAGTGTTACCGAACAATGCAACAGCCTGGGTTTATATATGAATGAACCAGTGCGGACTGCACAGCTCCCCACGCTGGACATTTATCCCAGGATTATAGATCCAGCATTGGTGTGGGCTGCACAGAGTTTCACTCTGGACATTACTGGGTTGCATAGAGCTGTACACGAGCTGGACCTACACAGTGCTCCATCCTGAATATGTAATGGATGGGCTGGTTATGTGAGTTGGATGCGAATGTGAGAGTACGAAACATCTGCCAATGCCTTTGTTTAGTGTTTTAATTCTTGTTCGATTGCAGAAGTGGGCGGGATGGTGGCACAGTGGTTAGCTCACAGCGCCAGAGACCCGGGTTCAATTCCTGACCTAGGCGACTGACTGTCTGGAGTTTGCACGTTCTTCCCGTGTCTGCGTGGGCTTCCTCCGGGTGCTCCGGTTTCCTCCCACAGTCAAAAGATGTGCAGCTCAGGTGAATTGGCCATGCTAAATTGCTCGTAGTGTTAGATATCGGGTAAATGTAGGGGTATAGGTGAGTAGCGCTTCGGCGGGTTGGTGTAGACCTGTTGGGCCGAACGGCCTGTTTCCACATTGTAATGCAATCTAATCTAATAGTGCACCTTAATTATCAGTAAGGCTACGTATGTATGGAAATACATGAGATTGGACGGTTACAAAACAAGTATTTCTCCTCAGTATTTACCCCGGGTTTCTGGTGTTGTGAGGCTGCAGTGCTAACCACTAGGCCACCATGCCCACATCTCCGTAGTTAATCTTTTGCCATTAAAGGATGTGTAGAATTTCTTCAATGCCTCGTTAACCCTATTTCTAAAGCCATATCATGGCCACATTTTTTCTGGCCCGATTTCCCCGTTGACTATGCAGTTTCTGCCCTTATATTCCTCTCGGGATTCACTTGATGTCAGCTCTGACATATGCCTCCTTCCTTACCTTGACCAGAGCCTCAATATATCTAGCCATCCAGCACTGCCTGCACTCACCAGCCTTGTCCCTCTTACAAATGGGAACACGTTGGCTCTGGACTCTCTGAAATCAAGTTTTGCGGCCTAGCACTTCCCAACCATCCCTTTACCTGTGAATAGGATATTCCAATCAGCCTTTCACAGGGCTCGTCTAACACTTTCAAAATTGGCCTTGTTCAAATTTAGAACTTTAATGTTTACATCAGGTCTTTCCTATTCCACAACTAATTTAAAACTAATATTTTGCGTAACAGACTTGAAAGTTAAATAAACACTTCCTGCCCCTCTGTAACAGGCTCGAGAGGCCGAATGGACTCCTCGTGGCCCTCTGTAATAGACTGAAAAGGCTGAATGGCCTCCTCCTGTACTTATATAACAGACCAGAGACATTAAATGACACAGCAACCAGTGGATTATGAGCAGCTATCAAACTGTATCTGACGGAGGTCTATTCCTTCCCAGTTACAGAAACACAAACAACACAATGTACTCCAGGTGCCATCTCAGTGACACCTCATACAGCTTCAGCGACACATCTCTTTCAAGTTTTGCAGCCCGCATGGGCCCCAGCTATGCCTGCCTCTTCGTAGGGTATGTGGAACAATCCATCTTCCGCAACTACACTGGCCCCACCCCCCATCTTTTCCTTCGCTACATTGATGACTGTATCGGCGCTACCTCGTGCTCCCACGAGGAGGTTGAACAGTTCATCCACTACACTAACACCTTCCACCCCGACCTCAAATTCACCTGGACAGTCTCGGACTCCTCCCTCCCCTTCCTAGACCTTTCTGTTTCTATCTCAGGCGACGGAATCAACACGGACATCTACTACAAACCAACCGACTCCCACAGCTACCTGGACTACACCTCCTCCCATCCTGCCCCCTGTAAAAACGCCATCCCATTCTCCCAATTCCTTCGTCTCCGCCGCATCTGCTCCCAGGAGGACCAGTTCAAAATACGTACAACACAGATGGCCTCCTTCTTCAAGGACCACAATTTCCCCCCCGACGTGGTCGACGGTCCCCTCCACCGCATCTCCTCCACTTCCCGCTCCTCCGCCCTTGAGCCCCGCCCCTCCAACCGCCACCAGGACAGAACCCCACTGGTCCTCACCTACCACCCCACCAATCTCCATGTACAGCGCATCATCCGCCGTCACTTCCGCCACCTCCAAACAGACCCCAGCACCAATGATATATTTCCGTCCCCTCCCCTATCAGCTTTCCGTAGAGACCACTCCCTCCGCGACTCCCTTGTCAGATCCACACCCCCCACCGACCCAACCTCCACTCCGGGCACCTTCCCTTGCTACCGCAGGAGGTGCAACACTTGCGCCCACACCTCACCCCTCACTTCTCTCCAAGGCCCCAAAGGAAACTTCCATATCCGCCACAGATTCACCTGCACCTCCACCCACATCATCTACTGCATCCGCTGCAGCCGGTGTGGCCTCCTCTATATTGGGGAGACAGGCCGCCTACTTGCGGAGCGATTCAGAGAGCACCTCTGGGCCACCCGGACGAACCAACCCAACCACCCTGTAGCACAGCATTTAAACTCCCCCTCCCACTCCACCGAGGATATGCAGGTCATTGGACTCATCCACCGCCAAACCACAACAACGCGACGGTCGGAGGAGGAGCGTCTTATCTTCCGACTGGGAACCCTCCAACCACAGGGGATGAACTTGGACTTCACCAGTTTCTTCATGCCCCCTCCCCCCACCTTGTCTCAGCCGAGTCCCTCCAGCCCGGCACCGCCTTCCTGACCTGCAGTCTTCTTCTTGACCTCTCCGCCTCCATCCTACTCCGACCTATCACCCTCACCTTGAGCTCTTTCCACCTATCACATTTCCAACGCCCCTCCTCCAAGTCCCTCCTCCCTACCTTTTATCTTCTCCTGCTGAACACTCTCTGCTCATTCCTGAAGAAGGGCCTGTGCCCGAAACGTCGAATCTCCTGTTCCCTGGATGCTGCCTGACCTGCTGTGCTGTTCCAGCAATAAAGTTTCAACCTTGCAGGCAGTCTAACCTTGTTAAGCAGTCGACCATGTAGAACATTTTTGTTTTCTTACTGCATTCCATAAAACAACATCCATTGACCTGCCTTCATTAATCATCTTCATCACTTCCTCAAAACATTGCACTGAGTCAGTGAGACGTGATCTCCAATGTACAAAGCCTTCTTCAGTCCTTGTCTTTCCAAATTCATAAACATCCTTTCCCCGAACATCCCCTCCAACAATTTAGTTACATTTGACGTCAGGCTCACCAATCTCTGGTTACTTGTTTTTTCCTTACTTTCTTAAATAATGTTGGCAATATGTGGCAATATTCTAGATTTCCACCTTTTCAAGTATGAACAGGCTAATATGGGCTGAATGGCGTTCTTGTATCCCTATGTAAGAGGCACACAGGGACAGAATTGATTCGGCCTGTTGCTGAGCAGCAGTCTCAATTCTCCGACTCAAGGTTATGAAAGAATTTGATAGCGGGGCACTTGAAACCAGGACAAGCCTCACGCATTTTAAAAGTATTATACTTTGAGTTCAGATATCTAGAAACTAGCCCACCCGACTTTTTTTTTAATGCAGCCGATCTGTTATTTTGTAACTGCCTCCTTTCATAAACAGAGTGGAACATATATCGACCCCTGCAGTGTCCTGTTAATACTCTCATATACAACTAAAAAAAAAATTAAAAGATTTAAGGATTTATGGTCCATCCCTCAGCAACCCTCATCCATTCCATCCAAACCCAGTAAATGTTCTCTTTTATAGTGATATGAAAAGTGATGTGTGGAACTGGTTAATTGAGCCTGTTTGCTGAGTTATGAGTTGGAGATACCGGTATTGGACTGGGATGTACAAAGTTAAAAATCACACAACACCAGTTTATAGTCCAATAGGTTTAATTAGAAACATACTAGCTTTCGGAGCGCTGGTCCTTCATCAGGTGATAGTGGAGGACATACTTATAAGGCACAGAATTTATAGCAAAAATTTACAGTGAGATGTAACTGAAATTATACATTGAAAAATACCTTGATTGTCTGTTGAGTCTTTCATCTGTTCCAATACCATGATAGTTTCACTTCTTTCATGAGTAAATCACAAAACTTTTTTTAAAAAAGTTGCATTCTCAAGTTAGCAGTAACAATGAGTGTTAGCTAGACAATATGTTGAAGGTGTTAGCCTCCTGTGTTCTCTGTCTATGCCATTATGTTTAGATTGATTCAAATCTGAAAAGTGAAATTACAGTTTTACATGAATTCATGCAGTTTTTGAGCTCAGAGTTTTACATGAATTCATGCAGTTTTGGAGCTCAGAGTTTTACATGAATTCACACAGTTTTTGAGCGTAGTACAACAAAACTCTGCAAGTACAAATTCACCCCACAAAACATATGTGTGCATGTGGGTCTTTGTCTGTTTGTGTGTGTGTCGGTCTGGGTTGGGGTGTGGTGAGTGTGAGAGAGAATGTATATATGTGTGTGTACTGACGTAGAGTGTCTTAAGTCTATGAGGGGGTGCATGTGTGAGTGTGGGAGTGTGTGTGCTTGTCTGGGTGGGAGATTTTGAGTGTCAGTGAGAGAGTGTATATGTGTGTGCATGAATGTAGAGTGCTCTAAGTCTCTGAGAGGATGCCCATGTGATTGTGGGAGTTTGTGTGTCTGTAAGGGTGTGTGTGTGAGTCTGTGTCTGTGTACATGTGTGTCCATGTGTTGTGTATGTATAGGAGTGCCTGTGTTTGTGTGTGTGTGTGAGTAGGAGTGTCTGGGTGTGCATAGTGCAATGGTGGTCACCTGTAATGTGATATGAACCCAAGGTCCCGGGTGAGGCACTCCTTTTGCGTACCAAAATAAGCTATCAGCCTCAGCTCGGCCACTTTTCACTGCTGACTGTCCTGATGTCCGCCTTGGAGGTTTGTCACCCGTCAGTCCAAGGATGAAGGTCCTGGACCACTGAAGTGTTCCTCAATTGGGAAGGAACACTCCTGTCTGTCTGTCTCCAGTCTGCGGTGCCCATTCATCCATTGTCATAGCCTTTGCTCAGTTTCCCCCAGTCTTTGTACAGTGACTGTGATTAATGTCAATCTCGATGGATTCTAAATATCCCAGTGGACGGTTTCCATCTTTTAATAATAAATGGGCGCCATTTAATGTGTTATCCCATAACATGAGCGGGAACAGCACCCGACAGCACTGACAGGGAACAGCAGATCCGGAGAGAGGGGGAGGAGAGATCAGAATCTGAAAACATTAGACTGGAATGTTCCTAAAATATATCAGAATCTGGGAACATTAGACTGGCATGTTCCAACAATAGACAGGAGTTTATCCAATTACGTTTGGTATCTTTCTGCAATTTATTGTTGGTCATTACCATTGCGGATTTATTACACTATTTTCATTATTCAATATTTTTATTTACCTTTCCTGGCTATCATTTGTGTTCCTGGTAAGTGTCACTGTCCAGATTTGTTTTTTCTATAAACCGGTTATGGCTGTCTTACTGTTCTTTCATATAGTCCACACTTCTTGTCAATATTATTTTCCTGTTGAAACTCTCAATCCAGATATTCACTCTACAGACCATAATTAACTACATCAATTAACGTGTTCAATTACTGTCTCCTTCTCTGCTCTGGCAGTGTTACTCACGGGTCTCTATGTTGACCAACTCAGTTTCAGCTGCGAACTGCAATTTATTGTATCATTGCCTTTGTTATTTGAATATTAAGAGCATGGAGGTCGCTCTCTACTGTTCTGGTTACAAACTCTACTTCCTTCCACTGTTTCCATCCCATCCCTGGCCAATAACTGCGAATGAAGTAGACGAATCACAACTGTGGGAGATCCCTTTGACCATGAGCTTATTCCTGACACCATGCCCTGACCACTTCTAACTTGAAATTCTCACCACTTCAGAATAAATCTCACTGGCGTATTCCATCTGCAGTTTGAACCTTGAGCTATGAAATACAGTCTTAATGAAGCCAATAATCTGCTGCTGACACTCCCGACTTCAAACCTTCCCAAGCAAATCTGATTTGAACTCAACCAAACTCACATCCATCTGTCATTCATGTGCAAGCCTATGTATATTGCTGTTGTGTCTGGCAATGCCATTATTTTGATAGTCTCAAACACTTTTTCTCATCTGTCCATGAAACTTCTCTCATTCTCTTTCTGTTGATTAACAAAAAGCCTGCCAGTTGTTCTTATTTAAAATAGTTTCCTCCATGTGCGTTCCTTCTCCAACAATGAGTTTCACATTCAACCATGCCAATCGCGCACACACACACACACACACTCTCTCTCAGTCTCTGATGAACACACACACGCAACAAGCCTTCCCTTTGTTGGCAGTAATCTGATGCGAGTATAGTTAGCATATGATAGTAACGTTTGCACTACTCTCCAAGCTGGGCAGATAGTGCAGTTTACTGAGCAACACACTAGCAAGGTCTGCACAGCTCTCCATGCTGGGCTGTCATCTTGTCCCAGTTTATGTTGTTTCTGGTGTTCTGTGAAGCAGATTCAGAATTTGATGTAACAAACCATTCCAGATGATCTGACAATGCCTTTATTCAATATTCTCATTCTTGTCATTTTACTCTCAAAGATCTCACTTCTCCAGTTCGTCCCACTGACCTGTCTGATTCCCCATATTTCCACAACATCTTTTCCGTTAATTAACTGTCTGTTTCTGCCTTTAATGTGAATCTTTCTGTCTCTCTCTATCTTTCCCTGGGCTTAGCTTTTGGCTCCCCAGTGTATCAAGTGCTGGCATTGTGTAGTTCAGAAAGAGTGAAATGGTGTGTTTCAGGCTGTTGTTCACTTCCCGGTATGTCCCATGTGATGGTCCATGGATAGGCGTGTTTTAGAAGTTATGAGAAACATCCTTGTAACTTGGTCTGAACCTGAATTTGTCCCTTTCCGTTGACCTTGCGATCAGTAACACGACGATTTCCCTTAAGTAAAGGACCATTCATCTAAATTATGTGACAATGCTGTCACTTTTTTTTTAAAAAAGATTGTTTTCTCCTTTTTAAAATAAGAGATCTTAAAGGCCAAACTGCCTACTGAAAACGAGTCAAGTAAATAACTTACGACGCTTTTAGGGTTTATAATAAATAGCAGAAACAACGGCCTCGTAGCATAACCCCAGCTGCTAATCTCTCTGAAACCTGACTTGATGCTGTTTCCTCCTGGATTGGAGAATTGTATGAAGTATGTATGTCTGAATGCTCCTTTTTGCCAAGGGGTGTGTTAATGGCATGTTAGAATATTGGAACAGTTCATTTGTAGAAGGTATCATATCCATTATTCGGTTAAGGTTTCCAATAGTTAAATTATTCTAAATTCCTCTTCATTGTGTATGGATTTTCATGAGAGTGTTTAAATATATTGTGTTTTGCTTAATGGTGGGTGGGTTTGACTAGTAGCATCAAATCTGGAACACTAAATTCACATCTATCTTTAAAGTAAGAAAAGGGTGGCATCCAAGTTACCCTCTTAGAATAATTTGAGGCAGTCTCGTTGGTCTATAGCAAACTGGGGACTTTTGTCTGGTTCTAAATCGATAATACTAAATTCGGTTTAGAATTACAATCTCTACAGTGTGCAAACAGGCCATTCGACCCAACAAGTCCACATCGACCCTCCGAGGAGTAACCTACCCAGACCCATTCCTTTACCCTGATATTACACATTTAACTCGACAAAGGATCCTAACCCACACATCCCTCAAAACTACGAACAATTTATCATGGCCACTTCGTCTGACATGCACATCTTTGGATTGTGTGAGGAAACCAGAGCATCCAAAATAAGCTCATACAGACACTGGAGATAATGCACCGGGAGACTATTGGGTTCAAAGGTTGTGTATGGTAGCTGTTAGTGTCTTTTGTTGTGGATGTTGAATTCGGTTGGTTAAAACAGTGTTTTGTGTATAAAGATTCTTTCAGTCCTTAAGAGTTCTCTGGGTGTGGAAGAAGTAAAGTTGGGGGTTTTACAAAAGGTAATGAAAGCAAAGCTGTAGGAATTGGCAGACAAGCTGGAGTTGGGTTTGATTTTGTCTGTGAGAAAATGAGAGATAATTATGCTATAGTTCAGGAAGTACATTTGACGGAACCGCCATTAGAGTTCGGAAATGGCTAGAATTCAATTTCAAATGAGGCACTTTGAACATGAGAAGGAATTGAAACAGTTTGAATTATGATGAAAAATAGAAATAAAAGAAAATGAAATGAAGAAGGAAGAGAGTAAAAGAGAGAAGAAAAGCAGAGAGTGCCAACTTCAAATGTTAGTAATGAGAGAGGAAAGTTGACATAGAAGGCGGAGATAAAGGTAGATGGTAGGCTGGATGAGGAGGATAGTAGGTTTGAGCAACCAATGGACTAATGAGGCTCTGTTTAAATACATCCAGGCATTCTCTAAATTTGATGAGAAGGATGGGGAAGCCTTTTGAATTTCATTTGAGAAAGTGGCTAAACTAATGCAGTGGCCAGTGACCATGTAGATTTAGTTGATCCAAGCAAAGCTGATAGGCATTTGAATCCCTATCGGAGGAAGTATCTGGCCAGTGTGGGGTGGTGAAGAAAGCCATCTGAAGTGCATATGAGTTTGTGCCAGAAGCCGACAGACAGCGTTTCGGGAATCTAAAAAAACGGATCCCGGTTAAAGTAATTTTGAATAGTGGGTAAGGCTATTAAAAACATAGCAAAGCTATGACACGGTTAGAGAGATTCTTATTTTGGAGAAGTTCAACAATTCACTTCCTGCAGCCGTGAGAACGCGTGTGGAAGAGCAGTTACAATGGCAAGATTAGAAGCTGAAATGACTGATGATGATGATTTGGTTCAGAAATCAAAGTTTGATTTTTGTGAGACATTGAAAAGAATGTGCGAGATCTTAAAATATACACCTGTGAAAGCAAGCTTTGCTGGCATAGGCCTGGAGTTTCAGGGAAAGAGGTTACAGCATTAAGAAATACAGAAGCATGTAATTCTTTTATGCTGAGACAGGAGGAGCTATGTCATTCAGAGGGACTATTGGAGAGATGAGAAGTGCTCCATTATGTAACGTGTCGGAGTGTCCGGTGGAAACATCAACAGATTTATTCCACAATGGGCAAGGAGGCCTTGAGCTTCATGTTGGCGTTACAACATTTCAGCATTTAAATTTCAAATAACATACATGCGCCAAATCTTTATCACTGATCGTGAGTCCTTAAAATTTTGGAGAAGTTTAGGGAGAGAAAGACCAGTCTGTTTCGATTGAGCTTGTTATTGCTGCCATTCAATTTGAAATTATACAGGTGACAGGGCGAGAAAACCTAAACTTTGACACGTTGTGGAGACTTGGATGAAGAATATTTGTATGCTCAGAGTCAATGTTATATGCATAGGTTGTAAAATGTATTCACCATTGTATATTGATCGATTATTTTATTAAAGGTGGATTTGTGAAGATACTATCATTGTAAAAAGGTTATTTTCTCGTGGATTTTTTAAATAGAGGTTTTAAATGCAGAGGTGCACAACTGCTGTCTGAAAACAGTTAAAGCAAATAACTGAGAAAGACTTTCGGTTTCATTAAAACGGTGGTAACAATGGAAGGGCAGTGGCCAGCTCTCCCAGACCAGATTTCCTTATTTTGTTTTTAGCTGCAGCATTCAGAAGCTGTCGGGGATCCTAGAAGGGTTGGAAGTTTCAACACATGATCCCTAGCTGCTTTTCTCTCTGAGATCTCTGTTGATGTTTTTCCTCCTGGATTGGAAAACTGCTGGAAGGATCTGTATTTGAATATATCTTTGTGCCAAGCGTTGTAAACCAAGAAGGTATGATATCTATTGTTTGTGTAAGTGTTCCAACATATAACTACCCCAAAATTTTCTTTTCTTTGATTGTATTTTATCTAAAGCATTTTAAAAGATTATATTTTGCTTAATGACGAGTGGTTTGACCAGTCGCAACATATCTGGAACGCACACTTCACATCTATATTCAAAATAAGGAAAGGTTTAGGTCAAAACGGCCTTTTTAATATATTTTGGTGGGATCTGGACTGGTCCACAACACTTGTAGCAGAGGGGTTTCGGACTGACTCCTGCAATTGAAAATTTAGTGGAGGGGCTGGGGATGGTTTGCTGGAGGTTGTACTGTGAGCTGCCTCAGACATTCAGGGAGACCTGAGGATTTGGTGACCCAACTCTGAATGGAGCATGGGAACTGTAGTTATAGCATCTGGGTCTGCAACATGAACAACCAATGGAGCTGAGGCTGCAGAAAGGGGAAGCTCTGAAACCACGGAGTGAGTGTGTGTGCAGGGAAAGGGATCTGCTATATCCACCCCGGGTTTTCCAGGAACAGCTCCAATTAACCCAGGAGCAGAGTGTGAGGGGCCCTGACTGAACAAGGAGCTGGTCATAGAATGGTGTCACCTCCTTCAACACGACCTGCAGCTTCACATCAGGAGGAGGATGGTGCTGCCAGTGGCTGTGAGAATCACTGTTTCATTCAGATTCTATAATCCAGAACTTTCCAGGCAGGACTTGGTGACATATCCATCATTTCTCAGTATCTCAATATCAATGTCACCATTCGGTGAAGGAGGATATATATGGTTGATGAGGTAAATACATTGTTTCTCCCACAGCAGGGAGCTGCCGGGTGTATCCAGTATAGTGGGACTTCCGATGGTGTACATGGAATCTGCAGAGTACCCATGACAATGGGGAGAGGTAGAGGAACTGAAGCAGCTCTCTCTCTCTCTCTCTATTAATGTTACAGCGTGCCAATCACAGTGCACCATGTTGGTGAATACTCACTGTCCTGGCAGTAATCACGGCCTCTTCATTCAGAAGCATTCAGCCAGTTTCATCGTCATCGGGTCTCCACGTAGAAAGAAATGAATATACGTTGGATAAAGGCCGCCCCCTTGATGCACGTTTCAAAACACCATACCCACCACCAATCAACCACATCAAAGTATTCCATGTGTACGTAGAGCAATAGGGTCACTTGCAGCGTCTGGGAGCAAAGGATCAGGGATGGAGCAAACTCTCCCCTGTCTGTTCGGATCTGAGTGAATCCCCCAGTACACAGTATCATTAAGTCCTATAATCCCTCTCCATTTCAGTAACATGTTGCTTTCCATTATTCCTGTAAATGAAATGACAGGTTATATCATCTTAAATTCCACCTGCCAAACTATTATCTATTATCTTTACCCCTCTGAATCTATTTGCAGACTTTCCACCCTCTCTTATAATTTAATCTCTTGTTTACCACAGCGACATCAACAAACTCAGCATCTGTATATCTGTTCAATTTCTCTTCATAAGACAAACACTTCAAATATGGAATCAATCTAATGAAGCTCTTCTGAATTGACTCCAATGGAAATACCTCATTCTGCAGGACACACAAACTGTTCTCCAGTTGCAGCCTCACTAATGCCTTGCATAGCTACACCAACACTCCCTACCTTTCTACTCTATCCTTTTTATAAATAACCACTAAAATTATGCTTGCATTTCTCATTACTAGCAATATCCGCAGGCAGGTTTTCTATGATATGCAAGCAGACACCCAGATCCCTCTGCACCTAAGCAGTTTGAACCTTCTCTCCTTTTAGATAATAATTTGTCTTTCTATTACACTAGCCAATTGAATAGTCGCTTATTTATTCACTTTAATTTTCCTTGCAAAATGTTGGCCCGTTCACCCAACCTATCCATATAGTTTTAAAATCTCTTGCATCATCATTCTGAAGTAACTTCCCACCACTGTTAGTGTCATCTGAAAATGTGGCATCATATTTTCTATCCCATCAACCGAGTACAGTAATAACATCGATCGCAAATGGTTGAGACATGAGTACTGAAATCAATGGCACACCACAAATTGCATTTGCCAAATGAAAATGACGCATTTATTCCATTTGACTACATTTTGTTGGTTAAACAATCTTCCATCCAAGCGAACTAATTACTCTGAGACCCATGTTGTCTGATCTTACCACTTACTCTTTGGAGAAGCGACATATCAGATGCCTTCAGGAAGACCAGATACATTCTATCTCCAGGATTCCCACGATCCACCTTGTTTGTGACATCTTTAAATAACTCAAGCAAACAATTGAAACACGATTTAGTCTTCATAAAACCATGTTGACTCTGACTAATTGTGGTTTAAGTTTGCAAATGTCTTGAACAATGGATTCTAATAATTTGTCTTGAATTACAATAGTTTATTGTTGCACTTTATTCCCTAACGTATATCATTATCACAAGTTCTTCCATTTCGAAAACCTTTACGTCTTGTTTGAATTCCTGTTTAACAGGCACAAGGCTTTAAGAGGTCTACTCCAATTGCTGTGTAAGAGCCATGTGTGGCTGAATGGAGTAATCATCCTGCTGGTATACAAAATCGAAGGGTTGACGTCTTTCTCGTGTTCCTATGTTGTCATCTCCAAGGCCAGAATAACCTCCTCCTGTTGATGCTTTAGAGGATTGAGAGATTATGGAATCTTCCTGTTGCTGTCTAACTTTGAGGGGCTGATGGGTCTTCTCATACTTCTCCATAACAGGTGGAAATACTGAACGGTCTCCTCATGTATCCCGGAGATGGGACCGAGGGATTGATTGGTCTTCTCTTGTTCCCATACAACAGACACGTGTCTAAATTACCTCTTCCTTTCTCATGAAATAAGTCTCAGATAGTTTTTATCCTTAACCAATTCCCTTACAATAGTCTCGGTGGGTCTGAATGGTCTCCTGTTATCCCAGTGTAACAATCCCCAGTCACTGTGTGACGTCTTCCAGTTCCTATGTTACGTACATGAGGAGGCTGAATGGACTGATCCTGTTGCTGTTTAACAGGATACTGGTGCAGCATGGCCTACAGTTATAAGCTCAAGTGGTTGATTGCCCTCCTTCTGTAAATGTATATCAGGCTCTAGGGGCTGACTAGCCTCGTCCTGTTTTGGTGTAACACGTTCGAACGCCTGAATATCCTCCTGTTGTTCCTGTGTAACAGGCTGGAGAACGGAATGGATTCCTCCACTATCTGTGTAATTCACTTCACTTGTTGACTCCTTCTGTCATCTATGTTGAAATAAGATCTTCCTTAATTTTGGTAAACTTCAATGGCTACTGGGTCAACCTGATCATCCTTTTGTTATAAACTAACACCTTCATTGCAGGAATCAGTTGAGGGAACCATCTCTGAGCTACTTCCAGTATAGCAACATCCTTTCTTCATTGAAGAGATTAAATCTGTACACACTACTCCAGATGTGATCTCACTAAGACTCTGTAGAGCAGCAGCAACATGTTACCAGCCTGCTGTAAGGTTCCAACCCAGGTTAGAGCAGTCTCAGCTCTCTGGGGGAATACAGAGCATTGTTGGAAAATCATTGTCCTTCTCTACCCCATCAGCATAACGGGAGATCTGGAGAAATTAAAGTTTGAGAAGATTATAAATGATGTGGCGAGATGATATCCACCATTAATCTCCCCAGAGCCCACGTCGCTCAGATTCCACAGAATCTAGTAAGGAGGAATCTAGTAAACTGAAAGGAGGAGCAAACGTTGATGGGAGTTATATATCAAAGGGAAAGCAGCAATACAAGTGCTGGACATGTTATAAAACAGGAAATGATATCTACACATTTGTGGATACTTCAATAATAATGTACAGTTTACATTATATCTAAACTTTGTTAACCCAATTGAATGCTGATGCTGGGAAAAATGGATTTCGTGACCACGTGCGAGATGGTTTACATGAACATTATGTTGAGCACTGATCTCCAGATCAGGTTATTTAGGAATTGGTGCTGAATGATCAGAAGAGCTCATTGAAACTTTTGCTGTAAAGGACCTTTTGGGAACAGTGACCACAATGTATTGGTTTTCTTTTTGTGTTTGAGTACACGACAGTTTTTGTTTTATTTGAAGTAACCGTGATAAATCTGAATCATGCAAGCCCTGAAGGCGTGAGGAGAAAGTGGGGACTACAGATGCTGGAGATCAGATCGAAGAATGTGGTGCTGGAAAAGCACAGTCAGGCAGCATCCTGAGAGCAGATAAATCGATGTTTCAGGCATAAGCCCTTCATCAGGAATGAAGCTTATGGGCCAAGGGGGCTGAGAGATAAATGAGAAGAGGTTGCGGCAGGGGAGAGGTAGCTGGGATTGCGATAGGCAGATGAAAGTGGGGTTGAAAGTGATAGGTGACGAAGGGAGACAGAACGCCTCATCTGCTGCATCCATTAAACCCAATGTGGTCTTCTCTACATTGTGGAGGCAGGAGGTCAACTTGTAGATAATTTCAGAGAATATCTCTGGGACAGCCACATTGAACTTCTCCATCGCCTTGTGGCTGAGCACTTTAACTCCCCTTCCGACTCTGCCAAGGACATGACGGCCCTAGACCTGATCCATCACCAAACCCGAGCCACCAGAAGTCTGTAGGAAGAAACCTCCTCTTCTGCCTTGGGACCCTCCAACCACAGGGGATCATAGTGGATTTCCCCATTTCCCCATTTCCCCTAATCCCATCTTATCTCGCTCCAACCTTCCAAGTCAGCACCGCCGTTTTGAACGTTCTATGTGTCCATCTTCCTTCCTATCAGTCTGGTCCACACTCCTCTCCGACTATCACTTTCAGCTCCACCTTCATCTACCTATTAGATGAAAGGAGGCAGCTTAGAAAAAATGCCAAGTGTTGCAGTAAGCCAGTAGATTCAGAGAGATGTAGGACCCAGCAAAAGATGATGAAGAAACTGAGAAGAAAGTCAAGAAGATAAAAAGCGTGCAAATGAAAGAAAAACATAAAGACTGCTAAAAAGCGTCTATCAATGTATGAAAAAAAAATAAAAACAAGTGTGGAGCAGTTGGTGTGCGTTCACGATAATTTATTGCAGAGAACAGAGAAATCGCAGGGAAAAGAAACAGTTTCTTTATGTCTATCTTCATGGAAGAATGTCTAGAAATTCTTCCAGAAATACCAAGTGTACATGTGACTTGTGTAATTAAAGTCTAACATCATTCTTATCAGTATTGGGGTTATCTTTGAAAAGAAAGCTGGATTGAGTATTTATAAATCTGACAAACTAGTTGTACGTCATACAAGAATTTCAGAGGAAGCAGCAATAGACATGTTGAGTGCATCGTGGATTTTCACTTTATTTTCCGACACATTCCAGAAAGGCATGTAGCCAATCTGGATAAGGCAAAGGTTATAAATATTATCCAACAGTTTAAAAAGGATGGATTTGGTGAATGGTGAACTACAGACCAGTTATCTTGTCATCCGCAGTCAGGTATCCGTTGGACTCGATTACAAAGAACATGCTACTCGATATATAGAAGGTAATAACATAACTGGGGAGTGTGAGAATGTACCGATGAAAGGAAAACCAGAAGTGGAAAACATTTTTTTTTGGAATGGTTTGAAGATGGTTCTTGTGAACATAGGCAATGAAGAACCAATGTATAACGTATAGTTGGATATTCATGAGCTTTTTTTTTTTGAAAGAACGCACACAGTAAGCTCATAAGAAAAGTTAAAGCGAGAGGTATTAGGAAGAATATATGCAAATGGGAAAGTAAAAATTAGGTTTACGTTCATGTCAATGTAATTGGAATATAGAGGATGTTGTGCACCATTTGCATCGAGTGTTAATGAGACTACACTTAGAGTGTTTTGTATCGTTTGGAGTCCCAATCTAAGAAAGAATATATTGACTACAGAGGAACTGCAAAAAGTATTATCCAGATTAATCCGTAAAATGGGAAGATTGTCTGATGTGGAAAATCAGCCTGTGATCTCGAGTTTCAAAACATGACAGGTGATTGCAGTGAAACTTAGAAACATAGAGCGGACTGAATAACAGAAGGACATGGAGAAGTACAAGTAGGCGAGATCAGGAAAAATTCCACGATATTCTACACAGACAAGTCGAACAGAATAAAGAACAGAGAAAGCTGAACGGTCCATGATTCAGAAGGATGAGATTTTAAGCGACACGGACAGGGTAGATAGACAGCAGCTGTTCCTTTTAGTCAGAGGGTCAAGAACAAAGGAGCAAACTTTTAAAGTGAAACGTTTGAGGTTGAGAGAGGATTTGAACTTTTTTTCACCTAGAGGGTATTGTGTTCTGGGATTACTTCCTGAGAGGGGAATTCTCACGGATAGCCTCATAATCATTAGAAAATGACTTGGACAAGCACTTGGAATTGTCATAACATTCCAGGCTATGGGCCTGCTGGAAGGAAGTGGGACTCATATAGATCGTGCTGTACTTCTGTTGGTACAGAGGCTATGCTCCTGTGAGTGTATGGTGTGGAAGTTCAATTATTGAGCAGTTTAAGGCAGGAATTGATGAATTTCTGAAGAGTATATTCCCAAGGGTTATAAGAGTGAACTGTAATAACTTGATAAATCATGTCAATGTGAAAAATATGAGTAACAAGTGCAGTTTCCTTACAGTTTGAAACCAGAGAATAGAGAATGGGGAACACGGACGTGGCAGAACTATGAAGCCACTACTTCATTTCTGTCTTCATAGAACTTTCAAATAATACAAGGAAAACCAAGTCTGGTGTGGGAAAAGATAGAGTACATAGAACATAGAACATAGAAAGTAAATGCTTCAGGAGAAATTATTGGGGTTGAAAGTAATGGTCACAGACACACTAACATAGATTTATGAAATGGGAATTATGTTTGAGAAACAGACTGGGCGACAAATGAAAGAGAAGCAATGGATGTAAAACATTTTGATTTTTAGAAAGGTTTTGGTAAAGCTCCAAGCCCAGTTTGCAAAATCAAATCTGAGTGGAGTGGGGCTAATATATGGATATGTTTCTAGAATGGAAAAGCTGGCAGGAAACAGTGAATAGAAATAAACAGACTCGTCAAGCAACAGCCTGACATTGTCTGTAGGGTATGATTCTGTAAGGTATAAGTCCTTCCACATCTAGTCAAGAAACTTTGGGGACAATTAAACAATTCACTGGAGGAAGACATTCTCAAATAACCCCTTCCTCCATGATGGAAGAGCCCAGCACTTCAGTGTATAAGATAAGGCTGATTCATTCTCAACAATCTTCAGTCAGCAGTACTAAGTGGATGATCCATTTCAGCCTATATCCCAGATTCCCCGTCACCTTCCCCGGATATCTCCTGTCTCATCAGCAGCACGGACATAGCAGAAGTGGTGGCACATTGGGATACAGTTGGAAGGGAATTGCTCTTGACTCCGTATCCCATGAAATCACATGGCATTTGTTTACACATGGGAAAGGAAACGTCCTGCTGATTACCATGTACCAGCCTGTTTCAACTGATGAATCAGTATTCTCCATGCTGATCAGCCCTTGGAGGAAGCACTGAGGGTAGCACGAACGCAAGATGTACTCTGGGTGGAGGACTTCAATGTCCACCTCCAAGAGTATCTCAGCGACAGCATTACTGATCGAGCTGGCCGGCAAATGAGGTGTCAGCCTGGCGAAGCCACCAAACAAGACAATGAGTGTGCCAAACAGCATAAGCAGTAATTGATAGACAGAGCTAAGTGATCCCACAAGCAAAGGATCAGATCTAAGCTCTGCAGTCCTTCCACATCTAGTCGAGAAACATTGGGGACAATTAAACAATTCACTGGAGGACGAAATTCCACAAATAACCCCTTCCTCCATGATGGAAGAGCTCAGCACTTCAGTGTATAAGATAAGGCTGATGCATTCGCAACAATCATCAGTCAGAAGTGCTGAGTGGATGATCCATTTCAGCCCCCTCCAGTGGTCCTCAGAAATTCAGTTGCCAGCCATCAACCAATTCGATTCAGTCCACGCGATATCCAGAAACGGTTGGAGATACTGGATACTCCAAAGAATCCATACTCTGACAACATTCTGGCATTAGTACTGAAAACTTGTGCTCCATAACTTGCCACTAGCCAAGCCAAACTGTTTCAATACAGTTACAACAATGGCTTTCACCGAATACGTGGAAAATTACCCAAAGCATCTCCTGCTTATAAAAAGCAAATATATTTCCAAGTCAGGACAGTGAATGGCTTGGAGGGGAACCTAAAGACGATGGTATTCCCACTCTGTCAGTCTACTGTCGATCATCAGTAAAGTGATGGAAGGTCTCAGTGCTTTTAAGCAGCACGTGTTCAGCAATACCCTGGTCAATGATGCCCAGTTTGGGCTCCATCAGAGCCAGTCAGCTCCTGACCTCATTACAGTGGTTCAAACATTGAGAAAAGAGCTGAATTCCAGAGGTGGAGTGAGAGTGACAGTCCTTTAAAGCGAGGCTGCCTTCGGCCAAGTGTGGCATTAATGGGCCTTAGCAAACCTGCAATCAATGGGTATCAGGGGCCACCTCCCCGCTGGTTAGAATTATACCTGACACGTAGGAAGATGGTCATGGCTGATGAAGGTCAGTCAACTCAGCTCCAAGTCTGCAGGAGTCCCTTGAGCAGTGGCCGAAAACATCTTCAGGGCTGCTTCATCAATGACCTTCCCTCAATTTTAAGGTCAGAAGTGGGGATGTTCGCTAATGATTGTACAATATTCTGCAACATTTGTAGCTCCTCAGATACTGAAGCAGTCCATGTTCAAATGCGACAAGATCTGGACAGTATCCAGGCTAACAAGTATCCAGGCTGACCATCACTAATAAAATACAATCTAACCTGCCCCTTGGCATTCAATGGTGTTACTATCACTGAATCCCCAGTATCAAAGTCCTGGTGGGTAATCATTGCTGAGAAACTCACTGGTCTTGCCACATAAACTCAGTAACTACAAGAGCAGGTCAGAAGCTTGGAATACTGCGGCGAGTAACTCACATTTTGACTTCCAAAAGTCTGTCCATCATCTACAATGCATAAGTTAGAAGTGTGATAGACGACTCCCAATTTGCCTGGATGAGTGCAGCCCCAACAACACTCAACAAGCTTAATACCATCCAGGACAAAGCAACCAGTTTGACTGTCTCTACATCCACAATGCTCCACCATCAACGCTCAGCAGCAGCAGCAGTGTTGTACTATCTATATGCTGCAATGAAATGATTCACCAAAGATCCTCAGAGACCATCTTCCCAATCACGACTATATCTATCTAGAAGGACAAGGGCTGCAGATGTATGGAAAAACCATCATTTTTAGGTCCCCCCCAAGCAATTCACCATCCTGACGTACAAATATATCACCGCTCCTTCACAGTCACTGCGTCAGAATCCTGGGATTCCCTTCCTAATGGCATTGGAGGTCAACCACAGCAGGTGGACTGCAGCGTTCAACAAGGCACCTGGCCACCACCTTCGCAAGGGCAACTAGGGACAGGCAATAAATGCTGGCCCACCCAGTGACACCCAGATTCACGAAAGAAAAGAAATAGAAATTAACATAGGAAGGTTGCTGAGGTGTCGCAGGGATCAGTGCTTGGGGCCCAGCTGTTCACAATGCCCTTTAAACATTGGGTTGCTGGAATCAGAGACAATATATCCCAGCCTACTGACAGCACTAACGGATGTGGGATTGTGAGTAGGTGAGGAGGATGTAAAAAAGCACCGAGAAGACTAAGACAAGTGGAGTGAATGGGTAAATACGTGACAGATGGAGAACAATGTGGATAGAGGTGACGGTGTGCTCTTTGGTGGAAACGATAAATTGGCAGCCTATCATTTGAAAAGGATTGGTGGAAATATGTTGATCTACAAAGAGGCGTATGCTCCTTTTTGTTGTTTCCTTCTGAGGTCCCTGCAGCGCAGTGAGTTCTGCAACCAGAAATCAATACTGGACTTGCCATTGGCATGCTGACCATTGTAAAAGATCTGAATCTCCTTGTACAGCAGTCACTGAAAGTAATATTGAAGAAACAGAAAGCAGTGAGGAAGATAAATACTGTGTTGATCTTCATTTCAGGGGGATGCGAGTCCAGGAGAAAGGGTGTCTTACTGCAGCTGTAAAGACCCTTGAAGAGATCCCATCTCGAACATTGTGCAGTATTGTGTGCAGGTTTGGTCTCCTTCCCTAATAAAGGACAAACGTGAGATTGATGGAGAGCAGTGAAGGATCACCAGACTGGTCTCTGGGATGAGGGGCTTCTTTTGGGAGCAGAGTTTGGGAGACTGGGACAGTATTCCATTGGGTTTAGGAAAATGAGTGGAGATCTCAGTGAAATATATTAAACCTGACAGGGTGAGACAGATTGAAAGCAGGGATTATAATTCCCTTGGCTGGGACGTCTAAAACAAGGGACCACATATTAGGTACAGGCAGTCACTCTGCATTGAGATGAGAATAAATGTCGGCATTCACTGACTGGTGAATATGGGGAATTCGCTCGCACCTGGAAACCAAGACACCGATTGGAAAAAAGAATTTAGAGACAGTAAAGGGATGGTGGGAGAGCAGCAGTACGGTGTGAAAATGTAGGGCCAACCAGCATTTCATTGAATTGGGAAGCAAACTCAATGGACCAAACATATGACTGCTCCGCCTATTTCTCTGCAGGTTCGAAAGGACTGTGTTCCCATTCCCTTTTCCGCCATTGCTGCTGAGGCCGGGTGTTCTGTCCAGTTTCATCCTCTCAGACCTCTAAGTAGTTAGATACAAATGAATGCTTTGCTTGGCCGTTTCAGAGACAATTGAAATGTTTATCACATCAGGGTCTTTGGAGTCACTTTTAGCCCAGCCCAGGGTGTCATGGGAGATTCACTTCCGAAAAGTACATTGGAGAAGGAAATTCTGTTTGCAATCCATATTGGCTTCAAGGTCACTATTACTGACACCAGATTTTAGATCTCGATATTTTATTAATTGTTTTTAACTTGCACCCGCTGCCAGAGCATTAGCCTGGTCTGGATTAGTAATCCAGTGACATTTCCACAACACTATCTCCACATGGGGACCTGTCGGAAACCACACTGAGCAGGTTGTTTCTGTGATGCTTGATATCTCTGTCAAAAATAACTACCACCAATTTGGTTGTCGTGATGGGACTGAGGGGGTGATAATGGGTCAGATTGTAATTATTCTCCTCTTAGGGGACTGGACATAGCTGAGTAATTATCCACATTGCCAGGGAGACGTTAGAGTTGGAGTTGGACTGAAACAGCTTCCCCAGGGACACGGCTTGTTGTGTTGCACAAGGCTTCAGTCCTGTTGCAGGAATGGGGTCAGGACCCATTGTCTGTGTCGTATCTATTGTGTTCAGCTGTTTCTTCCTCTCACATGCAGCAAATCGAATTAGTTGAAGACTGGCATCTGTGATTTTTTGGGCATCATGATGAGGGTGAGGTGTATCATCGACTCAACACGTCTGGCAGAGGATGGTGCAGATAAAACATCCTTCTCTTTTACACTGATTTGCAAGTCTGTTCCATTATTTAGGATGGGGATGTTTGTGGAGCCCTTTCCTCCAGTCATTTGTTTAATCGTCCATCACTATTTATGACTGAATGTGACAGGACTGCAGGGCTTCGTTCAGATCTGTTGGTCAAGTCCGGTAGCTTTAATGAGTTAGCATCAGGTTAAGGTTCATGTGATTCTGACACTGATATGTTCACCCACACTCGTCACTGAGCCATAGATGGTGTTGATAGTAATGACAGACTGAGGTGTCATCCTGGCAAAAAGTTACAGGTTGTGGTTGAATACTGTTCTGCTTCTCCTGCTGCTGTGGTCTACAGCTACATGAATACGCAGTTTCGAGCTGCAATATCTGCAATGCAATTCTGCTGTCTGTTCCCCAATTCTCACTGAGACCCATTCACCCATCAGCCCTGCACTCAGTGACCTAACCTGTTTTCTGATGTGGAAATGCTTCCATTTTCAAACTCTCATTCGGCTGAGGGTCTGTCTACCCGGGTCTTGCTTCCAATCTGACACATTCCGCAAAAGCATTTAACTGATCTTAATTAAAATATTTAATTCATCTGAATCTTTTTCCTTGAGAAATACCATCTTCTGTGATTAAACTGAATGTTTTTCCTCTTTTTCTCTCCCTGACGATGATTAAGAGCTCTGTAGTGTCAGTGATGCCTTATGTAGTTTCAGAGCCAAAGAATTCTCTGAATTACCAATCATCTTCACCACACTGTCTGCTTTCTCTTTTGGTTTGATGCCTTGTAAATCATGGCTGCCTTGTCCTCCCATGAGTATGTTTCATCTTCTTGGGGTTGCATTTTTGGTATTATCTTCCGAATTATCCCCACAAACTTCTGCTATTGCTGCTCCATGGTCTTTACTGCTCAGCTCCCCTTCCAATTAACTCTGGCCAGCTCCTCCCGCATGTCTTTGTAGTTACATTGCTTAATTATAACCACATTACATCTTGAAGAAAGCATTGCATATAAACTGAAAGAAGGAGTTTTGAGAGATGGGCCACGAAGAATGACTGGTGGATTTCTTAACTAGATACAAAGAGAGAATGAGAGAGAGAGAGAGGATATAGATATGGAGATGTGGAAAATGAGAAAACTATATTATCGAAAGAAGTAGATGTACTTCCATCAACATTTTGGCAATTCCTTTGTGCTGTGGTCCTTCGTACAGTGCACGTACAACAGAGCAATATGTTCAAATGCTGGGTCTGATTCCATAAGTTTTCTCTCCAACAATATGACAGACACTCGCTTTGGAAAGAACCCAGCAGGCCAACATATTTAATTCCTGGTAGAAAGGGGATTAACTGAAATAAGTTGGGAAACCAGAAACAAGGATTTATAACACACATCCTGATAAGAATGAGAGACTAGAGTTGGGAATCCCAGAAAAGGGGGAACGTTGAGAGAAAGGGAAGGTATCACTTCAGATGAGTATTAAATAATGTTTTAATGCTTTATAAATTTTATACATGGTGTGCATCATTTTTCATTAAATGTGCCTCCGTTGTTCATTCAGAATGTGTTGTACACATATGGACAATCTTCCTTATCTGAACACACACTGATTAAACAGTTTATAAAAAATCATTTTTCCTCCATTTTAGACTGTCCTGTTGTCGTGCTAACAGGATATATGAACACCAACTGACTACCAAAACACATGACCCACTCTCACTAGTTTCCATACATACAGAAAAAGAAGGACACCACGTTGACTGTGGCAACACACACTTCCTAGGACACAGCCACACATGGAAGTTCTTCGAAGAATGACATTCCAGCCAGAAGTAGATCAATAAACGTATCAATTTAGATCCTATCTACCTTCCCTTGAACAAAAAACTGGAAATGACATCACGCAATTTAAGAAACCAAGACCTAGAAATAGCAAGACACGACATACCACCAGTGCGTCACCAGAGACTCTCACGAATGATGTTACCCAGTCATGGTGACGAAACATCTGAAAACAAACCTTCAAGCTCAGCGAGTTAACATACATACTTATAAATAGTTATTTTTCTCTTAATCGTGGAATTTGCGACTACTTTGTCACTCATGTTTTAACAGATAACGAGGCGAGGTGAGCTTTTCTGGGTGTGTGGTTTTAATTAACAGAGGGGTTCAACATCGACATCATAACAGTTTGAGGGCTTGTCGGATGGGATTTGTACGGATTTGAACAGATTTGGGGTACAAAAGTTTCCAGCTGATTCCATCACTTGGCAGTTAGTGACCTAGATCTTCAAATAAAACAGGTGAGAAAATTCATTTAATTTTGTTTCCTTGTGGTTGGTTAATTTAAAAGAAATGGCTTTTAATATTACTAAAAAGGTTCTGAGGTTTGAAGATGGTACCCACATTTGCCAAGAAAGTGTAGAAAGACAAAGAAAGGGCATACTTTTAGAATTAACATGTGGAGTAGAATTGGGTTTCACCAGAGACAAAATTAAAGCTGTCACCATAATGGAGTTGGTCAAGCACTTTGGTGTATCAGAGAAGCAGGCAACTGCAGTCCAGTTCAAAAAAACTTAAATTGCAAATATGACAACTGCAGTTAGAAGATAAAGAGAGAGACTGAAAGAGAGAGAAGATAGAGAAAGAGAAAGAGAGGAAAAAGGAAGAGAGGGAGAATTTGAAATTCAGAAGTTTGGAATTAGATAAGAAATTTAAATTAGCAGGATGAAGATGAAGGGAGAATGTAGGGATGTATACAACTACGTTAATACATTGCCATATTTCGTTGCGAAAAATGCCAAAACCGTTTTCATTTCATTTGCGAAATTGGCTCGGCAGATGGCATGTCCAATGAACCTGTGGGTAATGCTAGTTCAGACTACGCTGGTGGGTACAGCTTGAGAGGTATGTGCAGTGCTGTCACATGAGGGAGCAGAGATTATGCAGATGTCAAACAGGCTATTTTGAGTGCTTATGAATTGGTACTAGAAGAATATAGACAGTGGTTCAGAAATATAGAGACGGAACCAGGTCTGACTTATATTGAGTTTGAAAGAATTAAACACAGTCATTTTGATAGATGGGTGCAGGCCTTAAAAATGGACAAGACCTGTGAGGCTCGAAGGGAGAGTATTCTGCTGGAGGAGGAGATAAAAGACTCACTTCCACAGATGGTAAGAATTCATGTGAATGAACAGAAAGTTCAAGAAGTGAGAAGCACGGCAGAAATGGCATTGGTGCATGAGATGAAATTTAGCATCTGGGAGGATTTTCATCCTGTGAGGGATAGAAATTGGGAGAAGGGGAGATCGTACACTACAAAACATAGAGAAAAGCACATTGTGAATAGTTTACCACAGGTGAAAAAAACAAGTCCAAGAAGTTGAAAGGAAGTGAAAGGCCTCAGGTGTTCTTATAATAACGTAGTGGAAGACATAAAAATAACAGTGCCGATGGTTTAAGAATGGCACTATTAAAAGGTGTTTTCACTGCAGTAAGCTGGGACACACAGTGCTGGGCATTGCAGGAAGGCACTTCGAGAAAAGATGTGGTAAAAGAGTTTAAGCCAGTGGTATTAGTGAATCTGGTAATGGACATCCCAAGTAGAGCGGAGGAGCTGCAGGAGAGTGCACAGCCTAGACAGGGGCTGGGTATGCAGTCAGTGCCAGATCTCTATAAAGAATTCACCTCTGTAGATAAACCTTAATAAGGAAAATCGGGGTGTGGGGGGAGGACAACTAGTTATAATTTTCCAAGATAAGGGATCTGCTCAATCTCTAATAGTTGAGAAGCAAGGGGCCGGAAAGGTACAACAGATCAGGCAGCATTCGAAGAGCAGGACAATCGACACATCAGGCATAAACCCATCGTCAGGAATGTGGCGGGGGGACAAGGGGCTGAAAGATAAATAGGAGGGTACGAGCTGGGCTGGCGGGAGGGTCACTGGGAGGGCAATAGGAAGATATAGGTGGGAGTGATTGCGATATGTTGGAGGGGAGGGTGGAGTGGATAGGTGGGAAGGAAGTTGGACAGTTAGCACAGTTTAAGAGGGCAGAGCTCAGTTGAACGGTTGGATCTGGGTTGAGGCTGGGGAAGGGGAGATTTGGAAATTGGTGAAGTCAACTTTGATGCTGTATAGTTTGAGGGTTCCAGCTGTCCTACTACCTGTCCACTTCACCCTACTCTCCGACCTTTCACCATCAGACATCATCTGCATCTACTGATCACCTTCCAAGCTCCCTTCCACCCAGCTCCACCCCCCTCCTATTTAATTCTCAGCCGCTTTCCCCCTCCCTTACCCCCCACACCCCCACTTTCCTGATGAAGGACGTATGCCTGAAACGTCAACTCTCCTGCCCCTCGGATGCTGCCGGCCTGCTTTTCCACCCCCACACCTTTCAACTCTGATTTCCAGCATCTGCAGTCCTCAAAGTCCCTCAGCCTCTAATAGTAAGAGATGGAAGTACTTTCACTCTTTCTGACATGTTACTCAACAGCGTGATAATTTGTGGAATGGGGACAGACATTAAGCATTCCCTTGTGTAACATTACGTTGGAGTGCCAAATCAAGGTTGGGGAAGCAACAGTGAGATTGAGTGAAAGGGTGTCAGTTCCAGGAACACCGATAGTTCTTGGGAATGATTTAGCAGGATTCAATGTGGGAGAGGCAATCCTTGTGGTGGAGAAGCCAAAGTAAAACTACGGAACTGGGGAATTAAAAGAAAAATACCCAGGGATTTTTCCAGACAGTGTCGTAACAAGATCCCACTGTCATACGTTACAACAGGAAGGAAAACCGAAAGAAAAAGCCAAAGGAGTTGATGCACGGAAGACTCAGGCTAAAGCATTTCTAGTGGCTGGATTGCACAAGGACGTGGTTAATTTTTGTTGTACATGTCATACATTCCAAATGGTAGGTACGTCACAGGCAGTTGCCAATTGCCAATTCCTGTATTCGAAGAACTCTTCAGGCGCGTTATGATTAATTGTGGAGCTCTCCTTTCTAAAATAAAAGTGGAAAGCAATATCTGCTGATCATAATGGATGTGTCTACTCGATTTCCAGGGTTAACTCCATTATGGGGTGTTAAGGCAAAAAGGGAGGTGGAGGGGTTAGTAGCTTTCTTTATTCGTCTCTTTTTACCGCGCAGTTGTTTAAGGACGTCATGGTAGCTTCGGCATACAGCAGTTTAAAACAAGTGCATTCCAAAATGAATCCCAGGGAGCGTTAGAACGTTGGCATCAGATGCTGAAGACAATATTAACAGCGTACTGTCAGAATTACACGAATGATTGGAATAAAGGCATCCCATTATATTGTTTACCATTAGAGATGCCCCAAATAAATCTACTCAGTTTACTTCCTTTGAGTTAATATTCATACATAAAGTGAGAGGCCCTTTGCAATTAATTAAATATAAATTGGCAGGACCGAAGTCGGAGATCTCACACTTGGATTATGTATCTGAGGTGAGGGAGAAATAAGATGGAGTAGGTGAGTTACTAAACAGCACCTGACAAGGGCACAGCAGAGAGTGAAGCAGGTGGCAGATAAAAACTCTGAAACTTTGACAATTTCCCACGGTGATGACATATTAGTATTGCCACCAGTGATGGGAAACCACTTCAAAGCCAAGTTTAGTGGCACCTTTCAAGTTAACAAAATTGTTGAGTTGGTTAAATTATCTGATAAAGATATCGGATATGACAAAAAATGTTATTGAATGTCATGTGAATGAATAATGCTGCAGACACATTTAAGACTCAGGAACAGAGTTGTGGTCAGATGTACAAATTATGCAGCTTATCTGTATGATGTAGTGATCTTTAGCAAGTGATTGAAACCTCACATGTTACAGTTGGCAGAGCATGTTGAACGATTACAAGAAGCAAACTTGGAAATAAACTTAGTGAAAACAGAATTCGCGAAGGCAGAGGTGATGTTCTTGGGACATTACATTGGCCATGGAAGGTTGACCTCATGGAACACAAAGACAAAGGGCTTTGAGGAATTTCCACGACCAGCCCCGAAGAAAGAGGGGCTTCGATTTTTGGAACTGAGTGGATTCTATCGGAAGTTTGTTGCAAATGGATTTACTAAAGTAGAACACAGAATTGTGGTGGACAGAACAATGCCAGGAGGCATTTGAGAATATTAAATAAGGATGAATCACCGCACCAGTTTTAGATACACCAAATATTTTGAAACCCTTTGAAAATTGTGTTTGATGCTCGGGATATAGGGGTCAGAGATGTATTGATACAGAAAGATGATGATGGAATTGAATGGCCAATTGGCTACTTGTCGAAAAAACTCAATATCCACCAGAAAAAATACAAAATCTCCATTATTGAAGAAGATTAAGTTTCGTACTGGCCTGAAAATATTTTAATGTTTATATGACAAACAAATTTTCGTTTATGGTTGTGGACAATGACAAATCTCTCGCATTTTTGGCATCTTTACAGACCAGAATATGAGACTATTTGATTGGAGTCTTATGTTACCAAATTTAAACTTACAAAATGTACATGATGTTGGTCGTAAAATGTGACAGCAGATGTGTTATCTCAGATTTAAAGGAAAGCATTTCAATAATATTTTACTTATTGCAGTGTTACATAGGTGTGCAGAATCAATATGAATGGTATAACTGAGATTAATACTTTTGTATTTCATAATAATTGGATTAAGAATTAGAGGGAAAGAAATGATGCCATCTTTTAATTCTGATGGTTCATTTTCTTTTCTGAAGGGGGGAGGTTTTATGAAGCCGAAAGCATGTCTGGTCACTTTAAGACAGAATGCATCTTGTTGGATGGAAAGTACAGCGACAGATGGCAACTAAAGGTCAGTCTATTCCACATGTCACCATTAGCTGGGAAATGGATACCTGAGTTTTGGTTGCTGTTTGGTCGGCAATTCAAATACAACCAAAGGATACAAGAAGCTGATGGAATATGAATATTATTGTTTGGACACCTGGAAAGCAATCAAATTATGAGAATTATTGTATCATGGGGAGTATATAAACCCAGAATTTTGAACACGAGAGGGAGAGCCAATGCCATCCAACAGCAGAGTAACTGCTGTAGAATAGAGCGCTAACTGGCCATTTCAACCACTCTCTATCAAACATACATGTTCATGTCAAACCTACTTGCAGTAAAATCAAAATGACCCAGGGAGATCAGCAGCTGGAAGAGTGAACTCAGCGGGGAAGATAAAGACGGTGTGGTCTTGAGATTGTAATGTTTAATATGTGGGGTTGTTGTTAATGCACCCCCTTCAACCACATCTGCTGGCAGCTCATTCACATACCATCCTCTGTGTAAAGATTTGGTCCCTCAGGTTCCCCTTTATTCCTTCCCCTCTAACCTTAAACCGATCCCATCTAATCCTCGATTCTGTACACCTTGGAAAAAGACTGAGAGCATTAACCCTATCCATACCCCTCGTGATCTTATACAGCTCTATAAGGTTCCCCCCCCCCCCCCACCCCAGTCTCCTACACTCTCAAGAAAAGGTCCTAGCGTGTCCACCCTCTCCCTATAACTCAGATCATTGGGTCCTGGCAATGTCCTTGTAAATTTATTCTACACTCTTTCTAATTTAATAACATTCCCCCTATAACAAAGTGACCAAACTGAACACAAACTCCAAGTGCGGCCTTACCAAATTCCTGTGCAACTGCAACGTAAATTCCCAAGTTCTATACTCAATATCCTGCCTGATGAAGGCCAATGTGCCAAAAGCCTTCTTCTCTGCCCTGTCTACCTGTGACTTCACTCTCAGAGAACTGTGCACCTGAACCCCAAGGTCTCTCTGCCCACTACACCCCTTAAGGCCCTCCCATTCACCATGAAACCCCTATCTTGAATTGAGTTTCCAAAATGCAAGACGTCACGCTTCTATATTAAATTCCACTTGCCATTATTCGGCCCACTTCCCCACCTGATTAAGGGCCTGCTGCAATTTCTGATAAACTTACTCACTGATCATGCTCCCACTTATTTTACTTTCATCTGCAAACTGGCTAATCATGCCTTGTACATTCTCAACCAGTTCATAGGTAACAAACAGATACGGACCCAGCCTCCAGTCTGACAAGCATCTCTCCACTAAACCCTCTGCTTCCGACCATCAAACCAACTGTGTAACCAATTGGCCAGTTCCCCCAGCATTCCACGTGATGTAACCTTCCAGAGCAGCCTGCCATGTGGAACCTTATCAAAGGCCTTACTGAAATCCATAGAGACTACATCTACTGCTCTGCCCTCATCAAACTTCTTGGTCACTTCATCAAAGAACTCTAACAAATTTGGGAAGCATGATCTCCCACTCACAAGTCTATGTTGACTGCTCCGAATCAAACCCTGTGTAAGTAATTGGCGCAGTCAATGGTGTGCTGTCCTTCATGGTACGATGATTCGCTTACATAAGTAAAGCCATCTTCCTGCTCTTGTAGAGCCTTGCTGAGAGAGCATTAGGGGCACTCTCTATGGATTTTATATCCTTTGTAACGAATCCTTTTATATCCTTTGTAACATGAGGATAGAGTAAAGAAGCTGAATGTTTAATCTGTAGAGCTGTCAGAGACGAGGAAATGGTGACGCTGAAACACAAGGAGTGGCACCGATCATTTACTTCCAAAACAGACATTGATAGAGTGAGAAAGTCCGTACTTTACCCAGGATTGATCGGTTTGATTTATTGCCATGTGTACCTCAGTACAGGGGAAAACTCTTAGTAGTGGAGACAGGTCATAGTAAGCATGGCCAGACTGATCATAGGGTGGAAATAGACTTGGACAGTTTAAGGCATACAGGATACACTGCACAGGGCGTGCACGAGACAAGATCAACATGAACACGGTCAGAATTAATGAGTCCATTCATCAGTCTAACGTGGCTTTCTTAATAGTATATATGCCTTTACTAACTTTCCCCACGTTATTGTGCAGTTGGCGTGTGAACCTGTACTGAACGTCGGGTTGTTCACAATCCCCAACAGCAGCCACAATACTTCCATCTGAAACAGGTAGCCATTTCCACCAGCTTCCGTCCTACATAGAGAACACCAGGCTGGCTTCTCGGAGATTGAAGATGCCTTCTTGAGACTTCACACAAGACAGGTGGCTTCTCTCCTCACCACTAGAAAACCACGTTAAAGTCCCACGTGTGTATCATAAGCAATGGAGCCAAGAGAAGCAACGTAGAACAGTCTGTCTATCCAGCCTCTACTCCACTTGTTCATCATGTTAGAGCATCACTTAGGAGTCAGTGAGGACTGCCGATGCTGAAGATCAGAGTAGAGAGTCGATTGCTGGAAAAGCACAGCAGGTCAGGCAGCATCCGAAGAGCAGGAGAATCGATGTTTCAGGCATGAGCCATTCATCAGGAATTAGCATCAATTGCCTCATTCTGTCCCTTTGTAAATACGTTGAGGGGGGAATGGCTTCTTACTGTTCCTGTGAAAGTGACTTAAGGGGCTGAATGGCCTCATCCCATTGCTGTGTAAGTGACCCAAGGGACTGAATGGCTTCTTCCTCGTCCGATTGGACAGGGCCAAGGGCCAAGGGCCGCATTGGGTTACCCCTAGTTCCTGCTTGACAGCTCGAAGTGCTGACAAGTGTGATGATGTTGCAGCTTTAAGAGGTTACTTTTTCCTGGTTTCTTTTAAGAGAGAGATTGAATGATCATTACCAAGCTGGCTCGTTAAGACCACTTAAGTAAACAGCGAGGGAGACCGTGTGTTTATTCACCCGCAGCCTGAATGGGTGTGGCCAGCTCTCACAAATTACGATCTCTGGGTTTTGGTTTCTCAGTAGCATCAGAAACTATTGGGGTCTCCACAGAGTTGGAATCTTCAGTGACTATCTCCTGGCTGCTACTCTCTCTGAATTTTCTCTTAGTGCTGTTTTTAATTCCTGGATTAGAAAAATGTTTGTGACAATCTGTGTCTGAATTTTCCTTTCTGCCAGGGGCTGTGTTTATAGGATTTTCCTACATTGGAACAGTTCATTAGTAATAGTTCCGGGATTTGTTATTCTGTTAACTTGCCCAATAGAATTACGTTTTTCTAAATTCCTCTTCCTTTGCTTTCATTGTATCTTGCGTGTTTCAATAAATAGTGTTTAGCTTCACACCGAGTAGTTTGACCTGTCACATTGCATATGGGACAGACAGTTTACATTTCCTTTAAAAAAAAATAGAGTCTAGATTACCGCCTTCCAATATTTTCGAGGGGCTCTGGTGTGGTCCATCACACTAGACTCCTTCTCTTCCTGAGTAATAGGCTGGAGGCACTGAATAAGCTGTCCCTGTTCTTCTCCAATACTGTCAATGGGCTGAATGGCTTCCTCATATTCCAGTGAAACCAGCGTGATGTGCTGAATGAACTCTTGTTTTACTGTGTCCATGTGCAGTGTCTGGCAGTGCTGGTAGATGAATGTTATGGACCATTTAACAGCACAAGCCTGAGTGGTGTCCGGGTCTTGCTGCACATGGACACAGACCAGTTCAGGAGCTGACGGGTGACAAATGTTCTGAACATAGTGGAATCTTCAGTGACCATTCCTACTTCTAAACTTATGGTGGGGAGGGTGGGGAGGGGTGACATGGATGAAGCAGCTGAAGTTGTTTGTGAAGAGGAGGCTATCCTGAGGATCTCTCACAGAGGTGACCCAGGACTGAGATGATGAACATTTTCCTTTGTGCCATGTTTGACACATGGAGAGTTTACTCTGATTCACATTACGTCCAGTTCCTTGATGTCAGCAGATGTCAACCACAGCCTTGATATCAGGGCCGGTCATTTTTACCTGAACCCTTGTCTCAACCTCTTTTGTTCATATCAATAAACCATGATATAGGAGCAGCAAGTGTTTTCTTCAAACAGGTGGGATTGAATGTCAGGATTTCTCTTCTCAAGAGTGTTGGGGAGCTAGATGACTGAACATATTTGAAGAGGAGGTAGATGGCTATTGATCTGTCAGAGAGTTGAGAGCAATGATGAATTGGGTATGAGAGGATTTGAGACAGAGAGCAGATCAGTCATGATCTTAGTGAAGGGCAAAGCAGGCTTGGGGAGTGAATGACCTGCCCCTGTTTCTGATGTTCTCACATTCTGTTCTTGGAAAGTTAGTGGGTGTTATTTTCATGAATGTCCGTTATGGAATGTTGCAGTCAGGGAGACCAGAGGATTTTGTGAGCCATCTCTGGTTGAGGTATGGGGGTTTTATTCACAGTGAACCTGGGTCTAAACTTGACCAACAAATGAAGCACAAGTTGCAGAGAGGGGAAGCTCTGTAAAGATAGACGCGGGGCCTCTTTCATACCCGTGCCTGGATTTTCCAATTGCATTTCCCAAATCACTTCACAGCGTGTGTGACAGTCTTGAGAGGTTGAATGGTCTCCTCTGTTTCTGTGCAACAGGTTATAGGAGTAAATGGCCTCCACCCTCTTTTATCTAGCAGATATGCGGAGCTGGATGGAATACAGAAACATGGGACTGAGGAGCAGGAGTGGGACATTAGATACGTTGAGCCTTCTCCACCAGGCACTAAGATTGTGGACTCAGCCCCACTTTTCTGTCTGTATACTATCAACCATGACTCACTTCCCTGTCAAATATTCCATTAAACAGCTTTCAATCCATGTGAACATAGAGGCACAATAAACTTCCAATGAAGAGAATTCCCACTTGAAAGGTCCTTTCAGAATATTTCGCCATCCCTCTTACAGAATCTGACAATTATGCAGAACGGAAACAGACCCGTTAGTCCAATCTGTTCACTCTGATCAGGTATCAAATCTGACTTCGTCTCATTTGCCTGCATTTGGCCAATATCCCTCCTCTTTCAGTTCCATTTTAAATGTGCGATTGTAGCCGCCTTCACCACTTCCTCTGACAGCACTTTCTGTACACACATCACTCTCTGTGTGTAACATTTACCTTCAAGTCCATTCTAAATTACTCGCCCTCTCACTTTCACACTATGCCCTTTTGTTCTGGACTCCCCCTATCCTGGGGAGCAGATCATGGCTGTTCAGAATATCCATGCCCCTGATGGTTTTGTAAACCTCTATCATGTCACCCTTCAGCCTCTGACACTCCAGGGGGAAACACCTCAACCTAATCAACCTTTCCCTGAAGCTCAAACCTCCAGTTCTGCAACCGAGTTGTACGCAGTATTCTTGAAGTGGCCTCACCAACTTCCTGTACAGAGGCTACATGCCACCACAACTCCTATACTCAATGCTCTGACTGATTAAGGCAAATGTGCCAAATGTGTTCTGTCCCACTCTGTCTACCTGCGACTCCACCTTCAAGGAACAATGTACCTGCAGCCCTATGTCCCTTTGATCCACAACACGACCCAGGACCTGACCATTAAGTGTATAATTTCTGCTCTGATTTGACTTCCCAAAATGCAAAATTTCGTATTTATCTAAATTAAATTTCTTCTGTAACTCCTTGCCCCTTTGTCCCATCTAATTATGGTCTCGTTGTACTCTGAGATTATCTACTACGCCACTTTTCTGATGTAAACTGTAACCTTACTAACTATGCCCCCAATATTCACATCTAAATCCTTTACATAAATGACGAAATGCAGTGAAGTCAGTATTGATTCTTACAGTACACTGCTGCTCACAAGCCTCCAGCCTGAAAAATATCCCTCTTCCTTCATGCCAATTGTGACTAGTCTCCTCTGTATCTCGTGTGACCGAACCTTACTCATCTGCCTACTATCGGAATGTTGTGAACACCTTACTGAGGGCCATGTAGACAATGTCTACCAAACTGCCTTCATCAATCTTCTTTGTCACCTCTTCATAAAACTCAACCAAATTAATGAGACATGATTTCCCATGCAGAAGGCCACATTGACAACCCCGATCAGCCCTTGCCTTCCCAAATGTATGAGCTTAAAAATGTGTTGCTGGAAAAACACAGCAAGTCAGGCAGCATCCAAGGAGCAGGAAAATCGACGTTTCGGCATAAACATGTATGTAATTCCTGTCCCTCAGGATCCCTTCCAAAAACTTACCCACCACTGACATCAGGCTCACCGGTCTATAGTTCCCCGACTTTTGGGGTCACTGCTTCCTTTTCCATTCCCAATGCTCCACTGCTCACAACACAGGTCAAATGTAACTAGGTTGGTGATATGGCCGATGATATCGGTCTCAGACTGGTTCAATGTCAGTTTTAGCAACAAGTCAGGCTAGTTTTTTTTAATCTGCTCAAATAGCATCTTTATGATCCAGAGGTTTGTTACTCAAACTATGATGGAAAGATGCAAGGCAACCTGTTTGGGTATTGCAAATAAAGATTCGATATTTTCCTTTCTAAAACACTGACACACACACACACACAGATAAACAAAATCTCTGCAATTGCAAGTTGAACGTGCTTTGTCCATATATTATTGTAACTCATGACAAAAGGAAAAATTGAGAGATTGTTCAAAATGTTATTCTGCTTCTGAAGACATTCTACTCACACAAGCTGCTAGCAATGTGATTTCATCCTGGAACAGTTGGATTTGCCTGAATTCCCTTTACATTAGGCAGTGAAGAGATTCTAATGAATCCTGGCCAGGGATCGCCCAAGGGTATCGCAGTGGCTCAGTGCTTAGCATTGCTGCCTCACAGCACCAGGGTCTTGCGTTCAATTCCAGACTCGGGTGACTATTTGTGTAGAGGTTGCACATTCTCCCCTTCTAATGGTTGCTCTAGTTTCCTTCCACAGTCCAAAGCTGTGCTGGTTAGATGGATTGGTCATGATAATTTGTCCGTAGTGTTCAGGGGTTTCTAGGTTAGGTGCATCGGTCGAGGTAAATAAAAGGGAGCGGGTCTGTGAAGGTTGGTATGGACGTTTTGTGCCGAAGGGCCTGTTTGCACACTGTAGGGATTCTATAAAAGTAAGAATGGTAACGATGACTGTAGATTTTTTGTTTTAGCTCGCACACATTGCTGTCATGAGGAACAATGAAGGAAAGAGAGTGTAATCGGCCGTTCCTTCTCAGGCATATTACATTTTCTCTCTCTCTGAGGTGAATCACACAGTAATGTCATCCTCTCCCAAACATGTGAGGTCTCCTTATACATTGTCCAAACTATGTCTCCATCACATTCCCTGTTCCATGTAGGTGCATCATTGTTGCTGTCGTACACAGTGCCATATCCTTAGCAGAACATGGTGTCGATCGATTTGAAGATATGTTTATATGTCGCTGTTTAATGTATTCAGAATATTGTGTTAAAATGAATGCATTTTGCAACAAATACAGAAATTGCTGGAAAAGCTCGGCAGGTCTGTCAGCATCCAGATGTCTTTTACATGCTGTATTTGTACCAGCCTCCACCACTTCCTCTGGCAGCTCATTCCACATGCACATCACCCTCTGCGTGAAATGGTGCTCGTGGGCTCGTCAAAAACTTTCCCCTCTCAATTTCAACCAATGCCCTCGAGTTTTGGACGCCCCAATCTGGGGAAAAACCTGACCAGTCACAGTATCCATAACCATTTTGATTTTATAAACCTTTACTGCTGCAAAATGTGACTCTAATCAACACGAATGGCTGTGCTTTAAATCATCCTGGGCTTAAATTCTGAAATGCAACACTGACACCTCTTCCTTCTCCATCAAGCCATAATTCTAAATCCGTTTTAATCAGTTTGTTCAGGTGTGTTATGAAACACTTATGTGGGATTTGCACCCAGACCTTTGTGCCCGGAGGTAGGGACACGAGCACCACTCAGCAATTCCTATAAAGCTGTAACATTATTCTCCTGTGTGTTTGCTCATCAGCCTGTTCTGGCATGCTGTGACATACCTCTGCAACAGGCATGACTTGAATCCAGAACTTCTAGTCCAGAGCTTGGAACACCACCATGCACGTTCAGGAATCAAATCTAGACCTCTGGCTCAGAGGCAGGGACATTACCCACGACACTACCATATCCAGATTTTGGGTCATATTTTAAGTGTCAGCTTTCAGCTCGATGTGGATTTATTATAATCAGGTTACCTTTACTGAATTACACAAATCACTTTGTATTGTTAAACAAAGGCAAAATATTTGTCTCAACTGTAGGATATTGAGTATACGGGATTAGTGGTGCTGGAAGAGCACAGCAGATCAGGCCGCATCCTGATGAAGGGCTTTTGCCCGAAACGTCGATTTTACTGCTTCTCGGATGCTGCCTGAACTGCTGTGCTCTTTCAGCACCACAAATCCAGAATCTGTTTTGCAGCATCTACAGTCATTGTTTTTACTTTGTTGAGTGTACGTGCTGTGCCATCGAAGTTAACTATGAACAGCTTTAATCGCTGTTATCTGTAGTCTGCAATATTAGGGAAAGAAATCCTGCAGACACACTCTGCACAATGAATTGTCTCGAATAGATTTTCATTACTGAACACCAGAGACGGAAAAAGGCCATAATTTCTGGTCCTCAAAAAAAGGATCAATATTACCCAACTCTCACGTGTGACTGCCTTCTTCCTAAAACCATGAAATGATACCAGGCTGCTGATTACTGTCTAGCCTCTCCTCCCCACTGACTGTGTCTGCAATCTGTCCCTCCTCCCCCTAACCACAGAAGGCAAACCAAGCTCAGTGTCTTTGTGAAAATCAAGGCCGGAGTGTGCAGTCCTCCTGGAGAGGGGGAGGGAATTTTAAAATTAAACGGGGAAGGTGAGGTGGCAGTAATATCACTCACTGGGCTGAGGAGTGGCAGATGGAATTTAGTTTGGATTAATGCGAGGTATTGGATTTGGTAAATCAAACAAGAGCAGGACATATACAATTAAAAGCAGGGCCTTTGTCAGTGTTGTAGAACAGAGACCGAGGCCGTCAGCGTCCCCATTGGGTGAGGGGTGGGGGGTGCGTAAAAACCTTATCAAGTGTCATTGGCACTTTGGATTTTGTTTCATTCTTTTTTTATGTGTTTAGCTTTGGAAAGTTTTGAGAGCTTGTTAGTTGCAGTAGTTTTAGTTTGTACAGGTTTAAGGCTCGATGAGTCTTTAGTCATTAATGCTCAGCGATGTGTAATTCGATATGAAATTCTCTAGAGTTCAAATGTTGCTGCAGTGTGTTATTGATAATGATGTGCTTAAATGGTGTACCTGGAACATTAAGGGGAGCCATCGTCCAGTCAAGAGGAAAAATATGCTTTCTCGTCTTAAAAAAGAGAGAGTTGTCCTATTGCAGGAGATGCACCTTGATGACAAGGAACATTTGACGTTACAGCAGGGCGGGTTTGATCGGGTTTATATCTCGTCTTTTAAAACTAAGAGTCAGGGGAAAGTCAGAATGGATAGGAAGAATCTTTCATTTAAATTACTAGATTGTATTAACACCCATGGAAAGATCATAATCGCAAAGTCTTGAACTATGGGAATTAATACAGTATTTTAAATGTTATTGCCACCCGCTGCACCCTCTTAAAATCATGGTAGATGCATTTTCCAAATTCAGTTATCTTGCATCATGGCACATGATTGTAGAAAGAGATTTCGACTGTCTTATGGCCCCATGATGGACAGAATATCCAAAGGTCCCCCAACACCCTCGTTATAATGTAAGCAATTAATGGATTTGTGTCTAGAACTAGAGCTGGTGGATGTCTGGAGGCAGATCTACCTCACAAGTAGGGATTTTATTTTCTTCTATAACCCGCAGAAATGGCACACGAGGGTGATCTTTTCACCATCCATGAACAATCTTAGATTCGGTGGCATCCTGCACAATTGGGAATGTTACCCCAACATACCTGCCCCAGAAGTGGGATAAAAGTCATAGAAAATTATGTTGTATGCAGATGGTCTTATGTTTTTGTCAAATCCCGCAATTTTGGCAGCTCACGTGATGCAATGCATTAATTCGCTTGTCGCCTTTTCGGGCTTTAAGATTAATTTTACAACGTTGGAGGCCATGTCTATGGGAGGTCTTGGGGAAATACCTGATGAGGGCAAATCCTGTTTTCCTTTTAAATAGTCACGGGGGGGGGGGTGGGGTGGGGGTGGGTTAGGGTTTCCCAATTTCGGTATTTTCATTACATCCGTCTTTGATCATTTATTTAACGTGAACTATGTCCACTTGTTTGACTAAATTAAACAAGACCTTCAAAGATGGGAGGCACTTCCAATGTCCTGGCTCGGTCGGACAGCTCTTATTAAAGAATGTCCTTCCTCATTTACTATACCTTGTGTGAATGCTTCATTTGATGTTTCCCACATAGGTATTTAGGAAACATAATGGCTGGTTTAGCTCTTTTATTTGGCAGCATAAGCAACTCTTTATCAAGCTAACCAAATTGCAACTACCCCCAGATTGTGGGGAGTAGATCACCCATATAAAAGCTATCAATTAAGCTCTTTTTTATCCCATGTTAGTGCCTGGGCTACTGTGAGATATTGAACCCTATCAGATAAAGTGAACCTTTATTAGTCTGTTTTTCATAGCTAAATTGACAACATTTATGAAGTATTGTCATAACCCAATAATTATCAATATTGTTAAAGCATGAATGACAATGCATCAGATCGACAGCAATACAGCCAAAATTATGTTTCTTACCCCTGTAATTGGTATACCAGGTTGTCATCCGGGGATACTGGATTCCAGGTTTAAACTGTGGGCAGCAAGGGGTGTACCTTGCTTGAGTGATTTAGAATTAGTAGAATCCATACAGTGTGGATACAAGCCCTTGGGCCCAGCAAGTCCACTTCGACCTTCTGAAGAGTAACCCAGCCAGACCCATTCCCCTACCATCCCATATTTACCCTGGCTAATGCCCAAACCTACACATCCCTGAACACTGTGGGTGATTTATCAATGACCAATTCATCTAACCTGCACATCTTTGTACTGTGGGAGGAAACCCACACAGACACGGCGAGAATATTAACTCCACACAGCCAGTCACCCAAGGCCAGAACCAAAGCCGAGACCCAGGTGCTGTGAGGCAGCAATTCTCACCACTGAGCCACCACGTGTTATTTGATGTAGAAACAATGATATCATTTGATAAAATAACTAGTAGAGGCCTCTTCTTTTTTTTCCAGATCAGAGATTTGATTTAAAGAAAACACACTTTTACCACACTCTGACAGATCCGATAAAGGGAAGAGGGTGCTTATTGCTTAGAATACACTCTCCGTCAGTACTCTTTATCATTAGTTGGAGAGTGTCCCCTCAGACGAGACTGTGCAGCTTTGTGATGTCTGCGAGAGAGTTGGGGGTTCAGAACACTTCGGAGACATGGGAGGATATTTGTGAAAATGCTCGAAGGATTTTGATCTGTAATAGGACCCATTCCATGCAGTTGAAAATTCTTCGTAGGATCTATATGACCCCAAATTGTCTCTCAAAATTCAAAGTGGGATTATCTTCAGCATGTCCTAAATGCAGAATGACTACAGGCACTCTTACTCATTGCATATGGTCCTGCTGCAGACTTCATCTATATTGGAGCACTGTGTCAGATGTGATAGAGTGGGTCGAGGGGATTGAATTGGAGATGGACTTGGTTTCTGTTTTACTGGGCCTGCCCAGGGTACTTTCCACAGATGAATATGGGAAAAAAAATTAAATCCTTACATTCCATACTTTCCGTGCTAGGATAAATATTCTGTTGTGTTGGATGTCTGAACTCCCCCACCCCCAGCGAGGAAGAACTATGAACATTAAAATGTGTATCAGTTAATACTCTTGATGAACGAGAGCTGTCCTTTTGTTAAGCTGAGCTGTAATATTTATTCATTATTTATTGTTTAGTTTTGTTATTTCTTCTGTCTGTGTAGTGTTTTAAGTTGTTTTGTATGTACATGCAATTGGATGGAATTTTTTTCAGTTATTTGAGCTGTGTTGTTATTGATTTATTATAATATTAAAAATCTCTTTTTAGATATTTTTTTAAATTAAAAATGCTAACGTTGATAGAATACAGTCACAAAAAAACTGTCATTAGAGAGACCACTCATGGTGGTTTATCCTGAGGATCACCACATCTCAGGTGATGGGGTGAGGCTGAGAGAGTGTCCCCTTCATGGTAATCTCTGTCAATGTGAGGAACTGAACCTGTGCTGTTGTCCTAACTCTACATCACAAACCTGCCGTCCTGCCAACTGAGTGGGAGACTTTGTAACTGTTACAGACAGAAACAGTCACAGACAAAGGGTAAGAGAAACATTCATAATAAGGAAAGTGGTACAGTTCAGATAACGGTCAAGATAACGCCTGAGGGTAAAAATGTTCTCTGCTGGAAATTGTATTTTTAACAAGACTGTTTAGAAGTTGTTTTTGGTTTAATATCATTAAGGTGAGTCAAGTGACTCTTATGTGTTACACACTGGGACACTACAATTTTCCTGAAACTGGGAAATATTTGGAACATTATCTGGAACATTCTATAATCGGCATTCTCCAGAATATTCTATGACTGTGTGGGAGGTATTGCAAAGGAGAGAGAGAGAGAGAGAGAGAGAGAGAGAGAGAAGGTGTTGCATGCAGTCGTGAGAGTGGGGGATCATGAGCCTTGTTCGGGAGTAGTTGCATTCACAGATATACAGTGATTGTGAGGGAGCAGACAGAATACGGTGACCCTTACCCTGACAGAGTGGGGAAGGTTATTGATGCTTGTCCTGTATTGCTGGACATTTCTTCAGACCTCAAATACTGCACTGAACTCAGTAGTGAGCACAGATCATGCTCGGTGGGTCTGGTGGTGTGGCACCCTCTGGGATGGGAATGATCCCCCTCTGTACTCGCCCATTCAATACGCCCACCTTGCTCCGTCAACAAACCATGGTGTAATTGCCCCTTATCTACCAATCTGCCATTTCCCTGCCTTTGCTCTGTATCCATCTAATCCTTTCCTATCTGTGTATTTGTCCAAATGCTTTTTCAATGTTGTTATTGTACCCACGTCAACCACTTCCACTGGCAGCTCAGTCTAATTTTCCAGTTCACCTTGGATTCCATGCGATCTAAACTTCTAGAGCGGCCTACTATGTGGAACCTTATCATAGGCCTTACTGAAATCCATACAGAATATGTCTACAACCTTGCTCTCATCAACCTTCCTGGTGACTTCCTCAAAAATCTCTAACAAAATTTGTAAGGCATGATCCGCAATGCACAAAGCCATGCTGACTGCTTCAAGTCAAACTCTGTCTTTCCAAATGCATGCACATCTTACACAGGAAAGCCACACACACAGACCAAGTCCTGAACTATGAAAGCAACCATCCCAACACACGCAAACGAAGTTGCATCAAGACACTGTTCAAAAGGGCCACAACACACTGCAGCACACCGGAACTGCAAAAAGAGGAAGAGGAACACATATACAAGGTAGTCACAAAAAACGGATATCCTCGCAATTTCATCAACAGATGCCTAAGGGAGAGACAACAGAACGAGGACATGCCGCAACCCAAAGGACTAGCCACACTACCATACGTCAAGAACATCTCTGAAATGACAGGCAGACTACTGCGACCACTAGGACTTATAACGGCACACAAACCAACAGCCACACTCAGACAACTCACCAGAACGAAGGACCCGATACCCAGCATGAGCAAAACTAACGTAGTGTACAAAATCCCATGCAAGGACTGCACAAAACACTATATAGGACAAACAGGAAAACAGCTAACGATCCGCATCCACGAACATCAACTAGCCACGAAACGACACGACCAGCTATCCCTCGTAGCCACACACGCAGACGACAAGCAACATGAATTTGACTGGGACAACACTACCAATACGAAACAAAGAACAGCCAGGGAATTCCTAGAAGCTTGGCACTCATCCACAAACTCCATCAACAAACACATAGACCTGGACCCAATATACCGGCCACTACAGCGGACAGCTGAAACTGACATCCGGAAGCGGCAGGGACAGGCCACTATAAATGCCGGAGGAAACATCACAGAAGCGCTTCACAGGAGGCTCCCAAGCGCTGATGATGTCACCTAGACAGGGGACGAAACGTTTGCAACAAAAACTTCCAGCTCGGCGAACAGAACCACAGCATGCACATCTTATCTCTCAGAACCTTCTCAAGTGGTTTGCCGAAAACAGGTGTGAAGCTGACTGGTCTATATTTCCTAGGCTTTTCTTTGCAGCCCTTCTTGAATAAGGGCATTACATTTGCTACCGCCCAGTCTTCCGGGATTTTGGTCCCTAAGCCTTTTTCTCTCGCCTCTTACAGTCCTCTTAGATATATCTGGTCAGGTCCAAGAGATTTGTCTGACTTTGTGTGTTCTAATATGTCCAACAACAACTCTACTGTGATATGGACAGTACCAAGATATGACCACTAACCTCCTAAAGGTCACAGATCTTCATGTCTTTCTTCGTGATAAACACAGAGGGGAAATTGAGGACTTCATCCATCTCTTGAGGTTTTACGCATGCATGCCGGTTTTGGATTTTAAACCATCCTATTCTCTCTCTAGTTGCTCTTTATCTTTACTATGCTGAATTTGGATTCACTCTAATCTTCTCAGCCAAGACTACCTCATACCCCCTTATGGCCTTGCTGCTTTCCTTCTTCAGTAAACTCCTCTATCCCCTGTATACCTCCAGGGATTCCCTTGATACGAGCTGCCTGAACATGAGCCACGCCTCCTTTTTTTCTGGTCAAAGCCTCAATATGTCTTAACATCCAGGGTTCTCTCTTCCAGTTTCACATAACCTTCACCCTCACAGGCAAATGGAAACCTTGAACTCGAGCTTTCTCACTTTTAAATCCCTCCCACTTGCCCGAGATCCTTTTAACTGGAATCAAACAACTCCAATCATCCCCTGCAATTTCCTGAGTAACTCCAACAACATACGCCTTGCCCCAATTTAGAATTTGAATCTGTGGAATAATTTTGTCCCTACCATAACTATTTTAAAATTAATACAACTCTAATCACTTTTACCAAAATGCTCCCCCACTTTATCTCCTTCACCTATCCTGCACTATTTCCCAATAGTAGGTCGAATTTGTCCCTTCCCAAGTACGATACTCTATATATTGATTGTGGAAACTTTGCTGAACACACTTAACAAATTACGTTTCATCTAAGTTCTTAACCATCTGGAACTCCCAGTGTATGTTAGGAAAATTGAAATAATCTATTATAACAACCCTATTGTTCCTGCAAGTCTCCCCAGTCCCCCTGCATATTTGTTCCTCTAATTCACATTGTTGATTATAGTGCAACCACTATAATATTACCATCCCCCTCTAACTACTTTACACCATTCACGAAACCTCATTGGATATTATCTCAGGTATTTCAACTTTAAATACTGGTGCGATCAGAACTATTAGTATTTAAACTGTTTCCATTTACATCTCTACATCGCAGTGATTTTCACATCCATGGCACCCCTTGTCAAGGCACAGTGGAGATATGAAGCTGTAAATGGATGGGAGCTGCACATCCTATCACTTCCAGCATTGGCTGCAAGGTTCCCCACACTGGGCAGCGATCTAACACAGTGTTACCGAACAATGCAACAGCCTGGGTTTATATATGAATGAACCAGTGCGTCTGCAGAGCTCCCCAAGCTGGACATTTAGGCCACGATTATAGATCAAGTATTGGTGTGGGCTGGTGTGTTCCATTCTGGATATTGCTGGGTTGTATTCTGCAGTACGCTAGCCATATCTACACAGTGCTCCATCCTGAAAGTATAATGGATGGGCTGGTTATGTGAGTTGGATTGCGAATGTGAGAGAACTAAACATCTGGCAATACCTTTATTTTATGTTTTTGTTCTTGTGATTGGACATTTCAAATCCAGACTCATCCGATTAGACCTGACCCTCTGGACGAGTCATGGTGACTGTTGTTGCAGCATCTGTGTCGGCAACATGACCAACAAATGGAGCAGAGGCTGCAGAGAGGACAGTCTCCGTAAAATGGAATGACGGAATCACAATCAGATCAGCCGTGGTCTTAGTGAATGTTGGGGCAGGATTGTGTGGACCACGAATGCAACTGATTCATATATTTCGGTTTGTTCCAAGCAAACTCCCCTTCTCTCCTGGTGTCCTATACTGGTGGGGAGTAAGTCCCCTCCTCCTGTTCCTGCGTAACAGGATCCTCGGGCCTCACTAGCCTCTAGATTTCCATGTGTCCCAGTTTCGAGCAGTTGAATGACCGCCTTCTGTTCCTGTGCCCTAGTCTCGAGCAGTTGAGTGACTGCCTCCTGTTCCTGTGACCCAGTCTAGAGCAGTTGAATGACTCCATCCTGTTCCTGTGTCGCAGTCTCGAACAGTTGAATGACTCCTTCCTGATCCTTTGTCCCAGTCTGGAGCAGTTAAGTGACTCCCTCCTGTACCTGTGTCCCAGTCTCGAGCAGTTGAGTGACTCCCTCCTGTTCCTGTGATCCAGTCTCGAGCAGTTGAATGACTCTATCCTGTACCTGTGACACAGTCTCGAGCAGTTGAATGACTCCCTTCTGTTCCTGTGTCCCAGTCTCGAGCAGTTGAGTGACTGCCTCCTGTTCCTGCGACCCAGCCTAGAGCAGTTGAATGACTCCCTCCTGTTTCTGTGTCCCAGTCTCGAGAGTTGAATGACTCCATCCTCATCTTGCGTCCCAGTCTGGAGCAGTTGAGGGACTCCCTCCTGTACCTGTATCCCAGTCTCGAGCAGTTGAATGACTCCCTCCTGTTCCTGTGTCCCAGTATCGAACAGTTGAATGACTCCTTCCTGATCCTGTGTCCCCGTCTGGAGCAGTTGAGTGACTCCCTCCTGTACCTGTGTTCCAGTCTCGAGCAGTTGAGTGACTCCCTCCTGTACCTGTGTCCCAGTCTCGAGCAGTTGAGTGACTCCCACCTGTTCCTGTGATCCAGTCTCGAGCAGTTGAATGACTCCTTCCTGATCCTGTGTCCCAGTCTGGAGCAGTTGAGTGACTCCCTCCTGTACCTGTGTCCCAGTCTCGAGCAGTTGAGTGACTCCCTCCTATTCCTGTGATCCAGTCTCGAGCAGTTGAATGACTCCTTCCTGATTCTGTGTCCCAGTCTGGAGCAGTTGAGTGACTCCCTCCTGTACCTGTGTCCCAGTCTCGAGAGTTGAATGACTCCATCCTGATCTTGCGTCCCAGTCTGGAGCAGTTGAGTGCCTCCCTCCTCTTCCTGTGTCCCAGTCTCGAGCAGTTGAGTGACTTCCTCCTGTTCCTGTGATCCAGTCTAGAGCAGTTGAATGACTCCCTTTCTGTTCCTGTGTCCCAGTCTCGAGCAGTTGAGTGACTGTCTCCTGTTCCTGCGACCCAGCCTAGTGCATTTGAATGACTCCCTCCTGTTCCTGTGTCCCAGTCTCGAGAGTTGAATGACTCCATCCTGATCTTGCGTCCCAGTTTGGAGCAGTTGAGTGACTCCCTCCTGTACCTGTGTTCCAGTCTCGAGCAGTTGAGTGACTGACTCCTGTTTCTGTGTCCCAGTCTTCAGCAGCTGAGTGACTGCCTCCTAATCGAAGTTTTGTGAAAATAGATGTCCGCCAACTGCTCCAGAGTAACAGCCTCCAATAGCTCTGTGCTCACCTGCTGCTCCTGTGGAATGGAATTGAGGGCCTGAATGGCTTCTTCACATTCTTTACAGCTTTTTTTGACTAAAAGCCTTTCTCCTGTTTCTGTAAAACACCAACAAAATCTGAATGAATTATTTTTGTATTTGACTGTCAGTAATTGAGCAAACCAGCTGACTGACAGAATTCAGAAGCTGCATAGCCTCCTCCTGCTCCCGTGATAAACACTCAAGAGTCAATACTCTCAGAGATGTATAGCACGGAAAAAGATCCTTCGGTCTGGTCATCTATACCAACCAAATATCCTAAATTAATCTCGTCTCCCTTGCCAGTACTTGGCCCATCTCTCTCTAAACACTTTCCATGCGTGTATCCATCCAAATGCCTTTTAAAAGGTGTAACTGTGCCTGCTTCCACCATCTCTTTTGGCTGTTCAATCCATACACTCAGCAGACTCTGTGTGAAAATGTTGTCCCTCACGTCCATTTTTAAATCTTTCTCCTCTCACCTTAAGCCTTTATATTCTATATTTGGAATTGTCTATCCTGGGAAAATATATTGACTGTTTACTTTTTCTATGCCCCTCCTGATTTTATAAACTTCTTTAAGGTCCACCCTCAGCCTCAATACTTGAACATACTCCCAGCTTATTCAAACTCTCCCTGTAAGTCCAACTCTCCAACACCTGCAACATTCTTTTAAATCTCTTCTGCACCCTTTCAAGTTTGACAACATCTTTCCGACAGCGGGTTGACCAGAATTAAAGGCAATATTACAAAAGTGGCCAAACCAATGTCATGTACAGATGCAACATGTCATGCAAACGCATAGACTCAAAGCACGCACTAATAAAGGGAAGAACACCGAGTGCCTTCTTCACTGCGCTGCCTACCTGTGACGGCAATTTCAAGGAATGGAGAACCTGCACCACAAGGTGCCTCACAGGGCAGCGATCGGGGTTTAATTCCATCCTTGAATGACTGGCTGTGTGGAGTTTGTACATTCTCCCCGTGTCTGTGTGAGTTTCCTCCGGATGCTATGTTTCCCTCCGACAGTATAACGATATACAGATAAGGGTAGGTTGGCCATCCTAAATTGTGCATAGTACCCTTGGATGTGAGGGCAAGATGCATTAGCCATGGGAAATGCAGGCTGAGAGGGATAGGGTAGGGGTTTGTCCAGTGGGATACTGTTTAGAGGGACGGTGTGGCCTCAATGGGCCGAAAATCCTGTTTCCTAACTGTAGGGATTCTATAATTTCTATGGAGTTCTCCTTGATTGGCAACTATCGACAGGATCCTACCTATATGTCTGGCCCTGATTTTTCTTGCCAAAATGCAACACCTCACAGTTATCTAAAATAAACTCCATCTGCCATTCCTCAGCTCACCTAATTAAGTTCCCATTATATTCTGAGAGATCATTCTTCACTGTCGACTACACCACCAAATTTGGAATTATCTACAAACTTACTGACAATACTTCATATACTCAAGTGCAAATGATTTGTATAAGTAACAAAAGGCAGTGGACCCACTATTGATCTTTGCGAGCAGCGCCACTGGTCACAAGTCTCCAAGTTTAATGAACAAATCCCAACTGTCACACCCTGTCTCCGATATTCAAGAAAAGTTTGGACCTAAATGGCGAGCTCTCCCTGGATTCCAGGCAGTCGAACCTTGCTAACCAGTCTATCATGTAGAAATTTTGGTTTTCTTACTGAATTCCATGAAGACAACATCCACTGTCCTGCCTTTATCATTCATCTTCTTCACTTCCTCAAAAAATTCCACCGAGTCAGAGACGTGATCTCCAATATACAAAGCCCTCTTCTGTCCTTGTCTTTCCAAATGCATATACATCGTTTCCCTCAAAATCCCCTCCAACAATTTAGTCACCATTGATGTCACGCTCACTGATCTATAGCTACCTGGATTTTCCTTAATTTCTGAAATAATGACACGATGTTAGCAACCCTCCAGTCTTTTGCCACCTCACCTGTGGAAATCAATGTTACAGATATATCAGCAAAAGGCTGAGCAATTTCTTTCCTAGCTTCCCACAATATTCTGGGATACAACTGATCAGGTCCCAGGGATTTGTTCACCTTTATATGTTTTAAAATAACCAACATCTCGTTGTAATATAGATACTTTTTAAGATAGCACTATGTATTTCTTCATTCTCTCGCTCTTGTAACCTCTTCTACATTTAATACTAGGAAAAATACTTGTTTAGTATCCCTTCCTTCTCATATGGTTCCACACATTCGTAGCCTTACTGATCTTTAAGGTGCCCCATTCTCTCCCCAGTTAATATTTTGCAATTAAAGGATGTGTAGAGTTGCTTCAATGCCTCGTTAACCCGATTTCTAAAGCCATCTCATGTCCACATTTTTCTGGCCCAATTTCCCCATTGACTATACACTTATTGCCCTTATACTCCTCTCGGGATTTACTTAATCTCAGCTCTGTTTACCTGACATATGTCTCCTTCGTTACCTTGATCAGAGCATCAATATATCTAGCCATCCAGTACTCCCTGCACCCACCAGCCTTGCCCCTCTCACGTTGGCTCTGGACTCTCTGAAACTACATTTTGATGGCCTTGCATTTTCCAACCATCCCTTTACCTGTGAATAGGGTATTCCAATCAGCCTTTCACAGGGCTCGCCTAACTCTTTCAAAATTGGCCTTGTTCAAAGTTAGAACTTCAATGTTTACATCAGGTCTTTCCTATTCCACAACTAGTTTAAAACTAATATTTATGTGTAACAAACTTAAATGTTAAATAAACATTTCCTGCCCCTCTTTAATAGACTGGAGAGGCTGAATGACCTCCTCTTGTCCCTCTGAAATAGACTCAAGAGGCTGCATAGCCTCCTTCTGTCCCTGTGTAACAGATCCGAGACATTAAATGAGACAGCAACCCGTGGATTACGAGCAGCCGTTAAACTGCATTTAATGGAGGCCCATTCCTTCTCAGTTACAGAAACACAAACAACACAATGTTCTCCAGGTACCCTCTCAGTAACACCTCATGCAGCTGCAGCGACACATCTCTTTGTTTTGAATGATTCTGTTGGCAAAATGTGTCAATATTCTAGATTTCCACCTTTTCAAGTAGCAACAGGCTAAAATGGGCTGAATGGCCTTCTCTTATCCCTCTGTAAGAGGCCCATAGGGACAGAATTGCTTTGGCCTGTTCCTGAGCAGCAGTCTCAATGCTCTGTCTCAAGGTTATGAAAGGATTTGACAACAGGGCATTAAAACCAGGAGTGGCCGCACACTGGTCAATAAGTACCGTACTTTGCGTTCAGGTATCGAAAAACTTGCCCACCCGACTTTTTGTTATGTAGCTGATCTGTTATTTTATAACTGCTTCCTTTCATAAACAGAGTGGAACATATATAGACCCCTGCAGTATCCTGTTAATACTCTCATATACAAGTTAATAAAAAGATTTAAAAGATTTAAAGATTTATGATCCATTCCATCCAAAACCAGTAAATGAAAAGTGATGTTTTGAACTGGTTAACTGAGCCTATTTATTCATTAAGTGTGATTAATGCCAATCTCCATGGATTCTAATTATGCCAGTGGAGGGTTTCCATCTTTTAATGATAAATGGGCTCCGTTCAATGTGTTATCCCATAACATGAGCGGGAGCATCACCGACAGCACTGACAGGGATCAGCAGATCCAGAGAGAGGGGGAGGAGAGATCAGAATCTGAGAACATTAGACTGGAATGTGCCAACAATGGATCAGAATCTGAAAACATTAGACAGGAATATTTCAACAATATACAGGAGATTATCCGATTATGTTTGGTATCTTTCTGCATTTTATTGGTGGTCATTATCATCGCGGATCTATTATGCTCTTCTCATTATTCAATATTTTTATTATCCCTTCCTGGCTATCGTTGGTGTTCCTGGTGAGTGTCACTGTCCAGATTTTGTTTTCTATAAACCAGTTATGACTGTATTACTGTTATTTCATATAGTCTACACATCTTGCCACTATTATTGTTACTGTTGAATCTCTCAATCCAGATATTCACTCTACAGACCACTACTAACTACATCAATGAACGTGTTCAATTACTGTCTCCCTCTGCTCTGGCAGTGTTACTCACGGGTCTCTATGTTGATCTATTCCGTTTCAGGGGAGAACTACAATGCATTGTACCGTTGCCTTTGCTATTAAGAGCATGGAGGTCACTGTCTACTGCTCTGGTTACAAACTTCACTTCCTTCCACTGTTTCCATCCCATCCCTGGCCAATATCTGCAGCTGAAGCAGACAAGTCACAACTGTGGGAGATCCCTTTGACTATGAGTTGATTTTTGACACCATGTCCTGACCATTTCTAATTTGAAATACTACCACTCCAGAATATATCTCACTGGTTTATTCCATCTTTTGTTTGAACCTTGAGCTATGAAGTATAGGCTTAATGAAGCCAATAATCTGCTGCTGACGGTCCCGGCTTCAAACCTGTCGAAACAAATCTGATTCGACCTCACACCAAACTCCAGTCCATCTGTAATTCATGTGCACGCCGATGTGTATTGCTGTTTTGTCTGGCAATGACTTTATTTTAACATTCTCAAACACTTTATCTCATCTGTCCATGAAACGTTCCTCGTTCTCTCTGTTGATTAATAAAAAGCCTGCCAGTTGTTCGTATTTAAAATAGTTTCCTCCATGTGCGTTCCTTCTCAAACAATGAGTTTCGCATTCAACCACACATACACACAAAGCAAACCTTCCCATTGTAGGCAGTAATCTGATGTGAGTATAGTTTGCATATGGTAGTAACGTTTGCAATACTCTCCATGCTGGGCAGATAGTGCTGTTTACTGAGCAACACACTAGAATGGTCTGCACAGCTCTCCATGCTGGGCTGTCATCTTGTCCCAGTTTATGTTGTTTGTGGTGCTCGGTGAAGCAGATTCAGAATTTGATGTAACAAACCATTCCAGCTCATCCGACAATGCCTTTATTCAATGTTCTCATTCTTGTAATTTTACTCACGAAGATCTCACTTCTCCAGTTAGTCCCACTGCCCTGTCTTTTTCCACATCTTTCCACAACATCTTTTCAGTTAATTATCTGTCTCTTTCTGTCTTTAATGTGAATCTCTCTGTCCCTCTGTATCTTTCCCTGGCCTTGAGTTTTGGCTCCCTGGTGTATCGAGTACTGGCATTGTGTAGCTCAGAAATACTGAAATGGTGTGTGTCAAGCTGTTGTTCACTTCCTCGTATGATCCATGTGATGTTCCATGGACAGGCGTGTTTCAGAAGTTAGGAAATACATCCTTGTAACTTGGTCTGTACCTGAATTTGTCCCTCTCAGGTGACCTTGCGATAAGTAACACGAGGAAGCCCACTGAGTGAAGGACCAGGCATCTAAATTGTGTGACAATGCTGTTACTTTTTTAATAAAACGTTAGTTTCTCTTTTTTTTTTAGTAAGAGGTCTTAAAGGCCAAGCTGCCGACTGAAAACGGCTCAAGTAAATAACTTACAGGGCTTTTAGGGTTTTTAATAAATAGTAGTAACAATGGCCAGCTCGCACAGACCAGGCTTTCTAGTTTGTTTTTTCATGTACCTGTAACAATCACCGGGTGCTTGGGGTCCCAAAGGGGTTGGAATTTTTAGTAAATTATCCCTAGCTGCTAATCTCTCTAAAGCCTCACTTGATGGTATTTCCTCCTGGATTGGAGAACTGTATGCAAGAATGCATGTCTAAATGTTCCTTTTTGCCAAGGGGTGTGTTTAGGTGCTGTTAATAGATTGAACAGTTCATTTGTAGAATGTACTGTATCCAATATTCGGGTAGGTTTTCCAATAGTTAAGTTATTCTAAATTCCTCTTCATTTTGTATGGATTTTCATTAGAGGATAGTGAGGTTGAGCAACCCTATGGTAAGGAATCTTTGAGGAGAAAGTGAGGTCTGCAGATGCTGGAGATCAGAGCTGGAAATGTGTTGCTGGAAAAGCGCAGCAGGTCAGACAGCATCCAGGGAACAGGAGAATCGACGTTTCGGGCATAAGCCCTTCCTGAAGAAGGGCTTATGTCCGAAACGTCGATTCTCCTGTTCCCTGGATGCTGTCTGACCTGCTGCGCTTTTCCAGCAACACATTTCCAACCCTATGGTAGCCAAAGGCCTGATCAGGATCTGTTTAAATACATCCAGGCATTATCTAAATGTGATGAGAATGATGGGGGAGCCTTTTTAATTTTATTTCAGAAAGTGGCTAAACAAGTGCAGTGGCCAGAGATCATGTGGATTTAGTTTATCCAAACAAAGCTAATTGGTATTTGCATCCCTATCGGAGGGGGTGAAGAAAGCCATCTGAAGTGCATATGAGCTTGTGCCAGACAGTGTTTCAGGAATCTAAAATAGCATCCCTGGTTAACCGCACGTTGTGTTTGAAAGGATAAAACAATATAATTTTGAAAGGTGGGGAAGGGTATTGAAAACAGAGCAAACCTATGACACTCTGAGAGAGATTCTTATTTTGGAGAAGTTCAACAATTCACTTCCTGCAGTCTTGAGAACTCATGTGGAAGGGCAGAGAGTTACAATTGCAAGGTTAGAAGCTGAAATGGCTGATGATGATTTGGTTCAGAAATCGAAGTTTGGTTTCTGTGAGGGATTGAGAAGAATGTGTGTGATCTTCTTAAAACATATCCCTGTGAGCGTAAGGTTTACTGGCGTAGGCCAGGAGTAGCAGGTAAAAAGGTTACAACATTAAGTGGTACAGAAGGATGTAATATTTTTATGCTGAGACATGAGGAGCTATGTCATTCAGAAGGACTATTGGAGAGATGAGAAGTGCTCCATTATGTAACATGTGGTCAGAGTGTCCAGTGGAAACATCAACAGATTTATTCCACAATGGGGAAGGAGGCCTTGAGCTTGGTGTTGGCGTTACAACATTTCAGCATTTAAATTGCCAATAACATACCTGAGACAAATCTTTATCACTGATCGTGACCCCTTAAAGTTTTTGGAGAAGTTTAGGGAGAAAAATACCAGTCTGTTTCGACTGAGCTTATTCTTGCTGCCATTCAATTTGAAATTATAAAGTTGACAGGGCGAGAAAAAGTAAGTTTTGACACGTTGTGGAGACTTGGATGAAGAAAGACAAAGGCATTCTGTGGCAGGAGTAAAATGACTGAAATCGAATCGAGTTGTGAACATTTGTATGCTCAGAGTCAATGTAATATATATATATATATATATATATATATATATATACATTCCAGTCTACTTATAGAGGAAGATTAGGAGGTCTAAAATGAATCCATTTTTGTATATTGATGGATCATTTTATTAAAGGTGAAGTTGTGAGAATACTGTCACTATAAAAAGGTTATTTTCTCTTGGTTTTATTTTGAAGAGAGATTTTAAAGGCAGAGGTGCAGAACTGCTGTCTGAAAACAGTTTACGTAAATAACTGAGAAAGCCTTTAGGTTTTATTAAAACGGTGATAACAATAGAAGGGCAGTGGCCAGCTCTCCCAGACCAGGTTTCCTCGTTTTGTTTTTAGCTGCAGCATTCAGAAACTGTTCGGGTCCCAGAATGGTTGGAAGTGTCAATACATGATCCCCAGCTGCCTTTCTCTCTGAGATCTCTGTTGATGTTGATTTCTTCTGGATCAGAAAACTGCATGTAAGAATCTGTATTTGAATATATCTTTGTGCCAAGAGGTGTAAACCAAGAAGGTACGGTATCTATTGTTTAAGTGTTCCAACATATAAACTATCCCGAAATTTTCTTTTATTTGATTGTATTTTAACTAAAGCATTTAAATAGATTATATTTTGCTTAATGTCGAGTGGTTTGACTAGTCACAACATATTTGGAAAGCAAACTTCACATCTATATTCAAAATAACGAAAGGTTTGGGTTTAAGTGGCCTTCTTAAAATATTTTGTGGGGATCTGGTCTGGTCCACAACACTTGTAGCCGAGGGGTTTCCAACTGACTCCTGTTATTGAAAAGTTAGTGCAGCAGCTGGGGATGGTTTGCTGGAAGTTGTGCTGTGAGCTGCCTCAGACATAGGGAGACCTGAGGATTTGGTGACCCAACTTTGGATGGAGCCTGGGGACTTTAGGTACAACATCTTGGTCTGCAACATGAACAACAAATGGAGCAGAGGTTGCAGAGAAGGGAAGCTTTGAAACCACGCAGTGAGTGTGTGTGGGGAAAGGGATCTGCTGTGTCCACCCCGGATTTTCCAGGAACAGCTTCCCAAGCTCCATTTAACCCAGGAGCAGAGTGTGAGGGGACACTGATTGAACAAGGAGCTGGTCACAGAGTGGTGTCACCTCCTTTAACACGTCCTGCAGCTTCACACCAGGGGGAAGGACGGTGCTGCCAGTGGCTGTTCGGGGCTGTTCATTCAGCTTCTATGTTCTGGAACTTTTCAAACAGGACTGGGTGACATATCCATGATCACCCAATATGTTGCCATCAATGTAACCATTCAGTGACGAAGGATATATATGGTGGATGAGGTAAATACATTGTTTCACCCTCAGCAGGGAGCTGCCGGGTGTATCCAGGATAGTGGGATTCCCGATGGTGTACATGGCATCTGCGGAGTAGCCATGTCAATGGGGAGAGGTTGAGGAACTAAAGGAGCACTCGCTGTATTAATCTTGCAGTGTGCCCATCACGGTACATCATGTTGGTAAATTCCTCTGTCCTGACAGCAGCCACAGCCTCTTCATTCACAAGCAGGCAGCCATTCCCATCGTCTTCAGATCTCCATATAGAAAGGGATGAATGTATCTTGGATAAAGGCCATCCCCTTGATACACGTTTGAAAACAGCATCCCCCCATCACCAACCAAACACTTCAAAACATTCCATGTGGACGGAGAGCAATGGGGTTACTTGGCGTGTCAATGAACAGACGATCACGGATGGACAAACCTCCCATGTCTGAACGGGTCTGAGTGAACCCCCCAGTACACAGTATCATTAATCCCTGTAATCCCTCTCCATTTCAGTACCATACTGCCTTCCATTATTCCTGTAAATGAAATGACAGATTATATCATGTTATATTGCAGCTGCCAAATTATTATCCATTGCCTTTACCAATTTGTATCTATCTGTAGACCCTCCACCCTCGCTTGATTATTTAATCTCTTGCTTACCACAGCAACATCACCAAATTCAGTATCTCTATATCTGTTCCATCCTCCTGATCATTGATATAGATTGTAAATAGTTGAGGACCGTGCACTGGTCACTGTGTGACTCCACTGGTGACGTTCTGTCAAACAGATTTAGGCTGATTTATCCGGTGTGCCTGCTTCCTGTTTGATACATAATCCTCCCCCATTACTGTGTAACACAGTCGTAAAGCTGAATATGAACAAGGAGCATGAGTCAGGAATCCAACCCTTCGAACCTGCTCCGCCATGGAATACAATCATGGCTGATGTCATCGCGGCCTCTGTTCCATTTTCCTGCCATTTCTCGATCCTCAAACTGTAGTCTCTTATTGTAGATTGCGCCACATGAAAAAATATCCACTCCACAGCTACACTTTTAATTACATTTAGCATTTTACAGACCTCAATGAGCTCTCCTTTCATTCTTATAATCTCGAGAGTATTGGCCTAAACTGCTCAATTTCTCTTCATAAGACAAACACTTCAAATATGGAATCAATCTAATGAAGCTCTTCTGAATTGCCTCCAATTACCTCATTCAGCAGGACACCCAAACTGTACTCCAGTTGCAGCCTCACTAACGCCTTGCATAGCTATAGCAACACTCCCTACCTTTCTACTCTATCCTTTTACAAATAAAGGCTGAAGTTATACTTGCATCCCTCATTACTTCAAGTACCCGCAAGCAAGTTTTCTGTGATATTCAAGCAGGCACCCAGATCCCTCTGCACTTAAGCACTTTGAAGTTTCTCTCCATTTAGATAATAATTTGCCTTTTTATTAGGCTGGCCAACTTGAATAACTCTGTATTTATCCACTTTAATTTTCATTGCCAAATGTTTGCCCATTCACCCAATCTATACATATAGTTTTTAAATATCTTGCATCATCATTCCGAAGTAATTTCCCACCAATGTTAGTGTCATCTGAAAATGTAGCTATAGTATTTCTGTCCCGTCAACCGAGTAATAATGTCGATCGCAAATGGTTGAAGCATGAGAACTGAAATCTATGGCACCCAACAAATTGCATTTTCCAATAGAAAATGACACAGTTAATTCATCTGACTGCATTTTGTTGGTTCACCAATCCTCCATCCAAGCCAATAAATTCCTCCTAAACCGATGCTGTCTGATCTTACCATTCACTCTTTGGAGAAGCGACGGATCTGAATCCTTCACGAAGACCATATATATTCCATTTCCAGGACTCCCATTATCCACCTTGTTTGTTACATCTTTAAATAACTCAAGAAAACACTTCAATCATGATTTATCCTTTGTAAAACCACGTTGACTCCGTTGAATTGTGGTTTACGTTTGCAAATGTCCACAAGAATGGATTCTAATAATTTGCCTTAAATTACAATACTTTATTGTTACATTTTACTTCCTAATGTATTCAGTTATTATAAGTTCTTCCCTTTCTAAAACGTTTACGTTTTCTTTGAATTCCTGTTTGATAGGCCAAAGGTTTTAAGAGATGTGCTCCAATTGCCGCATAAGCGGTATGTGTGGCTGACTGGACTCATCATCCTGCTGGTGTACAAAATCGATGGGATGAAGTCTTTCTGGCGTTCCCATGTTGTCATCTCCAAGGCCAGAATGATCACCTCCTGTTGATGCGTTAGAGAGGTGGGGGATTATGGAATCTTCCTGTTGCTGTGTAACATTTTGAGGGGCTGATGGGTCTTCTCATATTTCTCCATAACAGGTGGATATACTGAACGGTCTCCTCATGTATCCCAGAGATGGGACCAAGGGAGCGATTGGTCTTCTCTTGTTCCCATACAACAGACATGTGTCTGAATTACCTCCTCCTTTCTCATGAAATAAGTCTCAGATAGTTTTTTATCCTTATCCAATTCTCTTGCTACAGACTCGGTGGGACTGAATGGCCTCTTGTTATCCCAGTGTAACACATCTCCAGTCACTGTGTGACCGCTTCCAGTTTCTATGTTACAGACTTGAGGAGGTTGAATGGACTGATCCTGTTGCTGTGTAATAGGATACTGGTGCAGCATGGCCTACTCTGGGGCCAGTGTTATAGGCTCGAGGGGCTGATTGGCCTCCTCCTGTAAATATACATCAGGCTCCAGGGGCTGAACAGCCTCGCCCTATTCTGGTGTAACAGGGTGAAAGGCCTGAATTTCCTTCTATTGTTCGTGTGTAACAGGCTGAAGAACGGAATGGATTCCTCCATTATCTGTGTAATTCTCTTCAGTTGTTGACTCCTTCCTGTCATCTATGTTGAAATAAGATCTTCTTTCATTTTTGTAAACTCCAATGGCTATTGGATCAACCTGATCAACCTTTCGTTATAAGCTAGCACCTTCATTGCAGGAATCAGTTGAGAGGACCATCTCTGAGCTGCTTCCAATATAACAACATCTATTCTTCATTGAAGAGATTAAATCTGCACACACTACTCCAGATGTGATCTCACTAAGATCCTGTACAGCAGCAGCAATGCTTAACCAGCCTGACGTAAGGTTCCCACCCAGGTTAGGTTATAGTCCACTAGCTTTCGGAGCGACGCACCTGATGCTCCGAAAGCTAGTGTGCTTCCAATTAAACCTGTTGGACTATAACCTGGTGTTGTGTGATTTTTAACTTTGTCCACCCCAGTCCAACACCAGCATCTCCAAATCATCACCCAGGTTAGAGCAGTCTCAGCTCTCTGGGGGAAATACAGAGCATTGTTGAATGATCATTGTCCTTCTCTACTCCACTAGCATAACGGGAGATCTGGAGAAATTAATGTTTGAGAAGATCATAAATGATGTGGCGAGATGATCTCTACCATTAATCTCCCCAAAGTCCACGTCGCTCAGATTCTACAGAACCTTGTAATGTGGAGCGTAAAAGCAGCAAGGAGAAGGAAACATTGATGTAAGTTATATATCAAAGTGAAAGCTGCAATACAAATGTTGGGCAGGTTATAAAACAGGAAAATGAGATATATACATTGGTGGCTACTGCAGTAATAATATACTGTTTACATTATATCTAAACAGTGTTAACCCAACTGAATGCTAATGCTGGGATAAATGGATTTCATGAGCATGTGTTAGATAGTTGGCATTAACATTTTGTCGAGCACGGAGCGAAAGATCAAGTTATTTAGAAATTGATGTTGGATGATCAGAAAAGCTAATTGAAAACTTTGCTGTGAAGGACCTTTTGGGAACAGTGACCACAATGCATTGTTTTTCTTTTATGCTATTTGAGTACAAGGTAGTTTTTGTTTTATTTGAAGGAACTGTTATAAATCTGAATCATGCAAGCCCTGAAGGTGTGAGGAGAAAGTGGGCATTGCAGCTGCTGGAGATCAGTGGCGCTGGAAAAGCACAGTCAGGCACAGTACTAGGACCAGGAGCATTGTCGTTTCGAGCACAACCCTTTATCAGGAATGAGGCTTCTGGGTCAAGGGAGCTGAGAGATAAATGAGAAGGGGGTGTGGCAGGAGGCAGGTAGCTAGGAATGCGATAGGTAGATGAAGGTGGTGTTGAAAGTGATAGGTGATGAAGGGAGACAGAACGCCTCATCTATTGCATCCTTTAAACTCAGTGTGGTCGTCTCTACATTGGCGAGACATACGTGGATCATTTCAGAGAACATCGCTGGAACAGCCACATTGATCAACTCCACCACCTTGTGGCTCAACACTTTGACTCTCCTTTCCACTCTGCTAAGGACATGAGAGTCCTGGGCCTCCTCCATCGCCAAACCCTAACCACCCGAAGCATGGATGAAGAAAGGTTCCTCTTCTGCCTTGGGACCCTCCAACCACAGGGGATTAATGTAGATTTCACCAGTTTCCCCATTTCCCCTAACTTCACCTTATCCCAGTCCAATATTCCAACTCAGCACACTCCCCCTTTGAACGTTCCTATGTGTTCATCTTCCTTCCCATCAATCTGGTCCACCCGCCTTTCCGACCTAACCCTTTCAGCCTCACCTTTAACTACCTATTAGGTCAAAGGAAGCAGCTTAGAAAAATGCCAAGTGTTGTCGTAAGCCAGTGGATTCGGAGAAATGTAGGACTCAGCAACGGATGACCAAGAAACTGAGAAGGAAATCAAAAAGCGAAACAGCATGCAGACAAAAGAAAACCATAAAGACTGCTAAAGAAAACCATAAAGACTGCTAAAGAAAAACATAAAGACTGCTAAAAAAAAGTACATCGGTGTATGAAACAAAAGTAAAAACAAGGTCAAATGTGGAACAGTAGATGTGCGGACAGGGTAATTTATTGAAGAGAACAGAGAAATCACAGGGGAAAGAAACAATTTGTGTCGATCTCCAAGGCAGAATATCCAGAAATTCTTCCAGAAATACCAAGTGACCATGGAACTTGTGTAAGTAAAGTCTAAGATCATTCTTATCAGTGTTGAGTTCATCTTTGAAAAGGAAGCTGGATTGAGTATTTATAAATCTGACAGATCAGATACTTCATACAAGAATTTCAGAGGAAGCAGCAATAGACGTATTGATTGCATCTTAGATTTTTATGTTATTTTCCAATACATTCCGGAAAGATATTTAGCTAATCTGGATATGGCAAAAGTTAAAAGTATTATCCAACAGTTTAAGAAAGGATGAAGATGGAGAGTGGTGAACTACAGATCAGTTAACTTGTAATCCACAGTCGGGTGTCTCTTGGACTGAATTACAAAGAACGTGTTACTGGATATATAGAAGGAAATGGGAAAACTGGGGAAGATGATAATGCATCGATGAAACGAAAACCATAAGTGGCAAACATTTTTTGGAATGGTTTGAAGATGATCTTTGTGAACGTAGGCAACGAGGAGCTAATGGATAACGTATCGTTGGATATTCAGGAGGGTCATTTTTAAGAACTCTCCCACTAACATCATAAGAAAAGTTAAAGTGAAATGAATTGGGAAGAACGCATGCAAATAGGAAACGAAAAATTAGATTTACATTCATGTGTATGTAATTGCAATATAGAAGATGTCGTGCACCAGCTGCATATAGTGTTGCTGAGACTAAGCTTAGAGTATTGTGTACCGTTTGGAGTCCCAATCTAAGATAGAATATATTGACTACAGATGAACTACAAAAGGTATGTTCCAGACTAATCCCTAAAATGGCAAGATTGTCTGATGGGGAAACTCAGCCTGTGATCTCGAGTTTCAAAAGATGAGAGGTGATTGTAGTGAAACTTAGAAACTTAGAAACATAGAGGGGACTGAATAACAGAGGGACATGGAGAAGTGCAAGCAGGCGAGATTAGCGAGAATCCCACGGTATTCTACACGGACAAGCAGAACAGAATAATCAGCAAACAGTTAGTGTCCATTAGAAACCAAAAGGGGGCGATCAGTGCGTCAACCCAGAGAACATTGATAGATTGTTACATGTAAACATCATAGCTGTTTTACTTGGGAGAAGGAGGATGCAGGTACAGAATTCGAGAAGATGGACTGGAAAGCTCTTGAAGAGATTGATGTAAAATACGAGCAGGGGTTTGAGGCTTTTTCTAGTATAAAATTGGATCAATCCGCAGTTCTGGATACTGTTGGAGTCAAGGGAGGAAATGTTAATTGGAATCTGACCACAGGGGAGGTGCCTGAGGACTGGAGAGCAGCTAATATGATTCCACTTCACAGTAAGGGTGGTAGAGATTTGCCAAGGTAACTACGGACGAGCGAGTATTAGATCACTGTTCGGGAAACTACTGGAGAAAATAGAGAATGAGAAAATCGAACTCCAATCAGAGTCGCAAGGTTTGATCAGAGGTAATCATCATGACTTTATCAGAAGGAAGTCACACCTAATGAATTTGATTGAATTAGTTTGAGGAGGTCGCTTAGTTAGTTTTGCAGCAAGGCCTTTGAAAAAGTTCCACATGGGAAATTGAAAAAAATAAAGTAAAATCTCAGAGTATCAAGGATAACTTGAAAAGTTACAACGAAAATTGTCTTAGTGTCAGGAGGCAGAGGGTGGTGGGAGAAGGTTGTTTGTGTGACTGGAGACCAGTGTCCCCTGGTGTACCACAGGGATCAGTGCTGTGTCCCTGTTTGTTTGTAGCATTCATAAATGGTATAGATGTGAATCTGGAGGGGGAGTGGGTGGAGGGGTGGGAATTGTGATAAGTAAGTTTGTGTTTGACACAAAGATTTGGCCGGGTGGTTGGCAGTGAGGAGGAAGTTTTGATTTTACAGAAAAATACAAGTGGAATGATCAGTTGGGCAGATCAATGGCAGATGGAATGTGATCCTGATAAATATGAGGTGATGTACTTTGGAAGGAGGAACCAGACATGGGGTATACACAATGATTGGCAGCACACTAGGGAGCTCAGAGGGTGTTTCTCCACACATCCCTGAATGTCACTGAACAGGGTAATGGACTAGTTAAGAATTGAACCTTGGGTGGAGCGTTTATTAATCAGGGAGTAGATTATAAGTGTTATATAGGGCTTTGGTTAGTCCGTGATGGCGTACTGTATGTAGTCTGGGAGCCTCATTACAGGAAAGATGTGATTGTACTGGAGTGGTTGCAGAGGAGATTCACTAGGATGTTCCCTGGGATGGAGCATATCAGCTATGGAGGGAGGCTGGATAATCTCAGGTTGTTTACTTTGGACAGAAAGGCTGAGGGGGATGTGATTCAGAAGGATAAGTTAACAAGGAGCATGGACAGGGTGGATAGACAGCAACTGTTCCTTTTTGACAGAGGGTCAAGAACAAGGGAGCACACCTTAAAGTGAAGGGTTTGACGTTCAGAGAGGATTTAAAGTTTACTTTTTTTCCACCCAGAGGGTGTTGAGGTCTGGAATGTACTTCCTGAGAGGGGAGTTATCACGGCTAACCTCTCAACCGTTAAGTGTACTTGGACGAACACTTGGAAGTATCATAACATTCCAGGCTATGTTCCTCGTGTTGGAAAGTGGGACTAATATAGATCGTGTTGTATTTCTGTTGGGAAGGAGATTATGCTCCTGTGCGTGTATGATGTGGAGCTGACCAGCTTAAGACAGGAATTGATAGGTTTCTGAAGATAATGCTCACAAAGGTTATAAGAATGAACTATTATAGCTTGTCAAATTATGTCAATGTGAGAAGTATGAAAAAACAGTGCGGGTTCCTTCTAGTTTGAAACCAGAGAAAGGAGAATGGGAAATAGGGAAATGGCAAAACTATGAATCCACTACTTCAGTTCTGTCTTCACAATACCAGGAAAATCAAGTCTGGTGTGGGAAAACGAAATAGTACATGGAACATAGAATATAGTAAATAAATGGTTTGGGAGAAATTATTGGGACTGAAAGTAATGGTCATAGACAACACTAACATAGATTTATGAAATGGGAATCATGTATGAGAAACAGACTGGGAGATAAATGAAAGAGAAGCAATGGATGTAAAACACGTGGATTTTCATAAAAATTTTGGTAAAGCTCCCAGCCTAGTTTGCAAAATCAAATCTTAGTGGATTGGGGCGAATATATGGACAAGCTTCTAGAATGGGACAGCTGGCAGTAAACAGTGAATCGAAATAAACAGACTTGTGAAGCAACAACCTGACATTGTATTTAAGGTATGATTCTGTGAGTATGACCATGTCCCAGACACTCCATCACCTTCCCCAGATATCTCCTGTTTCACCAGCAGGACAGACAAAGCAGAAGTGGTTGCACAGTGTGAATACAGTTGGAAGGGAATTGCTCTGGGAGTCCTCAACAGTGACTCTGTATCCCATGAAGTCTCATGGCATTAGTTTACACATGGGAAAGGAAACCTCCTGCTGATTACCATGTACCAGCCTCTCTCAACTGATGAGACAGTACTCCTCCTACATGCTGACCAACACTTGGAGGGAGCACTGAGGGTGGCAAAGGCACAAAATGTACTCTGGGTGGGGGATATCAATGTCCACAAAAAGAGTGGTTCGGCAGCAGCACTACTCTTTGAGCTAGTCAGGTTCTAAAGGAAATAACTTCTCGACTCGGTCTGCGGCAGGTGGTGAAGGAACCGACAAGAGGGAAAAGCCATATTTGACCACAGCCTTACTGATCTGCCAATTGCAGAAGTATCTGTCCATGACAGTGTCGGTAAGAGTGACCACCGCATAGTCATTGTGGAGACAAAGTCACACTTGCACATTGAGAATAACCTCCACCATTTTGGGTGGCACTATCACCGTGCTAAATAGGACAGACTTCGAACATATCTAGCAGCTCAAGTCTGGGTTTCCATAAGGTGCTGTGGGGCATCAATAGCAGCAGAGTTGTACTCCAGCAAAACCTCACGGCCCGGCATATCCTCTTCACAACAATTACCATCAAGCCAGAAGATCAACCTTGAGTCAATGGATAGTGCAGGAGGGCAGGAGCAGCACCGGGCACACCTGAAAATGAGGTGTCAGCCTGGTGAAGCCACCAACCATGACTACCTGTGTGCCAAACAGCATAAGCAATAAGTGATAGACAGAGCTTAGGGATCCCACAAGCAAAGGATCAGATCTCAGCTCTGCAGTCCTTCCACTTCTCGTTGAGAATAGTTATGGACAATTAAACAAATCATTGAAGGAGGAGATTCCACAAGTATCCCCATCCTTAATGATGGAAGAACGCAGCACTTCAGTGCAAAAGATAATGTTCATGCATTCGCAATAATCTTCAGTCAGAAGTGCTGAGTGGATGATCCACCTCAGCCTCCTCCAGTCGTCCTCAGCAGTTCAGTTACCAGTCATCAACCAATTTGATTCACTCCACTCGATATACAGATTCAGGTGGAGACACTGGATACCCCAGAGGGTACATACGCTGACAACATTCGGACAATAGTACTGAAAAGTTGTTCTCCAGACCTTGTCACTGCCCGAGCTAAGCTGTTTCAAAACCGTTACAACAACGGCATTTCCCCGATTACGTCGAAAATTACCCCAAGTATCTCCTACGCAGAAAAAGCAGAACAAATCTAATCCGGCCAGTTACCACCCCATCAGTCTACTCTCGATCATCAGTAAAGTGGTGGAAGGTCTCAGTGCTTTCAAGCAGCACCTGCTCAGCAATACCCTGGTCAATGACGCCCAGTTTGGGCTGCCCCAAAATCACTCAGCTCCTGATCTCATTACCTTGATTCAAACATGGACAAAAGAGCTGAATTCCAGAGGTGGGGTGAGAGAGACAGCCCTTTAAAACAAGGAACCTTCGACCAAGTGTGGCATCAAGGGGCCTTAGCAAGACCAGAATCAATGTGTATCAGGGGCAAACTCCACGCTGGTTAGAATCATACCTGACACGTAGGAACATGGTTATGGTTGATAAAGGCCAGTCAACTCAGCTCCAGGATAAGTCTGTAGGAATTGCTCGGGCAGTGGTCTAAGCCCATACATCTTCAGGGCTTCTTCAGCAATGGCCTTGCCTCTATTATAAGGCCAGAAGTGGGGATGTTCGCCAATGATTGCACAATGTTCAGCAATATTTGTGACTCCTCAGATACTGAAGCAGGCCATGTCCAAATGCGACAAGATCTGGACAGTATCCAGGCTGACAAGTGGCAAGCAATATTCACGCCACACAAATGCCACGCCGTGACCATTACCACTAAAATACAATCTAACCACTGCTGCTTGACATTCAATGGTGTTACTGTCACTGAATCCACAGTGGACTGCAGCGGGTCAACAAGGCAGCTCACCACCAGCTTCTCAAGGGGCAGCCAGGGACAGGCAATAAATGCTGGCCCAGCCAGTCACACCCAGATTCAGGAAATAAATATTATTTTTTTAAAAAAATAACAGAGCAAGGTTTCTGGGATATCACAGAGATCGGTACTCAGGTCCCAACTGTTCACAATACTCATTAAACATTTGGTTGCAGGAATCAAATACAATATATCCCAACCTGCTGACAGAACTAAAGGACGATGGATTGTGAGTGGGTGAGAAGGTTGTAAAAAAGCTTCAAGGTGACTAAGACAAGTGGAGAGAATGGGCAAATACGTGGGAGATGGAGAGCAATGTGGGTCGAGGTGGCGGTGTGCCCTTTGGTGGGAACAATAGACTGGCAGCCTATCATTTGAAAAAGGATTGTTTGAAACATGTTGATTTGCAAAGGGACGCATGCTCCTTTTTGTTGTTTCCTTCTGCGCAGTCCTCCGAGGTCCCTGCAGCACAGTGAGGTCTGAACCCAGAGGTCAACACTGGGAATGGCACTGACACTGACACACTGACCAGTGCATAGACCCACTAAGTGGGGAGCTGTAACATTGCAAAGGATCTGGATCTCCCTGTACACCAGTCACTGAAAGCAATATTGCAGGAAAGGAAGCAATTAGGAAGATCAATGATGTGCTGACCTTCATTCCAAGGGCATTTGAGTCCAGGAGTAAGCGTGTCATACTCCAGCTGTACAGGACCTTGGTGACTCCCCATCTCAAACACTGTGCAGTATTGTGTGCAGGTTTGTTCTCTGTACCTCATAAAGGACAAACCTGACATTGAGGGAGAGCAGTGAAGGATGACCAGACCGATCTTTGCGATGATAGGCTTGTTGTGGGAGCAGAGTTTGGGGCGACTGGGCCTGCATTCCATGGGGCTTAGGAAAATGAGTGGAGATCTCAATGAGATATATAATACTCTGACAGGGTGAGACGGATTGGGAGCAGGGATAAAGGACCTGAACTTAAGGGAATTTATATTTGCCAGGAATTGATGTTGGAGAGACTGTTAGGTTCTAAGGTTGATAAGTCCCCGGGGGCTGATGGTCTAAATCCCAGGGTATTGTAGGAGGTGGCTCGAGAAATCGTGGATGCGTTGGTGATTATTTTCCAGAGTTCGATAGATTCGGGGTCAGTGCCTGTGGATTGGACGGTGGCTAATGTTATACCACTTTTTAAGAAAGGTGGGAGAGAGAAAGCAGGAAATTATAGATCAGTTAGTCTGATCTCAGTGGTGGGAAAGATGCTGGAGTCTATTATAAAGGATGAAATTATGGCACATCTGGATAGTAGTAACAGGATAGGTCAGAGTCAGCATGGATTTATGAAGGGGAAATCATGCTTGACTAATCTTCTGGAATTTTTTGAGGATGTAACTCTGAAGATGGACGAGGGAGATCCAGTAGATGTAGTGTACCTGGACTTTCAGAAAGCTTTTGATATAGTCCCACATAGGAGGTTAGTGAGCAAAATTAGGGTGCATGGTATTGGGGGCAAAGTACTAGCTTGGATTGAAAATTGGTTGGCTGATAGGAAACAAAGGGTAGTGATAAACGGCTCCATTTCGGAAGGGCAGGCAGTGACCAGTGGGGTACCGCAGGGATCCGTGCTGGGACCGCAGCTTTTTACAATATATGTTAATGATATAGAATATGGTATCAGCAATAACATTAGCAAATTTGCTGATGATACAAAGCTGGGTGGCAGGGTAAAATGTGATGAGGATGTTAGGAGATTACAGGGTGACCTGGACAAGTTAGGTGAGTGGGCAGATGCATGGCAGATGCAGTTTAATGTGGATAAATATATGGTTATCCACTTTGGTGGCAAGAACAAGAAGGCAGATTACTACCTCAATGGAATCAATTTAGGTAAAGGGGCAGTACAGAGAGATCTGGGTGTTCTTGTACACTAGTCAATGAAGGTAAGCATGCAGGTACAGCAAGTAGTGAAGAAGTCTAATAGCATGCTGGCCTTCATAACAAGAGGAATTGAGTACAGAAGCAAAGAGGTTCTTCTGCAGCTTTACAGGGCCCTGGTGAGACTACACCTGGAGTACTGTGTGCAGTTCTGGTCTCCAAGTTTGTGGAAAGACATTCTGGCAATTGAGGGAGTGCAGCTAGATTCACGAGGTCAATTCCTGTGATGGCGGGACTACATTACACTGAAAGATTGGAGCGACTGGACTTGTATACCCTTGAGTTTAGAAGACTGAGAGGGGATCTCATTGAGACATATAAGATTATGTAAGGATTGGACACTCTGGCAGCAGGAAACATGTTTCCGCTGATGGATGAGTGCCGAATCAGAGGACACAGCTTAAAAATACGGGGTACAGGACAGAGATGAGGAGAGACTTCTTCAGCCAGAGAGTGGTGGCTGTGTGCAATGCTCTGCCCCAGAGGGCAGTGGAGGCCCAGTCTCTGGATTCATTTAAGAAAGAGTTGGATAGAGCTCTCAAAGATAGTGGAATCAAGGGTTATAGAGATAAGGCAGGAAGAGGATAATGATTAGAATGATCAGTCATGATCATATTGAATGGTGGTGCAGGCTCGAAGGGCAGAATGGCCTACTCCTGCACCGATTGTCTATTGTCTATTGTCTATTGTTGTCACAAGCTCTCAGATGTTAGGAAGGAGGTCTCTGCAGTGTCAACAGGACTGTGTTTCCCGTTCCCTTTTTCCGATACTGAGGCTGGAGCCGCGTGTTCTGTCCAGGTTCATCCTTTAAGACCTCAGAGCAGTGTCTTGCTTAGCTGATTCAGAGATCATTGAAAAGTTTTATCCCATGTCTATGTATCTGCAGTCATAGATATTCATAGATAACAAACAGCAATGGACACAGCATCCAGTCTGACTATCATCCTTCCACTAAACCCTCTGCTTCCTACCAACAACCCAACTGTGTATCCAATTGGCCAGTTCCCCCAGCATTCCACGCGATTTAACCTTCCTGAGCAGCCTGCAGTGTGGGGACCTTATCAAATGCGTTACTGAAATCCATAGAGACTACGTCTACTGCTCTGTCCTCGTCATCCTTCCTGGTCACTTCATCAAAGAACTCTAACAAATTTGGGAATCATGATCTCCTACTCGCAAGTCTATGCTGACTGCTTCGAATCAAACCCTGTATAAGTAATGGGTGCAGTCAATGGTATGCTGTCCTTCACTGTAAGATGATTCGAGTACATAAGTAAAGCCATTTTCCTGCTGTTGTAGAGCCTTGCTGAGAGAGCATTAGGGACACTCTGTACAGATTTGATCTCCTTTGTAAGGAATGATATCCTTCCCACAGACACGGGTGATGGTAACATGAGGATAGAATAAAGAAGCTGAATGTTTAATCTGTGGAGCTGTGAGAGATGAGGAAATGTTGACGCTGAAACACGAGGAGTGGCAGCGATCACTTATTTCCAAAACAGACATTGATAGAGTGAGAAATTCCATACTTTACCCAGGATTGATTGGTGTGATTTATTGCCACGTGTACCTCAGTAAGAGAAACACTTTATTTATGAGCAGTGGAGACAGATCATAGTAAGCATGACCAGACAGATCATAGGGTGGAAATAGACTTGGACAGAGTAAGGCATACAGGATACACTGAACAGGACATGCACTCGACAAGGTCAACATGAACACGGTCAGCATTATTTGAACTTAGAGAGTCCATTCATCAGTCTAACGTGACTATCCTAATAGTTTATATGCATTTACTAACTCTCCCCATGTTATTGTGCAGTCAGCATGTGAACTCGTACTGTACGCCATGTTGTTCATAATCTCCAACAGCAGCCACAATACCTTCGATCTGAAACAGGTAGCCATTCCCACCAGCTTCCGCCCTACATAGAGAACACCAGGCTGGCTTCTCGGGGATGAAAGGTGCCTTCTTGAGACTCCACACAAGACATATGGCTTCCCTGCTCACCGCTAGAAAACCACGTTAAAGTCCCACGTGTGTGTCATGAGCAACGGAGCCAGGAGGAACAACGTGGAGCAGTCAGTCTGTGCAGCCTCTGCTCCAATTGTTCATGTTGGAGCATCAATCTGGAGACACTTAAGACTGCCAATGCTGGAGATCAGAGTTTCCAGCATCTGCAGTCATTGTTTTTACCTAGTTGATTTTAACCCTACTGCGAATCCTCTTGCAAGGATGCCTGCCTTGAAGAGGTTTTCCTCCTCGAAGGGCTTTTGCCCGAAACGTCGATTTTACTGCTTCTCGGATGCTGCCTGAACTGCTGTGCTCTTCCAGCACCACTAATCCAGGATCAGAGTAGAGCGTCGATTGCTGGAAAAGCACAGCAGGTCAGGCAGCATCCGAGAAGCAGGAGAATCTACGTTTCAGGAATAAGGCATTCATCAGGGATAAGCATCAATTACCTCATTCTGCCCCCGTGTAAGTGCATTGAGGTGGGAATGGCCTCCTACTGTTCATGTATAAGTGACTCATGGGGCTGATTGCCTTCTTCCTCGTCCGATTGGACAGGGCCAAGGGCCTGACTGGGTTGCCCCTGGTTTCTGTTTGATAGCTCGATATACTGACAAGTGTGATGATGCTGTAGCTTTACGAGGTTATTTTGTCCTGGTTTCTTTTAAGAGAGAGATTGAACGATCATTACCAAGCTGGTTAGTTAAGACACTTGAGTAACAGTGAGGCATGCCTTAGGTTTATTTTATTGCAGACTGAATGGGTGTGGCCAGCCCTCACAGATTAGGATCTCTGGGTTTTGGTTTCTCAGTAACATCAAAAACTATAGCGGTCTCAACAGAGTTGGAAGCTTCAGGGAATGTCTCCTGGCTGCTACTCTCACTGAATCTCTTGATGCTGTCACATTGCATCTGGAACAGACCCTTTATATTTCCTTTAAAATAAGAAAACATTAGAAGCAAGTCTATTGCCTTCCAATATTTTCGAGGGCCTCTGGTATGGCCCATCACACTAGACTCCTTCTCTTCCTGAGTAATAGGCTGGAGGCACTGAATGGGTTGTCCCTGTTCTTCTCCAATAGTGTCAATGGGCTGAATGACTTCCTCATATTCCAGTGAAGTGCTGAATGAACTCTTATTTTACTGTGGCAATAGGCAGTGCAGTTACATGAATGTTACTGACACGTAAACAGCACAAGTCTCAATGGAGTCTGGGTCTTGCTGCACATGGACACAGACCAGTTCAGGAGCTGAGGGGGGACAAAATGTTCTGAACATTGTGGAATCTTCAGTGACCATCCCCACTTCTGATCTTATGTTGGTGAGGGTGGGGACGGGAGACATTGATGAAACAGCTGAAGATGTTTGTGAAGAGGAAGCTACCCTAAGGATCTCCCACTGAGCTGACCCAGGACCGAGATGATGAACATCTTCCTTTATGCCATGTTTGACTCCAAACACTGGAGAGTTTACTCTGATTCCCATTAAGTCCAGTTTTGTTAAGCTCCTTGATGTCAACAGAAGTCAACCACAGCCTTGATATCAGGGCGAGTCCACTTTATCTGAACCCTTGTCTCAACCTCTTTTGTTCACATCAATAAACCATGATATAGGAGCAGCAAGTGTTTTCATCAAACAGGTGGATTGAATGTCAGGATTTCTGTGCTCAAGAGTGTTCGGGGAATGAGATGACTGAAATTATTTGAAGAGGAGTTAGATGGATATTGATCTGTCAGAGAGGTGAGGACTGTGAGGAATTGGGTATTAAAGAGGATTTCAGACCGAGAGCAGATCAGCCACGATCTTAGTGAAGGACAAGGCAGGCTTGGGGAGTGAACGACCTGTCCCTGTTTCTGATGTTCTCACATTCTGTTATTGGAAAGTTAGTGGGTGTTATTTTCATGAATGTTATGTTATTAAATATTGCAGTCAGGGAGACCAGAGGATTTTGTGAGCTATCGCTGGGTGAGGTATGTGGGCTGTATTCACAGTGAATCTGGGTCTACAACATGGAGCACAAGTTGCAGAGAGGGGAAGCTCTGTAAAGAGAGATGAGGAGCCTCTTTCATAAACAGCCTGGGTTTTCCAATTACATTTCCCAAATCACCTCACATCGTGTGTGACAGTCTTGAAGGGCTGTTTAGTCTCCTCTGTTTCTATGCACCAGGTTATAGGAGTAAGTAGCCTCCAACTTCTCCTGTCTAGCAGGTTTGATGGGCTGAATGGAATACAGAAAAAATGGGACTGAAGAGCAGGAGTGGATCATTAGATACTTTGAGCCTTTTCCACCAGACACTAAGATTGTGGCTGATCAAGTCGGGGTCTCAGCTCCACTTTCCTCTATATATCCCATTATGCATGACTCACTTCTCTGTCAAATATTTACCTAATGCAGCTTTCAATCAATGTGAGCATGGAGGCACGATAAACTTCCAGTGAAGAGAATTCCCACTTGAAAGGTCCTTTCAGAATTATTCGTCATCCTTTTTATAGAATCAGAGAGTCATGCAGAATAGAAACAGACCCGTTAGTCCAATCTGTTCACTCCGATCAGATATCAACTCTGATCCAGTCCCATTTGCCAGCATTTGGCCAATATCCCTCCTCTTTCAGATACATTTTAAATGTGTGATTGTAACCGCCTTCAGCACTTCCTCTGACAGCACTTTCTGTACACACACCACTCTCTGTGTGTAACATTTACCTTCAGGTCCCTTCTAAATCATTCGCCCTCTCCCCTTCAACCTATGCTCTCTTGTTCTGGACTCCCCTACCCTGGGGAGCAGAACGTGGCTGTTCAGAATATCTATGCCCCTGATGATTTTATAAATCTCTATAATGTCACCCCTCAACCTCTGACACTCCAGGGAGAAACACCTCACCCTAATCAACCTCTCCCTACAGCTCAAACCTCCAGTTCTGGAACATCTGTGTCTAAATCATTTCTGCAGAAAACAGAGTTGTACGCAGTATTTTTAAAGTGGCCTCACCAACATCCTGTACAGATGCAACATACCATCACAACCCCTATACTCAATGCTCTGACTGATTAAGGGAGATGTGCCAAATGTGTTCTGTCCAACTCTGTCTACCTGCGACTCCACTTTCAAGGAACAATGTACCTGCAGCCCTGACCCTTTGTTTCACAACACACCCCAGGACCTTATCATCAAGTGTATAATTCCTGCCCTGGTTTGCATTCACAAAATACAAAACCTCGTATTTATCTAAATTAAACTTCATCTGTCACTCCTTGCTCATTTGTCCCATTTACTTGCGGTCTTGTTGTACTCTGAGATAATCTACTACACCGCCTTTCTGATGTCATCTGTAAACTTAGTAACAATGGCCTCAATATTCACATCTAAATCCTTTACATAAATGATGAAATGCAATGAACTCAGTACTGATTCTTACAGCACACTGCTGCTCACAAGCCTCCAGGCTGAAAAATACCCCTCTTCCTTCAAGCCAATTGTGACGAGCTTCCTCTGTATCCCATGTGACCGAACCTTACTCATTTGTCTACCAATCAGAATGAAATACTTGCTATGAAGAGGGGCTGAGTAGGTTAGGTTTATTTTCACTGGAGAAAAGGAGATTGAGGGGGGACTTGATTGAGATTTACAAAATCATGAAGGGTATAGACAGGGTGGATAGAGAGGGGCTTTTTCCCAGTGTGAAGGATTCAGTAACGAGAGGTCATGCTTTCAAGGTGAGAGGTGGAATTTGTAAGGGGGATACACGCGGTAAGTACTTCACACAGAGGGTGGTGGGCGATTGGAACGCGTTGCTAGCAGAGGTGGTAGAGGCAGACAAGGTAGATCCATTTAAGAAGAGTCTGGACAGCTGCATGAGTAGGTGGGGACCAGAGGGGTACATATGCTTAGGAATTGACCGACAGATTTAGAAAGTACATTTGGATCGGCTCAGGCTTGGAGGGAGAAGGGCCTGTTCCTGTGCTGTAAATTTTCTTTTGTCTGTTTTTAAATGAACACCTTGCTGAAGTCCATATATACAATGTCTACCAAACTGTCTTCATCAATCTTCTTTGTCGCCTCTTCATAAAACTCAGCCAAATTAATGAGACATGATTTCCCATGCAGAAAGCCACGTTGTCTACCCCGATCAGCCCTTGCCTTCCCTAATGTATGTAAATGCTATCCCTCAGAATCCCCTCCAACAACTTAGTCAGCACCGACATCAGGCTCACCGGTCTATAGTTCCCCGGCTTTTTGGGTCTCTGTTTCTTTTTCTAGTCCCACTCCTCCACTGCTCATAACAAATGTTAAATGTAACCAGGTTGGTGATATGGCCGATCATATCGGTCTCAGACTGGGTCAGGGTCAGTTTGAGGAACAAGTCAGGCTAGTTTCTTTAATCTGCTAAAATAGCATGTTTATGATTCAGAGCAATGTTACTCAAACTATGGTGGAAAGATGAATGGCAAACTGTTTGAGCTTTGCAAATATATAATCAATAGCTTGGAGAGGGTGGACGCTAGGAAATTGTTTCCACTAGGCGAGGAGATTAGGATCCGTGAACACAGCCTTAGAATTAGAGGGGATCAATTCAGAACAGAAATGTGGAAACATTTCTTCAGCCAGAGAGCGGTGGGCCAGTGGAATTCATTGCCGCAGAGTGCAGTGGAGGCCGGGACGCTAAATGTCTTCAAGGCAGAGATTGATAAATTCTTGATGTCACAAGGAATTAAGGGCTACGGGGAGAATGCGGGTAAGTGGAGTTGAAATGCCCATCAGCCATGATTGAATGGCGGAGTGGACTCGATGGGCCGAATGGCCTTACTTCCGCTCCTATGTCTTATGGTCTTATACTTCCCTTTCTAAACACACACACACACAAACACGTACACACACAAACAGACAAACAAACGCACACGCACACACACACAAACACAAACACATGCATACACACACACACAGATTAACAAAATTTCTGCAATTTTAATTTGAAAGAACTTTGTCCAGATATTAATGGAACTCATGACAAAAGTAAAAAATGAGGTTGTCCAAAACATTTTTCTGCTTCTGAAGATATTTTAATCACATAGCTGCTAGCAATGGGATTCCATCCTGGGAGAGTTGGATTTGGATGAATTCCCTTTGCTTTAGGCAGTGAGTAGATTCCAATGAATTTTGGTCAGGGAGCACCCAATGGGTAGTACGGTGGTTAGCACTGCTGCCTCACAGCACCAGGGACTTGGGTTTGATTCCAGCCTTGGGTGACTGTCTCTGTGGAGCTTGCATATTCTCCACTTTCCTGTGTGAGCTTCTAATGGGTGATCCATGTTTCCTACCACAGCTCAAACTGTGTAGGTTTGGTGGATTGGTCATGCTAAATTGTCTGTAGTGTTCAGGGAATTCTAGGTTAGGTGCATTAGTCAGGGGCAAATATTGGGGAATGGGTTGGGAAGGTTGGTATGGATTTGTTGGGCCGAAGGGCCTGTTTCAACACTGCAGGGATTCTATAAAAATAAGAACGGTAATTATGACTGTAGAGTTTGTTTTAGCTCGCACACATTGCTGTGATGAGGGACAATGAAGGAGGGAGAGTGCAATAGGTCGTTCCTTCTCAGGAGGATTGCATTTTCTCCCTCTCTAAGTTGAATCACACAATAATATCATCCTTTCCCAAACTGGACCATGTGAGGTCTCCTTGTACATTGTCGAACTATGTCTCCATCACATTCCCTGTTCCATGTAGGTGCATCATTGCTACTATCATACACAGAGTCATATCCTTTGCAGAAAATGGTCTCGGCCGATTCGAAATATGTTTACATTGCCCTGCGTCATTAAAAAAATAAAATATTTAATGTATTCAGAATACCTGTGTTAAAATTAATGCATTTTTTAACAAATACAGAAATTTCTGGTAAAGTTCGGCAGGCCTGTCAGTACCCAGATGCCTTTTACATGCTGCAGTTTGTGGGTGGCACGGTGGCACAATGGTTAGCACTGCTGCCTCACAGCGCCAGAGACCTGGCAGGCGACTGTCTGTGTGTAGTTTGCACATTATCCCCGTGCTCCGGTTTTCTCCCACAGTCCAAAAATGTGCAGGTTAGGTGAATTGGCCATGCTAAATTGCCTGTAGTGTTCGGTGTTGGGGAATGTGTATGGGTGGGTGTGCTTCGGCGGGGCGGTGTGGACTTGTTGGGCCGAAGGGCCTGTTTCCACACTGTAAGTAATCTGTAAAGTTGTACCAGCCTCCACCACTTCCTCTGGCAGCTCATTCCATAGGCACACCACTCTCTGCGTGAAAAGGTGCCGTTTAGACCTTATCAAAACTTTTCCCCTCTCACTTTCAAACAATGCCCTCTAGTTTTGGACGCCCCAAAACTGGGGAAAAACCCCGACTACTCACCCTATCCAGGACCGTTCTGATTTTATAAATCTTTATTGCTGCGAAATGTGACTTCAATCAACACGAATAACTGTACTTTCAGTCATCCTGGGCCTAAATTCTGAAACGCAATACTGACACCTCTTCCTTCTCCATCAAGTCACAATTTTAAATCCATTTTTATCAGTTTGTTCAGATGTATCATGAGACACATCTATGGGCTTTACACCCAGACCTTTGTGCCCAGAGGTAGGGACACTAGCATCACTCAACAATACCCATAAAGCTGTAACAGTATTCTCCTGTGTCTTTGCTCATCAGCCTGTTTTGACATGCTGTGACATACATCTGCAAAAGGCAGGACTTAAATCCAGGCCTTCTTGTCCTGAGCTAGGAATGCTACCACACAAGTTCAGGAATTGGAATCAAATTCAGAGTTCTGGCTCAGAGGCAGGGACACTACCCACTACACTACCATACCCAGATTTTGGGTCATATTTTAGTGCCCACTTTCAGCTTGGTGTGGATTTATTATAATCAGGTTACCATTACTGAACTCCACAAAACACTTTTTCTTGTTAAGTAAATGCAAGATATTTGTCTCAACTGTAGGATGTTGAGTGTTTGTGCTGTGCCATCGACATTAACTATGAACATCTTTAATCGCTATTATCTGTAGTCTGCAATATTAGGGAAAGAAATCCTGCAGCCACACTCTGCCCAATGAAGGGTCTCAAATGGATATTTATTACTGAACAGCAGAGACGAAGGAAGAGCTTAATTTCTGGTCACAAAACACCGATCACTCTTACTCAACTCTAACGTGCGACTCGCCTCTTCCTGGCCGGTGATTACTGTCCAGCTTCTCCTCCCCACTGACTGTGTCTGCAATCTGTCCCTCCTCCAACCAACCACACAAGGCAAACCAAGCTCAAATTCTTTGTGAAAATCCAGGCCGGAGTGTGCAGGCATCCTGGAGAGGGATGGGCATTTTAAAATTGAAGGGGGAGGGTGAGGTGGCAGTAATACCACACACTGGGCTGAGGGGTAGCAGATGGAGTTTTAATTGTATTTGGTAAATCAAACAAGAGCAGGACCAATACAATTAAAAGTAGAGCCTTTAGCAGTGTTGTAGAACAGAGACCTAGGCCGTCAGGTATAATTCTTTAAAATTTGCATCTCATATAGATAGTGTGGTTAAGAAGGTGTTTAACACATTTGTCTTCATCGGTCAGAACTTTGAGTATCGGAATTGGGACGTCATGTTGAGGATGTACAGGACATTAGTGAGACCTCTTCTGGAATATTGTGTTCAGTCTGGTCATCCTGCCCGCTCATTCCATAGGCACACCATCCTCTGGGTGAAAAAGCTGCCCCTTCGGTCACTTTAATATTTCCCCTCTCACTTTAAGCCTATGTCCTCTAGTTTTGGACTCCCTGTACCCTTAGAAAACACCTTGACTATTCACTTTGATATTACTGACCTTGATATTTTTAAAATGGAGAGGGTTCCGAAGAGATTAACCTGGATGTTGCTGGGAATGGAGGGAGTGAGCCATAAGGAAAGGCTGAATAGGCTGGGACTTTTTTCACTGAAGAATATGAGATTCTGCGGTAACTTTACACAGGTTTATAAAATAATGAGGGGTACAGATAAGCTGAAGGGCTGATGTCTTTTCTCTAGATTTGGGGATTCAAAACTGAGGGATAATTAAGGTGCGAGGAAAAAAAGATTTCCAAAAGTCATGAGAGGTAATTATTATAGACAGAATCTGGCTTGGGTGTGGAATGAACTTCCTGAAGAAGGGCATGTGCCCGAAACGTCGAATCTCCTGTTCCCTGGATGCTGCCTGACCTGCTGTGCTGTTCCAGCAATAAAGTTTCAGCTTTGATCTCCAGCGTCTGCAGACCTCACTTTCTCCTGTGGAATGAACTTCCAGAGGAAGTGGTGAAAGCAGGGACAGTTACAATGTTTAAAGGACATTTAGATCAGTCCATGGATAAGACATCAGTTTGGATGTTGCTGTGAGCAGCTACCCTCTCCCTCGCCCTCTCTGAATGAATCCCTGCTGAGTTTCACCCTCTGCCAATGTCTGTGCAGTGGCGTGGAGAGGCCAGCAGAGGGTGGCATTGCATCACTTTAAGCACCACCGAGACTGCCAGACCTGCCCCACACAGAGACACAGATACACACACAGCAATTGTTAGGACACAACATTGAGCTCATCTGGTAATTTAAACTAAACATAAAGAAATGCTCAATTTGCCTTGTAAACTGTTAAAATATGAGTGACAGAGAACTCCCAAATTCCACTGTTTAAATAAAAACACCAAATTATTTTTTTAACTCTGAAACTGAACCTTTTACATCAACTATTCACAACTCTGAGACCTCATTTCTCTTAATTGCTTATTACCCTACTCCAACTCTACAGCAATATACTGTTTCAAAAAGACACTTATTAAAATTACATAAACGTAATTTCAAAACCACGCAGCAGCTGACCTCACACCAATATCACTTTTTCCCAACTTTCCTGGGAAGCCTGTCTCATTTTACAGGATGCTATCCATGTGCCTACATTTCAGCATTATGTAACCTGGGAACACATCCTTCCATGACACTGTCTCTCAGTCTCCCCCACTCTGTCTATTTCCCAAACCCCTGCCATGTGGTGATATTTAAACTGATTCCCCCACCATCTCTCTGTGGTAGTGATGTTCACACCCACAGCACCCCCTTGTCAGGGCACAATGGAGATATGGAGCTGTGAATGGGTGGGAGCTGCACATCCCGTCACTTCCAGCATGGGCTGCAAGTTTCCCCTCACTGGGCAGGGAGATCTTACACAGTCCTGCTGAGCAATGCACTGGGGTGGCGTACACAGTCCTACATGCTGGGAGGGTAACTGCTCCTGGTTCACAGATCAATGCACTGGGGTGGGGTACACAGTCCTACATGCTGGGAGGGTAACTGCTCCTCGTTTACAGATCAATGCACTGGGGTGGGGTACACAGTCCTACATGCTGGGAGGGTAACTGCTCCTGGTTTACAGATCAATGCATTGGGGTGGGGTACACAGTCCTACATGCTGGGAGGGTAACTGCTCCTCGTTTACAGATTAATTCACGGGTGATCACTGCACAGGTTGCTGTGCTGGTCAGTCATTCTGGTTGAGGTTTATAGATACTGCAATGATGTGGTCTGTGCAGCTCCCCATGCTGGATGGATATTTTTTTCATGTTTACACATTTGTGCCCAGTTGTGTTCTGCACAACTCCCGGTGCTGGACAGATACCTAGTCCGGGTTTATAGAACAATGCACTGCTGTGGTCTGTACAGCTCCCGGTGCTGGACAGATATCTAGTCTAGCTTTTTCGATCATTGCATGGATATGGTCTGCATTGCTTCGCATGCTGAATACTTGTTGGAGGAACACAGCAATCCAGGTGTAGAATTTGATGTTTCAGGTGTAGCCCTCCTCAGGATTCTTAAGAAGGTTACACCCGAAACATCGAGTTTTCCACGTCCTGATGGTGTCTGGATTGCTGTGTTCTCCCAGCTTCCTGCCTGTCTACTTTGGACTCCAGCATCTGCAGCTTTTCTGGCTCTATCGCAGCTTCCCAAACTTAACAGATGTCTAGTCTGCGTTTGAAGATAAGTGCTCTGACATGATCTGTGCAGTGTTTCACTCTGGACATATTGCTGGATTGTATTGACCAGTGCAATGGATGAATCTGGACAGATTGCTGGGTTGTACAGAGCAGGACACTGGCCTGGTCTGCACAGTGTTCCACAGTGAAAAGATATCTCCTCTGGGTTGATGGTGTCTGGGCTTGTTCTGTGAGGTGGATTGAGAATGTAGTATATCTAACCATTTCAGCTGATCTGGCAATGCCTTTAGTTCCCATTCCTGTGATTGAACCCTCTGTCTCTCACCCCATGAATGTTACAGTGTGCCCAGGCACAGTATATCATGTTGGTGTGGTGGGGAGGGGGGAAAAGGCCATGGACAGGTCAAGGGGTTCCCCGGAACGATCTGTCCCTGACATTCTATAACTGACATCCCCCGGAACGTTCTGTCCCTGACATTTTATAACTGACATTCCCCGGAACGTTCTGTCCCCGACATTCTATAACTGACATTCCCCGGAATGTTCTGTCCCTGACATTCTATAACTGACATTTCCCGGAACGTTCTGTCCCTGACATTCTATAATTGACATCCCCCGGAACGTTCTGTCCCTGACATTCTATAACTGACATTCCCCGAAACGTTCTGTCCCTGACGTTGTTTGTGAACGGTCAGACGTCAGTGAATTGAACAAACGATAAGATCCCGAGGGAAGAGATCCCGTTCCAGGGAGAAGGAGACACTGTTCCGAAGGCCCCTCAGCCAATTAAAGGGGTGAATACGTTTTCCCTGCGTTTACATTTCTCCACGACACAGGATCGACCGCAATTTAGACCAAAATACAGAAATTCCCAAACTCCGTCTGTCTTCAGGAAACTGGGAGAGAATTCTTCAGGACAGCAATGTTTCCACCCTCCGTATTAGGAACTGGGAATGAGTGACCTGTGTCTGCTCTCGAGTGATCGAGTGTGTGGGAATGTTCTAGAAACCCATCTGTCCTTATGGATGTGTCTCTGTGTGTTTGGAGAGGGAGGGTTTCTTGTGGTTTATGTCACATTTTTGTCAGTAATTCCGACCGTCCCATTTGTTATTCCAGCTCCAGTTATTTTAATAAATCCCTGAATACAAGGGCACATTTGAAAATCTCACTGGGTCCCCGATCAAACGGGTCCCTTTGCCTCCAGGCTGGTGGATAATGGGTTTGATTTCCTTCCTCACAGTTAAAGTAGTGACTATCTACGTCCTGCTTTATAAAGATTGTGGATTGTCTCCATGTGTCAGACGTTACCTGGGGGCCATGGCAGCGGTGGATCTCCTGGTCATTATCCTCGACCTGATCCTGAGACACATTCCCATTGTTTATTCGGGAACAGTTTTATTTCCTGAAGGACTCCGTCCCCGTGTGTAATATCCACGCCGTCCTGCTTTATGCAGCCACTGACTGTTCTGTCTGGTTCACCGTCACTTTCACTTTTGATCGGTTTGTGGCCATTTGTTGCCAGAAGCTGAAAAGTAAATATTGCAGTGAGAAAACGGCGGCTGTGGTTCTGGGAGCAGTGACTGTGCTGAGCTGTTTAAAGAACATTTCCTGGTATTTTATGCTCACGGCTCGGTATTTGCCTGGTGAACGACCCCTGGTTTTGTGATGTAACAATTACTGTTGTAGTCTCCATTGTCTGGGTCACAATCGAGTTCCTCCACCACATTCTAACTCCGTGTTTCCCATTTCTCCTGATTCTGCTGCTCAATGTTCTCACCGTCAGACACATTTTAGTGACCAGCAGATCCCGCAGGAGACTCCGCGCTCACATCAATGGGGACGCTCAGTCTGACACAGAAATGAGAAACCGAAAAAAATCCATCATTTTACTATTTGTGATCTCGGCCAATTTCATCCTGTTATGGTCAACGCTAATGATGCGTTCCATATGGTACCGGATGTATAATATTGGGTATTACTCTGTGTATCTCCATCGCTTTGTGCGGGAATTGGGCTTCATGCTGCAGCTCCTCAGTTGACGCACAAACACCGCGATTTATGCCGTGACCCAGACTAAGTTCAGGCAGCAGCTGAAGAATGTGCTGAAATATCCCTTCACCCAAATCCATCCATCCATCAAATTCCCTCATTAATCAATCCATCCGGGATTTTCTCATTTCAGTTCAGTGTTTCAGCGATGGAGCAGCCTGTCGCTATGGTAACAGACTGAGGGTAGCGCTGGGTTGTCCATCCTTATCCCACAGGGGGGTTACAGGGAAACATTTCAATGTTTCTCACAACTCAGGGGCCAGTGAGAAAAGGCACCATCCCACTGACTGTATCCATCACTTCCATTTGTAAACAATAAAAATGTTGATTAAAGCGTGCTGAGCAGCAGAGTGACCGATGGTGTTGTGTGTCTTTGTGTTGGAGAAGCTGAGCTGGAGAGAGACAGACTCCGCCCCAAGTCCTGGTCCTCAGGGAAGGGGAGGGCACCGAGCCCTGAGCTCAGGAGCTGGGTTTAACTCCCTCTGCACCCCTCCCCCTCCAACCTGGCCTCCCCATTTCCTCTCCCCAACTCTTTCTCGTCACTTTTGCCTCTCTCCCTCTTTTTCTGCACACTGTCTCTTTCTCACCACCTCTCCCTTTCACGCTCTCGTCCCCTCTCAGACACACCCCATCCCCGATTTCTACACCTGCTTCCACTATTGTTTCTCCCTCACCCTCCCCTCTCTCTCTCACTCAAAACGAGATTCTCCACCTGCCTCCACTCTTCCCTCTCCCTCTCACCCTTACTCTCTCTCTCTCCTGCCGTCGCTGTCTCCCTCCCGCAATTCCGTCTCCACCCCATTTTCCCCTCCTCCCACTTCCCACATCTCTCTATCATCTCACCCCACCCCCCCACACGCAGACTCACTACCAATTCCCAGTCTCTGGGTTAGAGGGAGAGGGAAGGACCAGGGAGACAGAGTGTGTCAGAGAGAGAGGGAGGGACAGGAGGAAGAGAGATTCAGTCAGAGAGAAACGGAGGGAGGTGGGGAGAGAGAGACACTGAGGGAGGGGGATCGAGAGTGAGAGAACGTGGAGAGAGAGTGAAGGAGCAGAGAGAGGGAGAGAGCAGGGGGCAAGAGAGAGACTGGGTGAAGTAGGGAGAGAGAGAGAGGCAGGGGAGAAGATAATGAGAGACAGAGGCGAGAGAGAGAGAAAGAGAGACAGAGAGGTACGAGGGAGGGAGCGAGAGAGAAAGGGGCAAGTCTTAGAGAGAGAGGGAAAAGGAGAGAGAAAGTGGACGAGAGATTGGGAGGCGAGAGAGAGAGAGAGAAGAGGAGAGAGGGAAGAGAGAGAGAATGAGGGCTGAGAGAATGAAAGAGAGGCAGGGGTGAGAGATAGAGGGAGGGGCAAAAAAGCAGGAGGTCGAGAGAGATAGAGGCGGCAAGAGAGAGAGGGTCGAGTGAGAGGGGTTCGAGAGAGAGAGAGAAGGGGGGTCGAGAGAGAGAGGGGCAAGGAAGCGGGCGGGAGAGTGAGTGAGAGGGCGAGTGAGAGAGAGTTTGTGAGGGCGAGAGAGACTGGGCAAGAGAGAGTTAGAGTGGGTGAGAGAGTGATGAGGTGAGTGAAAGAGAGAAAAACGGGATGAGAGAGACATAGAGGTGAGAGAGAGGGATTGAGAGAGGGGAGGGCAAGACAGAGAGAAGGAGGGGCAAGGAGAGAGGGGGGTGAGAGAAAGAAGAAGCGAGAGAGGGAGGCGTTAAGAGAGCAAGAAAGAGAGATGGGTAAGAGAGATTGAGGGGCGAGAGAGGGAGGGGGAGCAAGAGAGACAGAAGGAGCAAGAGAGAGAGAAACGGGGTTCGAGAGAGATGGAGGCAAAAGAGAGATAGAGGGGGTGAGAGAGAGATAGACGGGGCGAGGGAGAGAGAAAGGAGTCGAGAGAGAGCGCAAGGGCAAGAATGAGCGTGAGGGCGAGAGAGAGAGAGGGGATGAGAGAGAGTGTTGTGTTGGGAGAGAGCGAGGGCGAAAGAGACGAGAGAGAGGAAGATCAAGAAGGAGAGAAGGCTCCGTGAGAGGGGGTTTGACAGAGAGGGGGTGGGAGCGAGAGCGCAGGGGCGAAACAGAGAGAGAGAGAGTCAGAGTGAGAGAGAGAGGGAGAAAAGAAACGGGAGAGAGAGAATAAGGGCACCGAAGAGAGTGAGCGAGAGCAAGGTAGAGAGAGAGAGAGAGATATGGGAGAGATAAAGAGACAGGGCGAGTGAGAGAGCGATGGAGCGATGGTGAGAGAGAGGAAAGAGAGAGAATGGGTGAGAAGGAGAGAAGGCTGTGAAAGGGTTGTCGAGAGTGAGTGAGAACGGACGAGGGGGGCAGCGGACGAGAGAGGATGAGAGCGAGGGAGCGAAAGAGTGGGGCGAGAGAGAGTGGGTGAGAGAGGGAGATAGCGAGAGAGAGAGACATATGAGGAGAGAGAGAGAGAGAGGACAGACAAAGGGCGAGCAGTAGAGAGAGAGAGGGTGAGAGAGAGGATGAGAGAGAGATATTGAGAGAGAGAGGCTGAGCGAGAGAAAGAGAGGAATTGAGCAATACAGAGAGAGAGAGGGGAGGAGAGGGAGGGGATGGTGGCAAGAGAAAGCGAGACAGGGGACGATAATAAGAGAGAGAAGGGGAGAGAGAGAGAGAGATGAGGCGATAGTGACTTGAGAGAGAGTTAGCAAGGCGGGAGATGGGTCCAGAGAGAGAGAGAAAGTGAGAGAGAAAGAGAGAGAGAGTGACAGAGAGAGAAAGAGAGAGAGAGAGAGAGACAGACAGACAGAGGGACGAGATGGTGGGTAGAGAGCAACAGAGCGAGAGTGGGCGAGAGGAAGAGAAAGTGCAGGGAGGGTGAATGAGCAGAGAGATAGATAGGGTGGGCGGGAGTGAGAGGGGGGCAGAGAGAGAGGGGGCAGAGAGAGAGGGGGCGAGAGAGAGGGGGCGAGAGAGAGGGGGCGAGAGAGAGGGGGCGAGAGAGAGGGGGCGAGAGAGCGGGGGCAAGGAATGGCAAAAGAGACAGGGGAAAAAGAGAGGAGCAAAAGAGGGGATGGGAAAAGAGAGGGGCGCGAAAGAGTGGGGCGAAAGAGAGGGGGAGTGAAAGAGAGAGTGGGCGAAAGGAGGGGCGAAAGAGGGTGAGGCGAAAGGGAGGGGGGGCGAAAGGCGGAGCAAAAGAGGGGGATGAAATCTGGGGGCAAAAGGGGGGGGCGAAAGAGGGGGGTGAGTGAGAGAGAGTGAGGGCGAGAGAGAGAGGGAGTTGAGAGAGAGGGAGAGGGGGGTAGAGAGAGAGAGGGGGTTGAGAGAGAGGGGAGCGAGGGGGGGCGAGAGAGAGTGGGCAAGAGAGAGAGGGGGGCAAGAGAGATGTGTGAGAGAGAGGGGCGAGAGAGTGAGGGGAAGAGAGAGGGGGAAGAGAGAGGCGGGAGAGCGAGACGGGGAGAGACGGGGTGGAGAGAGGGGAGAGGGAGTGTGAGAGAGGGCGTTGAGGCTGGGGGCGGTGTTGGATGGGGTTGGGGAGGGGGTGGTGTTGGTCGGGGTTGGGAAGGGGGCGGTGTTGGACAGGGTTGTGGGAGGGGGCGGTGTTGGACGGGGTTGTGGGAGGGGGCGGTGTTGGACGGGGTTGTGGGAGGGGGCGGTGTTGGACGGGGTTGTGGGAGGGGGCGGTGTTGGACGGGGTTGGGGAGGGGGTGTGTTGGACGGGGTAGGGTGAGGGGGCGGTGTTGGACGGGTTGTGGGAGGGGGCGGTGTTGGACGGGGTTGGGGAGGGGGTGTGTTGGACGGGGTAGGGTGAGGGGGCGGTGTTGGACGGGTTGTGGAGGGGGTGGTGTTGGACGGGATTGGGGAGGGGGCAGTGTTGGACGGGATTGGGGAGGGGGCAGTGTTTGACGGGGTTGTGGGAGGGGACAGTGTTGGACGGGGTTGGGGAGGGGGAGGTGTTGGAAGGGGTTGGGGAGTGGGTTCGTGGCGTGGTACCAGTGTTGGATGGGAGCAGCGGACATGGGTTTGTGTGTGAGGTGCGTTGCTGAGTGCGAGAGGCGAGGCTCATGTTGGACGGCGGTGAGGGTCAGGCTGGGGGCAGTGTGTGGACGGCGGTGAAGGTCAGGCTGGGAGTAGTGTGTGGACAGTGGTGAGGACCAGGCTGGGGCAGTGTGTGGATGGCAGTGAGGGTCAGGCTGGGGGTGGTGTGTGGACGGTGGTGACGGTCAAGCTGGGGGTGGTGTGTGGACGGCGGTGAGGGTCAAGCTGGGGGTGCTGTGTGGACGGAAGTGAGGGTCAGGCTGGGGCAGTGTGTGGATGGCGGTGAGGGTCAGGCAGGTGGTGGTGTTGAATGCTGGTGATGGTCAGGCTGGGTGCAGGTTTGGACTGTGGTGGGGATCAGGCTGGGGGCAGTTTGTGGAGGTGCAGTGAGGTTCATGCTGTGGGCGGTGTTGGATGGCATTGAAGGTCAGAGTGGGGGCGTTGTGTGTACGATGGTGGGGTCAGGTTGGGGGTGGTGTTGTGCGGTGGTGGGGGTCAGAATGGAGGGGGTGAGTGGGCATCAGTGAGAATCAGGCTGGGAGCGGTGTGTGGATGGCGGTGAGGGTCAGGTTGGGGCGGTGTGTGGGCGGCCATGAGGGTCAGGCTGGGGGCAGAGTGTGGGCGGCAGTGTTGGTTAAGGTTGGGACGGTGTTGTACAGCAGTGAGGGTCAGGCTGGGGGCGATGGCTGGACGGCGGTGAGGGTCAGGCTGGGGCGGTGTGTCGACGGTGGTGAGCGTCAGGCTGGGGCGGTGTGGGGATGGCAGTGAGGGTCAGGTTGGGGGCGGTGTGTGGATGGCAATGAGGGTCAAGCGGGGGGTGGAGTGTGGTTGGCGGTGCGGGTCAGGCTGGGGGCGGTGGTGAAAGTCAGGCTGGGGCAGTGTTGGACACGGTGAGGGTCAGGCTATGTGGGAGAGGGTCAAGTTGAGTGCAGTGAGAGACAGGATGGGGCGGTGAAGGTCAGGCTGGCTGCAGCATGTGGACGGCGGTGGCATTCAAGGTGGGGGCCCTGTGTGGACGGCGGTGAGAGTCAGGCTGAGGGCGATGTGTGGACTGTGTTTGGGGTCAGGCTGTAGGCAGTGTTGTGCGGTGGTGGCGTCAGTCTGGGGGCAGTGAGCGGGCGTCGGTGATGGTCAGGCTTGGGACGGCGTGTGGACGGCAGTAAGGGACAGGCTGGGGATGGTGTGTGGACGGCAGTGAGGGTCAGGCTGGGGGCGTTGTGTGGACGGCAGTGAGAGTCAGGCTGGGGGCAGTGTGTGGACGGCAGTGATGGTCAGACTGGGGGCGGTGTGTGGGCGGCAGTGAGGTTCCTGCTGGGGGCGATGTGTGGATGGCAGTGAGTGCCAGGCTGGGCGCGGTGTTTTGTGGTGGTGAGGGTCAGGCTGGAGGCAGATTTGGACGGCAGTGAGTGCCAGGCTGGGGGCGTTGTGTGGACGGCGGTGAGTATCAGGCTGAGGGTGGTGCGTGGGTGGTGGTGACGGTCAGGCTGGGGACGGTGTTGAACAGTGGCGAAGGTCAGGTTTCGGGCGGTGAGGGTCAGGCTGGGGGTGGTGTATGGGTGGTTGTGAGGGTCAGGCTGGGGATGGTGTTTAATGGTGGTGAGGGTCAGGCTGTGGGCGGTGTTGTGCAGTGGTGGTGTCAGTCTGGAGGCGGTGAGTGAATGGCAGTAAGGGTCAGGCTTGGGATCAGTGTGTGGGCAGCAGTGATGGTCAGTCTGGGGGCGCTTTATGGACAGCAGTGAGGGTCAGGCTGGGGGCGGTGTGTGGATGGCAGTGAGGGTCAGGCTGGGGGTGGTGTGTGGACGGCAGTGAGTGACAGGCTGGGGGCGGTGTTTTGTGGCGGTGAGGGTCAGGCTGGAGGCGGATTCGGATGGCAGTGAGTGTCAGGCTGGGGCACACTGTTGGACAGCGGTGTGGGTCAGGCTGGGGGTGTTGTGTGGACGGCGTTGAGTATTAGGCTGGGGTCCATGTGCGGGTGGTGGTGAGGGTCAGGCAGAGAGCAGTGTGTGGACAGCAGTGAGGGCAAGGCTGGAGGCGGTGTGTGCGGTGGTGGGGGTCAGGCTGTGGGTGGTGTTGGACGACAGTGAGGGTCAGGGTGGGGGCAGTGTGAGATGGCGGTGTGGTTCATGCTGGGGATGGTGTTGAACGGTGGCGAGGGTCAGGCTGAGGGCGGTGTTGTGCGTTGGTAGGGATCAGGCTGGGGGCGTTGTTGGAAAGCGGTGAGGGTCAGGGTGAGGGCAGTGTGTGAACGGCGGTGTGGTTCATGCTGTGGCCGGAGTTGTACGGCGTTGAGGGTCAGGTTGGGGACAGTGTGTGGGCGGTGGTGAGGGGCAGGCTGGCGACGGTGTTGAACGGGTGGTGAGAGTCAGGCTGTGGGCGGTGTATGGAGGGGCATTGAGGTTCATTCTGGGGGCGGTTTTGGACAGCGATTAGTGTCAGGGTGTGGGCGGTGTGTGAATGGCGGTGAGGGTCAGGGTGGGGGCGGTGTGCGGTGGTGGGGGTCAGTCTGGGGGCGGTGAGTGGGCGTTAGTCAGGGTCAGGATGGGGATGGTGTGTGGACAGCGGTGAGATTCAGGCTGGGTGAGGTGTGTGGACAGCAGTGAGGGTCAGGCTGTGGCGGTGTGTGTGCGTCAGTGAGGGTTAGGTTTGGGGCGGTGTTGAATGACAGTGAGGTTCATGCTGGGGCGGCTGTTGGACGGCGGTGTGGGTCAGGCTGGGAGCGGTGTGTGTGTGGTGGTGAGTATCAGGCTTGGGTGGTGTGCGGGCAGTGGTGAAGGTTAGACTAGGGGCGGTGGGTGGATGGCGGTGAGGGAAAGGCTGGGGGCATTGTTTGGACAGCGGTGAGGGTCAGACTATGGGCGGTGTTGTATGGTGGTAGGGGTCAGGCTGCGTGCGGTGAGTGGGCGTCAGTGAGGGTCAGGCAGGGAGCGGTGTTGGACGGCAATAAGGGTCAGGGTGGGGGCGCTGTGTGTGTGGTGGTGAGGTTCAGGGTGGGGGTGGTGCTTGGACGGCAGTGTGGTTCATGCTGGGGGCGGTTTTGTACGGCAGTGAGGGTCAGGCTGGGGGTAGTGTGCGGACGGCGGTGAGGGTCAGGCTGGGGATGGTGTTGAACGGTGTTGAGAGTCAGTTTGGGGGCAGTGAGGATCAGGCTGGTGGCAGTAAGGTTCATGCTGGGGGCAGTGTTGTACGGCAGTGAGGGTCAGGCTGGGGCGGTGTTGGACAGAGGTGTGGGTCAGGCTGGGGGCATCGTATGGACAGCGGTGAGTGTCAGGCTGGGGGCGATGAGTGTGCAGTTGAGAGGTGTGTGTATGCGGTGAGGTTCACGCTGGGGGCGGTGTTGGACAGTGGTGGGGGTCAATCTTGGGGCGGTGTGTGGATGGCGGTGATGGACAGGCTGGGGGCGGTGTGTGGACAGCGGTGAGTTTCAGGATGGGGTGGTGTGTGGGCAGAGGTGAGGGTGAGGCTGGGGGTGGTGTGTGCATGGCAGTGAGGTTCAGGCTGGGATGGTGTGTGGATGGCAGTAAGTGTCAGGCTGGGGTCGGTGTGTGGATGGCAGTGAGGATCGGGTTGGGGGCAGTGTTAGACTGCGGTGAGGGTCAGGCTGGGGGCGGTGTGTGGAGGGTGTCAGGCTGGGGGCGGTGTGTGGATGGCGGTGGGTGTCAGGCTGGGGGCGGTGTGTGGATGGCGGTGAGGGTCAGGCTGGAGACGGTGTGTGTAAGTTGGTGAGGGTCAGTCTGGGATCGGTGTTAGACAGCAGTGAGGGTCGGGCTGGGGGCTGTGATTGGACGGTGGCGAGAGTCATGCTGGGGCAGAGTGTGGACAGGGGTGAGGGCCAGGCTAGGGGGCGGTATTGAATGGTGGTGATGGTCAGACTAGGGTTGCAGTTTTGGACGGTGGTGGGGGGCAGGCTGTAGGCGGTGCTGGATGGCAGTGAGGGTCAGGTTGCGGGCGGTGTGTGGACGGTTGTGAGGGCCAGGCTGGGGGAGGTGTGTGGAAGGCGGTGAAGACAGGTCTGGGTTCGGTATGTGGATGGCAGTGAGGGCAAAGTTGGGGGTGGTGTGTGGTAGTGGTGAGGGTTAGACTGGGGCGGAATTGGACGGTGTTGAGGGTCAGGCTGGTATCGGTGTTGTGCAGTGGTGGGGGTCAGGCTGGGGCGGTGTGTCAACAGCAGTGAGTGTCAGGCTGGAGGCGGTGTTGAGAGTCAGGCTGGGCCAGTGTTGGACATGGTGAGGGTCAGGCTAAGTGGGAGAGGGTCAGGTTGGGGGCGGTGAGGGAAAGTTTGGGTGCGGTGAGAGATAGGCTTGGGGCGGTGAGGGTCAGGCTGGGTGCAGCGTGTGAATGGCGGTGAGGGTTAGGCTGGGGGTGGTGTGTGGATAGCGGTGGGGTTCAGGATGGGGTGGTGTGTGGACGGCGGAGGGGTTCAGGGTGGGGGCGGTGTGTGGATAGCAGTGAGGGTCAGGCTGAGGGTGGTGTGTGGACTGTGGTTGGGGTCAGGCTGAGGGTGGTGTGTGGGCGGTGGTGGTGTAGGATGGCGGTGAGGGTCAGGCTGGGGGTGGTGTTGGGCGGAGAGGTGGGTCAGCTTGGGGGCAGTGTGTGTGGATGGCAGACGGAAGGGTCAGGCTGGGGCAGTGTGTGGACAGCGGTGAAGGCCAGGCGAGGGGCGGTTTTGAATGGTGGTGATGGTCAGGCTGGGGGTGCAGTGATGGACGGTGGTGGGGGTCAGGCTGGGGGCGGTGTGTGGAGGGCCTGTGAGGTTCATGCTGGGGGTGGTGTTGGAGGGCAGTGAGGGTCAGTTTGGGGGCGGTGCATGGACAGCGGTGAGTGCCAGGCTGGGGGAGGTATGTGGAAGGCGGTGAGGGCAAGGCTGGGGAAGGTGTGTTGAAGGCGGTGAGGGCAAAGTTGGGAGCGGTGTGCCGCAGCTGTGAGGGTCAGACTGAGGGTGGTGTTGACAGTGGTGAGGGTCAGGCTGGGGGCGGTGTTGTGCGGTGATGGGGGTCAGGCTGGTGCGGTGAGTGGGCATCGGTGAGGGTCAGGTTGGGGTTGGTGTGTCGATGGTGTCGAGGGTAAGGCTGTGGGCGGTCTGTGGATGACAGTGAGGGTCAGGCTGGGGGCGGTGTGTGGACAGCAATGAGTGTCAGGCTCGGGATGGTGTGTGGACGGCAGTGAGAGTCAGACTGGGGGCGATGGTGAGAATCAGGCTGGGCCAGCGTTGGACATGGTGAGGGTCAGGCTAAGTGGGAGAGGGTCAGGTTGGGGGCGGTGAGGGTCAGATTGGGTGCAGCGTGTGGATGGCATTGAGTGTCAGGCTGCGGTGGTGTGTGGATGGCGGTGGGGTTCAGGGTGGGGGCCCTGTGTGGACGGTGGTGAGGGTCAGGCCGAGGGCGGTGTATGAACTGTGTTTGGGGTCAGGCTGGGGGCGGTTTGTGGGTGGTGGTGAGGGTCAGGTTGGGGGCAGTGTGTGGACGGCAGTGTGGGTCAGGCAGGGGGAATTCCTGGACAGCGGTTCGGGCCAGGCTGGGGTGGTGTGTGGATGGCAGTGAGGCTGGGGGCAGTGTGTTGATAGCGGTGGGGATCAGGCTAGTGGTGGTGTTGAATGGAGGTGAAGGTCAGGCTGCTGGCGGTTTTCGACGGTGGTCAGGGTGGATGGCAGTGACTGTCAGGCTGTGGACGGTGTGTGGATGGCAGTGAGGGTCAGGCTGAGGTTGGTGTGTGGATGGCGGTGGGGCTCAGGCTGGGGACGGTGTGTGGATGGCGGTGGGTGTAAGGTTGGGGTCGATGTATGGTTGGTGGTGGGTGTCAGCCTTAGGGCGGTGTGTAGATGTCAGTGGGGTTCAGGCTGTGGGTGTTGTGTGGGCGGCGGCAGGGGTCAGGCTGGGCGCGGTGTGTGTTCGGAGGGGACGGTCAGGCTAAGGTTGGTGTGTCAACGATGGTGGGGGTCAATTTGGTGTCGGTGTGTGGGCGGTAATGAAGGTCAGGCTGGGGGCGGTGTGTGGACGGTGGTGAGGTTCAGGCTGGGGTGTTGTGTGAACGGCAGTGAGGGTCAGTCTGGGAACGGTGTGTGTAAGTTGGTGAGGGTCACGCTGGGGGTGGTATGTGGTCAGTGGAGAGGGTCAGGCTGGGGTGATGTAGGTGGATGGCGGTGACTGTCAGGCTGTGGGCGGTGTGTGGACGGCAGTGAGGGTCAGGCTGAGGTTGGTGTGTGGATGGTGGTGGGGTTCAGGCTGGGGACGGTATGTGGATGGCCGTGGGGGTCAGGCTGGGGTCGGTGTGTTGATGGTGGTGGGGGTAAGGCTGGGGACGGTATGTGGATGGCCGTGGGGGTCAGGCTGGGGTCGGTGTGTTGATGGTGGTGAGGGTCAGTCTGGGGACGTTGTGTGGGCAAAGATGAGGGTCAGGCTGGAGACGGTGTGTGTAAGTTGGTGAGGGTCACGCTGGGGGTGGTGTGTGGTCAGTGGTGAGGGTCAGGCTGGGGTAATGTGTGGTCGGTGGTGAGGGTCAGGTTGGGGGCGGTGTGTGAACGGGGTGAGGGCCAGGCTAGGGGGCGGTGTTGAATGGTGGTGATGGTCAGGCTGGGGTTGCAGTGTTGGACGGTGGTGGGGTCAGGCTGGAGGCGGTGCTGGATGGCAGTGAGGGTCAGGATGCGGGTGGTGTGTGGACGGTTGTGAGGGCCAGGCTGGGGGAGGTATGTAGAAGGCAGTGAAGACAAGTCTGGGGTCGGTGTGTTGATGGCAGTGAGGGCAAAGTTGGGGGTGGTGTGTGATAGTGGTGAGGGTTAGACTGGGGGCTGAATTGGACGGTGTTGAGGGTCAGGCTGTGATCGATGTTGTGCAGTGGTGGGGGTCAGGCTGGGGCGGTGTGTGGACAGCAGTGAGTGTCAGGCTGCGGAAGGTGTGTGGATGGCGGTGAGGGTCAGGCAGGGGGCGGTGGTGAGAGTCAGGCTGGGCCAGTGTTGGCCATGGTGAGGGTCAGGCTAAGTGGGAGAGGGTCAGGTTGGAGGCGGTGAGGGTCAGGTTGGATGTGGTAAGAGACAGGCTTCTGGCGGTGAGGGTCAGGCTGGATGCAGCTTGTGTATGGCGGTGAGGGTCAGGCTGAGGGCGGTATGTGGATGGCGGTGGGTTTCAGGGTGCGGGCGGTGTGTGGATGGAGGAGAGGGTCAGGCTGGGGGCAGTGAGTGCATGGCAGTTGGGTCCAGGGTGGGGGCAGTGTATGGATGGCGGAGACGGTCAGGCTGAGGGTGGTATGTAGACTGTGGTTGGGGTCAGGCTAGGGGCAGTGTATGGGCGGTGGTGAGGGTCAAGCTGGGGGGCGGTGTGTGAGCGGCAGTGTGGGTCATGCTGGGTTCAGTGAGGGTCAAATGGCGGTGAGCGTCAGGCTGGGGGTGGTGTTGGGCAGAGGGGTGGGTCAGCTTGGGGGCAGTGTGTGTGGATGGCAGAGAGAAGGGTCAGGCTGGAGGCAGTGTGTGGACAGCGGTGAAGGCCAGGCTAGGGGCGGTTTTGAATGGTGGTGATGGTCAGGCTGGGGGTGCAGTGATGGACGGTGGTGGGGGGTCAGGCTGGGGGCGGTGTGTGGAGGGCCTGTGAGGTTCATGCTGGGGGCGGTGTTTGAGGGCAGTGATGGTCAGTTTGGGGGCGGTGCATGGACAGCGGTGAGTGCCAGGCTGGGGGAGGTATGTGGAAGGCGATGAGGGCAAGGCTGGGGGAGGTGTGCGGCAGCTGTGAGGGTCAGACTGAGGGTGGTGTTGGCAGTGGTGAGGGTCAGGCTGGGGGCGGTGTGTGGATAGCAGTGAGTGTCAGGCTGAGGACGGTGTGTGACCTGTGTTTGGGGTCAGGCTGGGGGCGGTTTGTGGGTGGTGGTGAGGATCAGGCTGGGGGCGGTGTGTGGACAGCAGTGAGTGTCAGACTGGGGGCGGTGTGTGGACAGCAGTGAGTGTCAGGCAGTGTGCAGTGTGTGGACGGCAGTGAGGGTCAGGGTGGGTGCAGTGTGTAGACGGCGGTTTGGGCCAGGCTGGGTCAGTGTTGAATGGTGTTGAGGGTCAGGCTGGGGGTGGTGAGTGGACGGCGGTGAAAGTCAGGTTGGGGGTGGTGTGTTGACAGCGATGAGGTTCAGGATATGAGAGGTGGTATGTGGTCTCATTGACGGACAATCTGGGGACAGTGTGTGAATGATGGTGAGGATCAGGCTGGGGATTGTGTGTGGACGGCAGTGAGGGTCAGGCTGGGCGCAGTGTGTGTGCAGCGATGAGTTTCAGGATATGGGTGGTGTGTGGTCGGTCATGAGGGTCAGGCTGGTGTGGTGTGTAGATGGCGGTGAGAGTCAGGCTGGGGGCAGTGTGTAGATGGCGGTGAGGGTCAGTCTGGGGCGGTGCTGGACGGCCGTGAGAGTTAGGCTGGGGAGTGTGTGGACGGCTGTGAGAGTCAGGCTAGGGGCGTGTGAGGATAGCAGTGAGGGACAGGCTGGGGGTGGCGTGTAGACGGCGGTAGGGGTCAGGCTTGGTGCAGTGTGTGGACGACAGTGAGGGACAGGTTGGGAGCGGTGTTGGAAGCAGTAGGGGTCAGGCTGGTGAGGGGGTGTTGGACAACAGCAGGGTTCAGGCCTGGGGTGTTGTGTGGATGGCGGTGAGGGTCAGGTTTGTGGTAGGTTTGATGGCGTTTGGTGTCCGGCTGGGGGCGATGGGTGGACGGTGGTAGGGATCAGGCTGAGGGCAGTTGGTGGACGGCAGTGAGGGTCAGGCTGTGAGCAGTGTCTTCGACGTCGATGAAGGTCATGCTGGGGATGGTGTGTGGACGTCAGTGAGTGTCAGGCTGGGGGTGGTGTGTGGACGGTGGTGAGGGTCAGGCTGCCAGCAGTCGGTGGACTGCAGTGAGGGTCAGGCTGGAGGCGCTGTGTTCAACGTCAATGAGGTTCAGGCTGGGGGTGGTGTGTGGACGGCGGTGAGGATCAGGCTGGGAGCGTTGTGTGGACTTCAGTGAGGGTCAGTCTGTGGACAGTGTGTGGGCGGTGGTGAGCGCCAGACTGGGAACGGTGTGTGGATGATGGTGAGGGTCAGGCTGTGGGCGGTGGGTGAGCCGTGGTGAGGGTGAGGCTGGGGGTGGTGTGTGGACAGCGGTGTACGTCAGGCTAGGGGCGGTGTGTGGGCGGCAGTGAGGGTCAGGCTGGGACGGTATTGGATGGCTGTGAGGGTCAGGCTGGTGTGTTATTGGATGGCTGTGAGGATCAGGCTTGTGGCAGTGTTGGACGGTGATGGGGGTCAGGCTGGGGGCGGTTGGTGGATGGCAGTGGGGGGCAGGCTGGGGGCGGTTGGTGGATGGCGGAGAGAGTCAGGCTAAGGGTGTTATGTTCGATGTCAATGAAGGTCAGACTGGAGGAGGTGTATGGACGGTGGTGACGGGCAGTCTGGGGACGGTGTATGGGCGGTGGTGAGGGTCAGTCTGGGGATGGTGTGTGTGCGGTGGTGAGGATCACGCTGTGGGCGGTGTGTGGACGGTGGTGCGTGACAGGCTGGGGGTGGTGTGTGGACGGTGGTGCGTGTCATGCTGGGGGTGGTGTGTGGACGGTGGTGCGTGTCAGGCTGGGGGTGGTGTGTGGACAGTGGTGAGGGTCAGGCTGGGGGCGGTATGTGGATGGTGTTGACGTTCAGGTTGGCGGCGGTGTTGGGCAGCGGTGGGGCTCAGGCTGGGGGTGGTGTGTGGAAGGTGGTCAGGATCAGGCTGGGGGTGGGGTGTGGACGGTGGTGAGGGTCAGGCTGTCTGCAGTCGGTGGACTGCAGTGGAGGCGCTGTGTTCAACGTCAATGAGGTTCAGGCTGGGGGTGGTGTGTGGACGGCGGTGAGGATCAGGCTGGGAGCGTTGTGTGTACTTCAGTGAGGTTCAGTCTGGAGACGGTGTGTGGGCGGTGGTGAGCGCCAGACTGGGAATGGTGTGTGGATGATGGTGAGGGTCAGGCTGTGGGCGGTGGGTGGGCCGTGGTGAGGGTCAGGCTGTGCGCGGTGTCCTGGCAGTGGTGAGGGTCAGGCTGGGGGTGGTGTGTGGGTGGCAGTGAGGGTCAGGCTGGGACGGTATTGGATGGCTGTGAGGGTCAGGCTTGTGGCAGTGTTGGATGGCGATGGGGGTCAGGTGGGAGGCAGTTGGTGGATTGCGGTGGGGGGCAGGCTGGGGGCGGTTGGTGGACGGCGGTGAGAGTCAGGCTGAGGGTGTTGTGTTCAATGTCGATGAGGGTCATACTGGAGTTGGTGTATGGACGGTGGTGAGGGTCAGTCTGGGGACGGTGTGTGGGCGGTGGTGAGGGTCAGTCTGGGGATGGTGTGTGGGCGGTGGTGAGGGTCAGTCTAAGGACGGTGAGTGGGCGGTGGTGAGGGTCAGTCTGGGGACGGTGTGTGGGCAGTAGTGAGGGTCACGCTGTGGGTGGTGTGTGGATGGTGGTGCGTGTCAGGCTGGGGGTGGTGTGTGGACGGTGGTGAGGGTCAGGCTGGGTGCGGTATGTGGATGGTGGTGACGTTCAGGTTGGCGGCGGTATTGGGCAGCGGTGGGGGTCAGACTGGGGATCGTGAGTTGATGGTGGTGAGGGTCAGGCTGGGGGTGGTGTGTGGACAGCGATGGGGATCAGGTTTGTGCAGAGAGTGGACGGCGGTGGTGGTCAGGCTGGGGGTGGTGTGTGAATGGTGGTGAGGTTCGGCTGGGGGCGGTGTTGGATGGCGGTGAGGGCCAATTTGGGGTCGGTGTGTGGAAGGTGGTGAGGGTCAGGCTGGGGGTGGCGTTTGGACGGCAGTGAGGGTCAGGCTGGGGGCGGTGTGTTGGGCGTCAATGTGGTTAGCCTGGGGATGGTGTGTGGGTGATGCTGAGGGTCCGGCTGGGGTCAGTGTGTGGGCGGTGATGAGGGTCAGGCTGGTGGTGGTGTGTGGACGGTGGTGAGTGTCAGGCTGGGGGTGGTGTGGGGACGGTGGACAGTGCCAGGCTGGGGGTGGTGTGTAGACAGCGGTGAGGGTGAGGCTGGGTGCGGTGTGTGGACGGCAGTGGGTTTCAGGCTGGGGGCAGTGTGCGGGCGGCAATGAGGGTCATGGAGACAGTGTGTGGGTGGCAGTGAGGGTCAGGCTGGTGGCGGTGTGTGGACGGTGGTGAGGGTCAGGCTAGGAGCGGTGTGTGGACGTCAGTGAGGGTCAGGCTGCGGCAGTGCGGGACGGCAGTGAGAGTCTGTTTGGGGACGGTTTGTGGATGTTTGTGAGGGTCAGGCTGGGAGCGGTGTGTGGACGGCGGTGAGGGTCAGGTTGGGGACGGTTTGTGGATGGTTGTGAGGGTCAGGCTGGGAGCGATGTGCGGATGGCAATGAGGGCCAGGCCGGGGGCGGTGTGTAGATGGCGGGGAGGGTCAGGGTGGTGGCGATGTGTGGACGGCAGTGAGGGTCAGGCAGGCGCCGGTGTGTGGCTGGCGATGACACACTGTGACACTCTCTGACAGACTCTGACACACTCTGACCCGCTCTCAGACACACTGTAACATTCTCTTAGACAGACTGTGACACACTCTCTCTCTCTGACACTCTGAGACACACTGTGACACTCTGTGACTCTCTGAGACTTTGAGACATACTGTGACATTCGCAGACCCTCACTGACACTCTCTGAGACACAATGTAACACTCTCTGACCGACTGTGACACACTCTGACACATGGTGAAATTCTCTGTGACACTGTAACACTCTTCAAGACACACTGTGACACTCTCTGACTATCTCTGAGTCACACTATGATTCTCTCTAAGACTATGACACACAATGACATTCTCTGACTTTCTCTGACAATCTCTGAGGCATATTGTGACACTCTGACACTCTCTTAGACACACAGTGACATTCTCTGACTCTCTGAGACACACAGTGACACTCTCTGACAGTCTCTGAGAAAAATTGTGACACTTTCTGACTCTTTCTGACACTCTCCGAGACACACTGTAACACTCTCTGACAGACTGTGACCCTCTCTGAAACAAAACTGACCCTTTCTGAGACACAGTATGATTCACTGTGACACTCTCTGACTCTCTTTGACACACTCTGAAATACACTGTAACCTTCTCTTACAGACTGTGACACACTGTTACACTCTCTGATACACATTGAGAGACTCTCTGTGACACACAGTGGCACACTCTGACCCTCTCAGACACTCTCTGTGACACATTGTGACACTCTGACAGACTGTGACACACTATGACACTCTCTTAGACACACTGTGACACTCTGATTATCTCTGACACTTTGAGACACACTGTGACACTATGTGACTCTCTCTGACTATCTCTGAGACACACTGTGACACACTCTGACTCTCTCTGACTATCTCTGAGTCACACAATGATCCTCTCTAACATTCTCTGTATTTCTCTGACACCATCTGAGGCAAACTGTGACATTCTGTGACAGACTGTGACACACTCTGACTCTCTCTGAGACAGACTGCGACCCTCTCTGACGCACTCTGAAACTCTCTTAGACACACGGTGACACTCTCTGACTCTCTCTGCCACTCTGAGACACACTGTGACACTCCCTGTGACACTTTCTAGCACATCTGAAACACTCTGTGACACTCTCTGACAGACAGTGACACACTGTGACACTCTGAGACTGACTGTGACACTTTATGACTCTACCTGACGCTCTGAGACACACTGTGACACTCACTAAGACACACTGTGACACTCTATGACACTCTCTGAAACTCTCTTAGACACACTGTGACACTCACTAAGACAAACTGTGACACTCTATGACACTCTCTGAAACTCTCTTAGACACACTGTGACACTCACTAAGACACACTGTGACACTCTATGACACTCTCTGAAACTCTCTTAGACACACTGTGACACTAACTAAGACACACTGTGAGACTCTATGACACTCTCTGAAACTCTCTTAGACACACTGTGACACTCACTAAGACACACTGTGACACTCTATGACACTCTCTGAAACTCTCTTAGACACACTGTGACACTCACTAAGACACACTGTGACAGTCTATGACACTCACTGAAACTCTCTTAGACACACTGTGACACTCACTAAGACACACTGTGACACTCTATGACACTCACTGAAACTCTCTTAGACACACTGTGACACTCACTAAGACACACTGTGACTCTCTATGACACTCTCTGAAACTCTCTTAGACACACTGTGACACTCACTAAGACACACTGTGACACTCTATGACACTCTCTGAAACTCTCTTAGACACACTGTGACACTCACTAAGACACACTGTGACTCTCTATGACACTCTCTGAAACTCTCTCAGACACACTGTAACACTCTCTGACTCTCTCTGACACTTTGAGATGCACTGTGACACTCTCTGATCCTATCTGACAATCTCTGAGACACACTGTGACACTCCCTGACTCTCTCTGAAACTCTCTGTGGCACTCCCTGACACTGTTTGAGACACACTGTGACACTCTCTGGCACTTTCTCCAACACACTGCGACACTCTCTGATCCTATCTGACACACTCTGAGACACTTGCTGACTCTCTCCGACTCACTCTGAAATATACTGTAAACTTCTCTGACAGATTGTGACACACTGTGACACTCTCTAGAGAGACTTTCTGACTCTCTGAGACAAAATGTGACACTCACTGAGACACACAGTGAACCTCTCTGAGACAGACTGCGACACTTTCTGGCTCTGACTCTCTGAGACACACTGTGACACTCACTGAGACACACTGTGATACTCACTGAGACTATCTTAGACACACTGTGACATTCTCTGAGACTATCTTAGACACACTGTGACACTCTCTGACTCTCTCTGAGGCACACTTTGACACTATCTGACACACTGTGACACTCTCTGAGCCAGACTGTGACACTTTCTGACTCTCCCTGTCTCTCTGAGACACACTGTGACACTCACTGAGATACACTATGACACTCTCTGACTCTCTCTGAGACTATCTTAGACAAACTGCGACACTCTCTGACTCTCTCTGAGGCACACTTGGACACTATCTGACACACTGTGACATTCTCTGAGCCAGACTGTGACACTTTCTGACTCTCCCTGTCTCTCTGAGACGCACTATGAAACTCACTGAGACACAATGTGACACTCTCTGACAGACTGTGACATACTGTGATACTCTCTGAGACAGACTGTGACACGTTCTGACTTTCTCTGACTCTGAGACACACTGTGACACTCTCTGACTCTCTCTGAGACACACTGTGATACACTCTGACTCTCTCTGAGACACACTGTGATACAGTCTGACTCTCTTTGACACTCTCTGAGGCACAGTATAACATCCTGTGACACTCTCTGACTCACTCTGACAGTCTCTGAGACACACTGTGACACTCTCTGACTCTCTCTGAGATACACTGTGATACAGTCTGGCTCTCTCTGAGACACACTGTGATACAGTCTGACTCTCTTTGACACTCTCTGAGGCACAGTATGACATCCTGTGACACTCTCTGACTCACTCTGACACTCTCTGAGACACACTGTGAAACTCTCTCACAGACTGTGACCCTCTCTGAGCCAAATACTGACACTCTCTGAGGCACAGTATTACATACTGTGACACTTTCTGACTCTCTCTGACACACTCTGAAATACAATGTAACATTCTCTGACATACTGTCACATTTTGACACTCTCTGAGACAAACTGTGACTCTTTCTGACTCTCTCCGACTCTCTGAGACACGCTGTCATCCTCTCTTAGACACACTGTGACACTCTCTGTCAATCTCTGAGGCACACTGTGACATTCTCTGACAGACTGTGACACACTGGAACCCTCTCTGAGAGACTGTGACAGACTGTGACACTCTCTGAAACACACTGTTACACTCTCTGAAACTCACTGTGACACTCTCTGACAGACTGTGACACAATGTGACACTCTCTGACACACACCGTAACGCTCTCTGACACAGGCAGAGACACACTGTGACACTCTCTGACACTCTCCAACACACTGTCACGCTCTCTGAGACACATTGTGACACTCTCTGACACTCTCTGTGACATACTGTGACACTTTCTAGCACATCTGAAATACTCTGTGACACGCTCTGACAGACGGTGACATACTGTGACACTCTCTGAGACAGACTGTGACACTTTCTGACTCGCCCTGACTCTCTGAGACACACTGTGACACACACTGAGACACACTGTGACACTCTCTGAGACACGCTGTGACACTGTGACACTCTCTGACTGACTGTGAAATACTGAGACACTCTCAAAGACAGACTGTGAGACCTTCTGACCCTCTCTGACTCACACAGAAATATACTGTAAACTTCTCTGACAGACTGTGACACACTGTGACACTCTCTAGAGAGACTGTGACACTTTCTGACTCTCTGAGACACACTGTGACACTCTATGACTCTCTCTGACAAACTCATAGACACACTGTGACACTCTCACATTCTCTCCGACACTCTCTGATTCTCTCCGACACTCTCTGAGAGACTGTGACACACTGACACTCTCTGACACTCTCTTAGACACACTGCAACACTTTCTGACTCTCTCTCACTCTCTCAGACACACTGTAACACTCTCTGACTCTCTCTGACACTTTGAGATGCACTATGACACTATCTGATCCTATCTGACAATCTCTGAGACACACTGTGACACCCTCTGACTCTCTCTGACTCTCTGAGACACACTGTCATCCTCTCCTAGACACACTGTGACACTCTCTGAGGCACACTGTGACACTCTCTGACAGACTGTGACACTCTCTGAAACTCTCTGTGACACTCTCTGACACTCTCTTAAACACACTGCAACACTCTCTGACTCTCTCTGACACTCTCTTAGACGCACCGTAACACCCTCTGACTCTCTGAACACACTGTCATCCTCTCTTAGACATACTGTGACACACTGTGACACTCTCTGAGGCACACTGTGAAACTCTCTGACAGACTGTGACACTCTCTGACTCTCTCTGAGACTACTTTAGACACAGTCTCGCACTCTCCGAGACAGACTGTGACACTTTCTGACTCTCTCTGAGGCACACTTTGACACTATCTGACACACTGTGACACTCTCTGAGCTAGACTGTGACACTTTCTGACTCTCTCGTCTCTCTGAGACGCACTGTGAAACTCACTGAGACACAATGTGACATTCTCTAACAGACTGTCACACTCTCTGATTCTCTCTGACAAAACTCATAGACACACTGTGACACTATCTGATTCTCTCTGACACTCTCTGAGGCACACTGTAACACTCTCTGAGAGACTGTGACACACTGACACTCTGACACTCTCTTAGACACACTGCAATACTCTCTGAGTCTCTCTGACACTCTCTGAGGCACACTGTGACACCCTCTGACTCTCTCTGACTCTCTGAGACACACTGCCATCCTCTCTTAGACACACAGTGACACATTGTCACACTCACTCTGACAGTCTCTGAGGACACTGTGACACTCTCTGACAGACTGTGTCACACTGAGACACTCCCAAAGACAGATTGTGACACTTTTTGACTCTCTCTCTCTGACTCTATGAGACACACTGTGCCACTCACTGAGACACAATCGAACACTTTCTGACTCTCTCCGACTCTCTGAGACACACTGACACTCACTGAGACACACTGTGACACTCTCTGACAGACTGTGATACACTGAAACACACTGTGACTCTCTCTGACTCGCTCTGAGGCACACTGTGACACTCTCTGACAGACTGTGACACACTGAAACACTCTCTGAGAGACTCTGACAGACTGTGACACTCTCTGAGACACACTGTGACACTCTCTGACATTCTCTGAAACACACTGTGACACTCTCTGACACAGACAGAGGCACACTGTGACACTCTCTGACACTTTCCAACACACTGTGACACTCTCCGAGACACACTGTGACAATCTCTGACACTCTCTGTGACATACTGTGACACTTTCTAGCACATCTGAAATTCTCTGTGACACTCTCTGACAGACGGTGACACACTGTGACACTCTGAGACCAACTGTGACCTTTCTGACTCTAACTGACCCTCTGAGACACACTGTGACACTCACTAAGACACACTGTGACACTCTCTGACTCTCTCTGACACTCTCTCAGACATACTGTAACACTCTCTGACTCTCTCTGACACTTTGAGATGCACTGTGACACTCTCTGAGCCAGACTGTGACACTTTCTGACTCTCTCTGTCTCTCTGAGACGCACTGTGAAACTCACTGAGACACAATGTGACACTCTCTGACAGTCTGTGACACACTGTGATACTCTCTGAGACAGACTGTGACACGTTCTGACTCTCTGAGACACACTGTGAAACTCACTGAGACACAATGTGACATTCTCTAACAGACTGTCACACTCTCTGATTCTCTCTGACAAACTCATAGACACACTGTGACACTCTCTGATTCTCTCTGACACTCTCTGAGACACTCTGTGACACTCTCTGACAGACTGTGACACACTGTGATACTTTCTGAGACAGACTGTGACACGTTCTGACTCTCTCTGACTCTCTGAGACACACGGTGAAACTCACTGAGACTCAATGTGACATTCTCTAACAGACTGTCACACTCTCTGAGGCACACTGTGACACTCTCTGACTCTCTGAGACACACTGTCATCCTCTCTTAGACACACTGTGACACTCTGAAACTCTCTTAGACACACTGCAACACTCTCTGACAGACTGTGTCACACTGAGACACTCTCAAAGACAGATTGTGACACTTTTTGACTCTCTCTCTCTGACTCTATGAGACACACTGTGACACTCACTGAGACACACTGTGACACTCTCTGAGGCGCACTGTGACACTCTCTGACAGACTGTGACACACTGAAACACACTGTGACTCTCTCTGACTCGCTCTGAGGCACACTGTGACACTCTCTGACAGACTGTGACACACTGAAACACTCTCTGAGAGACGGACAGACTGTGACACTCTCTGAGACACACTGTGACACTCTCTGACATTCTCTGAAACACACTGTGACACTCTCTGACAGACTGTGACACATTGAGACACTCTGACACTCTCTGAAACAGACTGTGACTCTCTCTGACACAGGCAGAGGCACACTGTGACACTCTCTGACACTTTCCAACACACTGTGACACTCTCTGAGACATACTGTGACACTCTCTGAGACACATTGTGACACTCTCTGACACTCTCTGTGACATACTGCGACACCTTCTAGCACATCTGAAACACTCCGTGACACTCGCTGACAGACGGTGACACACTGTGACACTCTGAGACTGACTGTGACCCTTTCTGACTCTACCTGACACTCTGAGACACACTGTGACACTCACTAAGACACACTGTGACACTCTATGACACTCTCTGAAACTCTCTAAGACACACTGTGACACTCTCTGACTCTCTCTCAGACACACTGTAACACTCCCTGACTCTCTCTGACACTTTGAGTTGCACTGTGACACTATCTGATCCTATCTGACAATCTCTGAGACACACTGTGACACTCCCTGACTCTCTCTCTGAAACTCTCTGAGACTGTTTAAAACACACTGTGACACTCTCTAGAGAGACTGTGACACTTTCTGACTCTCTCTGACTTCTGAGACACAATGTGACACTCTCGGATTCTCTCTGACACTCTCTGAGGCACACTGTGACACTCTCTGACTCTCTCTGACACTTTGAGATGCACTGTGACACGATCAGATTATATCTGACTCTCTGAGACAGACTGTGACACTTTCAGACTCTCTCCGACTCTCTGAGACACACTGTGACACTCTCTTAGACAGTTTGTGACAATTTTTAACTCTCTCTGACACTCTCTGAGGCACACTGTGACACTCTCTGACAGACTGTGAAATACTGAGACACTCTCAAAGTCAGACTGTGAGACCTTCTGACTCTCTCTGACTCACTCTGAAATATACTATAAACTTCTCTGACAGATTGTGACACACTGTGACACTCTCTAGAGAGACTGTGACACTTTCTGACTCTCTGAGACACACTGTGACACTCTCTGATTCTCTCCGACACTCTCTGAGAGACTGTGACACACTGACACTCTCTTAGACACACTGCAACACTTTCTGACTCTCTCTGACTCTCTGAGACACACTGTGACACTCTCTAACTCTCTCTGACACTCTCTCAGACACACTGTAACACTCTCTGACTCTCTCTGACACTTTGAGATGCACTGTGACACTACCTGATCCGATCTGACAATCTCTGAGACACACTGTGACACTCCCTGACTCTCTCTCTGAAACTCCATGTGACTCTCTCTGACACTCTCTTAGACACACTGTGACACCCTCTGACTCTCTCTGATTCTCTCAGACGCACTGCAACACTGTCTGACTCTCTCTCTGACACTTTGAGATGCACTGCGATACTATCTGATCCTATCTGACAATCTCGGAGACACACTGTGACACTCCCTGACTCTCTCTGAAACTCTCTGTGGCACTCTCTGACACTGTTTGAGACACACTGTGACACTCTCTGGCACTTTTTCCAACACACTGCGACACTCTCTGAGACAGACTGTGACACTTTCTGACTCTCTCCGACTCTCTGAGACACACTGAGACACTCTCTTAGACAGTTTGTGACACTTTTTGACTCTCTCTGACACTCTCTGAGGCCCACTGTGACACTCTCTGACAGACTGTGAAATACTGAGACACTCTCAAAGACAGACTGTGAGACTTTTTGACTCACTCCGAAATATACTGTAAACGTATCTGACAGACTGTGACACACTGTGACACTCTCTAGAGTGACTGTGACACTTTCTGACAGACTGTGACACTCTCTGCCTCTCTCTGAGACTATTTTAGACACACTCTGGCACTCTATGTGACAGACTGTGACACTTTCTGACTCTCTCTGAGACACGCTGTGACACTCACTGAGACACACTGTGACACTCACTGGGACACACTGTGACACTCTCTGAGACACACTGTAACACTCTCTGACATTCTCTGAAACACACTGTGACACTCTCTGACAGACTGTGACACATTGTGACACTCTCTGACACTCTCTGAAACAGACTGACTCTCTCTGACACAGGCAGAGACACACTGTGATACTCTCTGACACTCTCCAACATACTGTGACACTCTCTGAGACACACTGTGACACTCTCTGTGACACTCTCTGTGACATACTGTGACACTTTCTAGCACATCTAAAACACTCTGTGACACTCTCTGACAGACGGTGACACACTGTGACACTCTGAGACAGACTGTGACACTTTCTGACTCTACCTGACGCTCTGAGACACACTGTGACACTCACTAAGACACACTGTGATACTCTATGACACTCTCTGAAACTCTCTTAGACACACTCTCTGACTCTATCTGACACTCTCTCAGACACACTGCAACACTGTCTGACTCTCTCTCTGACACTTTGAGATGCACTGTGACACTCTCTGATCCTATCTGACAACCTCTGAGACACACTGTGACACTCTCTGACTCTCTCTGAAACACACTGTGACACTCGCTGACAGATTGTGACACTTTATGACTCTCCCTGAATCTCTGAGACACACTGTGACACTCCCTGACTCTCTCTGAAACTCTCTGTGGCACTCTCTGACACTGTTTGAGACACACTGTGACACTCTCTGGCACTTTCTCCAACATACTGCGACACTCTCTTATCCTATCTGACACTCTCTGAGACAGACTGTGACACTTTCTGACTCTCTCTGACTCACTCCGAAATATACTGTAAACTTATCTGACAGACTGTGACACTCTCTAGAGTGACTGTGACACTTTCTGACTGACTGTGACACTCTCTGCCTCTCTCTGAGACTACTTTAGACACACTCTGGCACTCTATGTGACAGACTGTGACACTTTCTGACTCTCTCTGATTCTCTGAGACACGCTGTGACACTCTCTGTGACACACTGTGACACTTTCTAGCACATCTAAAACACTCTGTGACACTCTCTGACAGACGGTGACACACTGTGACACTCTGAGACCGACTGTGACACTTTCTGACTCTACCTAACGCTCTGAGACACACTGTGACACTCACTAAGACACACTGTGATATTCTATGACACTCTCTGAAACTCTCTTAGACACACTGTGACACTCTCTGACTCTCTGACACTCTCTCAGACACACTGCAACACTGTCTGACTCTCTCTCTGACATTTTGAGATGCATTGTGACACTCTCTGATCCTATCTGACACTCTCTGAGACAGACTGTGGCACTTTCTGACTCTCTCTGACTCACTCTGAACTATACTGTAAACGTCTCTGACAGACTGTGACACACTGACACTCTAGAGAGACTGTGACACTTTCTGTCTCTCTGACTCTCTGAGACACACTGTGACACTTTCTGTCTCTCTCTGACTCCCTGAGACGCATTGTGACACTCTCTGACCGGCTCTGACACTCTCTGAGACAGACAGTTACACTCACTGACTCTCTCTGACACACACTATGACACTTTCTGACTCTCCCTGACACACTGTGATACAGTCTGACTCTATCTGACACTCTCTGAGGCACAGTATGACATACCGTGACACTCTCTGACTCACTCTGACATCTCGGAGACACACTGTGACACTCTCTCACAGACTGTGACACTCTCTGAGCCAAATGCTGACACTCTCTGAGACACAGTATGACACACTGTGACACTTTCTGACTCTTTCTGAGATTACTCTGGAATACACTGCAAGATTCTCTGACAGATTGTGTCACACTGTGACACTCTATGAGAAACACTGTGACAATTTCTGACTCTCTCTAACACTCTGAGACACACTGTGAAACTCTCTTAGACTCACTGTGACCCTCTGTGACACTCTCTGAAAGACTGTGACACACTGAGACACTCTCAAAGACAGACTGTGACACATTCTTACTCTCTCTGACACTCTCTGAGGCACACTGTGACACTCCCTGACAGACTGTGACACACTGAGACACTCTCAAAGACAGACTGTGACTCTTTCTCACTCTCTCTGGCTCACTCTGAAATATACTGTAACCTTCTCTGACAGACTGTGACACACTGTGACACTCTCAGAGACAGACTGTGACATTTTCTGACTCTCTCTGAAACACACTGTGACACTCTCTGAGTCTCTCTGACGCACACTGGGTCCGTCTCTGACAATTTAGGACGCACTGTGACACTCTCTGCTCCTATCCGACACTCTCTGAGACACACTGTGACACTCTCTGACAGACTGTGCTACACTGTGACACTGTCTGAGACTCTCAGAGATACATTGGTACCCTCTCTGACAAGTTGAGACGCACTGTGACACTCTCTGACAGACTGTGACACACTCTGACACACGCTGTGACATTCGCTGACATTCTTTGAAACACACTGTGAAACTCTCGGACAAATTGTGACACACTCTGACACTATCTGCGACAAACTGGGACCCTCTCTGACAATTTGAGACACACTGTAGCACTCTCTGATCCTATCCAACACTCTCTGAGACACACTGTGACACTCTCTGAAAAGCACTGTGACACTCTCTGACACACGCTGAGACACACTGTGACACTCTCTGAAACTCTCTGAGGTGCACTGTGACACTGACAGATTGTGACAACTGTGACAGATAGTGACACTTTCAGATTTTCTCTGAATCTCTGACACACGCTGTGATACTGTCTGTCACTCTCTGAGACACAATGTGACACTCTCTGACAGAATGTGACACACTGAGACACTCTCTGAGACGCGCCGTGGCACTCTCTGATCTTATCTGACACTCTCGGAGACACACTGGGATACAGTCTGACTCTCTATGACACTCTCTGAGGCAAAGTATGACATACTGTGACACTCTCTGACTCACTCTGACATCTCTGAGACACACTGTGACACTCTCTCACAGACTGTGACCATCTCTGAGCCAAATGCTGACACTCTCTGAGACACAGTATGACACACTGTGACGCTCTCTGACTCTTTCGGAGACACACTGTAACACTCTATCACAGACTGTGACCATCTCTGAGTCAAATGCTGACACACTCTGAGACACAGTATGACACACTGTGACACTTTCTGACTCTCTCTGAGACACTCTGCAATACACTGTAAGATTCTCTGACAGATTATGTCACACTGTGACACTCTCTGAGAAAAACTGTGACACTTTCTGACTCTCTCTGACACTCTGAGACACACTGTGAAACTCTCTTAGACTCACTGTGACCCTCTGTGACACTCTCTAAAAGACTGTGACACACTGAGACACTCTCAAAGACAGACTGACACTTTCTGACTCTCTCTGACACTCTTTGAGGCACACTGTGACACTCCCTGACAGACTGCGACACACTGAGACACTCTCAAAGACAGACTGTGGCTCTTTCTCACACTCTCTGGCTCACTCTGAAATATACTGTAACCTTCTCTGACAGACTGTGACACATTGTGACACCTTCTGACTCTGTCTGACTCTCTGAGACACACTGTGACACTCTCTGACTCTCTCTGAGGCACACTGTGACACTCTCTGACTCTCTCTGAGGCACACTGTGACACTCTCTGACAGACTGTGACACACTGTGCCTCTCTCTGACACTCTCTTAGACACACTGTGACACTCACTGACTCTCGCTAACAATTTGAGACGCACTATGACACTCTCTGATCCTACCCGACACACTCTGAGAAAGACTGTGACGCTCTCTGACACTCTCTGATAAGCACTGTGACACTCTCTGACAGACTGTGACACACTGTGACACTCTCTGACTCTCTCTGAAACACACTGTGACACTCTCTGACAGACTGTGACACTCTCTGAGACACAATGTGACACTCTCTGACAGACTGTGACACACTGTGACACTTTGAGACGCACTGTGACACTCTCTGATCCTATCTGACACTCTCTGAGACACACTGTGACACTCTCTGACTCTCTCTGACATTTTGAGATGCACTGTGATACTCTCTGTTCCTATCTGACACTCTCTGAGACACACTGTGAAACTCGCTGACTCTCTCTGAAACACACTTTGACACACTCTGAGAATGCTGTGACACTCTCTGACTCTCTCTGAAACACACTGTGACTCGCTCTGTCAGACTGTGACACACTGGGACACATTCTGACACTCGCTGAGACACACTGGGACACTCTCTGACTCTCTCTGACAATTTTAGACGCACTGTGACACTCTCTGATCCTATCTAACACTCTCTGAGACACACTGTGACACTCTCTTATCTTACCTGGGATGCTCTGTGACACTCTCTGATAGACTGTGACACACTGTGACACTCTCAAAGACAGACTGTGACACTTTCTGACTCCCTCTGATTCACTCTGAAATATACTGAAACCTTCTCTGACAGACTGTGATCCACTATGACACTCTAAGACACACTGTGATACAGTCTGACTCTCTCTGACACTATTTGAGGCACAGTATGACACACTATGACACTCTCTGACTCACTCTGACACTCACTGAGGGACACTGTGACACTCTCTTAAAAACACTAACATTCTCTGACTCTGTCTTAAACACACTGTAACATTCTCTGACTCTCTGAGGCACACTCTCAGAGACAGACTGCGACACGTTCCGACTCGCTTTGACTCTCTGAGACACGCTGTGACTCTCTTAGACACACTGTGACACTCTCTGACTCTCTCTGACACTCTCTGAGGCAGACTGAGACACTCTCTAAAACACACTGTGACACTCTCTAACAGACTGTGAAACTCTCTGACACACTCTGCGGCACACTGTGACCCTCTCTGAGACCGACTGTGACACTCTCTAACTCTCCCTGACACTCTCTGAGGCACAGCATGACATCTGTGACCCTCTCTGACACTGTGATACTCACTGAGACACACTGTGACACTCTCTGACAGACTGTGACACTCTCTGACTTTCTCTGACCCTCTCTGAGACACTCTGTGACACTTTCTGAGTCATTCTGTCACTCTCTGAGACACACTATAACACTCTCTCACAAACTGTGACCCTCACAGGGACAAACACTGACCTACTCTGACACTCTCTGAGACACAGTATAACACACTGTGACACTTTCTGACTCTCTCTTACACACTCTGAAATACATGTAACATTTTCTGACAGACTGTGACATACTGTGACACTCTCTGAGACAGACTGTGACACTCTCTGACTCTCTCTGACACTCTGAGACACACTGTGACACTCTCTCACAGACTGTGACCCACTCTGAGACAAACGCTGACCCACTCTGACACTCTCTGAGACACGGTATGACACACTGTGACACTTTCTGATTCTCTCTGACAAACTCGGAAATGCACTGTAATCTTTTCTGACGGACTGTGACACACTCGACACTCTCTGAGACACACTGTGACAGACTATGACACACTGTGACATTCTCTGACTCTCTCCGAGGCACACTGTGACACTCTCTGACCCTCTCTGAGACAGACTGTGACCCTTTCTGACTGAATATGACACTCTCTGACAGACGTTGACACTCTCTGGGACACACTGTGATACTCTCTGACTGAATGTGACACTCTCTGAGAGACGGTGACACTCTCTGTGACACACTGTGACACTCTCTGACTGAATGTGACACTCTCTGACAGACGGTGACACTCTCTATGACATACTGTGATACTCTCTGACACACTGTTACACTCTCTGAACGTCTCTGAAACACACTGTGACACTCTGACAGAATGTGACACTCTGACCCTGTCTGACACTCTCTGAGACACACTGTGACACTCTCTGAATCTCTCTGAGACTTACTGTGACACTCTCTGACACACTGTGACACTCTCTGAACGAATCTAACAGACTGTGACATTTTCTGTGACACACGATGACACTCTGACAGACTGTGATACTCTCTGACAAACGGTGACATATTCTGAAACACTGTGACACTCTCTGATACACTCTGTAACACTTTCAGTATCTCTCTGACTCCCTGAGACACACTGTGACACTCACTGACCGCTGTGATACTCTCCGACACACGGTGACATTCTCTGAGAAATTGTGACACTCGCTGAGACACACTGTGACACATTCTGACGCTCTCTTAGACACAGTGTGACACTCCCTGACTCTCTCTGACACTCTGAGACCCACTGTGACCCTCTCTGACACTCTCTCAGACACGCTGTGACACTCTCTGACCAACTGTGACACTCTCTGAGACACACAGTGACAACCTCTGACCCTGTCTGAGACGGGCTGTGAAACTCTCTCACTCTCTCTGATACTCTCTGAGGCACAGCACGATACACTGTGACACTCTCTGACAGGTTGTGATAAACTGTGACGCTCTCTGACTTTCTCTGGCACTCTCTTAGACACACTGTGACACTCTCTCACTCATTCTGACCCACTCTGAGACACACTATGACACTCTCTCGCAGACTGTGACCCTCTCTAAGACAAACGCTGACACTCTCTGAGACACACTGTGACACTCTCTGAATCTCTCTGAGACTTACTGTGACACTCTCTGACACACTGTGACACTCTCTGAACGAATCTAACAGACTGTGACATTTTCTGTGACACACGATGACACTCTGACAGACTGTGATACTCTCTGACAAACGGTGACATATTCTGAAACACTGTGACACTCTCTGATACACTCTGTAACACTTTCAGTATCTCTCTGACTCCCTGAGACACACTGTGACACTCACTGACCGCTGTGATACTCTCCGACACACGGTGACATTCTCTGAGAAATTGTGACACTCGCTGAGACACACTGTGACACATTCTGACGCTCTCTTAGACACAGTGTGACACTCCCTGACTCTCTCTGACACTCTGAGACCCACTGTGACCCTCTCTGACACTCTCTCAGACACGCTGTGACACTCTCTGACCAACTGTGACACTCTCTGAGACACACAGTGACAACCTCTGACCCTGTCTGAGACGGGCTGTGAAACTCTCTCACTCTCTCTGATACTCTCTGAGGCACAGCACGATACACTGTGACACTCTCTGACAGGTTGTGATAAACTGTGACGCTCTCTGACTTTCTCTGGCACTCTCTTAGACACACTGTGACACTCTCTGACTCATTCTGACCCACTCTGAGACACACTATGACACTCTCTCGCAGACTGTGACCCTCTCTAAGACAAACGCTGACCCTCTCTGAGACAGAGTACGACTCACTGTGACACTCGAACACACTCTAACACACTCTAAAAAGCACTGTAACCTTCTCTGACAGACTGTGACACACTGTGACACTCTCCGAGATATACTGTGACACTCTCTGACACACACCGTGACACTCTCTAACTATCTCTAACACACTCTGAGACACACTATGACATTCCGACAGAAAATGACACACTGTGACATTTCTGATTTTCTCTGACTCTCTGAGGCACACTGTGACAACCCCTGACAGACTGTGACACACTCTGACCCTCTCTGAGACAGACTGTGACACTTTCTGATGCTCTCTGAGACCCTCTTAGACATACTGTAACATTATTTGACTCTTTCTGACTCGCTGAGACACACTGTGAAACTATCGGGCCCTCTTCGACACTCTCTAAAACACACTGTGACTCTCTTTGACAGACCGTGACACACTGTGACACTCTCTGAGACACACTGTGATACTTCCTGACCAATTGTGACAGACTGTGACATTTTCTCTGACACTCTGTGACACTCTCTGACTGACTGTGACATATCTTAAACTCTCTGACCCTCTCTGAGACACACTGTAACACTCTATGACACTCACTGAGACACACTATGACACTCTCTGACAGACTATGAAACACTGTGACATACTCTGACTTTCTAATTGTCGAGAAGAACTTGACTATCTAGAGGAAGTAAAAGTCGTAACAAGGTTTCCGTAGGTGAACCTGCGGAAGGATCATTATCGGCTGGGGGTACGCCCGTTTCCGGTTCACCTCGTCTCGCGGGGGTGGTTTCGGGGCCAGCAGGAGAGCTCGTCAGGGTAGCAGGCCCTGCAGCCGTGGTCACCGCCAAACCCACCCCCGACTGTTGGGCGCCTACCTGCGCGGGCAGGAGGACACTTTCCGATTGCAAATCTCCGTTTGCCGAGTCCACCCCGAACGCACGCGGGCGGGCGGGTTCGCATTGCCCTTCGTCACAAGGGGCGAAGCCCGTTCCACCGTCTCGTCAGCAGTGCCGACCGGTCTGTGATCGACGAAGGGAGCCACACCAGGTCGGGTCCTGCTGCTTGGCGGCACCGCGTCGTCGGGAGCTCGCGTCAGACGGAGGGCTTCGGTGTACTCTCCAGCCACGGGAAACGAAGCCGGTGATGCAGGCGCGGGTCTTTCGTTCCCAAATCGGCTGGGTTTACGCCGTTGCTATCTAGTCACGCTCCCTTCAACCCCACGGGGTACCTATTCCCTTCAGCGCGTCACTCGCACATTCCCGTCAGGGCCTCTGTGCGTTTTCGGGCTGTTGGCGGCGGTTTAAAGACTCCTGAGTTGCCGCCCGTCGGTTCTCGAGCTCCGTGCAGCATTGATCCCCAGCGAACTGCCAGCAGGGTTGACGAGCAATCGCGCTCTCGGTCGGGGCGCCTGACGCCGATCGGTGGTCGGTGGCTTGCGGGCAAGCTGCGTTGTGAGGGAGGGGGCGGGTCTGACGAGCCGTTACCGCGTCTCCCAGCCCACCTCGGCGGTGGGCGGGCCGGGCGGCCGTCAGCTCGGGCCAGTGCGGCACCCCCGACTCCTCGCAGAAGTCCGCATGCCGACTCTCCGCCACGTGCACGCGTCGGTGACGCTGCCGAACCGATTGCCGGTCCCGTTTTCGCCTCTGCTTTTCCTAGGGCAAAGCTGCTGCACGCCTCGTGACACTCGGCGGGCGACATGGTGGCGGAGATCCTGCCTCCGTCGCTGCGGCGCATGCTGGCACGCGTCGCCTCTTGGGCGCCCTGTATTTGTTTTTCCCCCCGTAGACGTGTGTTTCCGCGGGCCGCACCAGGCTGGTGCTCCCCACAGCTTCACACCGCCCTGCCGCCGGCGGGCAGGTGGGTGCTGCTAAGGTGGGGAGCGTATGTGCGGTCCGGGTCGCTTTCCTCTGGCGAGGGAGAGACCGAAAACAAAACTCAGACAACTCTTAACGGTGGATCACTCGGCTCGTGCGTCGATGAAGAACGCAGCTAGCTCCGAGAATTAATGTGAATTGCAGGACACATTGATCATCGACACTTTGAACGCACTTTGCGGCCCCGGGTTCTTCCCGGGGCCACGCCTGTCTGAGGGTCGTTTTTCAATCAATCGCACTCGCCTTGGCTGGCGAGAGCGCGGCTGGGGTGTCGCAGAGGAGACCCGTCCTCTTTGTCCCCCTAAGTTCAGACTCTGGAGCCCTCCGGCGTCGGAGCGCACGGCCTTTCCCCGCACCCTGCACATTCCGTTCGTCAGGCTCGACGTCATCCTCCCCCCCCCCCCCCCCCCCCCCCCCGCCGGGGAGCGCGGCCTGTCGTCCGTCTGTGTCGTGGCAGTGGGGCCAGCACGGCTGTCACCGGTCCCTGAATGGCTGTCAGTGGTTTACAAATCAGTACAAATCAGTAACCAGTGACACTTAGAATTTTTTAAGGTCAGTACAAATCAGTAACCAACGACATTTAGAATTTTTTCCAGTCAGTACAAATCAGTAACCAAGGACACTTAGAATTTTTTTGATGCAGTACAAATCAGTAACCAACGACACTTAGAATTTTTTAGGGTCAGTACAAATCAGCAACCAACGACACTTAGAATTTTTTTGAGTCAGTACAAATCAGTAACCAGTGACACTTAGAATTTTTTAGGGTCAGTACAAATCAGTAACCAACGCCACTTAGAATTTTTTTGAATCAGTACAAATCAGTAACCAGTGACACTTAGAATTTTATTCAGTCAGTACAAATCAGTAACCAGTGACAGTTAGACTTTTTTAGTGTCCAAACTGTGATGGGAGCGAACTTGACTGCTCATACCGACTTTGAGTGCTCGAGGCCGGCTAGCCCAGCCGGATTTGACCCGGTGGTTACAAATCAGTAACCAACGACACTTAGAATTTATTTCAGTCTGTACAAATCAGTAACCAACGACACTTAGATTTTTTTAGGGTCAGTACAAATCAGTAACCAACGACACTTAGAATTTTTTCCAGTCAGTACAAATCAGTAACCAACGACACTTAGAATTTTTTAGGGTCAGTACAAATCAGTAACCAACGACACTTAGAATTTTTTAGGGTCAGTACAAATCAGTAACCAACGACACTTAGAATTTTTTGAGTCTGTAGAAGTCAGTAACCAAGTGCATTTTTGAATTGGTTACTGACTTCTCCTTTCGAGTTGCGGCTGTGGTTGGCTTCAATTAGTCGTGGGGGCTTAATTATCGCCCAGGGGAGCATGCCCCGGTAGTGTGGCCGGGGACGGAGTGCCTTTTGAAGGGGGTGTTTCTGAATTTGGATCCTTTTTGAGTAGCATTGTCGGATGGGTGTGATTTTGAAGGGTGTGTTGGCCGGCGGTGGGGTCAGGCTTAGGGTGAGTGTCCCGCCATCGAGAGCGGACCGGCCCCCGCGTTCAGGGTGATTTTCGTGCATTTCCAAAGTCGGCAAGTGGTCCAAACTGTGATGGGAGCAAACTTGACTGCTCATACCGACTGTGAGTGCTCTGGGGCGGCTAGCCCAGCCGGATTTGACCCGGTGGTTCAGCCGAAGGTCTCGCCTTTGAGAGCGGACCGGCCCCCGCGTTCGGGTTCGATTTTCATGCATTTCCAAAGTCGGCAAGTGGTCCAAACTGTGATGGGAGCGAAGTTGACTGCTCATACCGACTTTGCGTGCTCGAGGCCGGCTAGCTCGGCCGGATTTGACCCGGTGGTTACAAATCAGTAACCAACGACACTTAGAATTTTTTCGAGTCAGTACAAATCAGTAACCAGTGACACTTAGAATTTTTTTGATGCAGTACAAATCAGTAACCAACGACACTTAGAATTTTTTTGAGGCAGTACAAATCAGTAACCAGTGACACTTAGAATTTTTTTGAGTCAGTACAAATCAGTAACCAACGACACTTAGAATTTTTTCGAGTCAGTACAAATCAGTGACCAAGGACACTTAGAATTTTTTCCAGTCAGTACAAATCAGTAACCAGTGACACTTAGAATTTTTTTGATGCAGTACAAATCAGTAACCAACGACACTTAGAATTTTTTTGAGTCAGTACAAATCAGTAACCAACGACACTTAGAATTTTTTCCAGTCAGTACAAATCAGTAACCAGTGACACTTAGACTTTTTTAGGGTCCAAACTGTGATGGGAGCGAACTTGACTGCTCATACCGACTTTGAGTGCTCGAGGCCGGCTAGCCCGGCCGGATTTGACCCGGTGGTTACAAATCAGTAACCAACGACACTTAGAATTTTTTTGATGCAGTACAAATCAGTAACCAACGACACTTAGAATTTTTTTGAGTCAGTACAAATCAGTAACCAGTGACACTTGGAATTTTTTTGAGGCAGTACAAATCAGTAACCAACGACACTTAGAATTTTTTTGAGGCAGTACAAATCAGTAACCAACGACACTTAGAATTTTTTTGATGCAGTACAAATCAGTAACCAACGACACTTAGAATTTTTTTGAGTCAGTACAAATCAGTAACCAGTGACACTTAGAATTACCCGGTATATTGGGTCCAGGTTGATGTGTTTAACAAACACATCAACTTTGAACACCTCTTCTCCATCCTGTCTCAGACTTTGCGTCTCACGCTGTCCCTCCCTCAATCTCTCTGTCTCTCACAGCAGCCCCTCCTTTCTCCACCAACCCCAAAACCCCATTAAACAGTGCCCGTCTCTGGATGTCCCACTCCCCACTTGTCTCCCAATCTCCCCCTTCCCATGTAGACCCACAGCTCCTGGGCTGGAGGACATGGTGCAGAGACTAACACACCTTTTGACTAACTGCTGTCATGCACAGAAAGATCCCACTGTGCAACCATTCCCCAGCCACACACACTGTCCTTCTCCCTCCATATGTGTCCTTCTTGCTCTCCCTGTTTCTCACTGCCCATCTCTCTCTCTCCTCAATTTCTCCATCCCCACTCTCTCCATGTCTCTCTTTCCCTTTTTGTCACCCTCTCCTTCTCTTTTTCTTCATTTCAGACTCAATGAGAAAAGTAATTTTATGTCCCTTACACTAACCCCCTACCCACAGTCGGGGTAACATTCAGGAGAGACCAGGAAAAGGTTGATCCCCGCATTAACTGTACAGCATCCAGCGACACTGAGACAAACTCTTCCCATGTCCCTTCCCCAGTCACTGGGACAGGGGTCTAGGGAGACAGTGGGAGAGAAACTACAAGAGAGAAAGAGAGATGGACAGACAGACAGTGAGAGGGAGGGAGAGAACACGAGAAAGACAGGCAGGCAGAGGGTGGGAGAGAAAGTGAGAAGAACTGAAAAAGAGCAGGAGAGAGAAAGGGATAGAGAGAGAAAGGGATAGAGAGAGAGAGTAAAACCCCAGGAAGAGAATTACAATGTCAGACAGATACAAGGTGAAAAAGGGGAGGCAAAGACAGGGAGTGAAGGTCAAATAGACAGCAAGAGAGAAAACTTGGGCAGAGATATAGGACAGAGAGAGAGAGGAGTTGCAGCAGCAGCATAGAACTGAAAATGTGGAGGGGGGCTGCTGCGATGCAACGAGAATGATTTACAGACAAGACAGGCAAGATCCCACAGAGCTGAGAGAAAGATGCAGAGAGAGATGAGCAAGTTGTTGGTTTTGTGGAAGATTGAATGATTACGCATTCCTGATAAACATGATGGGGTGTCAAAGGGGCAGAGTGTTGTAGGAAGGGAATCTGCCGGGAAATGTCAACAGGGCAGAGATATAAAGGATGTTGTGAGATAGGGATTGAAGGAAAAATGTGGGAGAGACATCTGGGAACACAGAAATATACATAAGAGCTCTCATGGGAGTGGGAAGCAGTGAGATCGGTAGGTTCAGACTGTGCAGCTGCCCCCTCTAGCATTTTGCGCCTTTGTTCCTCCTCAGTGTAGAGTTCGCATCTTGAGGTAAAATTCCCACAGACAGCCTGAATCCCACAATGTGTGTGTGTGTTTGCTCTCTCTGGTTCCAGCTCCTGTCTGATGATTCTGTACAGCAGAATAATTTGATTCTCTGTCTCTGTACTACATAGAACATAGAACATAGAAGAATACAGCGCAGTACAGGCCCTTCGGCCCTCGATGTTGCGCGATCCAAGCCCACCTAACCTTTACTAGCCCACTATCCTCCATATGCCTATCCAATGCCCGCTTAAATGCCCATAATGAGGGAGAGTCCACCACTGCTACTGGCAGGGCATTCCATAAACTCACGACTCGCTGAGTAAAGATACTGTCTGTAGTCCTGAGTAAAGTACTGTCTGTGCTTCAGCTCCCAAATCAAATGCTAAATTATTCACGATCCTATTGAATAGCAGGGCAGGCTCGAGGGGCTGGATGGTCTCCTCCTGTTCCTATTTCGGATGGTCTTATGTTCTTAACAATACCTCCCAGCTCTTGGCCCCCACACTGGAGGTTAGGACGACACAAGGGACTGATCTGTAGAGTGCTGCACTCTTCCGTGAGTCTCGGAGGGAACCAGCCTGATTTGGATTGGAGTTGCAGACTCTCAGTGAGAAGTGAAATCTCCTTGAGGTTCCCCTCAGTCTCTCACTGTAAGGTGGAGGAGGCCAGTCTCAGGGAAGCAAACAGCAGGTTAGATGTGCTCTGTCCTCCAGCTCCATTTCAGAAGGCCACATGGGAGGGGCTTGTTTCCTTTATCAGCTTCCCGTGCTCTCCCTTCTGGGTTAGGGTGGGGGCTGAATGGCCTTGCTCCTGGCTCCTATTGAGGTGCACGCTGGCTATGATTGGTTGAGGTTCTGTTCGCCGAGCTGGGAATTTGTCTTGCAAACGTTTCGTCCCCTGTCTAGGTGACATCCTCAGTGCTTGGGAGCCTCCTGTGAAGCGCTTCTGTGATGTTTCCTCCGGCATTTATAGTGGCCTGTCCCTGCCGCTTCCGGTTGTCAGTTCCAGCTGTCCGCTGTCGTGGCCGGTATATTGGGTCCAGGTCGATGTGTTTGTTGATAGAGTCTGTGGATGAGTGCCATGCCTCTAGGAATTCCCTGGCTGTTCTCTGTTTGGCTTGTCCTATAATAGTGTTCGTGCTTCAATACTGTATCTATCTCATGTCTTCTGGACCAAAGTTCGATCCCTTAAATACACTCTGCTCTGTTCACGGTGAGTGATCTTACCTCACTGCAGGATTTACTGAAGGCTCCAGATCTTACTCTCCATCTCTCTGGCTGACCAGCTGTCTTCAGTGTGGTGATGGAGGAAACAGGAATTGGGAATTCTGCTGAGTCAGGAGCATCCTGAGTACCGACAGGAGACAGAGAAATGAACAGAATGGGAAATCAGACTGATGCAGTGATGGTTAAACATGGAGAATGGCACCGAGTCCCACAGAGACCTGGAAAATCCCAGTCTCCATCCTTGGTCTGTGCTGCTGCGTCTCCCTAGAGTGGAGAATTCTGTTGTTTCAGGATCTGGAGTAGCTGCAAAAGGTGCAGTCACCGGCAGCAATTAGACCCTCACAGTGACAGATACCACATGGAGAGAGACTGTGTGATAGCACCAGAGTGCAGGAAGGTATCAGGATCAAACCATGGTCACGTAGAAGGTGCACTGGGATCAGTACTCAAGAATAAGTGAGCAATCAGTGGGCCAGGCAATGGCCTCATGTTACTCTCACTAGACTGTTCATCCAGAATTTAATGCCGGTAGCAGGGATAACCATCTGACTACTTAATACCCTTTAAGTAAGGAAATCCGTTATAGGCTGCCAGTCTGGCCTACGTTTGAATCCAGACCCAGGGCAATGGGATTGACGCTCAAATGCCCACTGTAATGATCTGGCAAGCCACTCAGCTCTTAGGCTGGTCAGGGTGAGCATGCGATGCTGGCCAGCTAGAGACAGCAATATCTCAAGAGTGAATTAAAATCAACACTGCTGAGACCAGTGTCCTGGCCAATCATGTCGGTAGGTTTATGGACAGGGTTTTAAACTGATAGAGAGGATGCAGGGACAGGGTTCAGATGAAAGGAGCTTTCCAAATCCAAAGAGAAAATGTGAAGCCTCAGAACAGCATGGGGATGTGGCTGAAGACAAGCAGAAAGGAACAGGAAGGGACAGAGTTTAACTAAAACTGTACATTGTTTGTCCATTCCAAAAAAAATTATAATTTCCTTTTTCCCACAATGTCCTGTAATAAACACTATATTTCAAATTTTGGCGTCATCTGCAAACTTGTTAACTGTATCTCCTATGTTCATGTCAAAATCATTAATATAATGACGAAACATAGTGACACCAGCACCGATCTTCGTGGCACACCATCGTCCTCCAGTGTGAAAAGGAACTGTCCGCCACGACCCTCTGTCTTCTAACTTCGAGCCAGTTCTGTATCCAAACAGCCAGTTCTCCCTGTATTCCATGAGATCTAACCTTGCTAACCAATCTCCCATGATGAACTATTTCACGCACCTCACTGAAGTTCATAGAAATCACATCTAATGATTGGCCCTCATCAATCCTTTTTGTTACTTCTTCAAAAAACACAATCAATTTCTTGAGACATTATTTCTCACACATAAAGCCATGCTGACTATCCCTAGTCACTCCTTGCCTTTCTAAATACATGTAAATCCTATCCCGCAGGATTCCCTTCAACAATTTACCCACTACTGATGTCAGGCTCACTGGTCTGTAGTTCCCTAGCTTTCCCTTACCACCTTTTTTTAAATGGTGACACCACGTTAGCCAACCTCCAGTCTTTTCGCACCTCACCTGTGATAATCAATGATACAAATTTCTCAGCAAAGGGCCCATCAGTAACTTCCCGAGCCTCCCACAGATTCCAAGGTACACCTGATCAGATCCTGGCGATGTATGCGCTTTTATGCATTTCAAGACACCCAGCACCTCCTCCTCTTCGATATGGACGCTTTTCAAGCGTCACCATCTACTTCCCCACATTCTATATCCTCCATTTCCTTCGCCACAGTAAACACTGATGCAAAATACTCATATAGTATCGCCACCATCTCCTCCGGCTGCACACAAAGGCTGCCTTGCTGATCTTTGAGGGGCCCTATTTTCTCCCTAGTTACCCTCTTGTCGTTTATTTATTTATAAAAACCCTTTGGATTCTCCTTAACACTATTTGTCAAAGCTATCTCATGTCCCCTTTTTACACTTCTGATTTCTCTCTTAAGTATACTCCTCCTGCCTTTATATTCTGAGAATTCACTTGATTTCTCGTGTCTATACCTGACAAATTTTTCCTTTTTTTTCTTAACCAAAATCTTCATTCTCTTGTCATCCAGCATACCCTACACCCACCAACATTTCCTTCCACCCTAACAGGAATACTACATACTGTCTCTGGAAAACCGTTATCTCATTTTTGAAGGCTTCCCAATCTCCAATGATAAAGGTTTCATTCTCTTAAAATGGAATCACCCCAATTCCTGCATCTCACAAAACTGTCACTTGAAAATAATAATAAAAAAGAACATTCTAAATGAAGGCTTTGATGAGGTGAGTCCTGTGGTCAGTCCTGTCAATCTGGAGGCTACCAGATACACCGAGAGTACTTTCTACTAGAGCAGCACCAGGTCAGTGTCAGGCACACGTACAGAATGGGCAAATATATTCACATCTGAACTCACATTTCCCAGCCTGGGAATCTGAAGCTATGCACAGCCAATTCTGGTAAACATCAGTAAAATTACGTCATCAAGATCGGCCCAATAGTCTAATAAAAAAAAAACAAATGAATCATTCAGACTAAAACATCCTTCAGGTTCCACAACGCAGTCTTGGTCCCATCCTGCAGGTAATATGAATCCTGCTCCCTCTAACCTCCTGCAAGATCCCCGTCCTTCCTACATTTGTACCATCCTCCAGGTTCTGCAGCCCTTCCTACCTCCGTAACATGACCCGGACTATACAACTCTTCCTTCTTCTGCAATGTTTCCCAGAAGGGTACTGGAGGATGATGGGGAGTTACAGAGTTAGGGAGGAATATCAGGATTGGAGGATTTTGCAGTTATTAGTAATATTGAAGTGGTTGAAATTGGCTTTGGTAGTTTTGAGGGTTCATGTCAATAAAAGAGGTTACAGAGCTAAGGAGGATTGTAGGGACGGGAAGACGCTTCACAGTTTATGAGTTTTCTGGGGACTGGAGGAAGATACCAAATTAGGGAAGGGTTAAGATTGAAGGATTCTGCAGAAAACCTCTACCGAGTTAAAGGCAGGATTCTTGGTAGAGTGGAGAAACAGAAGAACCTTGGGGTCCACGTTCATAGATCCTTCAAAGATTCCAGCCAAGTTGATAGGGATGGTACGAAGGCGTGTGATGTGTTAGCTTTCATTAGCAGGGGGATTGAGTTTAAGACCTGTGAGGTTATGCTGCAGCTCCATACAACTCTGGTTACTCCATACTTGGAATATTGTGTTATGTTCCGGTCGCCTCATTATAGGAAAGATGTGGAAGCTTCGAAGAGGGTGCAGAGATTTATAAGGATGTTTTCTGGATTGGAAGGCAGGTCTCATGAAGAAATGTTGGGGAAGCCAGGACTTTTCTCATTGGAATGAAAAAGGATGAGAGCTGACTTGGTAGAGGTGTACGAGATGATAAGAGACGTCCGAGATTATTAGAGACATACACAGAGTGGCTGGCCCGAGAATTTTCCAATTGTGAAAATGGCTATAACGATGGGGCATAATTTTAAGGTACTTGGAGGAAGGTTTATGGGAGATATCAGAGGTACGTACGTTACACAGAGAGTGGTGGGAATGTGGAATGCACTGCCAGAGTTGGTGGTAGAGAGAGCAACATTAGGGACATTTAATTAACTTTTGGATATGCACATGGATTACAGTAAAATTAATTTCTCAAAATGGAGACCTGTGCCCTGTGGTGTTCCACGGTGATCCGTATTGGGTCCACTGTTGTTTGTGATATACATAAATGATTTGGACGAAGGTATCAGTTGCCTGATTAGCAAGTTTGCAGATGACTCTAATATTAGTGGAGTAGCAGATAGTGATGGGAACAGTCAGAGAACACTGCAGCGTATAGATCGATTGGAGAGATGGGCAGAGAAATGGCAGATGGGGAGTTCAATCCAGGCAAATGCGAGGTGATGCATTTCGCAAGATCCAATTCAAAAGTGAACTATACAGTAAATGGAAAAGTCCTTGCGAAAATTGACGTACAGAGAGACCTGTGTATTCAGGTCCATTGTTCCTTGAAGGTGACAACGCAGGTCAGTAGAATGGTGAAGGCTGCATACAACATGCTTTCCTTCATTGAACGGGATATAGAGTAAAAGACTTGGCAGGTCATGTTACAGTTGTATTGGATTTTGATTCGGCCACGTTTGGAATGTTACATACAGTACTGATCACCACATTACCAAAAGGATGTGGATGCTTTGGAGAGGGTGCAGAGGAAGTTCACCGAGATGTTGTCTGGTATGGAAGTGGCTAGCTATAAAGAGAGGCTGAATAGATTTTATTAGAAAGACAAAGGTTGACTGGGGACCTGATTGATGTCTAGAAACTCATGAGATGTGTAGACATGGTGGATAGCAAGAAGCTTTTTGCCCCAGAGTGTAGAATGCACTTATTGGGGGTCACAAGCTCAAGGTGAGAGGGGAAAGGTTTAGGACAGATATACGTGGAACGTTCTTTATGCAGAGGGTGATGGGGTCTGGAACGCATTGCCAGTGGAGGTGGTAGAGGCGGGAACGATGACGTCATTTAAGATGTATCTAGACAGATGCATGAATGGGCAGGAATCAAAAGGATACAGATCCTTAGAAAATAGGCAGCAGGTTTAGACAGAGGATCTGGATCGGCACAGGTGTGGAGGGCCGAACAGCCTGTTCCTGTGCTGGAATTTTCTTTGTTCCTTTCTTCTTTGAATGGTCTGCAGGTTAGAGTAGGATAAAAGATCAGCACATTATCAAAGGCTGAAGAGCCTGTACTGTGCTGTACTGTTCTGTGTTCTATATCGGGAGGGTCACAATGGCAGGAAGGTGTTTAGGGAAGCTGGAGAGGACGGGATCTGAATGAATAGATACAATTAGGAAGGTTTGCTCGGAGTACCACAGGTAACAGAAACACCAATGGTCTGATCAGGAACAGACGACCCAGACTGTGAGGGCTGTGGGGACTGGGCTGGATTCACGGGGACGGAGGACCATAGAACCACGAGGGTGTTACAGAAATGTGGAGGGCTGTTGGGCCTGCAGGAGTTCATGGAGAAGGAGAGGTTGGGATGGATGGAACAGTTTACACAGATATGGATCTTGGTGGGATGGAGTAGTTTACACAGACGGGAGTGTTTTAGGTGAATGGAGAAGTTTAGAGAGAAAGTGGGTTGTTTCGACTGGAGGACCAAACAGAGATATGGAGGGTGGTCATAGATGATGTTTATAGATACAGGAAGGTTTCGGTTCTGCAGATTAGTTAGATACGGAGGGTGTGGTGTCTGACAGATTTTCCAGAAATTTTGGTTGGAGACAGTTTCACAGATAAGGGAGCATTAGTAACCTCCTCCAGAATGGCAAAAGTGGGAAGGGTTGTCGGGGAGAGTGGCGTTTACACAGATAGAGGTGTAAGTGCTGGAGAAGGTTATGTAGATGAGTAGTGGATGGAGAGACTGGAGGAGATTACATTAATAGTGGGGTGCGAGTGATGGGAGGATGTTACACAGATAGTGAGTCTTATAGGAACTGAAAGTCACATGATTTGTTGTGGTTCTACAGGTTGGGAGTGTTGCAGGGACCTGAGAGGCTATTTGGGTCTCCCCAGATTGATCGCGTCTTTAGGACAGTAAGAGGTTACATAGATACAGAAACATTAAAGACAATGTGTGCCTTCCCCTTTTTCCTGAACAGAGTGACACACCTCTCATTGGCCAGGGATTCCTAAACCTGCTAGCTGTTCCCTTCACCCTAACAGGGACATACTGGATGCTTGAGAGAACACTGTTAAAAACTTCCCATTTTCCAGTCATTCCTTTTCATTCCAACAGACCGACCCAATCGATTTTAGTCATGATTTGGACGTGCCAGTGTTGAACCGGGGTGGGCAAAGTTAATAATCACACAACACTGGTTATAGTCCAGCAGGTTTATTTGCAAGCACTAGCTTTCGAAGCACTGCTTCTTCAACAGGTGGATGTGGAGCACAATCCTAAGGCACAGAATTTATAGCAACAGGAATGTAGTGTCATGGAATGAAATATTAAACAAGCTTAGATTAAGTCTTTTATCTTTTTACAATGATCACCAGAGCTTCTAAATCTAGCGCTTTCAAATACAAAGGGACCTCGATTATCCAAATATCAATTAACCCAATATCAGATTATTCAAAGGAGATCTCGAGGTCCCAATAGAAACATTACATCAAAGAGCCGTTTCAACCCTGATTGTGTTTTTATTTGTTTACACTGATTAAAACCGATCTCGGCTCACTGAAATGCTGCTGAGAACAGTCCTGGACATCGCGCCACGGGACCATCTCCAAATGACTGACCTCTCACCCTCTCCCCACATTTAGCCGAGAGTTAAATATAGGGATAAATTCTAACCCCCTCCCCCCCCCTTCCCCAGATATTCTCTCGAACATTGTTCTGTATAGGGCAAAGGTGAAACTTTTTGAGATGTTGCAGTAAAAGGTTGTGTGTGGCTGTCTGAGCGTGTGTGTGCATGTGCGCTATTTCGAGACTTACCCCCGCAAAGGCAGTAGATGTCTTACTGTTGGTGTCCACTCCAGCTGCCCAGAAGGGGGAGGGGATGATGGGGGCAGGGGACACGGCCGTGGACATGGATTGGACAGTGGGTGTGGTACGCGGAGGGCGGTGTTGGACGGGTTTGGGGACTGGCTGAGGTTGATGTCGAACGAATTTAGGAAGTGGGGGCAGGCGGCGAGTGGAGGGTGATGTCCGACGGTTTTGGCGGCAGGGGCCGCTTTTTCGTGGGTTTGGGACAGGTGGAGGGTGACATTGAGGGGCGGGTGGGGGCGGTGTTGGATGGGTTTGGAGGTGAGCGGGATGTGTTTTTGGGGTTTGGCAGGGTGTGGGGGCTCGCTCATGGCTTGCTGCGGCCTAGTCACCTGAACAGGGAGCAGACTGGACTGAAAACTCCGAGCCCCAGAACAAAGGCATTGAATCGATTAACTGAAAACCCAATTATCCGAACGAAATAGTGCCCGCCCATCTCGTTCAGATAATCGAGGTTCCTCTGTAAACCATCTGGACTATAGCCTGGTGTTGTGTGATTTTTACCTTCGCCCAATCAAACCCTGCTTGATCCTGCTGAATGGCTCCAATATTGGCCCAGTTCCAGTTTAAGACCTAAATCTGTCAACCCGTCTGATCTTTTTCCATAACTCTGTTAAAACAAAGACAGTTGTGGTCACTGGAACCAATGTGCTCTCCGACTGATACTTCAGTCACTTGTCTGACCTCGTTTTCTGAGGAGCGGTCTCGTGTTGCATCCGCCTGAGTAGCGTAGAGCCGTCTACGTCTTGGTTTCAGAAACGTTTTTGGACACATTATACAAATTCCACCCAGTACAGGCCTTTTACACTCTGGGTGACCCAGTCAATCCAGGGGAAGTTAAAATCTCCATCCAATGCTATTCTATTATTTTTATAGACACCTGCAAACTCATGACACATTTTCTCCTCTAGTACCCACTGGCCATTTGAGGGTCTAGAACACCATCCCTGCAGACAGACCATCCCCTTTTTGTTTCTAACTTTTAAATATATGGCCTCATTTGATGGTCTCTAAGCACTGTTGTTATGTCCTTCCTAATCAAAGGGGCAGCTCCCCCCTCACTTACTTGTCATTCTGTCACGCCTGTAGCTTCTGTATCCTGGAACAGTGAGCTGCCAGTCCTGCCCTCTCTCAGCCATGTTTCTGTTACAGCTATAATATCCCAGTTCCCAGAGCTAATCCATGCCCTGAGCTCATCTGCCTTACTAGTCAGGTCTAGTATGTTGAAACAAATGCCCTTTAAACCAGCAGTCTTTACCCTCCCTCGACTATGCCCCTGGCTATCCTTGCTCTTGATGGCTGATGTACTTTCCTCTGACTTTTCGATGGTCCCTCTCTTACTCAGAGTCACAACTCCCTGCCAAACTAGTTTAGATCCTCCTGGGTAACTCGAGAAAATTTCCTCCCTAGGATATTAGTGCCCCTCTGCTTCAAGTACAAACTATCCCCTTTGTACAGGTCACCTCTACCCCAGAAGAAATCTCAATGGCCCAAGAACTGAAAACCCTGCCCGCTTCACCAGCTTCTCAGCCACACATCCATCTGGCTTATCTTTCTATTTCTATCCTCACTGGCACGTGGCACTGGGAGTAATCAGGATATCATTAATATCATTAATATCAATATCCTCCCTTTTTAACTTCTCCCCTAACTCCCTGTACTCATTTCACAGGACCCCATCCCTTTGTCTACCTCTGTCATATGGACCATTGTGCACAATGACCTCTGGCTTTTCACCCTCCCCCTTCAGAATGTTCAGTAACCGCTCAGAGACATCCTTGACCCTGGCATCCGGGAGCCACAGCTATTTTATCAGAATCGTGAGAGTAAGAGGATTCCCAGCGAAAGAGGGAGGCCTGTGAGAAACCAAAGGGATAATCTGTGCATGGAGCCAGAGGAAGCAGGTGAGGTCTTCAACGAATACTACCCATCTCTATTCACACAGGACAAAGACATTGCAGCCAGGGATTTCAGTCAGGATGGTGAGGTTCCAGAATATGTTAAGATCAATAAGGAGGAGGTATTAAATATTTTCACAGGCATAAAGGTGGAGAAATCCCCAGTACCCAATGAAATGTATCACAGACTGCTATGGGAGGTAATGGAGGAGATTGCTAGGGCCCTGGTGGATATATTTAATACTTTGCTGGCCACGGGTGAAGTGCCGAATGACTGGAGGATCACTAATGTGGTTCCTTTATTCAAGAAGGGTAGCAGGGATAGGAAATTCAGAGCAGGTAGTCTGACAGCAGTGAGAGGGGAATTGGAAACAATGCTAAGGGACAGGTTGAATCAATAACTGGAAAGGCAGGGATCGATTAGTGATACTCAGCACGGATTTGGAAGAGGAAGATAATGTTTGATGAAATCAGCTGAGATTTCTTTGAAATTACGATTGAAGATATTGATGAGGGCAGTGCAGATGATGTGGGTTCCATGGAATTCATTAAGGCCTTTGACAAGGTCCCACGTGGAAGGCTCATCCAAATGGGAAGAGCCTATGGGATCCAAGGCAAGTTGGCAAATTGGATCCAAAATTGTTGTGTGGGTTGGTTTTGTGATTGAAAGCCTTTGCCCAGCGGGTGTATCACAGGGATCTGTGCAGGAACCATTGCTGTTCCTTAGGGGCATTAGTCACTTGGATGTGAAAGCAGAAGGTATCATTAGCAGGTTTGTTGATGACATGAAAGGTGAGGGTGTTGTCCACAGTAAGGGGGGTGGCCTCAGGCTGCAGTCTGAAGGTTGAGGCTGGGACAGAATTTCAAGAGAATCATTTCAATCAACAAGCCCGGCAAGAGCACAGTAGGCATTGAGGGAAAACTGATCAATTAAGCTGCATCTACTTTAATGCAAAAGGCCTAACAGGTTATACAGATGAACACATGGCATGGATGGGACAGGGATATCACAGGAATTACAGAAACACAGCTGAGGGAGGGGCAGGACAGGCAGCTCAATGTTCCTGAGACAGATGCTACAGGAAAGATAGAAGGAGAGGCAAGAGAGGAGGGGGATTGGTGTTTTTGATCAGTGAAAACATTACTGCAGCGCTTCGACAGCATATTTCTGGGGATCGCCCAGTGAAGCTTTAATAGCAGAACTTAGAAATATAGCTGGATGATCAGTTTGATATGACGGTACTGCAAGCCTGCAGTAGTCAGCGGGAAATTGAGCAGCAAATACGTCGGAGATCTCAGATATCTGTAAGAATGATAGAGTTGTAATGGTCGGGGATTTAACTTTCCAAACCTAGACTGAGACTGCCATAATGTTCGCAGCTTGGATGGGAGGGGTTCGTTCAGTGTGTTCAAGAAAACTTTCTCAGTCAGTATGAAAGTGGTCCAACTGGAGAACGGAATGAAACAACACCTCCCCTCGGAAACAAGGTGGAGAAAGGGGCTGAAGTGTCTGTGGGGCAGCACTTTAGCAAAGTCGCCACAATTCTATTAGTTTGAAAATAGCGATGGAAAAGGACAGGCCTGGTCCACAAGTTAAAGATCAACACTGGCCTTGCCCCAGTCCAGAAGGTATTCCCGCAAGACTGTCCAAAAGTTGATTCATGGAGGCTATTTGAAATTAAAGGGATGTCGGGCAAGTGGGATTCTTTCAAAAGAGAGATAAATTAAGATTTCTGGGCCAGCATTTTCCTGTCAGTGTGAAGGACAATGCTGACACAAGTGGGAAATGCTGGATGACTGGGGATATTGAGGCTCTGGTCAAGCCAAAAGGGGACACATGTCCTATGTAGCCAGCTGGATTAAGTCAATCCCTTGAAGAACATTGTGTAGTAATACTCTTAAGAGGGAAACCACGAGGGCCTAAAGGGGAACTGACAGAGCTTTGGCAGATAAGGTTCAGGAAAATCTAAAGAGATTCTACAAGTATATTAACAACAGAAGATTAACTCGAGACAGAATGTGACCCCTGAAAGATCAATGAAGCCATCCGAGTGTGAACCCACAGGAAATGAGTGAGATCAGAAACAAGAAATTCACGTCAGAATTTACTGTGGAAAAAAAACGCTGGGGAAGCAGGGAAATAAACAATGATATTTTCAAAAGAGCCCACATTGGAGAACAGGAGGTGGTGAAGGTTTTCAAACACATTAAAATTAGACAACTCCCTGGGAACTAATCATGTGTATCCTAGGACATTGGGGTAAGTTAGGGAAGAAACTTACAATGATATTTCTATCACTGACAGCCACGGGTGGTTAGGTGGAAGTCTGGAGGTGGCTAATGTTGTGCCAGTATTTAGGATAGGCTGTGAGGGAAAGCCAGGAGCCTAAACACCAATTAGCTTGATGTCAGTGGTGCGAATGTTGTTGGAGGCGGACACAAACGGACACAAAATGGGCTTGACAGTAAGAAACAGAGGGTAGTGGGAGAGGGTTGTTGTGCAGACTGGGGGCCTCTGACCAGCGGTGTGCCATAAGGATTGGTGCAGGATCCACACATGTGCATTATTGACATAAACGAGAATATATGAATTATTGTTTGTAAATTTGTGGATAGTAAAATACATGTTATAATTGGCAGCGAATACAGTTATCAAAGGTGATCTTAATCAACTGAGCCAGTGGGTCAAGAAATGAAAGATGGGAGTTGAATTCAGGGGTTGGGTGTTGTTAAGATAAACCAGGGAGGCTAACACAGTTAATGGTTGGGCTCTGGACAGTGTTGTCTAGCAGAGAAAGACCAAGGGGTGCACTTACATTGTTCCTTGGAAGTGGCATCACAGGTGGGCAGGGCGGGGAAAGCAGATTCGGCACACTAGCCCTCATGGGTCAGAGCATTGAGTAAATGGGTTGATACAACATGATACGGCTGTACAAGACATTGCTGGGTCTCCAGTTGGTGTACTGTGTAGAATTCTGATCATCCTACTTCAGGAAACTGCAAATGGAACAAAGATTGACGAAGATGTTACTGATACTGGAGGGACTTACAGAAACAGAGAGGCTGGATAAGCTGGAAAGCAACACGGGGGAATGAGATAGAGTTGACAGATAAGGTTAAGGAGAATCCAAAGAGATTCTACAGCACACAAGTACAAAAAGACTACTAGAGAGACAATAGAGCCCCTCAAAGATCAATAAGGCCATCCATGCATGGAAACACAGGAAATGGGTGCGACCCAAAATGAATATTTCATGTTGGAACGTACGGTGTACAAAGACTAGGAAACAAAAGGAAAGAAACAGTGATGTTTTGAAAAGAGTCCCCATTACAGAAGAGGTGGTGCTGGAGGTCTTAGAATACAAAGGTATAGAAAGTCCTAGGTCCTGAACAAGTGTATCCCAGAACATTGTGGCAAAGTCGCAGTGGGGACCGTGGCAGAGATATTTGTATAATTATCTTTCATATTTCCATTGGGTGTAGGTGGCTGAGGGGTGATCTTATAAAGGTTTATAAACCATGAGGGGTACAGGTAAGGTGAATAGTGAAGGTCTCTACCCCAGGGTAGGGGAGTCCATAACTAGAGGGCAGAAATGTGAGGTGGGAGAGGGAAGACTTAAGAGGGATCAGAGGAGAGCATTTTTCACAGAGAGCATGATGCACAAATTGAATGAGCTGCCAGGGGAAGTGATGGAAAGAAGCACAATGACAACATGGAAAAGACATTTGGGTGGATACATGGAGAGGAGAAGGTTTGAAGGGATACGGGCCATTTGCAGGGAAACGCGACTCGTTCATGAACCGTGTTCAGCATCGACTAGTTGGATCAAAGCAAAGGTTCTGTTTCTGTGCTGCATGACTCTGTCATTGGAGGAGGAGACAACCGAGATAAGGCATGTTGCAGACACTGAATCAAGTTACAGAGATAGGGATGGTAGTCTGGAATGCAGTACATTTCAAATATGTGGAGGGACTATAGGGAAGGGAGAAGGTTACAGGGTCAGGAACTGTTATAGGAGTTAAAAATAATGGAAGACACCGGTCCATGCGACATGCCATAGATACAGTGTTGGAGAGGGAAATATGGAAGAGAGATCTCAGGCAGCATTCCCACCCTCTCTTGGGAAGCCTGTTTTCCCCTCTGTTCCCCTCAGTACAACAAAACTTACAGCAGGGGTGGTGATTGAGCCTGAGGTTTGTCTGTACTCTGCTCCCCCTCCAGCACTGTATCTATGTCATGTCTTGTTAGCCGATATGTAGAGCCCTCTCATTGCTCTCTGCTCTGTGCACCGTGAGTGATCTTACCTCACTGCAGGTATTATTGAAGGCTCCAGATCTACCTGCCCTTGGTCTCTCTGGCTGACAAACCATCTTCAATGTGGTGATGGACGAAACACCCAGCAGCTGTGAAATTTATTGAATCAGGACCTTCCTGAGTACCTACAGGAGATAGAGAAATAGACAGAATGGGAATTTATACTGATGTAGTGAGAGTTACACATAGAGAATGGTCCTGAGTAAAACAGAGATCTGGAAAGTCCCAGACTCCGTCCCTGGCTTGTGCTGCTGCATCTCTCTGGAGTGGAGAATTCTGTTGGCTCAGGATCTGGAGTAGCTATAAGAGCGAGGGGCATTGACAGAGGCAGCTATTCGATCCACACAGTGAGGGATACCAGTTGGAGAGAGATACTGTGTGATATCACCAGAGTGCTGGAAGGTATCAGGCTCAAACAATCATGTCAGAAGGCTTCAGAATCAATCAATTGTGTGGGAAGAATGGGTTCTGCTTCATGATGGTATAACTGGTCAGGAATGAGCAAACCGTGAGCAGGTGAAGTGATGGCCAGTGGCATTATTGCTAGAGCATGTATCCCAAACCTCAGCTAATGTTCAGGGGAGTCAAGTTTGAATCCCACCATCAGAAATGGGGGAATGTGAAAACAATTATATTAAAGATAATAATTAATAATCCATAAATAATTATGAGACAATTGCTGATGTACAAAAAGTACAAACACTTGTCATTTCGAGAAGGACATCTGCCTATCCTCACGTGGTCTGCACAAAATACCCACAGCAAAGTGTTTGTGTCTCAATCCCTCTGAAATGGCCGAGCAAGTTACTCAGTTCAATGGCAGCTAGGGCTGGGAAAGAAAGGCAGGTCAGACAGAGATACCAACATCTCATGAGTTAATAAAAACAATCCCGTTGCACTGGGCCCCACTGGAACCATGATGGGACCAGTGTCCTGGCCAATCATGTCGGTAGGTTTATGGACAGGGCTGTAACACAGTGATCTGTGCAGGAACCATTGCTGGTTATTATGTACATTAATATCTCGGATGTGAAAGCAGAAGGAATCATTAGTAGATTTACCGATGACATGAAAGGTGAGGGTGTTGTCCACAGTTAGGGGGATAGTCTCAGGCTGCAGTCTGATATCGATCAGATAATAGACTGAGCAGAGTAATGGCAGACAGAGTTTACTTCTGATCACTGTGAGGTAATGCACTGTGGGAAGTCTAATAAACGAATGGTATACATCATGAATGCGAGGTCAATGCTAACCGTACTCTAAAACTCCCGGAGTACTGAGGAACACAGGAACCTTGGTGAGCAAGTCCCTGGATGTCTGAAGGTGTCAGCACAGGTAGACAGTCATTATGTAAATGGCCCAACTGGAGAATGGGGCTAAACCTGACCTCCCCTTGGGAAACAAGTTAGGGAACAGGACTGAGCTGTTATTGGGGGAGCATTTTGGACAGGCCTGGTCCACAAGTTCAAGTTATAAAATGGAGCAAGATAGTATTAGTCATGAACTTTAAAAGTAGATTGGGGGGGCTATTTGCAGGTAAAGGGAAGTCTGGTAGTAGGAATATTTTAAAACCGAGATAAAAGGAGCATTCAGCGCCAGCGTGTCCCTGTTAGTGTGCAGCTCAATGCTGACTGAATTATGAAACAGTGGCTGAATTTCGAGGCTCTGGTCAAGAAAACAGGGGGGCACATAACTGGTTGACTCAAGTGAATCCCTTCAGGAGCATCGGGGCTGTAGAAATACGCTTAGGATGGAAATCAGGAATGTAAAAAGTGGACACGAGATAGCTTTGGCAGAGAAAGTTAAGGAGAATCCAAAGAGGCTCTACAAGTATATTAGGAGCAAAACAAGAGCGAGGGACAATACCGATATCCTTAATGATCAATGAAGCCAACGATGTGTGAAACTACAAGATCGGAAACAAATATTTCACTTTGGAACTTACTGTGGATAAACACTGGGGCGCTCAGGGGACTAAACCGTGTTTGTCCTGACTACTATTAGAATACTGTGTGAAATTCTGGTCTCAATGCCATAGGAAAGATGTTGTGGAACATGAAAGGTTCGGAAGAAATGAACAAGGATGCTGCCAGGGTTGAACGGTTTGCTCTTCAGGGAAAAGCCTGAATAAGCTGGGGCTGTTTTCACTTGAACATGGGAGGCTGAGGAGTTATCTGATAAAGGTGTTTAAAATCATGATGGTCATCGATTGAGTCAATAAACAAGATCTTTTTCCCAGGTTGGGGGATTCCAAACCGACAGGGCATAGCTTTAAAGTGCGAGGGAAACTTTTCAAAGGGACCTAAAGGAAAACTAGCTCCAGCAGAGTGTATGGAATAAGCTGCCAGAGCAAATAGTGGAGGCTGATAGAGATACATTTAAAAGGCATGTGGATGGGTATATGAACTGGAAGGGTTTAGAGGGATATTGGCAACATTCTGGCAAATGTGACTAGATACATCATGCAGGAGTTGGTCCGAAGGGCCTGTTTCCATGCTATACATCTCTCTGACTCAATGTCTTGAAATGAGTCCACATTATAGAAAAGGCGGTGCTGGAGGTTTTAAAACACAAAGGTAGATAAATCCCCAGGCCCTGATTAAATGTATCTCAGGATATTGTGGGAAGCTGGTGAAGAAATTGTAGGGCCCCTAGCAGAAATATTTCTACCTAAAGAGCTATGTGTGATAGGCAGGTAGACTGGAGGGTGGCATTGTTGACAGTGAAGAAGGTTTTCTGAGATTACAAAGGGATTCCGATGGCTGAAAAACTGTAGATGAAGTTCAATCTGTATAATGCGAGGGAATGCATTTGGTATAACAAACACGGGCAGGGCCTATACAATTAATGGTAGGACCTTCAGTAGGGTTGTAGAACAGAGGGACCTCGAGGTATAGGTACATAATTCTTTGAAGTTTGCAACATGGAGAGACAGGATGGTTAAAAAGGTGCTTGCCTCACTTGCTTTCATTGCTTTGGATATAGGAGTTGTGAAGTTGCATTGGGATTATACAGGCCATGGGTGAGTCCTCTTCTGGAATACTGTGTTCAGTTCAGGTTGCCCAGTTATCAGAAGGATATTATTAAGCTTGAGAGGGTTCAGATGAGATTTACTGGGATGTGGCTGGGTATGGAAGTTTTCATTTATAAGGAAAGACTGAATATATTGGTATGTTTTTCATTTGAAATCTGAATGTTGACAGATGACCTCGTAGAAGTTTATAAGATAATGAGGGGAATAGATAGAGTTAATGGGAGTTATCTTTTCCCAAGGAACAGGGGAGTTTCAAGACTAGAAGCTACTCAAAGTTTGTGAGAAGATTTGCAGCTCGGGTCCTTGTTGCTGTGGTTCTGTTCGCCGAGCTGGAAGTTTTTGTTGCAAACATTTCGTCCCCTATCTAGGTGACATCCTCAGTGCTTGGGAGCCTCCTGTGAAGCGCTTCTGTGGTGTTTCCTCTGGCATTTACAGTGGCCAGTCCCTGCCGCTTCCGGTTGTCAGTTTCAGCTGTCCGCTGTAGTGGCCGGTATATTGGGTCCAGGTCTATGTGTGTGTTGATGGAGTTTGTGGATGAGTGACAAGCTTCTAGGAATTCCCTGGCAGTTCTTTGTTTCGCTTGCCCTATTTTGGTAGTGTTGTCCCAGTCAAATTCATGTTGCTTGTGGTCTGCGTGTGTGGCAACTAGGGATAGCTGGTCGTGTCGTTTCGTGGCTAGTTGATGTTCGTGGATGTGGATCGTTAGCTGTCTTCCTGTTTGTCCTATATAGTGTTTTGTGCAGTCCTTGCATGGGATTTTGTACACTACGTTAGTTTTGCTCATGCTGGGTATAGGGTCCTTCGTTTTGGTGAGTTGTTGTCTGAGGGTGGCTGTTGGTTTGGGTGCTGTTATGAGTCCTAGTGGTCGCAGTAGTCTGGATGTCAAATGACTGATAACAGCACACAAACCAACAGCCACCCTCAGACAACAACTCACCAAAACGAAGGACCCTACACCCAGCATGAGCAAAACTAACATAGTGTACAAAATCCCATGCAAGGACTGCACAAAACACTATATAGGACAAACAGGAAGACAGCTAACGATCCGCATCCACGAACATCAACTAGCCACGAAACAACACGACCAGCTATCCCTAGTAGCCACACACGTAGACGACAAGCAACATGAATTTGACTGGAACAACACTACCATTATAGGGCAAGCGAAACAAAGAACTGCCAGGGAATTCCTAGAGGCATGGCATTCATCCACAAACTCCATCAACACACACATAGACCTGGACCCAATATACCGGCCACTACAGCGGACAGCTGAAACTGACAACCGGAAGCGGCAGGGACTGGCCACTGTAAATGCCAGAGGAAACACCACAGAAGCGCTTCACAGGAGGCTCCCAAGCACTGAGGATGTCACCTAGACAGGGGACGAAACGTTTGCAACAAAAACTTCCAGCTCGGCGAACAGAACCACAGCAAATAGAAGCTACATTTTTAAGTGTAAGAGGAGAGACATTTAAAAAAAAGACGTGAGGGTCACATTGTTACACAGAGGGTGGATTGTATGTGGAATGAACCTCCCAAGGAAGGGGTGAATGTGGAGACAATTACAATGTTTAAAAGACATTAGGATTTGTACATGAATAGGAAATGTTTGAAGGGATAGGATCAAGGAACAGGCAGGTGGGACGAGATCAGTTTTAGAGTACGGTTAGCATTGACTGAACAGTGCGGTCTGACTATCTGACTATGATTATAATGTTGTGTCATTAGTTAACAAATGCTGCAAGAGGAAGCCAGGAAACTACAGACTGATGACCAGACATCAGGGTGCGTCAGTTGTTGGGAGGTCATTCTGAGAGGTAGGACTTACATGGCATTTGGAAAGACAAGAACTGATTACGGCAGCCAGTATAGCTTATTGCGTAGGAAAACACGTCTCACAAACTTGACTTGAAGATAGATGAAGGCAGAGCAACATACGTTGTTTCTGGCTTCAGCAACCCTTGGTCAGGGTGTAGCATGATACATTGGTTAGTAAGGGTAGGTCACAAGGGATCAGAGAGAGCTAGCCAACTGGATGCAAAGTGGGAGACAGAGGGTGGTGGGAGAGGGTTGTTGTTCAGACTGGAGGCCTCTGACCAACAGTGTGCTGTAAGGATTGGCACTCGGACCACTGTTGTGCACCACTTACATAAACGATTTGAGTGAAAATATAGCAGTCCCTGTTAGTATGTTTGTGGATACCAAGATTAGTGGAAGAGTGGGCAGGGAATATTGTTATCGAAGGGGATGTTAATCAACTGGGCCAATGGGCCAAGGAATGAAAGATGGAATTTAATTCAGGTGTTGGATTTAGTTCAGACAAACCAGGGAGGACAAACAGAGTTAATGGTTGGGCTCTGGACAGTGTTGTCGATCAGAGAGAGACCAAGGGCTGCAGTTACATTGTTCCTTGGAAGTGGAATCATAGGGGGACAGGGTGGGGAAACCAGCATTTGGCATACTTATCATCAGTCGCCAGAACATTGAGTACATGAGCTGGAGATATTTGTAACATTGTCGTCAATATTTCTCCTGGGCAGAGGAGGCCACGGGTTGACATTATAAAGGTTTATGAAACAATATAGGGCCTCAGTAAGGTGAATTGCGAAGGGTAGGTGAGTCCAAATCTAGAGGCATAAACGTGAGGTGAGAGACCAAGGTTTAAAGAGGGAGCTGAGGGGCAACATTTTCCACAGAGGATGGTGCATATGTGGAACGGACTGCCAGAGGAAATGGTGAATTCAAGTACAATTACAACATGGAAAAGACACTTGGTCAGGTACATGGAGAGGAGAAGATTGGAAGAGATATGGGCCAAACACAGGCAAATGCAACTCATTCTGTTTTCGAATCCTCAAACAAAGAGTCATGCAGCACAGAAACAGACCCAATGTCTTCAGTTGTTGTTGGAGGCGACTATCAAGACAAGGCATGTTGTTAGAGACTGAAGCAAGTTACAGCGATACGGGTGGTCGTCTGGACTGGAGGTTTCAAATATGTCAAGAAATTGGTGAGAGGGGAGGAGATGACAGAGATAGGAACTGATATAGGAGTTAGAATGGTCCACAAGATGAGCCATAGATACATTATTGGAGAGGGAATAGGGAACAGAAAGATCCCAGGCAGCATTACCACTCTCTCATTGCAGGCCTGCATTCCCCTCTGTTGTCCTGGTGCTCACCAAGACAGCACACGCCTGGATTGAAAACTGGGAACTCCCGATGCTGTCTCAGTACAATAAAACTTAAAGTAGAGGTGGTGATTGAGCCTGAAGCGAGTCTGCTCCCCCTCCAGCACTATATCTATGTCATGTCCTGTTAGCTGATGTTTGGAGCCCTCTCATTGCTCTCTGCTCTGTGCACTGTGAGTAATCTTACCTGGTGGCAGGATTTATTGAAGGCTCCCGACCTCCCTGACCTTTTTCTCTCTGGCTGACAAAACACCTCCCCAACCAGCAGTTGGCAAGTCTATTGAGTCAGGAACTCCTTCAGTACCTGTAGAAGACAGAGAAATAGGCAGAATTGGGAATTAGACTGATGCTTGTGAGGGTTACACATGTAGAATGACACTGAGCCCCACAGAGATCTGGAAAATCCCAGTCTCCATTCCTGGCCAGTACTGCCTCATTACTCTGGAGTGGAGAATTCTGTTGGCTCAGGATCTGGAGTAGCTGCAAGAGCGAGAGACGCTGACAGAGGCAGCAATTAGACCCACAAAGTGAGGGACCCCACATGGAGAGATACTGGGTGACATCACCAGAGTTCAGGATCAAACAATTGTGCACAAAGACAGGGTGTTGATTAAATGTTGTATTGGGATGTGCAACCTGTCAGCAGACGAAGTGATGGACTAGTGGTATTATTGTGAAGCAATTTATCCAGAAACTCAGCAAATGTTCTCTGGACATTTAAATCCCGCCATTGCAAATGATTGAATGTGAATTAAATGCTTCAAAAAAGATATAATTAAAAACAGGTAAGTGAGTATTAAGCAATTGCTGATGTTAAGAAAAATCCATCGGGTGCATTCCTGTCTTTAGTGAAGTAATCTAAGGGGGGACTGGGATATCACAGGTATTACAGAAACAACAGCTGAGGGAGGGACAGGACAGGCAGCTCAATGTCCCAGGGGACAGATGCTGCAGGAAGGATAGAAGGGGAACTGAGAGAGGAGAGAGCTGCTGGTTCTGACTGGCTGAACCATCCCAGCAGGACTGAGAGAGGATATTCCTGTGGGACCGCCCAGTGACGCTGTGTTCGTGGGATTAATCAGTAACAATGGGTCTTCCCTTTCCTCTGATTGTTCTACAGACCCCAAGAGCCCCGCCCACCTGCACCTTGACCTTCTCAAGATGGCGGCCCTCATGCCCGCGCTCCCTGTTCCCTCAAACAAATGGCGGCCGTGACCCTGGCCGCTTCCCTGATCAGAGACCGCAACCTCTTTTCGAGTTATTTTTAACCTTTATACAGGATTTGTGAATTCTCTCCGCTCCTTTCTCCCAGCGAGGGCTCCCACACACCGGCTCTGAGCGCCGCTCTCTGAAGCCGATCACAGCCGCTGCCGGAGAAAGCAGCTCCATGTCTCTCTCTGTCCTGACCAATGTGACACTGCGCATGCTCTACATAGAAACCAAACTGCGCGTGCGTCTGAGGTTATCAGAGAGTTTGTAGAGAATATTCATATCTGCGCAGTCTCATGGGTAAAATATTAGTCATTAACAATTGCTTTGTCGAGTTACAGTCAGGGATGTCGCGCATGCAAATAGATTGTCTGGCCCAAATCAAAGATACCGGCCAGGTATGTAAATTACCAATCGTTCTGGGAGTTTGAGAAGAAGTTTCTTACTCGAGTTGTGCAAATCAATTGGAAATATGTACGTTATCAGATTTGCATTTCAACTACGCAGTATTTCTTAAAATCTCACATTGATTTATGATAGAGGTTTAATGCTCCACTATGAAGTGAGAATGATCAATCCTGCAAAATAGTTTGCTCTCTGACCAATCTTGAAGCGTTCACTCCCGAGAATGCTTTGGCCCCTCTCCTCACTCACTCTGGTTGGAGGACCGGCCGCTACTCGGTCCTCCCCTTCCGTCCCTTCCCCCAATTGCAGAGTTGATTCAGGCCTGACTTAGCAGGCAAGGGACAAAGAAAGTTCAAGTCGATGTTTTATGACGCGGTGAAAATATCCCGAATCTTGGACCGAGAGGCCTGGGTTCAATTCACAGCTTGTGCAGGTGTCTGTAATAACAACTTTTAGCAGGTTCATTAGGAAAACCAAGGGAAGCCAGGAACAGATTGAAATCAAGAGAAAATGCATGCAATGTGGTGGGGCTCTCAATGCTTTGATGATTTGACTCTTTACCAAGCGTTTCAGGGTCCCGGTACAGACTGTTGCACTCCTCTTAGTGCACAGCCAGATACCACGATTGTGGAGCAAAGTATTACGGTGGGATGAAGAGGTGCTTTTCTGGAAGGTGCTCGGTTTTTGTGGTGACACCAGTTGAGAAGGAGTCGGGTTTTGTATGGAGCTACCTGTTCCCCTCCTGTTGCACCCTCTTATTATTGCCCTGACTACCTCGTACATGAAGAAAGTGAGGACTGCAGATGCTGGAAATCAGAGCTGAAAAATGTGTTGTTGGAAAAGAGCAGCAGGTCAGGCAGCATTCTCTACCTCGTACATGTTTGGTAGAGATCAGTGACACTTTGTAAGCCCACAATACAAGATCCATCACTCTGTTTAAGACAGTAGAAACCTCTTGTAGCACAATAGTCTGAGAACAATACAGCGCAGAACAGGACCTTCGGTCCTTGATGTTGCGCCGACCTGTGAACTAGTCTCAGCTCGTCCCCCTACACTATCCCAAAATCACCCGTGTGCTTATCTAAAGGATTGTTTCAATCTACCTAATGTGGCTGAGTTAACTACATTAGTAGGTAGGGCATTCCACGCCCTAATCACTCTCTGAGTAAAGAACCCGCCTCTGACATCTGTCTTAACTCTATCACCCCTCAATTTGTAGTTATGCCCCATTATACATACTGATGTCATCATCCTAGGAAAAAGACTTTCACTGTCTACCCTATCTAAGCCTCTGATCATCTTGTATGTATCTATCAAATCCTCGCTTAGCCGCCTTCTTGCCAATGAGAACACGTTCAAGTCACTCAACTTTTCCTCATAAGTGCTTCCCTCCAGACCACACAACATCCTGGTAAATCTCCTCTGAACCCTTTCCAATGCTTCCATATCCTTCCTGAAATATGGGCACCAGAACTGCAAACAATATTCCAAATATGGCTGCACCAGTGTTTTGAATCGTTGCAGCATAATATTGCGGCTCCAGAACTCAATCCATCTACGAATGAAACCTAACACACTGTATGCCGCCTTAACAGTACTGTACACCTGGGTGGCAACTTTCAGCCATCTACGTACATGGACTCCAACATCCCTCTGCACATCTACACTACCAAGAATATTTCCATTGACCCAGTACTCTGCCTTCCTGTTATTCTTCACAAAGCTGCATTGAACTCCATTTGCCTCCATTCAGCCCAATTCTGCAGTTTACCAAGCCCCCCTGCAACCTGTATCATTCTTCCACACTGTCCACTACTCCACTGACTTTCGTGTCGTCTGCAAATTTACTAATCCATCCACCTATGCCTGCGTCTAAGACTTTTATAAAAATGAAAAACAGCAGTGGTCCTAAAACAGATCCTTGTGGCACACCACTAATAACTGCACTGGAGGCTGATTATTTTCCATCATCTACCACTCGCTTCCTTCTTTCTAATCCAAACTGCTAAATCACACTCAATTCCATGTCGCTGCGTTTTCTCTAACAGCCTACCATGTGGAACATTATCAAAGGCTTTACTGAAGTCCATGTACACCACGTCAACTGCCCTACCCTCATCTACATGCTTGGCCACCATCTCAAAAAACTCAATATTGTTTGTGAGACACAATCTGCTCTTGAGGAAACCATATTGACATTCTGAAATCATATTATTGTTTGCTAGATGATTACAAATATTGTCTCTTATAATCCTTTCCAAAACCTTTCCTACAACAGAAGTAAGGCTCACTGATATATAATTACCTGGGTCATGTCTACTGCCCTTCTTGATCAAGGGCAGAACATTTGCAATCATCCAGTTCTCTGGTACTGAACCTGTAGGCAATACCGACTCAATATCAAAGCCGAAGTATTTGCTATCTTCTCCCTAGATTCCCAGAGAATCCACGGATAAATCTCATCCAGCCCAGGGGACCTGTTTACTTTCAATCCTTCTAGAAGTGATAACTAACCTCGATCCTTTCTAGTCTAACATCTTCAACCTTACTATTGTCTACAATATTCTCATTTTCCTGAGTGAAAACCAATGAGAAATTATCGTTTAGCACCTCTCCGATTTCCACAGTGTCCACACTCAACTTCCCAATTCTGTCTTTGATTGGCCCTATTCCTACCCTATCCTTTATTCCTCACATGCCGATAGAAAGCTTCAGGGTTCTCCTTTATTCTTTTCGCTAAGGACTGCCCGTGTCCTCCCTTTGCTCTTCTTAACTCTCTTTAAATCCTTCCGAGCTGATCTGCATGTCTCCATCGCCTCATCTGTACCATTTGCCTCATCAACACATAAGCTTCCTACTTCTTCTTAACAAAAGATGCAATTTCTGTGGTAAACCACGGTTCACTTACCTTATCACTTCCTCCCTGCCTGACAGGGACATTCCTATCAAGGACACGCAATATCTGTTCCTTAAACCAACTCCACATTTCCATTGTCTGCATTTTGCTACCACATTCTATGCATCCTAATTCTTGCCACTGCCCCATCGATAGGTCTTCACCTGTGGCAGGTACCTATCCCTTTCCATCACTAAACTAAACATAACTGAATGATGATCACTCTCTCCAAAGTGCTCACCCACAACTAAATCAAACACCTAGTCCGGTTCAGGATCAAACACAAGATCCAACGTGGCCTCCCCTCTTGTCGGTCCTTTGACATACTGTGTCAGGAAACCCTCCTGTACACATTGGATCCATCCGACGTACGAGAGTTATAGCATTTCCAGTCAATGTTGGGGAAGTTAAAGACCCCATATTGACGACCATGTTACTTTTACTCCTACCCAGAGTAATTTTGCAAATCCTCTCTTCCCCCTCTCTGGAACTCTGCGGCGGCCTATAAAAAAATCCAAGCAGTGTTATCTCCCCTCTCCTGTTCTAACCTCAGCCCACACTACTTCAGTAGACAAGTCCTCATCAAAAGTTCTCTCAGCCACCGTTATACTATCCTTGACTAACATGACATGCATGGACCCATTGCTTCAAACTCCATGAGGCAGCTATACCCTCTATGACAGACAGACTCAGTCTGGAACCTCCTCTGTCCTTAATACCTTATGTACTGCCTACGCTCCTCCATTTCCCCTTTGCACATTCCCTTTCCAATGCACCCCATCTGCATCACTCACAATTGGAGCTGTCAAGGGCAGAAGTCTGTGGAATAGCCTCCCTAACCTTCTCTATCTTCCTTTAAGATGTATTTTAAAATCATTCTCTTTAATCAATGTTTTGATCATCCATGAAGCACCTTGGGAGATTTGCCATTGTGAAAGATTCCATACAATGCAAGTAGTTGTTTTTATTGCCATACATTAGGAGAAACACGAATGATGCTTTCAAAATTCTAACAAGAAAATCACTGATCGGCATAGTGTGCAGGCCAAATAAGAACATCACATTGGGATGGGCAATTAATAAAGAAATAACTAAAAGCCTGTAAAAATGATATGTCTATTACCATGGGTGATTTTAATCTATATGTAGATTGTTCGAACCAGCTCAGTCAGGATAGCCGTGAGGAGTTCATTAAGTGTATCCATGATAGTTTTTTTGAACAGAATGAAATTGAACCGACAAGGAGCAAGCTATCCAAGATCTGGCCCCTGTGCAATGAGACAGGAATAATTAATAACCTCAGAGTTAGGGATCCTCTTGAAAGAAGTGATCACTATGATTGAAGTTAGAATACATATGGAGAGTGTGAAGATAAAATTTAATACCTTGGTCCTGTGCTTGAACACGAGGAACTAAAATAGAATGAGTGAGAACCTGGATAACGTAGACTGGAAACAAATATTTTATGGTGGGACAGTTGATGAGCAGTAAAAGATTTTCAAAGACATTTTAGGAAGTGCTCAGCAAAGGCATATTCCAGTGATAAGGAAGGACTGTAAGGAAAGGCGGTGGACAAAAGATAGGGAATTCGACACCAGTTAGTTTATTCTCTGTAGTTGGAAAGATGCTTGGGTTTATTATCAAGGAAGAAATAGCAGGGAATCTGGATAGAAATTGTTCCATTGGGCAGAGAGAGCATGGATTCATGAAGGGCAGGTCATGCTTGACAAATCGTTTGGAATTCTATGAAGACATTTTGAGCAAGGTAGACAACGGGGACCCAGTGGATGCGGTGTACCTGGATTTCCAAAAGACCTTCAACAAGGTGCTGTGCAAGAGGCTGTTGCATTAACTAAGAGTGCATGGGATAGAGTGTTAACATGGTTAGAAGATTGGATGACTAACAGGAAGCAGAGTGGGGACAAATAAGCCTTATTTTGGCTGGCAATCAATAACTAGTGAGGAGAAAGTGATGATGCTGGAGATCAGAGCTGAAAATGTGTTGCTGGAACAGCGCAGCAGGTCAGGCAGCATCCAGGGAACAGGAGAATCGACGTTTCGGGCATAAGCCCTTCTTCAGGAATCAGTAACTAGTAGTGTGCCTCTCGGATCAGTGTTGGGACTGCAATTATTTAGAATTGATACGGATGATTTGGAGTTGGGGACCACATATAGGGTGTCAAAGTTTGCATATGACACTAAGATGAGTTGCAGAACAATGTGTGCGGAGGACTGGGAAAATTTGCAGAGGGACATAGATACATTGAGTGAGTGGGCAATGGTTTGGCAAGTGGAATATTATGTTCATAAATGTAAAGTCATACTCTTTGGTTGGAGTAACATTAATAAAAAGATTATTACTTAAATTTTGAAAAGTTGTGTTATTTGCTATGCAGAGGCACCTGAACATCCTTCTGCAGGAGGGTTGGTCACCAGGTACAATAATCAATTCAGAAAGCAAATGGAATTTTGTCCTTCATTGCTGAAGAGATTGTGTTTAAAAGCAGAGGTAATGTTCTAACTATAGTGGGTGCTGGTGAGCCCACACCAAAACTACATGTAGTTTTTATCTCCTTACTTGCTCAAGGATGTACTAGCACTAGAGGGGGGGCAGAGGAGCTTAACTAGGTTGATTCCGGAGGGGAGGGGTTTGGCTTAACAGAGACTGAGTGAATTGGGATTATATTCATTGGAATTCAGAAGAATGGAAAGATATAAATTAATTAATGGAATGGATAAAATAGAAGTAGAGAGGATGTTTCCACTGGCAGGTGAAGCTATGACAAGACGGCATCATCTCAAGGTTAGAGGCAGCAAATTTAGGACTGAATTGAAAAGGAACTTCTTGACCTCTGTGGAATTCATTGCCCAGGGAAGTAGTTGATGCAAGTTCAATGAACGTTTTTAAAGCTAAGTTAGTTTTTCAAAAAAAGAAATAATTAATTAAGGAATACAGTGAGAACGTGGATAAATGCATCCACAAAATGATCAGCCATGATCTTATTGAATGGTAGAGCAGGCTCGAAAGGCAGGACGGCCTTTTCCTTTTCCTAGATCTTTTATTCTTATGTTATGCATGCCTCCATCACTCGTGACTTGGAGGTGCCGGTGTTGGATTAGGATGGACAAAATTAAAATCCACATAACATCTGGTTATAGTCCAACAGGTTTATTTGGAAGCACTACTTTGCTGGTCCTTCATCAGGTGGTTGTGTGATTTTTAACTTTGTCCCTCGCTTTTGTAATTGAGAAACAGCAACAAAAGCCACGAAGCAGTGCACAAGCTCCAGCCAACAGTTGGTATTGTGGACAACGAAGAAGGTTATATCAGAATACAATGGGATATTGATCAGATGCGCCAATGAGTTGAGGAGTGGCAGATAGGATTTAATTTAGATAGATTAGGTTAGGATATCTGGTTGGCATCGACAGGTAGGACCTAAGAAGTGATTGATGTCAGCGGCGGACCAGCGGCGGAAAGGCAGGGGAGGAGCTGGAGGACCTGGCGGGGCAGTTGGACCTCCGACCAATCAGTGAATGAGGGCGGGACTAGACTATACCACGTGATCATCCTCGCGGTGGGCGCGGATGTTCGGAGCGTGTGTGTGAGGAGGGCTGTCGGTAAGGAAAGAAATAAACAGCAGGAAGCGGGAGGGAAATGGTGTTTGTATGGTCTGAGAGGTTTTACAGTCATTTGGTACACATCGGAAAATACAAATTTGAAACTTACAGTCCCGTTTTTGCAGCAAACGGGAATATGCCTCGTTGAGTAATCTGGTAAAAACAATGACTGCAGATGCTGGAAACCAGATTCTGGATCAGTGGTGCTGGAAGAGCACAGCAATTCAGGCAGCATCCGAGGACAGGCAAAATCGACGTTTCGGGCAAAAGCCCTTCATCAGGAATAAAGGCAGAGAGACTGAAGCGTGGAGAGATAAGCTAGAGGAGGGTGGGGGTGGGGATAGAGTAGCATAGAGTACAATAGGTCAGTGGGGAAGGAGATTAAGGTGATAGGTCAGGGAGGAGAGGGTGGAGTGGATAGGTGGAAAAGGAGCTAGGCAGGTCGGACAAGTCCGGACATGTCAGGGGATCGCGGACCCGAACAGGACAAACAGTACAGACTACAGATTCAAAAACACCAGCAACGGTTCTCCATCAAGATCCTCCGCTCCACGCTTGCAGCAATGCGCCGGTACCTAACCTCTCTCCAGTCTGCCCTGCCACAGCTGAGGGCCACACTCTCTCAGAATTGCAAAGGACCCACTCTGTACTACATCCTCAGGAGAATTCATACTCTCAACAAACAGTATTTCAATTCCATCTCAAACATCAAAAACTGTAAGTACAACAAACTTTTATCTACTCACCTCCATAACCAGCGCTCCTCGAACATTCCAGAAGATTCCCCTGGCCTCGGAAACACCATTAGCCATGCGGCTGATGCAGCTACCACCCCCACACTGATTGATGATGTCACTTCTGCCCCCATCATGGCCACTCCCACAGCCACTTCCGGCCCTCACATCATCGCCGATGCCACACCCTCAGTGACTTCCGCCACCCCTACTGCCGTGTCTGCCACCACTTACGTCCCCACCAACGCCACTCACCTGCATTCTGCTGACACGCCCCCCACAGACCCCACTGTCACTATCCCCACCCCCCAGAACCCTGAGGGGAACACTACCCCTGCTCATGACTCTACCCCCATTCCCCCCACCATCACACCCACTCCAGGTACTGGCTCTGACCCCACTCCAGCTCTACACCCACACCAGCTCCCAGCCCTGCCAAGTTTTCACCATCCCTCCAGACCTCCCCCTCACTGAGGACGAACGATCAGTCCTCAGCAAAGGACTCACCTTCGTCCCCCTCCGTCCACGCATCAATGAATTTAATACACGCCGTGACATCGAACAATTCTTCCGTCGCCTCCGCCTCCGAGCTTACTTTCACAATCAGGACTCCCGCCCACCTTCCGAGGACCCCTTCGCCCACCTCCAACGCACTGCATCCACCTGGACACCCCGCGCTGGCCTATTACCTGCCCTCGACCTCTTCATTTCCAACTGCCGCCGGGACATTAACCGCCTCAACCTGTAGACCCCCCTCCCCCACTCCAACCTCTCATCCTTACAACGCGCAGCCCTCCAATCCCTCTGCTCCAATCCTGACCTCACCATCAAGCCAGCGGACAAAGGGGGCGCAGTGGTAGTCTGGCGCACTGACCTCTACATCGCTGAAGCCAAACGCCAACTCGAGGACACCTCTTCCTACCGCCCCCTTGACCATGACCCCACCCCCCATCACCAAACCATCATCTCCCAGACCATGCAGAACCTCTTCACCTCAGGAGATCTCCCACCCACAGCTTCCAACCTCATAGTCCGGGAACCCCGCACTGCCCGGTTCTACCTCCTTCCCAAGATCCACAAGCCTGACTACCCTGGCCGACCCATTGTCTCAGCATGCTCCTGCCCCACTGAACTCATCTCTACCTACCTCGACACTGTCCTATCCCCCCTAGTCCAGGAACTCCCCACATACATTCGAGACACCACCCACGCCCTCCACCTTCTCCAAGACTTCCGTTTCCCCGGCCCCCAACGCCTCATCTTCACCATGGATATCCAATCCCTCTACACCTCCATCCGCCATGACCAGGGCCTCCAAGCCCTCCGTTTTTTCCTCTCCAGACGTTCCCAATAGTACCCCTCCACCGACACTCTCATTCGTTTGGCCGAACTGGTCCTCACCCTTAACAATTTCTCCTTTGAATCCTCCCACTTCCTCCAGACCAAAGGGGTAGCCATGGGCACACGTATGGGCCCCAGCTCTGCCTGTCTCTTTGTTGGCTACGTAGAGCAGTTGATCTTCCGTAATTACGCCGGCACCACTCCCCACCTCTTCCTCCACTACGTTGATGACTGCATTGGCGCCACCTCGTGCTCCCGCGAGGAGGTTGAGCAATTCATCAACTTCACCAACACATTCCACCCTGACCTTAAATTTACCTGGACCATCTCTGACACCTCCCTCCCCTTCCTGGACCTCTACATCTCCATCAGTGACGACCGACTTGACACTGACATTTTCTACAAACTCACCGACTCCCACAGCTAACTGGATTACACCTCTTCCCACCCTACCTCTTGCAAAAATGCCATCCCGTATTCCCAATTCCTCCGCCTCCGCCGTATCTGCTCCCAGGAGGAGCAGTTCCACCATAGAACACACCAGATGGCCTCCTTCTTTAGAGACCGCAATTTCCCTTCGCACGTGGTTAAAGATGCCCTCCAACGCATCTCGTCCACATCCCGCACCTCCGCCCTCAGATTCAACCCCTCCAACCGCAACAAGGACAGAACGCCCCTGGTGCTCACCTTCCACCCTACCAACCTTCGCATAAACCAAATCATCCGCCAACATTTCCGCCACCTCCAAACAGACCCCACCACCAGGGATATATTTCCTTCCCCACCCCACTCCGCCTTCCGCAAAGACCGTTCCCTCCGTGACTACCTGGTCAGGTCCACGCCCCCCTAAGATCCACCCTCCCATCCTGGCACTTTCCCCTGCCACCGCAGGAACTGTAAAACCTGTGCCCACACCTCCTCCCTCACCTCCATCCAAGGCCCTAAAGGAGCCTTCCACATCCATCAAGGTTTTACCTGCACATCCACTAATATCATTTATTGTACCCGTTGCTCCCGATGCGGTCTCCTCTACATTGGGGAGACTGGGCGCCTCCTAGCAGAGCGCTTTAGGGAACATCTCCGGGACACCCGCACTAATCAACCAAATCGCCCCGTGGCTCAACATTTCAACATTTCAGGGCATCAATGTGGATTTCAACAGTTTCCTCATTTCCCCTTCCCCCACCTCATCCTAGCTTCTAACCTCCAGCAACTCGATCCCCTGACCTGTCCGGACTTGTCCGACCTGCCCAGCTCCTTTTCCACCTATCCACTCCACCCTCTCCTCCCTGACCTATCACCTTCATCTCCTTCCCCACTGACCTATTGTATTCTATGCCACTCTCTCCCCACCCCCACCCTCCTCTAGCTTATCTCTCCACACTTCAGGCTCTCTGCCTTTATTCCTGATGAAGGGCTTTTGCCCAAAACGTCGATTTTGCCTGTCCTCGGATGCTGCCTGAATTGCTGTGCTCTTCCAGCACCACCGATCCAGATTTCAACTCCCCCTCCCACTCTGCGGAGGACATGGAGGTGCTGGGCCTCCTCCATCGCCGCTCCCTCACCACCAGACGCATGGAGGAAGAACGCCTCATCTTCCGCCTAGGAACACTTCAACCCCAGGGCATCAATGTGGATTTCAACAGTTTCCTCATTTCCCCTTCCCCCACCTCATCCTAGTTTCTAACCTCCAGCAACACGATCCCCTGACGTGTCCGGACTTGTCCGACCTGCCTAGCTCCTTTTCCACCTATCCACTCCACCCTCTCCTCCCTGACCTATCACCTTCATCTCCTTCCCCACTGACCTATTGTACTCTATGCTACTCTATCCCCACCCCCACCCTCCTCTAGCTTATCTCTCCACGCTTCAGTCTCTCTGCCTTTATTCCTGATGAAGGGCTTTTGCCCGAAACGTCGATTTTGCCTGTCCTCGGATGCTGCCTGAATTGCTGTGCTCTTCCAGCACCACTGATCCAGAATCGTTGAGTAATCTGCCCGAGTGAGCGCCGCCATCTTTATTCGGGGCAATGATTCACTGTACACGTGCGCGGCCGCCAGCTTTGTAGGGGGCAAAGTTCAGGAATGTATGTACAGCCTTCCCTGGTAAAAAGAGTCAGAGGGTAGGATTTACACAGAGCACATTCAAACCCAGAGAAATGTATTTTTTTTATGGATTTGTTTCGTCATTCATTTAAATGATTTGGATGTGAATAGAGGCCGTATAGTTAGTAAGTTTGCAGGTGACACCAAAATTGGAGGTATTGTGGACAATGAAGAAGGTTATCTCAGAGTACAGTGGGATATTGATCAGATGGGCCAATGGGCTGAGGCGTGGCAGATTGGATTTAATTTAGATAGATTAGGTTAGGATATCTGGTTGGCATAGGTTGGACCGAAGAAGTCTGTTTCTGTGCTAGACATCTTTGACTGTGGGATCATAAAAGTGAACTCTGCTCTGTTTCACCTCTGGGTTCTCTGATGTCCACTTGTTCATTATCTAGCTTCCTCAGTCTCTCATGGGTGTATTTTTGTTCTGTATAGTATTTTACTATTACTTTCACAGCTGTTTTGTAAATGAATTGAAAAATGTAGAGCTGGAAAAACACAGCAGGCCAGGCAGCATCCGAGGAGCAGGAGAATCAACGTTTCGGACATAAGCCCTTCTTCAGGAATGTAAATGAATTGTCCACTGCTACCTGGCTCCTGACCATATGCTGTTCCATTATCAGGTTATTTTTTCCACAATACCTTTGACAGTCAAGAATTCTTTTTCCAATAAGCGAGTGCATTTTCCTTCAATTTCTGACAGTCAAATTCTGCACCATTTTCATTCACTGTAATTCATATTGCACTCCCTGAAACATCAACTGCAATATGAATTCCACAGCAACCAGTGATCAATGCCAAATCCTTATTACCTGTGGAGAGGGAGATATTTGACTTCCTTGTACTGCTGCAGTTTGTGTGGTGAAGGTGCTCCCACAACGTGGTTGGGTAAGAGACATTACAGAGTATTCACTCAGCGATATCGAAGAGTAGAAGATATCTGTACAAATCATCATGGTTTTAATTTCACAAAAATATTATTGAGAAATTTTGACATAAGGCTACAGATGGAGAATATTGTGTCCAGTGACCAAAACATTGCCAAATAAGCAGTTTTCAAGAATGCCTTAAAGGAAGAAAGTAGATCTTACAGGGTTAGAGTGGGGATTCCAGACATGTTCCCTTGGAGTCTATAGAAACAGTAACACAGGTGAACTCAAAAATAAACACATCATTGAGAGTCTGAACTAAAATGAGTTATTGAGATATGAAAGGGTGTGTGGTGCAGGGAGATAGGAATGCTTACAGCCAGGAATTAATTCAAAGGTGCAAAAGTAAATTGTTGCTGCTTATAAATGGGAGTCTTTTGATTGATCAGCAAGTTTTGGTACAAGTGAGCACTTCGGCAGTAGAGTTTTCAATATTTTTGAGATTATCGGGAGGGTGAATGTGGGATGCTGGCCAGGAGTGGCTTTAGATAATGAAATCTAGAGTTAACAAAAGGAATGAATGAGAGTTTCAGCAAAAGAGCTGAGACTGTGGTAAGGTCAGGTGATATCACTGAAGTCGAAACAGTGATCTTGGAGGGGGTCTGGCCTGTCATCCTCACCTCATTCAGCTGTTTGTCAGTTTGTGATACAAGTCTGTAACAAGCTCAGGAACTGAGTGGCCCTGGCAGAACCCAAACTGGGCATCGCTGAGCAGGTTATTGCTGAGCAGGTGCTTGATAGCACTGTTGATGACACTGTGGGATATAGGTGAATTAATGTTATTTCTGAAATTATAAGTTCTGATACAGAGTAAATGAATTCACATTAGTTTGGGATTGTTTCGGACGAGAGCTGACTTAGCAAGAATGAGGAAATATATAATCCGTTACAAAATGGTATGTTAGCATGAGACGTGATTACAGAACAATGGTAGAAATACAGGCACTAGATAAAATGCTGTGAAAAGAGGCCTTTATAAACATCTGTTTCCCACTTGTACAGAGACACAGGAACAAACCCCAATTAAAAGGGCTTAGTGATAAGATGCTATAAGGGGCAACGCAGATGGAGGGAGCAGATAATGGTAAGCAAAGGATGGGATGACGTGAAACAACTTTATGGGAGGCAGAGATAGACATTTGTCACTGACAAGGCCGGATAAACAGAAGTTGTGGGATCAGTCTTAAGGAAATGAATGACGTAAGCCGAGGATGGGGGCAAACAATGGAATAAGGAAAAAATATGGGAATTCAAACTGTATAAATTTCGAGAGTTTGTTGGATTTGGTGTGCATTTGTCATTGCCTTACCTGGCATTAGACATGGCACCCACTTGCAAGTGTACAAATAAACAACACTGTTTCAGATTTTTGGTCTCGGATTGAAATTATTAAAGTGACTGAGCTTTTGTTTCTCACAACACCTTCCATCACTTCACTGCTGAGCGAGTGTGGACTGATGGAGGGGAATTGGCTGAGTTGGATCTGCCCTATGTTTTTGTGTTGGAACATCCCTGAGCAATGTTTCACAAAGTCAGTAGGTGCCAGTGCTGGAGCAGTACTTGCCTTGGTGGGCAGCAGGTTCTGGAGCACAGCCAACAGTATTATTGGCAGGGCCCATACCTTTACACTGCTTATCCATTTCTTGATCTGATTTGAAATGGGTTTTCAACCAAGTCGATTCATATCTGTGATGTCAGGGACCAATGGAGAAGGCTCATCCACTTGGCACTGTTGGCTGAAAATCGCTGCTAATGCTGTCCTCTTATCTGTTGCATGAATGTGTGAGACCCCTCCATCGGTAAGGGTGGGGATATCTGTGATGCTTCCTCCAGTGAGTTGTTTAATTGTCCATCACTATTCTTGACTAGGTGTGGCAGAACTGCAGAACTCAGATCTGATCCATTGGTTATGGTATCACTTAGTTCTATTTGGTGTTGGTTGTGCTGTTTGGCATGCAGGTTTGGTAGCTGCACCAGGTTGGCAACTCATTTTTAGGTATGCCTGGTAGTGCTCCTGGCATGCCCTCCTGCATCCACCATTGAACCAGGGTTGATTCCCCTGGCTTGATGTTAATGGTTGAGTGTGGGATATCAAGCCATGAGTTTCAGATTGGGCTGGAGTACAGTTCTGCTGCTGTTGTTGACCCACAGTGAGGCGGAAGTTGCAGGGTCAAGAGGGCTGATTGTGTGGTTGTATTTGCTAGTGCATTGGTAGATGTAATGTGGTCCATCCAGTTTCATTCCTTTGTTGAGACTGTGCAGTGATTAATACAATGAGTGACTTGATGGGCCACTGTCAGGTTTCTTTCCCTCAAGGACATTGTCAATGGCAGAAAAACATCCCCAATGGTTCCATGGCAAACATTAGATTCTTCATTCCAGTTATTTTGTTCTTGACTTCAGAGCCACCCTCTACCGATTTGGGATTAAAACCTGAACTTCAGTTGTATATTTTAACATTCTTGATAAATGATAAATACGACAGGTTTGGTCACTTATTTTTAGAATCACTATCACAGGTTTTGTTTATTGTTTTGGAAATAAAAAAAAAATGTCCATTACCTTGTCTCCTCCATCCTCCCCTCCAACAACAAGAGTGAGGAGCACATGGAGTTTCTCTGACAATAACATTGAGACAATCCGATCAGCTGCCTCTGCTTCTTTCCTCCCTCTTCACTCGTCCACCGAGCCAAACTGCCTCACAAGGATGCTCCTCATTTTAGTCCTAAACTTGCATTTCCTAGAGTCCCTTGTCAAGCCTTATTGGAGGTCATCTTGACCATTTACCCAAGTGTAGCTAAATTATGGACATTCCAAATCTCCGTCTCATCCTCCTGCTTGTCACCGCCCCCCCCCCCCCCCCCCCACCCCGCCCCCCTTGCAATTCACAGATATTGTTCCATGATCTGTCTGTCTGTCTTTTCTGGTTATGTCCTTCTCACACATTCTGCTAAAAGCTAATATTTGACCTCACCATCATTGGAAAATCCTGCTCCATCTCCACTCTCCCTTTCCTTGCTGAATTCATTGTCTTTGGTGTCCCTGCAGGATCTATCCTTGGTCTGTCCTGTTTCTCACCTACATACTGCCAGGAGATAACATCGCCCAAAAGCACTGTGTTAGGTTTCACATATACACTGACAATGTCCAGCTCTCCCTCCCCATCATCCCTCTCCATTCCTCCACTATTACTCAGTTATCAAACTGCTTGCCATGCTTCGATTAGCTGCAATTCACTACAATGAAACACTGTAATTGTTAAACCCATTGCCTTCAGTTGCTATTCCAAATTCATTTCCCTTACTGCTGTGTCCCTCCCTCTCACTGGGAAGTGTCTGAGGCAGAACTACATTCTTCACAATATTGCTTTCATATCTGACCCCAAGGTGACCTTCTGATCAGACATCTACACAATCACAAACACCAGGAATTCCAATCTCTAAAACGTTGCTTGTGTCCTTCTCACCCCAGCTCCATTGCTACTGAAACCCTAACCTGTGTCGGTGTTGCCTTTAACTTGACAAATCTGAAACAGAACCCTTGATTCCGCGACTGACCCAGAATCTGGTTCAAGACTCACCTGTAATGGGACACATCCTCTCCATATTTACCCTGTCAAACCTCGACAGAATCCTGTATGTTTCAAAGAGATCACCTCTCATTCTTCCAAAGTCCAGTGAGTAGATTCCCAACTTATTCAGCTTTTGCTTACAGGATAATCCCTTCAAAACGGGGATCATCCCAATGGATCTTCTCTGAAATGCCTCCAATAAACTGCTCTATTTCATTAACTAAAGCGACCAAATCTGTTCACGTTACTCCAGATGTGGTCTCACTCGCCATTTGTTTAGTTATCCTAAGGTATATACTCCAAACTCTTATATGGCAAACTCTTTGAAATAAGGGACAGCATTCCATTCCCCTTCCTGATTCCATGTTGTAACTGTGTGCTAGCTTTCTGTGTTTCCTCCTCATTTTCCCCCAATCCCTTTGTGGTGCAGCTTTCAACAGTTTATCCCAAGTGATACTCTATTTGCCAACTTGTTGCCACGTTTCCTTGTGAATATCTCTCTGTAAACTGTTTATAATTATATTGGAACTTTCCTGTTATGCCTTTTCTAGGAGATTTCCCCCTTCATTATTCGAAACATGCACTGTGAGCACTGGGCAGTGGGAAGCATGTGCAGTTGCTATCTTTCAGGGATACTCTGTTTCATGACTGGGAGGAGCTTGCTGCCCATCGGTCAGAATGGAGACATCTTGCCCATCAAGCTGCATGAGCCTTTCACACCCCAAGTCTAATTGAGGAGGCACAGCGGCAGAACGGAAGGAAAGAAAATGAAGCAAATCCTGCTCTCCATATCTCACTGAATCTTGGGACATTCTGTCCCATGTTCAGTCACATGAAGTCCCAAGGTGGAAACTCATAGAAACTCACATAGATTTGCCCTTGAAGTGCCTGCTAACCTCCATCAGCGGTAATGTGTACAGTCATCCTGGGCCAGGAGGAGGGGATTGTATGAGTTTCAAACTTGAACTGACAGTGACGGATTTTATAAACTTGTATTACAGGCAGATATTCAGATGGTAATCTCAGTCATTGTAACGCCACACTCTGACAGAAATACTCAATTCATCAGGACCTGTATATTCATATTGTGTGAGAGTATTGTGTTCCAGATCAATACCATTTGCTGAATAAAAGTTCTCCTTTGAATCAAACCATCCTCTCAATAGATCTTCCCAAATCTTCAACATGTGTCCTGTAATCCTTGTATAATGAGCTGATGGGTGTAAGGTTTATTATTATAACGTGTAACTTTTGTAAACCACTTTGTCACAGCTCCCCAAATTTCCTTTGCTACAAGGAGAACAATCTCAGTTTCCCCAAACCGCTGATTCCCCAATGTCTGTTTACTCTCTATAAGGTACACATCAGGATAATGTTGGAACATTCTCCACTTGCCGGCATCAGTGCAGACCCCCCCAACAATATTAAAGAAAGTGAACATCCTCCAGGATAAAGCACTGTACCTGAGTGGTGTCCCATCCACCACCTTCAGCATTCCCTCTCCCCACGCCCGATGTGCTTTGGCATCACTGTATAAAAGATCAAGTCAGCATTGTCCGACCCGACCATAAGACTGCTCTCTCATTAGAGAGATGTCTGGTAGTGGTTAACCTGAATATTACCACAGCGCAGGCAAGGGGAGAGGTTAAAAAGGAGAGTCCATTAATTGTGGATGGTTATTCTTGATGTGTATTAGCAACACACATATCACGTGATCCATTAATGTTAAAAAAGCCCCACAAATTCTGCAACTAAAATCCCCCATTCCTTGAACCATCGTGGTAAATCTCCTGTGCCCCCTCTCGTGGACCCTGCCATCCTTCACAAAGTGTGGGTGAGCTGTCGTTCGCACAGACCCAGCTGCTCTGAACCCTGTGGGTGATAGCATAGAGCAACAGTTGCACTAAACCTCACTGTCTGGAAGAGAGTGAGAGACAGAAATCCCGATGGCATTTAAAATCTATTTAGGAACACACTTGCAAGGCCAAGGCTGACAGGTCTATGGGCTCTGTGCTGGAAAATGAGATTAAAATAGTTAGCTGGGAGATTTCTTTACAGCATAAACCCAATGGACCACAAAACCATTTTCTGTCATGTAGACCACAGAAGAGTAATATAGGAATATGACAAGCCACAATAGAAACCAGGTCAGAGAAGGTGATATTAGAATAGATGATACGTGATTGATTAATGTTTTTGGAGGAAAATGTGACAGAGGTTAAGCGGGACATTGTGGAGCTCAGGGTTCAGGAATCTGAAATAAAAATGGGTTATCCTGAAGGCCGGAATTAAATAAAGGCACATCACAGAGATTTGTGAGGGTGGACAAGATTAAAGATAGAGAGGGTGTTGAGACTGGAGGAGATTAGAGATTGGAGGATGTTGCAGAGATTGAGATGTTTTTGATGCAGAGATAGTGATAGTTCTGAGGCTAGAGAGGAATTATAGAGATAAGGATGAGTTGTTAGCTTTCCCAACACTACCTCTTTACTAATAATGATTGTTTCTCTGTCCTCATCTGCCATTGCCTCCACAGGCCTGCGACAATGAGAGTACACAGACAGTATGTTCCTGTTAAGGCCAAGGCTGGGAGGCGTTGAGAATGCAGCATGACCTGAGAAATTGAGGCTCTGGTCAAGAAAATGAAGGAAGGATATGGCAGGTACAGACCACTGGGTTTGTGTGAATCCCTAGAGTACTATAAGGGCAGTAGGAGTATACTCGCGGGAAACCAGGAGGCAAAAAAGGGGACATGAGATAGCTTTGGGAAATAGGTTTTAGGAGAATCCAAAGAGATTCTACAAATACACTAAAGACAAAAGAATAACTAGGCAGATAATAGCGACCCTCAAAGATCAGCAAGACTGTCTATGGAACAGCAGGAGGTGGGAGAGATTCTGTAAGTATTTCATGTCAGTTTTTACTGAAAGGGGGTATGGATGTTAGAAAAGTTGGAGAAATAAATAGTGATAACTTGGCAAGTGTACATATTACAGAGGAGGAGGTACTGGATGTCTTAAAATGCATAAAGGTGGATAAATCCCTGGAATCTGATCAGGTGTATCCCAGAACTTTGTGGGTAATTAGGGAAGCTTTTGCTGGACCCCTCGCTGTGATATTTGTACCATCGATCGCCACAGACAAGGTGCTGGAAGACTGGTGCCATTATGTGAGAAAGGTGGTAAGGAAAAGCCAGGGAACTATAGACCAGTGAGCCTGAAGTCAGTGGCAGAGAAGTTGTTGGAAGGGATTCTCAGGGACAGGATTTACATGTCATTAGAAAAGCAAAAAATGATTAGGGAGAGTCAGCCTGGCTTTGTGCATTGAAATCATTAACTTGCACTTGAGAAAGACACAAGGTTTCACATTACACACTAGTTAGCAGGTTCAACACCATAGAATTCTGGTGGAACTAGCTGTTTGGATACGGAATTGGCTGGAAGGTCAAAGAGTCATTGATGGACAGCACAGAGACCCGTCGGTCCAACCAGTGGATCAGATATCCCAATGCAATCTAGTCCCACCTGTCAGCACCCGGCCCATATCCTTCCTATTCATATACACATGAAGATGCCTTTAAAAAACGTTGCAATCGTAATGGCCTCCACCACTTCCTCTGGCAGCTCATTCCATACACGTACCACCCTCTGTGTGAAAACGTTGTCTCTCAAGTCTCTTTAAAGTCTTTCCACTCGTACCATAAACCTATGCCCTCTAGTGCTGGTATCCCCCATGCCAGGGAAAAGACTTTGTCTATTTATCCTATCCATGCACCTCATGTTTTTATATACATAGATAAGATCACCTCTCAGGCTCCGTCGCTGCAGGGAAAACAGCCCCAGTCTATTCAACCTCTATTCAACCCCCAGCCGAGCTCAAATCCTCCAACCCTGGCAACGTTCTTGTAAATCTTTTCTGAACCCTTTCAAGTTTCACAACATCCTTCCAATAGGAGGGAGAACAGATTTGTACGCAACATTCCAAAATTGGCCTAACCAATGTCCTATACAGCCACAACATGACCTCACAACTCCTGTACTCAATACTTTGTCCGATAAAGGAAAGCATACCAAATGCCGCCTTCACTATCCTATCTACCTGCACTCCAAGGTCTCTTTGTTCAGTAACACTTCTCAGGACCTTACCATTAAGTGTATAAGTCCTGCTACTATTTGCTTTCCCAAAATGCCAATCCTCAGCCCATTCACCCATCTGATCAAGATCCCATTGTACTCTGAGGTAATCTTTTTCACTGTCCACTACACCTCCAGTTTTGGTGTCATTCACTAACCATACCTCCTACGTTCACATCCAAGTCATTGATATAAATGACGAAAGGTAGTGGATCCAGCACTGATCCTTGGAACACTCCACTAGTCACAGGCCTCCAGTCTGAAAAGCAACCCTCCATCACCGCCCTCTGTCTTCTGCCTTTGAGCCAGTTCTGTACCCAAATGGTTAGTTCTCCCTGTATTCCATGAGCTCTAACCATGCTGAGCACTCAGTGTCATAGTGGAGGGTGCTTTTTGGAATGGAAGCCTGTGATGAGCAATATGCTGTCAGGTTTGGTGCTGGGTCCACTGCTTTTTGCCATTTGTATAAATGATTTCTATGTGAATATAGGAGCTATGGTTAGTAGGTTTACAATAGACACCAAAATTGGAGGTGCAGTGGACAGCAAAGTTACCTGAGAGTACAATGAGACTCCGATCAAATGGGCTGAGGAGTGGCAGGTGCAGTTTAATTTAGAAAAATGTGAGGTTCTGCATTTTGGAAAAGCAAGTCAGGGCAGGACTTCTACACTTAATGGGAAGGTCCTGGGGAGTGTTGCTGAACAAAGAGATCTTGGAGTGCAGGTTCATAGTTCCTTGAAAGTGGAATCATAGATAGGGTAGTGAAGAAAGTGTTTGGTATACTTGCCTTTATTGGTCAGTGCATTGAGTACAGGAGTTGTGACGTCGTTTTGCGGCTGTAGAGGACATTCATTCAGCCACTTCTGGAATTCTGCTTTCAGTCCTGGTCTCCCCGCTCTTGGAATGATATTGTGAAACTTGAAAGGATTCAGAAAAGATGCAAAGATGTTGCCATGGTTGAGGGATTGAGCTATAGGGAGAGGCTGAATAGACTGAGGCTGTTTTCACTGGAGAATCGGATGCTGAGAGGTGATCATAGAGGTTGATAAAATCGTGAGGGGCATGGATAGGGTAAACAGCCAGGGTCTTAGCCCTGTTTAGGTGAGTCCAAAACTAGAAAGCACAGACGTGAGGAAAAGATTGAAAAGGGATACTGGGGGCAAAGTTTCAAGCTGAACGTGGTATGTGTATGGAATGAGCTGCCAGAGAAAGTGTGGAGGCTGGTACAGTTACAACATTTAAAAGGCATCTCATTGGATATGTGATTGTGAAAGGTTTAGAAGGCTGTGGGCCAAGTGCTGGCATACGGGACGAGATGAATTTAGGATATCTGGTCAGCGTGGACAAGTTGGACTGAAGGGTCTGTTTCTGTGCTGTACATCTCTATGGCACTAATAAATTAAAATGAAGATAGGTTTCTCTTTTATGGAGAGTTAGCAAAAGGCCAGTCAATTCTCCTTGGAACTGAGAAGGTTAAGCAGTGATTTCGACCAGGAGTTGATTTGTTTCCAGGGTATTTCATTTACAGAGAGACAGAGTGAGAAATTTTTAATGTCACAATTTTTAGTAACTAATTTCAGGTAACTGGCAAATAATGCAGATTAAAAATGCGAAGATTATTTTACTCACTGGAACAGTTTGAAAGACAGCTGGATGCAGATTTAGTAGTTATTGTCAAAACAAATTTGAAATTTAACTTTTTTAAGGGAGGATATGGAGGGATATGTCCAAATGGGAGGTGAGTTGGGATAGACTGGCACCATCTCCAGAGGGAGAGAGTACAGCCCCAATGGGCGGAATAGCCCCCAGCCCCTGTGCTCTCTGTTACTGACAAATTCACTGTGAATGATGAATCTCATCACAGGGCAGAGCTGTAGAGATGTACAGCATGAAAATAAACCCTTTGGTTAAACTGGTCCATGCTGACCAGATATCCCAACCTAATCTAGTCCCATTTGCCAACATTTGGCACATATCACTCTACACCCTTCCTATTCATATACCCATCCAGATGCCAAATGGTATAATTGTACCAACATCCTCCAGTTCCTGACAGAAAATTCCATACACGCACCAAGCTCAGTGGGGAAAAAAAATTGCCCCTCAGATCCATTTTAAATTCTTCCCCTCTCATCTTAAACCTATGCCCTCTCATTCTGGACTCCCCCACCCCAGGGAAACGACCTTGTCTATTTATCCTACCCATGCCCCACATGATTTTATAAACCTCTATGAGGTCACCCACAGTCTTTGATGCACCTGGGAGGATCCCACCACTCGGGTCACAATGGGACCTGGCTGATTGACACAGCTTCAAACCAATAGGAGAGTTGGCGTTGTCCTCCAGCCAATGGGAGTGAATGAGGGGTGGGTCCAGCAGGCCAACACATGACAATCAGCTTTGCAGGCGCAGTGTCACTGTGAGGGGGGGGGACTGAATGTGAAGGAGTGGGAGAGACAGCAGAGACTGGGAGAGAGATGGAGTTAGTGTGGACTGGGAAGGTTGATAAACACTGTTTCAGTCTGCTGGATCTGAAGTAGATACTCCGGGTAAATTAGAACCAAAAGAACTGCGGATGCTGTAAATCACACACAACAACCAGAAGGTACTGGAGAAGTTCAGCAGATCTGGCAGCATCTGTGAAGAGAAATCGGTTCGCATTTTCGATCCAATGACGCTTCCTCAGGAACTGATGTTACTGAGAAAAAAATGTCGGTTTATGCAGAAGGTAGAGGTTAAGGAGTAAATGATAGGTGGGGAGAGAGTCCAAAGAGAGAGATGGGAGCAGTTGAACAAAGGAGTGGGTGATGATCTGACATGGGGAGGGTGAATAGCTGTTTATGGGGACTGTTAGTGGCTAACCATAGGTAATGTGTAATGGAAGGCTACGTAATAACAAGGAGGAGAAAGTGAGGTCTGCAGATGATGGAGATCAGAGCTGGAAATGTGTTGCTGGAAAAGTGCAGCAGGTCAGGCAGCATCCAGGGAACAGGAGAGTCGACGTTTCGGGCATAAGCCCTTCTTCAGGAATAACAAGGCCTGGTATGTGGGGTAGGGGGCAAAGACACTCGGACGTGGGAGAGTTCAGGACCTAAAGTTATTGAATTCGATGTTGAAGCCAGAGGATTGCAGGGTCCCCGATTGGGAGATGAGGTGTTGTTCTTCCAGCTTGTGTTAAAGTGTGGCGCTGGAAAAGCACAGCAGGTCAGGCAGTATCCAAGGAGCAGGAGAATTGATGTATTGGGCATGTAAGCACTTCATCAGAAATGTGGGAGGTGGGGGAAGAGGGCCGATTGATAAATAGGGAGGGGTGTTTGGGGTTGGGGAAGGGAGCTAGGGAGACAATAGGTGGTTGTAGATGGGGCATAGTGGTGAGAGGGTGGAATGAATAATTGGGAAGGAAGATGGACAGGTGGGACAGTTCAGGAGGCCAGTGCCGAGTTGGAGGGTTGCATCTGTGATAAGGTGAGGGAGAGGAGATGAGGGAACCTTCATGCCGTGTGGTTGAAAGGTTCCAAGGTAGTAGATGAGGTGTTCTTCCTCCAAACGTCAGGTGGCTTGGATTGGGCGTGGAGGACACCCAGGACTTGCATGTCCTTGGCAGCGTGGCGATGGAGGGGATGTAGCTGAAGTGGTCGGCCACAAAACGGTGAAGTTGGTTGGTGCCTGTGTCCCAAAAATATTCCCTGAAATATTCCAAAAGTTGGCGTCCTGACTCCCCATTGTAGAGGAGACTACATTGAGAGCAAAGGACACAATAGTTGAGGGGTTTGGGTGGGCAGGGAAATCTCTGCTGGATGTGGGAGGATGCTTTGGTGCCTTGGATGGAGGTGAGGGAAAGGTGTGGGCATAGGTTTTACACCACTTGCAGTGGCAAGCGAAGGTGCTGGGAGTGGAGGATGGGTTGGTGGGGAGGGTGGACCTAATGAGGAAGTCACAGAGGGAATGGTTTCTGTGGACTGCTGAATGGGGAGGGGAGGGAAACATCTCTGATGGTGGGGTCTGATTGTAGGTGGTGGAACTGGCAGAGGATGATGTGTTGTATCTGGGTGGAAGGTGAGGAGTGGGGGGGATCCCATCCTTGTTGGGGTTGGAAGGGTGGTGTTCAAGGGCAGTGGTGTGAGAAGCGGAGGAGATACACTGGAGGACATTGTTGACCACATGGGAGGGGAAATTGCAGTCCTTGAAATAGGAGACCATTTGGTATATTCTGGAGTGTTCTGCCAGCTTGTATCAAGCTTCACTGGAACACCGCAGTAAGCATGAGACAGAGATGTTGGACAGAGAACAGTCTTGTGTGTTAAAGTGACGGGCAACTTGAAGCTTCGGGACCTTTTTGCAGCTACAAAGTAAATCATCAGTCACCACTTCCACCACCACCACTGAGATGCTACCAGGTTCCTGTCTCCTCCACTAACAGCTTTCCACCCTCCCACCAGATCGTTATTCACTCCTTTGTCTTTCGAAATGTTCCTATCTCTCTTTGCGCTCTGTCCCCACCTATTATTTACTCTTTAACCCCTATCTCCTGTAGTCCAAAGATGTGCAGGTTCGGTGAATTGGCCCAGCTAAGTTTCCCGTAGTGTTCAGGGATGTGCATTAGTCTGGGGAAATGGAGAGTAATAGGGAGGGGAATGGGTCTGGGTGGGATGAACTTCGGAGGGTGGGTGTGGAATTGTTGGGCCGAAGAGACCGTTTCCACGCTGTAGGGATTCTACTTTTCCCAGCTGTCACTGGTTCCGAGGAAGGGTCACGGAACCCGTGATCACCCTTGGTGTATGCAGGAGGCGGAAAGGGGAGAGTGGCAGCAGAAACCGGATGAGATGTATTAATGTAGACTGGGAGGGTTTAGTCATACTCTGTGCAGGTCGTTAATCTGAATTAGAAAATCTTGGTCCCACATTTGCAGCAAAGAGGAAAACAGCTGTGGGCCTCAGGCAGTGAGAGGTCCTGGGTTATGGCCGCCATCTTTATTTGGGGCAAGGTACAGCAAGGCGCAGGCACATGTCCTCTTTTGGGGGGGCGATTTGAAGATGAGCGTTTACACATCAAACACATACCAAGAGAAGTGTTCGCCTTCACTATTCACCTTGCACTGATTGTGAGCTTTGTTTTGCGAATTCATTTTATCGGATATTAATTGAGAATAATTGAGACAGGGATCTCAAAAATAAGTTTCTACAGTCAGCGGAGTCATCAGGATCTGATTATCATTGGCATTTAACTGTGGAACGAGAAAGGTTTGTTCAGTCTGGGAAAATATCACCAATAGTTTTGTCAAGCAAAAAGCAGAAAGATGTTCAAGTTCATGGTCAGATCACCCTTTGGGTATGTGTTCAATTCTTGGTCCTGCAGCTGTGGAAGGAGGTATTGGCCTGAGAGAGAGCACAGATTTATCCAATTGCCAGATTTAGTCCCAATCACCCACTTCATGATGTTAAACTGTAAACTCCCTACTTCCAATTCCCTGCAAGCTTCTCATTGAAATTCCTTGTGGACTCAAATTCCAGCACCATTTCAGGTGGAACGTTCCAGATTCTGACAACTGTCTGTTCATTCAGAAACTGCTGAAGTCCATTTTGACTCTGGGGTTGCAAAGGGCTGAATTGAAAGATGAGATGCTGTTCCTGAGCTCCCATTGAGATGCATTGGTACAGTGTAGGAGGCTGAGGGCAATGTAGATTTGAGCAGACAATGAAAATTACTGGGCTGTACTTAGAGTGCTGCTTGCCACAACGAGAGTGTTTTGGAGTTGGGTGTAAACAGAGGGAAGTGAGACCGGGAGAAGGTGAAGCTGAAACTCAGGTTTCGTTCAGGCCTTTCAGTAATTCACGTGGTCCCAATGGGAACAGCCAATTTGTCAGTGATACTGCGGAGTATTTAAGTTTTTAAAAGTACGACATATCAGCTTAAGTAAAGATTTTTTTTATTATAATGTACATGTTTGAAGTGAAGGAAGGTTGCTCACTCATTTAAATTTTCTTAATGGGAGTAACGAGATGAATGTAGAGAGATGTTGTGATAGGCCACCTCAGACCCGTGGTGTGGTCCTCTTGTACAATGTGGGAAATAAGGGACGCTTCCAGTGTGCCTGACGGCTGTGTGTGCTGCAAGTGTGTCCATCTGCAGTTACTGGGAAACTGCTTTTCAGACCTGGAGCTGTGAGTGGACTCACTGTGGAGCATCTGAGAATGTTATGGACAGCACGTTTAGTGAGTTAGTCACACTGCAGGTGAGGGCGACACAGGCAAAAAGGGAATGGGTGACCATCAGATCAAGGAAAAGGCTCAGAAAGGGAGTGCAGGAGTCCCCAGTGGTCATCCCCTTCTCATACAGATACTGTAAGGGCGGGAATGGGTGGTAGCTTCTCGGGAAATCAGCACCAGCCAGGGTCATGCCACCACAAAGAGCTCCGGTGCACAGAGTGGGAGGAAAGAGAGGAAACACGGCTATGGTGACAGGGGAGTCAATGCTCAGGGTTAGGGCGGACACTGCTGTGACCATAGACGTGAATCCAGGATGGTATGTTACCTCCATAAAGCTAGGATCCGCAATATCATGGAGCGGGTGCAGGGCTTTCTGGAGCTGGATGTTAAACAGCCCGTGCTGGTGGAACACACAGATACCAACGACATCGCTAAACAGAGGGATGAGGGCCTGAAAGCTAGATATAGGGAGAGCAGAGATGCATTAAAATGTCGCTCCTGAAATGTAATAATGTCAGACTTACTCCCAGTGCCATGTAGGAGTGAGAGCAGGAATAAGAGGGTAGATCAGCTGGATGTGTGGCTGGGGAAATGGTATACCAGATTTTGATTCTTCAGGCACTGGGACTGTTTCGGATTAGGTGGGACCTATACCAGCCTGACTAGTTATCCTTGGGCAGAGCTGAGACAAATCTGATGGGGGCTTTTGCAGTTCCATTGGTGAGGTTTTAACTAGTCTGGCAGGGGGTTGGGAACTAAAGTGTCGGCTTAGATGGGTACGATTCAGGTCAGGGAATGGGAGGTAGAATATTAGTGATGTAGTCAGCAGCTCAGAAAGCCAAAGAAAAGGAGGATTAAACGAGGATTGAGTCCCTCTTCAGCCATCAGTCCTGCCATCTCAGAAATGTGAGTCAACAAAATATGGAGCTGTATACATATCTATGACTCTTTGTGCTTCAGCAAAATAGTGGAAATCTGTAATAAGAACATAAATTGCTGGACTTCATCAGCCCCATCGTATTCATGCTGGTCATCAAGTGCCTATTTATTCTAGTCCCACGTTCTGGCACTCAGCGTGTAACCGATATTGTAGTGCTTGGTGTGATCATCTAAACACTTCTTCAAAGCTGCAATGTTTCCTGCATCTGTCACCATTTCAGATGCTGCCAGACCTGCTGAGGAGCTCCAGCACTTTCTGTTTTTTCTGATGTCGAGTACTGAAAGGGGGGATTTGTAGTTGAGAAATTCAAATTGAACTTGCTGTTACTGGATCCGTGCCGATCTGAATATCATTGGCCTTTTCATCTGGATGGAAAGGTGTGCATTCTGTCCTTGGACGAATATTTCAAATGTCAGTGTGACTGGAAAAAGTACTGAGACAGTGAAGTCTGTGTTAGCGGGGACTGTGGAGAGAGATTTCATTGGTTTTTGAAAGTCTAAAAAATCATGGCACATTTCGCAGGAACAGTTAAGCCACACATTGGTTTTGTATGAGGGCAATTTACCATGAAACCAGAAAGACAAAAGGATTCCTGCATCATGGAAAAAGCTATGAAAATGGGATTGTTGTAACGGAGTGAATTATCGATCGTGGATTGTAATCCATTGGCGTTGTCACGTCGGTTCCAACGCCGTGGGGAAACACGGGAAATGTGATGAGTGCAGTGCAGGTTTCAGTTATTAAACTGGAAAGGTGCAGAAGAAATTTACAAGGATGATGCCAGGTCTCAGGGGTCTGAGTTACAGGGACAGATTGGATAAGCGAGGACTTTTTTGTTCAGAGCAGAGGAAACCGAGGGGGAATATATTAAAGAAGTGTATAAGATCATGAGAGGCCTGGGTAAGGTCTTTTTCCCAGGGAACTAAGGACTGGAGGGCATCAGTTTAAGGTTAGAGGAGAAAGAATAAAAGGGAAGCTGAGAGGCAACTGTTCTACACAGAGGGTGGTATGTATATGGAATGAGCTGCCAGTGGAAGTGGTTGAGGCAGGTCTATTAACAACATGTAAAAGACATTTGGACAAATACATGGATAGGAAAGTTTCAGAAGCAGATGAGCCAAGTGCATGGAAATGGGGTTAGCGTGGATGGACATTCTGGTCGGCATGGGCCAGTTTGGGCCAAAGAGCCTGTCTCTGCTGTAGGATTCTATGACTCTAAGTGCATTTGCTATTTCTCCCCCCAACTCTGTTGGTATCTTGGGATGTATTCCATCAGGGCAAGGAGACTTGTCTACCTTTAGCTCCATTAGCTTGCCCAGCTCTAACTCTTTCATGATAATGGTCTTTCTAGGTCCTCACCTTCCTCAGTCTCCTTATCAATTACTGGCATGGTCTTCGTATCCTCCACTGTGAAGACTGACTGCTGTGTCCTCATATTCCTGAACCCTGCTGGGTAGGAATAACTAGGCACAGAACTCTGAGAGGTCTTCTTTGAGTCTTTATTGATGAGACATGGTAGTTACCTGGATATTTTACGTGCAAAATGCCTTCAGGCAGCATCAGGTAACTCCCCGCCTGTCCGGTGTACGGCTCCCATTCTTCTACCTTTGTGGTTTGTGACTTTGAATAGAGACTATCTCTCCGGATTATCTCCATGGCAACAGCAGTTTAAAAAGTCTAGTTCAGTTCAGCACTTTGTGGTTAAACCACACACCCCTCCCCCCACGTCCCTTTGGCTCCCTCAAGTATCTGACAGGCGCTTCAGTTTCAGTGGGGCTGTCTGTCAGGATTCGGATGTGGAGGAGCCGGGGTTGGGGTGGGATGGACAAAGTTAAAAACCACACAACACCAGGTTATAGTCCAACAGGTTTATTTGGAAATACAAGTTTTTGGAGTGTGCTGTGATTTTTAACTTGATCAGGATTATCTCTATGGTAACAGTTAAGTGCTTCAACAATTACAGAGGCCATATGTTCCCCACACAATAGGTTCCCCTCCAGCAGGGTAAACTGCTATTCTGTCCCTGGAGATAGCTACTCATTACATTTTATCCCTAATCCCATCAAGCTTTCTGTTAATCTTTGAAGTTTTTCTAATCTCCTGGTTTCACCTTGGTCTTTACCAATTTGTGTGCCTTCTATTTTAATTTGACAGACACCCTTATTTCCTTAGCCACCCATGGCAGATTACTCCTTTTCCTACAGTCCTTCCTTTTCACTGATATATGTTTTTACTGAGCACTTTGAAAAATTGCTTTCATATTCCTCCACTGTCTGTCAACTGTCCCACCGTAAAGTCTTTGCTTCCAGTCTATATTAGCCAACTCCTGCATCATCCTATTGTAGTCTCCTTTGTTTAAGCACAGGATCTTGGGATTGGATTTAATCTTCCCGCTTTCCATTTGTGTTCTAAATTCAACCAGACTTATCACAAGTCTTTTATCAGATTACGAGGTGAGACGATGTTACCTGGGTGTTTTGGTTTTCATTGTCAGAGACCTTGGCTTTGTAATAAAGTACAGGATAGATATTCCCAACAGAGTATTCTGGACGCTGTGAATGTCCTAGACAATCTAAAACCATAAATCACTGTCTCCCCTCAGTTTAAAATTGCAAAATCATTATCTCCTACTCGCTTCCTCACTATCTAAGTTTGGAACGCTAATCCATCTGAGTATCCTGCATTTTCTGAAGGTGGTGAGTTTTGGATTCAGCTTTCCAATTATTACTGTAAGATGATAAGCACTGGGCACAGGAGAGTCAATGCAGCCCTTCGAACCATCTCCACCATTTAATACGGTAATGATTGAGCTCACCTTGCTCTCAGCTGGATTTTCCCGCCTGCGCTCTCTCACCCTTCAACTCATTGCAAATTAAACATCTGTATCTTTTCATTAAGTTTGCTCATTGCCCAGGCATTTTGAATAGGGAATTCCACAGATTCAGAACACATTGAGATAGGTACATTCTTCTTCGTGAGAACTGAATAGAGTCCCTATAGTGCAGAAACAGGATATTCATCCATCGAGTCCACACAAACCCTATAGTGAGCTTCCCATTCAGACTCACCCATTCCCTGTAACCCTGCATTTCCTGTTGTTAATTGTCTAACTGGTACATGCGTGGACCCTGTGGGCAGTTTAGCATGGCCAATCCATCAAACTTGCACATCTTTGGACTGTGGAAAGAAACCGGAGCACCCAGAGGAAACCCATGCAGACATAGGGAGAATGTGTAAACTCCACACAGTTGCCTAAGGCTGGAATCAAACCCGGGTCTCTGATGCTGTGAGGCAGCAGTGCTAGCCGCTGAGCCACCTCTCTTAAAATTTGCTGCCCCTTATTCACCTCCCCACCCCGCAATTGGCTGAATGTATATTCCTTACATCAGAAATCGAGTTTTCTAAGCGGATGTCTCAGTAAAACCCAATGACAGCCCACATGTCCTGTGTGTCTGAATGGGGATCCGATACACAACACCCTCCACCCCACACTTTTCCTTCACTTTCCAGCAACAGGTCTCCAGAGGCTTCATGGGGACTATAACTCCCACAATCCCTGAGGCAGGGATCACACGTGTGCAGGGAAAGCTGGCACTGTACATGTACAGAATGTGGGTGGGTTTTGGAGCATGTGTTTTGGGTAACCAGCAGAAAGCATTCACACTGATTGGGTGGAGAAGAGGCACATCTGCTTATAGTATTGATCGGTTGGGGGGGAGGGGGGGTCACAGTGCCATCACACTCACGTGGAACCAAGTTCCATCCCCAACTTATTGTAATGCTGGGAATCGACCTCTGAGAAACAAAGAAGGATGTGACCCATTCTCCCAGACTGAAGGTTCCTCTTCTGTCCAGGATCTGGCACCTCCCTGTCTGTTTCCTTTTGTTTCATTCTGCTGTTACATTATTAACTTGAAGCAACTGAAGGGAAAGGAAGTGAACGCAGAAAGGGTGCAGAGTCTAACCAGTGACGGGAAGTGGTGGCATGGATCTGTTTATCAGGCACTCCCGTGAGAATGGGGAGGATGTACATTAGGGGGCAGCAGAGTCAGAATGGTGGGAGAGAGTAAGTGTGCTGGAGGGTTACAGCTTTGGGGGAAGAATGGGGAAAAAGATATTCCAGAGAAACGAGAATTGCCTGCTCTGAATTTCTAATCTGTACGTATTCCTTTATACAGGGTGCTAGATGGTGAAGATTTGCAGACTGAAATCTCAAAATCATGTGCAGATTGTGATTAAGTTTAACAACATTTGAAGAACCAAAGATAGAGAATCACTCGGCCAAAATCCTGCAACACTCTCCCTCCCAGCATTGTCGGTCTATCTGCACCAAATGGACTGTGAATGGTTCAAGACAGCAGCTCGCTACCATCTTCTCAAGGGTAACGAGAGATGGGGAATAAATGCTGGCTGAGCCAGTGATGCCCATATCCTGGAAACGGTTTCTATCTCTAGTTGCTGAAACCCGGTTGCTGTTACTGCAGGATGATGAGGGATGCTGAATACATCCTCCAGGAGGCAGCACCATCACATTACCCCTGCCTACACCCACACAGTAACACAGCAACGTCACTGGAACAGGCAGTGAAGCCAAAGGAGGACTTAGATATAGTTCTTCGAGGTAATGTCATGAAAGGGGATTGGAGCACAGCAGGAACAGGAGACTGAGCTGGATGGTCAGCTGTTTCCCATTGAATGGTGGAGCAGGATTGAAAGGCTGAATGGTCTCCTCCTGCTGCTATCTCCCAGGTATGTATATAGCCATGGAGCCCGGGTAGGAAGAAGTGGGCAGGGATTCTCCAGGAGATTGCACTTCCACAACAGTTTCAGTGAGGGATGGTTTGATGGATTTTATTTAACATTTATCCTTAACACAAGGTTTGTAAATTTTGGTTTAAAATGTTGTAAAAGCTTTTTGCCCCGCAAATAAAATTAAAGAAAATAAATTGAACTGTCTGAAAATAACAGTTTTAAAGCTTTCAACCGCCTGTAAAACAAAATCCTGTCTATTCCCGGACACCATCGCTTTCCAGCGACTCAAACTCCAGGGAAATATTCCCTCCCTGTCTGAGGTTTGATTTAAAACCTTTTCAGTTCTCGTTCTGTGAGCTGTAAAGCGTTCTTTTCCCCCATTTCTCCGACCCAGAAATGTGATCACAGCATCCTTCCCATCATCAAAATCATCATTACGCCATTTTGCTTTTGGTTCACATGTAATCACCAGCGGTGCAAAAGTGAGGACTGCAGATGCTGGAAACCAGAGCCTAGATTAGAGTGGTGCTGGAAAAGGGCTTTTGCCAATATGTTGATTTTCCAGCTCTTCGGATCCTGCCTAACCTGCTGTGCTTTTCCAGCACCACTCTAATCTAAACATATAATCACCAGCAGTAAACCTTTTGTGTAACCAATTGAATATTTCCAAACAAGCCCCTTATGGGCCAAGCAAACCATTACAAGTGACAGAGTGAGAAGGGACTAAATCAAAGTAGAGTTGTGGGGAGGGGGGCAGCGGTGGAGATAAAGCACTGCATCCCCTGCGGTGCCCACCTCTATCTAAAGGCATCGAGAGCATTGATACACAGCACATAGTCCTTCTCCAAGGACACCCTGTTTTGTAGCCTTTATCCTCAATCATAGAATAAAATCCCTACAGTGTGGAAGGAGAGCATTGGTCCATCAAACCCCACCGACCATCCAAAGAACATCACGCCCAGAGCACTCTATCAGTGTAACACTTCATTTCCCATGGCTGACCCACATAGTCTGCACTGTGAACAATTTAGCACGACCGATCCACCTAACCTGCATATCTTTAGCCTGTGGGAGGAAACCAGAGCACCTGGAGGAGACGCACACTATCATGGGGAGAATGTGGGAACTCCACAAAGGCTGTTGACCAAGGCTGGACTCCAACCTTGTACCTGATGCTGTGAAGCAGCTGTGCTACAATCACAAGTTAAATCAAAACACATGATCCCTGTTCATTGTCACATTGCTGTTTGTGGAGACTTACTGCTCAGAGAGACATCCTGAGGTTCAGAAAGTGGCAATGTAATTTCAGTCACCTCCAGCCCAGTTAATGTGGTTAACAACAACATCAATACTCCAGCAGTGTCATCCTGTACAAGGTCCACTCCTGACTCTGATGAACAGTAACATCAGAATCAGAGTCCTGCAGTCCATGCGGAGCAGGTGGATGACCACTTCCATGTGAGCACTCACTGGTCTCTCAATCATGTTGAAGACGCAGCAAATCCCTTGTCACACAGAGGGGTGAACAGCTCCTACCCAGGGTGAAACCGCTGGGGTCTCGGAGGCAGGATGAATCACTGAATCCCTTCTCACCCACTGACCATCTGAATGGCCTCCCGCCCTGTTTGGGCTCATTGGGGACTCCGCAGATGCTGCATTTGAGTGAATCTCCCCCCACACTGGGAACAAGTGATGACCTTTCCCCAGAGTGAGCTCGCTGGTGTTTAAGCAGGTCAGAGGACTGAATGAATGTTTTCCCACACCCTGAGCAGGTGAATGACCTCTCCGCGTGGGAATGCACTAATGTCTCCGCAGGTGGGAGATTTGAATGAATCCTTTCTCACACATGGAACTGACGGGTCTAAATCCACTGTGCCATCTCTGGTGTCTCAGCACGTTGTAAGATCGAGTAAATCCCTTCCCATACGTGGGGTAGGTGAACGGCCTCTCCGCAGTGTGACTGTGTTGGTGAGTGTCCCACTGGGAGGGGTATGTGAATTCCTAATTCTGATTGAGTACATCCTCCTGTTTTCTCAGTTGTTATTGACAATCTCATTCCCCTCGCACCAGAACCTGTTCCAGTGTTACAGAAACAGCAGAATGGTCAGCTGCAGCTGGCCACCTGACTGGTCACTGGACACGAACGGTTCACTCTCCACCGATGCTGCCAGACCTGGTGAATTTTTCCAGCAATTTCTGATTTTGTTTCTGATGTCCCAGCATTTGCAGATGTTTAGTTTTCCAATACTCATCTTGTGTGTTGCAGAGGAGTTTACTGATGAAATTAGAGGGTTTTGAAAGTTGTACGTTAGGTCACACATCAGCTATGATCATCATGATTGGCAGAGCAGAGTTGAGGAGCTGAATGGCCTCCTCCTGTTCCAATGCAAGTTATCCAGCGGCAACTTGTGGTAACATTTCCCCTCACTGCTCATTTAACCTCCATGTCGAACACACTGTTACTGACTGAACAACCCTCCTGTGTTTGAACTAAACCTGCTCATATTCAGTGGCTCTCTCTCCTGCACCCGGGTTTAACTCTCATCATGGAATGCTGTCTTGTATTACTGCGGGAATGCCCACAAGGGCTAATCCTGGAGTCTGTATCCTCTGGGATCCACAATCACCGTTTATTTCCTTCTTCCTCTTTCATTCTGGCTATTGAACTCTCGGTTTCAATCCTTTCTTCTGTCATGCTCTTCAACATGCCCATGTGGGAGGACTAGAGGTAGCTGGAAATTAACGAAGGGAAGTGGGGATTAGGCGGAAGCACGAGGAGAGGTGACAGCAAAGACAGTTCTCATTGTAACGGCAGAGTTACTCCGTGACCCAGTGAGTGGTGAGGCACCTGAGTTTGTGGGCGGAGACAGATTCAATCAGGGATTGGTAAGACCCTCAGACATTGACCTGTCCATCTGATTGTTAACTCAGACAGATAGAAAGAAAAATGCACATTTAGATAGCACCTTTGATGATCTGGGGCAATTAAACATGCTTTCAACCCAATCATTTCAACCACAAATCTCTGAAAACACAGACACAAAGCTTTCTACTTGTACCAGGCTGTCTCTGAGCCTCCTCCTTTCTTGAGAAAAGCGTTTTGAGCTGTTCAGCCTTTCCTGGTGATTATAACCGCTATGTTCCTGTAGGATTTGTGACTGAACATTTATTTTCCTGTTCCTTTTGAGTGATGAAAGTAGCAGAAACAGTTCCTGACCTGTGAGGGGTTTCGGTTGCAGTATTAATATTTACAAATCCATTCCCACCCTCACACACAGTGTGAAATTGATGTAAAACTGAAGGGAAGGAGTGAGTGAGTACCCACAGAATCATATGTATCTGAGTTGAATGAACCTGGCATGAGGAAAATGGGACAACAATCACACCTAGTTAGAATCACAGAATCCAGTGGGTGCTGAAAGAGTCTATTCGGCCCATCGAGTCTGCAATGACCTGCTTACCTGGGAACCATCAGAAATGTAACAAGTTGTGAGCAAGGTGGGGGTGAGACAAGGACAAAAAGACAGTCTGTCATAAGTGGGAAGGCAGGAGAGATTAAACAGCAGAAATGGTCATCCCGCAAGGCCACGGGGAATGGAGTTAGGGCTGTGAAAGAAACCAGGAAAAAGGTGTGCAGCTGTCAAAGAAATACATTTATAAAACAGATTATAAAAGCATATTGGACAGAGTTCACAGTCTGAAATTGTTGCTTTCACTGGTGAGTACAAAAAGCTGTAAAGCCGAGGGAGTTCTATTACAGCCAACACATACAGGATGGGCAAAGTGGCCTCGATCTGTGCTGTAACCTCCTGATAATTCTTTTTTCTGACATTTGTAGTTCAATACTGATGATGCTAATAACTTTTCAAATTGTACTGGAGTTTAATATTCTGGAGAAATGTCAAATAAATCACATTGATCACATTCTGCAGATCTTAGTCCATAACCCTGTATGTTCCAGCATTTCAGTTACATCCATGTCCTGCCGGTGGGACAGGACATACAGGGATGGTGACGGTGGTGTCTAGGACATTGTCCGCTATGATTCTGTCTGTATGACTGTGTCAGGTTGTTGCTTGACAAGTCTGCGTTCCAGCTCACCCAATAAGATGTTAACAGGGTGAGACACTATAGTTGGAGCTCCTTTGTCTCCAGTTCCTTTCCTTTCTGCGTTTTAAAAATTTCTTTCTCTCTCACTCTCCCCTTTGCAGACTCTGACACAAGTGTCTCAAAATTGAATCATAACAAAAGTTTTGAAAAAAATGTCTACAAGAAAATCAATGGAGGAAAATATATTATTCTTGCATCAACTGCATTTTTAAACAAAAACAATTCTGTTCAATAAACACCGTCTCATTTCTTCCTTCAATTCTATCAAGCGAACTTTTATATTTTGTCCCTCAGTTTACCGATCTTAATAAATATCCAATCAATTTCAGAGCAACAGGCTGACAAAGTATTGAACCAATTTATCTGCATAGGTTTTAGCATTAGTTATCAAGTCATTACCATTACAATAATTGCATAATAATTGGTCTGAGTAACAAGTATACTGAGGTTCACAATTTAATTTATTGAATGTTTGAAAAATGGTGCAATATTTTTTTTTCAGAATTCTAACAGTAATTATTAAGGCATTTGCATGATAATAATTATTATATGCTTTAGTTTAGTCTTGCTAACAACTACAGTGAAGTTTATATCTGAATTTAATCAAATCTTCCCTAGTACCTATACAATAATATAAAAATCAATTTTATTTCCAATCAACACACCTACAAAAGAATCCATTATTTCTGATGCAACACGCACTGTTAAAAATATAACTTTTGCTCACTTGAATGATCTGTGTAATCCCAGCCTTATAAATTTAGAAAAACCTAATTACTTTTCCCTGCAACAATTCCTGTTCATTTTTGCAGATAGCACAGTCAAATAGCAAGATGAAATTTATTATTATTCTTAAGTATGCTAATAGAATTTTGAAAATCTATATGTTGCTAATATATAATAATTGTTCATTTCAGTCCATAGAATATAGAACAGTACAGCACAGTACAGGCCCTTTGGCCACGATCTTGTTCCGACCTTTTAGCCTACTCTAAGCTCAAACTAACCAACATGCCCTTCATTTACTATCATCCATGTGCCTATCCAAGAGTCGCTTAGATGTCCCTGATGGATCTGAATCTACTACCACCACTGGCAGTGCATTCCACGCACCCACCACTATCTATAAAGAAACTATCTCTGACATATCCCCACAACTTTCCCCATTCATCTTAAAATTATGCCACTTTGTGGGCAAAAGTCTTTCATCATCCACTCTATCTATGCCTCTCATCATCTTACACAAAGCTATCAAGTAAGCTCTCACCCTCTTTCACTGCAATGAGCAAAGCCCCAGCTCCCTCAACATTTCTTCATAAGACATGCCTTCCGGTCCAGGCAACATCTTGATAAATCTCATCTGCACCTTCTCTAAAGCTTCCGCATCCTATGTATAATGAGGTGATCAGAACCGAACACAATATTCTAAGTGAAGTCTCACCACGGATCCATAGAGCTGCAGCATAACCACGTGGGTCTTAAACTCAATCTCCCTGCTAATGAAAGCCAACACACATACACCGTCTTCATAACCCTATCACCTTGGATGTCAGCTATGAGGGATGTATGGACATGCACCCCACGATCCCTCTTTTCCACCACATTGTCAAGAATCTTGCATTTAATCTGAAAATATGCACTCAAATTTGAAATTCCAAAATGAATAACTTCACATTTTCCCAGGTAGAATTCCATCTGCCACTTCTCAGCCCAGCTCTGCATCCTGTCAATATCCTCTAGCAACCTGCAAAAGCTCTCCACACTATCCATAACTCCACCAACTCTCGTGTCATTGGAAACTTCCTAACCCACCCTTCCACTTCCTCATCCAAGTCATTTATAAAAAATCACAAAGAGCAGAGGCCACAGAACTAATCCCTTCAGAACACCATTGGTCACCGTGCTCCAAGCTGAAAACTATCCATGTAATCTCACCCTGTCTTCTATGGGCCAGTCAATTTATTATTTAAGCAGGCAGGTTTCCCTGTATCCCATACCTCATTACTTTCTAAATGAGCTCCCATGGGGAACCTAATCAAACATCTTGCTAAAGTCCAGCATACCACATCCACTACTCTGTCCTCACCAATGTGTTTGTCACATCCTCAAATAATTCAATAAGGTTTGTGAGGCAAAACCTGCCGCTCACAATGCCATGCTCACCATCTCTAATCAATCTATGATTTTCCAAATAATTATAAATCCTGTCTCTCAGAATCCGCTCCAATAATTTGCCCACAACTGATGTAAGACTGACTCATTGATGATGCCCAGGATTATCTCAATTGCCTTTCTTGAAAAAGGGAATAACGTTTGCCACCCTCCAATCATCTGGTATGACTCCAGTGGACAGTGAGGATGCAAAGATCATTGCCAAAACACAGTAATCCCTTGTCTCCCTTCCCATAACAACCTAAGTTATATCCTTTCTGGCCCAGGGGACATATCTATCCCCATGATTTTTCAATATTTTCAGCACATTCTTCGCCTTAACATTGACCTGTTCGACCATATCAGCCTATTTCACACTGTCCTCACAAAGAACAAGGTCCCACTCACTCGGGAATACTGAAGCAAAATACTCATTAAGAACCTCCCCTACCTCCTCTGACTCCTGGCACAAGTTTGCTTCACTATAAGGGGTATAAATGTGGAATTATGTCTCAGCACTGAATTAATGTAAAGATATTGCAGTGTACAATCATTCGATTACTTTGAATATTGAACTGTATTTTAACTGAGAAAACACAGTTAAATTGATTTGATTATATTTCACTTCATGCTAACATTTATTATTATTTCGAACCACAATAAGAGTTTCCTTTTTACATATATAAAACTTACTTAAAATTAATCTCATGTTTATGTAAAGAAAATAGAATTACCTTTCTCCTTCCTTTTTCAATGCCTGTTCATTTTGAATTTGTGGAAGTTGCACTTTGTTGAAAGGAAGGGAATTGTCTTCAGCTGAATATTCACATTGAGTGACTGATGCATTTTAGAAATCAAAGTACAATGATCACGCAGTTTTGTCAATTTGTCTTTCAAAGAATTGTCATGAAATTCCTGTTTATTTAAGACCACCATTCCTTTAGTCTATTGTTTTGTAAAATATTGTTTAATTTCCAGTCCATTAAACACAGAAACTACCGAATTAATTCCCATTCAAATTACTACAATAAACAGCTGATTAGTTTTCATTTGAGTAACCACCTTAAACATCATATTGCAGTACTGCCCGTCCTGAGTGGGAACATTATGAAAGCAGCTTGTGGAGCTGTGGCAGTGTCTCTATTACTAAACCCGAGGGAAGGTTTCAAATCACACCTTCAACAGAAATATATCAAGAGCTGCTCTGAATGTTGATTAGAGAGTACCCAAGCACAGACTGAATTGCTTTTCAACCCAACATTAGATCTGCTTTTATCTATTATATCAATAATCACAAAATCTGATACTTTGCAAGAAAGTTAATCGATAATGAAAGTGAGCATGAAAGTGAACAAATGATGCAGTCAATGACATTTGGTACATAAAGGAATTATAATAATTGTTCAGAACTGTAATCAGCAGATAGGTTTGTGACAGGAAATTGTGATTTCAAAAGTAAATTACAATTTCGTAATTTGAATGCACGAAGCATTTGTAATAAGGGATATGCTCATGTGACTGTGATTTCTATCCAATCACCATCATAGAGACGTGGTCACAGGGTGAACAAAAGATGGGGCATTAATATTCACGGCTACACAATATTGTGGAAAGTCAGGCAGAATGGGAAGGAGAAGGGGAACTCTCATCGTTAGGGATCACAATGGGATTATATGTGGCCTCACACTATCAAACATTAGGAAACCAAATTCTGGGTAATAAGAGTCAGAACACAGAAGTGGAAGGGCAGTGTTAAGGCCCCTTTACAGCATTACATTGTGAGGCAAGACATTGGGCAGGGAATTATCGGAATTTGTAACAGACAATAGAACAATTGAAAGAAGATTAAACTTCCCTATCGCATCATCTCATTGGTGGTGGGTCACAGACGGGGCTGACTCTCTCCCACTCTCTGGGGGAGTCTGTAGGTGGCTGTTCAGACCGATGTGGCCTTCCACAGACTCTGCTACACTTGGGGCAGAAGGTGGCCGTGGGAAGGTGTGGGTGGGGCGTTGCATGGCTGCGAGCTCCTTGTGCTGTTTTCTCCTGGATTCCCCTTTTTCCCCACAGAAAGTCTCAAGGTGCTCGAAACCTTCCCAATTCTTCTCCCCCATTTGGATGGTCTTGGCTCAGTCATTCCCAGGATTTACCAGATTTGCTTAGAAGACAATAAAAATAACACCCAATAATTCTGAAGAAGCCAATGCTTTATAAACATGGAAGTATTTGATAAAGGGATCATTCAGGGTCTAGTAGCAGGAGGAGTGCACCAGGAAAATGAAACATTGTCAGGGTTTAATGAGATGATAGGAACAGGGAGAGGTGATGGTGTTGGAGGTGGTGAGAGTGTTACAGAGAGGGGCAATGTTACACAGCCAATACGAATTGCTGCAGATGGAGGGGTTTGCAGCGGTAGCGATGGAAATATCTATTTTTATTTATTCATTCATGGGCTGAGGATGCCACCACTTGGACCAGCATACATTACCCACTGCTAATTGCCCAGAGGGCAGCACAGTCAGCCATATTGCTGTGGGTCTGGAGTCATATGTGAGCCATACCAGGGTAGAATGTCAGCTATCCTTCCCTCATGGACATACGTGAACCAGTTGAGTTTTTCCACATAATCCCCTGTGACACCACTTTCAAAGAACTGTTTACCTGTATCCCTGGGTCTCTGATTGACAACAAAACCCAGGGCCCGAACATTAGCTGTACAATTCCAGCATGGTTTGCCTTCGCAAAATGCAACATCTTGCATTTGTCCACATGTTATTCCTAAACTCACTGGCCTACAGTACTATTGAGCCCGTTGTACTCTCAGATAATCCTCTTCGCCGTCCACTTTCCCAGCAATTACAGTGTCACTCACAAACTTGCGAACCATGATTCCCATGTTATCATCCAAACCGTTTATAGAAATGATGTATAACAGTGACCCAGCACCGAACTCCATGGCATACCATGGTCACAGGCCTGTAGTCTGTGCAGTAACCCTCTCTGAACATGCTCTGTCTCCTTCCGTCAATCCTGTTTTGTATCCATTTGGTGAGCGCTCCCTGGTTATGTGTGATCTAAACTTACTAACCAGTCTGCCATGCAGACACATGACAATACATGGAGACATAATCTACTCCTCTGTCTTGATCAATTATTTGTCTACCTCCACAAACACTCAGTCATCATTTTCCACACACAAAGCAATGTTGATTATCGCTAATGAGTTCTTGCCTTTCCAAATGCATGGTGATCCTCTCTCTCAGAATCTAGTCGAACAAATTACCCTCCCATCAGTCTTATTGGCCTGTAGTGCCTGTCCATGACACGAATACCTCTGCGATGGGCCTTGCAATTTCATTCCTAGCCTCTCACAAGGCGCTGGGATACATCTGATTATGTCCGAAGGTTTTATCAACGTTTTTGCATTTTAAGACATCCAGCAACTCCTGTTCTCAAATGTAAACTCTGTTCAAGACATCACTATGTATTTTCCCAAGTTCCTGAGCTTCCATGTTTTTCTCCACAGTAAATCTTCATTGACCTTTCAGGGGCCCTATTCTCTCTCTCATTACTATTTAGCCCTGGTTGGAATTGTCAAAATGCTTCTGAAGTTTCAAATATCCCTCTACTGCCACTAGCCTCCCCCAACCTTATCTATTCTGCCACTTATGGTCACACCGAAATATAGAATCCAACAGATTTAAAAATATTCTTCTTTTAAAATATCATGCATCTCCAATTGTTTCTAAGTGTCCAGTTATCATTTATTGCCATATCCTTTATAATACATTCCAACACATTCCTGACTTACTGTCAGGCTAAAACTGTTTGCTTTCAGACTGACTGCACAAAGGGTTTTGGGAATCCTTGTGGATCAGTCTGAAAAAGATAGCTTACAGGGTCAGCAGGTAATCGAGAAGGCAGATCAAATACTGACATTTATTACAAATGTAATGGAGTCGTAATATATAGATTTCTTGCTAAACTATACAAGGTACCAGTCAGACCACACCGAGAATACTATGAACAGCATGAGTTCCCGAAGGAAAGATATTCTTGTATTGGAGGCAGGCCAGAGAAGGATCACTCAGCTGATTCTGGAGATGATGGGATTTTCTAATGGAATGAGGTGTAGTAGATTGAGTTTGAACCATTGACATTTCAAAAAATCGCAAAGAAATTGAATGGACCATCTCGGATTCTGAGGGGCACTGCCATGGTAGATGCCAGGAAATTAGAAAATCCAACAGTAAAGCACAGCAATAGGACCTTCGGCCCGCCATTTGTGGAGGTTGTGGATGGAGTGATTTGGTGATTTATGGAGATGGGATGGAAGGAGTGACTGGGGGAAGTGACAGAGATAGGGAGGCAGGGAGTGAATGGAGGAGTTTACAGAGATAGGAAGGGATGGGTTGACTATGGGAGGTTACAGAGATAGGGAGGTTTTTGGAGCCTGATCGAGATTTAATGAGATAGGGACGGTCATTCATCCTGTGGAGGCTGGAGGAGGTGACTGAAAAGGAATGTGTGAAGGGTTTGGAGAGGTTTACTGTGACAGGGAGGATTATAGGAGGTCGTGTTCATTGGTGAAACATATATTGTCGTCTTTTCCCCAGAAATGGTAATAAGCAACTGTTTCAAAAGATTCAATGAGATTACATGCACATGGAGGGGAGTAGGAAGAGAAGAGTTTGCTGAGATTTGGACTATTTTGTAGAGATAGAAGAGATTTATTATGATCGTGAGGGTTGCAGAGATGAAATGACGTGATAGGGAGGGTAGTAGAGGCTGGATGGCATACAGTGATAGCGAGGTGCTGGAAGAGGTTACTGCGATAATGAGCTTTGTGGTGATGTCTTTTGAAATTGGATGAACTTAGTAATGCAGAGGGGTGTAGACACGAGATGGTTCTTCAGACAGAAGGTGTTTATAGAGAGGGGGCTGTACGGAGTGGGCTTGGATGCAGCCACAAAGAGAAGTTTCAGGTACATCGATGGTATTAGTAGCTACAGGAGGTTACAGAGTCAGAAAAGTTAGTAGTGATGGCAGGATGTAGAGTAACGAAGCATTGCCATGAGGGAGAAGGCCACAGCGACAGAGGAGATCACAGAGGATGGATGCGATTGCAGACATGGGGAAGGTTAAATTGGTTTCAGAACACTATGCACAGGGAGGGTTGTAGGGATTGGAGCAGGTTAAACTGGCAGGAAAGGCTGAAGAGATTGGAGGAGTTTACACAGTTTAGGAGGTCTGTTCGGAAGGTATGTTTTCAGAGGTCATGTGGTGATGTAGGACAGGAGGCAGGAATGTTATAGGGATTGAAGGTGACAGTGATATCATGCGCTGTACGGGCTGGAGGAAGGTATACAGATGGGGGTGGTTTGTAAAGGCTGGAGGATGTTACAGGGATAGGATGGGCTGTAGGTATTGTGCAAGATGACAGGAATAGAGATTATTGTAATGACTAAAGGAGGAGATTGTTGGGATTGGAAATATATTATTCAGATTGGAGCAGTTTACAGAGACAGGGAGAATATTCAACATTGGAATAGGTTTTAAATATAAAATGGGATTGGAGACAAGGGAAGAGTTTACAGAGATAGGAACTGTTCTCAGAGTTAGAAGCATTCAAGGCACAGGCTCAGATGAGGTGGACCGAAAGGTAAGTTTCCGTGCTGTATGACTCTACAATGGGACAACAGAGAATGTAGGAGAGGGAACAGAAAGATCTTAGGCTTCAATAGTACTTTCATAAGTGACGCCTGTTTTCCCCTCTGTTGTACTGATCTCACTGAGACAACACAGGCCTGGATTTATAACTGTTAACTCTCTATACTGCCTTAGGAAGGCTCAGGACAGCAGAGCTGAAACTCATCCTCTTACAAGAGGGTGGAGATTGAGCCAGGGAGCTTTATGACCTGTGTTTACCCTTCAGCACTGTATCTATGACATTTCCTGTGAGCTGAAGATTCTCACTCTTTAAATGCCTTCTGCTCTGGTCACTGTGAGTGATCTTACCTCGCTGCAGGATTTATTGAAGGCTCCAGAACTCCCTGCTCTCTGGTTGAGCAACTGTATTCGATGAGGTGATGGACGAGACACCCAACAGTTGGGAAGTCTGTTGAGTCAGGACCTTATTGATTACGTGTAGGAGGCAGAGAAATAGAGAGAATGGAAATTAATCTGATGAAGTGAGGGTTACACATTGAGAATGGCACTGAGTCCCACAGAAATCTGGAAAATCTAGTTTCCATCCCTGGCCAATGCTGTTGCGTCTCTCTGGAGTAGAGAATTCTGTTGGCTCAGGATCTGGATTAGCTGCAAGAGGGAGAGGTGAGCTCAGAGGCAGCAATTAGACCTCACAGTGAGGGATACCACATGGAGAGAGACTGAGTGATATCACTCGAGTTCAGGAAGATGTCAGGATCAAACAGTTGTGTGGGGAGAAAGGGTTTAGCTTCATGATACACTGGTATCCGTGCTCAGGGATGAGCAACGTGTGAACACGTGAAGTGATGCCCAAGTGGTATTACTGTTGGGGCCTGTTCAGGGGAGGCAGATTTGAATCCCTCCATCAGAAATGGTGGAAGTTCAAATCAATAATTTAAAAACAATAATTAACAATCCATAAATAAGTATGAAACCATTGCTGATGTACAAAATACCCAAACACTTGTCCTTTCGAGAAGGACATCTGCCCATCCTCACGTGGTCTGCACGACATACCCAAAGCAAAGTGTTTTCCAAATCCAAATAGTAAAAGTGACGCATCGAACCAGCATGGGGATGTGGCTGAAGACAAGCAGAAAGGTACAGGATGGGACAGAGTTTAACTAAAACTCTACATTAGCGAATTGGTTTGTGATAGGAAATAGTGGAAAAGAGTACAGAACTTTAATTTTCCGCATCGACAAACTCTCTTCAATAAGGTAGGTGGACTTGTGACACAGAGTTGAGTGATTTAGACACCAGAGAGATGTGGTTACAGGGTGAACAAAAGGTGGAACGTAAATATTCAATGGTTCACAACCTTGTGGAAACTCAGGCAAAATGGACGACGCTAACAATAATGGGTAACAAAGGCATTAGATAGAAAGCGGGGGGAGGGGGTCTTGTTACTTAAAAATGAACGGGCAAACGATCGTCACAAAATATCCTTAGCAGATAATGTTAAGGATAAGCCACAAGATATTTAATAAGTACAGTTAGAGTAAGAGGATCCCCCAACTAAGCAGTGGAACCTGTTAGAAACCAAAGGGACATTCAGTGCATCGAGCCAGAGGAAATAGGTGAGGTCTTCAATGAATAATTCCCATCTGTATTCACACAGGAGAAAGACATTGTAGCCGGGGATTTCAGTTGGGATGGTGAGGTTCTGGAACATATTAAAATCAATGAGAAGGAGGCGTTAAATGTATTCACAGGCAAAAAGGTGGAGAAATTCCCAGTAACAATAAAATATATCCCAGGCTGCTATGGGAGAGAAGGGAGCAGATTGCTGGGGCCCTGGCGGATATATTTAATAATTTGCTGGCCACAGATGAAGTGCCGAATGACTGGAGGATAGCGAATGTTGTTCCTTTGTTCAAGAGCAGAAGGGATAGGCCAGGTAATTACAGAACAGATCATCTGACAGCATTGGGAGGGAATTTATTGGAAACAATTCTGAGGGACACGATGAATCAACATTCAACAGGACAGGAATACATTAGGGATTGTCTGTATGGATTAGGTAGAGGACTGTCCTCTGATATTAGTGAGGGCTGTGCAGATGATGTGGTTTACATGGATTTCATTAAGGTCTTTGACAAGGTTCCACATGGAAGGCTGTTCCAAAAGGAAAGAGCCCATGGGATCCAAGGCAAGTTGGTAAATTGGATCCACAATTGGTGGAGAGTTTCTTTCATGATTGGAAGCCTTTGCCCAGCGGGTGTACCACAGGGACCTGTGCAGGAACCATTGCTGGTTATTATGTACATTAATATCTTGCATATGAAAGTAGAAGGTATCATTAGGAGGTTTGCAAATGACATGAAAGGTGAGAGAGTTGGCCACAGTGAGGGGGATGGTCTCAGGCTGCTGTCTGATATCGATCAGATGATAAACTGAGGAGAGTAATGGCAAATGTAGTTTACTTCTGATTACTTTTGGAAGTCTAATAAGGTAACGATATCCATCATGAGTTGTAGGTTCTCCTTAAGTACTGAGGAACACATGGACATTGGTGGACATGTCCCTGGATGTCTGAAGGTGTCAACATAGGCAGACAGGGTGGGGAAGACAGCTGAACTGGGAGGAGGAGGGGACCCACACCCTGGTGGTGAGAGTTGCTGGAACTGGTCGAGAGGATTTAAACTTGTTTGACAGGGTTATGGGACCCCAAACAGTCGTAAGGCCAGAAAGAAGTTTGAGGCTGGTACAGACGTTCTAGACAGCAATATAAATAGAAACGGCAAGCAAGAACATAGCCGAACATGAGGGAAAATCGATTAATTAAACTGCATTTATTTCAATGCAAAGTGCCAGACAGATAAGGCAGGTGAACCCACAGCATTGATGGGAACATGGGACTGGGATACCATAGGTAATACCGAAAATCAGCTAAGGACGGGCAGCTTAATGTTCTAGGGGACAGATGCTACAGGAAGGATAGAGCAGGAGGCAAAACAGGAGGAGAGGTGGTGGTTTTGATTGGGGGAAACATCACGGCAGTACCTAGAGAGAGTACTCATGCAGGATTGCACAGTTAAGCGATATTAGTGGAACTGAGAAACAAAAATATGTCATCAATTTGCTATGATTGTACTACAGCGATAGGCAATGGGAGATGAATGAGCAAATATATCAGGAGATCTCAGATATCAGTTAGAATAATAGGGTTGTAACAGTAGAGGTTTTTTAAGCTTTCCAAACCTGGACTGGGATTGCTACTGTGTTACGCATTTGGATGGAAGGAATTTGTTAAGTGTGTTCCAGAAACTCCCTGTCATTATGTAAGTGGCCTAACTGGAGAAAGGGGCTAAACCTGACCTTTCCTTGGGAAAGAAGGTCGGGAACGGGACTGAGGTGTTAGTGGGGGAGCACTTTGGAAAATCATCACAATTGCATTAGTGTGAAAATAGCGATGAAAAAGGACAGGCCTCGTCCACAATTTCAAGTTATACAATGGAGCAAGATAGTATTAGACATTAATTTTTAAAGTAGATTTGGGGAGGCTATTTGCAGGTAAAGGGATGTCTGGCAAGTAGGAATATCTTAAAACCTAGATAAAAGGACCGTTCAGCACCAGCATGTTCCTGTTAGTGTGCAGCTCAATTCTGACGGGATTAGGCAACACTGGATGAGTTTCGAGGTTCTGGTCAAGAAAAAAGTGGGCACATGTCAGATAAAACAGGCTGACTCAAGTGAATCCCTTCAGGAGCATCGGGGCTGTGAAAATAAACTGAGGATGGAAATCAGGAATGCAAAAAGGGGACATGAGATAGCTTTGGCAGAGAAAGTTAAAGATAATCCAAAGAGATTCTACAAGGGTATTAAGAGTAAAAGAAGAGCTAGGTATCCTAAATGATCAATGAAGCCAACGATGTGCGAAACGACAATTTCTGAAACTAATATTTCACTCTGGAGCTTACTGTGGATAAACACTGGGGTGCGCAGGGAACAAAACAGTGTTTGGCCTGACCACTATTGGAATACTGTGTGGAATTCTGGTCTCAATGCCATCGGAAGGATGTTGTGGAACATGAAAGTGTTCAGAAGAAATGACCAAGGATGTTGCTAGGGTTGGAGGGTTTGCGCAACAGGGAAAAGCTGAATAGGCTGGGGCTATTTTCAACTGAACATGGGAGGCTGAGGAGTTACCTGATAAAGTTGTTTAAAATCACGATGGTCATCGATAGGGTGAATCGACAAGGTCATTTCCCCAGGCGAGGGAAACTTTTCAAAGGGACCTAAAGGACAATTGATTCCTGCAGACTGAATGGAGTAAGCTGTCAGAGGAATTAGTGGAGGCTGATAGAAATACATTTAAAAAGCATGTGGATGGGTATATGAATAGGAAAGGTTTAGAGGGATATTGGCAACATTCTGGCAAATGTGACTAGATACGTCGTGCAGAAGTTGGTCCGAAGGATCTGCTTCTGTGCTATACATCTCTATGACTCAATGTCTTGAAATGATTCCACCTTATAGAAAAGGAGGTGCTGGAGGGTTTAAAACAGGAAGGTAGATAAATCCCCAGGACCTGATCAAATTTATCTCAGGACATTGTGGGAAGTTGGTGAAGACATTGTAGGGCCCCGAGCAGAGATATTTGTACCATAGAGAGCGATGTGTGATAGGCTGGTAGACTGGAGGGTGGCATTGTTGACAGTGAAGAAGGTTTCCTAAGATTACAAAAGCATCCTGATGAAATGTGTGAACGGCTGAAAAACCGTAGATGGAGTTCAGTCTGAATAAATGCGCAGGAATGCATTTGGTACAACAAACATGAGCAGGGCTTGTACAATTAATGGTAGGACCTTCGGTAGTGTTATCGAACAGAGGGACCTCGGGGTTCAGTTACATAATTTTTTGAAGTTTGCAACATGGAGAGACAGAGCTGAAAATGTGTTGCTGGAAACGCGCAGCAGGTCATACAGCATCCAAGGAGTCAACCAACCCAACCACCCCGTAGCCCAACACTTTAACTTCCCCTCCCACTCCACCATCACCAGACCATGGCAACACGACGGTTGGAGGAAGAGCGCCTCATCTTCTGCCTGGGAACCCTCCAACCACAAGGGATGAACGCAGATTTCTCCAGTTTCCTCATTTCCCCTCCCCCACCTTGTCTCAGTCAAATTCCTCGAACTCAGCACCACCTTCCTAACCTGTAATCTTCTTCCTGACCTCTCCGCCCCACCCCACTCCGGCCGATCACCCTCACCTTGACCTCCCTCCACCTATCGCATTTCCAACGCCCCTCCCCCAAGTCCCTCCTCCCTCCCTTTTATCTTAGCCTGCTGGACACACTTTCCTCATTCCTGAAGAAGGGCTTATGCCCGAAACGTTGATTCTCCTGTTCCTTGGATGCTGCCTGACCTGCTGCGCTTTTCCAGCAACACATTTTCAGCTCTGTTCTCCAGTATCTGCAGCCCTCACTTCCTCCTCGAACATGGAGAGACTGAATGGCTAAAAAAAGGTGCTTGCCGCACTTGCTTTCATTGCTCAGTCCTGTGGATATAGGAGTTGGGAAATCACATTGAGATTGCACAGGCCATTGTTGAGTCCTCTTCTGGAATACTGTGTCCAGTTCTGTTCGCCCAGTTGCAGGAAAGATATTATTAAGTTGGAGAGTGTTCAGATGAGATTTACTGGGATGTGGCTGGTTATGGAAGTTTTCAGTTATAAAGAAGGGCTGGTTAGGTTGGTATTTATTCATTGAAAACTGAATGTTAACAGATGACGTCATAGAAGTTTATAAAATAATGATGGGGATAGATAGAGTTCATGGGAGTTGTCTTTTCCCATGGACAGGGCAGCTTCAAGACTAGGAGCTACATTTTTAATTTTAAGAGGAGAGACATTTAAAAAAAAAAAGACATGGGAGGCACATTGTTACACAGAGGGTGGGTTGTGTGTGGAATGAACTTCCCAAGGAAGGCGTGAACATGGGGACAATTACAATGTTTAAATCCATTAGGATTAGGAAAGGAATATGGAAAGGTTTGAAGGGATATGATCCAGGAACAGGCAGGTTGGACGAGATCAGTTTTAGAGTAAGGTTAGCGTTAACCGAACAGTGCGATATGATTCTCTGACTATGAATATAATGTTGTGTCATTAAGTAAGAAAGGCTGCAAGAGAAAGCCAGGAACCTACAGACTGATGAGCCAGACAGCAGGGTGGGTCAGATGTTGGAGTAATTCTGTGAGGTAGGACTTACATGCATTTGGAAAGACAAGGACTGATTACAGATGCTTTGTGCATGGGAAAACATGTCTCACAAACTTGACTTGAGTTTGTTCAAGATGTGACCAAGAAGATAGACAAAGGCAGAGCAACAGATGTTGTTTCTGGCTTCACCAAACCCTTGGTCAGGGTGTAGCATGATACATTGGTTAGAAAGGGTAGATCACAAGGAATCAGGGAGAGCTAGCCAACTGGATACAAAATGGGATGACAGGGGGAGAAAGAGTGGGAGAAGGTTGTTGTTCAGACTGGAGACCACTGACCAGCAGTGTGCTGTAAGGATTGGTGTTGGGAACACTGTTGTACACCATTTACCTAAACGATTTGAGAGAAAATATAGGAGTCACTGTTAGTATGTTTGTGGATACCAAGAATAGTGGAAGAATGGGCAGGGAATATAGTTATCGAAGGGGATGTTAATCAACTGGGCCAGTGGACCAAGGAATGAAAGGTGTAGATTAATTCAGGTGTTGGATTTTGTTAAGCCAAGCAGGGAGGACAAATACAGTTAATGGTAGGGCCCTGGGCAGCGTTGTCGAATAAAGAGAGACTAAGGGGTACAGTTACATTGTTCCTTGGAATTGGCATTGAATGGGGACAGGGTGGGTAAAGCAGCGCTTGGCACACTTGCCGTCATTGGTCAGAGCATTGAGTACGAGTTGGAGATATGTGTAACATTGTCGTCAATATTTCTCCTGGGCAGAGGAGGCCACGGGGTGACCTTATAAATGTTTATGAAACCATGCGTGCCCTAAATAAGGTGAATTGCCAAGGGTAGGTGAGTCCAAAGCGAGAGGCATTAACGTGAGGTGAGAGAGCAAGAATTTAAAGAGGGAGCTGAGGGGCAACATTTCCCACAGAGGATGGTGCATAGACAGAATGGAAATGGTAAAAACAAGTACAATTTCAACATGGAAAAGACACTTGGGCAGGTACATGGAGAGGAGATGATTTGATGGAATATGGGCCAATCACAGGCAAATGTGACTAATTCCATTTCAGAAACCTCGACCGAAGAGTCATGAAGCACAGAAACAGACCCTATGTCTCCAGTTGTTGGAGGAGGAGACTATCTAGATAAGGCATGTTGTAGAGACTAAAGCAAGTTACAGCGATATGGATGGTCGTCTGAACTGGAGGCTTCAAATATGTGAATTAATTGGTGAGAGGGGAGGAGATGACAGAGGTAGGAATTCTTATAGAAGTTAAAATGATTGAAGACACTGGTCCACAAGACATGCCATCGATACAGTGTTGGAGAGGGAATAGAAAGATCCCAGGCAGCATTAAAACCTTCTCGTGGGAGGCCTGCTTTCCCCTCTGTTATCCTGATGCTCACCAAGACACCACATGCCTGGATTGAAAACTGGGAACTCCTGATACTGTCTCAGTACAACAAAACTTAAAGTAAATGTGGTGAATGAGCCTGGGGTGTGTCTGTACTGTGCTCCCCCTCCAGCACTATATCTATGTCATGTCTTGCTAGCTGATGTTTGGAGCCCTCTCATTGCTCTCTGCTCTGTGCACTGGAGTGATCTTACCTGGCGGCAGGATTTATTGAAGGCTGCCGACCTCCCTGACCTTTGTCTCTTTGGCTGACCAACAATCTTTCCAACCAGCAGTTGGCAAGTCCATTGAGTCAGTAACTCCCTACGTACCTGTAGAAGACACAGAAATAGGCAGAATGGGAAATTAGACTGATGCTATGAGGGTTACACATGGAGAATGGCACTGAGCCCCACAGAGATCTGCACATCCACACTAACAAGAATCTTTCCATTGACCAAGTACTCAGCCTTCCTGTTATTCTTCCCAAAGTACATCAGCTCACATTTAGCTGCATTGAACTCCATTTGCCGCATCTCACCCAATTCTGCAGTTTATCCAAGTCCCCCTGCAACCTGTAACATTCTTCCACACTGTCCACTACTCACCGAATTTAGTGTCTTTGGCAAATTTACTAATCCATCCACCTATGCCTTCATCTAAGTCATTTGTAAAAATGACAAACAGTAGTGATCCTAAAACAGATCCTCGTGGCACATCACTAGTAACTGGACTCCAGTTGAATATTTTCCGTCAACCACCACTCGCTGCCTTCTTTCAGAAAGCCAGTTTCTAATTCAAACTGCTAAATCACCCTCAATTCCATGTCTCTGCATTTTCTCCAACAGCCTACCATGTGGAACCTTATCAAAGGCTTTACTGAAATCCATGTACATCACGTCAACTGCCCTATCCTCATCTACATGCTTGGTCATTTTCTCAAAAAACTCAATGACCTGCCCTTGACGAAACCATGTTGACTATCTGAAATCAAATTGTTGTTTGCTAGATGATTATGAATCTTACCTCTTACCTCTTATAATCCTTTCCAAAGCCTTTCCCACAACACTTAATGGTAAGGTCCTAGGGAGTGTTGCTGAACATAGAGACCTTGGAGTGAAGGTTCATAGCTCCTTGAAAGTGGAGTCGCAGGTAGATAGGATAGTGAAGAAGGCGTTCGATATGCTTTCCTTTATTGGTCAGAGTATTGAGTACAGGAGTTGGGAGGTCATTTTGTGGCTGTACAGGACATTGGTTAGGCCACTGTCTCCTTCCTATCGGAAAGATGTTCTGAAACTTGAAATGGTTCAGAAAATATTTACAAGGATGTTGCCAGGGTTGGCGGATCTGAGCGACAGGGAGAGGATGAATAGGCTGGGGCTGCTTTCTCTGGACCGTCGGATGCTGAGGGGTGAACTTATAGAGGTTTACAAAATTATGACCTGCATAGATAGGATAAATAAACAAAATCTTTTCCCTGGGGTCAGGGAGTCCAGAACTAGAGGGCATATGTTTAGAGTGAGATAGGAAAGATATAAAAGAGACCTAAGGGGCAACTTTTTAACGCAGAGTGTGGTACATTTATGGAATGAGCTGCCAGAAGATGTGGTGGAGGCTGGTCCAATTGCAACATTTAAGAAGCATTTGGATGGGTATATGAATAGGAAGGGTTTGGAGGGATATAGGCTGGGCGCTGGCAGGTGGGACTAGATTGGGTTGGGATATCTGGTTGGCATGGACGGGTTGGACCGAAGGGTCTGTTTCCATGCTGTACATCTCTCTATGACTGTATGTGTAGCGTGTAGTCCCAACACTGACCTCTGTGGAGCTCCCCCATCACCAGTTCCCATCGTGAAAAAGACCTCTTTCTTCACCCTCTCTGCCTTGTGCCAATCAGACAAATCCTCTACCCATGCTCAGCATGTTGTTCTGAATGGGAAATTTCATTTCGCACACACTGCTGGATTTATTTTTCTGTCTGGCTGTAAATAGCAGAGTTTCACCATTACCTTCCCATCAGTAATTCCCTGGAGAAGGTGGTGGTGAGCTGCCTTCCTCACCCATTGCAGGCCTTTGGGTGCAGGGACAGACACAGTGCTGGGAGGATGGAGCATGGCTGGAGGGCACCTTGGAAATGCTGATGTTCCCGAGCACCCGGAGCTAATGTACTTCCAGGTTATAGTGCTTCCGGGTTTGTGAAGTGCTGTTGAAAGAGCCTTCATGATTGACCTCAGTGCTACTTGTAGATCTTTTATTCCTTCATTCATTCATGAACATGAGCTTTGTTGGCTGAGCCAGCATTTATTGTTGATTTGGAGTTGTCCCTGAGAAGGTGGTGGTGAGCTGCCTTCCTGAGCCACTGTTGGAACTGTTGTTATCTGTGTCCCCTCCGGCAGGCGCTACAACACTCCTCATGTCTGTAACTGCATACAGACAATGCAGCTCTTCCTTTTATATCAGCCATCCTCCCCGATTTATAACTCTTATAGTTCCTCACGATATCTCACCTCCTCCATTCCCATTTGTGCTAGAGATCTCTAAAATTTCTTTATTCTTGTTTAAACTTCTGACCACCTAAAATCTCTCCCTTTTTAAATTTGTAACCCCTTCAGTTTCTGTAACTCTCCATCTAACTGTACTCAATGACAGCACAGGTTCCCTTCCTTAAATCTCTATAATTACAATGGTTGCATGTGCTAAATTGGCACTTTTCATCCTCCTTATCCATCTCAGGACTTCCATCCCCTACAATCCCACTATTTGGTATGCTCCCATTTTCTGCACCTCCCCATGTCCTGGGGGTCCTTGAACACCACCAGTGCTCCAAAGGTTTATATTCCCCCCAGTTATTGCAAGTCTTCTAACTCTGTAACCTCCAACAGTCTCGAGTGCCATACAACACTTGCTGGCTCTCAATTTGCCATTTTTGAAGTCTACACATCTCTACAAACAGCTCAGAAAAAGCCCTTTAGACTCTACAAAGCTCCGTCATGAACAAGCCACCATCTCTCTATTTCCTTTACCGCCTTCAGTGTCTGCAACTCTCACTGTATCTTCAAGTAAACTTCGTTATTTGCTGCAGGTCTGCCGAGCTCCCCAGAAAACCTGTTCCATTCCATACAGCTCGCTCAATCACTGTAACATCCTCTGGCCCCTCTAATCCTCCTTTTCTCCACTGTCTTCCAGGCACAACAACAATCCTGTAAGAGAGCAGTGCGGAATGGGATGTTATAAATGTCAGCTGAGGCTTGAGGTCTACCATTACCTCGGAATCACAAGGTGAGAGAACCTGAGAGAGAGCAGCACAGAGCAGGAGAATATTAATCAGTAGCGAGGAACAGGGGGAACTGAGACTTGGAGTTGGAGAAACAGCAGAGCAGGAGGCTCGAAATCAGCACCGAGTCACAAAGGGAGTGACCATGTGAGGGAATAACTTGGAGCAGGAGCTTGAGGCTCACCCACACCTAGGAGGTGACTGCAGCAAAGTGGGAGGATATATATCAGCTCTGAGGATCGAAGCATGGTCGTGCCTGGGAGTCACAGAGACGGTGACCCTCTGAGGGAACACAGTGGAGTCAGAGCTCGAGGATTACACACAAAGGGGAGTCACAGAGACGGTGACCTTGTGAGGGAGCAGAGTGGAGTGGGAGCTGGAGGATTACATGTACCTGGCAGTTACAGAGACGTTGACCCTATGAGGGAGTAGAGTGGAGTGGGAGCTGGAGGATTACACGTACCTGGGAGTCACGGAGCTAACCTTCTGCTGCTGGAGTCTGCCTGCACTGAGTTTGAAAGAAGTGCAAGAGCCATCACAGAAAAGGCTGTAAGCTCATTGGCTGATAATAAACCGTTATTGTTGACTGTCAGTTAATTGCTGTAAGTCAGCAAATTTATTTTGTCAACTTCTAAATTAAGGATTGAACTCAGAAATATGAGGGAGATGTGAAATTCTGAGCCAGTATAATAAATTGCCCTCAGTAAGCCACAGTTGAATAAGGGACTTAACCATATTGTTTTGTCCCGGATGTTAACTTCATTCTAAGTCATTAAGTAAGTTACTCTAGACATGTTGCATTTTACGACATGACCTGACATGTTTGACAGATGGAAAATATGTTCTGTTACATTGGAAAGTCATAGCCCCTGCTGGTGTCCGAGATGAACACTGGGTCTTGGAGATCAGACACTGACTAGAGACTCTGTGATGCTGAGAGTGAGGGGGATAGCGCACACACACAGAACAAATCACCCTGCAGACATGACAGCCGAGAATAAGGAAGGGAATGGGGAATTAGGCAATCGAAGAGAAACAGTCAAGGAATCCAGGAATAGCCTGATGTCCCCCTCCCAATTCAGTTTCCCAGTTTGGAAGGTGATGAAGGTGCTGGCTGCTCAGGGGAGGACAGTCAGAGCCATGTCTGTGGTACCACAAGCAGCCTGACTTTACAGGAGGGGAGGGAGAAGGAACGAGGAGCAATAGTCACAGGGGAGTCAGGATGTTGAAGAAGGTGTCGGTGTTTCTGTAATTCCCGAATAGTGGGGTTAAGAATGTCAATTTGTCTGCAGGACATTCATCTGGGTGTCAGTGAGCAGTCAAAGGTCATGTCCATGTTGGTAGGAATGACCTGGATAGGAAGGGTGAAGTGGTCTGGGAATCAGAATTTAGGGAGCTAGGTGGATGGTTAGCAAGCAAGACCTCAGTTGTGGCAATCCATGGAATAGTCCCAGTGCCGTGTACAAATGAGAACAGAACTCGGAGTTTTTGCTAGATGAGTGTGTGACTGGAACGATGGTGCAGCATGAAGGTCTTCAGATTCCTGGGACACTGGGACTGGTTCTGGGGAAGGCAGCAACTGTACAAGCTGGATGGGGTAACGTGATAGAGATGGGACTGAATTTCCTATGGGATGTTGGGAGGGATTTAAAATAACTTGGCGTGTGTATGAGATTCAAAAAGGAATAGTAGAGGAGACTACCAGTATTCTCAATATAATGGGAGATGCAGTTGGTACTAATTTACAACAACAAGCATTAGTAAAGGAGTCCAAGAGAAAGAGGACCCGTCCAAGGACAGAGTGAAATTGGCCGGAGCTACAGAACAAAAAGTATACAATTACACTGTGAGGTACAGTCTGCCGGCCAGCAACCAAAGAAATGATGGAGAGAATAAATATGCAGGTTCATTTGAGAGCAATGACAATACTACAGATCAGTTATATTGAGAAACTTAATTTATCCAGATATTGACTGCGTTATTTTTGGTTCAGGGTCACAAGGGGCGAGTATTTCTGGATTATATGGAGGAATGCTCACTGTAGGAGTATGTGTCCAGCCCAAGAGAGGATGTACTGTTGGACCTGATCCTTGGGAAAAGGTGGGGCAAGTTGATCCATTGTCAGTAGAGGAAGATTTTGGGTCAGAGTGTTCATTTTATTGTAAAGATCAGGATGATGGTAGAGAGTAATATGCAATTATTGAGAGTGAGAAACACTAGTTGAATGAGGGCAGCCTTCAATGGGGCAAGAACGAAGCTGGGAAGGTTTGACTGGAACACCAGTTTGGTCAGAAAAAGATAAAGTGAACCATGGGCTCCCTGCAATGAGGAGATGCCTTGGGTCCAGTTGAGGAATGGTCCCTCAAATAGGAACGGAAGCATAAACAATCCCAATGTTCCCTCGGTGACAGTGAAGAATAATAGATTTCGCGTCAGATGGAGAATCGAGTTGGGAACCAGGAGGAATGCTGGAGGTTCAGAGGGGAGATGGTAGAGCAGAGCGGAACTATGGGAAAACTGAGAGTCACCATGCAGCTGTCTCAGAATCTTCCGATGGACCCCTCATAATGAGCGTGTTAAAAGATGGAGTAAGGCTGCATCGAAATTAGAAAGAGGATTTCTACCTGGAAAAAGATCTCCGCAAGTAGTTAAGATGTTCTTAGATGCGTTGTAGCTGCATGTTTGACTGAAACATTCAGGAGGCGATTGGATGATTTTTGATACAACTTCTTTTGTGTGTGTTGGGGTGGTTGCTTTCGTAGTTCAGGACTTGGTTGGTCCCTGTGAGTGGCTTTCCTGTATACCTTTGTGGTGAATGCACCACAAAGGTACGCAGGAAAGCCACATACACAGACCAAGTCCTGAACTACGAAAGCAACCACCCCAACACACACAAAAGAAGTTGCATCAAGACACTGTTCAAAAGGGCCACAAGACGCTGCAGTACACCAGAACTGCAAAAAGAGGAAGAAGAACACCTCTACAATGTATTCGCCAAAAACGGATACTCCCGCAATTTCATCAACAGATGCCTAAGGGAAAGACAACGGAACGAGGACATGGCACAACCCAAAGGACTAGCCACACTATCATACATCAAGAGCATTTCCGAACTGACAGCCAGACTACTGCGACCACTAGGACTCATAACAGCACACAAACCAACAGCCACTCTCAGACAACAACTCACCAGAACGAAGGACCCGATACCCAGCATGAGCACAACCAATGTAGTGTACACAATCCCATGCAAGGACTGCACAAAACACTACATAGAACAAACAGGAAGACAGCTAACGATCTGCATCCATGAACACCAACTAGCCACGATACGACATGACCAGCTATGCTTAGGAGCTACACACGCAGATGACAAGCAACATGAATTCGACTGGGACAACACTACTATTATAGGACGAGCCAAACAGAGAACAGCCAGGGAATTCCTCGAGGCAGGGCACTCATCCACAGATTCAATCAATAAGCACATCGATTTGAACCCAATATACCGACCACTGCAATGGACAGCTGGAATTGACAACCGGAAGCGGCAGATTCAAACCACTACAAATGCCAGAGGAAACATCACAGAAGCGCTTCACAGGAGGCTCCCAAGCACTGAGGATGTCACCTAGACAGGGGACGAAATATCTGCAACATAAATTCCCAGCTCGGCGAACAGAATCACAACAACGAAGACTGTGAAACTTTGCAGAGTAACATAGATACATTGAGTGGGCAATGGTCAGTCATGTGGAATATAATGTTCATTAATGTAATGTCATACTGTTTGGTTGGAGTAACATTTAAAAAGAGATTATTACTTGAATTTTAAAAAGTTGTATTAGTTGCTATGCAGAGGCACCTGAGTACCCTTCTGCATGAACGTTGGTCACCAGATATAACAATCAATTCAGAAGGCAAATGCAATTTTGTCTTTCATTGCTGAAGGGATTGTGCTTAAAAGCAGAGGTTATGTTCCAGCTGTATTGGGTTCTGGTGAGGCCACACCTGGAGTACTCTGTGTAGATTTTATCTCCTTAGTTGAGAAAAGATGTACTGGCACTAGAGGGAGTGTAGAGGAGGTTAAATAGGTTGATTCCAGAGTTGAGGGGTTTGGCTTAACAGAGGCTGAGTAGATTGGGATTATATTCATTGGAATTCAGAAGAATGGAAACATATAAAATAATGAATGAAATGGATAAAATAGAAGTAGAGAGGATGTTTCCACTGACAGGTGAATGTAGGTCAAGAGGGCATCAACTCAAGATTAGAGGCAGCAAATTTAGGACTGAATTGAGAAGGAACTTCTTAACCTCAATGGAATCCATTGCTCAGGGAAGTAGTTGATCCGAGTTCAGTAAATGTTTTTAAAGCTAAGGTAGCTTTTTTAAAAAAAGAAATAATTAATTAAGGAATTAAGGGTAAATGGTTCTGCATCCACGAAATGATTATCCATGATCTTATTGAATGGCAGAGCAAGCTCAAAGGACAGGAATGCCTTCTCCTGTTCCTAGTTCTTATGTTATGTATTCCTCCCTCACTCGTGACTTGGAGGTGCTGGTGTTGGATTAGGATGGACAAAATTAAAATTCACAGAACACCAGGTTATAGTCCAACAGGTTTATTTGGAAGCACTAGCGTTGCTGCTGCTTCATCAGGTGGTTGTGTGTTTTTAACTTTGTCCCTCACTCTTGTAACTTATGAATAGCAACAAAAGCCACAAAGCAGTGCGCATGCTCCAGCCAACAAAGATTGATGTCGGGGCGGAGCTGGAGGACCTGGCGGGGCAATTGGCCCTCCGACCAATCAGTGAGCGAGGGGCGGGACTTGGTAATACCACGTGATCATCCTCGCGAACAGCGCGAATGTGCGGGCGGAGAGTTGTCAGTCAGGAAAGGAATAAACACCAGGAAGCGGGAGGGAAAATGTGTCGGTATGAGCTGAGAGATTTTGCAAACATTTGGTGCACATCGGAAAATACAAATTTGAAACTTAGTCTCGTTTTTTGCAGTAAACGGAAAAATGCCTCATTTAGCGATTGACTCGAGTAAGCGCCGCCATCTTTATTCGGGGCGGCAATTCACTGGACACGTGCGGCCGCCAGCTTTGTAGGGGGCAAAGTTCAGAGGGGTGTCTGTGCAGCCATCTCTGGTAGAGAGTCATAGGGCAGGATTTACGCAGAGCACATTCAAACCCAGAGAAATTGATTTTTTTTCTCTGGATTTGTTTCGTCATTCATTTAAATGATTTGGATATGAATAGAGGCGGTACAGTTAGTAAGTTTGCAGGTGACACCAAAATTGGAGGTATTGTGGACAGTGATAAAGGTTGTCTCAGAATACAATGGGATATTGATCAGATGGGCCAATGGGCTGCGGAGTGGCAGATAGGGTTTAATTTAGATAAATGTGAGGTGCTGCATTTTAGAAAAGCAAATCAGAGCAAGACTCACACACTGAATTGTAAGATCTTGGAGAGTCTTGCTGACCAATGATATCTTGGAATGTAGGTTCACAGTTCCTTGAAAGTAGAGTCACAAGTGGATAGAGTAGTGAAGAAGACATTTCGTATGCTTCGCTTTATTGGTCAGAGCGTTGAGTAAAGGAGCTGGACAGGACATTGGTTCGGCCACTTTTGGAATATTGTGTGCAATTCTGGTCTCCCTCCTATCAGAAGGAGGTACTGAAACTTGAAAGGTTTGCGAATTGATTTTTAAGGATGTTGCCAGGGTTGGAGGATTTGAGTTGCAGGGAGAGGCATAATAGGCTGGGTCCATTTTCCCTGCAGTGTCATAGGCTGAGGTGTGATGCTGAAGAGGTTTATATAATCGTGAGGGGCATGGATCGCGTAAGTAGACAAGGTGTTTATCCTGGGGTGGTGGAGCCCAGAACTAGAGGAGAGAGGTTTTGGGTGTGAGGGGAAAATTCAACAGGAGCCTAAAGGGCAACAAAAATTGTAACATTTCAAAGGCATTTAAATAGGAAGGGTTCAGAGGGATGTCGGTCAAGTCCTGGCAAATGGGAATAGATTAGGTTAGAATATCTTGTTGGCATAGACGGGTTGGATTGAAGAGTCTGTTTCGGTGCTAGACATCTCTGACTGTGGGATCATAAAAGTGAACACTGCTCTGATTCGCCTGTGAGCTCCTTGATGTCCACTTGTTCATTATCTAGCTTCCTCAGTCTCTGAGTGTATTTTTGCTCAGTTTAGTATTTTATGATTACGTTCACACACCATTCTGTAAATGAATTGTCCACTACAGCCCAGTTCCTGGCTATATTACAGAGGAGGTAGTACTGGATGTCTTAAATCGTAGCAAGGTGGATAAATCCCTGGGACCTGTTAAGGTGTATCCCAGATATTTGTGGAAAGCTAAGAAAATGATGGCAGTTCCCCTCCGAGATATTTATATTGTCATTGGTGACAGGTGAGGTGCTGGAAGACATGTGCTATTATTTAAAAAGGTGGTAAGGAGAGGCCAGGGAACAAGAGAACAGTGAGCCTGAAGTCAGTGGCAGGCAAGTTGTTGGAAGGGAATCTGAGGGACAGGATTTACATGTATTTGGAAAGATGAGGAATGATTAGGGATAGTCAACATGGCTTTGTGTGTGGGAAATTCTCTCTCTCTAACTTGATTGAGTTTTTTTGAAGGTAGACTGTGGATGTTGTCTATATTGACACTGAACGATGTTCCACAAAGCAGACTGGTTAGCAAGGTTAGATAACATGCAATGTTGGGAGAACTTGCCATTTGGATACAAAACTGGCTTGAAGGTAGGAGGCAGAGGGTGGTGAAAGAGGGTTGCTTTGTGGACTGGAGGCCTATGAGCAGCAGTGTGCTGCAGGAATGGATATTGGGTCCTTAACTAATTGACTTGGATGTGAATATGAGATATGGTCAGTAGGTTTACAGAAGACACCAAAATTGGAGGTGTCGTGGACAATGAAGAAGATTAGTTCAGAATGCAACAGGATCTTGATCAGATGGGCGATTGGGACAAGGAATGGCAGACTGGGTTCAATTTAGACAAATGTAAGCTGTTGGATTTTGGAAAGGCAAGTCAGGGCAGAACTTATACACTTAATGATAAAGTTCTTGGGAATTTTGCTGAACATAGAGAACATGGAGTGCAGGTTCATTGTTCCTTGAAAGTAGAGTCGAAGGTAGGCAGACGAGTGAAGGTGGTGTTTGATATGCTTATATTTATTGGTCAATGCATTGAGTACAGAAGCTGGGACGTCAAATTGTGGCTGGACAGGACATTGATTAAGCCATTTCAGGAATTCTGTTTTAAGTTCGAAATTCCCTGTTCTGGAAAGGATGTTGTGAATCATGAAACAGTTCAGACAAGATTTACAAAGACTTTGCTAGAGTTGGACGATGTGGGCTACAGGGTGAGGCTGAATAGGCTAGGTATAATTACTCCGGAGAGTCAAAGACTGAGAGGTGACCCTCAAAGATCAGCAAGGCAGCCATTGTGTGGAGCTGCAGGCGATGGGCGAGATACGGAGGCAAGTATTTTGCATCTTATTTACTATGAGGAAGTACATACAAGGTATAGAATGTGGGGAAATAAATGGTGACATCTTGAAAAATGTCCATATTACAGTGGAGGAGGTGCTAAATGAGTGGCTAAGGAGCTGGTGCAGGGGAAAAGGATTTACATTTTTTGGATCATTGTGATCTCCTCTGGAGTAGAGTTGACCTGCATAAGAAGGATGGATTGTACCTGAATTGGAAGGTGTCTAATATGTAGGCAGAGAGACTTGCTAGTGATACTCGGGAGGCAATAAATCAGTGAGGGAGTGGGTGTAAACCCACGAAGATAGTGAGAAAAGAGGTATGTCTGAGGCTGGTACAGTTCAGAAGTCAAATAGTCAAGGTAGGCAAGGGCAAGGCAGAGAATGAGGTCGGACTGAGCAGTTGCACTGCATTTACTTCAATGAAAAAGGCCTGACAGGGAAGAGAGATGAGCTCAGGATATGGTTTTGAACATGGCACTGGGATATTATAGCAATTACAGAGGCATCACTCAAGGATGGATAGGCCTGGTAGCTTAATGTTCCAGGGTATAGATGCTATAGGAAGAATAGAAAGGGGGACAATAGAGGAGGGGGAGTGGCATTTTTGATTCCGGATAGCATTATGTTTTTGCTTAGGGAGGATATTCAGGTGGAACTGGGAAATAAGAAAGGGATGATCACCTTATTGGGGTTTTCTCCATGGATCTCATCGGAGTCCTCTGGTTTCCACTCACAGTCCAAAGATGTGTCGGGTAGGTTCGATTATCCAGGCTGAATTGCCCACAGTGTTGAGGGATGTGCAGGTTGGGTGGATTATCCAGGTTGGGTGGATTATCCAGGCTGAATTGCCCAAAATGTTCAGGGATGTGTAGGTTGGATGGCCCTGGGAAATGCAATGTTACAGGTGGAGGTTAAGAGGCTCTCAGGGTCAGTATCAATGTGATAGGCTGAATGACCTGCTTCCACACTGTTGGGAGTCTCTGATAATTCTACTAGTTTTAAAATAGTTACAGAAAATAATATACCAGATCTAAACGTTAAGGTTCTGAATTGGACAAAGGCCAATTTTGATGGCACAAGGCAAGAACTTTCATCTGGCCCCTCAAGCCTGCTCTGCCATTCAATAATATCAGGCCTGAGCTTTTCATGGCCTCGGCTCCACATTCCTGCTCTCTCACCATTACCCTTAATTCTTTTCGAGTTCACAAATCTACATTTTGCCTAAAAGGCATTCAAGTTGATAACATCAAATGCTGCACTCGGCAGGGAATTCCACAGATTCACAACCCTTTAGCTGAAGAAGCTCCTCCTGAACTCAGCCCTAAATCTGCTCCCCCTTATTTTCAGGTTATGCTCTAGTTTGACCCGTCCCCAGTGGAAATAGCCTCCCTGCTTCTATCTTGTCTACTCCCTTCATAATTTTATTGTTTCCTCTCCAACCTCCATTCTTTTAAATTACAATGACTATAGAACCAGTTTTCTCAATCTCTCCACATACACCAATCCTCTCAACTCCTGACTCAAACTAGTGAACCTCCTCTGTACTCCCTCCAGTGCCAGTACATCCTTGCTAATGTAAGGGGACCAAACCTGTACACAGTACTCCAGGTGTGGCCTCACCAGCACCCTGTACATCTGCAGCATAACCATCCCTCTAGCAATGAAGGACAATATTCCCTTCACTGCCATAATTAAGTACTGCACCTGCAAACCAACTTCCTGTGAATCATGCATAAGTACACCCAACTCCCTCTGCACAGCAGCCTGCTGCAAGTTTTCACCATTTCATCATCCAGTTTGCTGTTAGTCCAACCAAAGTGGATGACCTCACATATTCCAACATTGAACTCCATCTGCCAGATCCTTACGCACTCACTTAACCTATCTGTATCCCTGTGCATACTGACAGTGGCCTCTGCAGACATTGCTCTACCTCATCTTTGTATCAAATGTGAACTCTGACACCATACACTTGGTCCTCAACTCCAAAACATTTGTGTAAATTGCAAACAAGTTGTAGTGCCAACACTAAACCAAACACCCGTTTATCCCCATTCTTTATTTTTTGTTGGTTAACCGATCCTGTATCAATGATGATACATTACCCATAATGCTGTGCATCTTTACCTTATTCAGCAGCCTTTTGTTTGGCAATTTGTCGAATACCTTCTGGAAATCCAGGTACACCACATCCACCGAGTCCGCCTTGTCCAATGTGCTCGTCATATCTTCCAATAATTCCAGTAAATCCTTAAACGTGACCTGCCTTTCAGGAATCCATGCTGTGTTGCTAAATGAGACAATTTCTACCCAGATATCTCACCACTACTTCCTTGAGAGATTCAAGCATTTTCTCCACTACAGAAGTTAAGCTAACGGGTCATTTTTGAAAAATAGTGGCACCGCATTTGCAGCTTCCAGTCTGTCAAAACCATCCCAGAAACCAACAAATTTTAGTGAATTATCACGAGTCTTTGTTATTCACCCTCCCCACCCCCCCCCCCCCCCCAACCACCCCACCCTCAACCACCACCCCCGCCATCTCCTTTAGTCCCTGGAATGCAATCCATCAGGGCCAGGAGACCCATCTAGCTTTAGGCTGTTATCTTTCCCAACATTACCTCTTTACTGGGAATGATTGCTCCTCTGTCCTCATCTGCCATTGCCTCCATAGGCCTGCGACAACAAGAGTACACAGACAGTATGTTCCTGTTAAGGCCAAGGCTGGTAGGTGTAGAGAATGCTGCCGATCGAATGAAATTGAGGGCCTGGTCAAGAAAATGAAGGAGGCATATGGTAGGTACAGAGAGCTGTTTTTGTGTGAATCCCTAGAGGAGTATAGGGGCAATAGGAGTATACTCGAGGTAAACCATGAGGGCAAAAAGGGGACATGAGATAACTTCAGGAAATAGGTTTAAGGAGAATCCAAAGTGATTGTACAAATACACTAAGGACAAATGAGTAACCAGGCAGAGAATAGGAACCCGCAAAAATCAAGGCTGTCTGTGGAACCGCAGGAGGTGAGAGAGATTCTGTATGAGCGGAGAGGTTTTACAAACAAAACGTGCACATCGGAAAACACAAATTTGAACGTCCCAGTCTCGTGTTTTCAGTAAACGGGGAATTGCCTCAGTGTGGCTGCAGGCATGGGTGCACGCCACCATCTTTATTTGGGGCAAAAATTCACTGGACACATGCGGAGCCACCAGCTTTGTAGGGGGCAATGTGCAGCCAGGCGCATGTGCAGTCTTTCTCTGGTACAGAGTCATTGGGCAGGATTTACACAGAGCACATTCAAACTCAGAGAAATGGATGTTTATTTCTGGATTTGTTTCGTCATTCATTTAAATGATTTGGTATCGTAAATTAGTTTGCAGGTCATACAAAATTGGAGGTATTGTGGATAATGGAGAAGGTTACCTCAGATTACAATGAGATATTGATCAGATGGGGTTTAATTTAGTTTGGAAAAGCAAATCAGGGCAGGGCTTATACAATGAATGGCAAAGCCCCGGAAACGTTTGCAGAACAAAGAGACCTTGGATTGCAGGTTCATAGTCCTTGCAAGTCAAGTTGCAGGTCGATAGGATGATGAAGAAGGTGTTCAGTATATTTTCCTTTATTGGTTCGAGCATTGAGTATAGGATGTGGGAGGTCATGTTGCTGTACAGGACTTTCGTTAGGCCACTTTTGGAATAGTGTGTGCAATTCTGGCCTGCTTCCTATCAGAAGGGTGCTGTGAAACTTGAAAGGTTTCAAAAAAGACTTACAAGGATGTTGTTAGGGATGGAGGATTTGAGCTGTAGGGTGAGGCATAAAAGGCTGGGGCTATTTTCCCTGGAGTGCCATCGGCTGAGTGGTGATGTTATGGAGGTTTATACAATCATGAGGGGCATGAATAGAGGAAATGAACATGGTGTTTTCCCTGGAATGGTGGTGTCCAGATGTAGAGGGCATTGCTTTCGGGTGAACGGATAAAATTTCAAAGGGGCCTAAAGGACAACTCTTTCATGCAGTGGGTGGAATGAGCTGCCAGAGGAAGTGGTGGAGGCTAGTACAATTAAAACATGTTAACGGCATCTAAATAGACACATGATATGATTAGGAAGCGTTTACAGGGATATGGGCCAAGTGCTGGCAAATGGGAATAGTCTTGGTTCGGATACCTGTTTGGCAAGGATGAGTTAGACCGAAGGGTCTGTGTCGGTGCTATACATCTCTATGACTGTGGGATCATAACAACTTATACTGCTCTGCTTTATCTCTGGGCTCCCTCATGACCACTTTGTCAATATCTAGCTTCGTCAGTATCGAACAATGGGTGTATTTTTGATCTGTTTGGTATTTTACTATTAATTTTACGTACATTTTTGTAAGTTAATTTTTCACTGCCGCACAGCCCCTGACCATGTGCTGCTTATCAATATTTGCTGGAAAATCTTTAACAGTCAAGAATTCCTTTTTCCAATAAGCAAGTGTATCTTCCTTCCATTTCTGACTATCAAATTCTGCACCATTTTCAATCCCTGTAATCCGTTTTGCACTCCCTGAAACATCAACTGTATTTCTCCTTCCGCAGATACCAGTGATTAATGCCAAAGCCCTGTTGCCTGTGGAGAGGGTGATGTTTGACTTTCTTGCACAGCTGCAGTTTGTGTGGTGAAGGTGCTCCCACAATGTGGTTGGGTAAGAGACATTACAGAGTATTCACTCAGCAACAGTAAAGATCTGAAGATAATGTCCAATTCAACAACAGTTTGTATTTTTATTATCATGCTTATAATTCCACAAAAATATTATTGAGAATTTTAAACATAAGGCCAGAGATGGTGATATTAGGTTAGGTGACCAAAAGCATTGCCAAATAAGCAGGTTTTGAGGAATGTCTTAAAGGAGGAAAGCAGACCTGAGAGGTTTTGGCTGCGAATTTCAGACCTTGTTGCTTTGGCAACTGTAAAAGCAGCCACACAGGTGAAGTAATGAATTAACAGATCATTGGGAGTCTCGAACAGAATGGGTTGTCAAGGTCTCAAAGGGTGTGTGTTGCAGCGAGCTCGGGATGATCACAACCAGGAATTGAATCCAGGGTGAGAATTTTAAATTGGGGAATGTGGGACTGATGCTGGCAGGTGAGACTAGATTGGGTTCGGATATCTGGTGAGCATGGACGGGTTGGATTGAAGGGTCTGTTTCCATGCTGTACATCTCTGTGGCTCTATGTTGTTGATTATGAATAGCAGCCTTTTGATGGATCAACAAGTTTTGGTACGAGGGAGTACTTGGGCAGCAGAGTTTTTCTTGAGATTACAGTGAGATTGGATGTGGGAAGCTGGCCAGGAGTACGTTTGGATAATGAAGTCTGGAGATAACATAAGATGGATGAGAGTGTATGAGCTGAGACAAGGGTGGAATCAGCTAGAATTAGTGGTCTTGAGTGGGACTGGGCTGTCACCCTCACCTCGCCTCTGGGATTCAGTTAATTGTCAGGTTGTGAATCAGGGCGGTACCACAATCGGGAGCTAAGTGGCCCTGGTGGAGACTAAAATGAGTGTCACTCAGCTGGCTGTTGCTGAGCAGCCCTGTTGATAAAATGTTCCATCAATTTACTGCTGATCGAGTGTGGACTGATAGAGGGAAATTGGCTGGGTTGGATTGCCCTGTGTTTTTGTGTTGAACATGTCTAGGCAATGTTTCACATTGTCAGTAGATGCCAGTGCTGGAGCGGTACGTGACTTGGTGGATGGCAAGTTCTGGAGCTCAAGCTATCAGTATTATTGCCAGAATGTTGGCAGAGCCGATAGCCTTTGCACTACTTAACCATTTCTTGATGTTATTCAAACTCAAGCTAACTGGCTTAAAACTCACATCTGTGATGTTAGAAAACACTGGAGAAGGCTAAGATGGATCATCTCACTTTGCATCTGGCTGAAGATTGCTGCAGATGCTGTCATCTTATCTGGTGCATGGATGTGTGAGGCTCCTCCATCAGTAAAGGTGGGGATATCTGTGATGCTTCCTCCAGTGAGTTGTTAAATTGTCCATCACCGTTCACAACTGGGTGTGGCAGAACTGCAGAGCTCCGATGTGTTCCATTGGTTGTGGGATCGTTTAGCTCTGTTGCTTGCTGCTGATGCTGTTTGAAATGCAGATGGTCCTTTTTGGTAGCTTCACCAGGTTGGCACTTCATTTTTTGGTCTGCCTGGTGCTGCTCATGACATGCCCTCCTTTACTGTCCATTGTGATGGGTGAGAGCAGGATTTACAAACCCATGAGATTGCAGATTGTGCTGGAGTACAGTTCTGCTGCTGTTGATGTCCCACAGTGCCTCAGAGATACCCAGTTTGAGATCCTACATCTATTCAAAGTCTGTCCCATTTAGAACAGTGATAGTGTCACTCAACACGATGGAGGTTTTTCTCAACTTTAAGCCAAGACTTGTGTCTCCAAAAGGAATGTGTGATGGTCGCTCATACTGATACTGTCATGGCCAGATGTATCTGCAGCTGGTCACTTCATAACAATGAGATCAAGTATGTTGTACACTCTTGGTTCCCTCACCACCCACTGCAGACTCAGATGAACAGCTATGTCCTTTAGGACCTGGCCAGCTCAGTCAGTAATTCTGTTGCAGAGCTCATCTCGATTGTGGACATTGAATTCCTGCACCCAGAGTACGTTTGACACCATTTTACTTCCTCAGTGCTTCCTTCAAATGTTGTTCAACATGAAGGAGAACTGATCCATCAGCCAAGGGAGAACAGTATGTGGTAATCAGCAGGAGCCATGAGATTTCCTGGTGTCCGGAGTCAATGCTGAGTACTCCAAGGGCAAATCCTCCCTGTCTGTGCCACGATCTCTGCCTGGTCTGTCCTGACGGTGGGACAGGACATATCCAGAGATTTCAGGAGAAAGTGAAGACTGCAGATGCTGGAGATTAGAGTCAAGAGTCTGGTGCTGGAAAAGCACAGCAGGTCAGGGTGATGAAGGACTTAGGCTCGAAACATCGATTCTCCTTCTCCTCGGATGCTGCCTGACCTGTTGCGCTTTTCCATCACCACAATCTGGTGATGGTGGTGTCTGGTCATTGTCTGTAAGGGTTGATTTCATGAGTATGAGGATGTCAGGCTGTTCCTTGATTGGTCTGTGAGACAGCTCTGCACATTTTGGCACCAAAATCCAGATGTTAGTGAGGAGGACGTTGTACCATCGAGAGGGCTGATTCTGTGGTTGTATTTTCTGGTGCCTTCTTAGATGCCAAGTGGTTCATCCAGTTTCATTACTTTGTTGAAACTTTGCAGTGATTATTTCAGTGAGTAGCTGGCTGGGCGACTGTCAGGTTGGCAGGGTTTTTTTTTGCCATTGACAATGGTTCCATGGAGATCAGGAGATTCCTAATTCCAGTTATTTTTTTCTTGAATTCAGATTCCACCATCTGCTAAGATGGGATTCGAACCAGGACTTTAGTCGTTTGTTTTAATAGTTTGGATAAAAGTTAAATACATTAGGTTTGTTCACTCACTTTAAATATCACTTACCCAGGTTTTGTTTCTTTGTGAAACACTGTCCATCATTCTGTCTCCTCCATCCTTCTCTCCAACAACAAGAGTTTGGAGCGCATGGAGTTTCTCTGTCACTAAGACTGAGATAATCTGATCTGCTGCTTCCCTCCCTCCCACTGGCCAAACTGCCTCACGGGGTGTTCCCGGTTTTTGTCCTAAACTTACATTTTCCTCCAGTCTCTTGTCAAGCCTTATCAGAGCTCATCTTGACCCTTTACCCTAATTTCACTAAACTATAGACTTTCCAACACTCTTTCCTCCTCCTCATCATCATCAGTCCCCCTCGCCGATTCACAGATATTGTTCCTTGTTCTGTCTTTTCTGGTTATGTCCTTCTCTCCCAAAATCCTGCTCCATCTCCACTCTCCCTTTCCTTTCTGAATTCCTTGCATTTGGTGTCCTTGGTCCCTTCTGTATCTCACGTACAGACTGCCAGGAGATAACATTGTGTAAAAGCACCATGTTGGGTTTCACATGTACACTGACGATGCCCAGCTCTCCCTCCCCATCATCCCTCTCCATTACCCCACTGTTACTCAGTTATCAAACTGCTTACTACATTTCCACTACTCGATTAGGCGCAGTTTCCTCCAATGAAACATTGTAGTGGTTAAACCCGTTGCCTGACAAATTCATTTCCCTTACTGCAGAGCCTCTCCCTCTCACTGGGAACTATTCAGCAGAACTACACTCTTCACAATACTGCTGTTATATCTGACGCAAAGCTGACCTTCTGATCAGACATCTACACAATTCCAAATACCAGGAATTCCAATCTCTTGAACGTTGCTTATCTCCTCCTCACCCCAGCTCCATTTCTACTGAAACCCCTTACCCGTGTCTGTGTTGCCTTAAACTTGACGAATCCGAAACAGAACCCTTGATTTTGTGACTGACTCTGAATCTGGTTTCAAACTCCCCCCTCATTATTTACCCTCAGACACATCAGTATTTATTCTGTCAAACCCCTGAAGAATCTGGTGGTGTGGTCTGATTGTAGCTCGTGGAAATGGCAGAGGATGATGTGTTGTATCTGGGTGGAAGGTAAGGACTTGGGGGGGGGGGTGTTCTATCCTTGTTGCAGTTGGAGGTGTGGGTTTCAAAGGCAGAGGTGCGGGAAGTGGAGAAGATATAGTGGATCATATTGACCACATGGGAGGGGAAATTGCAGTCCTTGAAATACGGGGCCATTTGCTATGTTCTGGCCTCACTGGAACACTGCACTAAGCATGAGACAGAGATGTTGGCAAGGGAACAGGCTCGTGTGTTAAAGTGGCAGGCAGCTGGAAGCTCGGAGTCTGTTTTTGCAGCAGAACGTAGATCATCAGTCGCCATTTCCGCCACCTCCACTGAGATGCTGCCAGGCACAGGTTCCTGTCCCTTCCATTAACAGCAATGCACCCCCCAGCCAGATCATAATCCACTCCTTTGTCTTTCCAAATGTTCTGGTCTCTCTTTGGGTCTATCCCTAGCTATTATTTACTCTTTAACCCTTATCTCCTGCAATATAAAGATCTACAGGTTAGTTGAATTGGCCAAGCTGAATTTCCCATAATGTTCAGGGATGTGTAGGTTAGGTGCATTAGTCAGGAGAAATATACAGTAATAGGGTAGGGGAATGGGTCTGGGTGGGATACCCTTCGGAGGGACGCTGTGGAACGTTTGGGCCGAATGACCTGTTTCGACACTGTCAGGATTCTAATTTTCCCAGCTCCCATCGTTTCTGAGGAAGGGCCACTGGACAGATTTCTGTTCCCAGATGCTGCCAGACCTGCTGAGCTTTCCCAGCACCTTCTGCTTGTTGTTCCTGATTGACACCATCCATACACCTTCTGTGTTTGATTCAGACAGGGGGAGGATCCCACCACTGACCTCACAATGGACTCCAGCTGATTGATGGCAGCTTCGGACAAATAGGAAAAGGTGGCAGGACTGGTGGATGAAGTGGAACCAGCTGGTCATCCAAACAATGGGAGTGAATGAGGGGCGTGGCCAGTGGGATGACACGTCACCAGTAACTCTGCCTGTGCAGTGCCACGAGATTCGGCCGTTGGTGAATGTGGGAGACGCAAACAGGGAAGGGGACAGTGGCCTTGGAGACAGGGAGATAATGAGTCACTTTAGACTGGGAAGTTTTAATTACACTCTGTGCGGTTTGTAAGTCTGAATTAGAAACTCTTAATCATGCGTTTGCAGCAGATGGGAAAATGGCTGCGGCCCTCAGGTGGTGAAAGGTCCTGGGATATGGCCGCCATTTTTATTGGGGGTAAGGTACAGTGAGGTGCATGTGCATGTCCCCTTCCTAGGATGGGGGGGGGGGGGGGGGGTCGTGCAACTTGAAGAGAGGCATTTACACATCAAGCACATACCAAGAAAAAAGTATGTCTTTATATTCTTCCTGTACTGACTGTGAGTTTTGTTTTGTGAATTCATTTCACAGGATATTAAATCAGAATAATTGAGGTTGGGATCTCAAAAGCAAGTTTTTACAGTCAATGGAGTCATCAGGATCTGAATATCATTGCCATTTAACTGTGGGAAGGAAAAAGGTTTGTCTGTTCTGTTTGTGGGAAGATATCTCCAATATTTTTGTTAAGCAGAAAGATGTACAAATTCATGGTTGGTTCACCCTTTGGGTGTGTGCTCTGTTATGGGACCTGCAGCTGAGGAAGGAGATATTGGTCTGAGAGGGAGCACAGATTTATCCAAATTACACGTCGTCTCTTTGGGTCTAAATCTGAGAGTTCATACAATCACCCACTTCATGATGTTAACCTGTAAACTTCATATTTTCCATTATGTGCAAACTTCCCATTAAGAATCCTTTTGGACTCAAATTCCAGTATCTTTTCAGGTGGAATGTTCCAGCTTCTGACAACTGTCTGTTCATTCAGAAACTGCTGAGGTCCATGTTGACTCTAGGGTTACAAAGGGCTGAATTGAGACATGAGGTGGTGTCCCTGAGCTCCCATTGAGATGCATTGGAAAGTACAGGAGGCTGAGGGCAATGTAGGTATGAGCAGACAATGAAAATGACACGGCTGCACTGAGAGGGCTGCTTGGCTCAATGAGATTGTTCTGGAGTTGGGTGTAAACAGACTGATGTGAGACGGGGAGAAGGTAAAGCTGAAACTCAGTTTTAGTTCAGGCTGTTCAGAAATTCACATGGTCCCAATGTGAACAGCCAGTTTTTAAGTGATACCTGCGGAGTATTTGTTAACAGTTTGTAAAGTATTTTGCCTGAGGGCAGTTGAGAGTTAACCACATTGCTGTGGGTCTGGAGTCACATGTTGGCCAGATCAGGTGAGGATGACCGTTTCCTTCCCTACAGGACATTAGTGAACCAGATGGGTTTCTATCAATCAACAATAGTTTCATGGTCATCATTCGCCTTTTCATTCTAGATTGTATTGAATTCCGATGCTGCCGTCAGCCATGTTGGGATTCTAACCCTAATCCTCGGAACACTGTACATATCACTCATCTGGCAGGAATACCATTAAGCCATTGCCTCCCTTTTTAGCAGTGTTTAAAAGAAAGTTCCATCATTCTAGGTGTACAATTTGAGATAAAATACTGCAAAGTCCATGTGTCAGCCTCTCCAAAAGGTCAATCAACAGAAATTTGTTTGGGGGCAAAATACTTCACTTTTTTGGGGGGGTTTATTAAACAAAAATGAATCCAAATAAAAATCTTATGCCACGGACATGTAATTTCTGAAGCCGGAGGGGGATTACAGAGACAGGGAGGGTTGTATGGCCAGAGGGGGGTTGTTGTCCAAACATCACTGTGGTGTACATGGACTGCAGCATTTCAGGGAGGCGGTAAAGGTGGCCAATAAATACTGATCTGGGCAGCAAAGACAACCCCCAGTGAATAAAACCAAGCAGTGACCCCTCTGAGCTGACTTGCTGTGAAGTTAAAAACCTCTCTGGAAGTGGAGTGGGCAGAGAAGAGAAACAGAGACATTTCACAGCTGCCCACCGAGAGACCTTACCCTTGGAAGTACTCCGAGCCGGGGATCAGCTCAGTGAGTTTCAGTCTCTTCAAATATCAATCTTAGTCGGTTTTATTTTATTAAATCTACAATCCTGAGTAAGGTGAGGATTTCTTTTTAATGTCTTACGGTCTCTTGATTAAATGTTTAAGATATGAAACGTAAGAATTAAGTTATTGTCTGGCAGTATTTTCCGAGCAGTAAGACTGTGTCTTTGTCTTGGTCTGTAGGTTGTTAAGGCGGAGGGATGGCCTGTTGTAGAGTGGTGTGCTGTTCCTGTCGGATGTGGGAGATTAGGGAGAGTTTCAATGATCCTGATGATTGTCTGCAGGAAGTGTGATTGCAAATCCTGTTGGATCGCATGGATTGGTGGAGGAGTGATTAAAGGCAGTGAGGAATTGACAGGAGCCGGGGGGTGTTATAGGTGGCAGTCTCAGGAATGCAGAGTACTGCAGATACAGTCAGGTAGATGGGTTACTGCCAGAAAAGCTAGGAGGGGTAGGTCGGTACTGCAGGAGTCTCCCATGGCTATCCCCATCTCAGACAAATATACTGTTTTGGAAAATGTAGTTGGTAATAGACTTTCAGGGGAATGTAGCACTGACAGTCAAGTTACTGGTACTGAGACTGGCTTCTAACAAAATGTGAGGTGTATCCAGTTCCACACGATCGATGGTGATAGGGGACTCGCCAGTCAGGGGCACAGTCTGCCATTTCTGCAGCTGACAGTGAGACATCAGAATGGGTTGGTGCTGCCCTGGTGCCAGTGTCAAGGATGTCTCACAGAGGGAGCAGAATATTCTCAAAAGGGAAAATAACCAGTGGGAGGTCATTGTACATTGGTACCAATGGCATAGGAAGGTGAAAGCATGGGGTCCTGACGAGTAGGGAGATTTGCTAGTGCCACTCGGGAGGCATTAAACCTGTGAGGGAGTCAGGGTAATCCTAAAGAGATAGTGAGAAAAGAGGTGAGTCTGAGGCTGGTACTGTTCACCAGTCAGACTGTCAAGGCAGGCAAGAGCAAGTCACAGAATGAGGTGCGACGGACCAGTTGCACTGCATTTATTTCAGTGCAAGAGACCTGACCGGTCAGGAAGGTGGGGTCAGGGTATGGTTTTGAACATGGCACTGGGATATTAAAGCAATTACAGAGGCATCACTCAGGGATGGATAGGACTAGCAGCTTAATGTCCCAGGTATAGATGCTATAGCAAAGATAGAAAGAAGCCAACAGAGCAGGGAGAGAGGTGTTTTTGATTAGGGATAACATTCTGGCTGGGCTTCGGGAGGATATTCCTGGGAGTACATCCAGGCAAGTTATTTGGTTGGTACTGAGAAATAACAAAGGGATGGCCATCTTACTGGGATTGTAATTTAGACTCTCTCCTAATAGTCAGTGAGGAATTGATGCACAATTTTACCAGGAGACCTCAGTTATCTGTAAGAATAATATGAATGCAATGATAAGGGTTTTTAACTTTAACAACATGGCCTCGGAGTGCTGTAGTGTCAAGGGCTTGGATGGGAAGGTATTTGTTCAGTGTGTACGAGAACATTTCAGATTCAGTTTGTAGGATGTACCTACTAGAGAAGGAACAAAACCTGACCTGTTTTCTTTATTCATTCATAGGATGAGGCTGTCACTGGCTCGGCCAGCATTTATTGCTGCGTTTACCTAGAGGGCAGTTAAGAGTCAACCACCTTGCTATAGATCTTGAGTCCAGACCATGCAGACCAGACCAGGTAAGGATGGCATTTTCCTTCCCTAAAGGTCATTAGTGAACCACATTGGTTTTTCCAACAATTGACAATGGATTCCTTGTCGTCACTAGATTATTTTTTCCAGATATTTATTGAATTCACGTTCCAAAATCTGCCATGATGGGATTCAAGCACGGGTCCCCAGAATGTTTTCTGGGTCTCTGGATTAACTGTCTAGCGATAATTTCACTCCGTCATCACTGCCACTTAGGAAATGAGGCAGGTGAGTGACTGAGTTATCAGTGGGGCAGCGCATCAGCACCAAAGAACCCACAGTATTGTGGCTCAGTGGTTAGCGCTGCTTCCTCAGCCCCAGAGACCTGGGTTTGATTCCAGCCTCAGGCGACTGCCTGTGTTCAAGTTGGCACATTCTCCCCAGTGTCTGTGAGGGTTTCCTTCGGGTGTTTCAGTTTCCTCCCACAGTCCAAAGATGTGTAGGTTAGTTGGATGAACCACGTTAAATTACCCATAGTTTTTAGATGCAGTATATGAGGTTTTGGGATGTGCAGGCAAATCTCTGCTTGATGTGAAAAGATCCTTTTGTTGTCTTGGTCAGAGGGAAGTGTGGCCACACGTTTTACATCTCCCATGGCGGCAAGGGACGGTCAAGGGTGTGGACCGAACAGGGGAGGTGCAGAGGGAATGGTCTCTGCGGAACACAGATAGGGTTGGGGAGGGAAATATGTCTCTCGTGGTGGGGTCTGACTTTAGGCAGCAGAAATAACAGATTTTAATGCACTGTATCTGGAGATTAATGGGGTGGAAGGTGAAGACCGCAGGGTTATATTCTTTATTGTGGCTGGAGGGATGGGGTAAAGGCGGAGGTGCGGGAAGTAGAGGGTATGTGTTGGAGGGCATTGTTGATCAAGTCAGAGGAAAATTATGGTCCTTGAAGTAAGCCTTTCTGGGATGTCCTGGCATAGAATCCAAAGAGATTAAACAAATATATCACAGACAAAAGATTAACTGGACCAGCGAATAGGACCCCTTAAAGGTCAACAAGGCTGTCTATGGAACCACAGGGGGTGCGAAAGATATGCAAATATTTCACTTCATTTTTACTGGAGAAGTATATGGAAGCTCGAGAGTTTGGAGAAATAAACAGTGATAACTTGAAAAGTGTCCATGTTACAGAGGAGGTGGTACTGGATGTCTTAAATCGCATCAAGGTGGATAAAGCCCTGGAACCTGATCAGGTGTATCCTGGAACTTTCTGGAAATCTAGGGATTGTTGGGCCTCTCCTGAGGTATTTGTATCGTTGATAGCGACAGGTGAGGTGCCATTATTTTAAAAAAAGTGGTAAGGAGAGGCCATGGAACAAGAAAACAGTGAGCCTGAAGTCAGTGGCAGGCAAGTTGTTGGAAGGGATTCTGAGGGACAGGATATCCATCTATTAGGAAAGGTAAGGAATGATCAGGGACAGTCAATGTGGCTTTGTACATGCACAATTATGTCTCACTAACTTGAGTGAATGTTTTGAAGTGACAAAGAAAATTGATTAGTCCAGGCGGTGAATGTTGTTTATATGGACATTCAACAAGGGTCCACAAAGCAGACTGGTTAGCAGGGTTAGATAACATGGAAAGCAGGGAGAGCAAGCCATTACAAAACTACCTTAAAGGTTGGAGACAGAGGATGATGGATGGTTGCTCTGCGGACTGGAGGCCTGTGAGCAGCAATGTGCTGCAAGAATGGATATTGGGCCCTTAAATAAATGACTTGGATGTGAATATATGAGGTATGGTTTGTAGGTTTACAGAAGACACCAAAATTGGATGTGTAGTGGACAGTGAAGAAGGTTAGTTCAGAATACAACAGGATCTTGATCTGATGGGCCATTGGAGCAAGGAATGGCAGGCGGAGTTCAATTTAGATAAATGTGAGTTGTTGTATTTTGGAAAGGCAAATCAGGGCAGGACTTATACACTTAATGGCAAAGTCCTGGGGAACATTGCTGAACAAAGAGACCTTGGAGTGCAGGTTCCTTGTTCCTTGAAAGAAGAGTCACAGGTAGGCAGGGGAGTGAATGCAGCATTTGGTACGCTCCCCGTTATTGGTCAATGCATTGAAATCAGCTGTTGTGACGTCATATTGTGGCTGGATAGGGCGCTGATTAAGGCCATTCTGGAATTCTGTTTTCAGTTCCAATCTCCCTGTTCATGGAATAATGTTGAGAAACTTGAAAGGGTTCAGAAAACATTTGCCAGGATTTTACCAGGGTTGGACGTTTTGAGCTATTGGGAAAGGCTGAATAGGCTGGGACTATTTCCCCTGGAGAGTTGGAGGCTGAGAGGTGATCTTATAAAATCATGAAGGGCATGGATAAGGTGAGCAGTCAGGGACTTTCTCCCAAGTTCGGTGGGTCCAGAACTGGAGGGTACAGGCTTAAGGTGAGAGGGGAAAGATTTAAAAGGGATCTAAGGAGCATCTTATTCATGTTGAGGGCATTGCAAGTATGGAATGAACTGCCAGAGGAAGGGGTGGAGGATAGTACAATTGCAGCATTTAAAAGGCATTTGATTGGGTACATGAAGAGGAAGACTTTAGAGGGATAAGGGTGAACCGCTGGCAATGGGACTCCATTAATGCTCTCCGTTATTGGTCAATGTATTGAATACAGAAGCTGGGATGTCATATTGTGGCTGGACAGGACGTTGATTAAGCCACTTCTGGAATTCTGTTTTCAGTTTGAATTTCCCTGTTCTGGGAAGGATGTTGTGAAACTTGCAAAGGTTTGGACAAGATTTACAAAAACGTTGCAGGATTGGAGGATTTGGGCTACAGGGGGAGGCTGAATAGGCTGGGGCTATTTTCCCTGGAGAGTCAAAGACTGAGAGGTGACTTCATGGAGATTTATAAATTCATGAGGGGCGTGGATAAGGTGAGCAGCCGGGGTCCTATTTCCTCAGGTTAGGTGGGTCCAAAACTAGAGCACCTGGGTTTAAGTTGAGAGGGCAAAGATTTAAAACAGATCTAAGTGGCAACGTTTTCAAGCTGAGTGTGGTGTGTGTATGGGAGGGGCTACCAGATGAAGTAGTGGAGGGTGATAAAATCACAACATTTAAAAGACTTCCAATTGGGTACATGAATAGGAAGGGTTTTGATGGATACCGGCCAATAGATGGTAAATGGGAATCCATTAGTTTAGGATTCCTTGTTGGCATGGACAAATTGGACCGAAGGTCTGTTTCTTTGATCGTAATATATTAAGATGCATTCCTCTATTTTGTGGAGAGCTAGCTGAAGCACAGATAATTATTCTTGGAGCTGAGAAGGTGAAGCAGTGATTTCGATCTGGTGCAGATTAGGTTCCAAGAACCTTGAATTTGAAGAGAGAGAGAGAGGGATTGTTAACACTGTCACAATTTTTAGTAACTACTTTCAAGTAATTGGCAAATAATACAAGGTGAAAATGTGAACACTATTTTACTCAGTAAGTTCTGAGCATCTGGAACAGTCTGAACGACACAGATTCAGCAGGTATTCTGAAAGAGACTTGGAATTTTACTTTTTAAGGAAAGATTTGGGGAGCTATGGGCACATGGGAGGGGACTTGGGACAGATTTGCAGCATCTCCAGAGGGAGAGAGTACAGTCCCAATGGGCTGAATAGCCGGCCCCTGTGCTCTGTGATACTGCCCCATTCACTGTGAATGATGAAGCTCATCCCAGGGCAGAGAGAGGGATTAGCCCTCCACTCTCATCACAATGGGGCCCGGCTGATTGACGGCAGCTCCAGACAAATGGGAGGAGAGTCTGTGTGGTCCTGCAGCCAATGGGATTGAATGAGGGGTGTGGCCAGCAAGACAACACCTGTCCATGAGCTGTGCCGGTGCAGTGTCACTGTTTGGGGTTGGGAGAGACAGCAGAGACTGGGATAGAGGCTGTTGGACCTGAATTGCAAACTCCCGGTAAATTAAAACCAAAAGAACTGCAGAAGATGTAAATCAGAAACAACAACCAGGACGTTCTGGAAAAGCTCAGCAGTTCTGGCAGTATCTGTGATGAAAAATCATGGTTAAAGTTTCAGACCCAGTGTCCCTTCCTCAGGACAGATGTTACTGAGAAAAAAAGTCAGTTTATGTGCAGAAGTTAGTGTGGGGGGAAGATAAAAGGAGTAAAGGATAGGTGGGGATAGAGTGAGAAGAACGGTTGGATAAGGAAAATTATCTGGCTGGGGGAGGGTGACTATCTGTTAGTGGAGACTGTTAGTGGCTAACCATAGGTAGTGTGTAATGGCAGGCTGTGAGAACAAGGCCTGGTGGGTTGGGTAGGGGACTACGACATGAGGTTGTTAACCTATGGTTAGCGACTAACTGTCTCCATTGTAAGCTGTTGCCCACCTATATCACTCCACGATTGGAGCTGCCGAGGACACAAACCTTTGGAATATCCTCCCTAACCCCCTCTCTCCGCCTTAAAGATGTATCTAAAAATCGTTCTCTTTAATCAACGTTTCATCATTCGTGAAGCATTTTAGGAGATTTGTCAGTGTGAAAGGCTCCATACAATGCAGGTAGTTGTTGCTATTGTCTGACATCAGGAGAAACAGGGATGAGCCCTCTCTCTCATACCTGATGAACAGCAGCAAAAGCAGGAAGCACTGAGCATGCTCCAGCCCACAATGGGCCTCGGATTATTGATGTCAGCGCAGGACCAATAAGAGTGGGGGAACGGGGGCTGGAGGTGTTAGTTGGTCCTTCAACCAATCGGAGTGAATGTGGGGCGGGACAATACTCAACCACGTGATAAACTTCACTGGCAGCACAGTGTTGTTGTGACCAAGGCATTGGAAATGTGTGAAGGTGAAGGGCAGGGGAAAAGAAAGACATATTGACCAGGAAGAGAAGGAAATTTTCACGGTATGGACTGAGAGGTTTTACAGAACTTAGTGCACGTTGTAAAACACAAATTTGAAAATCCCAAATTCTGCACCATTTTCCCTCCCTATAATTCATTTTGCACTCCCTGAAATATCAACTGTGTGTTTCTCCCTCCACAGATACCAATGATCAGTGCCAAAGCCCCATTGCCTGTGGAGAAGATGATGTTTGACTTCCTTGTACAGCTGCAGTTCGTGTGGTGAAGATGCTCCCACAATATGTTTGGGTAAGAGCTGTTATAGATTATTCACTCAGCGACAGTGAAGAGTTGACAATGTGTGTGCAAATCAACAACAGTTTTTTTTATCATGTTTATAATCCCACAGAAATACTATTGAGAACTTCTGACATAAGGCCACAGATGGGGATATTAGGTCAGGTGATTAAAAGAGTTGCCAAATAAGCAGGTTTTCAGGAATATCTAAAAGGAGGAAAGAAGGTCTGAGAGGGTTAGGGTGGGAATTCCATACCGTGTTGTCTTGGCAACAGTAGAAACAGCCAGACAATTGAAGCAATGAATAAACACATCGTTGGGAGTCTGAAAGAAAATGAGTTGTCGGGGTCTCACAGGTTGTCTGGTGCAGGGAGACAGGAATGTTCACAGCCAGGAATTACATCAAGGGTGAGAATTTTAAATTGTTGCTTGTTAATAGGAGCCTTTTGATGGTCAACAAGTTTTGGTACAAGTGAGCACTTGGGCAGTAGGGTTTTAGATACTCTTGAGATTGCATGTAAGTTGAATGTGGGAGGCTGGCCAGGAGTGTGTTTGGATAACGAAGTCTGGAGATAACACAGGGATGGACGAGTATTTCAGTCAATGAGCTGAGACTAGGTTGGAGTTGGATGACGTCACTAATGTAGAAATAGTGCTTTTGGAGTTGGGCTGCTCCTCCTCCTCATCACTCCCCCTCACCAATTCACAGATATTGTTGCTTGTTCTATCTGTCTGTCTCTTCTGGTTATGTCCTTCTCTCCCATTCTGCTACAAACTAATATTTGACCCCACCGTTGTTGGAAAAACCTGCTCCATCCCAACTCTCCCTTTCCTTTCTGAATTCCTTGTATTTGGGTCCCTTAAGGATCTCTCCTTGGTCCCTCGTGTTTCTCACCTACATCCTGCCAGGAGGTGACATCGTCCAAAAGCACCGTGTTAGGTTTCACATGTACACTAACAATGCCCAGCTCTCCCTCCCCATCATCCCTCTCCATTACTCAGTTATCAAACTGCTCATTACACTCCCACTACGGGATTGGCTGCAATTTCCTGCAATGGAACGTTGCAATGGTTAAACCCATTGCCTTCAGTTGCTATTACAAATTACTTTCCCTTACTGCTGAGCCCCTCCCTCTCCCTGGGAACTGTCTGAGGCAGAACCACACTCTGTTTCACCACAATATTGCTCTCATATCTGACCCCAAGGTGACCTTCTCATCAGACCTCTACACAATCACAAACACCCAGGAATTCCAATCTCTTAAAATGTTGCTTGTCTCCACCTCACCCCAGCTCCATTGCTACTGAAACCACTTACCTGTGTCGGTGTTGCCTTAAACTTGACGAATTCCAAAACAGAATCCGTGATTCCGTGACTGACCCAGAATCTGGTTCCAGACTCCCTCATGATGGGAAACATCCTCCCAGTATTTACCCTGTCAAACTCCTTAAGAATCCTGCATGTTACAATGAGATCCCCTCTCATTCATCCCAAATCCAGTGAGTAGAGTCCCAACTTCTTCAGACTTTTCTTAAAAGAGAATCCCTGCAAACCAGGGTTCAACCCAGTCAATTTTCTGTGAAATGCCTCTGATGAATTGACGTATTTCCTTAAATAAAGGGACCAAAACTTCTGTCATTACTCCAGATGTGGTCTCACTCGCACTTTATAAAGTTACTCTCAGGTATATACTCCAAACAACTCCCTTTAAACTTGCACAGATGTTAGAAATGCTCAGCAGGTCATGCAACATCTGTGAAGAAAACTCAGTTAATGTTTCGGGTCTGGTCACCCTTCCTCAGATACGTTAACTCTAATTTCTTTTCACAGATGCTGCTAGACCTGCTGACCTTGTCCAGAAACTTCTGTTTCTCTTCCTGGTTTACAGCATCTTCAGTTGTTTCGGTTTTCATTTCCTTTAAACTTGCCATCTCTCCTCTAGAATTTGTCATTTCCACCTTGGAAAAAAGATTCACATTTGTTTGGTCTCCCCTATCCTTGGAAAAAAGAAACCATGACTAGTCGCCCTATCATTGCTCCTCATAATTTTATAAAGTTCGATAAAGCCACCTAAAGTGTCCAGTGCTGCAGGGAAATGGCCTCAGCCTATTCAGCCTCTCCCTATGGTTCAAATGTTCCAGTACTAGCAACACCCTGGAAAAATTTTTCTGAACTCTTGCAAGTTTCCCAACATCCATCCTATAGCAGGGAGACTGGAATTGAAAGTAGTATGGGGCTTCCAAAAGTGCCCGAACCAATAAACTGTACAACTGAAACATGATCTCCCAACTCCTATCCTCGATGCACTGCCCAATAACAGCTAGCATACCAAACACCACCTTCACCGACCTGTCTACCTTCAACCACACTTTCAAGGAACTATCAACCCACACTGCATGGTCTGTTTGTCTGTCAACACTTCCCAGGAACTTGTCATTAAGAGGTTGAGTCCTATTCTGGTAACATCTTTCTAAAATCAGGGAGACCACAATTGAATGCAGTATTTTAAAACTGGCCTCACCAATGCCCTACTCAGCTACAACGTGACCTCCTAATCCCTATACTCAGTGACAGGATCCCTACAGTGTGGAAGCAGGCCTTTCGGCCCATGAGACCATACCAACCATCGGAACAGCATTCCACCCTAACTCTGTAACCTACCATTACCCAAAGCTAATCCAGCTAACCTGCATGTCTTTGGATTTGTGGGAGGAAATTAAGAGCATCCAGAGGAAGCCCAAGCAGACACACAGGGAGAATGTGCAAACACCCCACAGATAGTGGAATCGAATCGAATCAGCACATTCCATTCAATGTTAGTGTCCCAAATGCCATGTTCAGCACCTGATCTCCCTGAAACTCTACTTTCCAAGAACTATGCAGTTGTTCTGAGCCCTTCAGAGGGAATTAAGGTGAGGAGGAGAAAACAGGAACAGGGTTGAGTTTTAGATCTATAAAATAACTCTCCATCTTCCCCCTCTGTTCCCCCAGTCTCCCCCCGCTCTGTCTGCTCCCACCCCGTCTCCCCCCACTCTGTCCGTCCCCCCCCCTCTGTCGGCCTGTTCCCCCTGCCCCCTCTTCCTCCCCCACCCACTGTCTCTTCCCCTCCTTTGTTGGTTGCCTCCCCCCCCACCCCCGGTCTGTCCCCCCTTTCTCTCAGCCACCTCTTTTCCCCCTGTCTGTTCCCCTCCTCTTTAATCCCACTTTCTGTCCCCCTGTCTCTATGCCACCCCTCTCTGTCAGCCACCTCTCTTTCCCCACCCATTTCGGTCCCACCCCCTGTCTGACTACCCTCCCCCACAGTCCCCTAGTTCTGTACTCCCCCATTGCAGGGCAAATAACTTGTCTATTTACCGTATCCATGCCAAGCCTGATTTTAAAAATCTCTTTCAGGTCACCATTCAGCCTCTGACACTCCAGGAAAAGAGCTTATCCAACCCTTGCAACATGCTATAATTCTTTTCTGATCTCTTTAAAGTTCAAGAACATCCATCTGATAGGAAGAAGAACAGAATTATATGGAATATTGATTCAGCAACTTTTGCAATGTCCTGTACAGCCGCAATATGACCTCCCAACCCCTATTTTCAATGCTCTGACCAATAAAGACAAGCAGACCAACTGCGGCATTCACTATCCTTTCTACTTGCTACTCTACTGTCAAGGAACTATGAACCTGCACTCCAAGGACTCTTTGTTTAGCAGCACTCCCCAGGAACTTACTACCAACTGTATCAATCCTGCTAAAGTTTGCTTTTCCAAAATGCAGCAGCTCGCATTTTTCTAAACTGAACTCCTCAATCCATTCACCCATCTGATCCAGATCCTCTTGTACTCTGAGGTAATCTCTTTTACTGTCTACTACACCTCCTATTTTGGTGTCATCTGCAAACTTACTAACAATACCTCTTATGTTCACATCCAAATCATGGATATAAATGATGAAAAGTAGTGGAGCCAGCACCGATTATTGTGACACTCCACTGGTCACAGGCCTCCAGCCTGAAAAGCCCCCTCTGCCTTCTACCTTCGAGTTCTGTACTCCATGCGATCTAACCTTGCTGACCAGTCTCCCATGAGGAACCTTAACAAACACGTTACTGAAGTCCATGTAGATCATGTCCATGCTCTGACCTCAGCAATCCTCTTTGTTACTTCTTCAAAAAAACTGAGTCAAATTTATGAAATATGATTTCCCATGCACAAAGCTGTTATTAGTATCCAGGATTTAACTCTGTACATTGGGGTCTGCGTTGCCCAGTTATAGGTGTTAATATTCTGGATGAAGTTCAAGTATGCCAGCATTTTGTCAGTGACTCTGTATTGAGTCTTGTTGATGTCACCAACACAGGTGAGATCCTTTTGAAAGGCAGTCCCTGTATCCCTTGCCCACCAGGAAATAATGTAAGTGTCCTTACCTCTGGACTAGGAGGATCAGGCTCAGAGTTGAGTAACAGCATCTTTGAAGAGGCTGATTAGTAAACCTGCCCAAGCCACCAGGCCATACTGTCTCCCAGCTGTCCCTGCCTGAGCCTCCAAACAGAACCTTTCTGTAGTTTCTCTCTTGTCAGACTCTCCCATTGCTCAGTTTGTCCAGGATCCCCTCCTGCTGCTGCACTTATCCTGTCCCTCACTGACCTGTCCATCCCACAGTGTCCTACGCATTCATTCACTGTTCACAATCCCATTGTCCCAGTCCTCCAGTCATGCCCCCTCCACTCAACAGAGACAGCTCAGTGGTTAGCACTGCTGCCTCACAGCACCAGGTACCCGGGTTCGATTCCGGCCACGGACGACTGTCTGTGTGGAGTTTGTGCATTCTCCCCGTGTCTGAGCGGGTTTCCTCCCACAATCCAACGATGTGCAGGACAGGTGAATTGGCCATTCTAAATTGTCCATAGTATTAGTTACATTAGTTAAGGGGAATGAGTCAGTGTAAGTTACTGTTTGGAGGGTCAGTATGGACATATTTGGCCGAAGGGCCTGTTTCCATACTGTAGGGATTCTGATATATTGGGCAGCAGCTGCTGTCAATCACCTGGACTCCTGTATGATCGGGAGCACGTGCTGTAGGAGGGGAGACAAGTGCACGGGTGCAGTGCTGGCCAATTTTTGGACTATGTGCAGCATAGGTCAGTGCCTGGGAAGGAGGCTGTGGGTGAGGGATTAATCGATCATTAGCAGCTTCATCCCTCTGGGAGCAGGACCCAGGGGAATGGCCCCTTTCTTGCTACCCTGACATGTGATCAGACTATCAGTGGTGCAGCGTTTTGCAGAAAGTTATCAGAACTCTTTTGTGAAGATTCAGGGTTGTTATGGAAAGGGACAAGGATGGGCCTGCAATTAGAATTCTAATTTGGCTCATTTTAGTAAGATGGGTCTTGGCCAGCGTGTGCAGGAAGCAGTGTATGCAGGATGGTTCTCATCAGGAGCTGGGAAACTGAATTCGAAGAGAGAGTGTGTGATAACTGGGTGTGGAGGAAAGGAGTGGGGGAATTGGTTTGGATTTCAGTTCACAGAAGAGAGAAATTGTGAGACTGAGGTTTAAAGCTTTGGGGGAACAAGGAAACGACAGTTTAATACTACAATTGTCTTATGAATTTGCATCCTGCATTAACAGTGGTAACTTGTGTGCTCTGTTGTATGGTACTGAAAGGGTGGATTTGCGGATGAGAAATTCAAATTGAACTTCATGTTCAGATCTGATAGTTACTTGATCCGTGCCGATCTGAATATCATTGGCCTTTTCATCTGGAAGGAAAGGTGAGTATTCTGCCCGTGGGCGAATATTTCAAATCTCAGTGTGATTGCAAAAGTACTGAGACACAGCCAAGTCCATGTCAGCATGGTGAGTGTGGAGAGAGATTTCATTTGTTTTTGAAAGTCTGAAAAATCATGGCACATTTCCCAGGAACAATTAAGCCACAACTTTGCTTTGTAGAAGGACAAATCTTTAATTAACCATGCAACCAGAAAGACACAAGGATACCTGCACCATGGGAAACACTATGAAAACAGGATTGTTGTAAAGGAGTTCGTTCTCGATCATGGATTGTAATCCATTGGCATTGTCACGTCGGTTCCAGCATCGTGGGGAAATACTGGAAATATGATTAATGTAATGTAGGTTTCAGTTATTAAACTGTAAAAGTGCAGAACAATTTACAAGGATGTTGCCAGGGCTCAGGTGTCTGAGTTATAGGGAAAAGTTGGACAAGTGAGGATTTTATGTTTAGAGCAAAGGAAACTGAGGGGGTTCTTTTCTAGAAGTGTATAAGCCCATGAGAGGCATGGATAAGGTGAAAGCACTCAATCTTTTTCCCAGGAACTCAAGGATTGGACGGCTTGGTTGGATCGGTTTAAGGTTAGAGGTGAAAGCATAAAAGGGAAGCTGAGGGGCAATTGTTTTACACACAGGGTGGTATGTATATGGAATGAGCTGCCAGTGGAAGTGGTTCAGGCAGGAACACTCTCAACAGGTAAAAGACATTTGGACAAATACCTGCATAGGAAAGGGTCAGAAACAAATGGTCCAAGTGCAGGGAAATGGGGTTAGCGTGGATTAACATTCTGGTAAGCATGGGCCAGTTTGGGCCAAAGGACCTGTCTCTGCTGTCGGATTCTTTGTCTCTAAGTACATTTGCTATTTATCCCACTAAGTCTGTTGGTATCCTGGGATGTATTCCATCAGGGCAATGAGTCTTGTCTACCTTTAGCTCCATTAGCTTGCCCAGCTCTAACTCTTTCAAGATAATGGTTATTATCTCGGTCGTCACCTTCCTTAGTCTCCTTATCAATTACTGCCATGCTCTTCGTATCCTCCACTGTGAAGACTGACTGCTGTGTACTCATATTGCTGAACGCTGCTGGATAGCAATAACTAGGTACAGAACTCTGAGAGGTCTTCTTTGAGTCTTTATTGATGAGACATGGCAGTTACCTGGATAGTGTACATTCAGAACACCTCCAGGCAGCATCAGGTAACTCCCCGTCTGTCCGATGTGCCGGTCCCATTCTTATACCTTTGTGGTTTGTGACTTTGAATAGAGACTGTCTCTCAGTATTATAACCATGGCAACGGCAGTTAGAAAGTCTAGTTCAGTTCAGCACTTTGTGGTTAAACCACACACCCCTCCCCCACACCCCCGTGGCTCCCTCAAGTATCTGACAGGCGCTTCAGTTTCAATGGGGCTGTCTATCAGGATTCTGATATGGAGGAGCCGGTGTTGGAGCGGGGTGGACAAAGTTAAAAACCACACATCACCACGTTATAGTCCAACAGGATTATTTGGAAGTACAAGCTTTTGGAGTGTGCTGTGATTTTTAATTTGATCAGGATTATCTCTATGGTAACAGTTAAGTGCTTCAACAATTACAGAGGCCATATGTTCCCCACACAATAGGTTCCCCTCTAGTAGTGTAAACTGCTATTCTGGACCTGGGGATAGCTTCTCATCACTTTTCTCCCCAAATCCCATCAAGCTTTCTGTTGATATTTAAAATTTTTCTAATCTCCTAGTTTCTCCGAGGTCTTTGGCAATTTGTATGCATTCTATTTCAGTTTGATGGACTCTTATTTCCTTAGCCACCCATGGCAGATTATTCCTTGTCCTACAGTCCTTTCTTTTCCCTGACATATACTTTTGCTGAGCACTTCAAAAAATTGCTTTGATATTCCCGCACTAACCATCAACTTTCCCACCATAAAGTCTTTGTTTCCAGTCTACATTCGCCAACTCCTGCCTCATCCTATTCTAGTCTCCTTTTGTTTAAGCAATGGATCTTGGGAGTGGATCTAATCTTGCAGCTTTCCATCTGTGTTCTAAGTTCAACCAGACTTATCAGAAGTCTTTTATCAGATTACGAGATGAGGCGATGTTTCCTGGGTGTTTTGGTTTTCATTGTCAGTGACCTTGGCTTTGTAATAAAGTACAAGATAGATAATCATAACAGTGTACGCTGGACGCTGCGAATGTACGACGCAATCTAAAACCATAAATCACTGTCTCCCCTCAGTTTAAAATTGCAAAATCATTATCTCCTACACACTTCCTCACTATCTAAGCTTGGAATGCTAATCCATCTGACTAGCTGTCATTTTGCGAAAATCTCCTTTGGTGAAGGTGGTGATTTTTGGATTCAGCTTTCCAGTTATTACCGTAAGAAGATAAGCACTGGGCACTGGAGAACCAGCCCCACCATTTAATATGGTGATGATTGAGCTCACATCGGTCTCAGCTGGATTTTCCCGCCTGCTCTCTCTCACCCTTCATCTCGTTGCAAATTCAACATCTGTATCTCTTCATTAAATTGGCTCATTGTCGTCGACATCCACCGCATTTTGAATAGGGAATTCCACAGATTCACAACACATCGAGATAAGTGCATTCTTCCTCATGAGAATAGAATAAAGTCCCTATAGTGCAGAAACAGAGTATTCATCCATCGAGTCCACACCAACCTATGATGAACATCCCATTCAGACCCACCTGTTCCCTGTAACATTGCATTTCCCATGGCTAATTTTCTAACCGGCACATGCATGGACACTGTCAGCAATTTAGCATGGGCAATCCACCTAACCTGCACATCTTTGGACTGTGTGAGGAAACTGGAGAACTGCACAAAACCATGCAAACATGGGGAGAATGTGTAAACTCCACACAGCCGTCTAAGGTCCCTGACGCTGTGAGGCAGCAGTGCTAGCCACTGAGCCACCTCTTCTTAAAACCTACTGCGCCTTAATAACCTCCCTATCCCCCAATTGGCTGCATCTATGTTCCTTACGTCAGAAACCAGGTTGTCTAAGCGGATGTCTCAGTAAATCCCAGTGACAGCCCACATGTCCCTTGTGTCTGAATGGGGATCCGATACACAACATCCTCCATCCCACACTTTTCATTCATGATCCAGAGACAGGGATCCAGAGGCTGCATGAGGACTGCAACTCCCAAATTCCGAGGCCGGGACCACACGTCTGTGGGAAAACCTGGTACTGCACAAGTCCAGAATGTGGGTGAGTTTTGGAGCGTGTGCTTTAGGGTAACTAATGGAAAGTATTTCACACTGTCATTATCTGGAGGAGGAACGTATTTGCTTATAGTATTGATTTGTTGGGGGGGTCAAAGTGTCACCACACCACATAGGACCAAGTTACATTCCCAACTTGTCATATCACTGGAATCTATCAATGAGAAACAAAGAAGGATGTGACCCATTCTCCCAGCCTGAAGGTTCTTCTTCTGTCCAGGATCTGCCATCTCCCTGTCTGTTTCTTTTTGTTTCATTCTGCTGTTACATTATTAACTTGCAGCAACTGAAGGGAAAGGAAGTGAACCCAGAAAGGGTGCAGAGTCTAACCAGGGACGGGAAGTGGTGGCATGGATCTGTTTATCAGCAACTCCATGAGAATGGGGAGGGTGTACATTAGAGGGTAGTAGAGTCAGAACAGTGGGAGAGTGTAGGTGGGCTGGAGGGTTACAGCTTTGGGGGAAGAATGAGGAAAAAGATATTCCAGAGAAAATAGAATTGTCTGCTCTGAATTTCTAATCTGTACATATTCCTTTATACAGGGTGCAAGATGGTGAAGATTTGCAGACCGAAATCTCAAAATCATGTGCAGATCGTGATAAAGTTAAGCAGAATTTGAAGAACCAAAGATGGAGAATCACTCGGCCAAAATCCTGCAACACTCTCCCTCCCAGCATATTCGGCCTATCTGCGTCAAATGGACTGTGAATGGTACAAGACAGCAGCTCACTACCATCTTCTCAAGGGTAAGGAGAGATGGGGAATAAATGCTGGCTGAGCCAGTGATGCCCATATCCTGGAAACTGTTTCTATCTCGAGTTGATGAAACCCAATTGATGTTACAGCAGGATGACGAGGGACGCTGAGTGTATCCTCCAGGAGCCAGCACCATCACATTACTCCTGCCTACACCCACACAGTAACACAACAACGTCACTGGAACAAAAGGCAGTGAAGCCCAAGGAGGACTTAGATATAGTTGTTTGAGGTAAAGTCATGAAAGGGGATTGGAACACAGCAGGAACAGGAGATTGAGCTGGATGATCAGCTGTTCCCCTTGAATCGTGGAGCAGGATTGAAAGGCCGAATGGCCTCCTGCTGCTATCTCCCAGGTATCTATATAGCGATGGAGCCGCGGTCGGAAGACGTAAGCAGGGCAGGGATTCCACATCAGTTTTCAGTGAGGGATGGTTTGATGGATTTTATTTATCATTTGTCTTTAACACAAGGTTTGTGAATTTAGTTTTAAAATATTGTAAATAAAACTAAAAGAAAAGAAATGAAACTATCTGAATATAACAGTTTTTAAAAATTTCAAACGCCTTGTAAAACAAAATCCTGTCTATTCCCAGACACCATCACTTTCCAGTTACCCAAACTCCAGGGAAATATTCCTTCCCTTTCTGCACCATTGGTTTGATTTAACTGCTTTTGAGTTCTTCTTTTGTGAGCTGTGAAGTGTTCTATTACCCCCCCCCCCCCTTTCCCGTACCCAGAAGTGTTAGCTTAGATTACAGATTAGATTAGATTACAATGTGGAAACAGGCCCTTCAGCCCAACAAGTCCACACCGACCCGCCGAAGCACAACCCACCCATACCCCTAACCTAACACTAGGGGCAATTTAGCGTGGCCAATTCACCTTTGGACTGTGGGAGGAAACCGGAGTACCCGGAGGAAACCCACGCAGACACGGGGAGAACGTGCAAACTCCACACAGTCAGTCGCCGGAGGCGGGAATTGAACCCAGGTCTCTGGCGCTGTGAGGCAGCAGTGCAAACCACTGTGCCACCGTGCCGCCCATCACATAGCTGTGTGAATGGGTCACATACTTCTTTGTTTCTCATTGGTTGATTCCAGTGTTATCTCACACAGCTGAGCAACATTCCCACGTTCATCATTACGTCATTTTGGGTTTTGTTAATATATAATCACCAGCAGTAAACCACCCGTGTAACCAATTGAATGTTTACAAACAAAGCCCATTACAGGCAAAGCAAACCATTACAAATGACAGAGTGGGAAGGGACCAAATCAAAGTAGAGTTAGGGGTGAGGGGGAAGCAGTGGAGGTAAATCCCCTACGATGCCCACCTCTATCCAAAGGCGTCGAGAGCATTGATACATACCACATACTCCTTCTCTAAGGACACCCTGCTTTATCCTCAATCATAGAATAGAATCCCAACAGTGTGGAAGGAGAGCATTGGCCCATCAAACCCCACCAACCATCCAAAGAGCATCCCACCTGGAGCACTGCATCAGAATGAAATATTCACTGAATTGCTACTGCGCAAAAGGAGGCTGATTGGCTTATCAGTTCTCCAAAGGATCACCTCACCGAATGCCATTCTTCTCCCTTTACCCCATAAACCGTCCCATTCATCCTCTTCCAATAACACCGGCGAGTTCACAAGTAACCACGGCGATTGGATTTGTTTTGTTTGTTTGTGGGATCACGGCATCACTTGCTGGGGCAGCATTTGTCATCCATTCTAACTGCCCAAGAGATGGTTCAGAGTCAACCACGTTATTCAGTGTCTAGATTCACATGTAGGCTGGACCAGGTCAGAATTAACAGTTTCTCAGACCCAATGGGCGCAGTTACAATTCAATGAATATTTCATTCTGAGCCCTCCAAGGAAATATCCGGGCAGGGTTTATAAAGCGGTCAGATTGAATGAGTGTCTCGGTGAACACAAGTGAGACACAGGTCCAGAGAGGTTCAATTCCCGCCTCAGGCGACTGACTGTTTGGAGTTTGCACGTTCTCCCCGTGTCTGCGTGGGTTTCCTCCTGGTGCTCCGGTTTCCTCCCACAGTCCAAAGATGTGCAGGTAAGGTGAATTGGCCATTCTAAATTGACCGTAGTGTTAGGTAAGGGGTAAATGTAGGGGTATGGGTGGGTTGCGCTTCGGCGGAGCGGTGTGGACTTGTTGGGCCGAAGGGCCTGTTTCCACACTGTAAGTAATCTAATCTAATGACATGAAGAGTTGATTTCTGGCCTATTATCTTATTTCTGAAATGATCATGATTAATTTTTGCAGTTGAATTAAAAGTGAAAGACCAAAATATGTTTTATTCTGATTGAGCAGATCCTCCTATTTTCTAAGTTGTTATTGACAGTCTCATTCCCCTCGCACCAGAACCAGTTCCAGAGAGTGTTACAGAAAAGGCAGAATGGTCGGCTGCAGCTGGTCACCTGACCGGTCACTGGAACCTAAGGTTCACTCTCCACAGATGCTGCCAGATCTGTTGAATTTTTCCAGCAATTTCTGTTTTTGTTCCTGATTTCCCAGCATTTGCAGATGTTTCGTTTTTGAATATTGATCTTGTCTGTTGCAGATGAGTTTATTGATGAGTTTGGAGAGTTTTGAACATTGCATCTTAGGCCACAAATAAGCCATGATCTATTGAATGACAGAGCAGTGTTGAAGGGCTGAATGGCGTCCTCCTGTTCCAATGAAAGTTATCCATCTGCAGCTTGTGGTAACATTTCCCCTTAATGCTCACTTCACATCCATGTCTAACACTGTTACTGACTGAACAAACCTCCTGTGTTTGAACGAAACCTGCTAATGTTCAGTGGCTCCCTCCACTGCCACCCGGATTTAACTCTCATCATGGAATGCTGCCTCGTGTGACTACGGGAATGCCAACAAGGACTAATCCTGGAATCTCTATCCCGTGGGATCCAAAAGTCCCGTTTATTTCCTTCTTCCTATTTCATTCTGGCATTGAACTCTCGGTTTAAATCCATTCTCCTGTCATGCTCTTCAACATGCCCATGTGGGTGGACTAGAGGCAGCTGGCACCTGAGATTGAATCTGCCTCCCCTCACAATCAGGGATTCGGGAAAACACTCAGACAATTACCTACCCATCTGATTGTTGACTCAGACAGATCGGCAGAAAGAAAAATGCACATTTAGATAGCACCTTTGATGACCTGGGGCAATGAAACATGCTTCCAGCCCAATGATTTCAACCTCAAATCTCTGAAAACACAGACACAAAGCTTCCTACTTGTACCAAGTTGTCTCTCAGCCTCCTCTTGAGAAAAGAGTTTTAAGATGTTAAGCCTTTCCTGGTGATTAATAACCATTGCGTTTCTGTCAGATTTGTGACTGAACCTTTATTTTCCTGTTGAGTGATGCTAGTAGCAGAACCAGTTCCTGACTTGTGACGAGTTTCGGTTGGAGTATTTATATTTACGGATTCATTCCCACCCTCACATACAGTGTGAAATTGATGTAAAACAGAAGGAAAGGATTGAGTGAGCACCCACAGAAACACAAACACGTGGGCGGAACGGTGGCACAGTGGTTAGCACTGCTGCCTCACAGCGCCAGAGACCCGGGTTCAATTCCCGCCTCAGGCGACTGACTGTGTGGAGTTTGCACGTTCTCCCCGTGTCTGCGTGGGTTTCCTCTGGGTGCTCCGGTTTCCTCCCACAGTCCAAAGATGTGCAGGGTCAGGTGAATTGGCCATACTAAATTGCCCGTAGTGTTAGGTAAGGGGTAAATGTAGGGGTATGGGTGGGTTTCGCTTTGGCGGGTCGGTGTGGACTTGTTGGGCCGAAGGGCCTGTTTCCACACTGTAATGTAACCTAATCTAATCTTTAAAAAAAAGGCAGCATGTGTACCTGAGTTGAATGAACCTGGGCTTAGGAAAATGTGACAACAATCACAAGTAGTTAGAATTACAGAATCCCTTAGGCACACAAAGAGACTATTAGGTCCATCGAGTCTGCAATGACCTGCTGTCCCACCCTACCTCCATAACCCCACATTTAGCATGGCTAATCCAACCCACCTAACCTACACACTACAATCCATGTTAGCACAGCCAATCAATCAAACCTGCACGTCCGTGGGAGGGTCACATATTATGTCTAATTGCTTAGGATTGTGGATGAAGGCTCGCAAATACTTGACTCTGACGCAAATCCTCTTTTTTTTCCAAAATAAAATCTGGGGGAAACTGCAGCCAGAAAGATTTCCAATTATCTCATAAGGAAGAGAATTCAAAACTCGTGCCACTCACCCAGGGGGCGCTGTGAAGTCACAGAGGTCTGGGAACCATCAGAAATGTGACGAGTTGTGAGCAAGGTGGGGGTGAGACAAGGACAAAAGGACAGTCTGTCACACGGGGGAAGGCAGAAAAGATTAAATTGCAGAAATGGTAGTCCCTCAAGGCCATGGGGAATGGAGTTAGGGCTGGGAAAGAAACCAGGAAACAAGGTGAGCAGCTGTCAAAGAAAAAACAGATTATAACAACATGGAGGGCAGAGTATGCAGTCTGAAATTGTTGCTCTCATTGGTGAGTACAGAACGCTGTAAAGCCTGGGTCATTCTATTACAGCCAACACATGCAGGATAGGCCTTGTGGCCTCGATTTGTGCTGCAACTTTCTGATAAATTTATTCTGACATTTGGAATTCAGGTTGGGTGATGTTCATAAATTCTCAAATTGGACTTGAGTTTAATATTCTGGAGAAATGTTAAATAAATCACAATGATCCGATTCTGCAGACTTTAGTCAGCAGCCCTGCATGTTCCAGCATCTCAGTTACATCCATGTCCTTTTATTCTAATGTGATGCTGGTTACTGCCCCATCAATGCGTTCCTGCTCCCCACCATCTCCGAGTGAAATGAATTCTCCCTTCCCCTTCTTTCTGGGAATTAGTTTCAATCTAAATCCTCCAGTTTCTGACCTCTCAGTTAATGAATAGCTCCTTCATATCTACTCGATCTGGATTCTTCAGCATTTTATCACTTCAATTAAATCTCACCTCATCCTCCTCGGAAATCATCCCCAGCCTATCGAACCATTCCTCAGAGCAGAAATTTTCCAATTGTAGAAATATTCTGATCAATCTCCTCTGTACCCTCTCTGGTGTGATCACATTAACCCTGGAATGTGGCGATCAGAAGTGTGTGCAGTACTTTAACTGCAGTCAAACGAGTGTTCCTGACATTTCCCACGTCACCTCCATGTTCTTGTGGTTGTCACTCACACAAGAAGTGTCTTGGATTTCCCACATGGAACTGGATGTGCACTCCATGGGGCTGGGATTCCCTACCATGTGCTTATTTGTTAACTAATCCTAAATTAACTTCAGATTAAAACAACATTATCAGCTACCCACCAATCAACTTCTTCCATTATACTCAAGTCACCATACTTTTTAAACATCTCTTTAAAATTATTACTATCTAAACACAACAGGCTTTAATTTGCTGATCAAGTATTCAGATGTCTCCACTGTTACAATCACTTGAAGATTATCTTAACCTTCAGCTACATTTGGTGAATTGAATACCGATTGTAAATATATGAATATCAAACGGACTTGAGTTTTATGATAATTAATCCAGTCTGACATTCTTGTTGGTTAATATCTTGAAGAGAACTGTCCTCAGAACTCCAGCTGTGCTCTGACTTCATTCACAACTGGATTTGGTTGGACTGCAGATCTTAGATCTGTTCTGTTGTTTCCCGGATTGCTTCACTCTGTCTATCACTTGCTGCTTATGCTGTTAGGCACACAAGTAGTTCTCTTTGAGAACTTCATCAGGTTAACACCTCATTTTTAGGTATTCATGCTGCTGTAACTGACATGCCTCCTGAATTCTCTCAGTTGAATGAGGATTGATACTCTAGTTTGATGGTAAGAGGTAAGTTGGGGGATATGCGGGGCCGTGATTCTGTAAGTTTTGTTGGAGTACAATTCTACTGCTGTTGGTGGAAGGAAAGAGCTAAACTCTTACACTATTGGCCCATATACTACATGCAGTATCGTGAACACTGATAGGCCAAGACATGAAATACGAGCAACACTGTACAATGATGCAGGATCACAACTGCAGTAAGGGGAGTTTAAGATCCAACTTGACACAGGATTAGGGAAAGAAGCAGCAGATCAGATTGTCTCATTCATAGTCACAAAGAGACTCTGAGATTATTGTACTGTTGGGGGTGAGGGTGGAGGAGGTTGGGGAGATGGAGAGCCCTTCAAAAGAAACTAATCTGCCTGAGAGTTGTGAGATAGAATTGATTGCCATGCATTTAACAGAAAGCTAATTGAAACTGCTTTTATCCTCAAAAGATAACAAGACTGATGCTGCTTCCAATCATCACCAGAAACAAACCCCAGGATACATGGTTTGGAGATGGATGTCAATTTCCAATCAACATCCAACTCCTGCAATCATTGAGCAAACGTATGTGTGATTACCCAGTCCTGATGAACCAGAAAATCGCTGTTCACTCTGTGCAAATGGACAGCGATGTGGGGAAGTATTGGCCGAGTGGTATTGTCGCGAGACAATTAATCTAAAACTCCAGATAGTGTTCTGGAGACCTGGGTTCAAAGCCTGCTGCAGCAGATGCGGGATTTGAATTCAATTTAAAAAATTTTGTGAATTTAGAGTCTAATGATGACCATTAATCGATTGTCAGAAAAACCCATCTGGTTCACTTTCAGGAACGAAGCTGCCATCCTTACCTGGTCTGGCCTACATTGTGACCTCAGACCCACAACAATGTGGTTAACTCTTACCTGCCCTCTGGGCAATTAGGGATGGGCACTAAATGCTGCCGGGCCAGCGACACCCTCATCCTGTGAATTAATAAAGGAAAATAAAAATCTGTACCCAGTGTGAATCTGTGCATGTTCAACAATGTTGTGAACATTTCCAAAGTTAAGATCTCTATGTGCACAACTTTATGAGCTGCCAAAGCCAATTTTCATTACTTGGTGTGAAAAAGAGAAAAAAAAAATCTTCAACTGTGGCTATCAGTAAATTGACTGTTGTCTCAGCAGGATGGATGCCTGAGTGAATCCCTTCTCCCCACGACCACCCCCCCCCCCCACCCACCCCCCCCTCCCCCCCCCCCACACACACACACAGAGCAGGTGAACAGCTTCTCCCCAGTCTGACTGGTTTGGCCAGTTTCCAGGTGGGATGGGTAAAGAATTCCCTTCTGGCACTCCCCATATTTCCAGAGTCGGTCCCTAGTGTGGCTGCACTGGTGTTTTGCCATTTCAGATAAATGCTGGCAGACTGTTACACACACCGTTAGCCCGCCACACCCTCCCCCCCAAAAGAACTCAGTATAAAGCAGTAAACATTATCTCCTGCTGTGGAGAGACAGCCTGTATTGGTCTGAGTAGGAACACTAAGCAGATTTACCGAAATGACAACTTAATCGGTGACCAGAGCAAGTTAAGCAAGTCCAAATAAAATGCATTACAGCACAGGAAGAGGCCCATCAAATTCAAGCTGGCTCTCTGTAGCAGAATCCAATATTCTCATTCCCCATACGTACCCCAAACTCTGCACGTTTATTTCCCTCAGAACTGATCTAATTGTTTTTATCAATCATTGATCTTCTCTACTTGCACCATCATAATAGGAAACATATTATGCATATGTCCAGCCAATACAGTCAGCAGAAACACTTGCTCATCTCCCGCTGTCTCAAAACTTTACATCTGATCCTAACTCTTGTGCCAGCACTTATCCAATACAGATATTTTTGTCTGCTATATCTAGGTCTGATATAATCTTATACAGCTCTATCAAAAATATATCCAACTTCTTCACTTCAAAGAAAATCGCAATTTCTTCAAATCAATCCAGTGACTGCATTTTCTTCATCGGTGAACCACTCCAGTAAGTCTGTATGCCACATTCTGAAGATCACTCATATCCTTCATTGTTGATGCCTATTTTGTTCCACAAATCCAGACGACACATGTTTTCTGCACAACAGCAGTAGTTTTATTATTGGACAGCCGGCGAGAGTTTCAAAGCATCTCTAAAGTAGCTGAGTGTCTACTTGTAGAGAGTCTTCTCCATGAATCTCTGCCTTACCCACAGAGACAGTATATTTAATAGGAATTAGAGAAAGGCATATCAGTAACATGGGCGATTGTCAACTGATAGTTTAAAGTGGGTAATTATGACCTTACAAAGCTTGATGAATGACGATGTCCTGTGATAACGTGCGAATGGATTACAGAAACTGATTATCGTATTGTTCATGATTATGTGTTGATGGGAAGAAGGGTTCTTCCTTCAGTAAATGGGGGATTCACTTACCTATGCTCATATGGAGGGGAGATAAGACAATGGGAGCGGGAGGCAGTTTAACAGGGTTCTGCCCAGGGCTCTCTGTCTGGGGTTACGTGGCAATCCACATGTGTGACTGCAAGAAATTCTATTTTGAGATATTGTCGGCCTTCCACCCCCACCCCCTTCTGTGGTGTTCTGTCTGTATTGTAAGAGTACAGGTCTTCAGTTGATGAAATAAGGCCTTTGACGGGGGAATGTTTAACCCTTGAGACCCCACGGTGTCCTGAAAGACAAGCAAAAGGTATGGAACTGGCCCCTCTATGGTATTTTAACTTCCTCGTCCTGAACTGGAATCTGTTGACCAGAATTGAATGCAATGATTGACTGTGACCTAACTAGAGCTTTGTCAAGGGTCAGCATCTTTTCCGTGAGTCTGTTATCATTCCCCCATTAATGAAGCCCATCATTCCATTTGTTTTTCTCAAAACACTTTGTTTTCTCTCCTTTAATGATTGGTATACATTGTCCCCCATTCCTGCTGTCCTGCTCTCTGTGTCTGTGCCACTCAAATATATATTCCCTTTCTACATTGTTTCTCTCAAAATGCATCAACTTACTGTGTATTCTAAAGAAGAGACATATTCCACTCAAAATATTATCTCTTGCTCCACACATTCTACCCCCTGGAAAACAGAACAGTACAGCACCGGAATAATTAGCCCACCATGTGTGTGAGGATCATGATGCTATTCCAAACTAATTCCATCTGCCTGTACATGATCCATATCCCTGCCAACCCATGCCTGCTTATGTGTCTGCCCAAATGCCTCTTAAACGTTGCAATTGTTTCTGCTTTTCCCATCTCTCAGTAAAGTACATTCTTTTCACTTACCACCTTCTGCATAAGAAACTTGTCTGACACAACTCCCTTTAAACTTGCACATGTTGTTGGAAATGCTCAGCAGATCATGCAGCATCTGTGAAGAAAAATCCTCAGAAACATTAACTTTAATTTATCTTCATAGAAGCTGCTAGACCTGCTGAACTTTTCCCGAAAATGTTTTGTTTCTAGTTTACAGCATCTGCAGTTGTTTTGGATTTCATTTCCTTTAAACGTGCACCCTCTCCCCTTAAATCTATGGCCTCTAGAATTTGCCATTTTCACCTTGGAAAAAGATTCAGATTATTCGCTCTGTCTGAGCCTTTCAGATCACCCACAGCCACTGACTTTCCCAAGTCAAAAATCCAAGTCTTTCCAACCTCTCCCAATCCAGGCAACATCCTGGTAAACCTGTTTCCTAAGCCTCCACATCCTCCTTTCTATGTGGTGATCAAAACAGCACACAATACTCCAAAGGTGGCCTAATGACAGTTTTATATTCAGTCCCTGACAAAAGAAGGCAAGTATGCCGTACAGATCCTTCACCACTTTCAGGGAGCTGTGAACTTGCCCCTGAAGATCCCTGTGTACATCAATGCTGCTGAGAGCTCTTCGGTTTAGTGAATACATTTCTCTTGCAATGAGCCTCCCAAAATACATCACCTCACACTTGTCTGGATTAAAATCTATCTTCGTATGGGTTTTCCAACTTATCTCTTTCTTGCTGTATCCTTTGACAACATTCTTCATGATTCACAACTTCATCAATTTGTACCATCTAGAAACTTGCTAATTAAATCGTTTACATTTCCATGCTAATCATTGATATATGTTACAGACAATAGATGTTCCATTTCTGATCCTTGTGGAAGAACACTGACCACAGAACTCCAGCCAGCAACATGCTGTGGAAGGAACATATTTCATTTAGTCAGTCAGTCAGAAAGCATTTCAGGTATTGGTGTGGCACTAGATGTTCCAAGATATTCACAATCCTGGTTAAAACACCCTGGAACAGATTTTCAGTTCTGTGCACCCTACCTGGGGACTCCCCCAGAACCAAATATAAAGCAGTAAACATTATCTCCTGCTGTGGAAGGACAATCTGTGTTGGTCTGAGCATGAACACAGAGCAGGTTTACCTTAAAGATAATTTAACCTCTGAAGACAAATAACCAGAACAAGTTAAGCAAGTACAAAAAAAATGTGTTATGGCACAGAAAGGGGCCCATCAAATCCAAGCTGGCTCTCTGTATCAGAATCCCTTATTCTCATTCTCCAACTGTCCCCAAAACCCTGAAAGTTTATTTCCCTCAGATCTGATATAATCGTATTTGTTAATCATTGATCATCCCTACTTGCACCACCATACGAGGCAGCATGTTCTGCATATTTCCAGCCAATACAGTCAGCGGGAACACTTGCTCATCTCCCACTTTCTCAAAACGTTATATCTAATCTTAAATTTTGAGCCATCACCGATCAAGTGCAATTTATTTTATTGTCTGCTCTATCTAGATGTGTTATAATCTTATCCATTTTAATCTATCAAGATATATTCAACTTGATTTCTTCAAAGAAAATAACATTTTTTTCCCAAATCAATCCAGTCACTGCATTTTCTTCATCAGTGCACCACACCAATAAGTCTGTACTCCACACCCTAAAGATTACTCAGATCCTTCCTGAACAGGAATCTGTTGACCTGAATTGGATACAATGATTGACTGTGACCTAACCAGTCAATGAAATTGTTTAATGAAACCCAGGATCCCATAGGTTTTGATGAAAACACTTTGATTATGTCCTCTCTCCTTTAAAGAATTGTACACATTGTCCCCCCTTCCCTCAGTCTCTACTCTTTGTGTCTGTGCTATCCAAATATATATTTCCCTTCTACATTGCTTCTCTCAAAATGTATCAACTCACTGTGTGTTCTAAAAAATATTAACTCTTGCTCCACACATTGTACCCCCTGGAAAACAGAACAGTACAGCACCGGAATAATGGGCCCATCATGTGTGTGCAGACATTGTTCCCACCACCCCCCCCCCCCCCCCACCCCTCTTACCTCAGTCTCTATTCTTTGTAGAGCCATTCCAAACTAATTCCACCTTCTTGGACATGATCCATATCCCTGCCAACCCCTGCTAGCTTATGTGCCTGCCCAAATGCCTCTTAAGCATTGTGATTGTTTCTGCTTTTACCACCTCCCAGGAGAGTACATTCCAGTCATCTACCACCTTTTGCATAAGAAACTTGCCTGACATAACTCCCTTTAAACTTTCACATGTTGTTGGAAATGCTCAGCAGGTCTTGCAGCATCTGTGAAAATAAAAATCCGTTAATGTTTCGGGTCCTTCATCAGAAACGTGAACTCTGATTTCTCTTCACAGATACTTCCAGACTTGTTGAGCATTTCCAGAAACTTCTGTTTTCAATGCTTCCACATCCTTTTTGTAATGGGGCGACCAGACTGTACACAATATTCCAACTGTGGCCACACCAGCATTTTGTATAGTTGCAGCATGATATTGCGGTTCCAGAACTCAATCCCTCTACCAATGAAACCTGACACACCGGATGCCGCTTTAACAGCACTATCCACCTGGGTGGCAACTTTCAGGGATCTATGTACATGGACTCCAATATCCCTCTGTACATCCATACGACCAAGAATCTTTCCATTGACCCAGTACTCTACCTTCCTGGTATTCTTCCCAAAGTGCATCACCTCACATTTAGCTGCATTGAACTCCACTTGCACCTCTCAGCCCAATTCTGCAGTTTATCTAAATTCCCCTGCAAACTGTAACATTATTCCAAACTGTCTACTACTCCACAGACTTTAGTGTCGTCTGCAAATTTACTAATCCATCCACCTATGCCTGCGTCTAAGTCATTTATAAAAATGACAAACAGCAGTGGTACAAAACAGATCCTTGTGGAACACCACTAGTAACTGGGCTCCAGACTGAATATTTTCCATCACCCACCACTCGCTGCCTTCTTTCAGAAAGCCAGTTTCTAATCCAAACTGCTAAATTACCCTCAACTCCATGCCTCTGCATTTTCTCCATCAACCTACCATGTGGAACCTTATCAAAGGCTTTACTGAAGTCCATGTATACCACATCAACTGCCCTAGTCTCATCTAAATTCTTGGTCACCTTCTCAAAAAACTCAATGAGGTTTGTGAGACAGGACATGCCCTTGACGAAACCATGTTGACTATCTGAAATCAAATTGTTGCTTGTTAGATGATTATAACTGTTATCTCTTATAATCCTTTCCAAAACCTTTCCTACAATGGAAGTAAGGCTCACTGGTCTATAATTAACTGGGTCATCTCTGCTGCCCTTCTTGAACAAGGGCACAACATTTGCAATCCTCCAGTCCTCGGGTACTAAATCCATAGACAATGATGACTCAACTATCAAAGCCAAATGCTCAGCTATCTCCTCCCTAGCTTCCCAGAGAATCCACGGATAAACCCCATCCACGGATAACACCTGTGCGTAACTAACCTCAATCCTTTCTAGTCTAATATCTCGTACCTCATTTTTGTCCTCTACAATATTTTCCTTTTCCCGTGTAAACACCGATGAGAAATGTTCATTTAGCACTTCTCCGATCTCTGCAGGGTCCACACTCAACTTCCCACTTCTGTCTTTGATTAGCCCTTTTCTTACCCTAATCATCCTTTTATTCTTCACATACCTATAGAAACTTTCAGGGTTATCCTTTATTCTATTTGCTAAAGACTGCTCGTGTCCTCCCTTTGCTTTTCTTAACTCTCTCTTAAATCCTTCCTAGCTGATCTGTAACTCCCCATTGCTTTATCTGTACCATTTTGCCTCATCAACACATAAGCCTCTTTCTTCTTCTTAACAAGAGATGCAATTTCTGTAGTAAACCATGGTTTACAGACTCTGTCTGTGCCAGTTGGGTCACCCCACCGCCATTGACTTTCCAAAGACAATAATCCAAGATTTTCTAACCTCTCCCTATCCAGGCAACATCCTGGCAAACCTGTTTCCACCTTCCAAAAAGCCTTCACATTCTACCCATAATGTGTGATCAAAACGGCACACAATATCCCAAAGGTGGCCTGATAATAGTTTTATATTCACTCCCCTGACAGAAGAAGCCAAGACTGCCATTCACCTCCTTCACCACTTTCAGGGATCTTTCAGCTTGCAACTGAAGATCCCTCTGTATATCAGTGCTGCTCAGGACCCTTCCGTTTATTGTATACATTCCTCTTGCTATGGGTCTTCCAAAACCCATCACCTCACACTTGTCTGAATTAAAATATATCTGCAATTTCTCCACAAAACTTTCTGACTCATCTCTTTCTTGCTGTATCCTTTGACATCATTCTTCACGATTCACAAGTTCAACAGTTTGTGCCATCTACAAACTTGCTAATTAAATCGTTTACATTTTCAAACTTTTCATTTATATACATTACAAGCAACAGATGTCTCAGTTCTGATCCTTGTGGAACAGGAGAAAGTGAGGTCTGCAGATGCTGGAGATCAGAGATGGAAATGTGTTGCTGGAAAAGCGCAGCAGGTCAGGCAGCATCTAGGGAACAGGAGAATCGACGTTTCAGGCATAAACCCTTCTTCAGGAAGGGCTTAGCTCAGCTCTCATGGCCAATTCAGAATGTGGTTAGAATTACCTCCCACTGGGAGTCCCATGTATATAATTACAGTTAAATAGAGTCCCATTTCATCTTTGAAATACCTATTTCATCATCACAGGTTGGGGTATGGTAATCCCCCGTGGTCCTTACACTCCTCAGGCTTCCTCTCTGTATGATCCTCGATATTACCCTCGGTTCCCTGAGCCACCAAGGTTATTTTAGCCCATTCAGCCTGTCCCCTCCCCAGTGTATCCCTGCAATATCTGTAAATGCCTGGAGGCACTGATCGGCTGTACACTGGGCAGGGTGGGGGGGTGGGGGGGGGGCTAATTGCACACACCCTCACCCTCTCATTGCAGAGGCGGGTTCTGCTGTACACGTCGGGGCATCTTGGCCTATAAGATTTTGGCCAGATACCATCATCGGTGAGACTGTACCTCAACTAATTTATCTGTATTCTCCCAATAAGGCCCATTATTACCGTTTCTCTATCAGGCTGGGTATTCATTCACCAACATCTGACGTTCAGCCGGGTAAACGGTTCAGTTTGGTTTCTGTCAGTTCCCTTTCTTGCCCCCCTCCTGTGTGTCCAAGTTTGAGCTTAGATGCATAGCGGTGCCATACACACGGCCTTCTGGACCTTACAGGACGGTGGGTCATCCCACCCATTGCCGTCCCTCTGTCCATACATGGGCGCTTTGTCATCTAACCTGTTCCAGTCAGTGTCACCATCCTTACTGCCTTCTGAGGAGAGTGGGAGACTCGGTACCTCCCCCCACTGTAACTACCACCTGGCCCTTTGGCTTTAAGGCCTCACGTCTGAGAGCCACCACCTTCACTTGTTCCTGTTTCCCATAATAATGTAACACATCCTGTCATTCCTGGAATAAAACAGAACAAAATGTGAATTTGGTTTGACTTGAAATATTAGTAATTTGACATTCACTTTACATGTCTGTAGAGGTGAAAATTCTACTGTGATTATTTAAGTGAATTTAACGCGATCATACAGTGAAAATAACTGATAATCAACGACAATGAATGAAGTGAATAATATGTGATTATTTGTACAAGTTCTTGTAATGAAAATTCAATTTTATTTAATGCTTGTCACCTATTACACCATGGGCATTGTTATTAGGGAATAAAGTAATGGAAGGATATCAGAGAAAATAAATAGACTTTATTTTTAGCTTCACTGCAATAATGAACCAAAACAATATTTGGAAATATGGGTAAACTACATAACAACGTTTCCAGTGTCATTATTATCATGAAAACTACTTTAGTTTGCAAGTTGTTTTGCACTAAGAATAATTGGAAATGAATTGTAATTATGAATTGACCATTTAAAATATATTTTGAAGAGAATAGTCAGATATATTTTTGGAGGAAATTAGGAAAGTAAATAAATATGCATACATTGGTATTAATAGTTTTAAAATGTTTGGAAGTTGACTGGGATTATTTGATTGAGAGAGGCTGCATGATTATAAAACTAATTCACCTTTTTCATTGCATTGTTGGTTTCACCAGAATCTGTTGTGGTCTAAGCTCTTGTTGTGTGCAATGGACTGTCACTAATAGCTTAATTAACCTGCGAGTCCCTGATCAGGTTTCCTTTGTCTGTAAGTCAGTCTGTAAGTGTGCGACACACCTGCTTTTCTGAGGGAAAACAGAGACTCTTTTCAAAGGAAATAAGTGGCAGTTCTCACTGAGAATGGTTTCTACCACACATCGTCAGCAGGGAAGTGTTGTTCTAAAGAATTCCAATCTCTTATCTATAAATCTGATGGTATCTGTGTTTGTCAGTTTGTGAATGATTCAGCTCCTTTGTTCTGAACTGTTTTTATACAAGCAGTTGGTTCATTATGTCTTTGCCAAGAATGTTGTTTACTTTCCCCTTTTACTATGATTGTGCAGGTTAGAATATTCTGAGAGTCAGTAATGTTCAATAACTGAACATTGAATGGTTTAGACTCTAACAGAGCAGTGGCATTGTTTTCAGCTAATTATTCACTTTCCATTTCCTGGTTGTGTTGAATTTTACAGAAACAGGCTCTGAGCAATTTTTCCATTCACTTGTGTTGGAATCACTGACAGCCACGTGGTCAATAAGTTTCAGGCTGATGGATCAGTATCTCTGTCCTATTAGATGGTGGTCTCCTGCTCAGTTTCCGATGGCTCACCTGAGCGTCAGTCCATCAACTGCTGAAACCCTGCATCCAGCATTTGTTCCCTCTCACAGTGACTACTCCAATACAATCCCAGCTTGTCTCCCACATTTACCTACACATACTCATGATCACCTCAGATTCTTCTGTCTGTGTCCTTGCAGCAAGTTGTGTAAGACACCTACTTCAGTTTTAACCTGATCTATATTATGTTCAGAAAGATCAGTTCAAAATTTGGTTCACTGCTTCTTCAGGACCTTCCTGAAGAAGGGCTCATGTTCGAAACGTCAATTCTCCTGCTCCTTTGATGCTGCCTGACCTGCTGTGCTTTTCCAGCAACACATTTGTAGTTGCAATTGTAGTAACCAGTTAATTACAAGTTACTGACAAAATATTTTAAGAGGAGCTGCTATTGGTGGTGGAAATGCTGCTGGTTGGTATAACAGAGGGCTGGGGTGAATACTGTACTCGGTTTTGGTGAGAAAGTTGAGCAATGTAAGATTCTTTTATCTTTGTTAATAAGAAGAGGCAGAGATTGCAGCTAGGACATCCACAAGCATCCACCTTCACCATCACTGATGCTCAGTAGCAGCAGTGCCAATGGAGTGGGCTGCTTTATTCCGGATGGTATCAAGTTTCTTGAATGTTGTTAGGGCTGCACTCATCCAGGCAAGTGGGGAGTATTCCAACACACTCCTGACTTGTGCCTGGTAGCGTTTGGACAGGATTTCAGGAGCCAGGAGTTGAATTACTCTTGCAGCCACTGTGTTTATGTGGTGAGACCTATTCAGTTCCTGATCAATGATTATCCACAGGATAATGTTGATAGTGGTTGTTCAGTCATGGTAACACCGTCGAATGTGATGGGATGGTGATTAGGTTACTTCTTATAGGTGATAGCCTGCATTTGTGTGGCATGTATGTTACTTGCCTCCTGTAAGCCCAAGCTTGGATATTGTCCAGATCTTGTTGTACTTGGACTTGGACTGCTTCAGTACCTGAGGAGTTAATTATTTATTGACATTAAATAGTCATGAGATTATGCAAATTCCTTTTTCTATCAAATGTCATGGACTGTATCTTGTGGTCACTCTCATATTCACTTTCATTATCTTTTTATTTTTTTCCTAATTCAGACACAAATGTTTGAACATCGATCGGAATAAAATTACATAACTTAAAAAAACATGTTTCTACAAGTAAACTAATTGAATGAAATACATTACATCTGCACTGTCCTCATTTTGACAAAAAAATAAATTATTTTCAATAACTATTGAATGGCTCATTTATTGTCCTCAATCCAGGTATTATATTTCAGTCTTCAGTTTATCGATCTTAATGTACGTCTAATCAATATCAGAGCAAAGTGTTTTTAAAATATTGAGTCAATTTATTTGTTCAGAATACAACATTTATTAGGAATTCGTTATCCTTATAATAATTGCAGAATAGTTTGTTTGTCTTTCTAACGTGTATCGTCAGATCCATATATTATTTTAATCCATATTTTAATTTAATCCATTGCAACAATGCTATTGTTTTGAGGTCAACTATCCCACAATGGAACCAATAATTTTGCATCCAACACGCTTTGCAAACTGACTTTTGCTCATTTGAATAATCACAGTAATCTCAGCCTTATGAATTCAGAGAACTATAACTACTTTTCACTGCAATAATTTCTGTTCAGGTCTGCGCATTGCACAGTCATGTAGCAAAATTAAATTTCTCCTTCTTCTAAGTGTACTGATAGATTTTCGAAAATCTAAGTGTTGCTAATATCTAATTATTGTTCAGCTCAGTTGGGGGTATAAATGCGTAATAATGGCTCAGTACATGAAGTAATGTGAAGATATTGCAAAGTACAAACTCACAATGATTGTGAATATCAATTTTTATTTTAACCATGGAAACACATGAACGATTTGAATTGATTTAATTATATTTCACTTCAATGCTCACATTCATTGTATTTCTAATCACAATAAGAGCGAACTATTTCATGTGACAAAATTATTTAAAATTCATGTCACTTTTTTATGGACACAAAATAGAATTAGCACCCGTTTGTTCTTTCCTTTACCAATCACAGTGAAGTTTGAATTGTACAATGCTAGATTGATACAGCACGGAAACAGGCCATTCAGCCTAACTTGGCATTCCGGCCAGGTTTCCGAAACTAAACTAGTCCCATTTCCCTTTGTTTGTCCCATACCCCTTTGGACGTTTTCTATCCAATAAACTGTCCAAAAGTCTTTTAGATGTTGTAGTTGTACCAGCCACTGCCCTTTCTCTCACAGCTCATCCCAATATGTTAAACCCACTGTGTGGAAAAGTTGCCCCTCAGACCCCTTTTAAATCTTTCCCCCTCACCTTAAATATTATTTACACCGTAGAATCTTTAGACTGCAAAATTATTAAAAGTTGAGAGGTATTGAGAAGCAGCGTAATAACATTCATACTTTAATCAGTGATGTGAAGCAAATAAATTCAAGATGTTGTGATCATTATAATGAACAACAGTTACAAGTTGAGACAACGTTGGTTGAAAAGCAATTCTATAGACACTCAGATATTTTCTTATCAACTCTGAGGTTTTTTGACACATCTCTGATGAAGGTGGGAATTGAACCCATGGCTCCTGGTCTACTAGGACACACATTACCAGAGCCGTCCATAATATTCCCATGCAGGAAGGGCAGGATTATAATCATATACTTCCTGCGTTTATTCACAGGGAAAACTGCTCAGATATTTATTGTTATAATTGGACTAGGATTGTATTAGACAGTTCCAGTGTGTAATGGACCGATAAAAAGAATTAGTAATTTCTAATAATGATGGAACGAAGCAACAATGGTCTTAAATAAATATAAATCTCATGATAATCAAGTAAGTCAATTTGTTTGAAGCAGTTATTCATCTGCATAAATTAAAATTAACCTGCTTTTTAATGCACATGAATTGGAAATAAAGCATTAGTCATTCAATGTGACTACTCAGCGAAAGACAACTTCCCTCATTTTAAAAAAAATGTGATTTCTAAGAATTCAAGATCTATTGTAAAAGCATAGAACAAACATTTGTTAATTCTGGTTTATTTACACAATGAACACGTGAAATTTAAATAATGCTTAACATGAAAAATACTTAGCTCTTATTGTAATAATCAGAAATGTAGAAATGTTAGAATTGAAGTGAAATACAATCAATACAAGAACGTAAACAAAACTGTGGATGCTGGAAATCACAAACAAAATCATTAATTGCTGGAAAATAATTCAGCAGGTCTGGCAGCTTCTGTGGAGAGAAATCAGTGTTAATACTTGGGCCCAGTGACCTTTCTTCAGACTGCACTTTTTCTCACAACCGATTCAATCCAGCTAAGATTCCACACTTAAAATTATTTTTTGCTATGATTAAGAGATTGTAGAGTGCAATATTGTTTGTATTAGTTGATGGACTGAGACATAGTTCCACATCTACAGCTGGAGATATTGAATTTCAACAATGATTACCACTTAGATTTTGGTAATAATTAGTTTTAAAATGGCTGATAACAAATTTAAGAATGATGAGAAAACCCTATTGCAATGTAATTGTACATCATGTTGGAAAAAACTGAAATATTGATGTGAAAAATAGTTATCCATCTCTTAATTGATAAGACTGATTAATGATCCTCCCATTAATACAAGAATTCAAATGAAAGAAAATGAGAGAGTTAGAATGCTTGTTGGGTGAGAGAACTTTGGTTGATTGCAGGTGTTGACCTGAAAAGAATGTTAATATTTCATTATGATACTGGCTCTAATAAATAATGGATTGAACTGAAATGTAAATCTCATGATGGTGTGATAATTTAAATGACAATTAAAAAATATTTAATGTGAGAACGCAACACTTAAAATGATTCAATATTTTCAAAGCAGTTTGTACTGGATATTCATTAAGATCAGTAAACTCAGAATTAAAATATTGGGTTAATTTTTTAAACATCAAACTTTAGAAGATTATTCATCAGAATTGTTCTGTCATTGAAAAAAACCTCATTTCTTCAAGAATTCTGCATTTCCCTAATTTTCTGTCTTTTTCCACTAGGATCTGTTCTGGAAACCTTCAGTTTAAGATACAATTATATTGAAGTGACATAGATTAAAATCTAATTGGGTGAGTTAATAAGTTTGCAGATGATATAACGTTCAGTGCAGTTGGGGACAATGTATAGGGTTGTCAAATAAATCAGCAGGAAAAAGATAAATTGCAGCTATGGGCAGAGTAATTAAAGGTAAAGTTTAATCCATACAAGTGTGAGGTGTTTCACTTTGGAAGCTCAAATGTTAAGGAAAGGTAGATAGTTAATAGCAGGACACTAACAGCTTTATTATTCAAAGAGATCTTGGTGTTCAAGAACATGGCTCCCCGAAAGTGACCATGCAAGTAATTAGGTGGTTAGGAAGGCAAATGTCATGCTTGCCTTTATTGGTCAGGGAACTGGTTACAAGAGTCAGGAAGTCATGTTGTAACTTTATAAGACTTTGGTTAAGGCATACATAAAGTATTGTATTCACTTTTGCTCACCATGTTCCAGGAAGGGTGTGGAGACTTTGTAGAGGGTCCAGAGGGCGTTTACCAGGATGCTGCCTGGATTTGGAGAGGCGAGAAAAACTCAGATTGCTTTTTTGTGGATTGGCAGAGACTGGGGAAAGACTTGATGGAAGTCTGTACAATCAGTAGATACATAGATAGGGTTGACGGTCAGAAAGTTTTTCCCAGAGTTGAAGCATCAAAAACTATGCGTTTAAGGTTAAGGGGGAAAGTTCAAGGGGCATGTAAGGGGCAATTTGTTGTGTACACAGGGAGTGGTAGGTGTCTGGAATTAACTTCCAGGGTTGGTGGTGGAAGCAGATACATTAAGGCTCTTTAATGTTCATTTTGATCATTTGGAAGGATATGGACCAAGGGTAGGCAGAAGGGATGAGTTTCTTTTGCATTACGTTCAGCACAACGTTATGGGCCAAATGGCCAATTCCTTTGCTGCACAGGCCTTTGAGAGAAAACTAATGTCTAACTCATATGACATTTAATCTAATCAATATTTAGCCACTGGTATCAGAAATAGGAAGGAAATAAGTAGAGAACGAACTTGACTATAATCTAAAGATATAGTCAATTAAATTTACAGAGGTAATTTTTTGATATTTATTCTGAATTATCAGATTAGTAACTTTGATGGAGATGTGTTGAAAATGTTTGCAGTTATTGATGTTCTGACCCAAAATTACCCTTGTTAAACTGAAGATTGGACCAGAAATCTGTTAGAAAACTTGAAAATATTCAGTAAGGTGAGATGCACATCATAATTTAATCCATTATTTCTTACTGCCTATACTACAATAACAAAATCTTTCAGGTCTACACCAAAAAGCATTGATTTTCCAGCCAATGCTCATTATAAATATCTGAATGCTACTCATTTCAACAATCAAAGTAATCACAGCCTCATCGATTAAGAGATGTCTAAGACATTTCACTAATAATTACTGTTTATGTCGACACATTGCTCGTTCAAACATTAATGAGATTTCTCATTAATATTCAGTTCACCAACAGCATATTAATAATTTAGTTATTGTTGATATCTAATAATTGATCAATTCAGGAAGGGATATAACAGTGGAATGATGGCTCAGTACATTAACTGATGGAAAGATATTGTTGTGTTCACTTGCCCAATTATTGTGAATATCGATGTGTATTTTGATTCGATTTGATTTGATTATATTTTTCTTCAACGTGAAGATTTATTATATTTCTGATCACAGTAATAGTTAAATATTTTAAAGCTAAAAAAATTCAAATTTGTTACTTTTTTGTCAACAAGAAAAAATAATTTACATGCGCACGTTCTTTTCTTTATCAAAGTAAATTTTGAATTGTTGGAAGTTATACATTTGTGTAAGGACGGGGAGCTGCCTGCAGCTGAATAGTCACATTGAATGATTTTTTTTTTGCGATTACATCCTGCTGCTAATCATTCTAGTTATCTTTTTATTATAAGAAAAACTGCTTTAAACATATTCTGCAGTTGTATTTTTCATGAATTTACAATAAGCGCATGATATGTGTATTTATCTTTCTTTCAATTGCCATGGTTTTAATTTTTAAGTAAGAGCATATGTGCTTAGTACCATCATTATTGTGAATTACCATTTCATTCTCAGTCCATTACACACAGAAAGGGTCTAATTAATTCCCAGCCCAATTATTGGAATGAATACTGATTAGTTTTCATTTGAGTAATCACAATTGATTATAATCCCACCCTTCCTTGTTAGGAACATAATGAAAGACACTTGTGGATCTCTAGTGTGTCACTCCTATGAGACAAGGAGGTGTGGGTTCAGTTCCCATCTCCAACAGAGATACTCCAGAGCAGTTTAGAATGGTGATTAGAAAATATCTAGGCAGAGTTTGAATTGATTTTAAATTCAGTTTTGGATCTGCTTCTGCCTGTTGTTCATTCCAATAATCTCTCAATCTGCAATTTATTATCTTCAGATCATTAATAAAAGTATATATCACATTACATTATATCTAAATTTTAGATTTGAGGACACTGCAATTTTTAACATTTTAAAGTATCTAAGTAATGAAAATCATTTTATTTAATCAAAATACATCCAAGTGTTATCCATATGGTGGGAAACAGGATTTTACTTCCAGTCAGTTCAAGAATGTTCAAATATTGTTTATTCTGTGAACTTAATTCTGCAGAAGAGTTTCAATAAACATTTAACACATCATTGTTGTGCATTTCAATACCTCATGTACACCAATCCTTATTCTCTTGGCCGAGCAGATGAAGAGATGAAGATCGCCCGATGAAGAGGCAGCACCTTGAAAGTTCGTGCTTCTCAATAAACCTGTTGGACTCTAACCTAGTGTCATGTGATTTTTAACTTTGCTCACCCCAGTCCAACTCCGGCATCTCTAAATCATTGTTTCACAAAGGAATTCTCATAATTCTTAAAAAGAAAATATGACTTTAATTAAGAACTTTAACACGTGATTATTAATCCCTTCCTGTATAAGCAAAACATCTCAATGTCAATGAAATCAATGCTCACACAATCGGGCACTTACAGCCACACAAATGTCTTCCTGGTCATCTAATTCCTGCTCAGGAGAAAAACCGGAGTAAATATCTTATCGTTCCTGAGAACAAGAGCCATAATAATCATTTGGTGACCAGTTCCATCCAAAAAATGCATTTGATTTCTTACATTTTGGTTCAGTAATTGCACACAAAATATTTAGCTAAAACCAATAACCATGCTTTATTACAAATGACCGAGCATGCTAACATCAACATATTCAGCAGCTTGCCAATCAAGGTTCCGGTTGAGATATTGCAAAATAAAATAATTTAATTTCGGCCTAGTACAACTGTAGGTGAAAACATGTTGATTTTACGCATTAAAAATCTTTATATTCTTATTCAGAGAAAATACTGAAAGGTGGCACTGTAAATTTAATTTGTTTTGAGTTTCTTTCACGAAAACAATCATGTGAATTGCTTCTCATTTTCTTCCTAGTTCTGATACACATGTCAAAATATACACGATATTAACTCTTTATGCATAATGAAAGAGTTTTCTTTGCAAGAACGACATAAAGATGTTCAAGGTCCTCTAATTACTGTTGAGCAGAATACTCTTCATAAGCGTCGTATTGTCTTCAACCGATGCTTTTTATGACCTTGATTTTATTTCTGACTGGTGTTTTTGCGACTGATGTGTTTTCAAACCATGTGCAACGCATGAGGATTTCTTTCAATTTGTTATAAGAAAAAAAAACTGCTTTCCATTTTGATTTTTAATTATTTTTTAATCCCGAGTTATTTGTCGATGTGCAATAATCACAAAATTATGGAAGATCCTTGTATCTTATATTCACTGCAATATGCACTTTCACTCTTTACTTATTTACTTCCTACGTCTGACATGAATGTCTAAACATTGGTCATGAACAAAGAGAGTTGTAAATTAAAGCTACATCTCAATAAGCAAACCAATGGATGGAAACATGTAATTCTTGTAATCCTGCATTTTTGAACCAAAAGCAATTCTGCTGAATAATCACTGAATGGCTCGTTTTTGTGAATCATAAAGCTAGCTACCATATTATATTTCTCAGTTTACCGACCTTAATGAATATCCAATCATCATCACAACAAAGTGCTTTTAAAATATTGAATCTTGTTTTTAGATTACAACGTAATTTTCCAGTCACTGCCATGGCAATAATTGCACAATTATTGGAGTTAGTCTTGCTCACAAATATGGTGCTATTCGCATTTTAATTGCATCAATTGCTTCTTCGTACGAACACTACAACATAAAAATCAATTTACTGTTCAGGTGAACGATCCCATCATGGAACCAATGACTTCCCTTTCGATGCCTCATTGTAAATATCTGATGATTGCTCATTTGAATGATCGCGGTAATCTCAGCCTGAAGCATTCTAATTACGTTTCATTAGAATAATTCCTGGTCATTTGTTCACATTGCTCAGTGAAATAATTAACTGGGATTTCTCAGTATTCTTAAACGAAATTATATAATGTTGACAATTCAATTGTTGCTATTATCTAATCATTGCTCAATATAGTTCAGGGTATGACTACGAAATTATGGCTCATAAATTAAATAATGTAAAGATTTTGCAGCGGGCATTGTGAATATCAATTTTTATTTTAACCGTAGGAAACAGTTGAATTGATTTAATTATGTTTAACTTCAATGTTAACATTTACTGTATTTATAAACACAATACAAGTTAATCACTTTTCATGGAACAAAATCATTTAAACTTTTTGTGCCTGTTTGAAGTACAACAAAAGGAACGAACATCTTTATTGTTTCATGAAATAGTCACAGTACATTTTAAACTTTGGGAAGTTGAACATTTCTGGAAAGAAGGGAAGTTGTCTTCAGATGAATAGCCGCATTGAGTGACTAATTCATTTATTTTCCTGATCATTTATGTTGCAAATGCATATTAATTTTCTTTTCATTCTGTGACAAACTGCATTGAACATATGGAATTATTTGATTGATTGAATTTCGTTCATCAGTGTACACTGATCAAATGATTAGGTTTTTCCTTATCATGAATAATAACGAGATTCATATTTAATTAAAGTTATTATTACTTTGTTACATCATTACTGTAAATTACTAATTCGTTTTGTCAGTTCATTCCACACAGGAAATACGCAATTAATTCCCATTCAAATAATTACAAGAAATATCTGATTAATTTTCATTTGAGTTGCCGCCGTAAGCATGCGACTATACACCTGCCCTTTCCGGATGGTAACATTATGAAGGGTCTTTGTGGAGTTCTGACAGTGTCTCTACGACAAGATCAGGAGGAATGATTTCAATTTCTACCTTCAGCGGAGATGTGCCAAAGCAGCTTGGAAATTTCATTAGAAAATATCTGAGTATAGATTGAACTGCTTTTCACAACAACATTAGATATTCTTCAATCTGTTCTGCATTTCAATCATCATCATATCTCCTATTTATTTTTGTCAGTTTATTAATAAAATGATGCATCTAATTTTGCTGGTTCTACATTCTTGGAAAGTAGTTGACGATGTTGCAATATTAAAGTTGGAAGAGCCTAAGACATGGTAATCATGATTTGTTTTACTGTTTAAAGGAACCTAGTTCAAACATTTCAAGCACATAAATCCTTATTCTCCGGTATTATAAAGAGGAAAATATTAACAGTCGAAATTCCTCTTTTGCAAAATAACCAAATGCACCTTCATGTTATTCAGTGGTCAGCTGATCACCTACATTTGTAACTAAATATTGCAATTCATCTAAATACTGGTATGTGCTTTGATCAAATTAAAGTTCTAATTATTAGTCATTCATGAATTGTCAGCACTTTATTTTTAATTTCCATTCACCTATTCATATTGAATGTAAGATTGATATGCTGTGAAACTATTGGTGTGTATTCATTTGAACATTTAATTTGTCTCTCTATCTCTCTCTCTCTCTCACTTATCTCACTTCATGCATGATTGCGTCAATGTACCTCGCTAAACTTAAAATTTTTTGTTGACTTTAAGTAGTATCTTTAGCACACACTTATCAATTTAATCCAAAGTCATAGAATCATAGAATCCCTACAGTGTTGAAACAGGCCATTTGGCCCAACAGTCCACACTGACCATCCAAAGAGTAACCCACCCAGACACTCCCTTGCTCTATTACTCGATATTTCCCCTGACTAATGCACCTAACCTAGGTAAAAACAATGACTGCAGATACTGGAAACCAGAGTTTAGATTAGAGTGGTGCTGGAAAAGCACAGCAGTTTAGGCAGCATCCGAGAAGCAGGAAAATCAACGTTTCGGGCAAAATCCCTTCATCAGGAATACAGGCTGTATTCCTAATGAAGGGCTTTTGCCCGAAACGTCAATTTTACTGCTCCTCGGATGCTGCCTGAGCTGCTATGCTTTTCCAGCACCACTCTAACAAAATATAATGCAACTAACCTGAAACATCCATGCATCATGGGCAATTTAGCATGGCCAACTCACCTCAGCTGCACACTTGTGTACTATCACAATGTTATTGAAATCAATGCTCACACAAAGCACGACACATAAAGCCACACAATGGTCTTCATGACCATCTAATTACTGTTCAGGAAATAATCTGAGTAATTGCCTTATTGTCCCTGAGATTAATCATCACTGTTAGCATCTGGTCATCATTCCAGACAATAAATACAATGGGTGTCCTCTGAAATTTCTGTTCAGTAATTATCCATGATACTTGTTGCTCAAATCAGTGTTTATTCTTCATTACGAGTTGCCAATGATTCTAACAGCCATTGATCTTGATCTTATTGTTACTGAGTGCAATAACCACCGTAAACATCTGGTTATCATTTTTGCCAATTGATTTGTTCATGATTTCAAACAGATTTCCAGGCCATGTATTTCAAAAAGAAGTAGTTTGACTTCGTTCAAATTTAAATGTAAACATTTCCAGATATTTTCCATTCAAAATGTTTATTTGCTTATTCAGATCAAATCTGAATCTTGCCTCTGGAAAGTGAATTTATTGTGCTTTCCATTCATGGAAATACTCATTAATTGGTCCTCATTTTCATCTTAGGTCTGATAGAAATTTGAAATACTGATTACAGTGAAAATTGTATGAATTATACATGAGTGGTCTCTAAAATAAAATCACGAAAGGTGAGATAGAATTATTTAACAGCCTGTATATTTTAATAAAGAAAACATTCCTTCCAAAAAACAAAGTTAAAAATCACACAACACCACGGTATAGTCCAACAAGTTTATTTGGAAGCACTGGCTTTCGGAGCGCTGCTCCTTCAACCACCTGATGAACGAGCAGCACTCTGAAAGCTAGTTCTTCAAAATAAACATGTTGGTTAATAACCTGCTGGTGTTTGATTTTTAACTTTGTACAGCCCAGTCCAACACTGGCGCCTCCAAATCATTCAAAAAATAAAACTCTTAAGTCTGTGGTTTAACAATTCAACAATCCTGCAACTAGATTACAATTTTCAGTTTATCTATCTTAATAAATATCTAATCAATGTCAGTGTATATTCCCGGAAAACTTCAAATCGTTTTGTTTGTTAAAACGCAAACTTTAATTGAAAATTCATTGTTTTCACAATATATGAATTATATTTTAACTCTCCAGTGATGTGAAGTGACCCTTGGACAGAAATTGGAAGTTCTAAATTCACCTACAGGCAGAGAAATTGGGACAAATACAAAATCAATCAAACTCAATCAAACAGCAGCTAGAATCAATCAGCTCCAGATGAATCAGATTTTCTTACACCTTGACTTCCAGCCAGTGCCTGAGCATTATACACCTCTCTTGGAAATATCAACAATGAAGGGTTTTCACACCAACACATTGGATTCTTTAAATCCAGCTCATGACCACATGTGGATGTTTGTCACAAAATTATTAATCATTTTACAAATCATGGAAAATATCTCAAAGCTCTTGAAATAAAAGTAATCACTACACATCAAGCCACACGATGGTATTCAAGGTCACCTAATTATTGTTTAGTGCAAAACGTTTTGTCAGTATTGTACTCAAGATTAGATTACTTACAGTGTGGAAACAGGCCCTTCGGCCCAAAAGGTCCACACTAACTCGCTGAAGAGCAACCCACCCAGACCCATTCCCATAACACTACAGACAGTTAAGCATGGCCAATTCACCTCACCTGCACATCTTTGGACTGTAGGAGGAAACCAGAGCACCAGGAAGAGACCCAGGGAAAATGTGCAAACTCCACACATTCGGGAATTGAACCCAGGTCCCTGGGGCTGTGAGGCAGCAGTGCTAACCACTGTGCCACCGTGCTACCCAGTCCAAGATGAATAACCACAGCAAATATCATGCTTTCACACCATCCCAAATATATGCAAGAGATGCCTTCTTATAATTTACACACATCTTTCACACACCGTTAATCAGACTTCATTATTTACGACAAAGGATGCTGATAGTAACATGTTTTTAAATATAGGCGAGTTTTCTGATAGGTTCCCCCCAGTCATCATGATAAAAATGTAATTGCCGCTCAGTAAATTGTAACAGATCCCCATTAAACATTTTCATGTATTCACTCAGAGACAATGTTTAAAATTTTCCTCTATAAATGCTGTTGACTGTTTTTTGCTATGATACCCATGTTCCTTGTTGATTTATTTTATTTGTAATACTGACACAAATGTCTGAATATTGATGACATGAAAAGTTGGATGGATTATATATTGTATTTCTACAGAATAAAAGCTGAGACAGCAAGTACAGATTGCAGGAATATCTGAGAATGTTGAATGATCAATAATGACTGCATATCGAATGTATTTTCCAAAACATCATGCCAGCGTTCTAATGCTCAGTTCACTGATACTAATTATTATGTAATCAAAATCACAGCAAACCCGTTTGGAAATATTGAATCATGTAATGTGTCAGTGTTCTAAAATAGATTATCAATTCATTGTTAGTCCAACAATCACACAGTAATTCAGTTTAGGTTTTGTAACAAATATCGTGAGATTCATATTTCAATTTAAGTCATTATTTCGTAGTGCCAATTTTACAAAGAAAAATAGATCTTTTATGCCATGTCGACACAACCACAAACCAAGCAATGATTCCTCACCCAACACTGACAGGTAATATCTGATATCTTCTAATTTGAATTTTCACAGAAATCATTGGATTAATATTCGGCCTTACAAATGAAGATACGTCTGATTGTTTTAGACTCCAATAATTAATGTTCAATTCTACATGTTACGGATAGCAATATGACATTTCTAATCATTTTATGTTTACAGTGGCCAGTTTTAACACTAATTGTTACTTATATCTAATACTTAATCATTGATCAAATCCAGTATAGTCGGCTTTAAGTGTGGAATTAAGTCTCAGTGGCTTAAGCATATTGGATGTTACTGTTTCCGAATGGTAGCGAATGTTGATTTTTATTTTAATGCTGAAATCCTTGTTGATTTGCTGCTGAAGGGATGCCCTGAGCAGCCTGCCTTGGAATTAAAACAGAAATAGTGGAGGGAAGATAAACAAGACTAACAGTCTGTTTCAGTCTTTAGTAAAAAAAATAACATTTTGTACAATCCTACTCCAAGTCCATAAGTATGCCAGACAGTGATATTCCAGATAGTGATAAGGGAATGCCAGCATACAGAAAAATGACGAACCCTGACCTTCATTAATAAAAGAATAATTGTCCCAGTGAATGAATAAGCACCAGCTGCAGGATAGAGCCCAACTAACTTCCACAGCTGCTATCAGGGAAACAGACAGGGTTTGATTGTCAGAAATAGTTACTATTTTAAAGTTGCTCAGGACATTTAAAAAGTTTCTAATTACATACTCTTGAGAATCGTGAATAAGGCAGAGTGAGAGGCCCAAAGGACTTCAGCAATTAATTTTGTAATCTGCGGAAATAAAATGCACAGAGAGATCCCAAAGCCTGGCGATTATAGCACCTGTAAACACCATAAAACAATAGGAAGCTGGGGCTATCCATAGCGATACCCATCTGAGATTAGGTGTTCTACAGGATCGGGTGTCTCTAAAAGGAGGGAAGGACTGTAACCAAGTTGCATGTGGCCATTGTAATACAGAAAGTGTGTAAAAATACTGCTTTTTACTGTACACGTTATGGTGTGTCATGGACCTCCCTTCCGAGCTTGGTCTCGGGGGATGATCCCTGCATTCATTGATTGCAGCATGAGTAAGCATCTTCCACTTGCCTGAGTTCTGCCTATCTCCTGAGTCTTCATTCCCTGTCAGGGGAAGTCTCTCCTACAGCTATGGTGACATTTAAATTCAACACAAATACTTATTATCTGTGAAATTATTACTTGCAGAGCGATATCATTTTCATGTAAAAATTGTTTTACTTTTTTCGTGTGCATGGAAACAATGTAGGAACATCCATTTGTTATTTAGTTCAACTAATACTAAATTTTAATTTATTGAAAAGACTACACTGGGGTTGGGGGGGGGGGGGAGAACGATTTTTCAGCTCAAATCTCACATTAAGTGACAATTTCCGTTTTTCAAATCATGTGACCTCCAAAATGATATTTATTTTAATTTCATTTTGAGATAGTTTCATTTTCTTCCAACATTAGTTGTCAATGAACAATAATCACACAATTATTAGTCATTTGCTACAAAATGACTTCCTGTAGCAAATGTCATTAACTCGATGTTTTATTCATAATAATACTCACTTTCCCGGCCTAATTATTTTCTTCCTAGTTCTGACATTTGTCTAAACATTTATCATGATAAAAGTTACATTAATAAAATAGACATGAACCAACCAAAAAAAAGTTGAACTGTGTTCAATCGTTGCTGAGTTTTATTTAAATTATTAAAGCCACGTTTTATATTTTAATTTTCAATTTATTAATCTTAATGAATATACAATCGACATCAGAGCAAAGTGTATTCAAAATATTAAGTCAATTTATCTATCAGGATTTTAGAAACAATACTTTAACTTAGGCTTTATAATAAGCACAATGTGCTTTTAATAGCTTCCATATTTCTTAGTGTGAGTGCTATAATATTAAAACCTGTTTGATCAGGCCAATATACCCACAAAAGACCAATAATTGCCATTGCAACAAATTTGTAAATATCTACCTTTTGCTCATTTGAAAGATCAGCCTTCTCAGCCATTGAAATTCAGAGAACACCAGTTACTTTACACTGCAATATTTCTCTTCGTTTCTGAACATGACTCAGTGGAATAGTAAGAGGAGATACCTCATTATTCTTAAATTCATTAATAAAGGTTTTCAAATCGATTTGTTGCCGATACCTAATAATTGTTCAATTCGGTAAGGGGTGTAATTGTGGAACTATGTTTCCATATAATAACTAATGCAAGGACATTGCAATGTACAATCTCTCAATCATTCTGAATATTGCTTTTCATTTTAAACTTGGAAACATGTTTGAATTTTTTGAAGTACACCAAAAAGGGTTGACATCACTCTTATTTCATTAAATAATCACAGGAAATGGTGACTTCTTAGAAATCGTAGATTTTCGGAAAGAATGAAAGTTGTATTTAGCTGAATATGCACATTGACTGACCAATTCATCAGTTTGTTCCAATTTACGTATAGAACAAAAACATTTTAATTTGCATTTCAGAAAATGAGAAACTTCTGACCATATAGAATAATGGTATTCATTTTTTATTTATAATGCACAGTAATCACACAATCCTGTCAAGCTGTCGTTCCACAAGTGATCATAAAAATCATGTTTAATTCAGACATTTGTTAACTCCCATCATTATTGTAAATTACTACTGAATTTTCAGAAGATTACACACAATACCCAACCATTTAATTCCAATCCAATTATCACAATAAACATCTGATTAGTTTTCAGCCCTGTCCAGCCTGGTTGGGAATGTTATGAAGGAGTCCTTTGCAATTCTGGTCGTGTCTCTCTTACCAGACCAGAGGGTACAATTTCAATTCCCACCTTGTACAGAGCTGTTCCAGAGCAGCTCTGAATGTTGATTAGAAAATATCTAAGAATCGAATCAATTGTCTTTCAATTCAACATTAGATATGCTTCCATTTGTTGTTCATTCCAAGAATCACAGTATCTGCTATGGATTTTCTTCATTTCACTGAAGCAGAATCCATCTAATTTTAACTCAATCAATATTCGTTGGAAAATATTTGAGAATGTTGCACTCACAAAGATGAAAGATGTAAAGTAAAGATATTCATTGATTTTCTTTTGTTCTGAAGAGCTGAGTTCAGACTGCAAAGAGAACTTGATGCTTCAAAGCTACAAAAATGTGAGAAAAACATCAAGTTCTTCTTCAGTAAAATAAACAAATGCCACTTCCTACTATGTATCAATTTTTAGTTATTGATCTGATTATGAATTGTCTGAAACTTATTTTTAGTTTTTCACTCACCTATTTATATTGAGTGTAAGATTGAAATGCTGTGAAAATATCCGAAAGCATTCATTTGAAAATTGAATTTGCATATTTCTCTCTAATCTCATTTACTGCATGATGTCTTAAGTGTGTTATGTTCAGCAAATCTAGTGAATACTAAAATTGTCTAATCTTAAATAAGATCTTTCACACCCAGTTATCAGTCTGTTCCTAATTCATGTAAATATCTCAATTTATTGAAATCAATGTTCACACAAAATAGTGCACATGAAGCGACACAAAGATATTCATCATCAGCTGATTACTATTCAGTGGAATAACCTGAGAAAGTATCTTATTTTTCCTTGGTCAAATGATAAGAGTAAGCATTTATTTACTATTCTATGAAGTTAATGCAATTGATGTGTTATATTTCAGTTCAGTCGTTAATGTTGATTTATATTGTTTAAACCAATAATTCTACTTTATCACGGATATTGACTGAACTACAATAACATTGGGAACCAAATTTTTGTCATTCTAACAGTTTTTAAGCACGTTTTTTGTTGTGTGTGTACAAAAGACAATTCAAATTATAACCATTTTTATTACAAATTGAACAAACACTGCATTTTAAATTCGTGAAATTCCTACATTTTTGCAAAAAGGTTAGTCTTCACTGTATATGTCACATTAAAAAACTGCTATTTCAAATTATGCGTGCTACAAAATGATTATTGTTTTAATTTCATTGTAAGAAAAGAATTGCTTTGACCATGTTGATTTTTTTGTCATTTCTATTCCAACATTATTCATCATTGTACAATAATGACAACATGATTAAAATCGCTTATATACCACATGTCATTGACTACATTGTTTGTTCAATTTCAAGCTCACTTTCATGATCTACTAATTCTCTTCCTAATTCTGACACCAATCTTTAAACATTGATCATAATATTAATCATACAAATCGATGTAACATATCTCTACAAGGAATCCAGTGGATGGAAATTCACAATTCTTGCATTACGTACATTTTTGACTTTAAAAAAAAAGAAGCATTTTGATCAATAGTCACTGAATGGCTCATTTTTCTTCAATCCATAAAGCTATGTTTTATTCCTCAGTTTACTAATCTAAATAAATATCCAGGTCAGGCAGCATCCAGGGAACAGGAGATTCGACGTTTCGGGCACAGGCCCTTCTTCAGGAATGAGCAGAGAGTGTTCAGCAGGAGAAGATAAAAGGTAGGGAGGAGGGACTTGGAGGAGGGGAGTTGGAAATGTGATAGGTGGAAAGAGGTCAAGGTGAGGGTGATAGGTCGGAGTAGGGTGGAGGCGGAGAGGTCAAGAAGAAGACTGCAGGTCAGGAAGGCGGTGCCGGGCTGGAAGGATCCGGCTGAGACAAGGTGGGGGGAGGGGGGATGAAGAAACTGGTGAAGTCCATCTACTACAAACCTACCGACTCCCACAGCTACCTGGACTACACCTCCTCCCATCCTGCCCCCTGTAAAAACTCCATCCCATTCTCCCAATTCCTTCGTCTCCGCTGCATCTGCTCCCAGGAGGACCAGTTCAAAATACGTACAACACAGATGGCCTCCTTCTTCAAGGACCGCAATTTCCCCCCCGACGTGGTCGACGGTGCCCTCCACCGCATCTCCTCCACTTCCCGCTCCTCCGCCCTTGAGCCCCGCCCCTCCAACCGCCACCAGGACAGAACCCCACTGGTCCTCACCTACCACCCCACCAATCTCCATGTACAGCGCATCATCCGCCGTCACTTCCGCCACCTCCAAACAGACCCCAGCACCAAGGATATATTTCCCTCCCCTCCCCTATCAGCTTTCCGTAGAGACCACTCCCTCCGCGACTCCCTTGTCAGATCCACACCCCCCACCGACCCAACCACCACGCCCGGCACCTTCCCTTGCAACCGCAGGAGGTGCAACACTTGTGCCCACACCTCCCCCCTCACTTCTCTCCAAGGCCCCAAGGGAAACTTCCATATCCGCCACAGATTCACCTGCACCTCCACCCACATCATCTACTGCATCCGCTGCAGCCGGTGTGGCCTCCTCTATATTGGGGAGACAGGCCGCCTACTTGCGGAGCGATTCAGGGAGCACCTCTGGGCCACCCGGACGAACCAACCCAACCAACCTGTGGCACAGCATTTCAACTCCCCCTCCCACTCCACCGAGGATATGCAGGTCATTGGACTCATCCACCGCCAAACCACAACAACCCGACGGTCGGAGGAGGAGCGTCTTATCTTCCGACTGGGAACCCTCCAACCGCAGGGGATGAACTTGGACTTCACCAGTTTCTTCATCCCCCCTCCCCCCACCTTGTCTCAGCCGGATCCTTCCAGCCCGGCACCGCCTTCCTGACCTGCAGTCTTCTTCTTGACCTCTCCGCCTCCACCCTACTCCGACCTATCACCCTCACCTTGACCTCTTTCCACCTATCACATTTCCAACTCCCCTCCTCCAAGTCCCTCCTCCCTACCTTTTATCTTCTCCTGCTGAACACTCTCTGCTCATTCCTGAAGAAGGGCCTGTGCCCGAAACGTCGAATCTCCTGTTCCCTGGATGCTGCCTGACCTGCTGTGCTGTTCCAGCAATAAAGTTTCAACTTTGATCTCCAGCATCTGCAGACCTCACTTTCTCCTTAAATAAATATCCAATCAACATCACAGCAAAGTGCTTTTGAAATATTGAATTATTTTAATTCTTCAAAAGACAGCATTAATTATTAAGTCATTGCCATTACAATAATGGCACATGAATTAAGAAAGTCTTTTGAACAAGTATAGTGAGATTCACATTTAGATTTAATCCATTATTTCTGAGTACTAACAGTACAGTATGAAAATGCATTTATTTTTCAGGTCAACTATCCCACAAGGGAACCAATGACTTCCCATCCAACATCATTGTAAATATCTGATGTTTGCTCATTTGAATGATCTCGGTAATCTCAGCCATAAAATTCAGGAAAATGTAATTACTTTTCACTGAATTAATTCCAGTTCATTTCCAGACTTTGCTCAATCACTTGGAAAAATAGATTTTTCATTATTCCTGAATGCATTGACCAGACTTTGATAAATCAATTGTTGCTGATTTATAATAAAAATAATAATTATGCAATCTAGTAGGTTGCGCAAATGTGGAATTACAGGAAAGTACATGAACCACTGTAACGATATTGCAGTGCACAATCTCTCAATCATTGTAAATATCAATTTTTATTTTACCTGTTGAAACATAGTAGAATTCAATTATTTATTTGACTTCAATGCTCACATTTATTGTATTTGTAATCATAATATGACTTATGGATGTTTCATGCAACAAAATCAAAAGAAAAAGAATTAGCATCTCTTTATTCTTTCATTCAACAATGGCAATAAATTTTGACTTTTTAACTTTTGAACATTTTTGGAAAGAAGGGATGTTGTCTTCAGTTGAATGCTTGCATTGACTCACTAATTCTCGGTGTCCGCTACTTACTCTCCTTGGGTTCCTATGAAAAGGAAGTAACTAGTTCTCCTGGGTGTAAATTCCTGGAAAATATTTGAGAATGTTGTGGTCTGAAAGGTGACAAGGCTAAGTGATCGTAAGTCATCAGTTATTTTGTGAGAAAGAGCTTGATTCAAACATTTCAAACACACGCATACACACGCACACACATTGTTATTCTGCTGTGTAACAAGGGGAAAAACAAGTCGCTTTCTTCAATGTTAATTGAATATATGCCACTTCCAATTATTCATTAGTCAGCTAATTACCTACATTTGTTATTAAAAATTGTAATTCCTCTAAATATTGTTATGACCTTTGACAAATTAAAATTTTAATTATTGTTCATTCATGAATTGCCGGGAATTTGGTTTTATTTGTTTTCCATACACCTATTCGTATTGAATACAAGATTGCCATGCTTTGACAATATCGGTGAGTGTTCATTTGAAACTTGTTTTTCGTATTTTTCACTGATTTTACTTATTGCATAAGATTACATGGTACCTCAGTGGTTAGCAATGCTGCCTCACAGCGCCAGGGATATCGGTTTGATTCCCTCCTCGGGTGACTGTGGGGACTTTGCACGTTCTCCCCAAGTCTTTGTGTCTTTGCTGTGGTGTCCTCCCAGTATCCAAAGATGTGCAAGTTAGGTGAGCTGGCCATGCTAAATTGCACATTGTGTTCAGGGATATTTGTACTAGTCAGGAGTAAATGTGATGAAATATGATCGGGAAATGTGTTTGGGTGGGTTAATCTTTAGAGGGTCATTTTTTTCAAACAAATGGCCTGATACCACACTGAGGTAACAGGGGTGCTTTCATAGCGTCGCTAGTATTAACATGCGCCCCGAGATCTAAGCCATGTTGGAAATGAAACGGAGGAATCGACAGAGAGGCTACAGAATGACATTGCATCCATTTGGTTTTCTTTAAATCACCGATGAGCAGGAAAATGTAAACGGGGAGAGCGAGTGGGGAAGTGAGGCAGTTGCAGCTCTGGTGAAAATTGCAAAGGTAATTGGATGAGCTTCTGGATAGGATGGGTTTAGAGGGATTGGGGCCAAATGCTGGGGAATGGGACTTGTTTAATTTTGGCTATGTGCTGAGCATGGACGAGATACATCAAAGTAACTGTTTACAATGCTTTGCACAGTAATTAAATGGAGTTGCATTACATTTCACTACGAGAGCAGATTTGTTCAAGCAAATTCGAAGGCAGGTTTGCAGATGGGAAAGCAAGCAAGAAAGCTCCGTTCTTGTCCATGAAAAAGGCTGCAGTTGAAGAACAAAGGCGCTTCTGCACAGTTTCGAACTGGGGACCTTGCGTGCGTAAGGCGAACATGATGACCACTACACTACAGAAACAAGCTGCAAAACGCCCTGCAGTGGCTCAGTGGAATCCAGCACTGAAAGTTGAAACCATTCGACATTTCACCTTTGTGTTTCCAATAGCTCGTTGTTTAATGGGACTTGCTTAATTTTGGCTATGTGGTGAGCATGGACGAGATGCACCGAAGTATCTGTTTCCACGCGGTGTACCCCAATAACGTTGTGTTGCTTACACCGGCTTTAAAGGATTACTTTTTAGCGGAGCTTGTCGTCGCAGTCTGTGGCACAATCATTTAGTCTGTTCGACTGCTCACGGGAAAGGTAGCATTGTGAAACATTGCAGAAACGAACGACTTCATTACTTTAGCTCCGACTGACCATACTCCGTGAAATTTTCCCAGATTCTCATTTGAGGATTTTTGCAGCTGGAAGTTACCTCAGAAACCCTGTTAACTCGTAATGTATCGAGCGAATCGCAAAATCGCACTTAACTCGGAACACAAACAAAACTGGCAAACCAAATGCATTTTCTGACACAGCGAAGCATGAATGCTAAATGTGAGACAGGCCGGGGGCATGAGCCACAAAGTAATCACACAACTAACAACAGGGCAATTCCAAACTGCTCTTTCAAACATACTGGAGCCTGAGTGCACCACCACTTCCCAGACAATGCTGAAAAGAGAGAAAGAAAGAGCATAATAAGAATGGGCCATAAAAAGTGAATTTCACCAATCACAGTCTCGATTAGACTACCTTTCCCTTATTTATTTCCGTAGGTATTTCCGAATTTTTGAATTCTTGTTTCAAGGTGTGGTGTTTTTGACCTGTGTTCAGGTTTTGATGAGTTTCTAAAACAAATATCCCCAATTCAGGAATGATTTTAAGCTTAGAATGAACACAAACTTTGTTTCCTTTTATTCATTCTTGACATCCTTTGTTGCCTATTCCAACATTTATTGCCGATCCTTAATGGCCTGGACAAGGTGACAGTGAGATGCCTTCTTGAACCACTGTCATCCTTGGGTATAGACAAACCTATATTACTGTGAAGCAATTCCAGGATTTTCACCCAGTGATATACAAGTCAGTATATTGTGCAAATTGGAAGGGAACTCAGAGGATGATATCTTCACGGTCCAGCTGCCATTGTCTTTCGAGGTGGTAGAGATTATGGTTTTGTGAATTGCTTTTGAAGGAGTGTGGAGAAGTTGCTGCGATGCATCTTGTTTTTCATGCAAACTACTACCACTGTCCACCAATGATGAGTGAAGTGAATGTTGAAAGTGGCTGATGGAGGAAGATTCACAGATCATGCAGTTCACAAGGAAGCCATTTGACCATTGTGTCTTCAAAAACTGTCACCCAGTGCAATCTTCTACCTCCTCTCTCTACGTCCATACATTGTTCGCTTAAAGAAACAGTCTAATTCCCAGAGTGAATATCTTTAGTCACATACCCAGATTACAGGGTCTGCTTTGTGTTGGATGGAGTTGAGTTTCTTTACTGGTTTAGAGCTGCACTCATTTAGGAAATATTCCATCACATTCTTGACTCATGCCTTGTGAATAGTGCAAAGGCACAGAGGAAAACCATTAGGTAGTAATTGAAAATGTTTATTTGAAATCATAACATTCCTATGGCTGTGTGCTTCCATCCACTTTACGTGACGAAAGAGCCGCATTATGAAAACGTGTGATTTCAAATAAACATGTTGGACTATAATCTGCTATCGTGTGTCTTTTAACATTTTACAGCCCTGACCAACATTTGGCATCTCCACATCAGGCTTTGTGGAGTCACTGCAGATTTCCAAGCCTCTGATCTCTTGTAATGTCAAAGTTGACATGGCTGATCTAGTTCAGGGTCTGGGTGATGAAAACAACAAGATATTGACAGTGTATGTGTCAATGATGAAAATGCCCTTCAATGTTAATGCGAGATGATTAGATTCTCTCCTGTTGTAGATGAATATTGCCTGGTAATTCAGTGCAATCAGTCCAAGATTGAATCTTGTCAAGTTCTTGCTCCACATGACGAGAGACCATTTTGGTGACTGAAAAGTAGTAAATTGTTCTAGGCATTGTACAATGATCAGAAAATGTCCCCATCCCCAACCTTCTGATGGTGCCAAGTTCATTGATGAAGCAGCTGAAGATGTTTGGGCCTAAGACACGATCCTGAGGTATCCCTGCAGTGATGTTGCAAGGCTGTGGTGATTGGACTTCAGTGACCACAATTATCATACTAAGTGTGAAGGATGGCTCCAACTATTGACACTGATTCCAAATTTGCTGTTGATGCAATACTCCATCCAGTGCTGCCTTGATTCACAGGCAGTTACATCCCAGCTTTCTGCCAGTGTGTCGAAACTGCTGTACAGTGAGTTGAGATCAGTTTAAACGCAGTCCCACAATGACAGTACCTGACTGACAATTCTCCGTGTCAATATTCTGATTAACAATGTGCATCCTTTCCTGCAGTCAGAGTAATGTGAAGTCTCTCTTGGCTGTGACAATCAGTGAATACCCAGTTCAGATGAAAAGACAAGTCTCTTCCCCTAATGCTCGCGTTTCCAGGATTTCCCAGCTTTGTCAGTGTATTTAGGTTCCGATAACACTGAACCATTTCCCACTGGCCTCTGCCCAGTGGGATCAACGATTTTTCTCTGCATGTTCAAATATCAGGTTACTATAAACTGGCTGACTGTCAGAATCGATATGTTGTTTGGTTTGTGTTTCTGAACTGCAATTTAACTCATAGAATCCTTATGTGCAGAAGGAGTTCACTCGGCCGTAAAGTTTGCACCAACCCATTGAACAACATCCCGAACAGATCCACAGCGCCCTACCCTCTTCCCAAAACGCTGCATTTCCTCTTGTCTAATTCACCTAACACACCCATCTTTGGACTTTGGGAGGAAACCCACACAGACACGGGGAGAATGCGTAAACCCCACACAGGCAATGGTGGGTGGAATCGAGCCGGGTTTCCCGGTGCTGTGAGGTAGCATTGCAAATCGCTGAGGTATTGTGCCACCACGAAATCCTGCAAATACCCCATGCTGTTTGTTAATCAGAAATCTGAAACACCATCAAAGGAGTGTGGGAGAACAAACAAAAACCCAAAGTCATGTTGTGAAATGGAGCTAAATGAAAATAGAAATGTGTGGGGCTGGTTGGAGCAGGAAGTCCTCATGAAAGCTCCTGTATTGTCATTAAAACCCCTCCCACCCATTCACACCCACTAGCTGGAGGACTAACCACAGACCTCATGCAATCCCAATGGCTGGAGGACGGGCTCCATCCACATTCGCTCCCATTGGATGGAGGACCTACCACACACTTTCAGTTCTCCCAGCGCAGCAGGCACTCTCTCCCAAAACCTGGAGGATCAAGCCCCACCAGATCAGGCCTTCAGCCCCACTCCTCATTCACTCTCAGTGTCTGGAGGACAAGATCCCACCAATTTGGTCATCGAGCCCCATCCCCCCAGCCCCATTGACTCCCAGTGGCTAGAATTCCTAATTCATGGAAATGATGTGGAGGTCATGGTGATGGGCGTGGATAAATCACACAACAACAGGTTACAGTCCAATAAGTTTATTGGGAAGAACAAAGTTCCAGAGCACTGATCCTTTGTCAGGTAAATACCGAAAGCTACTGCTTGCCAATTAACCTGTTGGACTATAAACTGGTGTTGTGTGATTTTTAACTTTAATTGAAGCTTGTCAGGAGCTCGAATGAGCTATAGGGGTGGGGTTGGTTTAACTATAAAGTGCTGAACGGACTTATTAGCTATTGTCATGGAAATAATCCTGATAGCCTCCATTTAAAGCCAGAAACCACAGAGTACTTTTTCCAGTCACACTGACATTTGAATTATTCACCCACAGACGGAGTGCACACCTTTCCTTCCACATGAAAAGGCCAATGATATTCAGATGGCATAATAATTAAGATCACATGTAAGAGTTTGAGACAGCGGGAGATGAGCAAGTGTTGCTTCTGACCATAATAGCTGGAAATATGCAGAACATGCTGCCTATTATGATGGTGCAATGATTAATAAAAACAATTATATCAGATCTGATGGAAATAAACTTGCGAAGTTTAGGGGACATATGTGGAATATGGGATTCTGCTACAGCGAGCGAGCTTGGATTTGATGGGTGTCTTTCTCCGCTATAATGCATTTTATTTGGACTTGCTTAATTTGCTCTGGTCACTTGCCTTCAGGGGTTAAATTATCATTTCGGTAAATCTGCTCAGTGTTCTTTCTGAGACCAACACAGGCTGTTTGCATCAGGTTCTTAGGGTTGGGGGGAGGGGAAGTGGAGGATGTCCCAGTTGGGGTACACAGAACTGAACACCTGCTCGAGGGTGGTCTAACAAGGATTGTGAATATCTCAGAACATCTAGAGCCACGACAATACATTAAATACTTTCTAACAGACTGAGGAAATAAACTATGTTCCTTCCACAGTCACCAGGGCGATGATGTCAATATCCTGGTGCACAATGTCTGTTTGGAATTTGCAAATCTTTCCATTTCATAGGGACATATCTTGGACTGTCCTAATCCTGGGAAGGTCTGGGTCAAATATTCAGGCAAAACCACATCCAGCTCGGACAGTCACTGTTTATTAGTGACAAAAAGTGTAGTGTTGGAAAAGAAAACACAGCAAGTCAGGCAGCATGCGAGGAGCAGGAGAATCGACGTTTCAGACATAAACCCTTCATCAGGAATGTGGGGACGAGGCTCACAAGGTGGCTAAGAAATAATTTTATTGCGAGGTGCAATGGAACGATTTTCAACAGGAAACAGCAGCATTCAGATTGTGCAGTAACACACCGTCACGGTATGTGTAGCAATATGTTATCATTTATCTGGAATGGCAAAACACCAGTGCAGCCACACAAGGGAAAGACTGTGGAAATGTGGGGAATTTCAAAGGGAATTCTTTACCTATCCCAGCTGGAAACTGGTCAAACCAGTCAGACTGGGGAGAAGCTGTTCACCTGTTCTGTGTGTGGGGGAAGGGATTCACTCAGGCAACCATCCTGCTGAGACATCAGTGAATGTATTAATAGCCACAGTTGAAGGATTTCTTTCTCTTCTTTTCACCAAGGAATGAACAATGGTTTTGGGAGTTATAATGTTAATAAAGTATTGTATGTAGAGAACTTAGTTTTGGAAATGTTCACAATATCGTTGAACATGCACAGATTCACATTGGGTAGAGACTTTTGTTTTCCCTTATTCATTCACAGTATGAGGGTGTCCTGGCCCGGCAACATTTGCTGGTCACCCCTAATTGCCCAGAGGGCAGATAAAAGTCGACCACATGGCTGTTGGTCTGAAGTCACAATGTAGGACAGACCAGGTAAGTATGGCAGTTTCCTTCCTGCAAGGGCATTAGTGAACCAGATGGGTTTTTCTAACAATCGATTAATGGTCATCATTCGTTTTTATTGAATTCAAATTCCCCCATTTGCTGCAGCTGTCCTTGAACCTAGGTCACCAGAACGTTATCTGGGGGGCTTTGTCTAGGGACAGTACCACTAGGCCAATATTTAACCACATAGCTGCCCACTTGCACAGAGGGAACAGGTATTTTCTGATCCATCTGGACTGGTTAATTGCACATATGTTTGCCGAGCGATTGCTGGAGTTGGGTGTTGATGGGCTGTTGACATCTGTCTCCGAAACATGTATTTTGTGGTTTGTTTCTGATGATGATTGGCAAAGATAACCTTCAAGTGATTGTACAGTGAAGACATCTGAATACTTGGTCAGCAAACTAAAGTCTGTTGTGTTTAGATAGTAATAACTTTAAAGAGATTTCAAAAAGTAAGGTGACTTGAGTATAATAGAAGAAGTTGATTGGTGGGTAGCTGATAATGTTGTTTTAATCTGAAGTTAATTTAGGATTGGTTAACAAATAAACACATGGTAGGGAATCCCAGTGCCATGGAGTGCACATCCAATTCCATGTGGGAAAACCAGGGCACCTTTTGTGTCAGCGTCAACCACAAGAACACGGAACACACTGGAATTGTCAGGAACACGAGTTTGACCACGGCTAAAGTATTGCACTCACTTCTGGTCCCCACATTCCAGGATTGATGGGTTCTCAACAGTGAGGGTACAGAGGAGATTGATCGGAATGTTTCTACGATTGGAGAATTTCTGCTCTGAGGAAAGACTGGAATTAGGCTGGGGATGAGTTTCAAGGAGGATGAGCTGAGATCTAATTGAAGTGATAGAATGCTAAGGAATCCAGATCGAGTGGATGACAAAGGAGTTATTCATAACAGACCGGTCAGAAACTGGAGAAATTAGATTGAAGCTAATTCTCAGAAAGAAGGGGAGTGGAGAATTCATTTCACTCACAGATGGTGGGGGCAGGAACTCAATAATAGGGTGATAGAAGCAGTAACCAGCATCATATTAGAATGGAAAGGATACGGATGTAACTGAAATGCTGGGACATGCAGGGCTATGGACTAAGGTCTGCAGAATGAGATCAATGTGATTTATTTGACATTTCTCTTGAATATTAAATTCCAGTACAATTTGGGAATTTACGAACATCATCAGAGCTGAAATCCAAATGTCAGAATAAATTTATCAGAAAGTTACAGCACAGATTGAGGCAACTTGGCACATCCTGTATGCGTTGGCTGTGATAGAACTACGACTTCACTGCACCCCCTGGGTCAGTGGCACGAGTTTTGAATTCTCTTCCTCATGAGATAATCGGAAATCTGTCTGACTGCAGTTTGCCCCAGATTTTATTTTGATTAACAGAGCAATTGCGTCAGTCAAGTACTTGTGAGAATTCATCCACAATTCCGAACATTTGGATGCAATCTGTGACCCTCCCACAGATGTGCAGGTTTGCTCTGTTGGCTGTGCTAACATGGCCTGTAAGTGTACAATTTAGGTGGGTTGGGTTAGCCATGGTTAATGTTGGGTTATGGGGGCAGGGTGGGAGAGCAAGTAATTGCTGACTCGATGGGCCGAATAGCCTCTTTCTGCACCTCAAGGATTCTTTGATTCTAATTAGTTGTGATTGTCGTAACGTTTTCCTAATGCTGGGATCATTCAGCTCCGGCACACATGTTGCCTTTGTATTTCTGTGGGTTCCCACTCAATCGTTTCCTTCTGTTTTATCGCATTTTCACACTGCTTGTGAGGATGAGAATGAATTTGTAAACGCAAATACTTCAACCGAAACCCCTCACAGGTCAGGACCTGTTTCGTCTGCTGCCATCACTCACAAGGGAAAGGAAAATCATAAAGGTTTCATCACAAATCTTACAGGAACATAGTGGTTATAATCTCCAGAAAAGGATGAACAGCATAAAATGCCTTTCTCAAGAAAAGAGGAGGCTGAGATACAACCTGGTACACGTAGGAAGCTTTTTATTTGTGTTTTCAGAGATTTGAAGTTAAGATTATAGTGTTAGAAGCATGTTACATTGTCCTAGGTCATCAAAGGTGCTATCTAAATGTTTATCTTTCTTTCTGTCTTAGCAAACAATCAGATGGGCAGGTCAGTGTCTGAGTATTTTAACAAATCCCTATTTGAATCTACCACCCCCATAATCTCAGGTGCGTCACGACTCACTTGGCCACGGAGAAACTCTGCTGTTCCAATGAGAACTGCCTTTGCTGGACCTAATCCCCACTTCCCTTCATTAAATCCCAGCTGTTGAAGAGCATGACAGGAGAATGGATTAAACCGAGAGTTCAATAGCCAGAATGAAAGAGGAAGAAGGATATAACCCGGGTTTGTGGATCCTAGGGGATACAGACTCCAGGCTGAGTCCTTTGTGGGCATTCCAGCAGTATTACGAGACAGCATTCCATGATGAGCGTTGAACCCAGGTGGCAGGAGAGGGGGCCACTGAACATTAGCAGGTTTAGTTCAAACACAGGAGGTTTGTTCAGTCAGTAACAGTGTGTTAGACATCGAGGTGAATGAGCAGTGAGGGGGAATGTTGCCACAAGCTGCAGATGGACAACTTTCATTGGAACAGGAGGTGGCCGTTCAGCCGCTCAACCCTGCTCTGTCATTCAATGAGATCATGGCTGATTTGTGGCCGAGCTTGCAACATTCAAAATCCTCCAAACTCATTAATAAACTCCTGTGCAACAGACAAGATGAATATTGCAAAACTAAACATCTGCAAATGCTGGGAAATGAGAAAAAAAAAACAGAAATTGCTTGATAATTTCAGCAGATCTGGCAGCATCTGTGGAGAGTGAACTTTTGGGGTCCAGTGACCGGTCAGGGGACCAGCTGCAGCTGACCATTCTGCCTTTTCTGTAACACTCTCTGGAACAGGTTCTGGTGCGATCGGAATATGATTGTCAATAACAACTGAGAAAACAGGAGGGTGTGCTCAATCAGAATAATACCCATTTTGGTCTTTCACTTTTAAATCAAATGCAAATAAAATTCATTACCATTTCAGAAATAGAATAACAGACCAGAAATCAACTCTTCACATCATTGGGTCTGGGAAACTGTGTTAATTCTGATTTGGTCCAGCCGATATGTGAATCCAGACCACGAATAATGTGGTTGACTCTGAAGGATCTTCTAGGCAGTTAGAATGGATGACAAATGCTGCCCCAGCAAGTGATACAGTGATCCCAGGAACAAACAAAATGAATCCAATAGCTGTGTTTACTTGTGAACTCGACGGTCTTATCAGAAGAGGATGAATGGGAAGGTTATGGAGTAAAGGCAGAAGAATGGCATTCAGTGAGGTGCTCCTTTGGAGAGCTGATGAGCCAATCAGCCTCTTTTTGCACAGTAACAATTCTGTGAACATTTAATTCTGAGCCCTCGAAGAAATATCAGGGCAGCATTTGTAAAGATGTCAGATTGAATGAGTGTCTCGGTAAATACAAGTGAGACACAGATACAAAGAGGTTTTGGGATGGATTCAGTTAAGTTTTATACATTTGCACAGCCATCAACATTACAGCAGTTACAAACGGGAGTGATCAAGAGAGTGGAATTAGAACAGCAAATAAATCTTAAACATTTATGCAGCTAAAGGGAATGCTGGGTAAATATACCACAGTTAGTGCGTATTTCATTCCAGATAAACCAGCCAGCGAGCACATCATTACTGTATCGGTCTTAATGAGCCCTTGAAGGACTTTGTTCATTTCAAGTGTTTTGTGTTTAGATAGTCCAGCGAAGACAGTTTCATTCTCCTCAATCTCTTCTGACAGGGCAATGCTGCTGTTACAATTCAATTCACTGGTGCATTTTACTGGCAGTTTCATGGATTGGAACTGGCAATTGAGACTGAAAGGTTACTGTATAAAATATCTTCAATTGTTCTGCCTGATTGCCAGACATGAAAGATTTTTGAGAAAATGACCTTAACTACAGACATCGAGTGTCAGAGCACCTACACTTGTGGAGCATCCTGTTTAGATCCACACCCTCCACCTCTACTTTGAGTTAGTCCATTCTCACTCTGTCATTTGTAATGGTTTGCTTTGCTCGTAATGGGCTTTGTTTGTAAATATTCAATTGGTTACGTGGGTGGTTTACAGCTGGTGATCATATGTGAACAAAAAGCAAAATGGCATACCGATGATGTTGATGGTGGGAAGGTTGCTCAGCTGTGTGTGATAACCCTTCGGATTAGGAGAAATGGGGGAAAAAGAATGCTTCACCGCTCAAAGAGCGAGAACCTAAAAGCAGTTAAATCAAACCAAAGGTTCAGATCGGGGAGAAATATATCACTGGAGTTTGAGAAACTGGTAAGTGAAGGAGTAGACAGGAATTAGTTTTCCAGAGCGATTTGAAATTTAAAAAAAAAACTGTCTTATTCAGATAGTTTCATGTCTTTTCTTTTCGTTTTATTTATCGGAGAATAAATTTCACATTAAAAAAAAACAGACTTGCAAACATTGTGTGAAAGACAAATGTAAAATAAAATCCATCAAACCATCCCTCACTGAAAACTGATGTGGAAGTGCAATCTCCCGGAAAATCCCCTCCCTGCCTACTTCTTCCTACCCTGGCTCAATGGCTCTCTCTCTCTCTCTCTATATATATATATATATATATATATATGTATATATATATATATACACACACACACAGGCGATAGCAGCAGGAGGAGACATTCGGCCTTTCGATCCTGTTCGACCATTCAATGAGAAACATCTGACCATCCAGCTCAGTATCCTGTTCTTGCTGTGCTCCAAGCCCCTTTGATGTTTACCTCCAAAAACTATATCTAAGCCCTCCTTTGACATCACTGCTTTTTGTTCCAGTGACGTTGCTGTGTTACTATGTGGGTGTAGGTCGGGGTATACCTGGCGGATGCACTCAGCGTGCCTCATCATTCTGCAGTAACATCAACCCTTTTCAGCAACGAGAGTTAGAAATCATTTCCAGGATATGGGCATCACTGGCTCAGCCAGCATTTATTCCCCATCTCTCGTTACCTTTGAGAAGATGGTAGTGAGCTGCCGTCTTGTACCATTCACTATCCATTTGGCGCAGATAGACAGACAATGCTGTGGGGGAGAGTCATGCAGGATTTTGGCCGAGTGATTCTCTACCTTTGGTTTTTCAAGTGCTGGTTAACTTAAGCACAATCTGCACATGATGTTGAGACTTAAATCTGCGAATCTTCACCATCTAGCACCTTGTATAAAGGAATATGTACAGATTAGAAATTCAGAGCAGACAATTATAGTTTCTCTGGAATATATTTTTTGCCCTTGCTTCGCTCAACGCTGTAACCCTCCAGCACACATACTCTCTCCCACTAGTCTCACTCTGCTACCCCAATGTACACCCTCCCCATTCTCATGGAGTTAGGAAACCCTGAAGAAAGGCTTATGCCCGAAAGGTCGATTCTCAGTGAATTGAGTATCAGTGTTGGGAGGTCATATTGTGGCAGTACAGGACATTGATTAGGCAACTTTTGAAATATTCCATGCCATTCTGGTCTCCTTCCTATCGGAAGGATGTTCTCAAACTCGAAAGGGAACAGAAAAGAATTACAAGAATGTTGCCAGGTTTGGATAGTTTGTTTTCCCTGCAGCTTCAGAGGCTGAGGGGTGACCTGAAAGTGATTTATAAAATCAGGCCGGTCATGGGTAGCGTAAATAGACAAGGTATTTTCCGTGTGGTTAGGGAGTACACAACTAGGGGACAGGGAGGGGAGGCTGGGGGGACAGAGAATGTCGAGATAGAGACGGGTGGAACAGAAACGGATGGGGATAGAGACGGGGAGAGAGAAGAGGGGAACAGATGGGGTACAGGCGGGGGTGGACAGGTAGTGGTAACAGGCAGAGAAGGAGAGCGGCAGAGAGGGGGACACAAGGGCAGGAACTGGGAGGGGAACAGAATGGGGAAACTGAGAAGGAAGGGGGCAGAGAATGGGAGTGGACAGAGAATGGGAGTGGACAGAGAATGGAAGGGGGTCAGCGAATGGGGAAGACAGAGAATGGATGAGAGACAGAGAATGGGGACACAGAGAATGGGGAGATTTAGAATGGGGAGACAGAGAATGGGGAGATTGAGAATGGGGAGACAGAGAATGGGGAGACAGAAAATGGGGGAGAAAGAGAATGGGGGAGACTGAGAATGAGGGGAGACTGAGAATGGGGGAGACAGAGAATGGGGAGACAGAGAATGGGTGGGAGACAGAGAATGGACAGACAGAGAATGGGGGAGACTGAGAATGGGGGAGACTGAGAATGGGGGACACAGAGAATGGGGGAGACAGAGAATGGGGAGACAGAGAATGGGGGAACAGAGCATGGGGATATTGAGAATGGGGAGACAGAGAATGGGGAGACAGAAAATGGGGAGAAAGAGAATGGGGGAGACTGAGAATGAGGGGAGACTGAGAATGGGGGAGACAGAGAATGGGGAGACAGAGAATGGGTGAGACAGAGAATGGAAGGGAGTCAGCGAATGGGGAAAACAGTGAATGGGGGGGACAGAGAATGGGTGGGAGACAGAGAATGGGCAGACAGAGAATGGGGGAGACTGAGAATGGGGGAGACTGAGAATGGGGACACAGAGAATGGGGGAGACAGAGAATGGGGAGACAGAGAATGGTGGAACAGAGCATGGGGAAACAGAGAATGGGGGAACAGAGAATGGGAAAACAGAGAATTGGGAGTCAAAGAATGGGGTGACAGAGAATGGGAGGAACACAGAGTGGGGAAACATGGGGGGAACAGAGGGGGGAAACAGAGAGGGGGAAACAGCGAGAGGGGAAAACAGCAAGGGGGGAAACGGCGAGAGGGGATAACAGCGAGAGGGGAAAACAGCGAGAGGGGAAAACAGTGAGGGGGAAAACAGCGAGGGGGGAAACAGCGAGGTGGGAAACAGCGAGGGGAAAATAGAGAGGGGGAATACAGAGAGGGTGGAACAGAGAGGGGGGAACAGAGAGGAGGAAACAGAGAGGGGGATGGAAAGTTTTTTTATTGATCTACAACTTAGCCCTGTTTGTTTTTTTCTCCTCCTCACCTTCATGACCTCTGAAGCCCCTGGAAAGTAGAGCTTCAGGGAGATCAGGTGCTGATGGCTACATTTGGGATGCTTACCTTTATTGGTCTGTGCATTTATCAATAAGGGTACCTGGGTTTGATTGCACTGTGTGTGGTGTTTGCACATTGTCCCAATGTGTCAGTGTGGGCTTCCTCTAGATGCTCTGGTTTCCTCAAACATTCCAAAGACGTGCAGATTAGTTGGGTTAGCTGTGGGAAATGCTTGGTTACATGCTTCAGGTGAGATGCTGTTCCAATGGTTCGTATGGTCTCATGGGCCGAATGGGCTGTTTCCACACTGTAGGTATTCTGTCACTGAGCATAAGAGTTAAGAGGTCACATTGTGGCTGTTTAGGGCACTGGTGAGGCCAGTTTTAGAATACTGCACTCAATTCTATTCTCCCTGATTTCGGAAAGATGTTACAAGGATAGGACACAACCTCCTAATGACAAATTCCTGGGAAGTGTTGAAGAACAAATAGATCGAGCAGTGCGGGTTAATAGGACCTTGAAAGTGGGGTTGAAGGTAGACAGGTTAGTGAAGGTGTAGTTTAGTATTACTGGGCAGTGCATTAATTATAGGAGTTGGGAGGTCACATTTTGGTTATACAGTTTATTGACTCGGCCACTTCTGGAATGCCCAGACTGCTTCCAGTTCTGGTCTCCCTGCCATTAGAAAGATGTTGGGAAACCTAACCAAGTTGAGAAAAGATTTACAAGAGTGTTGCTAATATTGGTACATGTGAACCAAAGAGAGGGGCTGAGACAATTTTCCATGGAGCATTAGATCGGGTGGGATGGCAGTATCCAACTTTATAAAGTTGTGGGGAGGAATGACAGGGTGACTAGTCACAGTTTCTATATTCCCAGTATAGCGGATTCCAAAAGCAGAGGATTTAACGTGAGAGGGGAAAGACTTCAACGGGACTGTAGGGACAACTAGCTTCATGCAGGCAGAGGATGGTGCATGTCTGGAATGGGCTGTTTGGCATGGACGAGTAGGACCGAAGGGTATGTTTCCATTTTGTACATCTCTATGACTCAATTTTACTAAACTTGAACGGTTTCAGAAAATATCGACCAGGTTATTGTTAGGACTGTGGAGTGAAAGGGAGAGGCTGAATAGGCTGGGGCTTTTTTTCCTGGAGCGTCAGATACTGAGTGGTTACCTTATAGAGGAGGACAGATAGGGTGAGTAGCCAATGACTTTGTTTCCACCCAGTGTTGATGAGTTAAAAACTACAGAGCATTGGATCTAAAGTGAGAGGGGAAAGATTTGAAAGCGAGGGCCAAACCTTTCACTCAGAGGTTGGTGGGTGTATAGAATGAGGTGACATTAGAATGATGGATGCAGGTAGAATACAACATTTAAAAGGCGCCTGGAAGGGTACAGAACAGAAAGTTTTCAGAGTGATATAGGCCAACTGGTCCCAAATGGGACTGGATAGGTTTAGGGTATTTGGTCTATATGGATGAGTTGAACTGCAGGAAACATTGCAGCCTTGAAGAAGCATTGACATGATCACACCAGGCATGTGTGATTGATGACCAGTATGGATAAGATGGGGGCATTGTGTTCAACAGTCTAATCCCTGAGACTCTGACTCCATTTTATTCTGTATTTCTCTATGATTCCCTCTTTTTGGAAGCTGGTAATATTGGGAAGCAGTGGAGAATGTTAATGGTACCTCACTTTCCTAGTGAGAGAATTCCAGTACAGGAGCAGAGATATATTTCTGGAAGGACATTGCTGAGACCACACCTGGAGTACTGTGTGTACCTTTGCTCCCCTTTCCCAAGGAAAGCAATCCTGGTTATTGAGAGAGAGTAAAGCAGGAGCTTCGGAGGCTGAGGAGTAACCTCACAGAGGTTTATAAAATCATGAGGGGCATTGATAGGATTAATAGAGAAGGTCTTTTCCCTGGGGTGCGGGTGTCCAGAACGAGACGAAATAGATTTAAGGTGAGAAAGGAAATATTTAACAGGGACCCAAGGGGTAACATTTTTTCACGCAGAGGGTGGTGCACGTATGGAAGCTTCGGTCAAGGCAAGTGGTGGAGGCTGGTACAATTACACCATTTGAAAGGCATTTGGATGTGTATATGAATAGGAATGGGTGGAGAGGGATATGGACCAAGTGCTGCCATATAAGACATGATTAGTTTGGGATATCTGGTCGGCATGGATGACTTTGACCAAAGGATCCGTTTCCGTGCTGCACATCTATATGTCTCGAGGACTCTGCACTGGGATGAGCTTCATCATTCACAGTGAATAGGGCAGCATCACAGAGCACAGGGGCTGGGATCTATTTCAGCCCATTGGGGCTGTACTCTCTCCCTCTGGAGGTGGTGCCGATCTGTCCTAACTCTCCCACCATTTGCCCGTAACCCTCCAAATGTTTCCTTAAAAAATTAAATTCCAAATCTATTTTGACAATAACTGCTGAATCTTCATCCAACTGTCGTTCAAATGCTCCGAACTTACTCAGTAAAATAATCTTCACATTTGTAACCTGCGTTATTTGCCAATTACCTGAAAGTAGTTACAAAAACTTGTGACAATGTTAATAATTTGTCGCTCTGTAAATTAAATATCCTGCTCCTGGTTGAAATCATTGCTTAACCTTCTCAGCTCCAAGGAGAATTATCTGACCTTCTGCTACCCCTCCATAAAAGAGAACACTATCTTAATTTTAAGTTATTTATGTCACAGAGAAGTACAGCACAGAAACAGACACCAAGGTCCAACTTGTCCATGCCGACCAGATATCAGAAATTAATCTTATCGCATTTGCCAGTACTTGGTCCATATCCTTCGAAACCGTTCTTAATCATGTACCCAAATATGCTTTTTAAATGTTGTAATTGTAGCAGCCTCCACACTTTTTCTGCCAGCTCATTCCATACACGTACCACGTTCAGTTTGAAAACATTGCCCCTTTGATCCCTTTTAAATAATTTCCCTATCGACTTGCACACGTCTAACCAGGGAAAAACACCCTGGATGTTCAGGCTATCCCTGTCCCTCGCGATTTCGTCAACCTCTAATGTCATCTCTCAGCATCCGATTCTCCAGAGAAAACAGCCCCAGCCTATTCAGCCTCTCCCTATAGTTTAAACCCTCAAACGTGGCAACATCTTTACACATCTTTTCTGAACCCTTTCAAGTTTCACAATATCATTCCGTTAGCAGGGAGTACAGGACTAAAAGTACAATTCCAGAAGTGCCTGAATCAATATCCTGTAGAGCCGCAAAATGACGTCGCAACTCCTATACTCAATGCACTGTCCAATATAGGCAAGTACATCAAACACCTTCTTCACTACCCTGCCTATCCATGATTCCACTTTCAAGGAAGTATGAACCTGCACTCCAAGGTGTCTTTGTTGAGTTACAATCCCCAGGATCTTCCCATTAATTGTATAAGTCCCGCCCTGATGTGCTTTTCCAAAATGCAGAACGTCACATTTATCGAAATTAAACTCTATCTGCTGCCACTCAGCCAATTGATCGCAGTCCCATTGTACTCTGAGGTAATTTTGCTGTCCATGACAATTCCAATTTTGATGTTTACTGTAAACCTACAAACCATACCTCCTATATTTGCAAAGAAATAATTGATATAAGTGACAAAAAGTAGTGGACCCAGCACGACCCTGACAGCATATTGCTCACCACAGGGCTTCCAGTCTAAAAAGCAACCCCTCAAACACTATTCTGACTGCTTAACAAGGTTAGAGCTCATGGAATACAGGGAGAACTAGCGATTTGGACAAAGAACTGGCTCAAAGGCAGAAGACAGAAGGTGGTGGTGGAGGCCTGTTTTTCAATCTGGAGACCTGTGATCAGTGGAATGACACAAGGATCGGTGCTGGTCCCACTAATTTTCGTCATTTGTATAACTGATTTGGATTTGAGCAGAAGAGGTATCGTTATTAAGCTTGTGGATGAAAGAAAAATTAGAGGTGTAGTGAACAGCGAAGAAGTTTACCTCAGATTAAAACGGGATCTTGATCAGATGGGCCAATGGGCCGAGAAGTGGCAGGTGGAGTTTAATTCAGATAAATGCGAGGTGTTGCATTTTGGGAAAGCAAATCTTAGCAGGACTTATGCACTTAATGGTAAGGTCCTGAGGAGCGTTGCTGAACAAAAAGACCTTGGAGTGCAGGTTCATAGCTCCTTCAAAATGGAGTCATAGGAAGATAAGATAGTGAAGAAGGCATTAAATATGCTTTCCTTTATTGGTCAGGGTATTGAGTACAGGAGTCGGGAGGTCATGTTGCGGCTGTACAGGACATTGGATCGGCCCCTATTGGAATATTGTGTGCAAACCTTCCAATCGGAAAGATGTTGTGAAACTTGTAAGGGTTCAGTAAAGATTTACAAGGAGGTTGACCAGGTTGGAGGGTTTGAGCGAAAGGGAGAGTTTGAACAGGCTGGGGCTGTTTGCCTGGAGCGTCGGAACTGAGTGGTGTCCTCACATAGATTTATATAATCATGAGCGGCTTGGATAGGATACATAGCCAAGGTCATTTCTCTGGGGTGGGTGAGTCCAGAAGTGGAGGACATAGGTTTAGGATGAGAGGGGAAAGAAATAAAAGAGATCTGAGTGGCAACGTTTTCACGCAGAGGTTGGTATGTGTATGGAATGAGCTGCCAGAGAAAGTGGTGGAGGCTGGTACAATTGCAACATTTAAAGGCATTTTGATGGGTATAAGAATAGGAGGGCTTTGGAGGAATATGGGCCGGGTGCTGGTAGGTGGGACTCGGTTGGGTTGGGATATCTGGTCGGCATTGACGGGTTGGACCGAAGGGTCTGCTTCCATGTTGTACATCTCGAGGACTATGACCTTCCAGCCAATTTTGTATCCAAATAGCTAGTTCTCTCTAAATTCTATGGTGTTGAATTTGCTAACCAGTCTGTTATGTGGAACGTTGTGTCTTTCTGAAGTCCAAGTTAGTGATTTATGTACAAAAGCTATGCTGATTCTCCCTAATCATTTCTTGCCTTTCCAATTCCATATAAATTCTGTCCCTTAGAATCTCTTCCAACAACTTACCTGCAACTGACTTCAGGCTCCCCGGTCTGTAGTTCCCCGGCTTTTCCTTACCACCTTTCTCTAATAACGATACCTATCTTCCAGCACCTCACCTGTGGTTTCGATTATAGAAATATCTCAGTGAGGGGCCCAACTTCCCTCGGTTCCCACAAAGATCTGGAATACACCTGATCAGGTCCCAGGGATGTATCCACCTTTATGCATTTTAAGATATCCTGTATTACCTCCTCTGTAATATGGACACTAGTCAAGTTATCACTATTTATTTCTCCAAACTCGCTAGCTTCCATAACCTTCTCTTTACAGTGAAAATTACATGAAATACTCATATAGAATCTGTCCCAACTCCTGCGGTGCCACAGACAGCGTTGTTGATATTAGAGGCTCTATTCTCTGCTTGGTTACTCTTTTGTCCTTAGTTTATTTGTAGAATCTCTTTGGATTCTCTTTAAACCTATTTCCCAAAGCTATCTTGCGTCCCCTTTCTGCTCTGCTGATTTCCCTTGCGTGTACTTCTAATGCCCTTATACTCCTCCAGGGATTCATTCAAACTCAGCTGTCTGTAGCTGCTATATCCACCTTCATTTTCTTGACCAGAACCTCAATTTCTCTCGACAGGCAGCATTCTTTACAGCTAAAAGCCTTGCCCTCAACAGGAACATACTGTCTCTGTACTCTCATTGTCACGGGCATATGGTGGCAATGACAGATGTGTACAAGGAAGCAATCATTCTTAGCAAAGAGGTAGTGTTAGGAAAGCGAATAGCCTCAAGATAGATGGGTTTCCTGGCCGTGATGGAGGAAAAGAGATTGCGGGCGGGGGTTGGGGGGGCGGGATTGAAAACATGCTCGTGATTATTCGTTAGAATTTGCTGGACTCTGGGACGGTCCAACAGATTGGAAAGCTGCAAGTGTGTGCTACCATCTTTCAAAAGGACCCGCTAGCTTAATGTCTGCATTGGGGAAAATGCTTGAATCTCTCAAGGAAGTAATAGAGAGAGATCTGGGTAGAAACTGTCCCATTGAGCAGATGTAGCATGGATTCATGAAAGGCTGGTCATGTTTAACGTATTTACTGAGATTATTTGAAGACATTACGAGTGTGTTGGACAAGGGGGAAACGGTGGATGTGGCGTATCTGGATTCCCAGCAGTCATTCGATAAGTTGCCACCCACATGGCTGCTGTGTAAAGTAAAGATGCACGGCATTATGGGTAATGCATTAGCATGGATTGAGGATTGGTTAACGAACAAAAAGTAAAGAATGGGGATACAATAAATGGGTGCTTGGATTAGTGTTGGGATTATATGTTTTGGAGGTGAGAACCAAACGTACGATATCAGAGTTCATATTTGACACGAAGGTGAGGTACAGCAATATGTGCAGAGGTCACTGTAAGTCTGCACAGCGATACAGATAGGTTAAGTGAGTGGGCGAGGGTCTGGCAGATGGAGTACAATGTTGGGAAATGTGAGGTCATCCATTTTTGTTGGACTAACAGCAAACTGGATGATGAAATGATGAAAACCTGCCGCATGCTACTGTGCAGAGGAGCTGGTTGTCCTTGTGCATGAATCACAGGAAGTTGGTTTGCAGGTGCAGCAGGTAATTAATGCAGTGAAGGGAATATTATTCTTCACTGCTCGAGGGATGGTTATGCTGCAGCTGTACAGGGTGTTGGGGAGGCCGCTCCTGCAGTACCCTGTACAATTTTTGTCTTCAGGAAGGATGGACTGGCACTGGAGGGAGTGCAGAGGAGGTTCACTAGTTTGCGTCTGGAGTTTGAGAGAGTGGGCGCCTGTGAAGAGATCGATAAAACTGGTAGTATACGCGTTGGAATTTAGAAAAATGGGATGATGGATAGGAAAATATTAAAATTATGAAGGGAATGGATAAGATATAAGCAGGGAGTTTATTTTCATTGGGGGTTGGTGAAAGAGCTCCGCGTCAAAATAAGAGGGAGCAGATTTAGGACTGCATTCAGGAGGAGCGTCTTCAGCTAAAGTGTTGTGAATCTTGCTGGGTGAAGCAGTTGAGGCTGTTGTCTTGAATGTCTTTAAGGCAAAAGGTAGGTTTGTGAACAGGAAAGGAATTAAGGTATGGTAAGAGAGCAGGACAGTGGAGCTGAGGCCATGAAACGATCAGCCTTGATCTTATTAAATGGCAGAGCAGGCTTGAGGGGACAAATGGCCTAGTCCTGCTCCTCTTCCTTATGTTCTCACTTTTCAGCCGTCCCTTTACGTGGGGATAGCAAACAAATATTGAAAGTGCTTGCTTTGTACCATCAAAATTGGCCTTTATCCAATTTAAAACCTTAACTTTTAGATCTGATCTATTATTTTCTGTAAATATTTTAAGACTAGTAGAAATGTCAGATAATCCTGAGTGTGGAAATAGGCCATTCGGGCCATCACATCTACACTGACCCTGAGAGCCTCCTACCTTATCCCTGTAACGCTGCAATTCCCATGACAAATCTATCTAACCTGCAAAATCCTGAACACTATGGGCAATTCAGCCTGGATAATCCACCCAACCTGCACAATCCAGAACACAATGGGCAATTCAGCCTGGACAATTCACCTAACCTTCACATCTTTGGACAGTGGGAGCAAACCCGAGCACTCAGACGAAACCCACGCACACAACTCTAATCAGGTGATCATCCCTTTCTTATTTCCCAATTCCACCCAAGTAACTTCACTGAACGTACTCCCATGAGTATCCTTCCTGAGCTCAACTGTAATGGTATCCCTCATCAAAAATGCCACTCTCCCTCCTCTCTTATCCCAATTTTTATCCTTTTCCTTGTATCTATACCCTGGAACATAAAACTGCCAGTCCTGTCCATCCCTGAGAAAAGTTTCTGTAATACCCATGATATACAATTTCAAGGTTCAAAACCATATCCTGAGCTCATCTGCATTCCCTATCAGGCCTCTTACATTGAAATAAATGCAATGCCACTGCTTAATCCTACCTCGTTCTGTGCCTTGCCCTTGCCTGACTTGACTGTCGAATTTCTCAACTGTACCAGCCTCAGATATACCTCTTTTCTCATTACCTCTTTGCATTTACACCCACTCCCTCACTGGTTTAATGCCTCCTGAATAGCACTAGCAAATCTCCCTAACTGGATATTAGGTTCATTCCAATTCACGTATAATCCATCCTTCGTGTGCAGATCAAATAGTCCAGAGGAGATTATCATTATCAAACAATGTGAATCCTTCTCCCCTACACCAGATCGTTAGCCACTCATTCATCGGCTCCATCAGGCTATTCCTACTCTCACTAGCATGCAGCACCGAGAATAATCCAGATATTATGACAAACGAGGACCTACTTTGCTTCTTCCAGGGCTAATTTGCTATATTCTCTCGTCAGGATTTATCCTTTTCTCCTCTGACGTCATTGGTACCAATGTACAGCCAACACCCAATGGTCATTTTCCGCTTTGAGTATATTCTGCACCCTCTGGAACGCATCCTTGATCCTGGCACCAGGGAGGGACCACTCCATTCTAATGTCTCACTGTCAGCTACAGAAAGGGCAGTCTGTGTCCGTGATTAGAGAATGCCCTGTCACCATCGATCGCTTGGAACCTGAGGTACCTCTCATTATGTTAGAGCCAGTCTCATTACCAGTAACTTGGCTGTCAGTGCTTCAGTCCCCGGAGTATCTGTTAACATCTACATTTTCCGAAACAGTATATTTGTTTGACATGGGGATAGCTACAGGAGACTCCTGCACTACCTACCTCCCTATCCTACCTTTCCGGGAGGTAACCCATCTACATGACTGTATCTGCAGCTTTCCTAGCTGAAACTGACAGCTATCACACTCCCTGGCTCCTGTAATTTCTTAATTACCATTTACAAAAGCTCCATCTGATCCATGCGATTCAACAGGATTTGCATCCTCACTTCCTGCACACAATCATCAGGATCATTGAAACTCTCCCTAATCTCGGACATCCAACAGGAACAGCTCATCCCAGTACGAATGGCCATCTCTGCACTTTAACGTTCCACAGACCCAGAATAATGCAGAATCTTACTACTTTACAAAACACTACTCGAGAATAAATTAGCACCAATACTTTGTATTTAAAATTTTAATCAAAATATCATAAGATAGGTATTTAAAATAATAATCTCTCACCCTACTCAATGGTGTAGATTTAATGAAGTAAAACACACTAAAATTTACCTATTAAGAGACTGAAACACATTGAGTTGATCCCCGCTGTGAGTCACAGAGATGAATAGCACGGAAACAAACCCTTCGGTCAAACTCGTCCATGCCGACCAGATGACCTAACCTCATCTAGTCCTATTTGCCAGAAATTGGCACATATCCCTCTAAACGCTTCCTACTTACATACCCACCCAGATGCCTAATAAATGTTGCAATTGTACTAGGTTCCACAACTTCCTCTCGCAGCCAATTCCATATACGCACCACCTTCTGCATGAAGATGTTGCCCCTTCGATCCGTTTTAGATCTTTTCCTTCTCAACCTAAACCTATGCCCTCTTGATCTGGACTCCCCCACCACAGAGAAAATGCCATGTCTATCTATCCTGTTCATGTGCCTCATGATTTTATAAACCTATATAAGGTCATCCTTAAGTCTCTGACGTTCCAGGAAAAAAAAAACTGCCCCAGCATATTCAGCCTTTCTCTACAGCTCAAAGCCTCCAGCCCTGACAACATCTTGGTAAATCTTTTCTGAACCCTGTCAAGTTACACAACATCTTTTTGATAGTTGCAGAACAGAATTGCTCACAATATTGCAAAAGTAGATTAACCAATGTCCTGACCAACCACAACATGACCTCCCAACTCCTGTACTCAATACACTGAACAATAAAGGAAAGCATTCCAAACAGCTTCTTCGCTATCATATCTAAACACGACTCTACTTTCAAGGAACTATGAAGCTGTACTCCAAGTTCTCTTTGCTCAGCAACACTCCCTACTTACACTTACCATTAAGTGTAAAACTCTTGCTAATATTTGCTTTTTCAAAATGTAGCACCTCACGTTTATCTAAATTAAACTTCATCTGCCACTCCTCGGCCTATTGACCCATCTGATCAAGACCCAGTTGTAAACAAAGGTAACCTTCTTTATTGTCCAGTGCACCTGCAATTATGGTGCCATCTGCAAACTTGCTAACTATATCTCCTATATTAACCGTCCAAATCATTTATATAAATGACGAAAAGTAGTGGACCCTGCACCAACTCTTGTGGCACACACGGTTACAGGCTTCCAGTCTGAAAAACAACTTTCCACCACCACCCTTTGTCTTCTACCTTTGAGCCAGTTCAATATCCAAATGGCCAGTTCACCGTGTATTCCTTAAGATCTAACCTTCCTAAACAGTCTCCCATGGGGAACCTTGTCGAAGTCCTTATTGAAGTCCATATAGATCACATCCATCGCACGGGTCCATCAATCCTCTTTGTTACTCTTCAGTAAACACAACCAGGTTTGTGAGATGCGATTTCCCATGTTGAATATCCCTAATCAGTCCTTGCCTTTCCAAATACATGTGCATCCTATCTCTCAGGATTCCCTCCAACAAAGTGCGCAGCACTGATGTCAGGGTCACCGGTCTATGGTTCCCTGGCATGTCCTACCTGCTTTCCTTAAATAATAGCACCACATTAACCAACCTGCAGTCTTCTGGCACTTCACTAATTTCTCAGCAACAGGCCCAGCAATTACTTGAATAGCTTCCCACAAAGTTTTCAGGGTACACCTGATCATGTCCTGGGAATTTATCCACCTTTATGCATTTCAAGCCATCCAGCATTTCCTCCTCTGTAATATGGACATTTCTCAAGACGTCACCATCTATTTCTCCGGATTCTACATCTTCCATGTCCTTCTCCACGAAACAACTGATGCAAAATACTCGTTTAATATCTCCCCCATCGCTTGCAGCTCTACACATGGGCTGCCTTGTTGATCTTAGAAGGGCCATATGCTCTCCTTAGTTAGCTTTTTTGTTTTAACATATTTATAAAAACACTTCAGCTTATCCTTAACCCTGCAAGGTTTGTTATTTGACTGGGACAACACATCTACCCTGGGACAGGCTATGCAAAGACATGCCAGAGAATTCCTAGAGGCCTGGCACTCTAACCACAACGCCATAAACAAACACATAGATCTAGATACCATCTATCAACCCCTCAGAAAACGAACAGGAAATGACATCACCACAAACCCCAGGAACCACATCCAGGACAAGCATATAAATAGAAAGCAGGAGACAACAGCTTCGCTTCACTTGGAGGTCACCACTTATGGTGTTACCTAGCCAGGTAATGAAACGTCTGGATATCAAACCTACAGCTCAGCAAGTAAACTTACACACTAATCCTTAACCCTATTCGCCAAAGCTATCTCGTGCCCCCTTTTTGCCCTCCTTATTTCCCTGTTAAGTGCACTCCTGTTGACTTTATATTCTAAGGATTTTTCAGACTTTTGAATTGGAATAATTCAATAGATTACATCTTGATAAAACAAACTAAGGCAGGACTTACACTAATTTAAAGTAGGCCTTGAGTAGTGATATAAAACAAAAAAAAAAAACCTAAGGTTCAGGTCTTTGAAATTTGCGTCACATGTAGACAGGATGGTAAAAAAAGTGTTTCGTACATTTACCTTCATTGCTAACACGTTTCAGTATCGTAGTTGAGACGTTATGTTGAGGTTGTACAGGATGTTGGGGAGGCCTCTTCTGGAATTCTGTGTCCAGTTCTGGTTGTGCTGTTATAGGAAGGACATTATTAAATTGGAGGCAGTTAAGAAGAGATTTCCCAGGATGGTGATGGGAACGGAGGGATTTTGTTATCTGGAGAGGTTGGATCGATTGAGATCTCTTTCACGAGAAGATAGGAGGCTGAGGGGTGATCTTATTACAGGTTTATAAAATCGTGAACAGTGTAGATAAGGTGAGTGGCTGGAGGAGAGGCGAATTCCAGCCTCGGGTGCATTCATTTTGAGAAGAGATGAGAAAGGTTTGAAAAAGACAATCGGGTTTTTTTTTATTATTACACGCGTGGAATGAACTTCCAGAGGAAGTGGTAAGTGTAACTACAATTATAATTGTTATAATTATATAAGCGGAGGCAGGTGGGATTAGTTTAATTTGGAATTCCGGTCGACATGGATTAGTTGGACCACAGGGTCTGTTTCCATGCTGTATAATATTGTGACTTAATTCTCGCTCTCTCTGAATTCCTCCATCCTCACACATCTCCCGATCACTGTCACCTCATTCAGCTTCACAACTCTTTCCTATCTCTGTAATTCCTCTCCTACCACAGAACCCTCACTACCTCTGGTATTACAAAATCCTCAATCTCTAACATCCTCCAATCTCCTCCAGTCTCATCACCCTCCCTATCTCTAAGCTTGTCTACCCTCACAAATCTCTGTGATATGTGCCTCTCTCTAATTACAGCTATGAGCATATCCAATTTTTATTACATATTCCTGCACCCTGAGCTCCATCATGTGCCATTTAAACTCACTTTCTCATTTTCCTCCCAAAAACATGAATCAATCATGTACCATCTATTCGAATATCTCACTCTCTGACCTGGTTTCTAATGTGGCTTGTCATATTCCGATAAGAAGTGTCTCGGAGGTCCACAGGACAGGAAAAGGCTCTGTGGTCCACCGGGTCTGTACTGTAAAGAAATCTTCCAACTAACTATTCTAATCCCATTTTCCAGCACTTAGCCCATAGATCTGTCAACCTTGGCATTGCAATGTGTCTTTAAATACATCTTAAATGAAATTGAGATGTCTATATCTCCTACCTTTACAGACAGTGAGGTTTAGTACAACTATTGCTCTATGATGACATCACCCACAGGAATACAGAGCAGCTGGGTCCGTGCAAACAAGAGATCCCCCACAAATTGGCAGGGTCCTTGAGAGAGGGCACAAGAGATTTCCCAGGATGGTTCAAGGAATGGGGGATTTTAGTTGCAGAATTTGGATTTGTTTTACATTAGTTATTCATGTGACATTGGTATTGCTAATACACATCAAGAATAGCCATCTACAATCATTGGACTCTCCTTCTCAACCTCTTCCCTTGCCTGGGCTGTGGTAACCTTCAGGTTAAACAACCACCAGTCATCTCTCCCAAATAAGATAGCAGCCCCATGGTCTGGTATGACAATACTGACTTTACCTGTTACACAGTGATGCCACTTTATTTCGCGGGTGGAGAGGGGGAATACTGAAGATGGTTGTGCTTTGTCCTGGACGATGTTCACTTTCTTTAATATTGTTGGGGCTGCACTGATGCAGGCAAATGGATAATGTTCCAACACAATCCTGATGTTTACCTTATAGACAGCAAACAGACATTGGGGAATCAGGGGTTTGGAGAAACTAACACTGTAATCCTTGTAGTAAAGGAAACTGAGGGGAGCTGTAATGGGGAAGTGTACAAAAAAAGTAGGATGCTCAAATATACACTCAGCAGCTCATCATAAAAATATTATAGAACACATTGTACAGGTGGGGGAGATCTTTTGAGAGAATTGAGTGATTCAAAGGAGAACTTTTCTGCTGCAAACGGGAATGACCTGGAACACAATACTCACATACAATGCAATATACAGGTCCTGATGAATTCAATAATTCTTTCAGAGTTTGGCGTTACAATTCCTGAGATTGCCATTTGAATGTCCAACTGTAATATCCTTTAATACAAGTTTATAAAATCCATCACTGTCAGTTCAGATTGGAAACTCACACCATCCCCACCCTCTGGCCCTGGATGACTGTACACATTACCCCTTGTGGAGGTCAGTCGTCAATCCAGGGGGAAATCTACGTGGGTTTCTATGAGTTCCCACCTTGTGCTATCATGTGATTGAATAGAGCAGATCTTTGATACATTGGACAGAATGTTCCAAGAGTCAGGGAGATATGGAGAGCAGGATTTGCTTCCTTTTGTTTCCTTATGTGCTGCCGCTGTGCCTCATCAATAAGACATTGAGTGGGAAAGGCTCATGCAGCTTGATGGGCAAGTTGTATCCATTCTGACCAATGGGTAGTAAGATCTCCCCAATCATTCCAAAGAGTATTCCTAAAAAAAGATAACCATTGTGCATGCTTCCCAATGCTTAGTGCTCCCAGTGAACATTTAGAAGAACGAGGAGTGTCTCCTCGAAAAGGCATAACTGGAAAGTTTCAAGAAACTGTTTACGGAGAGATATTCATAGGAAAAGTGGGCAACAAGTTGCCAGATGAAGTAGAACTTGGGAAAACATGGAAGCTGTTCATTTTGGAGGAGGTAATAAAATAACAGAGTTACTATTTAAATGGTGGAAACTGTAGAAAGCTGCACCACAAAGGGACCAGGAGTAATTGTGCAGGAAACACAGCAAGCTAGCATATAGTTACAACAGGGAATCAGGAATGTTGTTCCTGATTTCAAGGAGTTTGAAATATTTGAGTTTGGAGGATCTACCTTAGGGCAACTGTTCAAAGTGTGATTGAGACCGCATCTGGAGTAATGTGAGCAGATTTGCTCCCTTTATTTAAGGAAATGCGTCAGTATATTGGAGGCATTTCAGAGAAGATACAATCGGATGATCCCTGGTTCGCATGGATTATCCTTTAAGCAAAGGCTGAATGGCTTGGAACTCTACTCACTGGATATTGGAGAATGAGATCTGATCTCTTTGAAACATGCAGGTTTGACAGGGTAAATACTGAGAGGACATGACCCATCATGGGAGTCTGGATCCAGATTCTGGGTCAGTCATGGAATCAAGGGTACTATTTGGATTCAACTAGGAGAAAGTAATTGTCACGCCTGAAGAATGGCTTATGCCCGAAACGTCGATTTTCCTGCTCCTTGGATGCTGCCTGACCTGCTGCGCTTTTCCAGCAGCACATTTTTCAGTTACTATTTGGATTTGTCATGTTGAAGGCAACACCAACACGGGTAAGGGGTTTCAGTAACAATTGGGCTCGGGTGAGGTGGAGACAAGCAACATTTAGAGATTGGAATTCCCGGTGTTTGTGATGGTGTGGATGTCTGATCAGAAGATCACCTTGGGGTCAGATATAACAGCAATATTGTGAAGAGTGTAGTCCTGCCTCAGACAGTTCCCAGTGAGAGGGAGTGGCTCAGCAGTAAAGGAGAGCAATTTGTAATAGCAACTGAAGGCAATGGGTTTACCTATTACAATGTTTCATTGGAGGAAATTGTAGCGAATCAAGTCGTGGGAGTATGGTAAGTAGTTTGATAACTGAGCATCAGTGGAGCAATGGAGAGGGATGATGGGGAGGAAGAGCTGGGCATTGTCAGTGTACATGTGAAACCTAACATGGTGCTTTTGGACGATGTCACGTCCTGGCAGCATGTAGGTGAGAAACAGGAGGGCCAAGGAAAGATCCTGGAGGGACACTAAATACAAGGAATTCAGAAAGGAAAGGGAGAGTGGAGATGGAGCAGGGTTCTTCAACGACAGTGAGGTCAAATATTAGATTTTAGCAGAATGGGTGAGAAGGACATAACCAGAAAAAAAATCAGACAGACAGAACAAGGAATAATATCTGTGATAGGCGAGGGGGATTGATGAGGAGGACACAGAGTTGTAATGTCTATAGTTTCGCTAGATTAGGATAAGGTGGCAAGATGAGCTCTAATAAAGCTTGACACTGAACTGAAGAAAGATGTTAGATTCGGGCTAAACCCAGGAGCACCACATGAGACAATTTGGCTCGGTGGGCATGTGGGAGGGAGGGAAGCAGCAGAGGCAGCTCATCGGATTGTCTCAATCTTATTAACAGAGAAACTCCATGTACCACTCACTCTTATTGTTGGAGGGGAGCATGGAAGAGACAGGATGATAGGCAGTGTTTCACAGAGTACTTAAAATTAGTGAACAAACCTGCTGTCCACTGAACAATCTTGCCATGTTTCAACAATTTGGTGAGTGGAGCAGCCACACTGTTCAAATTCGGCACAAACGTTTGTTACTGTTCTTTTCATCGATAGTGTGGAAAATTCCGCAATTGCTTTCGTTTTCAAAGGTCATGGGGCGATTTTTTCCGTGTCCAATAAGATGGCCCAGGAAGGTGACTCGAGCTTTAGCAAATTCACTTTTTGCTCGGTTTTCCACCGAGCTTGCGAAGTCGAATGAACAAGTCCGAAAAATGCTGCAAATGTTCCTTCCATGATTGATTAAAAATCACCAGGCCATGAACATGCACCACACAGTTATGTAATCCAGCAATGATCTGGTTGGTCAGTCTCTGAAATGTGACTGGTATGAACGTGAACTGAGATATCACATTTAGCGTTACGAAAGACGAAATTGCCTTTGCTCACTCTGACAGAGGCACGTCCCAGTAGCCTCTGAGCAAATCCAACTTAGAAATGCAAGCTGCTTCTCCCACTTTTTCGACACAGTCGTCAAACAGCTGAATTAGATGTGCATCAGTATTTGTATACGGTGTTGACTTTGCAAGAGTCCACACATAACCGTTGGGTGTCACCAGGCTGTGGCACCATGACAATAGTGAGCTCCAGTGACTAGAACTTTCCTCAGTTAAGCTATCTTGGAGAATGCATTCTATCTCCTTCTGACCCTGTGCCAACTTTATATGGTTATGCAACTAAGGATGTTGCTTAAACGGAACAACATTTACAGCTGCATCATATGCAATCAAATTAGTCCTTCCCAATTTATTTCTGCATATCTGCCTATGTAACAGTAATAAACCTAACAGGTCATTTCGATTTTCTTGTGGAATGTAACTCAATAATGTATTCCAATTGTTGACAACTTCCTCATTGTCCACATTGAGTAGAGGAATGTCCAATCCAGAACCCTCCGAACCTGGCTCTACTTTTGTGCTGTAATCATTAACACCCTCTCCTCTTGCTTTACTCCCCAATCAAAATATCTTTTGAGCATATTCACATGACACATTCCTGTCTAAAGTCCTTATCAAGTAGTTCACCTCTCTAAATTACATGTAGATTTGATAGGTCCACTAAACATTGCTTTTAATGCACGATGTTAGAGTTATTAGGGCCAATCTTCCAAAATCAACTCCATTTTTGAGTAGCCCATGCTAATAAAAATGTCCCTATATTTCGCCTGTATTTCCTCACCCCCTAAATGACCTGTAAGTGGTATCCTGGTGGTCAGTTTTCTCCCTGTTTGTTCAATGTATTGTTTGTTATGGTCACTGCATGGTATTTTGTAAATGACATTGGCCACGAGCATACATGAACACCAATGCGCCACAAGAAGGCATGTATCGTAACATAAAAATGAAGGACACCTCTCCGACTGGGAAAACACATTCATGCTAATACAAGCCTTTAAAGACACGCACGAGAGTTCCGATAAGCCTGGTATTAGAACTAGAACACTCTCAACAAACACAACAAGCTTGACCCCATCTATCACCCTCTGAGATAGATGTTCTCTTCCACAGTCTCCGTTTCACCCCCATATTCTGTCTCACCACAAACACCCTCACCCATTCATACTTCACACATCGCACTCTCTCCTCCTCCACACTGTCTCTCCACCCCTCCTCTCTCTCTCCCACTCTCTCTCCCACTCTTCCCTCACTCTTTCTCTGTCTCTCCCTCTATCCCTCTCACTTTTTCCTTACAGTTTCTTCCCCAATCTCTCTCCACCCGTTCTCACCCAAAATGTCTCTCCCCCAACTCTCGCTCTTTCACATTTCGCTCTCCACCGGCCCCCCCGCCTGCCGCATTCTCTCTCAGTGGCTGTCCTAATGTCACTCTCTCTCTCCCTGTTCCCCCTCTCCGTACACTCTCTCCTTACCCATCTCTCTCCTTTCACTCTCTCTCCCTCGCGCTTTCCCTCCACAAACTTTCTGTCTGTCTCCCTGCACACACTCCCTCCCCTCCAATCACTCGCTGTTTCCCTCTCCCTCCACTCTCCCTTTCTCTCTCTACCTCCACCCGCCCTCTCTGTCTCTCGCTTCACTCTCTTTCTTTCTCTCTGTCTCTCTCCATTCTCTCCCTACTCCTCCTCTGTCACACTGCCTCCCTCCTTCAACTCTCGCTCTTTCCCTCTCCCACTCTATCTCTTGCTGTCTCTCTCCCTCCACTCTCTCTCTCGCCCGCCACTCATTGTCTGTCCCTGCCCCCTCCCTCCCTCCCCTTCCATTTGACTGAATCTCCCTCCCTCTCTTTCTGGCGCATTCCCCCTCGCTGGACCTTTCCTCTCCCTATGATCAGAGACAGGCGGGCGGTAAACAGGCTGAATGTGTGGAGAGAGTGCATAGACAGACGTTGGTGGTGGGAAGAGGGAGATAACGGGAAGAGATAGAAATGCGGGCCAGAAACACAGAAACGGGAAAGGGGGAGAGAAGATAGGGGAAAGAATAGCGGTGTAGTCGGTGGAGCATCCAGCATGTGATAGAGAGAGCGAGAGAGATGGCGAGGTGATGGTGTAAGAGAGCCAGTGAAAGAATCAGCAAAAGAGGAGAGATTGGGCAGAGATAGTGAGAGACATGAGGACAAAAGGAGGTGGAGAGAAAATGGGGACGATGTGCAGGAGAGAGGGAGTGAGAGACAGAGAGGAGGATGCGGTTGAAGGGCGATTGGGGAAATTGGGTAGAGAAATTAATTCTTCCAAAGGGAAGGTCGGTGTGTGTAAAAGCATGGATAGCCCAACTCCTGAGCTCAGGTCCCGATACTCTCCCTTTTCTGTGGACCAGCCCCAGACGAGAAAAGGAGGTGGAGCGCAAATGGGGACGATGTGCAGGAGAGAGGAAGTGAGGGACGGAGAGACAGAGAGGCGGATGTGGTTGAAGGGAGATTGGAGAATTGGGTAGAAAAATTAATTCTTCCAAAGGTCAGGTCGGTGGGTATAAAAGCATGGATAGCCCAACTACTGAGCTCAGGTCCCAATCCTCTTCCCTTCTCTGAGGACCACCACTTGGGGCTGAGACTGTGCCCCTCCAGGTAAACTTCTTCAACACAAAGACAAACAGCAAAGTTCTTCACGCTACAAGTCGGAAATTTGTAATGAACATTTTTATTGTTTACAATTGCAGTGATCGATACAGTCAGTGGAATGCTGCCTTTTCTCACTGGCCCCTGAGTTGAGAGAAACGTTGAAATACGTCCCTGAAACCAGACGCCCCCCCCCCCACCCCCCCCACACCCATCCCACCACCGTAGGATCAATTTGTACAAACCAGCACTACTCTCAGTCTGTTATCAAAGCAACAGGCGGCTTCATTGCTGAAACAATGAACTGAAATGAGAAAATCACGGATGGGTTGATTAATCAGTGAATGTGACGGATTGATGTTTTTCGATAAAGGGATTTTTTCTTTAGCTGCTGTCGGAACTTAGTCTGAGTCAAGGCATAAATCGCGGTGTTTGTGCAGCAGCTGAGAAGCTGCAACATGAAGCCCAATTCGCCCACAAAGTAATCTAGATGCACTGGGGAATGCACAATAAATCTCATCCGGTTCCATACAGAATACACCATTAATATTGACCATAAAAGGATGAAATTGGCTGAGATCACAAACAGTAAAATGATGGACTTCTTTCGATTTCTCATTTCGCTGTTAGACTTAGCGTCCCCATTAGTGTGAGCACGGATTCTGCTGCGGGCTCTGCTGGTCACTAAAATGTGTCTGACGGTGAGAACATTGAGCAGCAGAATGAGGAGAAATGGCACACACGGGGTTAGAATGTGGTGAAGGAACTCGACTGTGATCCAGACAGGTGAATCAAAAACATGGAATGCTACATCACAAAACCAAGGCTGGTTCGACAGCCAATACCGACTTCTGAGCATAAAATACCAGAAAATGCTCTTTAAACAGCTCAGCAAATTCACTACTCCCAGAACCACAGCCGCCGTTTTCTCACTGCAATTTTTCCTTTCAGCTTCTGGCAACAAATGGCCACACACCGATCAAAGGTGAAAGTGACGGTGAACCAGACAGAACAGTCCGTGGCTGCATAAAGCAGGACGGCGTGGATATTACACACGGTAATGTACCACAGGAAATAAAAATGTTCCCAATAAATGATAGGGATGTGTCTCAGTATCAGGTCGAGTATAATGACCAGTAGATCCGCCGCTGCCATCGCCCCCAGGTAACGTCTGACACTTGGAGACAATCCACAATCTTTATAAAGCAGGACGTAGACAGTCACTATGTTAACTGTAAGGAAGGGAAGCAGGTACATTACATATCAGCCTGATTTCAAAAAGTCCAGTTTGATTGTGGTTTCTGTGAGATTTCCAAATGTGTCACGACATTCAGAGATTTATTTAACTTATTGGAGATGAAATAACTACTGGAAAGTTTGAATTAATGACAAAAATGTGTCTTGAAACACAAGTACCCACCCTCCCCACACGCAAAGAGGCACATCCATCTGAGCAGATGGCTTCCACAATAGTTTCACACACTCGATCACTCGAGGAACAGACACCGGTCATTTATTTCCAGTTTCTACTACGGAGGATGAAAACCTTGCTATCCTGAAGGCTTCTCTCCTCTTTTGAAACTTTCTGCCTTTTAGTCGAAATTATGGTCGGTCTTCTGTCGGGAAGAAATGGAACAGCACTGAAAACGTATTCATCCCAGTAACTGCCTGAAGGGAAGTCTAAACCGTGTCGCCATCTCCGTGGAATGGGATCTCCCCCCTCGGGATATAACATTTTGATCAATTCACTTACAGCCGGCCGTTTACAAATGATGTCAGTTACAGAATGCTCCGGATCATATCCAGTACAGAACATTCCATGAACTCTCGGTTCTAGAATGTTCGGGGGAATAATGGGTACAGAATGTTCCGGGGAATGTCGGTTATAAAATGTTCCGGGGAATGTTGGGGAGAGAACGTTCTGTGGAATGTCGAATATAAAATTGTCTGGGGAATGACAGTTATGCAATATTTCATGGAATGTCGGCCAGTGAATGTTCTGCGGAATCTCGGCTACAGAGTGTTCTGGGGAATGCCAGTTACTGAATGCAATAGAGTCAAAAAGACATCCAGGCAAAGTCTCTTCTGCCACTCAAGTCTGTCCCAGTCTGCAACACCCACCGAACCATTTTCAAACATCACCCAGTCTCAGAATGATGGCCCCTGTGGAGGAGCAGAGACGGTTTGTCACAATCACAAAGACACTTGTGATTCAGTCATTCAGTCCATCACGCGACCGTTCATTATAATTATGGCATATCTGCCTGGATCTTGAGTTCCACATTTCCACCCATTCTCTGATAATCTTTGCCTCTGTTGTTGTTCATGAATCTACCTCTATCTGTATCTCAAAACTATGCAATGTCTCTGCCTCCAGGGCTTACTGGGCAAGAGAATTCGAAAAACTCACAACCCTCTTAGAAACTAAAATAAATCTCCTCATCCCTGCAATAAACCATTATGTTTTCTTCAAAACAACGATTTACCCTCTTTTATAGCCATGCCAATCATCCGTTTGTGATTGGATACACTCCGCTTTGTGAACCACAAATAGTTTAACTTCTCAACGAGGCTTCTTTTGACCAGAATAAAGTTTTGCTGAATGCAACGATATATTTGCTTCAATATCTTCAACTGTTCCAAGACCATAAGATACAGGAGCAGAATTCAGGCATTCAGCCTATCAAAACTGTTCTGGCCCTTGATCATGCCTGATACATTTTTAAACGCCATCCTCCTGTCCTCTGCATTTTTATCCACTGACCTTCCTCTGTGTGTATTTACAATCCCGCGATGTCAAGATGTAAGTAAATAGCTGTAATTTTGATTTTTTTTCTATTCAATCTTTCAATCTGGGATTCTTTGTGTGTCTGACACATGACTAGCTGAGAGGGACTGCATTCTCCCAGCTTCTCTGACTGCACCTCATCTGTTTGGCTGATGCTGAATTCCAGTGGGGAATCTCTGGCAAGATCTCATTTTCCTCACCTGCGAAACCCCACCAATACCGCCCCCAAGCCATCCTGCAAACTCAGATGATCCTGGCCATCAGCGAAAACTAACCCATCCCCTACATTTCTGTCATCACACCTTCCCCTTCTTCCCAAATCAAGTCATCCATTAATACTACTTCACGCACACAACTTGCCGATCTAAAATAAAACAAAGAGCTGCAGATTGTGGAGATCTGAAACAAAAGCGGTTCTAATTATTGTTTCCCAGATTTGAAAAGTTATCTCTTCTTTCATCCTCCCGATATTACCAGACCCGCTGAGTTTTGCCAGCAAATTCTTCCATATCTAATATCCTGTGTATAACATGTGTATACTCTGCCCTGCAGTTTTGACTCTGACAAATTACCCCCATCTGCATTTGCTTCACCTTGGTTCTGAACTCCAGCGAAACTGTTTCTGTGGAACCTAGGCACCGTGGGTGATTGTGAGGTTAAAGGGAGATTCAAACGTACATTCCCTCAGGACTTTCTTGATGTTAAGATGATCCGTCAGTCTCTTCTTCGTTCTTCTCAAGGGGAATGGTGTGATATCCCCTTGCGCTGGCAGAGTGGAGATGCACAGTGAGCTCGCTACAATGCTGTACATTCCTCCCGATGGCTGAGATTGCTGTAACCGGGGGGGGGGGGGGGGGGGGGTTAACATCTGAGCAGGCAGGCATGGTTTTGTGTCATGGCGGCCAATCTGATCCTGGGGGAAGGGGAAGACATGTTTGTCACTCTCCCTACAAAGGAGGAGGTCCATGCCCATGTCCAAAATGCGGGTTTGGGGAAGACAATAATTGCCCCTGCCTGCCACGTACAGGCTCGATATGAAAGGGTGCTCAGGGTACATGTACATCGACCGTTTTTATCCCAGTGCACAATGAGTTTTCAACGATGGCAATGGTTCCTGGGATTTTGGGTCATTTCAGGCTCTCTGGTCAGTGGGGAATTGGTCTGGGAATGGCGTGCAGTAAGAAGTATGATAAACCCAATATGATTCTCAGTAGGAGGGCTCGAACACCAGTGAATCTGGGGAGGTTGGTGAGGTCCCCGAGCCTCACGTTGGGAATCTCTCCCCAAACTCAACTCAACTGGCACTTTGCATAAAAAAACGTGAAACACCCTGATCATTTCTCTTTACCTATCGGGCAAATACAATCCCTTATTCCGAGATCTTCCCCACCTCCGTTTCACCATTGTTCAACACTCCCAGCTGTAAAATATTCTGGCTATACTATCCCCAAAATCAGTCACCGTTTTGCCATGTTTCTGTAATGCCTAATATTATGTCAATTCCCTCCCTGTATCTAGTCAATTCCTCAAACAGTTTGAGAATGCAACACACATTCAGATGGAATGTTTTTCATTCACCATTTCAGCCCGTTATTGCCTTCGACATTGTCCCCTTTATTCCTCATTTTGACCTGGTCAGGAAACAGTCTGGCACTGTCATACTCCCTGAATCAGACATGATGGGGAATGTTTCAACAAGCCCCACCACCCTCCCTGGGTAAATCCTGGCCCACCGACAGCACAGACATACGAGTGGTGAGGAAACCGTTGAATACATTCAGGAAAGACGTTACCTGGAATTGCCCGAAAAGTTTTCCAAATTCCGGGAAATTTCATGGAATATAATGTAGGTAGCACGTGATGATGGACATCGACTTCCCTCCCACACCTCACCGCGGTAATGATTCAGTTTCCCTCGATGTTGATAACAAATTGGCGGAAGCAATAAGGGTGATAAGGGCACAGAACTTACACTGGGTGAGGGAATTCAATGTCCATCATCAAAAGTGCATGCACAGACCCACCACTGACTGAGCAGAGAGATGCCCCACAGACACACAGCCAGACAGTGGGACGTGATGGGAGAACCAACGAGAGTAAAATATTCTCACCAAGTCACTTTTCACAGATGGATCTGCCCCCGACAATATTTGTAAGAACACTCAGTACATAGTCGTGGAGCAGGGAATGTACAAGCATCATATTAAACCATAAGACCATAAGACATAGAAGTGGAAGTAATGCCATTCGGCCCATCGAGTCCACTCCGCCATTCAATCATGGCTGATGGGCATCTCAACTCCACTTACCCGCATTCTCCCCATAGGCCTTAATTCCTTGTGACAGCAAGAAGATATTGAAGATATTGCCCACTGTGTTCTGTGGCAATACATCCTGCGAAGTCGGGAATATTTTTAAACGACCAAACAAATGGAAACTCGTCATCCATGAGATACTTTAGGCTATCAGCAGCTGCAACATCAATGGCCTTGCCTCTATCATAAAGTGAGAAGTGGGTTGTTCACTTATGGTTCCAAAATGTTCAGCTGTACTCACAACTGAGCCCACACTGAAACAGTCTATTCAGCAAATCAAGCGTTTGAAACAGGAAGAGAATGAGGCTATACAGCCATTTTAAGCTGTTACTCTGCAATTGAGGCAGATATTTTAGTCTCTTATATTTATTAGACAGGACATGGAAGAGCATATTAATCCGTTTAAAGCTGTTACCCAAGAAACCCGGGAGGTCTGGTTACTGAGCTGAAAGCAGGGATAAATCAGTCATCATGTGTTCAACAGAAATTGAGAACTGCAGTGAGACAGTCGCTAATGTCGGGTCCTCAGCTATCTCCAAAGCATATCAATAGCTCATGTCAATAGATCAAATGCATTCTAAGTAAACTTGACAATGTCGTTAATATCTGCAGAAAACCATGTTATCAAGAATAGGTTGAGAGTCTGTAAATGATTAAGGAATGCACAACACGTTGACAGATGGAATATATCGTGGAAACCGGTGAACGAGAGATCTTTTCAGGATGAATAAAAAAGCTGCATATTACATAAATGAAGAGAGATTACAAGAATTAAAGACACACTGTGTACTGGAGGATTCACTCTGACCTGTTCAGACATTGAATGTGTTGCTCCATTTCCCTGATGGTCTACTCCCTAATGTTTCCAGTGGCCCCATTGCTCTCAGTACAGACGTGATATATTGATTTGGTTGGTTGAACTTGCGGAGTCGTGAGGGAGAGTGTGTTTTGAACGGTGTATCAATTGGGACGACCTTTATAAAAGAGGCAATCGATCCTTTCTGAGAGGAGAACCGAAGACGATGGGAATGACTGATTCCTTCTGAATGAAGAGGCTGTGGCAGCTGCCAGGACGTGGATGTTCATCAGCATGATGTACTGTGCATGGGCACATTGCAACACTAATGGAGTGAGAGAGGAAGGGGCAACAACGAGATCGAGAACGGTATAAAGGGACATTGTCAGATCAGCTGAAATGGTTAGGTAAATCACGTTCTCAATCCACCTCACAGAACCAGAGATCATAAACACAGAGGCGATAGCTGTTCAGCGTGGAACATTATGAAGACCAAGCTCTGTTCGGTTCAACCAAGCAACCTGACCAGAATGGAAATCTGTGCAGCTCACAACAGTGCATTGATCTCGATATCTGAACAGTATGGCATCGTTTGCTGACCACAGCAGTGCATTGATCAATAAACCTAGGCTACTTATCTGTTCATCACGGTGAGCTGTGCAGATTAAAGCAATAAACGCTGTCCAGCACAGCGAGCTATGCAGATCACAGCAGGACAATTCTATCCGGCCATTCAGAGTGAAGCACTTTGATAGAGGTTGAGAAGGACTTTATTGCACTTTCTCTAATTTTCAATGTTGTTGATGTACTCTTCCAAATGACAAAAAAAAAAAACATGTATTGTAATGCTCCAAAACCCTCCCAATGGGAATATCCGGGCCAGCAATGGTTATGATCATCTACTTCTTTTAATATCTCAGGGTGAGCTTTGCAAGGAATCGGACAAAAATGCACAGAGATTCCACACTAATTCTTTGAAGAAGTAAACTGCTGTGAAATATCCCAATGATGGTTGCATAGTTGGAATGGTCCGACCGAAGCTCCTCTGCTTCACCCACTCGTTTATTTTATCATATTTTTATCTTTTGTGCAGTGCATTTTTTCTTCCAACGTTTTAACTTTTCAAAATCATTTGGAGATGAATTAGGCAGGGGGGTCCCGGGCCTGAGGCTCGCATTGGGAGGGGAGTCACAGAGGGGAGTCCAAGACGAAAATCTGCCACAGAGAGGCGAATACTGGAGCAAAGGTTGCCGCGGGAGGCGGGTTGTGGAGTACTGAAACTTCGCACGGTCTGGAGATTGGGCCCGGCGAGGTCTGGAGACTGGACGATGTCTGGTGTGGAGACTGGCACTGGTGCGGGCTGGAGGTTCGTTGTGATCTGGAAATTGGGCACGCTGCTATCTGTAGATTCGGTGAAGTCTGGAGATTGGGCCCGGTGCAGTCTGGTGACTGGGCCCGCTGCAGAATGGAAACTGGCGCTATTGCAGTCTGAAGCTTCGGTGCGGTCTGGAGACTCTGACCTTTGACGTCTCCAGACTCGGACCATGAAGTTTAGAGATTCTGCCAGGTGCATTCTGGTGACTGGGCCCAGTGCAGTCTGGAGACTCGGTGCTGTCACAGTCTGGTGTGAAAGGTTTATACATTGAATCTACTTTCCCCCTTTTTACTCTTCTGCTGGACTTTCATTTAACATTCTTGCAATTTTCTAACAAGTACTTAAGAATCTGTGCCTAGGTATCTTGCACCTAAAATTGAACTATAAGCGAAGATATTGCAAACTTGTCACTGCACTCATTAGAGTGCACGTAACAATGAAGCCAATGCGTTGCAAAAGTGCGAGCCACTGCCTTTGATGCCTTTTCCATAAAAGGCTGCTGTTTGTACAGTGGCGTGGGTCGGCCATCAAAGTCTGGTACTGCATCACTGTCAGCACAAGAGGGAGCGATAGACGGAAAGATTGAGAGTCAGGAAAGACATTTCAATTCCCGTTTGAATGGATTAAATCTCCAAACAATAGAAACCCAGTACGCAGACACACAGACGCAGAGGTACACTTATTACTACACTGAAGCACACACAATGCCACAGATAAACACACAACCAAAAGCACAGACAAATGTAGACATTTGGCCACTCATGCCTGCTTTGCCATCCAATACGTCAATGGCTGATCTGATCTAGGCCTCAACTTTAATTCCTCTTGGGAAATAAGGCAACACAAGTGAGACGGCTGTTCGAATGGAAGTACTGTGGGACCAGTGACCATAATTCTAGTAGTTTGAACATAGCTCTGTAATTATATAGGACTGTTCTACAAGTTAATGTTATAAATTGGATCAAGCCCCATGTTAATTATATTCGGCAGAAAATTTCAAAATATGATGGGTGAAACTGCTTGCAGGTAAAGGGACGCCTGGAAAGTGGGAGTGTATCAAAGTGTGACAATGACATTCCAGATACACCATGTTTCTGTTCGTGTGAAAGACAATGCCAACAGGAGTGGGGAAGTTTACATGACATGTGGAAACTGAGGGTCTCGTAAGAAAATATGAGTTTTGTGCCTTGTATCAGCAGCGGGGATTGAGTGAATCCCCTGAGTATATGTTGAGTAAGGGTAGACTTACAGGGGAAAGCAGGAGAGCAAAAGAAGGCATAACAATGCATTGGCATATAAGATTAAGGAAAATCGAAAGCAATTCTACGAATGTATTAGGCAAAATGGAAACTCGGTTGAGAATAGGGCCCCTTAACATTCAACAACCCATTTACGTCTGTAACCATAGGAGATGAAGTAGGTTTATTATTTTATTGTAACATGGAGCTCACATGAGTGCAGAGAAATGGTTACAAGTCAACAGTAATGGCGCAGTTCAAGGTATAAAGATAACCTAGTGAGTATGGACTAGTTGTGCTGAATGGTCTGTTTGCATATTTTTGCCTCAAAGAGTCTATGTTTAATCACTTATTCTTCATTTCACTCTTTTTTTTTTCAAGTTTAATATCCTCTGTAAATACTTTGAATTATCACGCTCTTCGAACATTCTTGAATAGAGAATTACTTATATTGACGTGATGCTGTCAAGGGCAGCAGCAGAAATAGAATTGTATTTACCACAATCTCTAACCTTTTGACCGGAACGATCCCTCAGTCTAACATTACCTTCAATTCGAGATATGTTTCAGTGAGGAATGTGGGTGAACATGACAGGGTCAGAACCATCTGTAACTAAAACTGATGGCAACTTGGTAAAGCTAACGGACTTGGCTATTTACATTCCAAATATCAGAATTAACATCTGATAGAGAGGGTGAAATTATCCTAACAACAACAGACCGTATTTAAGCTGCTTATCCCTGCCACATCGAAGCATAAATGGTGATACACGATTAGCAAACTCACTGGAGGCGAGGGACACACAAATATCCCCATCCCAGTAAATGGAACAACCCTGTACATCTGTGCAAAATGCATTGATGTGGTATCTGCACCATCCTCAGCCACAAGTGTTGAATACGTGATCCAGTTCACCCTCGCCATGATGCCCACGGAGTAACTGAAGCCATTCTTCAACTAATTTGATTCGACACACGTGACATGGAGAAATAGCTGAAAACAGTAGATACGACAAAGGCAATGGACGCTGATACCATTTTTGCAGCAGAACTGACGATTTGTGCTGCACAACAAGCCATGTCTCTGAGGAAGCTGTTTCATTCCCGCTCCAATCCTGACAGCTACCTGGCACTGTGGACAAGTACACAACTATGTCCAGTTCACAAAGAGGGGAATGATTAGAAACTGACAAATTACCACCCTCTCAGTCCCAGCAGGATAGGTAAATTAGTGGATCCTGTTTTTCACAGAACTGTCAAGCAGCAGAGAAATAATCTGCTTAGTGTAATTTCTGATAGCTTCACATGTGGAGATGGTGCTTTAGCGGAAATCTCACTGGATTACTAATCCGGACAGAATAATGCTCCGGCAGATGGTAGAAGTTAAAATCAATTAGTGATACATCAATATCAAAATCCTGGTGTCTGTAATAATGACCCAGAAGCCAAAGTCGGTTGTAAATACCAATGTGCTTCACCAATGTACTTCCCTGAAGAAAATCTCCCGTGCTTCCCTGGTCTGGCCTAAAAGTGACTCCAAATATGATAAACTCTTCAATGCACTTAGAAACGGCCAAGCAAAACACTCAGTTGCATCAAACTGCTCCAAGATTTTCAAGCATAAACCCAGTCAGAACATCTGTCAGCGGTCCCAGTATCAGAAAAGGGAACAGAAACACAATCCTGTTTCCCTGCCGAGACCTCCTTCCTAATATCTGCGAGCGTGTGATGAAATTTACAGAGCTTTACCACAGCCAGCACAGAAACATGGGGAAAGGAGTAGGTCCTTCAAAACATTGAGCCTCCCCCATTCTAGTTGATAGAAGCTTTGAAGATTGGAGTAGGAGAAGGATATTCAGCCCTTTGAGACTGTTCCGCCATTCATAACGATCATGGCTGATCTTCCAACTCAATGCCCTAATCCTGCTTTCTCCTCATATATTTTGATCCCATTCACCCCAATTGCTTCATCTTACCGCCCCTTCAACACATTTAATGTTTTGTCAATAACTACTTCGTCTGATAACGAATTCCACAGTCTCACGATGCTTTGGATGAAGAAGCTCCTCATCTTTGTCCTAAATGGTCCACCCAAATCCTTCGATTGTGATGAATGGTACTGGACAAACCCGCTATGGGTAACATCCTCGCTGCATCTGCCCTGTCGAGTCCTGTGGGAAATTTTATAAGTCTCTGTGAGATCTCCCCCTCACTCGCCAGAACTACAGCAAAAACAAAGCTAACCAAGTCCGTCTCTCCCCATGCATCTATCGCACCGTTCCTGGAAACAGCATGGTAAACTTTCATTGTAATACCTGCAGAGCAAGAGCATGTTTCTTCAGAAAAGGAAACCAAAGATCTGCACAATATTGTTTGCAAAGCAGCTTCCTATTCATCTGAATACATATCTCCCAATTCTAGGCACGATAATCTTGTACAATAACTTCCTACGTGTTACTTTGTCAAACGCTTTCTGAATGTTGAAATATACCACATAACTGGATTCACGTTGTGAACTCTAGTAGTTACATCTTCACATACGTCTAACAGATTTGTTAAGTTTGATTCCCCTTGCATAAATCTATGCTGACTCTGTCCGATCCTGCCACTGCTTTCTAAATGATGTTCTCTAAATCCCTTGACAATAGATTTGAGACTTTTCTGCAATACTTCAGTTAGGTTTACTGGCGTATAACTGTCCGTTTTCACTCTACTTCCACTTTGGACATTCGAGTGGCATTAGCTATGCTCCAATCTGCAGGGACTGTGCCAGAGTCTAACACGTACTTGAAGTTGTCCATCAATACATCCATTATTTCGAGAAGCACTGCCTTATCTATTCTATAATGTGGGTAAACAGATACTGCAGGTGTATCCGCCTACATTCCCCCTAATTTTCCCAAAACGATTACTCTAGTAATATCAGTTCTTCTCCCTCTGGAAATCTTGCATTCCCAACATTTCTGGTATCTGATTTGGGTCCTCTTTTGTGAAGACACAAGCAAAGTATGTGTTGAATTACACATCAACTTCTTTGTCCACCATTGTACATTCCCCAGTTTCTGTCTGCAGTAGATTGACATTTGTCTTCATCAATCTCTTTCTATTCACATAGGTATGAAAACTCTTTGTGTCAGTCTTTACGTTCCATGTAATATTATTCTGTACTGCATTTTCACCTTCTTAATCAATTCCTTGGTGTTTCTTTGCTGAGTGCTGAACTGATTCCAATCCTCACACCTATTGTTTCTCTTGGCCAAAATTTCTGCTTCTTCCTTGGATCAGAGTCTATCTCTACTTTCTTTTGTAATGAATGGATTGGCCCGCTTACCCATTTTGCTTCTGGCCAATCCAGAATAAATAGTTGCTGCAGTTCCCCATGTGTTCCTTGACTGATTGCCATTGCGTGCTTGTCATTGCTTTAAGTGACTCACTCCAGTCGATCAACTGCAATTTTCACCTCATATCTTCATAGTTTCATTTGTTAATATTCAGCACTCTAATCTCTGAGTCAACCGAAGCCCACTTCATCTTGATAACGAGATCTATCATGTTATTGCCGCTTATCCGCAAAGAATCTCACGCAGCTCGATTGTCAATGAGTCCCTGTTTATTACACATCACCCAGTCTCAGATGGCTCCTCTACTTATTAAATAAGAAACCCATCCTGTATGCACTCCAGAAATTTCTTCTCTATGGCATTATGGCTAATTTGTTTTGCCCAATCTATGTGCAGATTAAAATCATGCATGATCACCGATATTCCCTTATGAATCACATCTCTAACTTATTGTTCAATGTCATTCCTAACATCACCACTGCAGTTTGGAGGTAGAAATATAAAATCCAAATTTGTTTTTTTTTGCCACTTGGTAATTATCATCTCCATCGAAACAGGCTCCACGTTGTCAAAGCTAACATCCCTTCGCAGTATTGTGTTAATTTTCTTTGTAACTAGTAACGACACTACACCAACTTTTCTTTATGTCTGTCCTTGTTAAATGCTGAATAACTTGGGACATTCAGTTCCCATTCCTGGCCATCCTCGATGATCCCAGTTATATCATACCCGTTCATCCACATGATAGCAATAATCCAAACGTTTCTTCAGTACAGTTCTGCATCACAATGCTCGTATCGATAAATGTGAATAGCGATTGGGAAATATAAAATAGAACTGCAATAGTGCCATCAGTACATCAATTTCGCTCCCTCATTCAGAACATAATAATGGCTGGTCCTCTATCTCGACATCACACTCCTGCTCTCTCGCTCTCTCTCCATCCCTTTCGTACCTGGAAATCTTTATTTATATTCAGAGTACTGACTTCCACAGCCATATCTGGTATATAATTCCCGAGGTTCACCAGTCTCTCACTGCAGAGATATATTTCCAACTCATATTGGAGAACTGGCCCTTTCGTCCTCGATGTTGCATCGACCTGTGAGATTAATCTGAAGCCCAATTAACCCACACTATCTATTTTCATCCATATGTTTCTCCAATAGCCATTTAAATACCCTTAAATTTGACGAGTTCACTCCTGTTTCATTCCACAATCTTACTACTCTCTGCGTATGAATCTACCTCTGATATTTGTCCTAAATCTAATACCCATCAATTTAAAGCTACGTCCGTCCGTACTAGCCATCACCATCGAAGGAACAACGCTCTCACTGTTAACCCTATGTAATCCTCTGATCATCTTGTATATCTTCATTAAGTCACCTCTTAACTTCCTTGTCTCGACCGAAAACAGCTTCAAATCGTTCAGCCTGTCTTCATAAGACCTCACTTGCATACCCGGTAATATATTAGTAAAGCTCCTTTGAACACTTTCCAAAACTTACATACACTTCCTATGACTAGGGACCAGAACTGTACGCAATAACCAAGGGTTGCCACACCAGCGTTTTGTATAGCTGCACCATGACCTCATAGCTCCGAAACGCAATCCTTGTCCCAATAAACCTGACACACTATATGCCTTCTTAACAAACCCTATCAATTTGTGTTGCAACTTTCAAGGATCTATACTCATGGACACTGAAATCTCTCTGCTCATCAACACTGACAAGAATCTTACCTTGATTTCAGTACTCTGTATTCCCGTTACTCCATCCAAAGTGAATCAACTCACACTTTTCCACATTAAAGTCCAGTTTCGAACTCTTAGCTGTGCTCTACGCCTTACCAATGTCCCCCTGTAACCTGCAAGATTGTTTGGCACAATCTACAATTCCACGGACCTTAATACTGTCTACAAATTTACTAACTCATCCTTCTACCTCCTTCATCCGGTTCAGTTATAAAAGTTAAAACCAGCAGTGGCCCCAAAAGAGACCCTTGCGGTACACCAGGAGTAACCGAACTCCAGGATGAACATTTACCATCAACCACCACTCTCAGTCTTCATTGAGTGAGCCATTTTTTATCCAAACCACTAAATTACCCTCAACCCATGCTTGCGTATTTTCTGCATAGCCTATCTTAGGGAACATTATCGAACGCTTTATTGAAATCCAGATATACCACATCAAACTCTGTAACCTCATCCACCTGTGTGGTCACCTTCTCAAACAGCTCAATAAGAGTCACGACCTTCCTGCACAAAACAGTGTTGACTATCCCTAATCTAACTGTTCCTCTACAGTTTATTATATTTCCTATCTCTTATAACCCGTTCCAACAAACAAAGTTTGGCTCATCATTCTAAAATTACCAGGGTTCACTCTGCACTGCCCCGCCCCCCCCCCCCCCCCCCCCCCCCACTTCTTGAATAAGGGGACAGCATTTGCTATCCTCCAGTCTTCTGTCACTATTCCTGTGGACAAAGAAGACATAACGATCAAAGCCAAACGTTCTGCAATATCCTGCCTCGGTTACCAGGTACTTCCATCCGGCCCAGGAGATTTACTGACCTTCACACTTTCTAGAAGTGTGAACAAGCTCCTCCTTATGAACCTCAATCCCGACTAATAGCCTATATCGCAGTATTCTCCGCGACAATGTTATCTTTCTTCCTGTGTGAATACTAACGAAAAATATTTATTTCGCGCCTCTTCTTTTTTTGTCCAACTGCATAACATCCCACTTCTGTCCTTCACTGTTCCTAATATTATTCTAGTCTTCTTATACTCCTGACAAACCTATAGAAATATTTAGAATTTCCTTGATCCTATCTGCCAAAGACTTCATATGTTTCCTCCATCTCTCTCTTTCGATCATCTCAATGCAGAGTGGCCTGCCTGTATCTATTACTGTGGTTCCTTATTTTAGATGTTGCAATCAGGGGAATGATCATGTCTCCTTCCAATCTGCCTCACCTTGTCTGACTTTTATATATTTCCTTCAGATTTCCATTCATTTTCGTCAACCACATGGCACACAGGCCAAGTCCAAACAAAATCTTCTCTCACAACATTAACCCAGGGATCAGTCTGCTCATCCTTTGCTGCACTCTTTCAATGTCAAGTTAAAGTAACCACAAATGCACACAATATAGCACAATATTTGAGACAAAATTTCACAGAGGCCTTGTACAGCTGAGGTAAGGCACCCTTACCTCTGTACTCAAATCCCCCTGAGATGAAGTTCAACACACTTCTTATCTTCCTAACTGTTTCTGTTCCTGAGATATTGCTTTCAATGACTGGTGTACAAAGACATCCAAACCTTTTTCAATGTTAGACCAATGTTACATTTGGTAGGTCTATGTACACTGATCAAAGTGCCAATAACGTTCCTGTATTGACTTATGACTTCAGAAACCACTGCCCTGCATGTTCCTCGAAGGTCTGAACAGAATGAACCAACAAAGTGATGGAGAATAAGACCGTTTATGGATCATCATTTTCAAACCAATCCTTTAAAAAAAATTACGCTGCCGTTGTATTGTTCCCACCATAGTGCAAAACGTCACACCTATCCACATTGATATTAATCTGCCACGTACTTCTCCATTCAATGCATTTGTCTGCATGACCTTGGAGATTTTGTATACTCTCCCCACCATTCACCATCCATTAGCAGACTTGGAAAAATTGCAAACTAATAGTTGATGCACATTCTGAATAGATGGGACCCAGGAAAAGTGTCATTGAACTTCCACTCAAAAAATCTGTTTCTTCCTATTCACTGCTTGCTGTCAGCTCTTCAGTTCAGAAACCATATCCAGAAATTAGCGTCAATTAGATGAGCTTTTACTTTGTAGACTAGACTTGGGTTATTATCAAAAATCCTTCTGTAAATGCAAATACATTACTCCCGTGATTCTCTATAATTTATCTACCAGTTAGTTTCTCAAATATGATTCCTATTTCATAAATCATTTTGGAGTTTGTCGATGCCTATTACTTTCAGTCCCAATAAATTTTCCCAACCTGTTTATTTACTAATTTCATTATATTCCCTTACTCAGCAGAACTATTGCTGGAATATCTTATTTTTGTTTGTTTTGTTTTCTTCGAAGAACATCGAACTGAAATGGCTGCTTTATCATTTTCACCTTTCCAAATTCTCTATTCTCTATTTTCCATTCTTGGTTTCTGACACTAAGGAAGCTACTCTTACCTGCTGTAACTTTATATGTTGGTATATATTTAGAAATTATTACTGTGCACTCTTATAACTATTGTTAATATACTCTGCAGAAACCCATTAATTCCTGTCTTGAAGTTGTTCAATGTTCTTCAACATCATAGAATCACAGAAGGAGAGACTCTGCACCATCAGAAAAAGAACACGACCTACGTTCGTCCCTTTCTGACACTACCTCGTAGCCATGAAAGCCATAATACTTCAAATGGTCATCAAGCAGTTTTTTAATGTTCTTGACGATTCCCACAACTATCTTCTCAGAAATTGCACTCCAGACACCAAAACCCTCTTTATGAAAATCAATCCTCAAATCCTCTTTAAACTGCAAACATTTCAGTTTAAATGCGTGTCCCTTGTTCTTACCATTCGACTGAAATCATTAGCTGCTTTCTTTTCACCTTAGTAATGCTCTCGTAATCTTGTACAGTTGATTGTTTTGTCCTACCGCCTTCTCTGCTCCAAATAAAACAACGGTGATTTCCCAGCCTCTCTTCATCTTTGATATGCTTCATTTGAGGCAACATCATGGTAAACCTCCTATGCAACACCTCGGGTGCATTTGCATCCTTCCGGTAATATGGCACGTTGAACTGCATACAGGAGTGCAGCTGTAGCCTATCCAATGTCAGGTACAACTCCAGTGTAACCTCCGAGCACTTGTATTACACCAGTAACCTGTCACATCACCTTCATGGATTGTAGGAGAAAGAATCTTAAAGCGTCCGTGTGGGTTGCCATTCACTGAGTGTGCCCCTTGCTAGTTCATTCTATCAAAGTGTATCACCTCATAACTTTGAGCTTTGAATTCCATTTGCCATTATTCTGCCCATCTGACCATTCCATCTCCAACTTCCTGTAACATAAGATCTTCCTCTTCACTGCCAAATCTCGGCCAATCTTCATGTCAAACACAAACTTACTTATTACACTTTCCCGACCCAGTCCCCTGTACATCCACATCAAAAATATTTATAAATGTTACACATAATAAGGGACACAGCTCTTATCCCTGTAATACACTATTGAGCACTACTATCCTGTTGCACAAGCAACCTTCTACCACAGCTGTCTGTCTCCTGCCACTAAGTTAATTTTCTTTGCAACATGCCACGTTACCCTCGATGCCATAAGCTTTTACTTTGTTTACCAGTTTTTCCTTTCAGTTGGGAATTTGTCATAGGTCTTGCAGAAGCATCATACAAGTGACTCCCACGCAAAAAAATAATCCAACGGTTTGATATGATTTCCCTCTGATGTACTCATGCTGAATATCCTTGATCAAGTCTTGTCTCTCCAGATGAAAATCGTTTATTCTCGTTTGTTATTCTCCATCAGTTTCCCGAAAACCTCTCAGATATGCACTGGTCTACAGTTTCCTGGTCTAACTCCAGCTCTCTTCTGTAAAGTGGAATCACCTTAGCTGTCCTCCACCTGTTCGCCACCTCTCCTGTGGCCAGATTCTACTTTAACAAAATATGCTTCAGGGTCGTTCCTCCTTTGCCTCCAACAGCAGCATGAGATAAAACTCAACAGGACCTGGGTATTTGTACAATTCCACCTAGCCAGAAATATCAATCGCTGCTCACATCTTCGAACAATTTTCTCAAGAGCTTCACAGTCCACCTCTCAAATACTGCACCTGCATCCTTCTTCTCCCCGGTTAAACAAATGAGAAGCTGTCATGTAGGAATATTCTCCAGCTTCACGAAAAAAATGCCCCCTTGGTTTCTGATCTGCCTCAATTTTTCCCTTGGTTATTCTGCTCTGCTTGATGTTCTTGCAGAATAATTCGGGATTCTCCATAAACTGATATGCTTGCACATCTCCATGCCCCTGTGTGAGTCAGTCCACTTTGTGTGACTTTTCTAAATTTCACTACGATCACCTCTTATTCTTTGAAACATTCTAGAACACAGACCGAGCTCAGACAAACTTGTCAGTTCAGAGAGATTCATCTGGACTTCCTCGGTGGTCAGTATATTCTTTATTGGAATGGGACAGCAAACTGTACACAATACTCCAGGCATAGTCTCAAAAAGAATCCATGCATATGGTAAAAGGCGATTTTACTTCGATGTTCAGATTGCCTTTAAATTAGGTCAACCTAACCTCTCCCTTACAATTTACTTATGTTCCTTCCAAAATCCTGTGGTTTAACCTTTTTCAACTAACTCACTGTGTGAGTTCTTAAATTAATATCTTCCTCAATATCTGACTTTCTCACAGCTGGTGAATCTCAATTGCTTATGTCTACAAGAAGCATTTTCAAACAATTCCAAAAAAAGTTTTGAATTGTGACTTTCCGTTCATTAATGCATTATTATTATCTCTATTTTTGTTGCTACATTCTAAATGTTAAATTTTAAATTATTTTTGGTATGTTTCAACAGATTCCTTAGAGTGGGTGACAAGTTAACTGGTTTGTGGTTTGCCACCCTCCCTGTTCTTCTCTTCTTAACTAATCGGATAACGTTTATAATCTTCCATTTCTCCAGAAAGGCTTATTGTCTTTGCAGAATGTACAGGAAAATAACACAATGATCCCCAAGCAAGCAATATGTCGATGTCGAAAATCATGTGTTGACATAGATCTATTTCGGCCAGTTTATCAATGCTCAATCCAGCTGTGTTTTTCAATACAATCCCGTTACTGATAGGGATATTTCAAACATTAGTTACACAAGCCCGTAATTACTCAGTATTTCTGCGAGATTTTCTGCATCTATTTCAATGAAGTCAATCACAATACAGCTGCTTAGTTTCCCTGATATTTCCTGTTTCCTCCAAACAAATTATCTCGCATGCACATTCACTGTTTCAGTGTTGACCTTGCTTTTATTTTCCCTTAAAGTATCGATAGAATCTTTTTAGGCAATCTTTATGTTTCTTGTTAGATTGCATTCTTGTTCTCTTTTTGATTTTCTTCTCAGTTTCTTGGTCCTCATTTGATGAGTGCTTAATGTCTCTGAACCTCTAGCTTACAAAAATATCTGGCAAGTTTCTGAGCCGCTTCATTTGATGTCATGCAATATTTAAATTATTTTGTGAGCCATCTATATGTATATTTACACCCTACAGTTTTTCTGGAAATAACCAGATATTGTCTGTTTTACAATAAACAATTTTCATGGCCCTTTTCCATTCACTGCAGCCGTGATTTGGGCTATTCAGGTTTATAGCTGTAATTTCAAGAAAACATAAAAAGCGTTTTGTATTCAGACGTCACCTGAAATTCAATATGCTCTGATTAGTACTCCGAAATGTACTTATATTTAATTATTTGCTGTTTTGATCACACAATACCAGTTTCAAAACTGATCTGGTACCGAGCTTGGTACTCAACATACCGTTAAAGGAAAACATCTCATAGATGCATATAAAATTCAGTTTCTGAGCATTATCATTCACTTGGGTTAACACAGATTTGATGCAGCTTCGATCTGTCTATTATTACTGCAGCATCCATTAATTTCCATTTGTAATTTGCTGTTTTATAAAATGCCCAACACTTGAACTGTAGGTTTCACTTTGATATATAGCTCGCATAAAAACTTTGCTGCACCTTGCTGTTCTAAATTGCATCTTAGCAGATTCTGTGGCTTCATGCGAAATATTTGGCGTGGTCTACTTCAACATTCAGTTCATTTCGCGGCAACTTATCTGTAGCCCTCAGTGTCAATGTGACACTTTCAACAGATATCCCGTTCCGCTGGTGGAATAGAGAAGGTGTGTACTACTCGAGACAGCTGGGACTATTCTTACCTGAATGGGAACCCGACAGCAGACAGGAAAACTGTTACCGCTGCTGTGCAGGTTTCCAGGGAGATAACGTCTGGAACAGTTCGTGCAGATTTAGTCTCTTCACTGAAGAAAGAATATTGTTAAATTGGAAGAGACGGTTCCCTCAAATAATTCCTGCAAGAACTGTTTTAATTTATAAGGAAAGGATGAGCAGATTGTACCAATACACATCAGAGATTACAAGAATAAGAGATAATCTTAAATTTACATCGAACACCGGAAGTTGTAGCAACAGAAGCCAATTACACAGCGAATGGAGGATTCCATTGTATTTCTTTAGCCTGTTATACTGGAACAGCAGACGTATATTGAGGCCTTCGACCTGGAACACCAGAATAGGACAACGCTGTTCAGCCCCGGGAACAGGAGGAAGCCAATCAGCTCCTCTACGCTTTAAAACTGGACGCAGAGTTGGCCATTTCAGTCCATGAAGTCCCCGCAAGTCTGTAACAGGGGAACTGGAAAGGATTGGTAAGTGCAATGAAATTAGACCAGTCAGCCCATTGACCCTGTTGCAGAAGGAATAGGGAAGGGGATTAAACTCTTTGAGAATTTATATGGACAAAGAGGAGGAGATTCAGCCACTTACCTGTTTTATAGGAGCAGGAGAAGACCAATCATTCTCGCAGTCCTATTTCAGGGAGGCAGTAGGAGACAGTTCAGTATCTCCATCCTGCTGTGGATGAAAAGCAAGAGACCATTCAGCTTCTCAAATTGTTACTCAACATTAGCTAGATTGCATGAGCCATCAGGCATCTAACACATGATCAGGAGGAGGATAGACCGACCTTGAGTTTCCTACTCAGGGCATCTGGCCATCGATAATATAACATAGGAACAACAGGTGGACTTTCAGTCCATCGAGTTTCCAAACCAGAAACAGAATGGGTCCACTAGGAGGAAGTGAGGTCTGCAGATGCTGGAGATCAGAGACGAGAGTGCGATGCTGGAAAAGCACAGCAGGTCTGGCAACATCCGAGGAGCAGAACAATTGGTGTTTCAGGCAAGAGAGATTCATCAGGAATTGAGTCCATTCAGTCACTCATGCCTCCACACAACAATCGGAGAAGAGTTTCCAAAGATTTCTGCCTTTTAAAGAAGATCACAGGAAATGGAGCGCTGAGGTTACAGAGAGGTAAGATGTTAGACAAAACAATTTTCACTGAGCAATATTAAATCAGTTATCAAACAGTTAGGCTTAAGATATTTGCTGTAATCTATTACCAAGGAATAAATAAAAGGAGATTTGCAGGGTCAAACCAAAGTCAATCAGTGTGAGCATGATTCTATGAACGATGAATCATGTATAAACTATCTGTTCAAGTCCTTTAAATATGTGACATTCAAAGTGGCTAATCAGGATCCTTGAGATTGACAAAAGACAAAAACAAAAGGTGCAGGAGTAGGCCATTCTGCCCTTCGAGACAGCACCATCCTTCATTATGATCACGGCTGATCATCCTCAATGAGTATCCTGTTCCTGCCTTACCTCCATAATCCTTGATCTCACGATCCTTAAGAGCTCTACCCAACTCTTTCTTGAAAGTATCCAAAAACTTGGCCTCCACAGCCTTCTGGGGCAGAGCATTCCATACACTCACCACTCTGTGGGTGAAGAAGATTCTCCTTAACTCTGTTCTATGTGTCCTGCCCCTTATTTTTAAACTGTGTCCCTCTGGTTTGGGACTCACCCGTCAGCGGAAACATTATTTCTGCCTCCAGAGTTTCCAATCCTTTAATAATCTTATACATCTCAATCAGATCCCCCTTAGCCTTCTAAACCCAAGTAAATACAAGCCCTGTCGCTCCAATCTTTCAGCTTAAGATAGTCCCGCCATTCCGTGAATTGACGTCGTGAACCTACGCTGCACTCCCTCAATAGCCAGAATGTCTTTCCTCAAATTTGGAGACCATAACTGCACATAATATTCCAGGTACGGTCTCACCAGGGCTCTGCACAGCTGCAGAAGGACCTCTTCGCTTCTATAATCAATTCCACTTGTTATGTAGGCCAGCATGCTAGTAGCTTTTTTCACTACCTACTGTGCCTGCACGCATGCTTTCATTAGCTGATGTACAAGAACACCTAGATCTCGTTGTACTGCCCCTTTACCCAACTTGACTCCATTTAGGTAGTAATCTGCCTTCCACTTTTTGCCACCAAAGTGTGCAGAAAATTGGAATACAATCAGTTGTCATTTTGTAGGTTTGTTCTATTACGAGAGAATGACTTATTCACAAAGTCAAAGGGGAACATATATTCATCTAAAATGGTCTAAAGGAATATTTGTGACCTAATGAAATGAGAGAATGAGCAACGGATGTACTATTGAAAAGTTAATTAGATAGTAATTGAGAAAATAAATATAGGGAGTTAGTATTGGGGGGAGAGGGGGCATACTGAAATGAAGCTCTCAAATAAATGGTGATTGCAAAGTTATCTATTAGAATATAATACCTGAGCCACAGCGCCTCAAACCTCACTTTCCATCCACCAACTTTCACCAACCTCACTTCCTCTGGCAACTTTGCGTCATCACCATGGGCATATAGGCCCTTTACACCCGTGTCCCCCACATGAAGGGCCTAAAAGCCCTTCACTTCTTCCTCTCCCATTGTCCCAACCAGTCCCTCACCACTGACACTCTTATCCACCCAGCGGAACTGGTCCTCGCCCTCAACAACTTTTCATTTGATTCCTCCCATTTCCAACAAACCAAAGAAGTGACCATGGGTACCCATATGGGCCCAGGCTATGCCTGCCTTTTGGTCGGATTCATGGAACAGTCTCTCTTCCACAATGACACTAGCACCATCCCTCACCTCTTCGTCCGCTATAATGATGACCGCATCAGTGCTGACTCGTGCTCCTGTGAGGAGCTCAAACAATTCATCAACTTCACCAACACCTTCCACCCCACCCTCAAATTCACCTGGGCAATTTCTAACGTCTCCATCCCTTCCAGGATCCATCTGTCTCCATCTTCACCAACCCACTCACCACTGACATCTATTTCAAATCCACTGACTCCCAAACCTATCTCACCTACACCTCCTCTCAACTACACCCCGACAAAAATGCTATCCCATATTTCCGATTCCTCCACCTCCTTTGCATTAGCTCCCAGGATGAGGTGTTCCACTCCAGGGCACTTCAGATATCCTCCTACATCAGAGATCACAGTCTCCCCTCCTCAGTAATTAAGGATGCCCTCAACCCCATCTCCTCCATTGCATCTGCCGTCAAACCCCCTCCCACCCACCCCCCCAACAATAAGAATCCCCTTGGTCCTTACATACCATCCCACCAACCTTTGAATCCAACACATCATTCTTTGACATTTCCACAACCTACAATCAGACCCCACCAAAGTAATTCTCTTCCCCATCCTGTGGAAAGTCACTCCATGACTCTGTTTACTCTATACAAACCACCACCTGCTCCACCACACCCAATATCTTTCCCTGCAACCCCAAGAGGTGCAACACTTGCCCACACACCTCCCTCTCATCTCTATCCAAGCCCCTAAACAATCCTCCCAGATCTGACAGATTCACCTGCACTTCATCCAACTTCACCTATTGCATCCATTGCTCCTAATGTTGTCTCCTCTATATCAGGCAGTACAAATACAGACTCCGAGATGGGTTTGCAGAGTATCTGCGCTCTGTAACATCGACCAACCCAACCTTCCGGTTACCTTCCATTTTAGTTCTCCCTCCCATTCCCCCCGTGACATGTCCATCCATGGCCTCCTCTACTGTCTAGAGGATCAACACCTGATATTCCACTTGGGAAGCTTACAGCCCAATGGCCTCAACATCAATTCATCAGCTTCAAACTCCCTCCTCCCCCGGCCTTATCCCAAGTCTAGCTCTAGCCCCATCCCTCCTCACCTCCCTGACCTAACCTGTCTACCTTCCTATACACCTCCCCTTCCCAATCAGTATAACCCCCTCTCAGCATCCCCTCTCACCATCCCCCAGCCCCAGCCCTCCTCACATCCCTGATCTAACCTGTCTACCCTCCTATACACCTCCCTTCCCAATCAGTATAACCCCCTTCCTGCATTCCCCTCTCACCATCTCCCAGCCCCAGCCCCTCCCTCTATTTACTTCTGGCCTCACTCTCCAGTCCTGACAAAGGATTTCAGTCTGAAAGGTTTACTTTCCTGATTCTTTTCCAGCTGCACAGCTATTGACTCTTGCACGAGAGCATGTTGTTTATCATAAAATAAACAATATTTTGACCTCCCTGCACCCATTTCATTTTTGTTTGAAGCAGCTGGAACTTCTGCACCACTTGAACTTCCCGCCATGATTACAGTTCTTTCTAATTCTGATGCTCGCTAAGAAATGAAAAAAACCATGAGATAGAAATATTAAAACTGGGAGGGAGGATGTTGCCTTGCTGAATACCAGCCAATGTGTTGAGCTTCCCATCCAGTCATCAATTCCCCACTCCTGCTCATATTCTGCCGCTTCCGGGTTTATACGATGCGCGTGCGCAGAGCCAGGCCCCGCCCCCACGCACTGTCAGTTAACCGGCCGCGCCTCGAGACTCCGCGTGCATCCTCAGGGCGGGTCTTAGCTCTCCCTCCATCTCCCATTGGTCACACCGCCTGTCCATCTCGTGGCTGCGACCAATAGAACGGTGAGTTCCCAGGTGGGGATGGGTGCCTGCAGGTGAATATGGATTTAAAGAGAAATGAAGAGCACAAGGACATAGGAGCCAGGAATGAGGCCGTTCAGCCCATCGAGTCTGCTTCCTCATTCAATCACAGCGGATAAGGTTCTCAACTCCATTCTCCCGGTAAACCTTGATTCCCCCCTTTACAATGAAGAGCCTATCGATCTCAGTCTTCAATATACTCAGGGAGCTGGGCCTCCCCAGCCTTCAGTGGGAATGAATCCCACAGATTCCCCACTCTCTGGATCAACACGTTTCTTCTTATCTCTGTAGTAACAGCTCTTCCCTTTGCTCTAAGGCTGTGCCATTGGGTTCCAGTCTCTCCAACCAAATGGAAACATCTTCTCAACATCCGCTCTGTCCAGGCCATTCAGTATTCTGTAAGTTTCTATTAGATCCCCCACCCCCTCATCCTTCTGAACTCCATTGAGTATAGACCCAGAGTCCTCACACATTCCTCATGTGTTAAGCTTTTCATCGTTGGGACCGTTCTCGTGAACCTCCTCTGAACACGTTCCAGGGTCAGTACATCCTTCCTGAGATATGGGACCCAAAACTGTGTACAATTCTCCAAATGTGGTCTGACCCGCGCTTTATAGAGCCTCAGAAATACATCCTTGCTTTTATAATCAAGTGCTGTCAAAATAAATGCCATCATTGCATTTGCCATTCTAACTACGGACTCAACCTGCAGGTTGACTTTGAGAGAATCCCGGATGAGAACTCCCAAGTCTCTCTGCACTTCAGATTTCAGAATTTTCTCCCCATTTAGAACATAGTCCATGCCTCCCTGCCTCTATTCCTCCGACCCTTTGCAGTTTAATAACATCTTTCCTGCAGCAGGGTGAACATGATGGTATGCAGTCCTCCAAATGTGGCCTCACCAATGTCTTGTCCAGCTGTAACATGACGTCCCAACTCCTGGGCTCAGTGCTCTGCCCGATAAAGGCAAGCCTGCCAAATGCCTCCTTCACCATCCTGTGACCGTGCCTACCTGTGGCACCAATTTCAAGGAACTATGTACCTGCCCCCCTTGGTCTCTCTGTTCAACAACACTCCCCAGGGCACTACCATTAACTGTGTACTTCCTGCATGTGCACAGTCTCTCTCACTCGCACATGCACACTTCAGTTGTGTGAGCACACTCGCAATCTCTCTCTCACATGTACACTCTCTCTCGCAAGTCTCCAATTATTGATGCCCATGTAACTGTTCTCTGATATACTTCTTACACGGATTGGTTTCCTACTCACATTTGTTCATTTTGTGAAGAGCTGAACTGATACTCCTTTTTATTGATTCCCTGTCCCTATTCTCCCATTTAGACCTACTCTGCTACAATTCTCTAATTTATTGGCACTCCCACTAATTTTCTAATGTAATGACACTGTGTATCAAATCCATCTACTGATTCCCCACCAGTTCTACCATTTACTCATACCCCGATACTCATTCTTCCATTTACTGATGCCCAGCCCAACTCTACCATTTAGAGGTGCCCTACTCTAATTCACCCATTTCCTGGTGCCAGGCCCCAATTCTCTCATTTAGTCCCACTGTGCACCACATCTTCCATTTAGTGTTTCCCTGCAACAAAGCTCCCATGTCGGCTTCCACTACCAATATTCTCTAATTATGGCCTGCCCTGCATCAAGTCTCTAAATGACCTTATTGCTGCCCTGCACCGATTCACCCATTTCGTTTCTACCCTGCACCGATTCTCCCATTTAGTGCTACCGTACACTGGTTCTCCCATTCAGTGCTACCCTGCACAAATTCTCCTACTTATAGCTACCCTACACCATTTCTCCCATTTAGCGCTACATTGCATCAATCCTGTGGCAGTGGCTCACAATGCAGGGTCTTAATTGAGGGTGTGTAGCATGATTAGTGGGTCAGTACTGAGATATTGGAGATCTATCAAAGGATCAGTCCTGAGGAAGTGCTTCTTTGTCAGAGAGTCAATCCTGAGGCAGTGCCTTTTTTGTCAGAGGATCAGTACTGAGATTGTGCCTCATTGCATTGGGTTCAGAATTGACGGTGGGCCGGTACTAATAGTGGAGCACACTGAGAGTGCCAGTGAGAATACCTCAGTATTGAACCAGAAACATGGCACATGGATGGACAGGACTGGCAACTTAATGTTCCAGGATACAAATGGTATAGAAAGGATAGAAAAGGAGGTAAGAGAGGAGGAGGAGGAGTGTTTTTGATAAAGGATGGTGTAACAGCTGTACTTCGGGAGGATATTCCTGGAAATATATCCAGGGAAGTTACTTGTGTGGAATTAAGAAATAAGAAAGTGTGACCACTTTATTGGGATTGTATTATAGACCCCCCAATAGTCAGCGGGACATTGAGAAACAAGTTTGTAAGGAGATTTCAGCTATCTGTAAGAATAATAGGGTGGTTATTTTAGGGGATTTTAACTTTCCAAACTGGGACTGAGACAGCCAAAGTGTTAAGGGTTCAGATGGAGAGGAATTTGTTATTTGTGCACAAGAACATTTTCTGATTCAGTCTGTGGATGTATGTACGAGAGAAGGTGCAAAACCTGACCTACTACTGCGAAATAGGGCAGGGCAGATGACTATCATGTCAGTGGGGCAGCAGTTTGGGACTACCGACCCAGAAGTTTTAAAATAATGATGGAAACGGATAGACCAGATCGAAAAGTTGAATTTCGAAATTGGAGCAAGTCTTATTTTGACGGTATCGGCAAGAACATTCAAATGCTGATTGGGGTTGTGCGTGTGTGTTGGTGTGAGTGTTGGCAGGCTCTTTCAAAATTTGTTTGGGGGCAGATGTTCACATGTAAAGGGACGGCTGGAAAATGGGAAGCCTTCAAAAATGAGACTACGAAAGTCCACAGACTTGTTGTAAGGGTGAAAGGAAAGGCTGGTAGGTGTAGGGAATACTGGGTGATGAGAGAATTTGAGGTTTTGGTTTAGACAAAGAAGGAAGCCCAGGTCAGGAATAGACAGGAGAGACTGAGTCAATCCTTAGATGGTTTTAAAGACAGTATGAGCATACACAAGAGGGAAATCAGAGGACAAAAAGGGGACATGAGATAGCTTTGGCAAATAGGGTGAAGGAGAATCCAAAGGGTTTTTACAAATACATTAAGGACAAACGGGTAACTAGGGAGAGAATAGGGCCCCTCAAAAATCAGCAAGGCGGCCTTTGTGTGGAACAGGATGTACATGTATTCCAAAAGGCAAGGACTGATTCGGGATAGTAACATGGCTTTGTGTGTAGGAAATCATGTCTCACAACTTGATTGAGTTTTGTTGAAGGAGTAACAAAAAGGATGGATGAGGCCAGAGTGGTGGATGTGATCTATATCGACTTCAGTAAGGCGTTCGACAAGGTTCCCCATGGAAGACCAGTTAGCAATCTCATGGCATACAGGGAGAACTAGCCATGGGATATAGAACTGGCTCAAGGGTAGAAGACAGAGGATGGAGGGTGGAGGGTTGATTTTCAAACTGGAGGCCTGTGACCAGTGGAGTGCCACAAGGATTAGTGTTGATTCCACTACTTTTCATCATAAGCATAAGAAGTATAGTTAGTAAGTTTGCAGATGACACCAAAATTAAAGGTGTATTGGACAGCGAAGAAGGTTACCATAGATTACAATTGGATCAGATGGGCTAACGGGCCGGGAAGTGGCAGATGGAGTTTAATTGAGATGAATGTGAGGTGCTGTGTTTTGGGAAAGCAAATCTTAGCAGGACTTATACACTTATTGGTAAGATCCTAGGCAGTGTTGCTGAACAACGAGACCTTGGAGTGCAGGTTCACAGCTCCTTGAAAGTACAGTTGCAGGTAGATAGGATAGTGAAGAAGGCGTTTGGTATGGTTTCCTTTATTGGTCAGAGTATTCAGTACAGGAGTTGTGAGGTCATGTTGCAGCTGTACAGGACATTGGTCAGGCCACTTTTGGAATATTGCGTGCAATTCTGGTCTTGGAAAGATGTTGTGAAAATTGAAAGGGTTCAGAAAAGATTTATAAGGATGTTGCCAGGTTTGGAGGATTTGAGCTATAGGGAGAGGTTGAATAGGCTGGGGCTGTTTGCCCTGGAGCGTCGGCGGCTGAGGGGTGACTTTATCGAGGTCTATAAAATCATGAGCGGCATGGATAGGGTAAATATTCAAGGTCTTTTCCCTGGGGTGAGGGTGTTCAGAACTAGAGTGCACAGGTTTAGGGTGAGAGGGGAAAGATTATAAAATAGACCAAAGGGGCAACCTTTTCACTCAGAGGGTGGTACATGAATGGAATGAGCTGCCAGAGGAAGTGGTGGAGGCTGGTACAATTGCAACAGGCATCTGGATGGGTAAATGAATCGGAAAGGCTTGGAAGGATATGGACCGGGTGCTAGCAGGTGGGACGAGATTGGGTTGGGATATCTGGTCGGCATGGATAAGTTGGACTGAAGGGTCTGTTTCCATGACTCTATGACTCTAAGTACTGGTGTACAGGAATACCTGACCCAGTAATGCAGGGGCCTGGTCTCTGTCTCTGTCTCTCTCTCTCACTCTCTCACATATGCATGCACACACGTATGCACACACACATGCACACACACACTTACTGAGGGATAAGGAATGACAGAATAACATGAGTATTTTAAAATATTAAAGCTCCATTAAGCAATCCTGGGAGGGCAGTGTAGAGGGAGCGTAACTCTGTATCTCACTCTGTGCTGACCCTGCCCTGGGAGGGGTTGATGGGGATGCAGTAAAGGCAGCTTTACTGTGTATCTAACCCCAACCTGTCCCTGTTGTGGGAGTGTTTGACGGGGACAATGTAGAGGTAGTTTTACTGTTTATCTATCATATCCCTGCCCTGAGAGTGTTTGGTGGCGACAGTGTCAGGTGGTCTTTATTTGTAACATAGGAATAGGAGGAGGCCATTCAGCCCCTCGAGCCTGATCCATCATTCAATGGGATCATGGCTGATCTGTGGCCTAACTCCTTTGGCCCATATCCCTCAATATCTTCACTGAACAAAAATGTATCTCTGATTTAACCTGAACGACTGATCCAGCATCCACTGCTGTTTGTGGAAGAGAGTCCCAAACCTCTCCCACCCTTTGTGTGTCAAAGTGCTTCCTACCATCTCTCCTGAACGCTCTGGGCCCTCATTCTCAGACTCTGCTCACTCTCGGTCTAGAATCTCCAACCAGTGGGAATCGTTGATCTTGATTGATCCTGTCTCATCGTGTTTATACCTTGAAGGCTTTGATCAAATCACCCCTTAACTTTCTCAATTCTGGAGGAAAATGGCCTCATTTGTCGAGTATCCCCTCAGAATGTAACCCCTGAGGTTCAGGCTCATTTTTGTTAACCTCCTTTGTGCTCCCACTCTTTACTCCAACCTGATACCCACACACTTGCTTACACTGAACTCCATCTAACACAGCTTTGCCCATTCACCCAGTCTATCAATATCCCTTTGTAATGTTAAGGTAGCATCTGCACTGTCTACAATGCTGCCTAACTTTGTACCTCACCCCGTGCTGTCCCTATCCTGTGTGTGTTTGATAGGAACAGTGCAGAGGGATCTATACTCTGTATCTAACCCCATGCTGCACATGTGCTGGCATATTCGATGCAGAGAATGTGGAGGGAGATGTACTCTGTATCTAGCCCCATGTTGTCCGTATCCTGAGAATGAATACAACATTTGCTCAGAGACAGGAGACAGGATATAGGGTAATGAGGGTTTCAGACTGGAGGGAGGTACAGGCACGTACAAGTTGGAAACTGTTTTCAGTAAATGGAAATTATTCCCAGGTCACTGCAGAGTGTAATAATCTGATGCCTTTCCCTCAGTGTCCTCCTCCAATCCCTGGTGAGATCTGCTCCCACGCCATCTTAACTGCTGACTGTGTTAGATACATCAATACATTGGCAATAGGCGGGGGTGCTTTTAAACCTGGGATCTTGCTATGTAACTTGCCTTCAAAATGCTCTCGCTCTCCCTTTCAAGTAATCTTTTCCTTCTTTTATGCCGAAGAACTTTTGTTTGGAAAGCTGCTATGCGAAGATCCAAAATGTTCGAGACCAGGAAAGAACAACCTCCAGAGGGGGACACAGTCCTGAGGCCTGGTCGACAGGCTGCACCCTGTGGGGTCCCATGTGAGTTGTGTGTTTATTTACCCCGAGGTTTAATCTCCTCTGGCGGGGGCGGGGGAACCCTGGGTTTTAGGGGCCTCTGGTTAACTGGCTCCTGTTGGATTATGGCCCTGTCATTTTTAAAACAAATTTGAAGCCTGGGGCTAAAGTAACCAGGGTCCTGGGGTTTGATACAACCACATCAATCCCCAGTGATTGTCTGACAGACAGGACACCCCAAGGAGGGAATTGAACTCTTAAATGAGAAACTCTACCCAAAGACTTTTTCTAATGTCAGAGTAATACTACTTGTGGGATCTTGCTGTGTCTCAAACCACCTGCAGAGTGGCCTACATTGCAACAAGAGTCACCAAATGTGATAATCACACAGATAAGACACACGTTGGCCGATTCCCTATGTATCTTGGAGGGGATATCTCTCTCTCTCTCTCTCTCTCTCTGTCTTTCTTTTGTTGATTTTTTAAACAAATAAAACCGTCCCACACACAGCAATGTGACTCGTGGGTATTTGAAGTGGGGGAGATGGAAATATTTTGCAGCACAATGTGATTGTTTTTGAAACAAAGTGGTTAAAAGAACACAAGATGCACAGAGAGGGAGTCTGTGTGGGAAGCAGGGAGCGATAGCGGGATAAGATGTGTCTTTGTAGCTGGGCTGGGAAAGGGAGACAGGATCTGGGGGAGGGGGGAGAGAATGGGGCTCTCCAATAACCCATCACCGCCCAGCTCCAATCACTTCCTTCTAGAAAGTACCATCCACAAAATTAAATCCTGCGATGGAGGAGGTGATTCCTTAAACAAGATTCCCAAAGAAATCCACAGCATCCTGTCGGATGTAAAGTGGGATTTGAGCACATTCTGGAGCACGAAAGGACTACTCTGTGGGATCGCACTGTGCATCAATGGCCCACTCTATGACTTGTCGTCATTTTAACTGGGAGGGGTGTGGAGGACAGGATGTGGGATTCTAGGCAGGGAGAGACAGACAGAGAGAACCACTATCAGAAACTGAATTTGGAAAGTGCTAGCATTATTGGGATCCTGCTGTGAGAAAATTACAGAGGGGAGCATTATGCTTGTGGAGGGCTTGTTGTTGGGGACATGGGAGTTGTTCTCGCAGGGGGTAAAGAAGAGGAAATACCCCAGGTATGGCACACCTAGCTGCCTGTGGGATCTTGCTGTGCGCCCCTCAGCTTGCAGGTTGTCCCTTACACATTACAGGAACCTGTCCACAGGGCCCGGGCTCTGTTTTCTGATGGTCTGATAGTAGATGGTGTGTATCATCCCTCCTTTCTCCAGCCCAGAACCCCCACCTCTCCTCCCCCTCCACCCACAATGTGATGGTGACGGGGCGAATGTTTACAGGACAGGGCGGGGAGATGGGAACACACTTTAAATGGGAGGAAGGGGAGGGGATTTCAATCAGAACGGAAGGGGAATGGAGAGAGAGAGAGAGAGAGAGAGAGACAGACAGAGATACCAATCCATTCTCGAGAGCAGGAAGAAGCTGAGCAGAGAGATGGAGAGGGGGATAGGGACAGGGAGAGAGGGGAGAGAGAGGTGGGGGAGAAGAGAGACAATGAGAGAGGGAGACAAATGGAAGGAGTGAAGGAGAAAGAGAGAGAGTGTGGGGGAAGGACGGAGAGAGGGAGAGAAGCAGATGGAGGGGGCAGGATAAACACGGAGGGAGGGACAAGATCCAGGCTCTGAGACTGAGTCCCTTCCATCGAGTCACTGCATCGAGTCTCAGAATAAAAACCCTTGGGGTTTGATGGGGTTCAGTCAGACAGCATTTACCCCCTGGGTCCCAGTGAGACCTGTTCCCATTCTCTGGGTTTACAACCAGGGGGAAGTGCTTATAAAATGGGGAGCTTTGGGAAGTCACTCAGTGATGGGATTTTGTTTGTTTTTCTTCTTTTTTGATTCAAAAGATCTTGGCTTTGACTTAATCAACTTCCATCTCTCTCTCTCCCTCCCTCACACCACCAACCCTGGGATTATCGCTCTCTCTGTGTCTGTCTCCGTTTCACTACCCCTAATCTTGTTTGTGTTCTCTCCCCACCTTGGTATCTCTCTCTCTCTATCTGTCTCTATGCCCCCACCCTCCCTCCCTGTCCTCCTGTCCCTGAGGGTGAGTTGGACTCAGTACCATGTGGTGCTGCACATGTCATTAACACCGTGGGATCTTGCTGTGCCCTGGGTCTCCAGTTGTTGTCCAAACTGTGGGGGTGGGTGGGGGTAGATAAAGCCCCTTTCTCAGTCAGTGGTTGGGTGGAGCGGGGGGAATCCTGGGGACTGGGATCTTGCTGTGCATGAAGACACACACACTCGAATGGCCAGTCAGTCTCTGCACACACCCCCATGCCCCCACCCTCTCCAGCCCAGGGCCTGGGAAACAGCGAGGAGTGGGGGTGGTGAGAGAGGGTGGGGGAATTGTACACAATGGAGACACAGCAGGGGGTTTTATACAGAGATGGGGGTGTATGGATAGAGGGGACAGTTTGGTGTGGGGGTGTAAATGAAGGTGCACGGGGGAAAGGGGCAATGAGATTGGGGATGAAGGGGAAAGTGGATGGGGCTAGAAAATTCCAGGGGGTGAGCAATTGTGGGTGGGGTCACAAATTATCCGGGGTCAGTGTGTTAGGGAATGAGGGAGTAAACGTAGGGGGAACAGAAAATTGGGGAACAGCCCAATATTTGGGTGAGGGGTGAATGGGCTAGAGATCCTGGGAAGGTGTTGGAGAAGAGACTGAACATCAGGAGAGGGTCTGGGGGGGATTGTGGGCAGGAACATAATTGGGGGGAGGGGAAAGGGCACAATATTTCGGAGGGGGCAGTGACAATGTTTGAGGGGGTTTACATAAAGTCCCTGCCTCAGGGGGTGGAGGCAGAAAGGGATCTTTGCTGTGCAGTGAGGCAGTCCCTCCACAGGTCATGAGTGTCTGCACATGCTCACTGTGTTCACCCCTCCCCACCATAAAGGGGTGGGCTGGGGGAAGGGGGCTGATCAAGAAGGAACGATGGGGGAGGGGCAGTTTGAGTAATGCTGCACAGGGGGAAGAGGAGGGAGGGGTGAGACCGGGAGGAGCATTATTCGGGGGGGAGGGAGGCAAAATATATGACGGAAGAGCAATATTGAGGGGGGGAATAGACAGGGGTCAGGAATTACAAGAATGGAAAATCTGGGGGAGGGGCAAATTTGTTGGGTGGGGAAGTCTTTGAGTGGGCAGTTTGTGGAGGGGAAAAAACTACACTGGGAGGGGGCAATTAGACTGGGGCTGGTCATAGTGGGTGATGGGGGGTCTGACAAATTGGGGACAGGCACAACATCCTGGGGTGGGGACAAAATGTGGGGTCAGCAGATAATTAGGGGGAATATTTGGGGCAAACTGGGGAGCAGGGGGTGTCAGGCAAAGCCCCTTTCTCAGTGAGATTGGCGGGTGGGAGGGAGTGACAGGGAATAGCTGGAGAGAGTGGGATCGTGCTGTGCCTATTCGTGGTCAATCAAAAGGTCAGTGAGTGTCTGCACACGCTCACTGTGTGGGGCACAGTGGGCTATCAGGGATGAATCGTCTCTGCCAGAAGGGAGAATCAACAAAGGGGCCATTCAGGGGCAGGCCACAGGGCAGTTAATGGAAGGAGGGATAGACACGATGGGCTGAATATCCTCCTTCTGGACAGTGAGGTGTCAGGAATTCTGGTATCTTGCTGTGCACAGAGGGGTGCAGTTACAGACCAGTCATCCCACACAGAGACTCATTTACCCCCAGCTTGGTGGGTGAAGGCGGTCAGCGAGGGTGGTATATAGGACACAGCAGGGATTTTATGTGTGTGGGAGTAATGGAGGGAGAGGTTCGGGGAGCAATGACAGAGGACAAAGGGGAAAAAGACAAAAGGGGGAAGGGCAAAGTCAGGGGGAGGGCAACTGTCTGGGGGGAGGGTAAAGAGGCAGAGGGAGACATCCACGCAGAGATTGAGAGAGGGGGAGAGAGACACACCCACAGTCTGAGAGAGAGAGGGAGAAACAGTCTCAGAGAGAGAGGGAGAGATACACACACAGTCTCAGACAGAGAGAGGGAGAGAGAGAGAGAGAGAAACAGTCTCAGAGAGAGAGGAACGGAGACAGCCACAGTCTGAGAGAGAGGGAGAGATACACCCACAGTCTCAGAGAGAGAGGGAGAGATAGACCCACAGTCTCACAGAGAGAGAGGGAGAGATACACCCACAGTCTCACAGAGAGAGAGGGAGAGATACACCCACAGTCTCAGAGAGAGAGGGAGAGATAGACTCACAGTCTCAGAGAGAGAGGGAGAGATACACCCACAGTCTCAGAGAGAGAGGGAGAGATACACCCACAGTCTCAGAGAGAGAGGAAGAGAGACACCCACAGTCTCAGTCTCCAATGAAGTGTTGGAGGGATGTCCCACCTCACTATTTATAGCTGCTCGTTTCGTAGAGGCATGGCATTCTAACCAGAACTCTATCAATAAAAACATCGATTTAAATCCTGTCTACCTTAGCTTGAAAAAAAGAACCAGCAATGACATCACCCGCCTTAAGAAACCAAGACCTATAAATAGAGAGGGGGGACATCCCACCAGCACTTCACCGGGGACTCTCACTGATGATGTTATCCATTATGGTGACAAAACGTCTGAAAACATGCCTTCCAGCTCAGTGAGCTAACCTATATACGTAGGATAATCTCTGACTGAGCCAGGTTTAAATACCTCAGGGTCTGTCACTCAAACCCCAGTTTATCCAGTCAACTGCCAGCTCCCTCCACCTGGAACACACCTCCCCCAGTATGGGATACTCGTCTTTGTGGGATCAGAGGGGGTGTGGGAGAAAGCAGCAGCTCAATGGTTTAGCCCAGGTCTGTCCCTTCCTTCCCCCACCCCCTCTGGACCCAGCCTTGGAATACACACAGACACAAAGCTGCAGTTTCACACCCAGAGCAGGCACAGCAACCTGCTACATTCCAAATGGACACAAGAATTTTACAAATCAATGAAACTAAAATGAACGAGTGAAGGGAGCAAGTTTGCTGAGCTTGGGTTGGATCTAAATCAGTTTGATGAGGTAAAACAATGACTACAGATGCTGGAAACCAGATTCTGGATTAGAGTGGTGCTGGAAGAGCACAGCTGCCTGAACTGCTGTGTTTTTCCAGCACCACTCTAACCCAAATGAGTTTAAACCTGTTCGACGACTGAACACAGTGTATTTCCAATGGAACATCAGCAGGATGATACAAATGAACAAGGGGGTATAGGCAGATGAGAAGGAACATGGAACAGAGCTCAGGCCAGTGAGAGGACAGCTGACCATCTGATACTGACCTATAGCAGCTTGGCACTCTGCATCTGTCCCCATCAAATCCTGAGGGTTCTCCCTGAATATATTATAAAGGCTTAGAAAGATAAAACAATCCAAACTCTTATCCGTTTCTATTTCTTTTTGTTATTGTTTGGATTGATTTGGACAGGGACCAGGGACTGCAGTTTAGAAAGAATGGAATGAACAGGGACAGGAACAAATTATCCCAGAGAGAAAGAAAGCTGCTGTTTGTGCAGTGGCGTGGCAAGGCCAGCAGAGGATGGCATTGTATCACTTTAAACACAAGAGGAACAGACACAGACAGAGTCAGAGACAGAGACAGAGAGAGAGGCTGAGATGAGGTGCCACTGCTCTGCCCAGCAGAGAGATCTCCACTGTCCGAGCTTGACACTGAGCTATTCTACTGACCTGAGAAGCTGTGTCTGCTTCGGTTGGGGATAGGGCTGTTGCTTGTTGTGTTTTTGTTCAAACCCCCATGCATTGGATTGATGGAGATGGTGGGAATGTGGGTACAGTGGGACTCGTATTGAGAGTTGTCCTTCCCCTGGTCAGGATGGGCTCAGTGTCCATGAAGAGAGTCTGTATCCTTTAGAATTGGGGATGGTTCACTGACAGCAGAGGACACACCGTTGGTCAGTGTGGACTGTATCAGTCTCATTGTAGAGAAATATGAATCTGGCAGATATGACAAAGAGTAAGATCATAGAATTCTGACCCCTCTCTGACCCCTCAGTCTATTACACATCTTATTGGCCTCATAGATTTGCCTCAATGTCAGAATATTGAGAAACAGAACACAATTAAACAGTAAAAATTGTGTTAAAATGTTTCAGACTATTTAAAACGTTCCCGTGGATTTTGCACAAGCAAAATGTCCCCCATGTAATTTTCACACAGCAAGATCCCAATAATACCAGCAATTTCCAAATCCAGTTTCTGATCATGAGTCTCTCTCTGTCTCTCCCTGCCTGGAATCCCACATCCTGTCCTTCACACTCCTCCCAGTTAAAATGACGACAAGTCACAGGGTGGGCTATTGATGCACAGTGCGATCCCACAGGGTAGTCCTTTTCGTGCTCCGGAATGTGCTCAAATCCCACTTTACATTCGACAGGAGGCTGTGGATTTCTTTGGGAATCTTGTTTAAGGAATCACCTCCTCCATCGCAGGATTTAATTTTGTGCATGGTACTTTCTAGAAGGAAGTGATTGGAGCTGGGCAGTGATGGGATATTGGAGAGGCCCATTCTCTCCCCCCTCCCCCAGATCCTGTCTCCCTTTCCCAGCCCAGCTACAAAGACACATCTTATCCCTCTATCGCTCCCTCCTTCCCACACACACACTCTCTCTGTCTGCATCTTGTGTTTTTTTACCCCTTTGTCTCAAACACAATCACCTTGTGCTGCAAAATATTTCCATCTCCCCCACTTCAAATACCCATGAGTCACATTGCTGTGTGTGGGATGGTTTTATTTGTTTAAAATATCAACAAAATAAGCTGGAGAGGGTGTGAGAGAGGGAACAGAGAGAGAGAGAGAGAGAGAGAGATCCCCTCACAGATACTCAGGGATTGGGCCAACCTGGGCCTTATTTATGTGATTATCACATTTGGTCACTCTTCGTGCAATGTAGGCCACTCTGCAGGTGGTTTGAGACACAGCAAGATCCCACAAATACCATTACTCTGATATTAGAACAAGTCTTTGGATAGAGTTTCTCATTTAAGGTTTAATTCCTTCCTTGGGGAGTCTATCTATCAGACACTCACTGGGGATTGATGTGTTTGTGTCAAATCCCAGGCCCCCGGTTATTTTAACCCTCGGCTTCAAAACTGTTTCAAAAACAAAATGGCCCCAATGTGACAGGAGCCAGTTAACCAGATGCCTGTAAAACCCAGGCTCCCCCAGAGGAGATTAAACCTCGAGGTAAATAAACACACAACTCACATGGGCCCCCACAGAGTGCAGCCTGTCGACTAGGCCTCAGGACCGTGTCCCCTCTGGAGAAATCACTTGTTCAAAGATCTCCTGATTCCAAAGTTTCTCTCTTTGAATCTTCAAGGGGCCAGTAAGGTCCCTTGGGAGGAAAGAGACAGCATTAGTTGAAAGGCAACGGAGGAAAATCATTACAGAGAGATAGCACAGCAAGATCCCAGGTTTTCCTCTCTCAGTGACACAATCTCTCAGCAACATCCAAACACAACCATATTGGGAAATGAGCTGTGTTTTCATGCTAAAGCCTTGGAAAAATTTGAAATGACAGGTTAGCTGATTAAAACACTTACTGCCTGCAGTGATAGCATTGGGGTAGTTGGTGCACAGCAAGATCCCACATACAACAATGCAGCAGCTAATTATTCTGACCATTTTTCCCCTCTTGATGCTGCTTCAGTTTAATTATTTCCTGTCAACCCAGAATCAAACATTGCAGAGATTTCACAATCTCAAACTGCCTCTCCCTCTCTCTCCTCTGTTTCCCCTACTCTCTCATTTTTCACTCAATCCCTTTCACTGTCAAATTTTCTCATCCTGCCCTCTCTATAACCCACATTACTCTGACTTTATGACAAATCAATCGAGAGGGTCACATCATTTGGGTTTTAATTTCCCCCTCAGGGAGTCCTGCCTCACAGATCCTGGGGATTGACATACTTTAACCCCAGGTTTCAAACTTGTTTTAAAAATGACAGGGCCACAATCCACCAGGAGCCAATTACCCAGAGGCCTCTAAAACTCAGGGTCCCCGACAGAGGAGATTAATCCTTGGGATAAATAAACACACAGCTCACGTGGGCCCCCACGGGGTGCAGCCTGATGACTAGGCCTCAAACCTGTCATCCCCCTCTGGAGGTTGTTCTTTCTTGGACTGGAACAATTTGGATCTTCATGTCGCAGCTTTCCAAACAAAAGTTCCTCAGGATAAAAGAGAGAAAAGATGAGTTGAAAGGGGGAGCGAGAGCATTTTGAAGACAAGTTACACAGCAAGATCCCAGGCTTAAAAGCACGCCCCCACACCCCAATGTATTAATGTATCTAACACAGTCAGCAGTTAGGATGGAACATGGTGTGGGAGCAAATCTTACCAGGGATTGGAGGAAGATAGTGAGGGAAGGCACCAGATTATTACACTCTGCAGTGACCTGGGACCAATTGCCTTTTACTGAAAACAGTTCCCAACTTGTATGTGCCTGTAGCTCCCTCCAGTCTGAAACCCTCATTCCCCTCTATCCTGTCTCCTGTCTCTGAGCCAATGGCGTATTCATTCTGTTACTGACCCTTCAGTCCCAATGGTATCAATTTTTCTCACAATTTCACTTGGAGACCTTCTCTCATCCACGTGAAGGAATTGGACCCTGACAATTCCATTTACACTGTCTCCCATCAATCTTCATAGGATCCATATCACAGAGGTTAGACAGTGTTCCCAGCAAACACTCCCAGGGCAGAAAGAGCACAGGGTTTCCATACAACGTAAAGCTCCCATTAAACTGTCCCCATTTAAATCTCCAGGGTAGGTAGAGAATGAGGTTAGATACAGAGTAAATCTCCCTCTACACTGCAGCATTTCAAATTCCCAGCCCATGTTGAGCTCAGAGTTAGGTACTGATTAAATCTCCCACTTCCCTCATCCTGTTCACATCAAACTCAATCAGGATAGCTCCATCACTGGGTTAGATACAGAGTATGTGTATGTTTGGATTTCAGCCCCAATCCAGTTGGTGATGATCACGGCCTTGTTAAATGTATTTGGGAATGGGGAGGGAGCTGCTAGCAGGGTGATGGTGGGGTAGTGGTGAGCACAGCTGACTTCCAAGCAGGTGACCTGGGTTCAGTTCTCAGCTATCGCAGTGTTGTGGTTTGTAAACAGCCTTTTAAAGGTAAGGCATTGGGATAAATTGAGGAAATAAATCTTTTATTCTGCGGTAAACCGGATCTGTCAGATTACTCCTTGCTTTTCCAGGCAATGGTTCCTTTGAATTGCAGTGTGGAACCGGGCACCATTGCTCGGCATCTCGGAAGTTTTCCCCTCTGCTGCTTCCCATTTCTTATTGAAATATTGGTTGCAGCACAAGGATGGGTTTGTTTTGTTCGAAAAGTGAGAGACTGCTCCCGTCAGGAACCTGAAATAATTACAGAAGCCGCTGGAATCACTGAACAGTTCCAACAGCTTCTGTAGTGGTGAGGAGGGAGGGTTAATGTGTCAAATCTATACAAGGTAAAATAAACTCCTGCCCTGAAAACAATCAGAAATCTTGATTCTGCACTGTGCGTCAATGACCCACCCTGTGACTTGTGGTCATTTTAATAGAGCGTGGGGATGGGGTCAGGATGTAGGGTTCCAGGCAGGGAGAGACAGAGACCCAAGATGAGAGGCAAAAAGGTTGGAGAGGGAGTTGCTGCACAGTCTGATCCCACAGATGATACTGCCTCCGTCTCACTGCAGCTTCCATCTTCATTCCTGCGTTCCCTCACTCTCTTCCCCACATTTTTCCTTCAATCCCCATCTCTCCCCATCCTTCCCATCTCCATCCTGTTACCGTTCCCCTGGAGATTCCCTTCCTACAACTCTCTGCCTCCTCACTCTCTTTCCTGGAATTGTTTAATCGTTCAGTCTTTCCCAATCTCCAGCTTCCCTGCTCCCCTCTCTCTACACCTTTCTCTCGCAGCCCTGTAGGATCTTGCTGTTCCTGGCTGGGGATCTTTCTATTCGGCCTTACACCATCATGTTATCCCTCCTCATCTGGCATTCCGTCTCTCCTTGGGATTTCTCTCCCTGTCAGGACTCTCTCTCTTTCCCACACTCCCTGGGCTTTTCCTCTCTCCCTCCATCTGTCCCTTTCTCTCTCTCCCACTGTCAGTTTTCTCTCTCGCCTTCCCCCTGCCCCCACCAGGTATTTGTTTATTCTTAAAAGTTTGTGAGAAGATTTATAGCTCGGGTGCTCGTTGTTGTGGTTCTCTTCGCTGAGCTGGGAATTTGTGTTGCAGACGTTTCGTCCCCTGTCTAGGTGACATCCTCAGTGTTTGGGAACCTCCTGTGAAGCGCTTCCTTCGTAGCCACACACGCAGATGACAAGCAATATGATTTTAACTGGGACAACACTTCTATTATAGGACAAGCCAAACAGAGAACAGCCAGGGAATTCCTAGAGGCATGGCACTCATCCACAGATTCAATCAATAAGCACATCGACCTGGACCCAATATACCAGCCACTGCAGCGGACAGCTGGAACTGACAACCGGAAGCGACAGATTCAAACCACTATAAATACCAGAGGAAAAATCACAGAAGCGCTTCACAGGAGGCTCCCAAGCACTGAGGATGTCACCTAGATAGGGAGCATAACGTCTGCAACACAAATTCCCAGCTCGCCGAACAGAACCACTACATTTGTTTATTCTGCTTTCTGTCTTTCATTCTCTTTGTCTTGTTCTCTCACTGGGTTTTATTCTCACCTTCACTACAGCCTGTCCCTCTCTCTATCTCTATCTAACATTCTCCACTTCCTCCCTATCCTCCTGTCCCAGATGGAGATTTGGACTCATTGCCATGTGGGGGGAGGGAAGTGGGGGTGGAAGAAGGAGGGGGGGGGGGGAGAAGGAGAGTGGGGAAGAAGGAGAGAAGGGAAGAAGGAGGGGTGAAGAAGGAGGGGGGAAAGATGGAGAGAGTGGAAGAGTGAGGGGGACAAAGGAGAGAGGGGAAGAAGGAGAGACGGGAAGAAGAAGAGGGAGAAGGAGAGGGGGGAAGAAGGAAGGGGAAGAAGGAGAGGGGGAAGAAGGTGGGGAAGAAGGAGAGGGGTGAAGAGTCTGGGGGGAAGAAAGGAAGGGAAAGAAGGAGGGGGAGAAGGAGGGGGGAGGAAGGTGGGGGAAGAAGGGGGGAGGAAGGTGGGGGTAGAAGGAAAGGGGGAAGAAGGAGGGGATGAAGGAGAGGGGCGAAGGAGGAGGGGGAAGAAGGATGTGGGTAACAAGGAGGGGGTAAAGAAGGAGGGGGGAAGAAGGGGAGGGAGGGAAAAAGAGAGTGGGGAAGAAGGAGGGGGAGAGGGAGGGGAAGAAGAAGATGGGGTAAGAAGGAGAGGGGGAAGAAGGAGATGGGGAAGAAGAGGGGGAAGAAAGAGGGGCGAAGAAGGAGAGAGGGGATGGAGAGAGGGGAAGGAGGGGCAAGATGGAGAGGGGAAGAAGGAGAGGGGGAAGAAGGAGGGGGAAGAAAGAGGGGGTGAAGAATTACGAAGGGAAGAAGGAGGGGGATGAAGGAGAGAGGATGAAAGAGAGAGGGTTCGAAGGAGGGGAGAAGATGGAGGGGGAAGAGGGAGGGGTGAAGAAGGAGGGGTAAGAGGGGGGAAGAAGGAGAGGGGGAAGAAGGAGGGGAAGAAAGGGGGGAAGAAGGAGCGAGGGGGATGGAGAGAGGGGAAGGTGGAGGGGGCAAGAAGGAGGGGGAAGATAGGGATGGGGAAGAAGGAGAGGGGAAAAAGGGGGGAAGAAGCAGAAGGGGAATACGGAGAGAGGGTAGAAGGAAGGGATGAAGAAGGAGGGGAAGAAGGAGGAGGAAGAAGGAGGGAGTGAAGAAGGAGGGGGGAAGGGAGGGAAAGAATGAGATAGGGGAAGAATGAGGCGGAGGAAGGATAGAGGGGATGGAGAGAGGGGAAGGAGGAGGGGGAAGAAGGAGGGGTAAGACGGACGGGGGAGATGGAGAGGGGGAAGATGGAAGGGGAGATGGAGAGGGGGGAAAAAGGAGAGTGGGGGTAGGAGAGAGGGGAAGGAGGAGGGGAAGAAGGGGAGGAATACAGATGCGGAGAAGGAGAGGGGGAAGAAGGAAAGGGTGGAAGAAGGAGGGGGAAGAAGGAGGTGGGAAGAAGGAGAGATGGGAGGAAGGAGAGAGGGGGAGAAGGAGAGAGGGGAAGAAGGCGAGGGTGGGAGAAGGAGGGGTGGAAGAAGGAGAGGGGGAAGAAGAAGGGGGGAGAAAGGAGGGGAGAAGAAGGAGATGGGAAAAAGGAGGCGGGAAGAAGGAGATGGGGAAGATGGAAATGGGGTAGAAGGAGGGGATGAAGGAGGGGGAAGAAGGAGAGGGGGAAGAAGCTGGGGGAAGCATGAGGGGGGAAGAAGGAGATGGGGTGAAGGGGGGAGAAGGAGTAGGGGAAGAATGAGAGGGGGAAAAAGGAGAGGGGGAAGAAGAAGGGGAGAGAGGAGTGTGGAAGAAGGAGAGGGGAAAAAAGGAGATGGGAAGAAGGAGATGGGGTAGGAGGAGATGAAGGAGAGGGGTGAAGGAGGAGTGGAAGAAGGAAGGGGAAGAAAGAGAGGGGGAGAAGGAGAGGGGAAGAAGGAGAGGGGGAGATGGAGAGGGGAAAGAAGGAGGGGGAAGAAGGAGAGAGGGGAATAAAGAGGTGGGAAAAAGGAGGGGGAAGGAGAAGGGGAAGACAGAGGGGAATAAAGAGGTGGGAAAAAGGAGGGGGAAGGAGAAGGGGAAGACAGAGGGGAAAGAAGGAGAGGGGAGAAGGAGGGGGAAGAAAGGGAGGGTGAAGGGGGGGATGAAGGAGAGAGGTGGAAGGAGAGGGGGAAGAAAGAGGGGGAAAGAAGGAGGGGAAGCAGGAGAGGGAGGAAGGAGGTGCAAAAAGGAGAGGGGAAAAAGGAGAGGGAAGAAGGAGTTGGGAGAGAAGGAGAGGGGGAAGAAGCTGGCGGGAAGAATGGAAGGGGGAAGAAGGAGAAGGGGAAGAAGTAGAGGGGGAAGAAGGAGGGGGAAAAAGGAAAGGGGGGAACAAGGAAGGGGAAAAGAAAAGGGGGAACAAGGAGGGGGAAAAGAAAAGAGGGGAACAAGGAGGGGGAAAAGAAAAGGGGGAACAAGGAGGGGGAAAACGAGACAGAGTAAGAAGGAAGGGGAAGAAGGGGGAAGAAGGAGCGAGGGGAAGAAGGAGAGAGGGGTAGCAGGAGAGAGAGAGAGGGGAAGAAGGAGAGGGGGTAAGAAGGAGGGGAGAAGAAAGAAAGGGGGAAAAATGGAAAGAGGAAAAGGAGAGGGGGTAAGAAGAGGGGGCAGAAGGAGAGAGGAGAAGAAAGAGAGGGAGTAAGAAGGAGAAAGCCGAAGAAGGTGGGGGAAGAAGGAGAGACAGGAAAGAGAGAGGAGAAGGAGGGGGAGAAGAAGGAGGGTGAAGTAAGAGGGGGGAGGAAGGAGAGGGGGAAGATGGAGGGGGAAGAAGGAGAGGGTGTAGATGGAGGGGGAAGAAGGAGGGGGTGAAGATGGAGGGAGAAGAGGGGAGAAGAAGGAGGGGGTGAAGAAGGAGAGGCGGAAGAAGACGGGGGAGAAAGGAGGGGGAAGAAGGAGAGGAGAAAAAGGAGGGGGGAAGAGGGAGAAGGGTAAGACGGAGAGGGGGAAGACGGAGAGTGGGAAGAAGGGGGGGAAGAAGGAGGGGGAAGAAGAAGAGGGGGAAAAAGGAGGGGAAACGAATTAGAGGGGGAAGAAGGAGGGGAGAAAAAGGGGGGAAGAAGGAGGGGAAGAAGAAGGGGGTGAAGAATTACGAGGGAAAGCACGAGAGAGGGGAAGAAAGAGGGGGGAAGAAAGGGGATAAGAATGAGGGGGTAAGAAGAGGGGGAAGAAGGAGGGGAGAAGACGGACGGGGGTGAAGGAGGAGGGGGAAGAAGGAAGGGGAAGAAAAAGAGGGGAAGAAGGTGGGGAAAAAGGAGAGGGGAAGACAGAGGGGCAAGAAGGAGGGGGAAAGAAGGAGGGGGGAAGAACGAGAGGGGGAAGAAGGAGGGGGGAAAAGGAGGGGGGAAGACAGAGGGGCAAGAAGGAGAAGGGGAAGAAGGGGTTGAAGAAGGAGAGAGGGGAAGAAGGAGGGGGCAAGAAGGAGAGGGGAAGAACGAGAGGGGGAAGAAGGAGGGGGGAAAAGGAGAGTGGGGAAGAAGGATGTGCGAAAAAGAGAGAGGGGAAAAATGAGGGGGCAAGACAGAGGGACAAGAAGGAGGGGGAAAGAAGGAGAGGGAGAAGAAGGTGAGGGGGAGAAGGATGGGGGCAGAAGGTGAGGGGAAGAAGGTGAGGGGGAGAAGGAGGGAGGAAGAAGGAGAAGGGGAAGAAGGGGTTGAAGAAGGAGAGAGGGGAAGAAGGAGGGGGCAAGAAGGAGGGGGGAAAGAAGGAGGGGGAAAAGAAGAGAAGGAAGAAGGAGGGGGTAAGACGCTGGGGGGAAGAATGGGAGGCGGGAAAAAAGGCAGGGTGATAGTGACGCAGTAAGTATGAGGGTGTCAGGGTGATAGTGAAGCAGTAAGCGTGAGGGTGGCAGCACAATGGTGACATGGTGAGTGAGAGGGGGTCAGGGTGATAGTGACGCAGAAAGTATGAAGGTGTCAAGGTGACAGTGATGCAGTAATTGTGATGTGGTCATTGTGGTAATGATGCAGTAAGTGTGAATGTGTGTGATAGTGACGCTGTATGTGAGAGGGGTTCAGGCTGATAGTGACGCAGTAAGTGTGAAGGGTCAGACTGATAGTGGTGCAGTAAGTGTGAGGGAGTCAGGATGACAGTGAGACTGTAAGTGTGAGGGTTCAGGTTGATAGTGTCGCACTAAATTGATGTGGTCGTGGTGATAGTGACGCAATAAGTGTGAGCGGGACAGGCTGATAGTGGCATAGTAAGTGCAAGGTGGTCAGAGTCATAGTGATGCAGTAAGTGTGAAGGGGTCAGGCTGATAGTGACATAGTAAGTGTGAGTGAGTCAGAGTGATAGTGATGCATAAGTGTGAGGCGTCACGAGGTGTGGGGGGTTAGAGTGATAGTGACACGGTAGTGAGAGGGGGTAAGGCTGATAGTGGCGCAGTAAATGTGAGTGGAACAATGTGATGCAGTGTGAGTGGGTCAGAGTGATAGTGATGCAGTAAGTGAGGGTTTCAGGGTGATAGTGAAATGGTAAGTGTGAGTGCATCAGTCTGATAGTGATGGAGTACATGTGAGGGCGCCAGGGTGATAGTGACACAGTAATGTGTTGGGGTCAGGGTGATAGTGATGCAGTAATGTGTTGGTGTCAGGGTGATAGTGAGGCAGTAACTGTGAGGGGTCAGAGTGATAGTGATGCAATGAGTGTGAGGGGGTCAGGGTGATAGTGATGCAGTAAGTGTGAGGGTTTCAGGGTGATAGTGATGAAATAAGTGTGTGGGGGTCAGGCTGATAGTGACGCAATAAGTGTGAAGGGTCAGTTTGATATTGATGCAGTAAATCTGATGGGGTCAGGGTGGGAATGAAGCAGTAAGTGTGAGGGGGTCAGAGCCATAGCGATGCCGCAATTGGGAGTGGGTCCAGGTTATAGTGATGCAGCAATTGTGAGGGGTCAGGGCGATAGTGATGCAGTAAGTGTGATGGGGTCAGGCTGGTAGTGATGCAGTACATATAAGGGATCAGGGCGATAGTGATGCAGTAAGAGTGAGGGCATCAGGTTGATAGTGGCACAGCAAGTGTGATGGGTCAGTGTGATTGTGACGGAATGAGGGTGTGGGAGTCAGGGTGATAGTGATGCAGTACGTGTGATGGGGTCAGCCTGATAGTAATGCAGTAAGTATAAGGGTCTCAGGGTGTCAGTGACACCCTAAATGTGAAAGGGTCAGCGTGATCATGATGAAGTAAGCATGAAGGGGTCAGGCAGATAGTGACGCAGTAAGTGTGAGGGGTCATGGTGATAATGACGCAGCAAAGATGGGGGTGTCAAGCTGAGTGTCAGGAAGTGTGTGGGGGTCAGGGAGATAGTAACACAATGAGTGTGAGGGCGTCAAGGTGATAGTGATGCAGTAAGTGTGAGTGGGTCAGAGTGATAGTGACACGGTGTGAGGAGTCAGGGTGACAATGACGCAGTAAGTGTGAGCTGGTCAGGGTGATAATGACGCAGGAAGTGTCAGGGAGTCAGGGTGATAGTGACATGGTGAGTGTGAGTGGGTCAGGGTGATAGTGATGCAGCAATTTGGAATGTGATCGCGTGATAGTGATGTGGTCAGCGTTACAGTGATGCAGTAGGTGTTAGGGGATTAGTGTGATATTGACTCGATTAGTGAGAGGGGGGTCAGAGTGAATATCAAGCTGTAATTCTGCAGGGGTTAGGGTGATAGTGACGCAGTATGTGAGAGGGGGTCAGGGTGATAGTGATGCAGTAAGTGAGAGGGGGTCAGGATGATAGTGATGCAGAAAGTGAGAGGCGTTTGGAGTGATAGTGATGCAGTAAGTGAGAAACGGTCATGATGATAGTGACACAGTAAGTGAGAGGGGGTCGGGGTGATAGTGATGTAGTTAGTGTGAGGGGGTGATGGTGTTAGTGACGTGGTTAGTGTGAGGGGGTCAGGGTTATAGTGGCGTGGTTAATGTGAGGGGATCAGGTTGATCGTGACGTGGTTAGTGTGAGGGGGTCAGGGTAATAGTGACGTGGTTAATGTGAGGGGGTCAGGGCGATAGTGACAGGGTTAGTGTGAAGGGGTCAGTTTGATAGTGACAGGGTTAGTGTGAGGGGTCAGGGTGATAGTGACGTGGTTAATGTGAGAGGTCAGGGTGATAGTGACGTGATTAGTGTAAGGGTGTCAGGGTGATAGTCACTTGGTAAGTGTGAGGGAATCAGGGTGATAGTGAGGTGGTGAGTGTGAGTGGTCAGCTTGAACGTGAAGTGGTGAGTTTGAGGGGGTTAGTGTGATAGTGAAATGGTGAGTGAAATGGTGTCACTGTGATAGTGACATGATTAATGTAAGGGGGTCACGGTGATTGTGACATGGTTAGTGGGAGGGGGTCAGGGATATAGTGACATGGTTAGTGAGAGGGGGTCAGTGTGATTGTGACATGATTAGTGCAAGGGGATCAGGGTGATTGTGACATGGTTAGTCGGACGGGGTCAGGGTGATAGTGACGGGGTAAGTGTGAGGGATCAGGGCAATAGTGACGTGGTTAGTGTGAGGAGTCAGGGTGATAGTAACCTGGTGAGTGTGAGGGAATGTGGATGATAGTGACGGGGTTTGTGTTTGGGGTCACAGTAATATGTCGGGTTTAGTGTGAGGGGATCAGGGTGATAGTGATGTTGTTAGTGTGAGGGGATCAGGTTGATAGTGACGTGGTGAGTGTGAGGGGGTCAGGGTGATAGTGAAGTTGTTAGTGTGAGGGGGTCAGGGTGATAGTGACGTGATGAGTGTGATGGGGTCAGGGTGATAGTGACGTTGTTAGTGTGAGGGGGTCAGGGTGATAGTGACGGGGTTAGTGTAATGGGGACAGGGTGATAGTGACGTGATGAGTGTGAGGGGGTCAGGGTGATAATGATGGGTTTAGTGTGATGGGTTCAGGGTAATAGTGACGTGGTTTGTGTGAGGGGGTCAGGGTGATAGTGACGTGGTTAGTGTAAGGGGGTCAGGGTGATAATGACGGGGTCATTGTGAAGGGATCATGGTGATAGTGACATGGTTAGTAGGACGGGGTCAGGCTGATAGTGACCTGGTGAGTGTAAGGAGGACAGGGTGATAGTAACGGGGTTAGTATGAGGGGATGTGGATGATAGTGACGGGGTTAGTGTATGGGGGTCAGGGTGATAGTGACGGGGTTAGTGTGAGGGTTAAGGGTGATGGTAATGGTGATGTAGTTAGTGTTGGGGTGTCAGGGTGATAGTGTCGTGGTTAGTGTGGGGGCGGTCAGGGGATAGTGACATGGTTAGTGTGAGGGGTCAGGGAGATAGTGACGGGGTTAGTGTAATGGGGACTGGGCGAGAGTGGCGTGATGAGTGTGAGGGGGTCAGGGTGATAGTGACATAGTGAGTGATAGGGGTCAGGGTGATAGTGACCTGGTTAGTGTAAGGAGGACAGGGTGATAGTAGCGTGGTTAGTGTGAGGGGATGTGGATGATAGTGACGGGGTTTGTGTTTGGGGTCAGGGTAATAGTGTCGGGTTTAGTGTGAGGGGATCAGGGTGATAGTGATGTTGTTAGTGTGAGGGGATCAGGTTGATAGTGACGTGGTGAGTGTGAGGGGGTCAGGAGGGGGCTAGTGACGTTGTTAGTGTGAGGGGGTCAGGGTGATAATGACGGGTTTAGTGTGATGGGGTCAGGGTGATAGTGACGTTGTTAGTGTGAGGGGGTCAGGGTGATAGTGACGGGGTTAATGTGAGGGGGTCAGGGCGATAGTGACGGGGTTAGTGTGAAGGGGTCAGTTTGATAGTGACGGGGTTAGTGTGAGGTGGTCAGGGTGATAGTGACGTGGTTAATGTGAGAGGTCAGGGATTTAGTGACGTGATTAGTGTCCGGGTGTCAGGGTGATAGTCACTTGGTAAGTGTGATGGAATCAGGGTGATAGTGACGTGGTGAGTGTGAGTGGTCAGCTTGATCGTGAAGTGGTGAGTTTGAGGGGGTTAGTGTGATAGTGAAATGGTGAGTGAAATGGTGTCAGTGTGATAGTGACATGATTAATGTAAGGGGGTCACGGTGATTGTGACATGGTTAGTGTGAGGGGGTCAGGGATATAGTGACATGGTTAGTGAGAGGGGGTCAGTGTGATTGTGACATGATTAGTGCAAGGGGATCAGGGTGATTGTGACATGGTTAGTGGGACGGGGTCAGGGTGATAGTGACGGGATAAGTGTGAGGGATCAGGGCAATAGTGACATGGTTAGTGAGAGGGGTCAGGGAGATAGTGACGGGGTTAGTGTAATGGGGACTGGGCGAGAGTGGCGTGATGAGTGTGAGGGCATCAGGTTGATAGTGACGTAGTGAGTGATAGGGGTCAGGGTGATAGTGACCTGGTTAGTGTAAGGAGGACAGGGTGATAGTAACGTGGTTAGTGTGAGGGGATGTGGATGATAGTGACGGGGTTTGTGTTTGGGGTCAGGGTAATAGTGTCGGGTTTAGTGTGAGGGGATCAGTGTGATAGTGATGTTGTTAGTGTGAGGGGATCAGGTTGATAGTGACGTGTGAGTGTGAGGGGGTCAGGGTGATAGTGACGTTGTTAGTGTGAGGGGGTCAGGGTGATAATGACGGGTTTAGTGTGATGGGGTCAGGGTGATAGTGACGTTGTTAGTGTGAGGGGGTCAGGGTGATAGTGACGGGGTTATTGTAATGGGGACAGGGTGATAGTGATCTGGTTAGTGTGAGAGGGTGTGGATGATAGTGACGTTGTTAGTGTGTGGGGGTCAGGTTAATAGTGACGAGGCTAGTGTGAGGGGGTCAGGGTGATAGTGACGTAGTTAATGTGAGGGGGTCAGGGCGATATTGATGTGGTTAGCGAGGGGGTCAGGGTAATGGTGACGTGGTTAGTGTGAGTGGGTCAGGGTGATAGTGACGGGGTAAGTGTGAGGGATCAGGGCAATAGTGACGTGGTTAGTGTGAGGAGTCAGGGTGATAGTAACCTGGTGAATGTGAGGGAATGTGGATGATAGTGACGGGGTTTGTGTTTGGGGTCACAGTAATAGTGTCGGGTTTAGTGTGAGGGGATCAGGGTGATAGTGATGTTGTTAGTGTGAGGGGATCAGGTTGATAGTGACGTGGTGAGTGTGAGGGGGTCAGGGTGATAGTGACGTTGTTAGTGTGAGGGGGTCAGGGTGATAGTGACGTGATGAGTGTGATGGGGTCAGGGTGATAGTGACGTTGTTAGTGTGAGGGGGTCAGGGTGATAGTGACGGGGTTAGTGTAATGGGGACAGGGTGATAGTGACGTGATGAGTGTGGGGGGTCAGGGTGATAATGATGGGTTTAGTGTGATGGGTTCAGGGTAATAGTGACGTGGTTTGTGTGAGGGGGTCAGGGTGATAGTGACGTGGTTAGTGTAAGGGGGTCAGGGTGATAATGACGGGGTCATTGTGAAGGGATCATGGTGATAGTGACATGGTTAGTAGGACGGGGTCAGGCTGATAGTGACCTGGTGAGTGTAAGGAGGACAGGGTGATAGTAACGGGGTTAGTGTGAGGGGATGTGGATGATAGTGACGGGGTTAGTTTGTGGGCCTAGGGTGATAGTGACGGGGTTAGTGTGAGGGGTAAGGGTGATGTAGTTAGTGTGGGGGTGTCAGGGTGATAGTGTCGTGGCTAGTGTGGGGGCGGTCAGGGGATAGTGACATGGTTAGTGTGAGGGGTCAGGGAGATAGTGACGGGGTTAGTGTAATGGGGACTGGGCGAGAGTGGCGTGATGAGTGTGAGGGGGTCAGGGTGATAGTGACGTACTGAGTGATAGGGGTCAGGGTGATAATGACCTGATTAGTGTAAGGAGGACAGGGTGATAGTAACGTGGTTAGTGTGAGGGGATGTGGATGATAGTGACGGGGTTTGTGTTTGGGGTCAGGGTAATAGTGTCGGGTTTAGTGTGAGGGGATCAGGGTGATAGTGATGTTGTTAGTGTGAGGGGATCAGGTTGATAGTGACGTGGTGAGTGTGAGGGGGTCAGGGGGATAGTGACGTTGTTAGTGTGAGGGGGTCAGGGTGATAATGACGGGTTTAGTGTGATGGGGTCAGGGTGATAGTGACGTTGTTAGTGTGAGGGGGTCAGGGTGATAGTGACGGGGTTAGTGTAATGGGGACAGGGTGATATTGACGTGATGAGTGTGAAGGGGTCAGGGTGATAATGACGGGTTTAGTGTAATGGGTTCAGGGTAATAGTGACATGGTTTTTGTGAGGGGGTCAGGGTGATAGTGATGTGGTTAGTGTAAGGGGGTCAGGGTGATAATGACGGGGTCATTGTGAAGGGATCATGGTGATAGTGACTTGGTTAGTGAAAGGGGGACAGGGTGATAGTGATCTGGTTAGTGTGAGAGGGTGTGGATGATAGTGACGTTGTTAGTGTGTGGGGGTCAGGTTAATAGTGACGATGCTAGTGTGAGGGGATCAGGGTGATAGTGACCTAGTTACTGTGAGGGGGTCAAGGCGATATTGAGGTGGTTAGCGAGCGGGTCAGGGTAATGGTGACGTGGTTAGTGTGAGGGGGTCAGGGTGATAGTGACGTGGTGAGTGTGAGGGGGTCAGTGTGATAGTGACATGGTTAGTGTGAGTGAATCAGGTTGATAGTGACGTAGTTAGTGTGAGGGCGTCAGGGTGATAGTGATGTGGTTAGTGTTAGTGGGATAGGGTGATAATGATGTGGTTAGTGTGAGGGGATCAGGGTGATAGTGACGTGGTGAGTGTGAGGGGGTCAGGGTGACAGTGACGTGGTTAGTGTGATGAGGTCAGGTTTATAGTGACGGGGTTAGTGTGAGGGGGTCAGGGTGATACTGAGGTGGTTAGTGTGAGGGTGTCATGGTGATAATGACGTGGTTAGTGTGAGGGGTAAGGGTTATGGTGATGTTGTGTAGTTAGTGTGGGGGTGTCAGAGTGATAGAGTCGTGGTTAGTGTGGGGGCGGTCAGGGGATAGTGACATGGTTAGTGTGAGGGGTCAGGGAGATAGTGACGGGGATAGTGTAATGGGGACTGGGCGAAAGTGGCGTGGTTAGTGTGAGGGGGTCATGGTGATAATGCCGGGTTTAGTGTGAGGGGGTCAGGGTGATCGTGACGTGATTAGTGAAAGCGGGTCAGGGTGTTAGCGGCGTGGTTAATGTGAGGGGGTCAGGGTGATAGTGACATAGTTAGTGTGAGGGGGTCAGGGTGATAGTGACGGGTTTAGTGTGAGGGATCAGGGTGATAGTGACGTGGTGCGTATGATGGGTCAGGGTGATAGTGACCTGGTTAGTGTAAGGAGGACAGGGTGATAGTAACGTGGTTAGTGTGAGGGGATGTGGATGATAGTGACGGGGTTTGTGTTTGGGGTCAGGGTAATAGTGTCGGGTTTAGTGTGAGGGGATCAGGGTGATAGTGATGTTGTTAGTGTGAGTGGATCAGGTTGATAGTGACGTGGTTAGTGTGAGGGGTCAGGGTGATAGTGACCTGGTGAGTGTAAGGAGGACAGGGTGATAGTGATGGGGTTAGTGTGAGGGGATGTGGATGATAGTGACGGGGTTAGTGTGTGGGGGTCAGGGTAATAGTGACGTGGTTAGTGTGAGGAGGTCAGGCTGATACTGAGGTGGTTAGTGTGAGGGTGTCATGGTGATAATGACGTGGTTAGTGTGAGGGGTAAGGGTTATGGTGATGTTGTGTAGTTAGTGTGGGGGTGTCAGAGTGATAGAGTCGTGGTTAGTGTGGGGGCGGTCAGGGGATAGTGACATGGTTAGTGTGAGGGGTCAGGGAGATAGTGACGGGGATAGTGTAATGGGGACTGGGCGAAAGTGGCGTGGTTAGTCTGAGGGGGTCATGGTGATAATGCCGGGTTTAGTGTGAGGGGGTCAGGGTGATAGTGACGTGGTTAGTGCGAGGGGGTCTGGGTGATAATGACGGGTTTAGTGTGAGGGGGTCACGGTGATAGTGACGTTGTTAGTGTGAGGGGGTCAGGGTGATAGTGACGGGGTTAGTGTAATGGGGACAGGGTGATAGTAACGTGGTTAGTATGAGGGGATGTGGATGATAGTGACGGGGTTTGTGTTTGGGGTCAGGGTAATAGTGTCGGGTTTAGTGTGAGGGGATCAGGGTGATAGTGATGTTGTTAGTGTTAGGGGATCAGGTTGATAGTGACGTGTGAGTGTGAGGGGGTCAGGGTGATAGTGACGTTGTTAGTGTGAGGGGGTCAGGGTGATAATGACGGGTTTAGTGTGATGGGGTCAGGGTGATAGTGACGTTGTTAGTGTGAGGGGCCAGGGTGATAGTGACGGGGTTATTGTAATGGGGACAGGGTGATAGTGACGTGATGAGTGTGAAGGGGTCAGGGTGATAATGACGGGTTTAGTGTGATGGGTTCAGGGTAATAGTGACGTAGTTTGTGTGAGGGGGTCAGGGTGATAGTGACGTGGTTAGTGTAAGGGGGTCAGGGTGATAATGACGGGGTCATTGTGAAGGGATCATGGTGATAGTGACATGATTAGTGGGACGGGGTCAGGGTGATAGTGACGGGGTTAGTGTGAGGGATCAGGGCAATAGTGACGTGGTTAGTGTGAGTGGTCAGGGTGATAGTGACCTGGTGAGTGTAAGGAGAACAGGGTGATAGTAATGTGGTTAGTGTGAGGGGATGTGGATGATAGTGACGGGGTTAGTGTGTGGGGGTCAGGGTAATAGTGATGTGGTTAGTGTGAGGAGGTCAGGGTGATAGTGACGTGGCGAGTGTGAGGGTGTCATGGTGATAATGACGTGGTTAGTGTGAGGGGTAAGGGTTATGGTGATGTTGTGTAGTTAGTGTGGGGGTGTCAGAGTGATAGAGTCGTGGTTAGTGTGGGGGCGGTCAGGGGATAGTGACATGGTTCGTGTGAGGTGTCAGGGAGATAGTGACGGGGATAGTGTAATGGGGACTGGGCGAAAGTGGCGTGTTTAGTGTGAGGGGGTCATGGTGATAATGCCGGGTTTAGTGTGAGGGGGTCAGGGTGATAGTGACGTGGTTAGTGCGAGGGGGTCTGGGTGATAATGACGGGTTTAGTGTGAGGGGGTCACGGTGATAGTGACGTTGTTAGTGTGAGGGGGTCAGGGTGATAGTGACGGGGTTAGTGTAATGGGGGCAGGGTGATAGTGACGTGATGAGTGTGAGGGGGTCAGGGTGATAATGACGGGTTTAGTGTGAGGGGTTCAGGGAAATAGTGACGTGGTTTGTGTGAGGGGGTCAGGGTGAAAGTGACGTGGTTAGTGTAAGGGGGTCAGGGTGATAATGACGGGGTCATTGTGAAGGGATCATGGTGATAGTGACTTGAATAGTGAAAGGGGGACAGGGTGATAGTGACGTGGTTAGTGTGAGAGGGTGTGGATGATAGTGACGTTGTTAGTGTGTGGGGGTCAGGTTAATAGTGACGAGGCTAGTGTGAGGGGGTCAGGGTGATAGTGACGTAGTTAATGTGAGGGGGTCAGGGCAATATTGACGTGGTTAGTGAGGGGGTCAGGGTAATGGTGACGTGGTTACTGTGTGGGGGTCAGGGTGATAGTGACGTGGTGATTGTGAGGAGGTCAGTGTGATAGTGACATGGTTAGTGTGAGTGGGTCAGGTTGATAGTGACGTTGTTTGTGTGAGGGGGTCAGGGTGATAATGACGGGGTTAGTGTAATGGGGGACAGGGTGATAGTGACGTGATGAGTGTGAGGGGGTCAGGGTGATAATGACGGGTTTAGTGTGAGGGGTTCAGGATAATAGTGACCTGGTTTGTGTGAGGGGGTCAGGGTGATAGTGACGTGGTTAGTGTAAGGGGGTCAGGGTGATAATGACGGGGTTATTGTGAAGGGATCATGGTGATAGTGACTTGGTAAGTGAAAGGGGGACAGGGTGATAGTGACGTGGTGAGTGTGGGGGTCAGCTTGATAGTGATGTGGTGGGTTTGAGGGGGTCAGTGTGATCGTGATGGGGTTCGTGTAATGTGGTCAGGGTGATAGTGTCATAGTTAGTGCAAGGGGGTCAGGGTGATAGTGACATGGTTAGTGTAAGGGGGCCAGGGTGATAGTGACGTGGTTAGTGTGCGGGCTTCAGGGTGATAGAGACGTGGTGAGTGTGAGGGGGTCAGGGTGTTAGTGACATAGTTAGTGTGAGGGGGTCAGTGTGATAGTGTCATGGTTAGTGTGAGGGGTCAGGATGATAGTGATGTGGTTTGTGTGAGGGGCTCAGGGAGATAGTGACGTGGTGAGTGTGAGGGGGTCAGGGTGATAGTCACGTGGTTAGTGTGAGGGGTCAGGGTTATAGTGACATTGTTAGTGTAAGAGTCTCAAGACGATAGTGACATGGTTAATGTGTGGGGGTCTGGGTGATAGTGACGTGGTTAGTGTGAGGGGTCAGCTTGATAGTGATGTGGTGGGTTTGAGGGGGTCAATGTGATCGTGATGAGGATCGTGTATTGTGGTCAGGGTGATTGTGTCATAGTTAGTGCAAGTGGTCAGGGTGGTAGTGACGTGGAGAGTGTGAGGGGGTCAGGGTGTTAGTGACATAGTTAGTGTGAGGGGGTCAGTGTGATAGTGTCATGGTTAGTGTGAGGGGTCAGGGTGATAGTGATGTGGTTTTTGTGAGGGGCTCAGGGAGATAGTGACGTGGTTAGTGTGAGGGAGTCAGGTTGATCGTGACGTGGTTAGTATGAGGGGTCAGCTTGATAGTGACGTGGTGAGTTTGAGGGGATCAGTGTGATAATGACATGGAGAGTGTAATGGTATCAGGGTGATAATGTCGTAGTTAGTGCAAGGGTGTCAGGGTGATAATGACATGTCGAGTGAGGGGGGGTGGTCATGGCGATAGTGGCTTAGTGTAAATGGGACATGGTGATAGTGACATGGTGACTGTGAGGGGTCAGCTTGATAGTGACGTGGTGAGTTCGGGGGGTCAGGGTGATTGTGACATGGTTAGCGTGGGGGGGTCAGGGTGATATTGACATGGTTAGTGTGAGGGGTCAGAAGTATAGTGACATGGTTAGTGTGAGCGGGTCAGTGTGATAGTGTCGTAATTAGTGCAAGAGGGTCAGGGTGATTGTGACATGGTGAGTGTAACGGGGTTAGGGAGATTGTGACATGATAAGTGGGATGGGGTCAGGGTGATAGTGACGTGGTTAGTGTGAGGGTGTCAGGGTGATAGTAACGTGGTTAGTGTGAGAGGTCAGGGTTATAGTGACATTGTTAGTGTAAGGGTCTCAGGGTGATAGTGACATCATTAATGTGTGGGGGTCTGGGTGATAGTGACGAGGTTAGTGTGAGGGGTCAGGGTTATAGTGACATTGTTAGTGTAAGGGTCTCAGGGTGATAGTGACATAGTTAATGTGTGGGTGTCTGGGTGATAGTGACGTGGTTAGTGTGAGGGGGTCAGTGTGACAGTGGCGTGATTAGTGTAAAGGTGTCAGGGTGATTGTGACATGGTTAGTGGGAGGGGTCAGGGATATAGTGATGTGGTTAGTGGGAGTCGGTCTGCGTGATAGTGACGAGGTTTGTGTGAGGGGGGTCAGTGTGATAGTGACATGGTTAGTGTGAGAGGTAAGGGTGATAGTGACGTGGTTAGTGTAAGGGGTCAGGGTGATTGTGACGTGGTTAGTGGGAGGGAGTCACGTGATAGTGACGAGGTTTGTGTGAGGGGGTCAGTATGATAGTGACATGGTTAGTGTGAGGGTTAAGGGTGATAGTGACGTGGTTAGTGAGACGGGTAAAGCTTATAGTGACGTGGTTAGTGTGAGGGGGTCAGGGTGATAGTGATGTGGTTAGTGTGACGGGGTCAGTGTGATAGTGCCATAGTTAGTGTGAGGGGTAAAGGTGATAGCGACGTGGTTAGTGCAAGGGTGTCAGGGTGATAGTGACATGTCGAGTGTGAGGGGGTCATGGCGATAGTGACTTAGTGTAAGTCGGACAGGGTGATAGTGACATGGTGAGTGTGAAGGGTCAGCTTGACAGTGACGTGGTGAGTTCGGTGGGTCAGGGTGATTGTGACATGGTTAGTGTGAGGGGGTCAGGGTGATATTGACGTGGTTACTGTGAGGGATCAGGGGTATAGTGACATTGTTAGTGTGAGCGGGTCAGTGTGATAGTGTCGTGATTAGTGCAAGGGGGTCAGGGTGATTGTGACATGGTGAGTGTGAGGGGATCAGGGTGATAGCGATGTGGTGAGTGTGAGTGGTCAGCTTGATAGTGACGTCGTGACTTTGAGGGGGTCAGTGTGATAGTGACATGGTGAGTGTAATGGTGTCAGGGTGGTACTGTCGTAATTAGTGCAAGGGGGTCAGGGTATTTGTGACATGGTTAGTGGGAGTGGGTCAGGGATATAGTGACATGGTTAGTGAGAGGGGGTCAGTGTGATAGTGACATGATTAGTGTAAGAGGGTTATGGTGATTGTGACATGATTAGTGGGACGGGGTCAGGGTGATAGTGACGTAGTTAGTGTGAGAGTGTCAGGGTGATAGTGTCGTGGTTAGTGTGAGAGGTAAGGGTTATAGTGACATTGTTAGTGTAAGGGTCTCAGGGTGACAGTGACGTGGTTAATGTGTGGGAATCTGGGTGATAGTGACGTGTTTAGTGTGAGGGGGTCAGTGTGATAGTGGCGTGATTAGTGTTAGGGTGTCAGGGTGATTGTGACATGGTTAGTGGGAGGGGTGAGGGTGATAGTGATGTGGTTAATGTGAGGGGTCAGGGTTATAGTCACATGGTTAGTGTGATGGGGTCAGTGTGATAGTGACGTGGTTAGTGTAAGGGGTCAGGGTGATTGTGACGTGGTTAGTAGAGGGGGTCTGCGAGATAGTGACGAGGTTCGTGTGAGGGGGTCAGTGTGTTAGTGACATGGTTAGTGTAAGGGGTAAGGGTGATAGTGACATCGTTAATGTGTGGGGGTCACTGTTATAGTGACATGATTAGTGTGAAGGGGTCAGGGTGATAGTGACATCGGTAATGTGTGGGGGTCACTGTTATAGTGACATGATTAGTGTGAGGGTGTCAGGGTGATAGTAACGTGGTTAGTGTGAGGGGTCAGGGTTATAGTGACATTGTTAGTGTAAGGGTCTCAGGGTGATAGTGACATGGTTAATGTGTGGGAGTCTGGGTGATAGAGACGTGGTTAGTGTGAGGGGGTCAGTGTGACAGTGTCGTGATTAGTGTAAGGGTGTCAGGGTGATAGGGACGTGGTTAGTGTAAGGGGTCTGGGTGATTGTGACATGGTTAGTGGGAGTCGGTCTGCGTGATAGTGACGAGGTTTGTGTGAGGGTGTCAGGGTGATAGTAACGTGGTTAGTGTGAGGGGTCAGGGTTATAGTGACATTGTTAGTGTAAGGGTCTCAGGGTGATAGTGACATGGTTAATGTGTGGGAGTCTGGGTGATAGAGACGTGGTTAGTGTGAGGGGGTCAGTGTGACAGTGGCGTGATTAGTGTAAGGGTGTCAGGGTGATAGCGACGTGGTTAGTGTAGGGGGTCTGGGTGATTGTGACATGGTTAGTGGGAGTCGGTCTGCGTGATAGTGACGAGGTTTGTGTGAGGGGGTCAGTGTGATAGTGATATGGTTAGTGTGAGGAGTAAGGGTGATAGTGACGTGGTTAGTGTTTGGGGGTCAGGGTGATAGTGACGTGATTACTGTGAGGGGGTCAGTGTGATACTGACGTGGTGAGTATGAGGGGTCAGCTTGACAGTGACGTGGTGAGTTTGAGGGGATCAGTGTGATAATGACATGACGAGTGTAATGGTGTTAGGGTGATAGCCTCTTAGTTAGTGCAAGGGTGTCAGGGTGATAGTGATATGGTGAGTGTGTGGGGGTCAAGGCGGTAGTGACTTAGTGTAAGTGGGACAGGGTGATAGTGACATGGTGAGTGTGAGGGGTCAGCTTGATAGTGACGTGGTGAGTTCGGAGGGTCAGGGTGATTGTGACATGGTTAGTGTGAGGGGGTCAGTGTGATAGTGTCATAATTAGTGCAAGGGGGTCTGGTGATTGTAACATGGTGAGTGTGAGGGCATCAGGGTGATAGTGACATGGTGAGTGTGAGTGGTCAGCTTGATAGTGACGTGGTTAATGTGAGGGGGTCAGTGTGATAGTGACATGGTGAGTGTAATGGTGTCAGTGTGATACTGTCGTAATTAGTGCAAGGGGGTCAGGGAATTTGTGACATGGTTAGTGGGAGTGGGTCAGGGATATAGTGACATGGTGAGTGTGAGGGGGTCAGGGTGATAGTGACGTGGTTAGTGTGATGGTATCATGGTGATAGTAACGTGGTTAGTGTGAGGGGTCAGGGTTATATTGACATTGTTAGTGCAAGGGTTTCAGTCTGATAGTGACATGGTTAATGTGTGGTGGTCTGGGTGATAGTGACGTGGTTAGTGTGAGGGGGTCAGTGTGACAGTGGCGTGATTAGTGTAAAGGTGTCAGGGTGATTGTGACATGGTTAGTGGGAGGGGTCAGGGATATAGTGATGTGGTTAGTGGGAGTCGGTCTGCGTGATAGTGACGAGGTTTGTGTGAGGGGGGTCAGTGTGATAGTGACATGGTTAGTGTGAGGGGTAAGGGTGATAGTGATGTGGTTAGTGTAAGGGGTCAGGGTGATTGTGACGTGGTTAGTGGGAGGGAGTCACGTGATAGTGACGAGGTTTGTGTGAGGGGGTCAGTATGATAGTGACATGGTTAGTGTGAGGGTTAAGGGTGATAGTGACGTGGTTAGTGAGACGGGTAAAGCTTATAGTGACGTGGTTAGTGTGAGGGGGTCAGGGTGATAGTGATGTGGTTAGTGTGACGGGGTCAGTGTGATAGTGCCATAGTTAGTGTGAGGGGTAAAGGTGATAGCGACGTGGTTAGTGCAAGGGTGTCAGGGTGATAGTGACATGTCGAGTGTGAGGGGGTCATGGCGATAGTGACTTAGTGTAAGTCGGACAGGGTGATAGTGACATGGTGAGTGTGAAGGGTCAGCTTGACAGTGACGTGGTGAGTTCGGTGGGTCAGGGTGATTGTGACATGGTTAGTGTGAGGGGGTCAGGGTGATATTGACGTGGTTACTGTGAGGGATCAGGGGTATAGTGACATTGTTAGTGTGAGCGGGTCAGTGTGATAGTGTCGTGATTAGTGCAAGGGGGTCAGGGTGATTGTGACATGGTGAGTGTGAGGGGATCAGGGTGATAGCGATGTGGTGAGTGTGAGTGGTCAGCTTGATAGTGACGTCGTGACTTTGAGGGGGTCAGTGTGATAGTGACATGGTGAGTGTAATGGTGTCAGGGTGGTACTGTCGTAATTAGTGCAAGGGGGTCAGGGTATTTGTGACATGGTTAGTGGGAGTGGGTCAGGGATATAGTGACATGGTTAGTGAGAGGGGGTCAGTGTGATAGTGACATGATTAGTGTAAGAGGGTTATGGTGATTGTGACATGATTAGTGGGACGGGGTCAGGGTGATAGTGACGTAGTTAGTGTGAGAGTGTCAGGGTGATAGTGTCGTGGTTAGTGTGAGAGGTAAGGGTTATAGTGACATTGTTAGTGTAAGGGTCTCAGGGTGACAGTGACGTGGTTAATGTGTGGGAATCTGGGTGATAGTGACGTGTTTAGTGTGAGGGGGTCAGTGTGATAGTGGCGTGATTAGTGTTAGGGTGTCAGGGTGATTGTGACATGGTTAGTGGGAGGGGTGAGGGTGATAGTGATGTGGTTAATGTGAGGGGTCAGGGTTATAGTCACATGGTTAGTGTGATGGGGTCAGTGTGATAGTGACGTGGTTAGTGTAAGGGGTCAGGGTGATTGTGACGTGGTTAGTAGAGGGGGTCTGCGAGATAGTGACGAGGTTCGTGTGAGGGGGTCAGTGTGTTAGTGACATGGTTAGTGTAAGGGGTAAGGGTGATAGTGACATCGTTAATGTGTGGGGGTCACTGTTATAGTGACATGATTAGTGTGAAGGGGTCAGGGTGATAGTGACATCGGTAATGTGTGGGGGTCACTGTTATAGTGACATGATTAGTGTGAGGGTGTCAGGGTGATAGTAACGTGGTTAGTGTGAGGGGTCAGGGTTATAGTGACATTGTTAGTGTAAGGGTCTCAGGGTGATAGTGACATGGTTAATGTGTGGGAGTCTGGGTGATAGAGACGTGGTTAGTGTGAGGGGGTCAGTGTGACAGTGTCGTGATTAGTGTAAGGGTGTCAGGGTGATAGCGACGTGGTTAGTGTAAGGGGTCTGGGTGATTGTGACATGGTTAGTGGGAGTCGGTCTGCGTGATAGTGACGAGGTTTGTGTGAGGGTGTCAGGGTGATAGTAACGTGGTTAGTGTGAGGGGTCAGGGTTATAGTGACATTGTTAGTGTAAGGGTCTCAGGGTGATAGTGACATGGTTAATGTGTGGGAGTCTGGGTGATAGAGACGTGGTTAGTGTGAGGGGGTCAGTGTGACAGTGGCGTGATTAGTGTAAGGGTGTCAGGGTGATAGCGACGTGGTTAGTGTAAGGGGTCTGGGTGATTGTGACATGGTTAGTGGGAGTCGGTCTGCGTGATAGTGACGAGGTTTGTGTGAGGGGGTCAGTGTGATAGTGATATGGTTAGTGTGAGGAGTAAGGGTGATAGTGACGTGGTTAGTGTGAGGGGGTCAGTGTGATAGTGTCAAAATTAATGCAAGGGGGTCTGGTGATTGTAACATGGTGAGTGTGAGGGCATCAGGGTGATAGTGACATGGTGAGTGTGAGTGGTCAGCTTGATAGTGACGTGGTTAATGTGAGGGGGTCAGTGTGATAGTGACATGGTGAGTGTAATGGTGTCAGTGTGATACTGTCGTAATTAGTGCAAGGGGGTCAGGGAATTTGTGACATGGTTAGTGGGAGTGGGTCAGGGATATAGTGACATGGTGAGTGTGAGGGGGTCAGGGTGATAGTGACGTGGTTAGTGTGATGGTATCATGGTGATAGTAACGTGGTTAGTGTGAGGGGTCAGGGTTATATTGACATTGTTAGTGTAAGGGTTTCAGTCTGATAGTGACATGGTTAATGTGTGGTGGTCTGGGTTATAGTGGCGTGATTAGTCTAAGGGTGTCAGGGTGATTGTAACATGGTTAGTGGGAGGGGTCAGGGTGATAGTGATGTGGTTAGTGTGAGGGGTCAGGGTTATAGTCACATGGTTAGTGTGAGGGGGTCAGTGTGATAGGGACATGGTTAGTGTAAGGGGTCAGGGTGATTGTGACGTGCTTAGTGGGAGGGTGTCTGCGTGATAGTGACGAGGTTCGTGTGAGGGGGTCAGTGCAATAGTGACGTGGTTAGTGTGAGGGGTAAGGGTGATAGTGACGTGGTTAGTGTGAGGGGTAAGGGTGATAATGATGTGGTTAGTGTGGGGGGGTCAGGGTGATAGTGATATGGTGAGTGTGTGGGGGTCAAGGCGGTAGTGACTTAGTGTAAGTGGGACAGCGTGACAGTGACATGGTGAGTGTGAGGGGTCAGCTTGATAGTGACGTGGTGAGTTCGGGGGGTCAGGGTGATTGTGACATGGTTTGTGTGAGGGGGTGGGGGGGGTATTGACGTGGTTAGTGTGAGGGGTCAGTGGTATAGTGACATGGTTAGTGTGAGCGGGTCAGTGTGATAGTGTCGTAATTAGTGCAAGGGGATCAGGGTGATAGTGACGTGGTGAGTGTGAGTGGTCAGCTTGATAGTGACGTGGTTAATGTGAGGGGGTCAGTGTGATAGTGACATGGTGAGTGTAATGGTGTCAGTGTGATACTGTCGTAATTAGTGCAAGGGGGTCAGGGAATTTGTGACATGGTTAGTGGGAGTGGGTCAGGGATATGGTGACATGGTTAGTGTGTGGGGGTCAGGGTGATAGTGACGTGGTTAGTGTGAGGGTGTCAGGTTGATAGTAACGTGGTTAGTGTGAGGGGGTCAAGGTGATAGTGACGTGGTGAGTATGAGGGGTCAGCTTGATAGTGACGTGGTGAGTTTGAGGGGATCAGTGTGATAATGACATGGAGAGTGTAATGGTTTCAGGGTGATAATGTCGTAGTTAGTGTGAGGGTGTCAGGGTGATTGTGACATGTCGAGTGTGAGGGGGTCATGGCGATAGTGACTTAGTGTAAGTGGGACAGGGTGATAGTGACATGGTGAGTGTGAAGGGTCAGCCTGATAGTGACGTAGTGAGTTCGGGGGGTCAGGGTATTTGTGACATGGTTAGTGTGAGGGGGTCAGGATGATAGTGACATGGTTAGTGTGAGGGGGTCAGGGTGATAATGACCGGGTTATTGTGAGGGGGCATCGTGATAGTGACTTGGTTCTTTAAGGGGGACAGGGTGATAGTGACGTGGTTAGTGTAAGGGGTCAGCTTGATAGTGACGTGGTGCGTTTGAGGGGTCAGTGTGATAGTGACGGGGTTAGTGTAATGGGGTCAGGGTGATAGTGTCGTAGTTAGTGCATGGGGGTCATGGTGATAGTGACATGGTTAATGTGAGGGGGTCAGGATGATAGTGACAAGGTTAGTGTAATGGGGTCAGGGTGATAGTGACGTGGTTAGTGTGCGGACTTCAGGATGATCGTGACGTGTTGAGTGCGAGGGGTCAGGGTGATAGTGACATGGTTAGTGTGAGGGGGTCAGGGTGATAATTACCGGGTTATTGTGCGGGGGTCATTGTGATAGTGACTTAGTTCGTGAAAGGGGGACAGTGTGATAGTGACGTGGTTAGTGTAAGGGGTCAGCTTGATAGTGACGTGGTGAGTTTGAGGGGTCAGTGTGATAGTGACGGGGTTAGTGTAATTGGGTCAGGGTGATAGTGTCGTAGTTAGTGTAAGGGATCAGGGTGATAGTGACATGGTTAATGTAAGGGGGTCAGGATGAAAGTGACGGGGTTAGTGTAAGGGGGTCAGGGTGATAATTACCGGGTTATTGTGCGGGGGTCATTGTGATAGTGACTTAGTTCGTGAAAGGGGGACAGTGTGATAGTGACGTGGTTAGTGTAAGGGGTCAGCTTGATAGTGACGTGGTGAGTTTGAGGGGTCAGTGTGATAGTGACGGGGTTAGTGTAATGGGGTCAGGGTGATAGTGTCGTAGTTAGTGCAAGGGGGTCAGGGTGATAGTGACATGGTTAATGTGAGGGGGTCAGGATGATTGTGACATGGTTAGTGTAATGGGGTCAGGGTGATAGTGACGTGGTTAGTGTGCAGACTTCAGGATGATCGTGACGGGTTGAGTGCGAGGGGTCAGGGTGATAGTGACGTGGTTAGTGTAAGGGGGTCAGGGTGATAGTGACGGGGTTATTATGAGGGGTACATGGTGATAGTGACATGTTTAGTGTGAGGGGGTCAGGATGATAGTGACATGGCTAGTGTGAGGGTGTCAGGGTGATAATGACCGGGTTATTGTGAGGGGGTCATCGTGATAGTGACTTGGTTCGTGAAAGGGCGACAGGGTGATAGTGACGTGGTTAGTGTAAGGGGTCAGCTTGATAGTGACGTGGTGAGTTTGAGGGGTCAGTGTGATAGTGACGGGGTTAGTGTAATGGGTACAGGATGATAGTGTCGTAGTTAGTGCAAGGGGGTCAGGGTGATAGTGACATGGTTAATGTGAGGGGGTCAGGGTGATAGTGACATGGTTATTGTGAGGGGGTCATGGTGATAGTGACATGTTTAGTGTGAGGGGTCAGGATGATAGTGATATGGTTAGTGTGAGGGGGTCAGGGTGATAATGACCGGGTTATTGTGAGGGGGTCATCGTGATAGTGACTTGGTTCGTGAAAGGGGGACAGGGTGATAGTGACGTGGTTAGTGTAAGGGGTCAGGGTGATAGTGACATGGTTAATGTGAGGGGGTCAGGGTGGTAGTGACATGGTTATTGTGAGGGGGTCAGGGTGATAGTGACATGGTTATTGTGAGGGGGTCATGGTGACAGTGACATGGTTATTGTGAGGGGGTCATGGTGACAGTGACATGGTTATTGTGAGGGGGTCATGGTGATAGTGACATGTTTAGTGTGAGGGGGTCAGGATGATAGTGACATGGTTAGTGTAATGGGGTCAGGGTGTTAGTGACGTGGTTAGTGTGCGGACTTCAGGATGATCGTGACGTGTTGAGTGCGAGGGGTCATTTGATAGTGACGTGGTGAGTGTGAGGGGGTCAGTGTGAAGGTGACGGGGTTAGTGTGAGAGCATCAGGGTGATAGTGACATGGTTATTGTGAGGGGGCCATGGTGATGGTGACATGTTTAGTATGAGGGGGTCAGGATGATAGTGACATGGTTAGTGTGAGGGGGTCAGGGTGATAATGACCGGGTTATTGTGAGGGGGCATCGTGATAGTGACTTGGTTCTTTAAGGGGGACAGGGTGATAGTGACGTGGTTAGTGTAAGCGGTCAGCTTGATAGTGACGTGGTGAGTTTGAGGGGTCAGTGTGATAGTGACGGGGTTAGTGTAATGGGGTCAGGGTGATAGTGTCGTAGTTAGTGCATGGGGGTCAGGGTGATAGTGACATGGTTAATGTGAGGGGGTCAGGATGATAGTGACATGGTTAGTGTAATGGGGTCAGGGTGATAGTGACGTGGTTAGTGTGCGGACTTCAGGATGATCGTGACGTGTTGAGTGCGTGGGGTCAGGGTGATAGTGACATGGTTAGTGTGAGGGGGTCAGGGTGATAATTACCGGGTTATTGTGAGCGGGTCATCGTGATAGTGACTTGGTTCGTGAAAGGGGGACAGCGTGATAGTGACGTATTTAGTGTAAGGGGTCACCTTGATAGTGACGTGGTGAGTTTGAGGGGTCAGTGTGATAGTGACGGGGTTAGTGTAATGGGATCAAGGTGATAGTGTCGTAGTTAGTGCAAGGGGGTCAGGGTGATAGTGACATGGTATATGTGAGGGGGTCAGGGTGATAGTGACATGGTTATTGTGAGGGGGTCATCGTGATAGTGACTTGGTTCGTGTGAGGGGGTCAGGATGATCGTGACATGGTTAGTCTGAGGGGGTCTGGGTGATAATGACCCGGTTATTGTGCGGGGGTCATTGTGATAGTGACTTAGTTCGTGAAAGGGGGACAGGGTAATAGTGACGTGGTTAGTGTAAGGGGTCAGCTTGATAGTGACGTGGTGAGTTTGAGGGGTCAGTGTGATAGTGACGGGGTTAGTGTAATGGGGTCAGGGTGATAGTGTCGTAGTTAGTGTAAGGGATCAGGGAGATAGTGACATGGTTAATGTAAGGGGGTCAGGATGATAGTGACGGGGTTAGTGTAATGGGGTCAGGGTGATAGTGTCGTAGTTAGTGCAAGGGGGTCAGGGTGATAGTGACACGGTTAATGTGAGGGGGTCAGGATGATTGTGACATGGTTAGTGTAATGGGGTCAGGGTGATAGTGACGTGGTTAGTGTGCAGACTTCAGGATGATCGTGACGTGTTGAGTGCGAGGGGTCAGGGTGATAGTGACGTGGTTAGTGTAAGGGGGTCAGGGTGATAATGACCGGGTTATTGTGAGGGGGTCATCGTGATAGTGACTTGGTTCGTGAAAGGGCGACAGGGTGATAGTGACGTGGTTAGTGTAAGGGGTCAGCTTGATAGTGACGTGGTGAGTTTGAGGGGTCAGTGTGATAGTGACGGGGTTAGTGTAATGGGTACAGGGTGATAGTGTCGTAGTTAGTGCAAGGGGGTCAGGGTGATAGTGACATGGTTAATGTGAGGGGGTCAGGGTGATAGTGACATGGTTATTGTGAGGGGGTCATGGTGATAATGACATGTTTAGTGTGAGGGGTCAGGATGATAGTGATATGGTTAGTGTGAGGGGGTCAGGGTGATAATGACCGGGTTATTGTGAGGGGGTCATTGTGATAGTGACTTGGTTCGTGAAAGGGGGACAGGGTGATAGTGACGTGGTTAGTGTAAGGGGTCAGGATGATAGTGACATGGCTAGTGTGAGGGTGTCAGGGTGATAATGACCGGGTTATTGTGAGGGGGTCATCGTGATAGTGACTTGGTTCGTGAAAGGGCGACAGGGTGATAGTGACGTGGTTAGTGTAAGGGGTCAGCTTGATAGTGACGTGGTGAGTTTGAGGGGTCAGTGTGATAGTGACGGGGTTAGTGTAATGGGTACAGGATGATAGTGTCGTAGTTAGTGCAAGGGGGTCAGGGTGATAGTGACATGGTTAATGTGAGGGGGTCAGGGTGATAGTGACATGGTTATTGTGAGGGGGTCATGGTGATAGTGACATGTTTAGTGTGAGGGGTCAGGATGATAGTGATATGGTTAGTGTGAGGGGGTCAGGGTGATAATGACCGGGTTATTGTGAGGGGGTCATCGTGATAGTGACTTGGTTCGTGAAAGGGGGACAGGGTGATAGTGACGTGGTTAGTGTAAGGGGTCAGGGTGATAGTGACATGGTTAATGTGAGGGGGTCAGGGTGGTAGTGACATGGTTATTGTGAGGGGGTCAGGGTGATAGTGACATGGTTATTGTGAGGGGGTCATGGTGACAGTGACATGGTTATTGTGAGGGGGTCATGGTGACAGTGACATGGTTATTGTGAGGGGGTCATGGTGATAGTGACATGTTTAGTGTGAGGGGGTCAGGATGATAGTGACATGGTTAGTGTAATGGGGTCAGGGTGTTAGTGACGTGGTTAGTGTGCGGACTTCAGGATGATCGTGACGTGTTGAGTGCGAGGGGTCATTTGATAGTGACGTGGTGAGTGTGAGGGGGTCAGTGTGAAGGTGACGGGGTTAGTGTGAGAGCATCAGGGTGATAGTGACATGGTTATTGTGAGGGGGCCATGGTGATGGTGACATGTTTAGTATGAGGGGGTCAGGATGATAGTGACATGGTTAGTGTGAGGGGGTCAGGGTGATAATGACCGGGTTATTGTGAGGGGGCATCGTGATAGTGACTTGGTTCTTTAAGGGGGACAGGGTGATAGTGACGTGGTTAGTGTAAGCGGTCAGCTTGATAGTGACGTGGTGAGTTTGAGGGGTCAGTGTGATAGTGACGGGGTTAGTGTAATGGGGTCAGGGTGATAGTGTCGTAGTTAGTGCATGGGGGTCAGGGTGATAGTGACATGGTTAATGTGAGGGGGTCAGGATGATAGTGACATGGTTAGTGTAATGGGGTCAGGGTGATAGTGACGTGGTTAGTGTGCGGACTTCAGGATGATCGTGACGTGTTGAGTGCGTGGGGTCAGGGTGATAGTGACATGGTTAGTGTGAGGGGGTCAGGGTGATAATTACCGGGTTATTGTGAGCGGGTCATCGTGATAGTGACTTGGTTCGTGAAAGGGGGACAGCGTGATAGTGACGTATTTAGTGTAAGGGGTCACCTTGATAGTGACGTGGTGAGTTTGAGGGGTCAGTGTGATAGTGACGGGGTTAGTGTAATGGGATCAAGGTGATAGTGTCGTAGTTAGTGCAAGGGGGTCAGGGTGATAGTGACATGGTATATGTGAGGGGGTCAGGGTGATAGTGACATGGTTATTGTGAGGGGGTCATCGTGATAGTGACTTGGTTCGTGTGAGGGGGTCAGGATGATCGTGACATGGTTAGTCTGAGGGGGTCTGGGTGATAATGACCCGGTTATTGTGCGGGGGTCATTGTGATAGTGACTTAGTTCGTGAAAGGGGGACAGGGTAATAGTGACGTGGTTAGTGTAAGGGGTCAGCTTGATAGTGACGTGGTGAGTTTGAGGGGTCAGTGTGATAGTGACGGGGTTAGTGTAATGGGGTCAGGGTGATAGTGTCGTAGTTAGTGTAAGGGATCAGGGAGATAGTGACATGGTTAATGTGAGGGGGTCAGGATGATTGTGACATGGTTAGTGTAATGGGGTCAGGGTGATAGTGACGTGGTTAGTGTGCAGACTTCAGGATGATCGTGACGTGTTGAGTGCGAGGGGTCAGGGTGATAGTGACGTGGTTAGTGTAAGGGGGTCAGGGTGATAATGACCGGGTTATTGTGAGGGGGTCATCGTGATAGTGACTTGGTTCGTGAAAGGGCGACAGGGTGATAGTGACGTGGTTAGTGTAAGGGGTCAGCTTGATAGTGACGTGGTGAGTTTGAGGGGTCAGTGTGATAGTGACGGGGTTAGTGTAATGGGTACAGGGTGATAGTGTCGTAGTTAGTGCAAGGGGGTCAGGGTGATAGTGACATGGTTAATGTGAGGGGGTCAGGGTGATAGTGACATGGTTATTGTGAGGGGGTCATGGTGATAATGACATGTTTAGTGTGAGGGGTCAGGATGATAGTGATATGGTTAGTGTGAGGGGGTCAGGGTGATAATGACCGGGTTATTGTGAGGGGGTCATTGTGATAGTGACTTGGTTCGTGAAAGGGGGACAGGGTGATAGTGACGTGGTTAGTGTAAGGGGTCAGGGTGATAGTGACATGGTTAATGTGAGGGGGTCAGGGTGGTAGTGACATGGTTATTGTGAGGGGGTCAGCGTGATAGTGTCATGGTTATTGTGAGGGGGTCATGGTGACAGTGACATGGTTATTGTGAGGGGGTCATGGTGATAGTGACATGTTTAGTGTGAGGGGGTCAGGATGATAGTGACATGGTTAGTGTAATGGGGTCAGGGTGTTAGTGACGTGGTTAGTGTGCGGACTTCAGGATGATCGTGACGTGTTGAGTGCGAGGGGTCATTTGATAGTGACGTGGTGAGTGTGAGGGGGTCAGTGTGAAGGTGACGGGGTTAGTGTGAGAGCATCAGGGTGATAGTGACATGGTGAGTGTGAGGGGGTCAGGTTGATAATGACATGTTGAGTGTGAAGGGGTCAGTGTGATAGTGACATGGTTCGTGTGAGGGATCAGGGTGATAGTGACATGGTGAGTGTGAGGGGGTCAGTGTGATAATGACATGGAGAGTGTAATGGTGTCAGGGTGATAGTGTCGTAGTTAGTGCAAGGGTGATAGTAACATAGTTAGTGGGACGGGGTCAGGGTGATAGTGACGTGTTTACTGTGAGGGGCCACTGTTATAGTGACATGGTTAATGTGAGGGGGATAGTGTGATAGTGGCATGATTAGTGTAAGGGTATCAGGGAGATATTGACCTGATGAGGGTGAAGGAGTCAGGGTGATAGTGTTGTGGTTTGTATGCGTGAGTCAGGGTGATAGTAATGTGGTTCGTGTAAGGGGATCAGGGTGATAGTGACATGGTTATTGTGAGGGGGTCATGGTGATAGTGACATGTTTAGTGTGAGGGGGTCAGGATGATAGTGACATGGTTAGTGTGAGGGGGTCAGGGTGATAATGACTGGGTTATTGTGAGGGGGCCATCGTGATAGTGACTTGTTTCGTGAAAGGGGGACAGGGTGATAGTGACGTGGTTAGTGTAAGGGGTCAGCTTGATCGTGACGTGGTGAGTTTGAGGGGTCAGTGTGATAGTGACGGGGTTAGTGTAATGGCGTCAGGGTGATAGTGTCGTAGTTCGTGCAAGGGGGCCAGGGTGATAGTGACATGGTTAATGTGAGGGCGTCAGGATGATAGTGACATGGTTAGTGTAATGGGGTCAGGGTGATAGTGACGTGGTTAGTGTGTGGACTTCAGGATGATCGTGACGTGTTGAGTGCGAGGGGTCAGGGTGACAGTGACGTGGTGAGTGTGAGGGGGTCAGTGTGATAGTGACGGGGTAAGTGTGCGGGCATCAGGGTGATAGTGACATGGTGAGTGTGAGGGGGTCAGGTTGATAATGACGTGTTGAGTGTGAGGGTGTCAGCGTGATAGTGACGTGGTTCGTGTGAAGGGGGCAGTGTGATAGTGACATGGTTAGTGTGAGGGATCAGGGTGATAGTGACGTGGTGAGTGTGAGGGGGTCAGTGTGATAATGACATGGAGAGTGTAATGGTGTCAGGGTGATAGTGTCGTAGTTAGTGCAAGGGTGATAGTGGCATCGTTAGTGGGACGGGGTCAGGGTGATAGTGACGCGGTTATTGTGAGGTGTCACTGTTACAGTGACATGGTTAATGTGAGGGGGACAGTGTGATAGTGGCATGATTAGTGTAAGGGTATCAGGGTGATATTGACGTGATGAGTGTGAGGGAGTCAGGGTGATAGTGATGTGGTTCGTGAAAGGGGGACAGGGTGATAGTAATGTGGTTAGTGTAAGGGGGTCAGGGTGATAGTGACATGGTTAGTGTGAGGGGGTCAGGGTGATAATGACCGGGTTATTGTGAGGGGGTCATCGTGATAGTGACTTGGTTCGTGAAAGGGGGACAGGGTGATAGTGACGTGTTTAGTGTAAGGGGTCAGCTTGATAGTGACGTGGTTAGTGTGAGGGAGTCAGGGTGATAGTGATGTGGTTTGTGTGCGGGAGTCAGGGTGATAGTAATGTGGTTATTGTAAGGGGGTCAGGGTGATAGTGAAATGGTTATTGTGAGCGGGTCATGGTGATAGTGAAATGTTTAGTGTGAGGGGGTCAGGATGATAGTGACATGGTTAGTGTGAGGGGGTCAGGGTGATAATGACCGGGTTATTGTGAGGGGATCATCGTGATAGTGACTTGGTTCGTGAAAGGGGGACAGGGTGATAGTAATGTGCTTAGTGTAAGGGGGTCAGGGTGATAGTGACATGGTTATTGTGAGCGGGTCATGGTGATAGTGACATGTTTAGTGTGAGGGGGTCAGGATGATAGTGACATGGTTAGTGTGAGGGGGTCAGGGTGATAATGACCGGGTTATTGTGAGGGGATCATCGTGATAGTGACTTGGTTCGTGAAAGGGGGACAGGGTGATAGTGACGTGTTTAGTGTAAGGGGTCAGCTTGATCGTGACGTGGTTAGTGTAATGGGTCAACTTGATAGTGACGTGGTGAGTTTGAGGGGTCAGTGTGATAGTGACGGGGTTAGTGTAATGGGTACAGGGTGATAGTGTCGTAGTTAGTGCAAGGGGGTCAGGGTGATAGTGACATGGTTAATGTGAGGGGGTCAGGGTGATAGTGACATGGTTATTGTGAGGGGGCCATGGTGATGGTGACATGTTTAGTGTGAGGGGGTCAGGATGATAGTGACATGGTTAGTGTAAGGGGGTCAGGGTGATAATGACCGGGTTATTGTGAGGGGGTCATCGTGATAGTGACTTGGTTCGTGAAAGGGGGACAGGGTGATAGTGACGTGGTTAGTGTAAGGGGTCAGCTTGATAGTGACGTGGTGAGTTTGAGGGGTCAGTGTGATAGTGACGGGGTTAGTGTAATGGGGTCAGGGTGATAGTGTCGTAGTTAGTGCAAGGGGGTCAGGGTGATAGTGACATGGTTAATGTGAGGGGGTCAGGATGATAGTGACATGGTTAGTGTAATGGGGTCAGGGTGATAGTGACGTGGTTAGTGTGCGGACTTCAGGATGATCGTGACGTGTTGAGTGCGAGAGGTCAGGGTGATAGTGACATGTTTAGTGTGAGGGGGTTAGGGTGATAATTACCGGGTTATTGTGAGGGGGTCATCGTGATAGTGACTTGGTTCGTGAAAGGGGGACAGGGTGATAGTGACGTATTTAGTGTAAGGGGTCAGCTTGCTAGTGACGTGGTTAGTGTAAGGGGTCAGCTTGATAGTGACGTGGTGAGTTTGAGGGGTCAGTGTGATAGTGACGGGGTTAGTGTAATGGGATCAGGGTGATAGTGTCGTAGTTAGTGCAAGGGGGTCAGGGTGATAGTGACATGGTTAATGTGAGGGGGTCAGGGTGATAGTGACATGGTTATTGTGAGGGGGTCATGGTGATAGTGACATGGTTAGTGTGAGGGGGTCTGGGTGATAATGACCCGGTTATTGTGAGGGGGTCATTGTGATAGTGACTTGGTTCGTGAAAGGGGGTCAGGGTGGTAGTGACGTGGTTAGTGTAAGGGGTCAGCTTGATATTGACGTGGTGAGTTTGAGGGGTCAGTGTGATAGTGCCGGGGTTAGTGTAATGGGGTCAGGGTGATAGTGTCGTAGTTAGTGTAAGGGATCAGGGTGATAGTGACATGGTTAATGTGAGGGGGTCAGGATATTAGTGACGGGGTTAGTGTAATGGGGTCAGGGTGATAATGTCGTAGTTAGTGCAAGGGGGTCAGGGTGATAGTGACATGGTTAATGTGAGGGGGTCAGGATGATTGTGACATGGTTAGTGTAATGGGGTCAGGGTGATAGTGACGTGGTTAGTGTGCAGACTTCAGGATAATCGTGACGTGTTGACTGCGAGGGGTCAGGGTGATAGTGACATGGTGAGTGTGAGGGGGTCAGTGTGATAGTGACGGGGTTAGTGTGCGGGCATCAGGGTGTTAGTGACATGGTGAGTGTGAGGGGGTCAGGTTGATAATGACGTGTTGAGTGTGAGGGAGTCAGCGTGATAGTGACGTGGTTCGTGTGAAGGGGTCAGTGTGATAGTGACATGGTGAGTGTGAGGGATCAGGGTGATAGTGACGTGGTGAGTGTGAGGGGTCAGGGTGATAGTGACATGGTTAATGTGAGGAGGTCACCGAATCACTACCTCTGATACAGGAGGAAGCAGAGACCCAGCTCCTGCTACTTACCACCTGCTTATCTTGGACAAATCATGGCTTTTCCCTTTACTCCACTGACCTTTGGTCTGTGCAGTGTCTCCAGTTCGTTTACACTGGTCCCCAAAATGTTAAACCAAAACAAAACAGGAATTGTTTCAAAGACTCTGCAGGTTTGGCAGTATCTGTAAGAGAGAAATCAGAGTTACAGTTTCGGGTCCAGTGACCCTCTTCCAGGACAGAAATGTTACCTCTGCTCTCTGAATGGGAAACCTGTGTCCTTATCTTCATCTTCTTTTGGTTCTCTTGATGTCTGCTAAATATTCTATCTTCTCTGATCTCTCTGACAGATTTGCATCTGCAGAAGGGTTCCCTTTGGTCCTCCTTGTTCATTTCTTGCCCTTCACCCACGGAATTTTGAGCTTTTGTCAGATTTATGCAGTGATTAGTTCAATAACTCTGGAAACTGGATATTTCACCGCTCTATTGAACTGAGCTCTGAACTTGGGCAGAGCTGCCATATAAATAAGGGTGTTTGTGCAGCAGCTTACATTGCGCAGCATGAACCCAACTTGTTTAAAGATTTCATAGTCATACTTATTTAACTGACCTGGGACACGAATGATATATAAAACATATAATAGCCAGAGAATGATGAAATTTCCAGATATAACAGAGAGTAAAATCACTGCCGTAGTCCTACTCTTCATCTCAGGGTCAACCTGCTTCCCTTCCTTACTCTGACCCCTCAGTCCCTTACGGACTTTACTTGACTTAAATAAAATGCGTGCGATTGTCAGACCATTGAGGAACACAATGAGAAAGAATGGCCCCAATGGGGTTAGAGCCACAGCAAATGAGCGGAATCCAATCCAGCGAGAGTCAGTGAAGTAGCTTCGCTTAGTCCTGCAGTAAAATGGTATGTTCCCGATTATCTTTGTGGGTTCATATATAAAATACCGAGGGACATTTTTTAAACAAAGCAGAATACCGGTTATTGAGAGAATTGCAGATGCGTTTTTCCCAGTGCAATATATAGTTTTCAGTTTGTGGCAACAAAAGCTGACAAACCGATCGAAGGTGAATGCGACGGTGAACCAGACAGAACAGTCTATGGACGCACGGATCAGGACATTGATAACACTGCACACAGGAGTGATGTCCAGGAAACATACCGGGTAATAATAAGAACGAAATTGCTTCAGTATGACCTCACTGATAAGGACCAGTAGGTCTGCTGCTGCCATCGCCACCAGATAGCGTGTTGTGCAGGGAGCAAGGCCACACTTTCCCTGGGATAGGATCATGATAGCCACACAATTCACTGTCAGAAGGATAAAGGAAAAATTATTTAGTATTAATGAGCACTCTTTTCTGTATAAGTTTACAAGCAATATGCATTGTTGCTACAACAACAATAAAGATTAACCAGTCATCACAAAAAAGTAACTCTTTTCAGTGAGTCCTTGCATTAATTTATGAGGAGGAAAACAAATCATCAGAGTGCTGAAATACCAAAACAGGGCAGCTTTAAATCAATTGTCATGAAAGTGAAAAGGTGTATTGGGAAAGGGGGATGGGGGGGTGGGTAGTTTTTTTATGATCGGTTTGAGGGTAGATGCGGTTCAACAACACAGGGATGATGTTCCTCGGCAGTGATAATCCATGCTATTAAAATGTGATTTCCAGGTGGAGGTAAATGCGTCATGTGCAAGCACAATGAAAGATGAGGGAGTTGGGATTGTTGTAAATCTGGTCAAGTGCAAACTCCAACCATCTGTTAATATGATGGGAAATGACAGGCCGATCCTGTTGGTTGAATCAACATTGTCGTTGCATGGAGATAGAGGTAACAGTAACAAGATAGCATTGTCAACCCCGGCAAAGTTGCACTAATTCTCCTCAGTTATCAACACATCACATCCAAGAAGATAACTGTAGTGAATTGACACTGAATTCTTTACTTTCAATGTGGATTCCTGCAAGCTTTTGAAAATTAATAACATGCTGTTCATCATTCAGTTCAAAATGTACTGGAAGTTTACAAAGGCAAAATGTCGAGTTAAACTGGGTGTCGTTCAGAAGCTCTGGCGGATTTCACAGGGCACCTTTAGTAAAATAAACTGTCCAGGCATACACTGGAAATTCAGTGTTCCAGAAGATTTCTTGTGGACAGGTATCTAAATTGAAAGTAACTACAGAGACTTATGAACACAGGTCATACACAAACCAACCTTCCATCCATTGACTGAATGTACACGTCTTGTTGCCGCACAAAGCCAGCCAACACCACTAAAGAGCCTCCCACCCCGGTTAAACACTCCTTCAACCTCTTCCGTCAGTTCGGAGATACAAAACCATAAACACAGAGAACACTATGTTCAAGACTAGCTTCGTCCCCATAGTTATTTGAATTCTGAATGGACTTCTCAAAGATTCAACCTAATTTTGATCTTGCTTCTTGAGCACCTTCCTTGCAGCTATAACTCTGTATCCCTCACTCTGTTCAATCACCCGATGGCCTTTGTGTCTTTCCAAGGAATATTCGCATCACTGCAAGCAAAACAAGTTTTTTATCCCCCCACAATACAAAGGTAAACGTGACAATATAATAATAAATTATATCAAATCAACTCATGGTTCAGAAAAAACGGTAAACAACAGAGATGATGGAAGAGTAACCCTGTCTATCAGCAGAGCCAGTGGAATACCTTGTGAGGCAAGATACATTGTACAGTGTCTATAGCTGAACAGTGCGAAATGCCTGCGGATGGCTTGCTCAATGTTGGGGGGTGGGGTGCTACAATTTCAAAGGGACTGGCATGGAATGCTGAAATGGCAGAGATGCTGCAAAAGCAAAAGGATACCCTGAAAATTAACAGAGTTTGGGATAATTGCAGTCAGGATCATTGTTGGAGGCAATGGCTCTGGGGGAAGTATTGGTGGAAAAGACAATGGTCCAGCTGGGAGTTGGAGACGGCTTGCAGACATAGAGACTTGCAGCACAGAAAGTAAAAATGCACTTTGCCAGATAGAATCCATGAAACAACTGCCACAGAATTCTCATCCAGTTTTCCAGCATTAGGTCCATAACCCTGACATTACAAGTGCACATTTAAAGAGTTCTATGATATCGGGGATCTGCTTCTACTATCCTTACAGGAAGTAAGTTCCACATTGTCACAACACTTCCGGTGGAAAACTCAAACCAGACCACAAAGGGGAAAACTTATATCCTTTTGTGCTGTCTATGCCCCTTATAACAATATACTTTTAAATGATGCCCCCTATCAATCTCCCCTGCTCCAAGGAAAACAATCCCAGTCCATCCAAACTCCCTTCATACCCAAAACTGTACTACCTTGGAGTCTTCCTGGAAAGTCTCCAGCTTCTTTCAGACAATCAAAATGTTCCAACATTCTAGCTGTAGCCTAGCCAATATTTTATACAGTGCCAACATATTGTCCCTGCTCCTAAACTCTATGTCTCGCATTTAAAAGCCAAAAAACTCCCAATACCTTCTCAACCATTTCACCGACATGTCCTACTACTTTAAGACCTTCATGTGCACCAAGATCCCTATGATTCAGTGTTTCCCAGGTTTCTGTATTCATAATGTACCCCTTGGGTTTTGTGTCCCGCCAAGTGCATCAGCTCACATTCATGGATTGAATTCCTATTTCCAACTATTTTTGCATTACCAGTGAACTTATCCTGGAAATCCCTGGTATGCAGAGTTCACAGCATTTCCGAGTACCACATTTTATCTTTCATTGAACATGTGGCTCTGTAATTTCCCTGTTTCCATCTTCAATACATCCCACTGCTCTGACATGGGGTTACTTAAATGTTTCTGCTCTCTGTCTAATTACACCCGATCTTATTCCCACAGTTTAGAACTTTGATTTCCCCCTTATCCATGTCCTTTTCCATGTTAATCTTGAGTTATGATTACTGTCTGCAAAATGCTTCCTCACTGAGAGGTCAGCCCAGCTTCATTAACGAAAAATAAATCCAGGATCACTGTCAAAGCGGGGGAAGGTAAAGGAACAATCTGGGATTAGCCCGGTGAAGCTATGAAATGTGTTGTAGGAAAGAGAGATTTAAAAACCCTCCAGTTTATCCAGCAGACAGCAACAGAGGGATAAACGGTTACAACAGCTGCCAAACGTTCCAGAATCAGAGGTGAAGCAGGATACCCGGGATAAGAGACGGATTATGGGGTGGGGGGAGCAATACCAATCAGAATGGCGGAGAACTGGAATCTAATAAATATTATCCAACCTGAACATTTGGAGGGCAGCCATGGGAAATCGTCAAGGGTCATTTCACAGAAAATGATTTGCTCTCTTAGTGAGAATGGGTCATGGCCCCTGTGGATTTAAGGAATGCTCAGGTTTGTTGTATATTTTACAGTCGAGTCAGAAAGGCAAGTCATCCTCAGTGTGTAGCTCTGTACTCATTCAGAAAAGAAAATTACTTGCAGGTGGGATACGGGAAGCGGAATGAGGAATGTCATGAACATTCCAATGTTTAACAAGTTCGAGGGGACTGGTATTTATTTTTAATTCTATTTCGATCCTATATTTTGGAATCGGAGAATGTACACCTGACCGTTGCACTTGTCTGTCCTCATAGGGACAACCTCCATCCACAAACAGCAGGCCCCACTGCAGATTACAGCTTTGAACCGAGACATGGATGGAACGAGCTGCGAGAGGCCGTGGTGATGGTGGGTAAAATTAAAACATTTAAAAGGAAGGCTTTAGAAGGATATGGGCCAAATGCTGGCAAATGGGACAAGGTTAATTTGCGATATCTGGTCAGGATGGAGGAGTTGACAAAGGGGCCGTTTCTGTGCTGCATGACTCTATAAGAAGAAATTTATTCCTCAAATCTTCATCACTCCCATAATTAGAAAGGTCAATCCGTGCTCCTCAACAGTTACCCAAGCCAACAGTGGATTCTGAACATTCAATATTCAGAGCTAACAGAATCTGAAACCCACACGGTGTAAAGGAGATTAACCAGCTCAAACCCCTTTTACTGTACTGCTCCCTAAAGTAGGGAAGGAGGGAATGTGCGGCTATCAATACAGCTGCGCAAACACAGATACACGCAGGAATGTGAGAACACTGGGTTTATGAGATCCACTGCACTGACTGACCAAGATCCATTGCAGTTCTATACTTGCTGCCATTTCCAATAACTCCTTCCCTGAAGGTAGCCTCCAGTCTAAGGTGTGACTCAGGAATTCATTACATTTGACTAAGGGTAATCATGTAGTAAAGCAATGAAACAACAGATTTTTTTTAATATCCACTTTAACTGTATGACATTTCAACTAGGGAGTGGGTATAACATTGAATATTACATCAGAATGCAAATCTCTTAATTAACAAGGTAAACCAGGAGAGATGAAAATGTGTAGCTGGTAAAACGCAGGTCAGGCAGCATCCAAGGAGCAGGGGAATCGAGCATGAGCCCTTCTTTAGGAAAACCAGGAGAGATGTCATCCACAAATTGTAAATAATTATAAACACTTACCAGGAACACCAATGACGGCAAGAACCATGTAGAAAACTTTCCTGGCTAATTGAATTGGCACATGCATTTTCAATGTAGAGTGGCAATCCTTTAATCTTGCACATAAAAATGCAAGCATTAAACTCTGCGGTGTTACATTCTCTGTGTGTTTCCATTATATTCTGTGTGATCTCCACTGGGAGATTGGTGTTGCAGCTCTGATGATGACAACTTTATCATTCCCAGTTGGTAGAAGATGTTTCTCACTGAAATTGGATTGTGACAGGGAAGGGATGACCTCATCGAGGGAAGAATCATCATTGGAAACTGTGGTAATTGTTGTTGGATGCATTCCTCCGAGACAGTTTTTAATCAATCTGCTCAGAGATGTAACACTGCACCTATGGAAAAGACAGAACTTGAAGCCAGGGCCAGCGGCCCAGAGCTGGGGACACTGTCCCTTTACTAGTTCATTCACTGTACATCATGAAGCTCTGTACCAATGCAATTGGAAAATCAAGGCTGGATCATATAACGTTAAGGATGTGTAGCTGCTGTCTCATTAGGAAAACCCAGTAATTGTCACCACTTTATGAACAGAGAGGCAGCCTGCTGTTGTAATAATGTTGCCTTCACATAAAGAGATTACATTGCTTTCTAGTGGATTGATGTGATTTTGTTTGCTGCATCCACCTTGTTTTCCTCTTCCTTAGTGCCCCGCTAACATCGAAATTTGCTTTCTAATTTTTGTTGGATTTTTGTCCAGCAGCTTGGTGTTGAGGGAATGTACCTCACATTGTCTCCGTGATGTCAGTCATGACCATTTATTGTATGAATCTCTGACATTAGCGAGCCCTCTACCGTCGCTCGACCATGGGCTGTCATTTCCCATGTCTCAGATAATTCCCATCATCCTAAATTACCTGTAGTAATGTAGTTGACCTGTCATTGTACCATGGCCGTCCCATCTCTGTGTTGGAGAAATTCAGATCTCCTCATTGTCACCCTCCTGCCGTGGCATGGATTTGCTTTTCCCAGTTGCTGATGCAATACCGTTCTGGTGTAATCTAGTTCCAAACCAGGCTCAGATGGATAATTTTAGCTCCTCACAAAGTATTCTTTGTTTTTGTTTTTGGAATTATCTCATTCTGCCATTTGCCCTTTTTACAATAACCTGAGTGTCCATTTGCTTTCCTCCTCTCTGGGAGGGGGTTAGCTTAACTCCATTTTATTGAGCCAGATGACCCACAATTTGGAGGACATCTATTTAATAAAATCACTTCCAAACGAAACAGAAATGCCCATCTTCTCTGAGCTATCAACATAGCTGATATCCGCATTCCTGGGACAATTCTTTTAAAGATGTGCAGCGTTCGCACATCCCTTGTAAAGTTCGGTGCTCAGGTCTATATGCGACACAATAAGTGTAGCATATCCCCAAGTACTTCAGGGCCCCAATTCATAATCAGTTGCTGACATCAGTATTGGCTCAGAAATGTTTGGCAGGTTAGGTCATATTGGGAGCACTGATGGAACCTCCATATCCCAAACCAGAAGCCGAGAAACCAAAGAGAATCTGCCCCGGCCCAGGGAGAAGCGGATAGCATTGAACCACATTGGGAATGGGACAGTATGGAGACGCACTTGGTGCCCTGTACAACAGTGACAGAAATTAACTTGTTTCAGACTGGCAGATCAATTGGAATGTAAGGGACAGCCTTTGCACTTGCTCGGGTTCACACATAATTGTGGGCTCTCAAGATCGAGATACTGTCAAAAGGGAAAGTGTCATTCTGCTGGAGTGGTTCCTCTCAAACTGCCACACACAGTGCACCACAATGTGCTATTTGATCTGTTCACATCAGCGAGTCACTGAGAACACCATTACCTCACTCTGACTTTGTGCCAAATCTACTCAATAGAACTCTGCATCTGTGTAATTGGCAGCTAACATTGTTATCAGACTGGCCTGTAACACCTCACCCTGGTGGAGACATTGTCATGATGTGGCCTTTTGAAATTGCCCAGGTTCCTTCAGTTCCAACTGTGTCTGCAGGAACAGAGATATTACAGCCCGTTACAGCAGTTGAAGTGGAAGTGAAGATTTGGTACAATCCATCATAATTCAGAATCATAGAATGCTACAGCTGTTATAGTAATGCACAATTCAATACACACATTGTATTTGTGAGGGCGCTCTGCACTGACAACCTGGCTAATTTCACCACCTGCCTTTCATTAAATGTGCTCTAATTCCCGGTAATTCCCCATTTTATTTCCCTGAGTTAACCTGACGAGGCTATAAAAGGAGAATGCTAATGTCAATGTTGGACAGATTGTGGCACAAATCCTATTTCCTCATTGACAATTGGTTCCTTTGCCAGGCATCACCAGTCCTTCCTTACCTTTCACCATGATCAATGTAACCTGTCAGTTTCCCTTGTTGACCACACTGTCAGATAGAGCCAAGGACTTGGAGACAGATGACAGCACGGAAAGAAGCCACACGGTGTTTCGGGTTTGTCTCAGTGACAACGTTGTCCCATCAACGTTGTGCCTGAAGGGTGCTTGAACCAGCTTAGATCGGAGGGTCAACACTCTCCTCACTGAGTTTTTCCAGACACGCAAATGCAGCACGGTTCCTATCATCCATTTTATCCCCATCACAAACACTCTCTCCATCGATCAATCTTTTTCCTTCAAATAGATTGTCCCAAATTGAGCAAGGTACAGCCTTACTGAGAAACCCATGCTGACCCTCCTGGATTAATCACTCCCTGTTGAAGTAACCATTTAGAGAATGTCTCAGAGTTTTGCCAGCTCTGGAAGTGTAACAGCAGCTGGTATCCCATCTTAAAACGTTTGGAAAACGTCTGATAGATGGATCTCATTGACTTCTTCGCGGGGTTTTCCATTGAACATCGCTTCAAAGGTGCTACCGTGCGATGGCTGAGATCCGAACCCATACCAACTGCTTGGAAGGCAGCCATGCTGCCCACTATACCCCCATCACCCTGCCAGCTCGGTGCTTGCTATTCTCAAACACACTTAACAACACCACCATCATCACTAATTGAATTGGGGCTCTAATAAAAACAGAAATAGCTGGCGAATCTCAGGAAGTCTGGCAGCATCAGCATCAGAATCAGTATCAGGGCAGAGCAGTAGTTATGAACTATATGGACTTCAGTGAGGCATTCCACTAGGTTCCCCAACGGGAGACTAGTTAGCAAGGTTATATCTCATGGAATACAGGAAGAATTAGTCATTTGGATACAGACCTGGCTCAAAGGTAGATGACAAAGGGTAATGGTGGAGGGCTGTTATTTCAGTCTGGAGGCCTGTGACCAGTGGAGTGTCACAAGATCGGAGCTGGGTCCACTACATTTCGTCATTATAAAAATGATTTGGATGTGAGCATAAGAGGTAAAGTTAGTAAGTTTGCTGATGGCACCAAAATTGGAGGTGTAATGGACAGCAAAGAAGGTTAGCTCAGATTACAACATTATCTTGATCAGATGTGCCAATGGGCTGAGAAGTGGCAGATGGAGTTTAATTTAGATAAATGTTAGGTGCAGCATTTTGTGAAGGCAAATCTTAGCAGGACTTATACATTTAATGGTAAGATGCTTGGGAGTGTTGCTGAACAAAGGGACCTTGGAGTGCAGGTTCATAGTTTCTTGAAGGTGGAGTAACAGGTAGAGAGGATAGTGAAGGTGGCGTTTGGTATGCTTTCCTTTATTGGACAGAGTATTGAGTAGAGGAGTTGGGCGGTATGTTGTGGCTGTACAGGACATTGGTTAGGCCAATGTTGGAATATTGCATGCAGTTTTGGTCTCCTTCCTTTCGGAAAGATGTGAAATTTGGAATGGTTCAGGAAATATTTACAAGGATGTTGTTAGGGTTGGAGGAATTGAGCTATAGGAAGAAAGGTTGAATAGGCTGGAACTGTCTTATAGAGATTTATAGAATCTTATAGATCTTATAGAGATTTATAAAATCATGAGGGGCATGGATAGGATAAATAAACAAAGTCTTTTCCCTGAAGTGGGAATGTCCAGAATTATAGGGCATAGTTTTAGGGTGAGATGGAATGAGCTGCCAGAGGAAGTGGTGGAGGCTGGTACAATTGCAACATTTAAAAGGCATCTGGATGGTATCTGAATAGGAAGGGTTTGGAGGGATATGGACCTGGTGATGGCAGGTGGGACGAGATGGGGTTGTGATATCTGGTCGGCATGGACGAGTAGAGCTGAAGAGTGTTTTCGTGCTGAAAATCTCTATGACTTTGAATTTGAATTCTTTGAGAAGGTGACTAAGGAGGTGGACGAGGGGAAAGTGGTAGATGTGGTGTATATGGATTTTAGTAAGGCGTTTGATAAGGTTCCCCATGGTAGGCTACTGCAAAAAATACGGAGGTATGGCATTGAGGGTGAGTTGGAGGTTTGGATTAGGAATTGGCTGGCTTGAAGAAGACAGAGGGTAGTAGTTGATGGTAACAGTTCATCTTGGAGTGCCGTTACTAGCGGTGTTCCGCAAGGATCTGTTTTGGGACCATTGCTGTTTGTCATTTTTATAAATGACCTGGAGGAGGGGTTAGAAGGTTGGGTGAGCAAGTTTGCGGATGATACGAAAGTCGGAGGAGTTGTTGACAGTGAGGAAGGATGTGGCAGGTTACAGTGGGATATAGATAAGCTGCAGAGCTGGGCAGAAAGGTGGCAAATGGAGTTCAATGTAACTAAGTGTGAGGTGATTCACTTTGGTAAGAGTAACAAAAAGATGGGGTACTGGGCTAATGGTCGGATACTTGGTAGTGTGGATGAGCAGAGGGATCTTGGTGTCCATGTACACAGATCTTTGAAAGTTGCCACCCAGCTAAATAGTGCGGTGAAGAAGGCATATGGCGTACTGGCTTTTATTGGTAGAGGAATTGAGTTCCGGAGTCCTGAGGTCATGTTGCAGTTGTATAAGACTCTGGTGCGGCCACATCTGGAGTATTGTGTGCAGTTTTGGTCGCCATACTATAGGAAGGATGTGGAGGCACTGGAAAGGGTGCAGAGGAGGTTTACCAGGATGTTGCCTGGTATAGTAGGAAGATCGTATGAGGAAAGGCCGAGGCACTTCGGGTTGTTTTCATTGGAGAAAAGAAGGTTTAAGGGTGACTTGATAGAGGTGTACAAGATGATTAGGAGTTTAGATAGGGTTGACCGTGAGAACCTTTTTCCACGTATGGAGTCAGCTATTACGAGGGGGCATAGCTTTAAATTAAGGGGTGGTATGTATAGGACAGATGTTAGGGGTAGGTTCTTTACTCAGCGAGTCGTGAGTTCATGGAATGCCCTGCCAGTAGCAGTGGTGGACTCTCCCTCTTTATGGGCATTTAAGCGATCATTGGATAGGCATATGGAGGATAGTGGGCTAGTGTAGGTTAGGTGGGCTTGGATCGGCGCAACATCGAGGGCCAAAGGGCCTGTACTATGCTGTATTCTTCTATGTTCTATGTTCTATGACTCTATGACCAGGGCAGCAGCTACTTGGGAAAACCAGCAGCTGCAAGTTGCCCTCCAATCCACTCACCACTCTCACTTGGAAATATACCAGCATTCCTTCACAGTTGTTGAGTCAAAATCCTGGAAATCCCTCCCTATCGAGATTGTGGGTGAACCCACAGCAAGTGGACTGCAGGGATTCCAGAAGGCAGCTCAGCATCACCTTCTCAAGGGCAAATAGGGATGGCATATCAAGCCTGCCCCAGCCAGAGACGGCCAAGTCACACAAATGAATTAAAAAAACAGAGAATCTGACATGTTAGTGTGGGACCAATGTTCAATATTTTCAAACTGTAATGATATTGTCAGTCTCTCTTGCTTTTCCACATTTAAAAAGTCAACGTCAGTGCAGTGCTAACACAAACTGGCTGCCGGGAACACACCTAACATGTCTGACTAACTCATTTGGCTCTGGAATTCTGTCAGCAAAGGAGAGGGGGATGTGCCAAAAGCCGTTTCCATGTCTGAATCCTGTGTGGTTGGGCCCCATCCCTAAATCAAGTGTTTATCAAATCCCACTCTGGCCTGCTGGGAGTTCAAATTCTGTGTTGTCTACAAATAAAAGACAATAATGCATCTGCAAATAAACAAAGCTGTTGGCTGTAACGTTGTGTGTTTGTTGGTGTCATTGTAGTTACACAGGACTGAAGATGAATAAGACAGTGCGAGATAGACAGCACTGTAAGCAGCATGATAGTGTCATTATAAAAGGAGTCAAGATTGTGGTGCTGGAATAACACAGCAGCTCAGGCAGTATCTGAGGAGCAGGAAAATCGACGTTTCGGCAAAAGTTCTTCATCATGAATCCCTTGACTTCAACCTCCAGCGTCTGCAGTTCTCATTTCCGCCCCATTATAAAAGGATATTAATATAGAACATAGAACATAGAACATAGAAGAATACAGCGCAGTACAGGCCCTTTGGCCCTCGATGTTGCGCCGATCCAAGCCCACCTAACCTATACTAACCCACTATCCTCCATATACCTATCCAATGCCCGCTTAAATGCCCATAAAGAGGGAGAGTCCACCACTGCTGCTGGCAGGGCATTCCATGAACTTACGACTCGCTGAGTGAAGAACCTACCCCTAACTTCAGTCCTATATCTACCCCCCCTTAATTTAAAGCTATGCCCCCTTGTAATACCCGACTCCATACGCGGGAAAAGGTTCACACTGTCAACCCTATCTAACCCCCTAATCATCTTGTACACCTCAATCAAGTCACCCCTAAACCTTCTTTTCTCTAATGAAAACAGCCCCAAGTGTCTCAGTCTATCCTCATACGATCTTCCTTCCATACCAGGCAACATCCTGGTAAACCTCCTCTGCACCCGTTCCAGTGCCTCCACATCCTTCCTATAGTATGGCGACCAAAACTGCACACAATATTCCAGATGCGGCCGCACCAGAGTTTTATACAACTGCATCATGACCTCAGGACTCCGGAACTCAATTCCTCTACCAATAAAAGCCAGTACGCCATATGCCTTCCTCACTGCACTATTTACCTGGGTGGCAACTTTCAGAGATCTGTGTACATGGACACCAAGATCCCTCTGCTCATCCACACTACCAAGTATCCGACCATTAGCCCAGTACCCCATCTTTTTGTTATTCTTCCCAAAGTGAATCACCTCACATTTAGCTACATTGAATTCCATTTGCCACCTTTCTGCCCAGCTCTGCAGCTTCTCTATATCCTGCTGTAACCTGCCACATCCTTCCTCACTGTCAACAACTCCTCCGACTCTCGTATCATTCGCAAACTTGCTCACCCAACCTTCTAACCCCTCTTCCAGGTCATTTATAAAAATGACAAACAGCAATGGTCCCAAAACAGATCCTTGCGGAACACCGCTAGTGACGGCACTCCATGAAGAAACTTTGCCATCAACTATTACCCTCTGTCTTCTTCCATCCAGCCAATTCCTAATCCAAACCTCCAACTCACCCTCAATGCCATATCTCCGTATTTTCTGCAGTAGCCTACCATGGGGAACCTTATCAAACGCCTTACTAAAATCCATATATACCACATCTACCGCTTTCCCCTCATCAACCTCCTTCGTCACCTTTTCAAAGAATTCAATAAGATTTGTGAGGCACGACCTTCCCTTCACAAAACCATGCTGACTATCCTTGATCACATTATTCCTATCCAGATGTGCATAAATCCTATCCCTTACAATTCTCTAAGACTTTGCCCACAACAGAAGTGAGACTCACCGGCCTATAGTTACTAGGGTTATCCCTACTCCCCTTTTTGAACAAGGGAACCACATTTGCTATCCTCCAGTCTTCTGGCACTACTCCAGTAGACAAAGAGGACATAAAAATCAAGGCCAATGGCTCTGCAATCTCCTCCCTTGCTTCCCAGAGAATCCTAGGATAAATGCCATCAGGCCCAGGGGACTTATCTATTTTCACCTTTTCCAGGATTTCCAACACCTCTTCTCTACATACCTCAAAGCCATCCATTCTACTTATTTGTGACTCAGTATTCACATCGACGACAATGCCCTGTTCCTGAGTAAATACTGAAGAAAAGTATTCATTCAGTGTCTCCCCAATCTCTTCCGCCTCCACACGCAACTTCCCACTACTATCCTTGACTGGACCTATTCCTACCCTAGTCATTCTTTTATTCCTAACATACCTATAGAAAGCCTTAGGGTTTTCCCTAATCCTACCGACTAAGGACCTTTCATGTCCCCTCCTTGCTGCTCTTAGCTCTCTCTTCAGGTCCTTCCTGGCTACCCTATAACTCTCAATCGCCCCAATTGAACCTTCACGTCTCATCTTGAGATAGGCCGCCCTCTTCCATTTAACAAGGGATTCCAATTCCTTATTAAACCACGGCTCCCTCGCACGACCCTTTCCTCCCTGCCTGACAGGTACATAATTATCAAGGACATTCAATAGTTGCTCCTTGAACAAGCTCCACATATCATTTACACTCTTGCCTTGGAGTCTACTTTTCCAAGCCACACATCCTAAGTCATGCCTCACCGCATCATAATTTCCCTGACCCCAGCTATAACTCTTGCCCTGTAGTGCACACTTATCCCTCTCCATCACGAGAGTAAAAATCACCGAATTATGGTCACTGTCCCCTAAGTGCTCACCTACCTCTAATTCTAACACCTGGCCTGGTTCGTTACCCAGAACCAAATCCAGTATGGCCTCACCTCTTGTTGGCCTGTCTACATATTGTGTCAGGAAACTCTCCTGCACACATTGAACTAACACTGACCCATCTAACGAACTTGAGCTATAGCTTTCCCAATCAATATCAGGAAAGTTAAAGTCCCCCATAACCACCACCCTATTACTGTCACTCATCTCCTGAATCACCTTCCCTATCCTTTCTTCTACGTTTCTAGGACTATTGGGAGGCCTGTAAAAGACTCCTAACAGGGTGACCTCACCTTTCCTATTCCGAACCTCAGCCCAAACTACCTCAGATGGCAAGTCCTCATCCATCGTCCTTTCCACCACTGTAATACTATCTTTGACAAGCAATGCCACACCTCCCCCTCTTTTACCCCCACCTCTGACCCTACTAAAACATTTAAATCCTGGAACCTGCAACAGCCAATCCTGTCCCTGTTCTAGCCATGTCTCCGTAATAGCCACAACATCGAAGTCCCAGGTGCCAACCCACGCTGCAAGCTCACCTACCTTATTTCGTATACTTCTTGCATTGAAGTATACACACTTCAAGCCACTTTCCTGTTTACAGACACCCTCCTTGGAAATTGATGCCATGTTCCTAACCTCCCTACACTCCAGGCCCTGCACCCTGAAGCTACAATCTGGGTTCCCATGCCCCTGCAGAGTTAGTTTAAACCCCCCCCCCCCAAGAGCACTAGCAAACCTCCCCCCAAGGATACTGGTGCCCCTCAGGTTCAGGTGTAGACCATCCTGTTTATAGAGGTCCCACCGTCCCCAGAAAGAACCCCAGTTATCCAAAAACCGGAATCCCTCCCTCCTGCACCATCCCTGTAGCCACGCATTTAAGTGTTCTCTTTCCCTATTCCTCGAATCTCTATCACGTGGCACGGGTAACAAACCAGAGACAACAACTCTGTTCGTTCTAACTCTGAGCTTCCAACCTAGCTCCCTGAAAGTCTGTCTAACATCCTCGGCACTCCTCCTACCTATGTCGTTGGTGCCAATATGGACCACGACTTCGGGCTGCTCCCCCTCCCCCTCCAGGACCCGGAAAACACGATCAGAGACATCACGTACCCTTGCACCTGGGAGGCAACATACCAATCGTGAGTCTCTCTCGTTCCCACAAAACCGCCTATCTGTGCCCCTAACTATCGAGTCCCCAATTACTACTGCTCTGCTCTTCTTCACCCTTCCCTTCTGAGTAACGGGGACAGGCTCCGTGCCAGAGACCTGAGCCCCGTTACTTACCCCTGGTAAGTCATCCCCCCCACAAGTATCCAAAACGGTATACTTGTTCTTGAGGGGAATGGCCGCAGGGGGTCCCTGCACTGGCTGCTTCCTCCCAGTCCCCCTCACTGTCACCCATCTATCTGCCATCTTTGGAGTTACTACTTCCCTATAACTCTGATCTATGACCCCCTCTGCCTCCCGAATGATCCGAAGTTCATCCAACTCCAGCTCCAGTTCCCTAACACGGTCTTGGAGGAGCTGGAGATGGATGCACTTCCTGCAAGTGTAATCGGCAGGGACGTCGATGGCATCCCTCACCTCATACATGTTGCAGGAGGAACATTGCACTGCCTTCACTGCCATCCCTCTAAAGCTAACTTTTATTTTAAAAAAAACTGGGTCTAAAGAATACAACAAGCAAAATTCAGCACTTACCTACTTACCACAACAGGTGTTATTATTAGGTTAGAGGAGGAGGGCGGGTGGGAGGCACTACCCGTGTAGTGCCTCGGGTTCCTCTCCTTCGCGCTTTTAAAGGGGGAAAAAACCTACCCAGGTAAGCTTACACTAACTGCTTCCGGGTCTCGGCTGCCCCTCTGGTCGTCGTCACTTCCCCCTGGTGCTCCCGCTCTTTCTGTGAAGAGAGAGGAAAAAAACACCGCTGCCCGCTACCGGTAAGCACTTTTAAAACCAAACGGTCTTACCTTCGCTGCTGCTCGCACTGGAAATGACCGACGGCTTCGAAGGGTGAGTATAAATACTCACCGCTTTCCTTCCCGGCTGCCCCTCTGGTCGTCGTCACTTCCCCCTGGTGCTCCCGCTCTTTCTGTGAAGAGAGAGGAAAAAAACACCGCTGCCCGCTACCGGTAAGCACTTTTAAAACCAAACGGTCTTACCTTCGCTGCTGCTCGCACTGGAAATGACCGACGGCTTCGAAGGGTGAGTATAAATACTCACCGCTTTCCTTCCCGGCTGCCCCTCTGGTCGTCGTCACTTCCCCCTGGTGCTCCCGCTCTTTCTGTGAAGAGAGAGAAAAAAAAAAAAAAACACCGCTGCCCGCTACCGGTAAGCACTTTTAAAACCAAACGGTCTTACCTTCGCTGCTGCTCGCACTGGAAATGACCGACGGCTTCGAAGGGTGAGTATAAATACTCACCGCTTTCCTTCCCGGCTGCCCCTCTGGTCGTCGTCACTTCCCCCTGGTGCTCCCGCTCTTTCTGTGAAGAGAGAGAAAAAAAAAGCAAGCCCATATCTTCAGTGAATGGGGAAAACAGAGGGAGGCGGTGTTCAAAGTAGGCAAGTGGGGAGTTACCTAAAGTAGTGAAGTTTGTGACTTGAAGACATAATAGTCGGCATGGACGGGTTGGACCGAAGGGTCTTTTTCTATGTTGTACATCTCTATGACTCTATGACTATAAAAGGAAACTGATCACAGATCAATTAAAATGTCTCAGTGCAGGCTAACAATAATCTGATACCTTTTCCTCACTGTCCCACACGAATTCCTGGTAAAATAGGGAACACATCATTTGTTGGTGGAACGAGCAGGTTAACTTCCTGTGATTTAACCTCTTTCCAATTCCCTTTCCAAGTTATCTCTGCCGAGTCAATGTTTAAATCTAACACTGTCCTGATCTGATGTCACTTGGAAACCCGAATCTCCTTCTGTCCCTTCCTGCCTGGTGCTCACTGTGTGAGGGTCTGCCTGTTTCTCTCCCATCTTTCAGAACACATGGAAACCTCCAAATACAGCAGTTGAATGCTGTGTGACTCAGCTCATTGTTGAGTTCGTCCATGGTGGGTACTTTCTCCTCTGCTTTCTCTCCTCTTGTATCCGGTTGTTCTGTATATAAATAACCCACTCCCCTCAATTCTATTCCAGTCTATAACACACTCTCGCGTTTCTAGTATTCTGTGTATAAACCAGCTCGACCACTTTGACTAATTCCAGTCTGTAACTCACTCTCGGGTCTCTGTTATTTTATGCACAAATCACCACCATACCCTCAGTTAAATTCCAAACTGTAACTCAATCATGGGTTTCTGTTGTTCGATATACAAACCATCCTGAATTCCTCAATAGGATTCCAATATGTAACTCATCCCCATGTATCTGTGGCTATTTACGTAGACCATCTCAAACCCTTGAATAGATTCCAGCCTGTAAGTAACTCCCGGGTATCAGATATTCCAACTATAACTCTCCTCAAAGCCCACAAGTAGATTCCAGTTTGTAATTCACAGTTGGGTATCTGTTCTTCTTATACATAAACCTCTTGATCCATCAATTCGATTCGAACCTGTAACTCACACTTGTTTATCTGTTATTCTAAATATAAACCACCCCGCAGCCCTTGATAAAATTCCAATCTGTAACTGATTTCCATTTATCTAAGACCCTCGATATAAACCATCTCAAACCCTCAGTCAGATATTGATTTGTAATTTTTTATTCTGTAGAAAAACTACCATGAGCTAATTAGATTCCAATGTGTAACTCATTTCCATAAGTCTGTGCTTCATTTTCTGAAACACACCAAATGGTGCAAATGGGGGCAAGCACAGTGCAGGAAAACGGGTCAGCATGGAGCAGTTGGATCGAAGGACCTGCTTCTGTGCTGTATGACTCTATAATTTCTATCATCTCGAACTCACTCCTGAATAACTGTTACTCTGTATAAAACCACATTGAACTATTCAATTCGATACCGGTCTGTAACACAGTCCTGGGTACCTGACACTCTGTGTATAAACCATCCCGATACACTTGATTAGATCCCTGCCTGCAACTCATTCCCAAGCATTAGTCACTGGGTGGACGAATCGACCCCCAAAGCTCGATTAGATTCAAGTCTGTAACTCACTCCCCGGTATCTGTCATTATGAATACAACGTCTGCTCTCGAACCCCACATCACCACCACACCCCCCACCCCACCCCAATACCGATTAGATTCTTGTCTGTAACTCTCTTCTGAATTCGATGTTATTCCATATATAAATCGCCCCGAACTCAATTAGTTTCCTGTCTCTTCTCAATCCCTGGTACCTGTTACTCTCTGTGTTAGTCTCCACGGAACCTTCAATTAGGTTGCATGCTGTAACTCACTCCTGGGTATCTGTTATTTGATATATCGACCTCCTGAACCCATACTGAGTGGAAGAGTGAGTGAGAACGAGTGAGAGAACGTAAGTGTGCATGTGTGTGGGTGTGTGAAAACGTGTGTGTATGACAGCGTGTGAGTGTATGAGCATGTATGTGTGAGTATTTCTGTGTTATTGTTTGTTAACGCATGTGTTAGTGCGTGTATAGGTGTCAACTCATGTGTGAGATTGTGGCTGTATGTGAGAGAGAGTTCGGAATTCCATCATAAAATCATTGACACTCAAACCTTTCACTCAGATGGACACACACACAGACACACACAGACACAGACACAGACAAACACACACACACACACAAATAGGCACACTTGATGGAAATATAGAAATAGAAGATGGACATGGAGAGTTTTCTCTGGGAGTCACACGAGCAGCAAGAATATTCTGAGACAGAGCCTCAGCTAATAAACCCACGATCTGTGTCGGGCTGGGGGGTGGGGGTCAGAGAATCTTACATGTTAGTGTGGGACCAATGTTAAATATTCACAAACTGTACTGATGTTGCTCCTCTCTCTTACTTTTCCCTCTTTGTAAAGTCTATGCTAGTGCTGTGCTTGCATGAATTATCTGCCGGGAATATACTGGTGTAGATTATGTATGGGAGAGAGTGATAGTGAGATTGAGTATGGGAGAGAGTGAGATTGTCTATGAGAGAGTTGGCAAGATTGAGCATGAGCTGAAAATGTGTTGCTGGAAAAGCGCAGCATGTCAGGCAGCATCCAGGGAACAGGAGAATCGACGTTTCGGGCATAAGCCCTTCTTCAGGAATGGTTTATGCCTGAAGAAGGCTTATGCCCGAAACGTCGATTCTCTTGTTCCCTGGATGCTGCCTGACCTGCTGCGCTTTTCCAGCAACACATTTTCAGCTCTGATCCCCAGCATCTGCAGACCTCACTTTCTCCTCAAAGATTGAGCATGAGAAAGAGTGACATTGTGCTTTACAGAGAGACAGTGTGACTGTACGTATGAGAGAAAAATAGGATGTATATGAGAGGGAAACATGGTGAGACTGTGTATGAGACAGGGTGAGAAACTGGGATTATGTATGAGACAGATGATGAGATTCTACATGAGAGAGAAAAATAGTGAGATTGTGCATGAGAGAGAATATTGGGTTCTCAGTTATTCCACATGTAAAGCACTCCAATCCCCTTGATTACATTCCAGCATGTACGACATTCATGAGTATCTGTTATTCTATAAATGAACACCCCAAGTCCCACGATAAAATTCGAATGCGTAACTAACTTTCATTTATCTGTTATTCTAAATATGAATCACCCCGATCATCTCTATAAGATTCCAGTCAGTAAATCACTCCTGGGTATTTGTTATTCAATGTATAAACCTCCTCAAATCCTTCGATCACATTCCAGCCTGTGTCTCACTCTCAAGTATCTGTGATTCGATGTATAAAAAGCCCAAACTCCTCAATTAGATTCGCTCCCCAGTATTGGTTAGTCAATATGTGACCCACACTGTACCATTCGATTATAGTCCGATCTGTAACTCACTCACTGGTACCTGGTCACTCCCTCTCCCTCTCTCCCTCTCTCTCCCACACACAAACACACGCACACACATACAGAGTTACTGCGGGGCAAGGAATGACAGAATAAAATGAGCATTTTCAAATATTAAAGCTCCGTTAAACAAGCGCGGGAGTGGTTGATCGGGACAGTGTGGAGAGAGAGAGAGAGTTTGACTCTGTATCTAATCCTGTGCTGGCCCTGCCCTTGGAGTGGTTGATGGGGATACAGTAAAGGCGGCTTCATTATGTATCTAACTCCATCCTGTCCCTGCCCTCAGAGTGTTTGATGGGGGCAGTTTGTAACGTAGAAACAGGAGGAAGCCATTCAGCCCCTCGACCCTGTTCCATCAGTCAATGGCATCATGACTGATATGTGGCCTAACTCCACATCCCATCCTTTGGCCATATCCCTCAATGTCTTCACTGAACAAAAATGTATCTCTCACTGAACAACTGATGCAGCTTTGCCCATTTACCCAGTCTATCAATATCCCTTTGTAATGTTAAGGTACCATCTGCACTGTCTACAATGCTGCCTAACTTTGTACCTAACCCCGTGCTGTCCTTATCCCGTGAGTGTTTGAGAGGTACATTGCAGATGGATCTTTACTCTGTATCTAGCCCCATGTTATACCTGTCCTGGGAGTATTTGACGTGGACAGTATGGAGGGAGATTTACTCTGTATATAACCCCATGTTGTCACTGTCCTGGGAGTGTCCGATATGGACAATATGGACAGATCTTGACTCTGTATCGAACCCAATTCTCCCCAGACTCTGGGAGGTTCAGATGGAAAAATTGACGCTGGACACATACTCTGTATCTAACCCAGTGATGGAACTGCCCTGAGTGTGTTTGATGTGAACAGGATGGGTGAAGTGGGAGATTTGATCAGTACCATAGTGTAAATTGAATTGTCAGGGTCAAATTCCTTCACGTGGATGAGAGAAGGTCTCCAATAGGAATGGTGAGAAAAATTGATGCCCGTGGGACTGAAGGGTCAGTAACAGAATGAATACACCATTGGCTCAGAGACAGCAGACAGAATAGAGGGTAATGAGGGTTTCAGGCTGGAGGCAGATACAGGTATACACAAAGGGATCTGAGACACAATTTGTAAACACAGAACGTTTTGGGTGTGCGGAATGATTTGACAAAGTCTGGTATACTCACAACATTGTTGCCAGGGTTGAAGGATTTGAACTATGGGGAGAAGCTGAACAGGCTGGTACTGTTTTCCCTGGAGAGTCGGAGGCTGAGGGGTGACCTTATACAGGTTTACAAAATTATGAGGGTCATGGATAGGTTAAATAGACAAAGGCTTTTCCGTGGGGTCGGGGTGTCCAGAACTAGAGAGTATAGGTTTGGGTGAGAAGGGAAAGACATAAAAGAAACCTGAGGGGCAACGTTTTCACCCAGGGGGTGGTACGGAATGAGCTGCCAAAGGATGTGATGGCAGCTGGTATAATTTCAATATTTAAGAGACATTTGGATGGGTATATAAATACGAAGGATTTGGAGGGATATGGGTCGGTGCTGGCAGGTGGGACTAGATTGGATTGGGATATCTGGTCAGCATGAACATGTTGGACCGAAGGGTCTGTTTCCATGCTGTATATCTCTATGACTCTATTTAAAAGGCATGTGGATGGGATGTAGACAGGGAGGGTTTGCAGGGGAAAGGGACAAATGTTGGCAAATATAGCTAGATTAATTTCCGGTATCTGGTCAGCAGGGACGAGCTGGAATGGAGGGTCTGTTTCTGTGGTCGGAACCTCTGAAATCCTGATGAAGGACTTTTGCCCGAAATGTCGATTTTCCTGCTCCTCGGATGCTGCCTGACCTGATGTGCTTTTTCAGCACCACTCTGAACGAAGCTCTGAAATGCACTCTTTCATAGTTCCATCAACCTCATCTCATACACTTCTCATGCAGGCGACTTCTACTGCTTTCCGAAGGTACACAAAGCCAACACACCAGGATGTCCCACCATATTAGGCAATGGGACCCGATGTGTGAACCTCACTGCCGATGTCAAATCCATCTTGAAAGCCGTGAGGCAGTGTATCCCCAGTTTCTGCCACGACAGAACATTGGGACACAGACAGATTTCGACCTCACACCTTCAAGGCTGAATCTGAGCTGAGGTGGCACCGATTGTTAAAGATTTACCTGAGAATTTAGCTATTTTTACATACGGTTTACAGACGAAAGAACAAAATCTAACGTGGTATTTCTAACAGTACACAGACAGAACAGACAATACACTTTTATTTTTAAATATGTCATTTCAGTGGCATCACTCTGTAATTTTTTTGCTTTAAATTCTGTGTCGTATGATGTTACGCTCCACATCCACCTGATGAAGGATCAGCGATCCAAAAGCTGGTACTATCAAATAAACCTGTTGGACTATAACCTGATGTTGAGTGGTTATTTAATTTTGTCCACCCCAGTCTAACACCGGCACCTCCAAATCTTTACTATATATTGTTTACACTAACTCACACGCAGTTCAGGTCAGTTTAGCACAATCACCCTGTTCTTCTTTTTGTGAGGTTCCCTGTGTATATTAACAGAGTTAATGGGCTCCGAGAGAATGAATACATTCTCCTTACCCTGTCAGTTTAAACTGTTGAACATATCAGTTGGAGGCCAATGGAAGAGGAGATTGTCTTTTTCTATACAATTTCAGTGCAGAACGTTCAGCCAAAAACTGTCTTTGCAAACGTGAGAGGTGAATGCAGTTCTCACTGAGCAATATTAATACAGCAAACACACAATTCCGAGTTACTGTTAAGAATTGGTTAAGGAACTGGGATGAGAAAACCACTTGTGGTGTGATGCTGTGGCTTAGTTTGTTAACTTGCCTACGTCATAAACAGCCCACCAAGATTTCACATCGTAGTGGTGCCTGTGCATTTTACCAAATGCATGGTTATTTCAAAATCTCCCAAGTCAGTGTTGCTCACCAGTCAACCACGCGTCCTGTTTGAGTTTCAGCCTGTATTGGTGACCCTGATCTGCTCCATGGTATTTTTCCTCCAGTGGATATTGTTTCTTCCGAACTATTAATTCAATCTGGAGTTTCCTTCCTGTGTTTGACACGAACTTCTGTTTCTAATCCTCCTTTTTTACGCCTCGATCATTTGCAGTTTGTTGGGAATAACGAGGTGAGCCAGGAGACATGGCAGACTTACCGGCGAATGTTGCAGTGATGACGCAGACACCAAGAGGTGTTCACCCGAATTCTCTGCTGTCAACATTCATTCATTCCACACCAACAGGAAATACTTCATTGCACTCCTGTCGTTGTGGTTCGCACTGTGATTGCGGTTTCTTTTCTTGTGGATTATGAAGTCTATTTAGAACTCGAAAGGATCATAATATTTGGAGGAAGGAATGACTCCTCACCTCAGGCATAAGTGCCAGGCACATTATTCGGAGCATGTGAGCCCAATCCCACACATGCTCCCGAGAGGGCAGAAAGCCTGTTAGCTGGGCCACTCTCAATTTGTCTCCGAATGTCAGGCTTTTCAAAGAGCAGAAATGGGAAATGAGGATTATGGGCTCACCGAGAGTCCAAGAATGTGAAAGAGGGTCAGGTGCATGCATAGAGAAAGAAAGAAATATGGAGACGCATATTGAGGGAGATACTGAAAGAACCAATTCTCCAATCGACATGGCTGCTGACTGACAGAAACAAATAGTAAAAAAAACGGTAACAATTAAGTACAGCCTTTCACCCGCTCCGGGGAATGGAAGGATTCTTACAGCCAACAAAGTCATTTTGAATTTTCAACATTGAAAGTTGTAAGCTAATGAGAGTTTTTGATAAATATCCTGACAGGGAAAACTGATCATTTTACCGAAACTCTAATACAGAAATGTCGAAGTAACCTCACTCTGCCGATATGAAGCATTCACTCTGTTTCTCTCCACTGTCCGACTGAGTTTTTCTGTCAAATCTTGGTTTTGGTTCCGATTTCAAACATCTGCAGTCCTTTGTTTCATTTTATTCTTAACAACGTTTGAGACAAAACCAATGACCTGACGGCTTCAGAAAATCGTCAGAAATACTGTTAGCAAGATATCTTTGCAGAACATATCGCCCATTCCCCGACCAGAAATCACCCTTTCCCCCTCAGAGAGTGCACCAACTCCTAACCGTGAGATTAAAAGGGAAGGTGACAGAAGCTGTCGCATTTATTCTCAATGAAACCACTTCTGCATTTCATTTTGGATCATTTTCGCTGCACATTAGTTTCTCGTTATCTTCGAGGTTTATTTTAAACACAATAGGAAAATACCATTCGGCCCATCGTGCAGTATGGCTCATCAGATAGCCATCTGTTTTCGATCCAGTGTCCAGCTTTGGCACGATATCTTGTGTGTTCTGATTTTTTCAACGCAAAATTCAGAAAAGATTATCCCTGTGATCTTAAACGAGACAACAGTGGGAGTGAGTTATCCACCGTCATACTGAAGTGAAATCCCCTCGAGCAACCCATTCACATTTGCAACCATAGAGTGAGTCACAGACACACATGCCCGGAGGTGGGGGGAGGAGGGCAGAGGTTTCGGGATTATCCCAGCTCCTTGTGCTTCAGATCCGCTCTCCACCTACTTACGACCCCCCCCCCCCCCACACACACACACACACACACACACACACTCACATGTTTCTCCGACAAAAGGCAGCTTTAGGTACAACTAAAGCTAGTTTTACAGACAATGAGAGACGTTGCGATGAGATGGAATTTAAAATGGACAATTGCCCCACATGAAACTTTCAAATTTGAAACCATACTGATCCAAAGTCTGCAGCTCCTCACTATCTGTCGCACATTGAGGTGTAATACTCCCAAATTCGAGACCCACTGATCCAATCCCTGCAATACATCGCATACAAATGAGGAAGGATTCAAACCACCAAACGTTAGAGGCATTATCCATTATGTCACTGGCCCAACGGTAACCGGAGGTACGACAGGTAATCGATATGAAATGGAAACATGGACATCGGGGGAAACATTATTCACAAGGTGAACAATCAGTAAAAATAATTATCGTCACTGCTCCACATCGGATGTCCCACTTCGTGAAGCAATTTCGTTCAATGGCCAAGGAAACATATTTGCCCTCAGGTACCTGCTTCAGGGTCGACTGCTCCTCTGCTGGAAGTTGCCATCATTTTATTCACAGTCACTGCGCGATTTTTTGATTCACTCCAGTGAAATATCTTTTCATACCTTACGTCATGGCCTCTTCCAATCAAGACCCTGAACCAGTCCAGCGAGAAACCTCTGTTGGTTTGAATCTCGGCATGGAGAATCAGACGAGATGAACAGCGCCTTTTAGTGGTGGAACCCCTTCACTACAATCTCACGACTCAGAACGAGTCTCTGCCCGACTCAACCTGTTCTGTACATTCCTGCATTACACCTACTGACAAACATCAGATTACCACAACTGCACTTTCTTTACTTTGAAACCCAAGGCGATAATATGTAGCGTTTGTAAAATTGAAGAGAGAAACTTTGTTGCCGAAGGTGGTTATGAAGGGATGGACATGCACAAGAATGTGTACAATTCAGGTCGCTTTTGATACTGTCAGCATTACCGGGGGCCCGTGCTGAGGAGTCAAAGTTTGTGTCGTCCACACATGGATATAGTTCCCATTCAGGGAATGAAGGTTTAATTCTCTTCATGTGAATTGTCTGAATGAAAACGCATTCCTGGTTTCACACAGAATACATACTGGGATCCCTCCAGAATCAGCCCAGTGATTGCTTGAACTATGTAGAAGGACAATGACAGCGGACAGATACGATAGTGACCCCTTCAAATCTCCCTCCAATCATCTCACCTTCCTGAGTTGGAAATATGTTGGTGTTCCTTCAGTGTCTCTGGGTGTAAATCCAGGAAATCCCGCGCTTGCAGCATAATGGCTGTACCTCCGTGTGAAGGAGTTCAATGGTTCACAAAAGCAACTCATCTCCTCCATCTCTGGGGGATTTAGGGATGGACAGCGAGTCCTATTCCATTGAGTGATATCTTTATCCCAGGAATGCGTTTCTAATAGGGGCAGGTTCCAATCGGACACCTGCAGGAGATCGGTAGTAAGTTGAGAAGTGGAGCAGGGAAGTGAAATTGACGTGAATGACAATGATGACTGGGAGGCATGAGGCAGGAAGTGAGTCTGGATCTGGTGGTGCAAGGCACAGTGTCGCTGCTCATGGGTCAGCCTTTACTGCAAACTGCTTACATTGGCTCACACACCATTCCTGGTCAATTCATAGCAATGACACTGTTCCTCTTCGTGTGAGCTTCCCTCTGTGAGTATTAAAGCCTTCAATACACCCCAAGAGGATGAAAAATGTCCCCTTTGTTCTGTCAGTTTAAACAGATACAAATATCTGTTTGAAACCAATGCAAGGGAAGATTGCCCTTTTATGTGCTTTTGCATTGAAGAATGTCCAACAGTGAAATGTCTGATTTTGCAAAAGTGGGGTTTGATTGCAAATCACACTGAGTATTATTGATACAGAAATGTATTTCCGAGTTACTGTGGTCATGTGTTTAAGGAACTGCACATATGGACGTCGCTTAGTTATTTAAAACCCTCCTTGATAAGCAGCTGACCATCGGGTCCAATCGCAGCTGCGCCCGCTTATTGTATTGAAGGCTCGTAGGTTCACCTTTTATTCAGTGTCGTGTTGCTGATGAAGCGACTCAGCATCCTGTCTGAGTTCGAGCCTGTTATGGTTTGGCAAACCCGCTCCTTTTTCCTGGTTTAGTTCCAGCAGTGCATGTTGTCCTTCCTAACCAATACACCAACCTGGAATTTCTTGCCGCTGTTCCAAAAGCACTCCTTCTTCTCCTCCACTTTTATTCTCCCTCCTTCATTCCTAGTTTGGTGGTAATAACGAAGTGAGGCAGGAGACACTGCAGAAAGGCCGTGGGATGTTGAGGTTATGGCATAGAAACCACAGGTGGATCACCCTCATTCTCTGCTGTCGCCATTCATTCATTTTACAGCATCATTAATGCTTCCATGGTGTAGTTTTTTGTTTTCTATTGGATAAGGAATGCAACTTTAACTTCGAAAGGGTTACAATATTTTGAGGAAGAAATGGCCCCGTGTATCACATCCATGTGGCAGACGTATTATCCGTAGATTGTGAGCCAGGTTTTACAGTCTGGCGCCAGGTTCCAGAAAACCTCACAGCAGCTCCATTCTGAAACTATCTCTGAACGTCAGGCTTTTCATAGAGTAGGAATGGAAAATGTGGGATATTGGCAAATAAAGGGTCAAAGAATATGAAAAAGGGTGAGGTTGATACACAGAGATAAAGACAGAAAATTCGAGACCTATCTTGAGGTTGACACTGAAAGAACCTATTCTCGGGTCGACATGGCTGCTAACTGGCAAAGAAAATAATTGATAACTATCCTCATTCGACAGATAAAACTGACCATTATCCCGGCATTGTGGTCTAGAAATGAAGAACTAATCTGGTTCTGTGGTTGTGAATCATTGTCTCTGTTTCACCCCACAGATGTTGTCGGGACTAGTCAGTTTGCACGTCAATTCTTGTTTTTGGTTCAGATTTACAACATCTGTATCTCTTGGTTTTCTGTTAAACTTTAAAACGAGTGGCACAAAACCGATGTTCTGCCAGCTTTGGAAAAGTGGTCAAAAATATTCTTACTCCGATGTGTGTGCAGAACAAAGCACGCATTCCTTGACAGGGAATAGAACCCGTGTCACGGCGGCGAGAGCGCCAAATGCTCACTACTAGACTACAAGGGAAGGCAGAAGGCACCCTTGCATTTATTCAGAATGAAAACACTTTTGCCTTTTCATTTCTGATCAGTCTTGCTGCAGATCAGTCTTGCTGCAGTCCTCCTTGCCTTCGAGTTTTCACAGAGTGGGAAGAGACCGTTCGGTCCATCGTGTATTGCAGCTCATCAGGCATCCATGTATTCCAGTCCCAGTTTCTAGTTTTGGCTCAAAATGTTACGTGCACTGATGTTTCCAGAGCAAATATCAACGGGATTCTCACTGTGAATTTAAACGACACGACAATGGGACTGAGGTTTGACATGGTCACACTGTGTTGTAACCATCTTGAGGAACTGAACCTCACTTTCACCCACAGAGGGAGACACACAGAAACATATCCCGAGAGAACAGATGTCTCAGGATCATATCAGCTCCTTGTGCTTCACTTCCGCTCTCTGCTCCACACAACAGCTTCTCTGACAAAGGCAGCTTTAGGTGGAACACTCGCCAGTTTGACAGGCAATGAGAGATGTTGAGCTGAGCTGGAATTTAAAATGGACAATAGACCTAAATGCAAGTTTTAAATTCGAAAACACACTGATCCAAACCATTCAGATCCTCAGAACCTGACAAAACAGGACCAGCCATACACCTGTCTGACATTGAGCTGCAATGGACCCAAAAGCAACATTCAATTTGAATACACACTGATCCAGTCCCTGCAGCTCGAAAGGACCTAAGAAAATAGCAACTGATAACATTCAATTGGCTGAACTAACACGTTACACTCGAGGCATGTAGGATGTAAACCTACAATCGTCTGATTCAAAGTCAGATGTTTTATCTATTACTTCTCTAGCCGGATGCACACGCACACGCTTGGCACCTTTCCATATGTGATGTAAACATGGACATCTGGGAAACAACATTCATAAGGTGATCAACCAGCAAAGATAATCCACTTTGTGTACCAGGGCCTTTCAATGGCAAAGCAAATACATTGGTCCTCAGGTGCCTGCTTCTGTGTCGCCTGTTCTTCTGCAGGACGTCTCCAGCATTTTATTCACAGTCACTGCGCTATCTTATGATGCACTCCACTGAAATGTACTTTCATACTTGGACTTAGTGTCACTTCCAGTCAAGATCCTGAACAAATTCAGCGAGAAACCGCTGGTCATTTCCAGCATGGAATTTGGAAGCAGATGATTTGAACGAAGGCTTTATTGTGGCCGCCCCATCACCGCAGATCAACGCCTCAAAACGAGCCGCTGTTAGTATCAAACTGTTCTGTACCTTCCTGCAGTAAATCAGGTTAGCACAGCTCCGCTTTCTTCACATTGAAACCAAGGCGGTAATATGAATTGTTTGGAAAATTAGAGAGAGAAACATTGCTGCTGAAGATGATGATGACGTGAAGATCATGCACAGAGTCTGGGCAGATCAGGTCACAAGTGTTACTGTCAGCTTCAGTAGGGACCCTGGTTCGGAGTCAGAGTTTGTAATACCCAGACAGGCGTACAATTCCCTGTCAGGAAATGAAGATTTATTTCTCTTCTTGTGAGTTACCTTATTGAAAACTAACTCCTGCTTCCTCACAGAACACAGACTCAGACGAACCCAGTGATTGTTTGCATCTCTCTAGAAGGACAATAGCAACAGATACACGAGAGATCTGTAATGACAAATCACCCATCTCGGATCTCGCCTTTCTGAGTTGGAAATATCTCGCTGCTCCTACAGTGCTGTTGGGTCTAGATCCTGGAACTCCCTCCCTAACAGTATCATGGCTATACCTTGAGTTCGCCCAGGATTCTGTAAAGTAACTCAACATCTCAATCTCTGGAGTAAATAGGGATGGAGGTATCAGTTTGAAACCAACGCAAGAAGAGATTGCCTCTTTCTGTGCATTTTCACTGGGGACTGTCCAGCTGTGAACTATTCTTTTCTGTATAAGAGGAGGCTGGTTTAAATTCTCACCGAGCAACTTTCAAACCGAAACAAATTACTATGATGGAATAGTTAATGAACTGCAGATATGGATTGAAGAGCAGTGTCTGCGCTGTCGCCGTGGATTAATTAGTTAAAGCGCCTGGTAATAACCAGAGCAGTACGGTGTCAAATCCTGGCGCTGCATGTCCTGTATATTGAAGGTTCGTTGCTTAACCATCTCGGAAATGCCGTTTTGTTGACCCACCATACCGAAAGAGACGGCTCAGCATCCTTTTCGTATTTGAGGTCAGCTCATTGGTATTTCATATTACCACGTCCTGCCGCCTCCCATCAGTCAATGCTCTATCTTTCTAATTCGACTTTTATTCTCCCTCCTTCATTCCCACTTTGTTGGGAATAACGAGGTGAGGCAGGAGACACTGCAGATATCCTAGCAAGGTTGTGGTAATGGCACACACACTGCAAGATGATACCCCTCATTTTCTGCTGTCACTATTCATTCGTTCAATTTAAGCAAAGGCTTCACTTAAATCGTATAATTGGGGTGAAATTGATTTTGTTTGGTGGATTATGAATTCTATTAAGAATTGTAAAAGCTCATAATATTTTGAGTGAGGAAATGTGACCTTACCGCAGGCCTAAGTGACATACCCTCTACCCGGAGAATGCGAGTACACACTCTGGCCAGGGGCGGAGAAAGCCCATTAGTAGGTCTACTCTCAAACTATGTCCGAATGTCAGACTTTTCAAAGAGCAGAAATGGAAAATAAGGGATATTGGTAGACAGAGAGTGGGAGCATGGGGAAGAGAGTGAGGTGGATACGCAGAGGAAATGATAGACGAGAAGAGACGCATATTGGGGGAGAGCCTGTAAATAGAAACTCCCCATTTAAAACGGGTGCTCACTAGCAGAAAGGGGAAGTAAAACGAACAATTGAAGGCCAGCGTTTCACCAGCTCAAGGCAACGGAAGCAGCATTACAACCGGAAAAGTGGGTTGACGTTCAGAAAGTTGACATTTCTCGGCTAATATAATATTCTGATAAATATGCTGATTAGCTAAGTAAAAGTGGCAATTACTCTAGCATTAAAACAATAAAATGCATAACTAGCCTGGTTCTGTCAATCTGAAGCATTAAACCTGTTTCTCTCCACCGATGCTGCCAAGTCTGCCGAGTTTCTCCGTCAATTTCCGTTTCTGATTCAGAATTCCAGTATTCGCAGTGCTTTGTTTAAAGTTACTCTGCATTAAGTATGGAACAACACTCGATCAATTGTCAGCTCCATACTTCATTCCCTGCTTCGGGAAGGCTGTCCCCACGATTAATGGTATGAGTAAAACTCCACTTGCTGCAACAGTGAGAAAACTGAATCCTCACCAGTGGGCTAACAGGGAAAGCAAAAAGAAAAGGCAGTGTGTGTTTTCATCATGAAACCGCTTTTGTCTTTTCATCTGTGATTATTTTAGCTGCAGATTAGTTTCTCCCTTTCTTCCGATTTTTACAGCGTGAAAAAGACTTTTCAGCCTATCTGCAGTGCGGGTCATTGGACTTCCATCTATTCCAGTCCCAGATCCCACAAACCTGCGTTTCTGATGTTACCAGGGCGAATCTAAATGGGATTCTCCCTGTGATCTTAAATGATTTACCCACAGAGGGAAACAAACAGAGGTCTCAGGATTAGTCCCGTTCCATATGCTTCACATCCGCCAGTTTCTCCGGCCAGCTCACCGCAGCTGGTCAAAGAGGTCTGCAGCACAGAAAATGCCCTTCGGGCCATCAAGTCTGCAGCAGTCCAAGACTGGCCGCTGACTATTTTCATCACGTTTTCCAACGGTTGGCTCGTAGCTCCAACAAAGTTGGGATGGAATTGTTCAACTCATAGTGTGTCAACTTTCTCTGGGGATTTCTGCGTGTTGTACCCTGAACGGCAGACGGTTGTGGATTGCGACCATTCCCAATCCGTCTGAAATTTCTTTTTTCCCTTCTCCTGTAATTTGTATGTGAAAGATGAAGATAGGGTGTAATCTCCCTTTTTATTTGTTGACATTACTGAATCGCAACCGGTAGGATTCCAGGCTGTGAGGGTAAAGCCAAATGAATTTCAAGTCCATTGCCGCACCGATGGCTACAGAACCACACTGTCCTTTTCATATTCCAGGTGTCTCTCATTGTGGAGCTGAGGAAGAGTGAATCATTATCGGGTTTGGTTGAATCCAATCACTTCACAGTTTGCAAAAGCGTTAAACTTTGGTGCATGGTGGGTCTGGTTGTATCATCCTGATAGATGGAACGGACATTCATTTAAAACCAAGAACAGGAATTGCAAGAGAAACTCAGCAGATCTTACAGCATCTATAGAAACAAAATCAGAGACAACATTTCAAAACTTCATCAGAACTCGGTAATCTCCCAGAGGTACTGCCAAACCCGTTAGATTCGACAGCAGTTTCTGTTTTTGCTTCAGATTCCAAGAATCCACAGTTCTTTACATTAACCATTAAAGCAATGCAGAAACTTCTTTGTGGATTGTCACACGAAAGGGTTCCGTTTGGAGAACATTTTCATGACCCCACTCGACACACGAAACTGTGCAGCATCCAAAACAGATGCAGGAAGAACAACCATCGCTGTCGCCCTGGGGGGTCTTGAACGAGGAATCTTTCATTTAACAGTCGAATACGCTGAAACTTCTGACCGAACACCTTGCACGATCCTCTAAAGCAGGCTGTGACTGACTTCCCACTTCAGTCTGCCCTTCCCAGAACGCCAAATGTCCTCTACCAGTTTTTCTTTGCCAGAATATAGACTGAGACATTCATTATGGCGACATGGGAACAGTCTGATCCCACCCACTACAGACACACCCATGTCACTGGGAATCTGTTCTCCTCCAACCGGGACCATCTCCCTTCGAGCCTCCCAGTGTCTTGTGTGGTCCCGAGTTATTTCACTGATCTAGAGTCCGAATGAGATTTGTATTCCTCATGTACAGGAACGAGAATTCTTTCAAAGTCTCCAATCAGTTCATGTGGCGTCCTCTTAAAGAAGGGGAAGGTGTCTTGACTGCTTCTGCTAAGCCCGACAGTTCGCCCTTCTTCATTCTCCTCTGTTTCCATTTCCCAAAGAGTTCCTGAAGATTCACAAAGCTGGAAACTGTGTTATAAGGGTTGCGTCTTTAACATTTGTGCACCTGCCAACTGACAATATTTTCCCAAAATCTCTTCACAATCCTCTGACTTACACCGTGTTCAGGGATGAGAAGTCCCGCTTTGTGGAGAGATTCCCGAGGCTGGTGAGTTTCTCTTTGAAGTAAAGATAGTTAACCGGCAATTTCCTGCGGCTGTTTATAATGATGGGAGTGGGAACCGTGGGCATGGGCACTTTGACGAACAGGAACAAGTATTCCCACTGACCAGAGGCAGTGAACAGAGGACTGGGATTAAAGGAATCTAATGAAAAGCAGCACTTCTGCGCAGTACATTCAAAGAATACTGCAGAAGCAGTATCTGTGAAAAGAGAAACAGAGATAACAGTTTGACTGTGGTATATTTCTGATTAAGAACTCGAGCAGCCTAAGTCTAATCAAATGTTTGGCCTCGCTTGCTCAAGCTTGAGCGAGAATGCACCCTGCAGGGGGTCGTTCAAGATGTAGTCGGCAGGATTCGACCCTGCATGGGAAATATAAATGGATTTCTAAATCCATTGCCTTAATTACTCGACCACGAATAGTATTACATACACCTGGCTTAATATTTCTTATAGAATGGAGAGTGCCAACCTCAAACATCAGTTTTTGGCTTCTCCTGTCCGCAGCATGACCCCAGTATTCGCTGTCACCCTCTCTTGGTTCAGAACGGAGGAGGATGCTGGGAAATCAATCAGAATGACACACACATTGATGAGATATAAAGTGGATGGGAAAGATCCGTTTTCATGTGCTGAGAGATTCATAAACACAGCAGTGGATCGAGAAAGAAAAATGTCCTTGTACTTGCCTAGCGCTTTCCCTGCCAGCTGAATTACGACCAATGAAGTGCTTTTGAAAAGATTCACCATTGGCAAACCAAAGTGTAAATCTGGTCGATTTATTTAATCAGAGGTCAAAATAGGAAAATGTTTCAAATACACACAGCTGGTACTGGACAGTGCCGACGTATTCTCAGGGGGTTATTATGCTCTGATTTACGCCTGGGATAATGTGGGAACAGAGGGTTTTCTAACAGCGGAAGGGGTCACAAATTTAAGAACCTTGCAAACCCTCTCAAAATTGCACCACGTTCGTTGCTGAATGCGCGATCTGTTAGTGCCTGAAGTGAAGCTATGCCGAAACACTAGTCATGACAATTCTGGTGGTCTGTCCCCGTACGGTAGCGTAGCCGAGTGGTCTAAGGCGCTGGATTTAAGCTCCAGTCTCTATGCAGTCGTGGGCTCGATTCCTACCGGGATCACGGCTGTTCCACTGCAGGCAGTTGTAGGCCCTATGCGTTTTCGTTGTTGTGTTTGCAGCTGCTCAGGCCTCTGATCCACACAGACTCTGAAAACAGTGTGAGTCCTTGCTGTCGGAGCCTCCTCAACCTCTCTGCTTTCGGATATGTGCGTGGCCAAATTTGGAGCCAATTTCTGTGTCTCAAATAGTCAGCGCATTTGAAAGTTTGGTGGTTCGAGCCCGCCCTTAGCACCGAGCCTCAATTATTTCAGTTCAAGCATTGAGACCAACCATGTACCGATACGACAACCACGAGAACTCACCCGAGTCTGCAGCTGGAGGTGGCCCCAATCTCTCCAAGGCCCCGCTTCCAACAGAAAGCGGCTACTGCAGCTTCAATCAGCGGCTTCCTGCTCAGCCCTGGGACACAGCACATGGAAAATCCTTCCCCAGGAACGGCTCTTCCCGTGTGAAAGGGACCACCATTCCACTTGAAATTGGAAACGGCTTCAGAAGATTGTTCCTGTCGTTGGAACGTTTCATAAACAAAACTCCTGTCTCGCAAATAAGAAGTGGGGAAAGTTGTTGGCAGGAAGAATAGAGAAAGTGCTGACTGTGAGGACTCTGTCTCGTCAGCAGATGGGATTCCTTACACTCCAAACAGAAATGATTGGGTTTCCTTAGCGAATTTCCCAATTGATTTACCGTCTGCCAGAGTGACTGGAAATAACTCCGGCGACATAAAGATAAGGATAAAAGTATGAAAATATTTATATTGAATCGTAAATCCAGAGACAAGTGCTAAATAGATAACAATGTTCTGAAGGGATAATAGCTGAGAAATTGAAAGTGTGGATGATGACATTTGTGATTGGGAGGAATGAACTGGATCCTTGCAAATTGCAATGCCGAGTGAAATATGCTCAGTATGAAATGACACACGAATCAATCATGAGCCAGACCCAGCTACTTTAGTCGGTAGAGCATGAGATGCTTAATCTCAGGGCCGTAGGTTCAAGCCTCACGATGGGCCCTTTCACTCCTTTAAAGAAATCTCCCTCTCTGCTCCACTTGCAGGACTGCAACCCAGTGCAGGGGTTGTTTTTAACACATCGATCCGACTGTGTTTGATCACACGTCGGTTTCTGAGTGAAAGCTGTCTCCACTTTCCTGGAAGTGCCAGAGACAAGTTTATCAGTGCAGCCGAATATACGATGAATGGTGTCCCTTTCAAAACGTCAGGTTCCACTCCAGACGTGCACCAAACAAAGTGCTCAGAGACACAGAACGCTACGACTTCTTCTTGGGGGGCGAGGGGAGGGGGGGGGGGGGGGTTCTGACAGTGACCGCTCAATGTCAAATGATCCTGAACCAAAATGAAGTGATTCAGACCGTTCTGAGGGAAACCGAAGGGAACTCGTCCTGAACGTTTCGCAATTCACACGGAAAATGATCTTGTCTGCTCGTGGGGGTTCACGGTAATGAACAGTTTATTGTCAGTAACAGGGGTGGGGCTGTGGCAGAATTGTGAGGTTTCACAGTGGGACAGAAGTGACCTGGGTGAACGGGTAAGTCAAACATCCCCAGAGCACGGGAAAGCTGATTGGTTCAAGATCACTCCCATCTTCTGTTTCGGAACCAACAAATGAAATTGCTGGAAAATCTCAGCAGGTCTGCTCACATTTTGGAAAGGAAGAGAGTGAAGACTTCGGGACTTGTGACATTTCTTTTTGCATGTCCATCTCCCTCTGTATTAGTGCACTCTTCCTTTTTATTGACTATCTTCTGACTTCCAACGTTATACTCAGCTTCTCTTTTATTATATTTTCCTCTCCAACCATTTTCCCAGTTTTTAAATTTGTATCAGATCTGTCCCATCTCTCACTTTGCCCATTTATGACGGGAGAACTTGGAAAAGAACAATTAACTCTGTTTCTAATTCCTTAGATACCAGATGACCGGAGACCGGGAGGTATAGGATGACGGTTAGAGCTTTCAGCCCATAGTCTGCTCTGCCATTCGATCATGTCTAATACCGCTCTCAATCCCATTTTCCAGTCTTCTCCCTGTAACACTAATTTCCCCTGAAGTTAGGACCCTGTCTTTTTTTCCCAGAGTGGGTCTGCATCCACCCCAAACCCCTCCACATCTGCTGGCGGCTGTTACACCGTGTCTCTGGGTGATCGAGCTGAGTTTCAGTCCCGCACGGCAAACCCAATCTGTTCTGAGCAACGCAATCACCGCTGGGGGACAGCTCGATCAGGTCTCTGGCCCCACTGTGTTTCTGCGGGGGAGCAGTTATCACCTTCACCTCCCATGGGAAGGATCGGTCCTTCAAATATCCGGGCAGTAAGAACGATCGGCTTGTGTGTGAACATAGGTGGAGGTAATTGCTTTCTGACCTGGTCAGTAAACCTTACTCTGTATGTCCCTGCCCGTTCCTGCCGTTGTCGTGAAAGGGAATGCAAGTCCAATTAATTGCCGTGTACGATTTTATTCGAATACACATTCTTCCTCGTTTGGAAGATAGGTGGATGTTTCCAGCACAGATAATCATTGTTTTCAAGAATGCAGTCGGCGGGCCCTGATACTTTCTGGAGCGTAGAAGCATCAGTTTGTGCAGAAAGTGGCCGAGTTCAGAGCTGAGGAGAAATATTATTGTTCCCGCTTTAAGGGCGACAGTTTTCCACACGGTGATCGATGGGGCTTTATTGCAGCCTCATCAGCAAACCTTGTTTTGCATTTACTCGCCTATCACTACTCTAGTGGTGAAAAGAAGTATAATTCCAAATAACTGCTGCGTGAATTTCTTTTCAAATGTCACTGCGCTGTGGTCGTGAATATGTGGCGATGTGTACAGCCCTGCTGGCCATCCTGTTTAAGAGTGCAGTTACGAATATTCCTCTGTCTCAGCGCTGCAGGGAAGATTGCCCGCGCCTATTCAGCCTCGCCCTACATTCCAAACTCGGCAAAGCTGGCAACCTGTGTGTCAGTATTTCCTGAGCATTTTCACGTGATATCCTTTATTATTTTCAATCATGCTAATAACCCTGGCCAACATTGTTCTATTCGGAACGGAAATGTCAGTGTTGGATGAAGAGCAGTGGCTCGGTGGCTCGGTTGTGACCTTGTTGTTCCATTTGGGTCACACCCGAAACATCTCCAGTTCAAACCAGGCAGGAGCAACTTTGTTCCCTTGGGATAGGTGGATTGGTGGGAATGGAGCGTTCCTGCTGGTTGTTCCCATCAGAAAACCTGGCTTTGAATTTGGTAGCCCATATCTGCAGCAATGGTGAAAAGGAATACCATTCCGATTAATTGCTGTGTCAAACTTTGTTCAGTTTCTCTCCTCGGATAAAGTGAGGACTGAAGATGATGAAACGCTCCGAAAACAAACGCCGGTTCTCCTGTTGCTGGGATGCTGCCTGACCGGATGTGCTTTTCCAGCACCACACTCTCAACTAAGTTTTTCTCCTCCCGGGTCGACGATATACGTTGATTGTAGATCTTCTCCCGCCGTCCATTTTAAGGGTACAGTTCCCGGCACTGATCCTTTCTGCACCAAAACTATCACATTTGCTTTACATGTGAAGGCAGCCTGGTTCAGTGACAAGGAAAGCACTCATTTGCTCGGCTCACAGCGAACACTGGTTACCTGATGTAATCTGTGTCAAATGTATCTCATTGTTGGCTCTCAAACTCTTCATTTAGACCCTAGCATTTCAAAACCTGCGTGAACCAAAACCAGAAAACCTCAGTCATGGTTTGGAATAGTTCACATATTCGAGTTTCGAAGCAGAAGGCATGGTTACCGCTCATTCAGTCAGCAACAGGAATGAAAAGATTTACATACTCAGATGAACTGCTTGACTCATGCTCTCATACAGTCACTAATTCAGTTTTCTGAATAAATGCAAGGGTGCCTTCTGCCTTCCCTTGTAGTCTAGTAGCCAGCATTTGGCGCTCTCGCCGCCGTGACACGGGTTCTATTCCCTGTCAAGGAATGCGTGCTTTGTTCTGCACACACATCGTGGTAAGAATATTTCTGACCACTTTTCCAAAGCTGGCAGAACATCGGTTTTGTGCCAATCGTTTTAAAGTGTAACAGAAAACCAAGAGATGCAGATGTTGGAAATCTGATCCCAAAACAAGAATTGACGTGCAAACTGACTAGTCCCGACAACATCTGTGGGGTGAAACAGAGACAATGATTCACAACCACAGAACCAGATTAGTTCTTCATTTTTAAACCACAATGCCGGGATAGTGGTCAGTTTTATCTGTCGAATGAGGATAGTTGTCAAAATCGTTTTTTTTTTTCCCAGTTAGCAGCCATGTCGACCCGAGAACTGATTCTTTCAGTGTCTACCTCAAGATGGGTCTCTAATTTTCTGTCTTTATCTCTCTGTATCAACCTCACCCTTTTTCATATTCTTTGACCATTTATTTGCCAATATCCCACATTTCCCATTCCTACTCTATGAAAAGCCTGACGTTCAGAGATAGTTTGAGAATGGAGCTGCTGTGAGGTTTTCTGGAACCTGGCAGGAGACTGTAAAACCTGGCTCACAATCTACGGATAATACGTCTGCCACATGGATGTGATACACGGGGCCATTTCTTCCTCAAAATATTGTAACCCTTACGAAATTAAAGTTGCATTCCTTATCGAATTGAAACAAAACCTGCAACTATAGGAGAATATGGAAGCATTAATGATGCTGTAAAATGAATGAATGGCGACAGCAGAGAATGAGGGTGATCCACCTGTGGTTTCTATGCCATGACCACAACATCCCACGGCCTTTCTGCAGTGTCTCCTGCCTCACATCGTTATTCCCACCAAAGTTGGAATGTAGGAAAGGGAATAAAAAGTGAAGGAGAAGTAGGAGTGCTTTTGGAACAGCTGCAAGAAATTCCAGGTTGGTGTATTGGTTAGGAAGGACAACATGCACTGCTGGAACTAAACCAGAAAAAAGGAGCGGGTTTGCCAAACCATAACAGGCTCGAAGTCAGACAGGATGCTGAGTCGCTTCATCAGCAACACGACACTGAATAAAAGGTGAACCTTCGAGCCTTCAATACAACAAGCGGGCGCAGCTGCGATTGGACCCGATGGTCAGCTGCTTACCAAGGAGGGTTTTAAATAACTAAGCGACGTCCATGTGTGCAGTTTCTTAACCACATGACCACAGTAACTCGGAAATACATTTGTGTATCAATATTACTCAGTGTGATTTGCAATCAAACCCCGATTTTGCAAAACCAGACATTTCACGATTGATCGTTCATCAATGCAAAGGCACATAAAAGGGCAATCTTCCCTTGCATTGGCTTCAAACAGATATTTGTATCTGTTTAATCTGACAGGACAAAGGGGACATTTTTTATCCTCTTGGGACGTATTGACGGCTTTAATACTCACAGAGGGAATCTCACACGAAGAGGAACGGTGTCATTGCCATGAATTGACCAGGAATGGTGTGTGAGACAATGTAAGCAGTTTGCAGTAAAGGCTGACCCATGAGCAGCAACACTGAGCCTTGCACCACCAGATCCAGACTCACTTCCTGCCTCATGCCTCCAAGTCATCATTGTCATTCACGTCAATTTCACTTCCCTGCTCCACTTCTCAACTTACTACAGATCTCCTGCAGGTGTCCGATTGGAACCTACCACTGTTAGAAACGCATTCCTGGGATAAAAATATCACTCAATGGAATAGGACTCGCTGTCTATCCCTAAATCCCCCAGAGATGGAGGAGATGAGTTGCTTTTGTGAACCATTGAACTCCTTCACACGGAGGTACAGCCATTATGCTGCAAGCGCGGGATTTCCTGGATTTACACCCAGAGACACTGAAGGAACACCAACATATTTCCAACTCAGGAAGGTGAGATGATTGGAGGGAGATTTGAAGGGGTCAATATCGTATCTGTTCGCTGTCATTGTCCTTCTACATAGTTCAAGCAATCACTGGGCTGATTCTGGAGGGATCCCGGTATGTCTTCTGTGTGGAACGAGGAATGCGTTTTCATTCAGACAATTCACATGAAGAGAATTAAACCTTCATTCCCTGAATGGAAACTGTATCCATGTCTGGAAGATACAAACTTTGACTCCTCAGCACGGGCCCCCGGTAATGCTGACAGTATCCAAAGCGACCTGAATTGTACACATTCTTGTGCATGTCCATCCCTTCATAACCACCTTCAGCAACAACGTTTCTCTCTTCAATTTTGCAAACGCTTCATATTATCGCCTTGGGTTGCAAAGTAAAGAAAGTGGAGCTGGAGGATCTGATGTTTGTCAGTAGGTGTAATGCAGGAATGTTCAGAACAGGTTGACGCGGGTAGAGACTCGTTTTGAGACGTGAGATTGTAGTGAAGGGGTTCCACGACTAAAAGGCGCTGTTTATCTCGTCTGATTCTCCATGCCGAGATTCAAACCAACAGAGGTTTCTCGCTGGACTGGTTCAGGGTCTTGATTGGAAGAGGCCATGACGTAAGGTATGAAAAGATATTTCACTGGAGTGAATCAAAAAATCGCGCAGTGACTGTGAATAAAATGATGGCAACTTCCAGCAGAGGCTCAGGCGACCCTGAAGCAGGTACCTGAGGGCAAATATGTTTCCTTGGCCATTGAAAGACGTTGCTTCACGAAGTGGGACATCCGATGTGAAGCAGTGACGATAATAAATTTTACTGATTGTTCACCTTGTGAATACTGTTTCCCCCGATGTCCATGTTTCCATTTCATATCGACTACCTGTCGTACCTCCGGCTGCCGTTGGGCCAGTGACTTTTGGAGTTTCGAATCCTTCCTGATTTGTGTGCAATGTGCTGCAAGGACTGGATCAGTGGGTCCCGAATTTGGGACCATTTCACCTCAATGTACGACAGATTTTGAGGAGCTGCAGACTTTGGATCAGTGTGTTTTCAAATTTGAAAGTTGAATGTGGGGCAATTGTCCCTTTTAAATTCAAGCTCATCGCAACGTCTCTCATTGTCTGTAAAAGTGGCTTTAGTTGCACCTAAAGCTGCCATTTGTCAGAAAATCTTTTGTGTGTCTGTGGGGGTGGGTCGGGAGCGAGGGGGGAGGTGGGGAGTTGGTCTTAAGTTGGTGGAGAGCGGAACTGAAGATCAAGGAGCTGGTATAATCCCGAAACCTTTGCCCTCCTCCCCCCACCTCCGGGCATGTGTGTCTGTGACTCACTCGATGGGTGAAAATGTGAATGGGTTGCTCGAGGGGATTTCACTTCAGTATGACGGTGGATAACTCACTCCCACTGTTGCCTCGTTTAATATCACAGGGATACTCTTTTCCGAATTTTGTGTTGAAAACATCGAACACACAAAACATCGAACACACAAGGTATCGTGCCAAAGCTGGATACTGGATCGAAAACAGATGGCTATCTGATGAGCCATACTGCACGATGGGCCGAATGGTATTTTCCTATTGTGTTAAACAAAACCTCGAAGACAACGAGAAACTAATGTGCAGCGAAAATAATCCAAAATGAAATGCAGAAGTGATTTTATTGAGAATAAATGCGACAGCTTCTGTTGCCTTCCCTTTTAATCTCACGGTTAGGAGTTGGTGCACTCTCTGAGGGGGAAAGGGTGATTCCTGGTCGGGGAACGGGCGATGTGTTCTGCAAAGATATCTTGCTAACAGTATTTCTGACCGATTTTCTAAAGCCGTCAGATCATTGGTTTTGTCTCAAACATTGTTAAAAATAACATGAAACAAAGGACTGCAGATGTTTGAAATCGGAAACAAAACCAAGATTTGATAGAAAAACTCAATAGGACAGTGGAGAGAAACAGAGTTAATGCTCTATATCGGCAGAGCGAGGTTACTTCGACATTTCTGTATTAGATTTTTGGTTAAATGATCAGTTTTCCCTGTTTTCCCTGTCAGGATGTTTACCAAAATATTTCATTAGCTTACAACCGTCAATGTTGATAATTCAAAATGACTTTGTTGGCTGTAAGAATCCTTCCATTCCCCGGAGCTGGTGAAAGGCTGTGCTTAATAGTTACCGTTTTTTTTACTATTTGTTTCTGTCAGTCAGCAGCCATGTCGATTGGAGAATTGGTTCTTTCAGTATCTCCCTCAATATGCGTCTCCATATTTCTTTCTTTCTCTATGAATGCACCTGACCCTCTTTCACATTCTCGGACTCTCGGTCTGCCCATAATCCTCATTTCCCATTCCTGCTCTTTGAAAAGCCTGACATTCGGAGACAAATTGAGAGTGGCCCAGCTAACAGGCTTTCTGCCCTCTCGGGAGCATGTGTGGGATTGGGCTCACAGGCTCCGAATAATGTGCCTGGCACTTATGCCTGAGGTGAGGAGTCATTCCTTCCTCCAAATATTATGATCCTTTCGAGTTCTAAATAGACTTCGTAATCCACAAGAAAAGAAACCGCAATCACAGTGCGAACCGCAACGACAGGAGTGCAATGAAATATTTCCCGTTGGTGTGGAATGAATGAATGTTGACAGCAGAGAATTCGGGTGAACGCCTCTTGGTGTCTGCGTCACCACTGCAACATTCGCCGGCATGCCTGCCATGTCTCCTGGCTCACCTCGTTATTCCCAACAAACTGGGAATGAACGAGGCGTAATAAAGGAGTAGAAGCAGAAGTTCGTGTCAAACACAGGAAGGAAACTCCAGATTGAATTAATAGTTCGGAAGAAACAATATCCAATGGAGGAACTAAACCAGGGACCAGATCAGCATCATCAAAACAGGCTGGCAATCAAACAGGACGCATGGTTGGGCAACACTGACTTGGGAGATTTTGAAATAACCATGCATTTGGTAAAATACACAGGCCCCACTCCGATGTGAAATCTTGGTGGGCTTTTTATGATGGAGGCAAGTTAACAAACTAAGCCCCGGCACCACACCACAAGTGGTTTTCTCATCCCAGTTCCTTAACCAATTGATAACAGTAACTCGGAATTGTGTTTTTGCTGTATTAATGTTGCTCAGTGAGAATTGCATTCAACCCCCACTTTTGCAAAGACAGTTTATGGCTGAATGTTCTGCACTGAAATTGTATAGAAAAAGACAATCTCCTCTTCCATTGGCTTCCAACTGATATGTTCAACTGTTTAAACTGACAGGGTAAGGAGAATGTATTCATTCTCTCGGAGCCCATTAACTCTGTTAATATACACAGGGAACCTCACAAAAAGAGGAACAGGGTGATTGTGCTAAACTGACCTGAACTGCATGTGAGTTAGTGTAAACAATATGTAGTAAAGATTTGGAAGTGCCGGTGTTGGACTGGGGTGGACAAAATTAAATAATCACACAACATCAGGTTATAGTCCAACAGGTTTATTTGATAGGACCAGATTTTGGAGCGCTGTTCCTTCATCAGATGGTTGTGGAGCATAACAACATACGACACAGAATTTATAGCAAAAAGATTACAGGGTGATGCCACTGAAATGACATATTTAACAATAAAAGTGTATTATCCGTTCAATCTGTATACTTTTAGAAAAACCATGCTAAGTTTTGTTCTTTCATATGTAAAACGTACGTAAAAATAGCTAAATTCTCAGGTAAATCTTTAACAATAGGTGCCACCTCAGCTCAGATTCAGCCTTGAAGGTGTGAGGTTGAACTCGGCCTGTGTCCCAATGTTCTGTCGTGGCAGAAGCTGGGGGTACTCTGCCTCACGGCTTTCAAGATGTATTTGACATAGGCAGTGAGGTTCACACATCCGGTCCCATTGCCTAATATGGTGGGACATCCTGGTGTGTTGGCTTTGTGTACCTTTGGAAGGCAGTAGAAGTCGCCTGCATGAGATAAGGTTGATGGAATTCTGAAAGAGTGCATTACAGAGCTCAGATCAGAGTGGCACTGGGAAAGCACATCAGGTCAGGTAGCATCCGAGGAGCAAGAAAATCGACATTTCGGGCAAACGTCATTTATCAGGATTTCAGAGTGCCGAGCACAGAAACAAACCCTCCATTCCAGCTCGTCCCTGCTGACCAGACAACTGAAATAAATCTAGCCATATTTGCCAACATTTGTCCATGACCCCACCAAACCCGCCCTGTCGAAATCCCATCTAGATGCCTTTTAAATAGCGTCATTGAGATATATAGCATGAAAATTGTTCCATTTATTGTTTCCACCAAATAAAGAAGCTGGAGCAGTGTCAACTGCTTCCTCCTGTATTATAGAAAATAAAGGAGCTGGAGGAGCGTCACTGCTTACTCTTGTTTTATAGAAAATAAAGGAGCTGGAGCAGCGTCAATGCTTCCTCCTGTATTTTAGAAAATAAAGGAGCTGGAGGAGCATCTCTGCTTCCTCCTGTATTATAGAAAATAAAGGAGCTGGAGCAGCGTCACTGCTTCCTCCTGTATTATAGAAAATAAAGGAGCTGCAGCTGCGTCACTGCTTCCTCCTGTATTTTATAAAATAATAGAGCTGGAGCAGCGTCACAGCTTCCTCCTGTATTATAGAAAATAAAGGAGTTGGAGCAGCGTCAACGCTTACTCCTGTATTATAGAAAATAAAGGAGCTGGAGAAGCGTCAATGCTTCCTCCAGTATCATAGAAAATAAAGGAGCTGGAGCAGCGTCTCTGCTTCCTCCTGTATTATAGAAAATAAAGGAGCTGGAGCAGGGTCTCTGCTTCCTCCTGTATTATAGAAAATAAAGGAGCTGGAGAAGCGTCTCTGCTTCCTCCTGTATTATAGAAAATAAAGGAGCTGGAGCTGCGTCACTGCTTCCTCCTGTATTTTATAAAATAAAAGAGCTGGAGCAGCGTCACTGCTTCCTCCTGTATTATACAAAAAAAAAGGAGCTGGAGCTGCGTCACTGCTTCCTCCTGCATTTTATAAAATAAAAGAGCTGGAGCAGCGTCACTGCTTCCTCCTGTATTATACAAAATAAAGGAGCTGGAGCAGGGTCTCTGCTTCCTCCTGTATTATAGAAAATAAAGGAGCTGGAGCAGCGTCACTGCTTCCTCCTGTATTATAGAAAATAAAGGAGCTGGAGCATCGTCACTGCTTCCTCCTGTATTATATAAAATAAAAGAGCTGGAGCAGCGTCACTGCTTCCTCCTGTATTATAGAAAATAAAGGAGTTGGAGCAGCGTCACCGCTTACTCCTGTATTGTAGAAAAAAAAGGAGCTGGAGATGCGTCCATGCTTCCTCCTGTATTATAGAAAATAAAGAAGCTGGAGCAGCGTCACTGCTTCCTCCTGTATTATGGAAAATAAAGTAGCTGGAGCTGCGTCACTGCTTCCTCCTGTATTTTATAAAATAAAAGAGCTGGAGCTGCGTCACTGCTTCCCCCTGAATTATAGAAAATAAAGGAGCTGGAGCTGCGTCACTGCTTCCTCCTGTATTTTATAAAATAAAGGAGCTGGAGCAGCGTCACTGAGACCTCCAAGCGTTAGAGGAAATAAAGGAGCTGGGTTAGCGTCTATGCATCCTCCTGTATTGTAGTAAATAAAGGAGCTGGATCACCATCTGAGCTTCCTTCTGGATTATAGAAAATAAAGGAGCTGGAGCAACATCTCTGCTTCCTCCTGTAATATAGAAAATAAAGGAGTTGGAGCAGCGTCACCGCTTACTCCTGTATTATAGAAAATAAAGGAGCTGGCGCAGAGTCAATGGGTCCCACTGTATAATAAAAAATAAAGGAGCTGGAGACAGCGTTTCTGCTTCCTCCTGTATGATAGAAAATGAAGGAGCTGGAGCTGCATCACTGCTTCCTCCTGTATTATAGAAAATAAAGGAGCTGGAGCTGCATCACTGCTTCCTCCTGTATTATAGAAAATAAAGGAGCTGGAGCAGCGTCACTGCTTCCTCATGTATTATAGAAAATAAAGGAGCTGGAGCAGCGTCTCTGCTTCCTTCTGTATTATAGAAAATAAAGGAGCTGGAGCAGCGTCACTGCTTCCTCCTGTATTATAGAAAGTAAAGGAGCTGGAGCAGCGTCACTGCTTCCTCCTGTATTATAGAAAATAAAGGAGCTGGAGCAGCGTCACTGCTTCCTCCAAGTGTTAGAGAAAATAAAGGAGCTGGTTTAGCGTCTCTGCCTCCTCCTGTATTGTAGAAAATAAAGGAGCTGGACCACCATCTGTGCTTCCTTCTGTATTATAGAAAATAAAGGAGCTGGAGCAACGTCTCTGCTTCCTCCTGTAATATAGAAAATAAAGGAGTTGGAGCAGCGTCACTGCTTCCCCCTGTTTTATAGAAAATAAAGGAGTTGGAGCAGCGTCACCGCTTACTCCTGTATAATAGAAAATAAAGAAGCTGGAGAAGCGTCTATGCTTCCGACTGCATTATAGAAAATAAAGGAGCTGGAGCAGCGTCACTACTTCCTCCTGTAACATAGAAAATAAAGGAGCTGGAGCAGCGTCACTGCTTCCTCATGTATTATAGAAAATAAAGGAGATGGAGCAGCGTCACTGCTTCCTCATGTATTATAGAAAATAAAGGAGCTAGAGCACCATCTGTGCTTCCTCCTGTATTATAGAAAATAAAGAAGCTGGAGCAGCGTCACTGCTTCACCTTGTATTATAGAAAATAAAGGAGTTGGAGCAGCGTAACCGCTTACTCCTGTATTATAGAAAATAAAGGAGATGGAGCAGCGTCTCTGCTTCCTTCTGTATTATAGAAAATAAAGGAGCTGGAGCAGCGTCACTGCTTCCTCCTGCATTATAGAAAATAAAGGAGCTGGAGCAGCGTCACCGCTTCCTCCTGTATTATAGAAAATAAAGGAGCTGGAGCAGCGTCACTGCTTCCTCCAAGTGTTAGAGTAAATAAAGGAGCTGGTTTAGCGTCTCTGCTTCCTCCTGTATTGTAGAACATATAGGAGCTGGACCACCAGCTGTGCTTCCTTCTGTATTATAAAAAATAAAGGAGCTGGAGCAACGTCTCTGCTTCCTCCAGTAATATAGAAAATAGAGGAGTTGGAACAGCGTCACTGCTTCCCCCTGTATTATAGAAAATAAAGGAGCTGGAGCTGCATCACTGCTTCCTCCTGTATTATAGAAAATAAAGGAGCTGGAGCAGCGTCACTGCTTCCTCATGTATTATAGAAAATAAAGGAGCTGGAGCAGCGTCTCTGCTTCCTTCTGTATTATAGAAAATAAAGGAGCTGGAGCAGCGTCACTGCTTCCTCCTGTATTATAGAAAGAAAAGGAGCTGGAGCAGCGTCACTGCTTCCTCCTGTATTATAGAAAATAAAGGAGCTGGAGCAGCGTCACTGCTTCCTCCAAGTGTTAGAGAAAATAAAGGAGCTGGTTTAGCGTCTCTGCCTCCTCCTGTATTGTAGAAAATAAAGGAGCTGGACCACCATCTGTGCTTCCTTCTGTATTATAGAAAATAAAGGAGCTGGAGCAACGTCTCTGCTTCCTCCTGTAATATAGAAAATAAAGGAGTTGGAGCAGCGTCACTGCTTCCCCCTGTTTTATAGAAAATAAAGGAGTTGGAGCAGCGTCACCGCTTACTCCTGTATAATAGAAAATAAAGAAGCTGGAGAAGCGTCTATGCTTCCGACTGCATTATAGAAAATAAAGGAGCTGGAGCAGCGTCACTACTTCCTCCTGTAACATAGAAAATAAAGGAGCTGGAGCAGCGTCACTGCTTCCTCATGTATTATAGAAAATAAAGGAGATGGAGCAGCGTCACTGCTTCCTCATGTATTATAGAAAATAAAGGAGCTGGAGCACCATCTGTGCTTCCTCTTGTATTATAGAAAATAAAGAAGCTGGAGCAGCGTCACTGCTTCACCTTGTATTATAGAAAATAAAGGAGTTGGAGCAGCGTAACCGCTTACTCCTGTATTATAGAAAATAAAGGAGCTGGAGCAGCGTCTCTGCTTCCTTCTGTATTATAGAAAATAAAGGAGCTGGAGCAGCGTCACTGCTTCCTCCTGCATTATAGAAAATAAAGGAGCTGGAGCAGCGTCACCGCTTCCACCTGTATTATAGAAAATAAAGGAGCTGGAGCAGCGTCACTGCTTCCTCCAAGTGTTAGAGAAAATAAAGGAGCTGGTTTAGCGTCTCTGCTTCCTCCTGTATTGTAGAACATATAGGAGTTGGACCACCATTTGTGCTTCCTTCTGTATTATAAAAAATAAAGGAGCTGGAGCAACGTCTCTGCTTCCTCCAGTAATATAGAAAATAGAGGAGTTGGAACAGCGTCACTGCTTCCCCCTGTTTTATAGAAAATAAAGGAGTTGGAGCAGCGTCACCGCTTACTCCTGTATAATAGAAAATAAAGAAGCTGGAGAAGCGTCTATGCTTCCGACTGCATTATAGAAAATAAAGGAGCTGGAGCAGCGTCACTACTTCCTCCTGTAACATAGAAAATAAAGGAGCTGGAGCAGCGTCACTGCTTCCTCATGTATTATAGAAAATAAAGGAGATGGAGCAGCGTCACTGCTTCCTCATGTATTATAGAAAATAAAGGAGCTGGAGCACCATCTGTGCTTCCTCCTGTATTATAGAAAATAAAGAAGCTGGAGCAGCGTCACTGCTTCACCTTGTATTATAGAAAATAAAGGAGTTGGAGCAGCGTAACCGCTTACTCCTGTATTATAGAAAATAAAGGAGCTGGAGCAGCGTCTCTGCTTCCTTCTGTATTATAGAAAATAAAGGAGCTGGAGCAGCGTCACTGCTTCCTCCTGCATTATAGAAAATAAAGGAGCTGGAGCAGCGTCACCGCTTCCTCCTGTATTATAGAAAATAAAGGAGCTGGAGCAGCGTCACTGCTTCCTCCAAGTGTTAGATTAAATAAAGGAGCTGGTTTAGCGTCTCTGCTTCCTCCTGTATTGTAGAACATATAGGAGCTGGACCACCAGCTGTGCTTCCTTCTGTATTATAAAAAATAAAGGAGCTGGAGCAACGTCTCTGCTTCCTCCAGTAATATAGAAAATAGAGGAGTTGGAACAGCGTCACTGCTTCCCCCTGTATTATAGAAAATAAAGGAGCTGGAGCTGCATCACTGCTTCCTCCTGTATTATAGAAAATAAAGGAGCTGGAGCAGCGTCACTGCTTCCTCATGTATTATAGAAAATAAAGGAGCTGGAGCAGCGTCTCTGCTTCCTTCTGTATTATAGAAAATAAAGGAGCTGGAGCAGCGTCACTGCTTCCTCCTGTATTATAGAAAGAAATGGAGCTGGAGCAGCGTCACTGCTTCCTCCTGTATTATAGAAAATAAAGGAGCTGGAGCAGCGTCACTGCTTCCTCCAAGTGTTAGAGAAAATAAAGGAGCTGGTTTAGCGTCTCTGCCTCCTCCTGTATTGTAGAAAATAAAGGAGCTGGACCACCATCTGTGCTTCCTTCTGTATTATAGAAAATAAAGGAGCTGGAGCAACGTCTCTGCTTCCTCCTGTAATATAGAAAATAAAGGAGTTGGAGCAGCGTCACTGCTTCCCCCTGTTTTATAGAAAATAAAGGAGTTGGAGCAGCGTCACCGCTTACTCCTGTATAATAGAAAATAAAGAAGCTGGAGAAGCGTCTATGCTTCCGACTGCATTATAGAAAATAAAGGAGCTGGAGCAGCGTCACTACTTCCTCCTGTAACATAGAAAATAAAGGAGCTGGAGCAGCGTCACTGCTTCCTCATGTATTATAGAAAATAAAGGAGATGGAGCAGCGTCACTGCTTCCTCATGTATTATAGAAAATAAAGGAGCTGGAGCACCATCTGTGCTTCCTCTTGTATTATAGAAAATAAAGAAGCTGGAGCAGCGTCACTGCTTCACCTTGTATTATAGAAAATAAAGGAGTTGGAGCAGCGTAACCGCTTACTCCTGTATTATAGAAAATAAAGGAGCTGGAGCAGCGTCTCTGCTTCCTTCTGTATTATAGAAAATAAAGGAGCTGGAGCAGCGTCACTGCTTCCTCCTGCATTATAGAAAATAAAGGAGCTGGAGCAGCGTCACCGCTTCCACCTGTATTATAGAAAATAAAGGAGCTGGAGCAGCGTCACTGCTTCCTCCAAGTGTTAGAGAAAATAAAGGAGCTGGTTTAGCGTCTCTGCTTCCTCCTGTATTGTAGAACATATAGGAGTTGGACCACCATCTGTGCTTCCTTCTGTATTATAAAAAATAAAGGAGCTGGAGCAACGTCTCTGCTTCCTCCAGGAATATAGAAAATAGAGGAGTTGGAACAGCGTCACTGCTTCCCCCTGTATTATAGAAAATAAAGGAGCTGGAGCTGCATCACTGCTTCCTCCTGTATTATAGAAAATAAAGGAGCTGGAGCAGCGTCACTGCTTCCTCATGTATTATAGAAAATAAAGGAGCTGGAGCAGCGTCTCTGCTTCCTTCGGTATTATAGAAAATAAAGGAGCTGGAGCAGCGTCACTGCTTCCTCCTGTATTATAGAAAATAAAGGAGCTGGAGCAGCGTCACTGCTTCCTCCTGTATTATAGAAAATAAAGGAGCTGGAGCAGCGTCACTGCTTCCTCCAAGTGTTAGAGAAAATAAAGGAGCTGGTTTAGCGTCTCTGCCTCCTCCTGTATTGTAGAAAATAAAGGAGCTGGACCACCATCTGTGCTTCCTTCTGTATTATAGAAAATAAAAGAGCTGGAGCAACGTCTCTGCTTCCTCCTGTAATATAGAAAATAAAGGAGTTGGAGCAGCGTCACTGCTTCCCCCTGTTTTATAGAAAATGAAGGAGTTGGAGCAGCGTCACCGCTTACTCCTGTATAATAGAAAATAAAGAAGCTGGAGAAGCGTCTATTCTTCCGACTGCATTATAGAAAATAAAGGAGCTGGAGCAGCGTCACTACTTCCTCCTGTAACATAGAAAATAAAGGAGCTGGAGCAGCGTCACTGCTTCCTCATGTATTATAGAAAATAAAGGAGATGGAGCAGCGTCACTGCTTCCTCATGTATTATAGAAAATAAAGGAGCTGGAGCACCATCTGTGCTTCCTCCTGTATTATAGAAAATAAAGAAGCTGGAGCAGCGTCACTGCTTCACCTTGTATTATAGAAAATAAAGGAGTTGGAGCAGCGTAACCGCTTACTCCTGTATTATAGAAAATAAAGGAGCTGGAGCAGCGTCTCTGCTTCCTTCTGTATTATAGAAAATAAAGGAGCTGGAGCAGCGTCACTGCTTCCTCCTGCATTATAGAAAATAAAGGAGCTGGAGCAGCGTCACCGCTTCCTCCTGTATTATAGAAAATAAAGGAGCTGGAGCAGCGTCACTGCTTCCTCCAAGTGTTAGAGGAAATTAAGGAGCTGGTTTAGCGTCTCTGCTTCCTCCTGTATTGTAGAACATATAGGAGCTGGACCACCATCTGTGCTTCCTTCTGTATTATAGAAAATAAAGGAGCTGGAGCAACGTCTCTGCTTCCTCCAGTAATATAGAAAATAGAGGAGTTGGAACAGCGTCACTGCTTCCCCCTGTATTATAGAAAATAAAGGAGTTGGAGCAGCGTCTATGCTTCCTCCTGTATTATAGAAAATAAAGGAGCTGGAGCTGCATCACTGCTTCCTCCTGTATATTAGAAAATAAAGGGGCTGGAGCAGCGTCACTGCTTCCTCCTGTATTATAGAAAATAAAGGAGCTGGAGCAGCATCACTGCTTCCTCATGTGTTCTCGAAAATAAAGGAGCTGGAGCAGCGTCACTGCTTCCTCCTGTATTCTAGAAAATAAAGGAGCTGGAGCTGCATCACTGCTTCCTCCTGTATTATAGAAAATAAAGGAGCTGGAGCAGCGTCACTGCTTCCTCATGTATTATAGAAAATAAAGGAGCTGGAGCAGCGTCTCTGGCTCCTTCTGTATTATAGAAAATAAAGGAGCTGGAGCAGCGTCACTGCTTCCTCCTGTATTATAGAAAATAAAGGAGCTGGAGCAGCGTCACTGCTTCCTCCTGTATTATAGAAAATAAAGGAGCTGGAGCAGCGTCATTTCTTCCTCCAAGTGTTAGAAAAAATAAAGGAGCTGGTTTAGCGTCTCTGCCTCCTCCTGTATTGTAGAAAATAAAGGAGCTGGACCACCATCTGTGCTTCCTTCTGTATTATAGAAAATAAAGGAGCTGGAGCAACGTCTCTGCTTCCTCCTGTAATATAGAAAATAAAGGAGTTGGAGCAGCGTCATTGCTTCCCCCTGTTTTATAGAAAATAAAGGAGTTGGAGCAGCGTCACCGCTTACTCCTGTATAATAGAAAATAAAGAAGCTGGAGAAGCGTCTATGCTTCCGACTGCATTATAGAAAATAAAGGAGCTGGAGCAGCGTCACTACTTCCTCCTGTAACATAGAAAATAAAGGAGCTGGAGCAGCGTCACTGCTTCCTCATGTATTATAGAAAATAAAGGAGATGGAGCAGCGTCACTGCTTCCTCATGTATTATAGAAAATAAAGGAGCTGGAGCACCATCTGTGCTTCCTCCTGTATTATAGAAAATAAAGAAGCTGGAGCAGCGTTACTGCTTCACCTTGTATTATAGAAAATAAAGGAGTTGGAGCAGCGTAACCGCTTACTCCTGTATTATAGAAAATAAAGGAGCTGGAGCAGCGTCTCTGCTTCCTTCTGTATTATAGAAAATAAAGGAGCTGGAGCAGCGTCACTGCTTCCTCCTGCATTATAGAAAATAAAGGAGCTGGCGCAGCGTCACCGCTTCCTCCTGTATTATAGAAAATAAAGGAGCTGGAGCAGCGTCACTGCTTCCTCCAAGTGTTAGAGAAAATAAAGGAGCTGGTTTAGCGTCTCTGCTTCCTCCTGTATTGTAGAACATAAAGGAGCTGGACCACCATCTGTGCTTCCTTCTGTATTATAGAAAATAAAGGAGCTGGAGCAACGTCTCTGCTTCCTTCTGTATTATAGAAAATAAAGGAGCTGGAGCAGCGTCACTGCTTTCTCCTGCATTATAGAAAATAAAGGAGCTGGAGCAGCGTCACCGCTTCCTCCTGTATTATAGAAAATAAAGGAGCTGGAGCAGCGTCACTGCTTCCTCCAAGTGTTAGAGAAAATAAAGGAGCTGGTTTAGCGTCTCTGCTTCCTCCTGTATTGTAGAACATAAAGGAGCTGGACCACCATCTGTGCTTCCTTCTGTATTATAGAAAATAAAGGAGCTGGAGCAACGTCTCTGCTTCCTCCAGTAATATAGAAAATAGAGGAGTTGGAACAGCGTCACTGCTTCCCCCTGTATTATAGAAAATAAAGGAGTTGGAGCAGCGTCTATGCTTCCTCCTGTATTATAGAAAATAAAGGAGCTTGAGCAGTGTCTCTGCTTCCTCCTGAATGATAGAAAATAAAGGAGCTGGAGCAGCGTCACTACTTCCTCCTGTAACATAGAAAATAAAGGAGCTGGAGCAGCGTCACTGTTTCCTCATGTCTTATAGACAATAAAGGAGTTGGAGCAGCGTCACCGCTTATTCCTGTATTATAGAAAATAAAGGAGCTGGAGCAGCGTCACTGCTTCCTCCTGTATTATAGAAAATAAAGGAGCTGGAGCAGCGTCACTGCTTCCTCCTGTAATATAGAAAATACAGAAGCTGGAGCAGCGTCAGTGCTTCACCTTGTATTATAGAAAATAAAGGAGTTGGAGCAGCGTAACCGCTTACTCCTGTATTATAGAAAATAAAGGAGCTGGAGAAGCGTCTACGCTTCCTCCTGTATTATAGAAAATAAAGGAGCTGGAGCAGCGTCACTGCTTCCTCCTGTATTATAGAAAATAAAGGGGCTGGAGCAGCGTCACTGCTTCCTCCTGTATTAGAGAAAATAAAGGAGCTGGAGCAGCATCACTGCTTCCTCATGTGTTCTCGAAAATAAAGTAGCTGGAGCAGCGTCACTGCTTCCTCCTGTATTATAGAAAAAAAAGGAGCTGGAGCTGCATCACTGCTTCCTCCTGTATTATAGAAAATAAAGGAGCTGGAGCAGCGTCACTGCTTCCTCATGTATTATAGAAAATAAAGGAGCTGGAGCAGCGTCTCTGCTTCCTTCTGTATTATAGAAAATAAAGGAGCTGGAGCAGCGTCACTGCTTCCTCCTGTATTATAGAAAATAAAGGAGCTGGAGCAGCGTCACTGCTTCCTCCTGTATTATAGAAAATAAAGGAGCTGGAGCAGCGTCATTTCTTCCTCCAAGTGTTAGAGAAAATAAAGGAGCTGGTTTAGCGTCTCTGCCTCCTCCTGTATTGTAGAAAATAAAGGAGCTGGACCACCATCTGTGCTTCCTTCTGTATTATAGAAAATAAAGGAGCTGGAGCAACGTCTCTGCTTCCTCCTGTAATATAGAAAATAAAGGAGTTGGAGCAGCGTCACTGCTTCCCCCTGTTTTATAGAAAATAAAGGAGTTGGAGCAGCGTCACCGCTTACTCCTGTATAATAGAAAATAAAGAAGCTGGAGAAGCGTCTATGCTTCCGACTGCATTATAGAAAATAAAGGAGCTGGAGCAGCGTCACTACTTCCTCCTGTAACATAGAAAATAAAGGAGCTGGAGCAGCGTCACTGCTTCCTCATGTATTATAGAAAATAAAGGAGATGGAGCAGCGTCACTGCTTCCTCATGTATTATAGAAAATAAAGGAGCTGGAGCACCATCTGTGCTTCCTCCTGTATTATAGAAAATAAAGAAGCTGGAGCAGCGTTACTGCTTCACCTTGTATTATAGAAAATAAAGGAGTTGGAGCAGCGTAACCGCTTACTCCTGTATTATAGAAAATAAAGGAGCTGGAGCAGCGTCTCTGCTTCCTTCTGTATTATAGAAAATAAAGGAGCTGGAGCAGCGTCACTGCTTCCTCCTGCATTATAGAAAATAAAGGAGCTGGAGCAGCGTCACCGCTTCCTCCTGTATTATAGAAAATAAAGGAGCTGGAGCAGCGTCACTGCTTCCTCCAAGTGTTAGAGAAAAATCAAGGAGCTGGTTTAGCGTCTCTGCTTCCTCCTGTATTGTAGAACATAAAGGAGCTGGACCACCATCTGTGCTTCCTTCTGTATTATAGAAAATAAAGGAGCTGGAGCAACGTCTCTGCTTCCTCCTGTATTATAGAAAATAGAGGAGTTGGAACAGCGTCACTGCTTCCCCCTGTATTATAGAAAATAAAGGAGTTGGAGCAGCGTCTATGCTTCCTCCTGTTTTATAGAAAATAAAGGAGCTGGAGCAGTGTCTCTGCTTCCTCCTGAATGATAGAAAATAAAGGAGCTGGAGCAGCGTCACTACTTCCTCCTGAAACATAGAAAATAAAGGAGCTGGAGCAGCGTCACTGTTTCCTCCTGTATTATAGACAATAAAGGAGTTGGAGCAGCGACACCGCTTATTCCTGTATTATAGAAAATAAAGGAGCTGGAGCAGCGTCACTGCTTCCTCCTGTATTATAGAAAATAAAGGAGCTGGAGCAGCGTCACTGCTTCCTCCTGAAAAAAGAAAATAAAGAAGCTGGAGCAGCGCCAGTGCTTCACCTTGTATTATAGAAAATAAAGGAGTTGGAGCAACGTAACCGCTTACTCCTGTATTATAGAAAATAAAGGAGCAGGAGAAGCGTCTACGCTTCCTCCTGTATTATAGAAAATAAAGGAGCTGGAGCAGCGTCACTGCTTCCTCCTGTATTATAGAAAATAAAGGGGCTGGAGCAGCGTCACTGCTTCCTCCTGTATTATAGAAAATAAAGGAGCTGGAGCAGCATCACTGCTTCCTCATGTGTTCTCGAAAATAAAGTAGCTGGAGCAGCGTCACTGCTTCCTCCTGTATTCTCGAAAATAAAGGAGCTGGAGCTGCATCACTGCTTCCTCCTGTATTATAGAAAATAAAGGAGCTGGAGCAGCGTCACTGCATCCTCATGTATTATAGAAAATAAAGGAGCTGGAGCAGCGTCTCTGCTTCCTTCTGTATTATAGAAAATAAAGGATCTGGGGCAGCGTCACTGCTTCCTCCTGTATTATAGAAAATAAAGGAGCTGGAGCAGCGTCACTGCTTCCTCCTGGATTAGAGAAAATAAAGGAGCTGGAGCAGCGTCATTTCTTCCTCCAAGTGTTAGAGAAAATATAGGAGCTGGTTTAGCGTCTCTGCCTCCTCCTGTATTGTAGAAAATAAAGGAGCTGGACCACCATCTGTGCTTCCTTCTTTATTATAGAAAATAAAGGAGCTGGAGCAACGTCTCTGCTTCCTCCTGTAATATAGAAAATAAAGGAGTTGGAGCAGCGTCACTGCTTCCCCCTGTTTTATAGAAAATAAAGGAGTTGGAGCAGCGTCACCGCTTACTCCTGTATAATAGAAAATAAAGAAGCTGGAGAAGCGTCTATGCTTCCTACTGCATTATAGAAAATAAAGGAGCTGGAGCAGCGTCACTGCTTCCTCATGTTTTATAGAAAATAAAGGAGATGGAGCAGCGTCACTGCTTCCTCATGTATTATAGAAAATAAAGGAGCTGGAGCACCAACTGTGCTTCCTCCTGTATTATCGAAAATAAAGAAGCTGGAGCAGCGTCACTGCTTCACCTTGTATTATAGAAAATAAAGGAGTTGGAGCAGCGTAACCGCTTACTCCTGTATTATAGAAAATAAAGGAGCTGGAGCAGCGTCTCTGCTTCCTTCTGTATTATAGAAAATAAAGGAGCTGGAGCAGCGTCACTGCTTCCTCCTGCATTATAGAAAATAAAGGAGCTGGAGCAGCGTCACTGCTTCCTCCTGTATTATAGAAAATAAAGGAGCTGGAGCAGCGTCACTGCTTCCTCCAAGTGTTAGAGAAAATAAAGGAGCTGGTTTAGCGTCTCTGCTTCCTCCTGTATTGTAGAAAATAAAGGAGCTGGACCACCATCTGTGCTTCCTTCTGTATTATAGAAAATAAAGGAGCTGGAGCAACGTCTCTGCTTCCTCCAGTAATATAGAAAATAGAGGAGTTGGAGCAGCGTCACTGCTTCCCCCTGTATTATAGAAAATAAAGGAGTTGGAGCAGCGTCTGTGCTTCCTCCTGTATTATAGAAAATAAAGGAGCTGGAGCAGTGTCTCTGCTTCCTCCTGAATGATAGAAAATAAAGGAGCTGGAGCAGCGTCACTACTTCCTCCTGTAACATAGAAAATAAAGGAGCTGGAGCAGCGTCACTGTTTCCTCCTGTATGAAAGACAATAAAGGAGTTGGAGCAGAGTCACCGCTTACTCCTGTATTATAGAAAATAAAGGAGCTGGAGCAGCGTCACTGCTTCCTCCTGTATTATAGAAAATAAAGGAGCTGGAGCAGTGTCACTGCTTCCTCCTGTAATATAGAAAATAAAGAAGCTGGAGCAGCGCCAGTGCTTCACCTTGTATTATAGAAAGTAAAGGAGTTGGAGCAGCGTAACCGCTTACTACTGTATTATAGAAAATAAAGGAGCTGGAGAAGCGTCTACGCTTCCTCCTGTATTATAGAAAATAAAGGAACTGGAGCAGCGTCACTGCTTCCTCCTGTATTATCGAAAATAAAGGGGCTGGAGCAGCGTCACTGCTTCCTCCTGTATTATAGAAAATAAAGGAGCTGGAGCAGCATCACTGCTTCCTCATGTGTTCTCGAAAATAAAGGAGCTGGAGCAGCGTCACTGCTTCCTCCTGTATTCTAGAAAATAACGGAGCTGGAGCAGCGTCTTTGCTTCCTCCTGTATTATAGAAAATAAAGGAGCTGGAGCAGCGTCTCAGCTTCCTCCTGTATTATAGAAAATAAAGGAGCTGGAGCAGAGTCTCTGCTTCCTCATGTATTCTCGAAAATAAAGGAGCTGGAGCAGTGTCACTGCTTCCTCCTGCATTATAGAAAATAAAGGAGCTGGAGCACCATCTCTGCTTCCTCATGTATTCTCGAAAATAAAGGAGCTGGAGCAGCGTCTCTGCTTCCTCCTGTATTATAGAAAATAAAGGAGCTGGAGCAGCATCTCTGCTTCCTCATGTATTATAGAAAATAAAGGAGCTGGAGCAGTGTCACTGCTTCCTCCTGCATTATAGAAAATAAAGGAGCTGGAGCAGCATCTCTGCTTCCTCATGTATTCTCGAAAATAAAGGAGCTGGAGCAGCGTCACTGCTTCCTCCTGTATTCTAGAAAATAAAGGAGCTGGAGCAGCGTCTTTGCTTCCTCCTGTATTATAGAAAATAAAGGAGCTGGAGCAGCGTCACTGCTTCCTCCTGTATTCTAGAAAATAAAGGAGCTGGAGCAGCGTCACTGCTTCCTCCTGTAGTATAGAAAATAAAGGAGCTGGAGCAGCGTCACTGCTTCCTCCTGTATTATTGACAATAAAGGAGCTGGAGCAGCGTCTCTGCTTCCTCCTGTGTGAGAGAAAAGAAAGGAGCTGGAGCTGCGTCACTGCTTCCTCCTGTATTATAGAAAATAAAGAAGCTGGAGCAGCGTCACTGATTCCTCCTGTATTCTAGAAAATAAAGGAGCTGGAGCAGCGTCACTGCTTCCCCCTGTATTATAGAAAATAAAGGATTTGGAGCAGCGTCTGTGCTTCCTCCTGTATTATAGAAAATAAAGGAGCTGGAGCAGTGTCTCTGCTTCCTCCTGAATGATAGAAAATAAAGGAGCTGGAGCAGCGTCACTACTTCCTCCTGTAACATAGAAAATAAAGGAGCTGGAGCAGCGTCACTGTTTCCTCCTGTATTATAGACAATAAAGGAGTTGGAGCAGAGTCACCGCTTACTCCTGTATTATAGAAAATAAAGGAGCTGGAGCAGCGTCACTGCTTCCTCCTGTATTATAGAAAATAAAGGAGCTGGAGCAGTGTCACTGCTTCCTCCTGTAATATAGAAAATAAAGAAGCTGGAGCAGCGCCAGTGCTTCACCTTGTATTATAGAAAATAAAGGAGTTGGAGCAGCGTAACCGCTTACTCCTGTATTATAGAAAATAAAGGAGCTGGAGAAGCGTCTACGCTTCCTCCTGTATTATAGAAATAAAGGAACTGGAGCAGCGTCACTGCTTCCTCCTGTATTATCGAAAATAAAGGGGCTGGAGCAGCGTCACTGCTTCCTCCTGTATTATAGAAAATAAAGGAGCTGGAGCAGCATCACTGCTTCCTCATGTGTTCTCGAAAATAAAGGAGCTGGAGCAGCGTCACTGCTTCCTCCTGTATTCTAGAAAATAACGGAGCTGGAGCAGCGTCTTTGCTTCCTCCTGTATTATAGAAAATAAAGGAGCTGGAGCAGCGTGTCTGCTTCCTCATATATTATAGAAAAGAAAGGAGCTGGAGCAGCGTCACTGCTTCCTCCTGTATTCTAGAAAATAAAGGAGCCGGAGCAGCGTCTCTGCTTCCTCCTGTATTATAGAAAATAAAGGAGCTGGAGCAGCGTCACTGCTTCCTCCTGTATTATTGACAATAAAGGAGCTGGAGCAGCGTCACTGCTTCCTCCTGTGTGAGAGAAAAGAAAGGAGCTGGAGCTGCGTCACTGCTTCCTCCTGTATTATAGAAAATAAAGAAGCTGGAGCAGCGTCACTGATTCCTCCTGTATTCTAGAAAATAAAGGATCTGGAGCAGCGTCTTTGCTTCCTCCTGTATTATAGAAAATAAAGGAGCTGGAGCAGCGTCACTGCTTCCTCCTGTATTATATAAAATAAAGCAGTTGTGTCAGCGTCACTGCTTCCTCCTGTATTATAGAAAATAAAGGAGCTGGAGGAGCGTCACTGCTTCCTCCTGTATTATTGACAATAAAGGAGCTGGGGCAGCGTCTCTGCTTCCTCCTGTATGAGAGAAAAGAAAGGAGCTGGAGCTGCGTCACTGCTTCCTACTGTATTACAGAAAATAAAGGAGCTGGAGCAGCGTCACTGCGTCCTCCAAGTGTTAGAGAAAATAAAGGAGCTGGGTTAGCGTCACTGCATCCTCCTGTATTGTAGAAAATAAAGGAGCAGGAGCACCATCTGAGCTTCCTTCTGTATTATAGAAAATAAAGTTGCTGGAGCAAAACCTCTGCTTCCTCCTGTAATATAGAAAATAAAGGAGGTGGAGCAGCGTCACTGCTTCCCCTTGTATTATAGAAAATAAAGCAGTTGGAGCAGCGTCACTGCTTACTCCTGTATTATAGAAAATAAAGGAGCTGGAGAAGCGTCTATGCTTCCCCTTGTATTGTAGAAAATAAAGGAGCTGGAGCAGCGTCTCTGCTTCCTCCTGTATTATAGAAAATAAAGGAGCTGGAGCAGCGTCACCGCTTCCGCCTGTATCATAGAAAATAAAGAAGCTGGAGCAGCGTCACTGCTTTCTCCTGTATTATAGAAAATAAAGGAGCTGGAGCAGCGTCTCTGCTTCCTTCTGTATTATAGAAAATAAAGGAGCTGGAGCAGCGTCAATGATTCCTCCTGTATTATAGAAAATAAAGGAGCTGGAACAGCGTCACTGCTTCCTCCTGTACTATTGACAATAAAGGAGCTGGAGCAGCGTCTCTGCTTCCTCTTGTGTGAGAGAAAAGAAAGGAGCTGGAGCTGCGTCACTGCTTCCTCCTGTATTATAGAAAATAAAGAAGCTGGAGCAGCGTCACTGATTCCTCCTGTATTCTAGAAAATAAAGGAGCTGGAGCAGCGTCTTTGCTTCCTCCTGTATTACAGAAAATAAAGGAGCTGGAGCAGCGTCACTGCTTCCTCCTGTATCACAGAAAATAAATGAGCTGGAGCAGCGTCTGTGCTTCCTCCTGTATTATATAAAATAAAGCAGTTGTGTCAGCGTCACTGCTTCCTCCTGTATTATAGAAAATAAAGGAGCTGGAGGAGCGTCACTGCTTCCTCCTGTATTATTGACAATAAAGGAGCTGGAGCAGCGTCTCTGCTTCCTCCTGTATGAGAGAAAAGAAAGGAGCTGGAGCCGCGTCACTGCTTCCTCCTGTATTACAGAAAATAAAGGAGCTGGAGCAGCGTCACTGCGTCCTCCAAGTGTTAGAGAAAATAAAGGAGCTGGGTTAGCGTCACTGCATCCTCCTGTATTGTAGAGAATAAAGGAGCAGGAGCCCCATCTGAGCTTCCTTCTGTATTATAGAAAATAAAGGTGCTGGAGCAAAACCTCTGCTTCCTCCTGTAATATAGAAAATAAAGGAGGTGGAGCAGCGTCACTGCTTCCCCTTGTATTATAGAAAATAAAGGAGTTGGAGCAGCGTCACTGCTTACTCCTGTATTATAGAAAATAAAGGAGCTGGAGAAGCGTCTATGCTTCCCCTTGTATTATAGAAAATAAAGGAGCTGGAGCAGCGTCTCTGCTTCCTCCTGTATTATAGAAAATAAAGGAGCTGGAGCAGCGTCACTGCTTCCTCCTGTATCATAGAAAATAAAGAAGCTGGAGCAGCGTCACTGCTTTCTCCTGTATTATAGAAAATAAAGGAGCTGGAGCAGCGTCTCGGCTTCCTTCTGTATTATAGAAAATAAAGGAGGTGGAGCAGCGTCACTGATTCCTCCTGTATTATAGAAAATAAAGGAGCTAGAGCAGCATCACTGCTTCCTTCTGTACTATAGAAAATAAAGGAGCTGGAGCAGCGTCTTTGCTTCCTCCTGTGTTCTAGAAAATAAAGGAGCTGGAGCACCATCTGTGCTTCCTTCTGTATTATAGAAAATAAAGGAGCTGGAGCAACGTCTCTGCTTCCTCCTGTAATATAGAAAATAAAGGAGTTGGAGCAGCGTCACCGCTTACTCCTGTATAATAGAAAATAAAGGAGCTGGAGAAGCGTCTCTGCTTCCTCCTGAATTATAGAAAATAAAGGAGCTGGAGCAGCGTCACTACATCCTCCTGTAACATAGAAAATAAAGAAGCTGGAGAAGCGTCACTGCTTCCTCCTGTATTATAGAAAATAAAGGAGCTGGAGCAGCGTCACTGCTTCCTCCTGTATTATAGAAAATAAAGGAGCTGGAGCAGCGTCACTGCTTCCTCATGTATTATAGAAAATAAAGGAGCTGGAGCAGCGTAATTGCTTCCTCCTGTATTATAGAAAATAAAGGAGCTGGAGCAGCGTCACTGCTTCCTCCTGTATCACAGAAAATAAACGAGCTGGAGCAGCGTCACTGCTTCCTCATGAATTATAGAAAATAAAGGAGCTGGAGCATCGTCTCTGCTTCCTCATGTATTATAGAAAATAAAGGAGCTGGAGCAGCGTCACTGCTTCCTCCTGTATTATAGAAAATAAAGGAGTAGGAGCAGCGTCTTTGCTTCCTCCTGTATGATAGAAAATAAAGGAGCTGGAGCAGCGTCACTGCTTCCTCCTGTATTCTAGAAAATAAAGGAGTTGGAGCAGCGTCACTGCTTCCTCCTGTATTATAGAAAATAAAGGAGCTCGAGCAGCGTCTCTGCTTCTTCATGTATTATAGAAAATAAAGGAGCTGGAGCAGCGTCACTGCTTCCTCCTGTATTCTAGAAAATAAAGGAGCTGGAGCAGCGTCACTGCTTCCTCCTGTATTATAGAAAATAAAGGAGCTGGAGCAGCGTCACTGCTTCCTCATGTATTATAGAAAATAAAGGAGCTGGAGCAGCGTCTCTGCTTCCTCATGTATTATAGAAAATAAAGGAGCTGGAGCAGCGTCACTGCTTCCTCCTGTATTATAGAAAATAAAGGAGCTGGAGCAGCGTCTTTGCTTCCTCCTGTATGATAGAAAATAAAGGAGCTGGAGCAGCGTCACTGCTTCCTCCTGTATTCTAGAAAATAAAGGAGCTGGAGCAGCGTCACTGCTTCCTCCTGTATTATAGAAAATAAAGGAGCTGGAGCAGCGTCTCTGCTTCCTCATGTATTATAGAAAATAAAGGAGCTGGAGCAGCGTAACTGCTTCCTCCTGTATTCTAGAAAATAAAGGAGCCGGAGCAGCGTCTTTGCTTCCTCCTGTATTATAGAAAATAAAGGAGCTGGAGCAGCGTCACTGCTTCCTCCTTTATTACAGAAAATAAAGGAGCTGGAGCAGCGTCACTGCTTCCTCCTGTATTATTGACAATGAAGAAGCTGGAGCAGCGTCTCTGCTTCCTCCTGTATGAGAGAAAAGAAAGGAGCTGGAGCTGCGTCCCTGCTTCCTCCTGTATTATAGAAAATAAAGAAGCTGGAGCAGCGTCACTGCTTCCTCCTCTATTCTAGAAAATAAAGGAGCTGGAGCAGCGTCTTTGCTTCCTCCTGTATTAGAGAAAATAAAGGAGCTGGAGCAGCGTCACTGTTTCCTCCTGTATCATAGAAAATAAAGAAGCTGGAGCAGCGTCACTGCTTTCTCCTGTATTATAGAAAATAAAGGAGCTGGAGCAGCGTCTCGGCTTCCTTCTGTATTCTAGAAAATAAAGGAGGTGGAGCAGCGTCACTGATTCCTCCTGTAATATAGAAAATAAAGGAGCTGGAGCAGCATCACTGCTTCCGTCTGTATTATAGAAAATAAAGGAGCTGGAGCAGCGTCTTTGCTTCCTCCTGTATAATAGAAAATAAAGGAGCTGGAGAAGCGTCTCTGCTTCCTCCTGAATTATAGAAAATAAAGGAGCTGGAGCAGCGTCACTACATCCTCCTGTAACATAGAAAATAAAGAAGCTGGAGAAGCGTCACTGCTTCCTCCTGTATTATAGAAAATAACGGAGCTGGAGCAGCGTCACTGCTTCCTCATGTATTATAGAAAATAAAGGAGCTGGAGCAGCGTCACTGCTTCCTCATGTATTATAGAAAATAAAGGAGCTGGAGCAGCGTCTTTGCTTCCTCCTGTATTATAGAAAATAAAGGAGCTGGAGCAGCGTCACTGCTTCCTCCTGTATCACAGAAAATAAAGGAGCTGGAGCAGCGTCACTGCTTCCTCATGTATGAAAGATAATAAAGGAGCTGGAGCATCGTCTCTGCTTCCTCATGTATTATAGAAAATAAAGGAGCTGGAGCAGCGTCACTGCTTCCTCCTGTATTATAGAAAATAAAGGAGCAGGAGCAGCGTCTTTGCTTCCTCCTGTATGATAGAAAATAAAGGAGCTGGAGCAGCGTCACTGCTTCCTCCTGTATTCTAGAAAATAAAGGAGTTGGAGCAGCGTCACTGCTTCCTCCTGTATTATAGAATGTAAAGGAGCTGGAGCAGCGTCTCTGCTTCCTCATGTATTATAGAAAATAAAGGAGCTGGAGCAGCGTCACTGCTTCCTCCTGTATTCTAGAAAATAAAGGAGCTGGAGCAGCGTCTTTGCTTCCTCCTGTATTATAGAAAATAAAGGAGCTGGAGCAGCGTCACTGCTTCCTCCTGTATTATAGAAAATAAAGGAGCAGGAGCAGCGTCTTTGCTTCCTCCTGTATTATAGAAAATAAAGGAGCTGGAGCAGCGTCACTGCTTCCTCCTGTATTATAGAAAATAAAGGAGCAGGAGCAGCGTCTTTGCTTCCTCCTGTATTATAGAAAATAAAGGAGCTGGAGCAGCGTCACTGCTTCCTCCTGTATTATTGACAATAAAGGAGCTGGAGCAGCGTCTCTGCTTCCTCCTGTATGAGAGAAAAGAAAGGAGCTGGAGCCGCGTCACTGCTTCCTCCTGTATTACAGAAAATAAAGGAGCTGGAGCAGCGTCACTGCGTCCTCCAAGTGTTAGAGAAAATAAAGGAGCTGGGTTAGCGTCACTGCATCCTCCTGTATTGTAGAGAATAAAGGAGCAGGAGCACCATCTGAGCTTCCTTCTGTATTATAGAAAATAAAGGTGCTGGAGCAAAACCTCTGCTTCCTCCTGTAATATAGAAAATAAAGGAGGTGGAGCAGAGTCACTGCTTCCCCATGTATTATAGAAAATAAAGCAGTTGGAGCAGCGTCACTGCTTACTCCTGTATTATAGAAAATAAAGGAGCTGGAGAAGCGTCTATGCTTCCCCTTGTATTATAGAAAATAAAGGAGCTGGAGCAGCGTCTCTGCTTCCTCCTGTATTATAGAAAATAAAGGAGCTGGAGCAGCGTCACTGCTTCCTCCTGTATCATAGAAAATAAAGAAGCTGGAGCAGCGTCACTGCTTTCTCCTGTATTACAGAAAATAAAGGAGCTGGAGCAGCGTCTCGGCTTCCTTCTGTATTATAGAAAATAAAGGAGGTGGAGCAGCGTCACTGATTCCTCCTGTATTATAGAAAATAAAGGAGCTAGAGCAGCATCACTGCTTCCTTCTGTACTATAGAAAATAAAGGAGCTGGAGCAGCGTCTTTGCTTCCTCCTGTGTTCTAGAAAATAAAGGAGCTGGAGCACCATCTGTGCTTCCTTCTGTATTATAGAAAATAAAGGAGCTGGAGCAACGTCTCTGCTTCCTCCTGTAATATAGAAAATAAAGGAGTTGGAGCAGCGTCACCGCTTACTCCTGTATAATAGAAAATAAAGGAGCTGGAGAAGCGTCTCTGCTTCCTCCTGAATTATAGAAAATAAAGGAGCTGGAGCAGCGTCACTACATCCTCCTGTAACATAGAAAATAAAGGAGCTGGAGCAGCGTCACTGCTTCCTCATGAATTATAGAAAATAAAGGAGCTGGAGCATCGTCTCTGCTTCCTCATGTATTATAGAAAATAAAGGAGCTGGAGCAGCGTCACTGCTTCCTCCTGTATTATAGAAAATAAAGGAGTAGGAGCAGCGTCTTTGCTTCCTCCTGTATGATAGAAAATAAAGGAGCTGGAGCAGCGTCACTGCTTCCTCCTGTATTCTAGAAAATAAAGGAGCTGGAGCAGCGTCTTTGCTTCCTCCTGTATTATAGAAAATAAAGGAGCTGGAGCAGCATCACTGCTTCCTCATGTATTATAGAAAATAAAGGAGCTGGAGCAGCGTCTCTGCTTCCTCATGTATTATAGAAAATAAAGGAGCTGGAGCAGCGTCACTGCTTCCTCCTGTATTATAGAAAATAAAGGAGCTGGAGCAGCGTCTTTGCTTCCTCCTGTATGATAGAAAATAAAGGAGCTGGAGCAGCGTCACTGCTTCCTCCTGTATTCTAGAAAATAAAGGAGCTGGAGCAGCGTCACTGCTTCCTCCTGTATTATAGAAAATAAAGGAGCTGGAGCAGCGTCACTGCTTCCTCCTTTATTACAGAAAATAAAGGAGCTGGAGCAGCGTCACTGCTTCCTCCTGTATTATTGACAATGAAGAAGCTGGAGCAGCGTCTCTGCTTCCTCCTGTATGAGAGAAAAGAAAGGAGCTGGAGCTGCGTCCCTGCTTCCTCCTGTATTATAGAAAATAAAGAAGCTGGAGCAGCGTCACTGCTTCCTCCTCTATTCTAGAAAATAAAGGAGCTGGAGCAGCGTCTTTGCTTCCTCCTGTATTAGAGAAAATAAAGGAGCTGGAGCAGCGTCACTGTTTCCTCCTGTATCATAGAAAATAAAGAAGCTGGAGCAGCGTCACTGCTTTCTCCTGTATTATAGAAAATAAAGGAGCTGGAGCAGCGTCTCGGCTTCCTTCTGTATTCTAGAAAATAAAGGAGGTGGAGCAGCGTCACTGATTCCTCCTGTAATATAGAAAATAAAGGAGCTGGAGCAGCATCACTGCTTCCTTCTGTATTATAGAAAATAAAGGAGCTCGAGCAGCGTCTCTGCTTCCTCATGTATTATAGAAAATAAAGGAGCTGGAGCAGCGTCACTGCTTCCTCCTGTATTCTAGAAAATAAAGGAGCTGGAGCAGCGTCTTTGCTTCCTCCTGTATTATAGAAAATAAAGGAGCTGGAGCAGCGTCACTGCTTCCTCATGTATTATAGAAAATAAAGGAGCTGGAGCAGCGTCTCTGCTTCCTCATGTATTATAGAAAATAAAGGAGCTGGAGCAGCGTCACTGCTTCCTCCTGTATTATAGAAAATAAAGGAGCTGGAGCAGCGTCTTTGCTTCCTCCTGTATGATAGAAAATAAAGGAGCTGGAGCAGCGTCACTGCTTCCTCCTGTATTCTAGAAAATAAAGGAGCTGGAGCAGCGTCACTGCTTCCTCCTGTATTATAGAAAATAAAGGAGCTGGAGCAGCGTCACTGCTTCCTCCTTTATTACAGAAAATAAAGGAGCTGGAGCAGCGTCACTGCTTCCTCCTGTATTATTGACAATGAAGAAGCTGGAGCAGCGTCTCTGCTTCCTCCTGTATGAGAGAAAAGAAAGGAGCTGGAGCTGCGTCCCTGCTTCCTCCTGTATTATAGAAAATAAAGAAGCTGGAGCAGCGTCACTGCTTCCTCCTCTATTCTAGAAAATAAAGGAGCTGGAGCAGCGTCTTTGCTTCCTCCTGTATTAGAGAAAATAAAGGAGCTGGAGCAGCGTCACTGTTTCCTCCTGTATCATAGAAAATAAAGAAGCTGGAGCAGCGTCACTGCTTCCTCCTGTATTCTAGAAAATAAAGGAGCTGGAGCAGCGTCTTTGCTTCCTCCTGTATTATAGAAAATAAAGGAGCTGGAGCAGCGTCACTGCTTCCTCCTGTATTATAGAAAATAAAGGAGCAGGAGCAGCGTCTTTGCTTCCTCCTGTATTATAGAAAATAAAGGAGCTGGAGCAGCGTCTCTGCTTCCTCATGTATTATAGAAAATAAAGGAGCTGGAGCAGCGTCACTGCTTCCTCCTGTATTATAGAAAATAAAGGAGCAGGAGCAGCGTCTTTGCTTCCTCCTGTATTATAGAAAATAAAGAAGCAGGAGAAGCGTCACTGCTTCCTCCTGTATTATAGAAAATAACGGAGCTGGAGCAGCGTCACTGCTTCCTCATGTATTATAGAAAATAAAGGAGCTGGAGCAGCGTCACTGCTTCCTCATGTATTATAGAAAATAAAGGAGTAGGAGCAGCGTCACTGCTTCCTCCTGTATTATAGAAAGTAAAGGAGCTGGAGCAGCGTCTCTGCTTCCTCATGTATTATAGAAAATAAAGGAGCTGGAGCAGCGTCACTGCTTCCTCCTGTATTCTAGAAAATAAAGGAGCTGGAGCAGCGTCTTTGCTTCCTCCTGTATTATAGAAAATAAAGGAGCAGGAGCAGCGTCTTTGCTTCCTCATGTATTATAGAAAATAAAGGAGCTGGAGCAGCGTCTCTGCTTCCTCATATATTATAGAAAATAAAGGAGCTGGAGCAGCGTCACTGCTTCCTCCTGTATTATAGAAAATAAAGGAGCAGGAGCAGCGTCACTACATCCTCCTGTAACATAGAAAATAAAGAAGCTGGAGAAGCGTCACTGCTTCCTCCTGTATTATAGAAAATAACGGAGCTGGAGCAGCGTCACTGCTTCCTCATGTATTATAGAAAATAAAGGAGCTGGAGCAGCGTCACTGCTTCCTCATGTATTATAGAAAATAAAGGAGCTGGAGCAGCGTCTTTGCTTCCTCCTGTATTATAGAAAATAAAGGAGCTGGAGCAGCGTCACTGCTTCCTCCTGTATCACAGAAAATAAAGGAGCTGGAGCAGCGTCACTGCTTCCTCATGTATTATAGAAAATAAAGGAGCTGGAGCATCGTCTCTGCTTCCTCATGTATTATAGAAAATAAAGGAGCTGGAGCAGCGTCACTGCTTCCTCCTGTATTATAGAAAATAAAGGAGCAGGAGCAGCGTCTTTGCTTCCTCCTGTATGATAGAAAATAAAGGAGCTGGAGCAGCGTCACTGCTTCCTCCTGTATTCTAGAAAATAAAGGAGTTGGAGCAGCGTCACTGCTTCCTCCTGTATTATAGAAAGTAAAGGAGCTGGAGCAGCGTCTCTGCTTCCTCATGTATTATAGAAAATAAAGGAGCTGGGGCAGCTTCACTGCTTCCTCCTGTATTCTAGAAAATAAAGGAGCTGGAGCAGCGTCTTTGCTTCCTCCTGTATTATAGAAAATAAAGGAGCTGGAGCAGCGTCACTGCTTCCTCCTGTATTATAGAAAATAAAGGAGCAGGAGCAGCGTCTTTGCTTCCTCCTGTATTATAGAAAATAAAGGAGCTGGAGCAGCGTCTCTGCTTCCTCATGTATTATAGAAAATAAAGGAGCTGGAGCAGCGTCACTGCTTCCTCCTGTATTATAGAAAATAAAGGAGCAGGAGCAGCGTCTTTGCTTCCTCCTGTATTATAGAAAATAAAGGAGCTGGAGCAGCGTCACTGCTTCCTCCTGTATTATTGACAATAAAGGAGCTGGAGCAGCGTCTCTGCTTCCTCCTGTATGAGAGAAAAGAAAGGAGCTGGAGCCGCGTCACTGCTTCCTCCTGTATTACAGAAAATAAAGGAGCTGGAGCAGCGTCACTGCGTCCTCCAAGTGTTAGAGAAAATAAAGGAGCTGGGTTAGCGTCACTGCATCCTCCTGTATTGTAGAGAATAAAGGAGCAGGAGCACCATCTGAGCTTCCTTCTGTATTATAGAAAATAAAGGTGCTGGAGCAAAACCTCTGCTTCCTACTGTAATATAGAAAATAAAGGAGGTGGAGCAGCGTCACTGCTTCCCCTTGTATTATAGAAAATAAAGGAGTTGGAGCAGCGTCACTGCTTACTCCTGTATTATAGAAAATAAAGGAGCTGGAGAAGCGTCTATGCTTCCCCTTGTATTATAGAAAATAAAGGAGCTGGAGCAGCGTCTCTGCTTCTTCCTGTATTATAGAAAATAAAGGAGCTGGAGCAGCGTCACTGCTTCCTCCTGTATCATAGAAAATAAAGAAGCTGGAGCAGCGTCACTGCTTTCTCCTGTATTATAGAAAATAAAGGAGCTGGAGCAGCGTCTCGGCTTCCTTCTGTATTATAGAAAATAAAGGAGGTGGAGCAGCGTCACTGATTCCCCCTGTATTATAGAAAATAAAGGAGCTAGAGCAGCATCACTGCTTCCTTCTGTACTATAGAAAATAAAGGAGCTGGAGCTTCGTCTTTGCTTCCTCCTGTGTTCTAGAAAATAAAGGAGCTGGAGCACCATCTGTGCTTCCTTCTGTATTATAGAAAATAAAGGAGCTGGAGCAACGTCTCTGCTTCCTCCTGTAATATAGAAAATAAAGGAGTTGGAGCAGCGTCACCGCTTACTCCTGTATAATAGAAAATAAAGGAGCTGGAGAAGCGTCTCTGCTTCCTCCTGAATTATAGAAAATAAAGGAGCTGGAGCAGCGTCACTACATCCTCCTGTAACATAGAAAATAAAGAAGCTGGAGAAGCGTCACTGCTTCCTCCTGTATTATAGAAAATAACGGAGCTGGAGCAGCGTCACTGCTTCCTCATGTATTATAGAAAATAAAGGAGCTGGAGCAGCGTCACTGCTTCCTCATGTATTATAGAAAATAAAGGAGCTGGAGCAGCGTAATTGCTTTCTCCTGTATTATAGAAAATAAAGGAGCTGGAGCAGCGTCACTGCTTCCTCCTGTATCACAGAAAATAAAGGAGCTGGAGCAGCGTCACTGCTTCCTCATGAATTATAGAAAATAAAGGAGCTGGAGCATCGTCTCTGCTTCCTCATGTATTATAGAAAATAAAGGAGCTGGAGCAGCGTCACTGCTTCCTCCTGTATTATAGAAAATAAAGGAGTAGGAGCAGCGTCTTTGCTTCCTCCTGTATGATAGAAAATAAAGGAGCTGGAGCAGCGTCACTGCTTCCTCCTGAATTCTAGAAAATAAAGGAGTTGGAGCAGCGTCACTGCTTCCTCCTGTATTATAGAAAATAAAGGAGCTCGAGCAGCGTCTCTGCTTCCTCATGTATTATAGAAAATAAAGGAGCTGGAGCAGCGTCACTGCTTCCTCCTGTATTCTAGAAAATAAAGGAGCTGGAGCAGCGTCTTTGCTTCCTCCTGTATTATAGAAAATAAAGGAGCTGGAGCAGCGTCACTGCTTCCTCATGTATTATAGAAAATAAAGGAGCTGGAGCAGCGTCTCTGCTATCTCATGTATTATAGAAAATTAAGGAGCTGGAGCAGCGTCACTGCTTCCTCCTGTATTATAGAAAATAAAGGAGCTGGAGCAGCGTCTTTGCTTCCTCCTGTATGATAGAAAATAAAGGAGCTGGAGCAGCGTCACTGCTTCCTCATGTATTATAGAAAATAAAGGAGCTGGAGCAGCGTCACTGCTTCCTCCTGTATTATAGAAAATAAAGGAGCTGGAGCAGCGTCTCTGCTTCCTCATGTATTATAGAAAATAAAGGAGCTGGAGCAGCGTAACTGCTTCCTCCTGTATTCTAGAAAATAAAGGAGCCGGAGCAGCGTCTTTGCTTCCTCCTGTATTATAGAAAATAAAGGAGCTGGAGCAGCGTCACTGCTTCCTCCTTTATTACAGAAAATAAAGGAGCTGGAGCAGCGTCACTGCTTCCTCCTGTATTATTGACAATAAAGAAGCTGGATCAGCGTCTCTGCTTCCTCCTGTATGAGAGAAAAGAAAGGAGCTGGAGCTGCGTCCCTGCTTCCTCCTGTATTATAGAAAATAAAGAAGCTGGAGCAGCGTCACTGCTTCCTCCTCTATTCTAGAAAATAAAGGAGCTGGAGCAGCGTCTTTGCTTCCTCCTGTATTAGAGAAAATAAAGGAGCTGGAGCAGCGTCACTGTTTCCTCCTGTATCATAGAAAATAAAGAAGCTGGAGCAGCGTCACTGCTTTCTCCTGTATTATAGAAAATAAAGGAGCTGGAGCAGCGTCTCGGCTTCCTTCTGTATTCTAGAAAATAAAGGAGGTGGAGCAGCGTCACTGATTCCTCCTGTAATATAGAAAATAAAGGAGCTGGAGCAGCATCACTGCTTCCTTCTGTATTATAGAAAATAAAGGAGCTGGAGCAGCGTCACCGCTTTCTCCTGTATAATAGAAAATAAAGGAGCTGGAGAAGCGTCTCTGCTTCCTCCTGAATTATAGAAAATAAAGGAGCTGGAGCAGCGTCACTACATCCTCCTGTAACATAGAAAATAAAGAAGCTGGAGAAGCGTCACTGCTTCCTCCTGTATTATAGAAAATAACGGAGCTGGAGCAGCGTCACTGCTTCCTCATGTATTATAGAAAATAAAGGAGCTGGAGCAGCGTCACTGCTTCCTCATGTATTATAGAAAATAAAGGAGCTGGAGCAGCGTCTTTGCTTCCTCCTGTATTATAGAAAATAAAGGAGCTGGAGCAGCGTCACTGCTTCCTCCTGTATCACAGAAAATAAAGGAGCTGGAGCAGCGTCACTGCTTCCTCATGTATTATAGAAAATAAAGGAGCTGGAGCATCGTCTCTGCTTCCTCATGTATTATAGAAAATAAAGGACCTGGAGCAGCGTCACTGCTTCCACCTGTATTATAGAAAATAAAGGAGCAGGAGCAGCGTCTTTGCTTCCTCCTGTATGATAGAAAATAAAGGAGCTGGAGCAGCGTCACTGCTTCCTCCTGTATTCTAGAAAATAAAGGAGTTGGAGCAGCGTCACTGCTTCCTCCTGTATTATAGAAAGTAAAGGAGCTGGAGCAGCGTCTCTGCTTCCTCATGTATTATAGAAAATAAAGGAGCTGGAGCAGCGTCACTGCTTCCTCCTGTATTCTAGAAAATAAAGGAGCTGGAGCAGCGTCTTTGCTTCCTCCTGTATGATAGAAAATAAAGGAGCTGGAGCAGCGTCACTGCTTCCTCCTGTATTATAGAAAATAAAGGAGCAGGAGCAGCGTCTTTGCTTCCTCCTGCATTATAGAAAATAAAGGAGCTGGAGCAGCGTCTCTGCTTCCTCATGTATTATAGAAAATAAAGGAGCTGGAGCAGCGTCACTGCTTCCTCCTGTATTATAGAAAATAAAGGAGCAGGAGCAGCGTCTTTGCTTCCTCCTGTATTATAGAAAATAAAGGAGCTGGAGCAGCGTCACTGCTTCCTCCTGTATTCTAGAAAATAAAGGAGCTGGAGCAGCGTCACTGCTTCCTCCTGTATTATAGAAAATAAAGGAGCTGGAGCAGCGTCTCTGCTTCCTCATGTATTATAGAAAATAAAGGAGCTGGAGCAGCGTCACTGCTTCCTCCTGTATTCTAGAAAATAAAGGAGCCGGAGCAGCGTCTCTGCTTCCTCCTGTATTATAGAAAATAAAGGAGCTGGAGCAGCGTCACTGCTTCCTCCTGTATTATAGAAAATAAAGGAGCAGGAGCAGCGTCTTTGCTTCCTCCTGTATTATAGAAAATAAAGGAGCTGGAGCAGCGTCACTGCTTCCTCCTGTATTATAGAAAAAAAAGGAGCTGGAGCAGCGTCACTGCTTCCTCCTTTATTACAGAAAATAAAGGAGCTGGAGCAGCGTCACTGCTTCCTCCTGTATTATTGACAATAAAGAAGCTGGAGCAGCGTCTCTGCTTCCTCCTGTATGAGAGAAAAGAAAGGAGTTGGAGCTGCGTCACTGCTTCCTCCTGTATTATAGAAAATAAAGAAGCTGGAGCAGCGTCACTGCTTCCTCCTGTATTCTAGAAAATAATGGAGCTGGAGCAGCGTCTTTGCTTCCTCCTGTATTAGAGAAAATAAAGGAGCTGGAGCAGCGTCACTCCTTCCTCATGTATCACAGAAAATAAAGGAGCTGGAGCAGCGTCTCTGCTTCCTCCTGTATTATATGAAATAAAGCAGTTGGGTCAGCGTCATTGCTTCCTCCTGTATTGTAGAAAATAAAGGAGCTGGAGGAGCGTCACTGCTTCCTCCTGTATTATTGACAATAAAGGAGCTGGAGCAGCGTCTCTGCTTCCTCCTGTATGAGAGAAAAGAAAGAAGCTGGAGCTGCGTCACTGCTTCCTCCTCTATGACAGAAAATAAAGGAGCTGGAGCAGCGTCACTGCGTCCTCCAAGTGTTAGAGAAAATAAAGGAGCTGTGTTAGCGTCACTGCATCCTCCTGTATTGTAGAAAATAAAGGAGCATGAGCACCATCTGAGCTTCCTTCTGTATTATAGAAAATAAAGGAGCTGGAGCAGCGTCACTGCTTCCTCCTGTATTATAGAAAATAAAGGAGCTGGAGCTGCATCACTGCTTCCTCCTGTATTATAGAAAATAAAGGAGCTGGAGCAGCGTCACTGCTTCCTGATGTATTATAGAAAATAAAGGAGCTGGAGCAGCGTCTCTGCTTCCTTCTGTATTATAGAAAATAAAGGAGCTGGAGCAGCGTCACTGCTTCCTCCTGTATTATAGAAAATAAAGGAGCTGGAGCAGCGTCACTGCTTCCTCCTGTATTATAGAAAATAAAGGAGCTGGAGCAGCGTCACTGCTTCCTCCAAGTGTTCGAGAAAATAAAGGAGCTGGTTTAGCGTCTCTGCCTCCTCCTGTATTGTAGAAAATAAAGGAGCTGGACAACCATCTGTGCTTCCTTCTGTATTATAGAAAATAAAGGAGCTGGAGCAACGTCTCTGCTTCCTCCTGTAATATAGAAAATAAAGGAGTTTGAGCAGCGTCACTGCTTCCCCCTGTTTTATAGAAAATAAAGGAGTTGGAGCAGCGTCACCGCTTACTCCTGTGTAATAGAAAATAAAGAAGCTGGAGAAGCGTCTATGCTTCCTACTGCATTATAGAAAATAAAGGAGCTGGAGCAGCGTCACTACTTCCTCCTGTAACATAGAAAATAAAGGAGCTGGAGCAGCGTCACTGCTTCCTCATGTATTATAGAAAATAAAGGAGCTGGAGCAGCGTCACTGCTTCCTCATGTATTATAGACAATAATGGAGCTGGAGCACCATCTGTGCTTCCTCCTGTTTTATAGAAAATAAAGAAGCTGGAGCAGCGTCACTGCTTCACCTTGTATTATAGAAAATAAAGGAGTTGGAGCAGCGAAACCGCTTACTCCTGCATTATAGAAAATAAAGGAGCTGGAGCAGCGTCACTGCTTCCTCCTGTATTATAGAAAATAAAGGAGCTGGAGCAGCGTCACTGCTTCCTCCAAGTGTTAGAGAAAATAAAGGAGCTGGTTTAGCGTCTCTGCTTCCTCCTGTATTGTAGAAAATAAAGGAGCTGGACCACCATCTGTGCTTCCTTCTGTACTATAGAAAATAAAGGAGCTGGTGCAACGTCTCTGCTTCCTCCAGTAATATAGAAAATAGCGGAGTTGGAGAAGCGTCACTGCTTCCCCCTGTATTATAGAAAATAAAGGAGTTGGAGCAGCGTCTATGCTTCCTCCTGTATTATAGAAAATAAAGGAGCTGGAGCAGTGTCTCTGTTTCCTCCTGAATGATAGAAAATAAAGGAGCTGGTGCAGCGTCACTACTTCCTCCTGTAACATAGAAAATAAAGGAGCTGGTGCAGCGACACTGTTTCCTCCTGTATTATAGACAATAAAGGAGTTGGAGCAGCGTCACCGCTTACTCCTGTATTATAGAAAATAAAGGAGCTGGAGCAGCGTCACTGCTTCCTCCTGTATTATAGAAAATAAAGGAGCTGGAGCAGCGTCACTGCTTCCTCCTGTAATATAGAAAATGAAGAAGCTGGAGTAGCGCCAGTGCTTCACCTTGTATTATAGAAAATAAAGGAGTTGGAGCAGCGTAACCGCTTACTCCTGTATTATAGAAAATAAAGGAGCTGAAGAAGCGTCTACGCTTCCTCCTGTATTATAGAAAATAAAGGGGCTGGAGCAGCGTCACCGCTTCCTCCTTTATTACAGAAAATAAAGGAGCTGGAGCAGCGTCACTGCTTCCTCCTGTATTATTGACAATAAAGAAGCTGGAGCAGCGTCTCTGCTTCCTCCTGTATGAGAGAAAAGAAAGGAGCTGGAGCTGCGTCACTGCTTCCTCCTGTATTACAGAACATAAAGGAGCTGGAGCAGCGTCACTGCTTCCTCCTGTATTGTAGAAAATAAAGGAGCTGGAGCAGCGTCTTTGCTTCCTCCTGTATTAGAGAAAATAAAGGAGCTGGAGCAGCGTCACTGTTTCCTCCTGTATCATAGAAAATAAAGAAGCTGGAGCAGCGTCACTGCTTTCTCCTGTATTATAGAAAATAAAGGAGCTGGAGCAGCGTCTCGGCTTCCTTCTGTATTATAGAAAAGAAAGGAGGTGGAGCAGCGTCACTGATTCCTCCTGTATTATAGAAAATAAAGGAGCTGGAGCAGCATCACTGCTTCCTTCTGTATTATAGAAAATAAAGGAGCTGGAGCAGCGTCTTTGCTTCCTCCTGTATAATAGAAAATAAAGGAGCTGGAGAAGCGTCTCTGCTTCCTCCTGAATTATAGAAAATAAAGGAGCTGGAGCAGCGTCACTACATCCTCCTGTAACATAGAAAATAAAGAAGCTGGAGAAGCGTCACTGCTTCCTCCTGTATTATAGAAAATAACGGAGCTGGAGCAGCGTCACTGCTTCCTCATGTATTATAGAAAATAAAGGAGCTGGAGCAGCGTCACTGCTTCCTCATGTATTATAGAAAATAAAGGAGCTGGAGCAGCGTCTTTGCTTCCTCCTGTATTATAGAAAATAAAGGAGCTGGAGCAGCGTCACTGCTTCCTCCTGTATCACAGAAAATAAAGGAGCTGGAGCAGCGTCACTGCTTCCTCATGTATTATAGAAAATAAAGGAGCTGGAGCATCGTCTCTGCTTCCTCATGTATTATAGAAAATAAAGGACCTGGAGCAGCGTCACTGCTTCCTCCTGTATTATAGAAAATAAAGGAGCAGGAGCAGCGTCTTTGCTTCCTCCTGTATGATAGAAAATAAAGGAGTTGGAGCAGCGTCACTGCTTCCTCCTGTATTATAGAAAGTAAAGGAGCTGGAGCAGCGTCTCTGCTTCCTCATGTATTATAGAAAATAAAGGAGCTGGAGCAGCGTCACAGCTTCCTCCTGTATTCTAGAAAATAAAGGAGCTGGAGCAGCGTCTTTGCTTCCTCCTGTGTTATCGAAAATAAAGGAGCTGGAGCAGCGTCACTGCTTCCTCCTGTATTATAGAAAATAAAGGAGCAGGAGCAGCGTCTTTGCTTCCTCCTGTATTATAGAAAATAAAGGAGCTGGAGCAGCGTCTCTGTTTCCTCATGTATTATAGAAAATAAAGGAGCTGGAGCAGCGTCACTGCTTCCTCCTGTATTATAGAAAATAAAGGAGCAGGAGCAGCGTCTTTGCTTCCTCCTGTATTATAGAAAATAAAGGAGCTGGAGCAGCGTCACTGCTTCCTCCTGTATTCTAGAAAATAAAGGAGTTGTAGCAGCGTCACTGCTTCCTCCTGTATTATAGAAAATAAAGGAGCTCGAGCAGCGTCTCTGCTTCCTCATGTATTATAGAAAATAAAGGAGCTGGAGCAGCGTCACTGCTTCCTCCTGTATTCTAGAAAATAAAGGAGCTGGAGCAGCGTCTTTGCTTCCTCCTGTATTATAGAAAATAAAGGAGCTGGAGCAGCGTCTCTGCTTCCTCATGTATTATAGAAAATAAAGGAGCTGGAGCAGCGTCACTGCTTCCTCCTGTATTATAGAAAATAAAGGAGCTGGAGCAGCGTCACTGCTTCCTCCTGTATTATTGACAATAAAGAAGCTGGAGCAGCGTCTCTGCTTCCTCCTGTATGAGAGAAAAGAAAGGAGTTGGAGCTGCGTCACTGCTTCCTCCTGTATTATAGAAAATAAAGAAGCTGGAGCAGCGTCACTGCTTCCTCCTGTATTCTAGAAAATAATGGAGCTGGAGCAGCGTCTTTGCTTCCTCCTGTATTATAGAAAATAAAGAAGCTGGAGCAGCGTCACTGCTTCCTCCTGTATTCTAGAAAATAAAGGAGCTGGAGCAGCGTCTCTGGTTCCTCCTGTATTATATGAAATAAAGCAGTTGGGTCAGCGTCATTGCTTCCTCCTGTATTGTAGAAAATAAAGGAGCTGGAGGAGCGTCACTGCTTCCTCCTGTATTATTGACAATAAAGGAGCTGGATCAGCGTCTCTGCTTCCTCCTGTATGAGAGAAAAGAAAGAAGCTGGAGCTGCGTCACTGCTTCCTCCTGTATGACAGAAAATAAAGGAGCTGGAGCAGCGTCACTGCGTCCTCCAAGTGTTAGAGAAAATAAAGGAGCTGGAGCATCGTCACTGCTTCCTCCTGTATCACAGAAAATAAATGAGCTGGAGCAGCGTCTCTGCTTCCTCCTGTATTATATAAAATAAAGCAGTTGTGTCAGCGTCACTGCTTCCTCCTGTATTATAGAAAATAAAGGAGCTGGAGCTGCATCACTGCTTCCTCCTGTATTATAGAAAATAAAGGAGCTGGAGCAGCGTCACTGCTTCCTCATGTATTATAGAAAATAAAGGAGCTGGAGCAGCGTCTCTGCTTCCTTCTGTATTATAGAAAATAAAGGAGCTGGAGCAGCGTCACTGCTTCCTCCTGTATTATAGAAAATAAAGGAGCTGGAGCAGCGTCACTGCTTCCTCCTGTATTATAGAAAATAAAGGAGCTGGAGCAGCGTCACTGCTTCCTCCAAGTGTTCGAGAAAATAAAGGAGCTGGTTTAGCGTCTCTGCCTCCTCCTGTATTGTAGAAAATAAAGGAGCTGGACAACCATCTGTGCTTCCTTCTGTATTATAGAAAATAAAGGAGCTGGAGCAACGTCTCTGCTTCCTCCTGTAATATAGAAAATAAAGGAGTTTGAGCAGCGTCACTGCTTCCCCCTGTTTTATAGAAAATAAAGGAGTTGGAGCAGCGTCACCGCTTACTCCTGTATAATAGAAAATAAAGAAGCTAGAGAAGCGTCTATGCTTCCGACTGCATTATAGAAAATAAAGGAGCTGGAGCAGCGTCACTACTTCCTCCTGTAACGTAGAAAATAAAGGAGCTGGAGCAGCGTCACTGCTTCCTCATGTATTATAGAAAATAAAGGAGCTGGAGCAGCGTCACTGCTTCCTCATGTATTATAGAAAATAATGGAGCTGGAGCACCATCTGTGCTTCCTCCTGTATTATAGAAAATAAAGAAGCTGGAGCAGCGTCACTGCTTCACCTTGTATTATAGAAAATAAAGGAGTTGGAGCAGCGTAACCGCTTACTCCTGTATTATAGAAAATAAAGGAGCTGGAGCAGCGTCTCTGCTTCCTTCTGTATTATAGAAAATAAAGGAGCTGGAGCAGCGTCACTGCTTCCTCCTGCATTATAGAAAATAAAGGAGCTGGAGCAGCGTCACTGCTTCCTCCAAGTGTTAGAGAAAATAAAGGAGCTGGTTTAGCGTCTCTGCTTCCTCCTGTATTGTAGAAAATAAAGGAGCTGGACCACCATCTGTGCTTCCTTCTGTACTATAGAAAATAAAGGAGCTGGTGCAACGTCTCTGCTTCCTCCAGTAATATAGAAAATAGAGGAGTTGGAGCAGCGTCACTGCTTCCCCCTGTATTATAGAAAATAAAGGAGTTGGAGCAGCGTCTATGCTTCCTCCTGTATTATAGAAAATAAAGGAGCTGGAGCAGTGTCTCTGTTTCCTCCTGAATGATAGAAAATAAAAGAGCTGGAGCAGCGTCACTACTTCCTCCTGTAACATAGAAAATAAAGGAGCTGGTGCAGCGACACTGTTTCCTCCTGTATTATTTTTTCAATAAAGGAGTTGGAGCAGCGTCACCGCTTACTCCTGTATTATAGAAAATAAAGGAGCTGGAGCAGCGTCACTGCTTCCTCCTGTATTATAGAAAATAAAGGAGCTGGAGCAGCGTCACTGCTTCCTCCTGTAATATAGAAAATAAAGAAGCTGGAGCATCGCCAGTGCTTCACCTTGTATTATAGAAAATAAAGGAGTTGGAGCAGCGTTTCCGCTTACTCCTGTATTATAGAAAATAAAGGAGCTGGAGAAGCGTCTACGCTTCCTCCTGTATTATAGAAAATAAAGGAGCTGGAGCAGCGTCACTGCTTCCTCATGTGTTCTCGAAAATAAAGGAGCTGGAGCAGCGTCACTGCTTCCTCCTGTATTATAGAAAATAAAGGAGCTGGAGCAGCATCTTTGCTTCCTCCTGTATTATAGAAAATAAAGGAGCTGGAGCAGCGTCTCAGCTTCCTCCTGTATTATAGAAAATAAAGGAGCTGGAGCAGCATCTCTGCTTCCTCATGTATTCTCGAAAATAAAGCAGCTGGAGCAGCGTCTCTGCTTCCTCCTGTATTATAGAAAATAAAGGAGCTGGAGCAGCGTCTCTGCTTCCTCATATATTATAGAAAATAAAGGAGCTGGAGCAGCGTCACTGCTTCCTCCTGTATTCTAGAAAATAAAGGAGCTGGAGCAGCGTCTCTGCTTCCTCCTGTATTATAGAAAATAAAGGAGCTGGAGCAGCGTCTCTGCTTCCTCATATATTATAGAAAATAAAGGAGCTGGAGCAGCGTCACTGCTTCCTCCTGTATTCTAGAAAATAAAGGAGCTGGAGCAGCGTCTCTGCTTCCTCCTGTATTATAGAAAATAAAGGAGCTGGAGCAGCGTCACTGCTTCCTCCTGTATTATAGAAAATAAAGGAGCTGGAGCAGCGTCTTTGCTTCCTCCTGTATTATAGAAAATAAAGGAGCTGGAGCAGCGTCACTGCTTCCTCCTGTATTCTAGAAAATAAAGGAGCTGGAGCAGCGTCACTGCTTCCTCCTGTATTAGAGAAAATAAAGGAGCTGGAGCAGCGTCACTGCTTCCTCCTGTATTATTGACAATAAAGGAGCTGGAGCAGCGTCTCTGCTTCCTCCTGTGTGAGAGAAAAGAAAGGAGCTGGAGCTGCGTCACTGCTTCCTCCTGTATTATAGAAAATAAAGAAGCTGGAGCAGCGTCACTGATTCCTCCTGTATTCTAGAAAATAAAGGAGCTGGAGCAGCGTCTTTGCTTCCTCCTGTATTATAGAAAATAAAGGAGCTGGAGCATCGTCACTGCTTCCTCCTGTATCACAGAAAATAAATGAGCTGGAGCAGCGTCTCTGCTTCCTCCTGTATTATATAAAATAAAGCAGTTGTGTCAGCGTCACTGCTTCCTCCTGTATTATAGAAAATAAAGGAGCTGGAGGAGCGTCACTGCTTCCTCCTGTATTATTGACAATAAAGGAGCTGGAGCAGCGTCTCTGCTTCCTCCTGTATGAGAGAAAAGAAAGGAGCTGGAGCTGCGTCACTGCGTCCTCCAAGTGTTAGAGAAAATAAAGGAGCTGGGTTAGCGTCACTGCATCCTCCTGTATTGTAGAAAATAAAGGAGCAGGAGCACCATCTGTGCTTCCTTCTGTATTATAGAAAATAAAGGTGCTGGAGCAAAACCTCTGCTTCCTCCTGTAATATAGAAAATAAAGGAGGTGGAGCAGCGTCACTGCTTCCCCTTGTATTATAGAAAATAAAGGAGTTGGAGCAGCGTCACTGCTTACTCCTGTATTATAGAAAATAAAGGAGCTGGAGAAGGGTCTATGCTTCCCCTTGTATTATAGAAAATAAAGGAGCTGGAGCAGCGTCTCTGCTTCCTCCTGTATTATAGAAAATAAAGGAGCTGGAGAAGCGTCTATGCTTCCTCCTGTATCATAGAAAATAAAGAAGCTGGAGCAGCGTCACTGCTTTCTCCTGTATTATAGAAAATAAAGGAGCTGGAGCAGCGTCTCTGCTTCCTTCTGTATTATAGAAAATAAAGGAGCTGGAGCAGCGTCAATGATTCCTCCTGTATTATAGAAAATAAAGGAGCTGGAGCAGCGTCACTGCTTCCTCCTGTACTATTGACAATAAAGGAGCTGGAGCAGCGTCTCTGCTTCCTCTTTTGTGAGAGAAAAGAATGGAGCTGGAGCTGCGTCACTGCTTCCTCCTGTATTATAGAAAATAAAGAAGCTGGAGCAGCGTCACTGACTCCTCCTGTATTCTAGAAAATAAAGGAGCTGGAGCAGCGTCTTTGCTTCCTCCTGTATTATAGAAAATAAAGGAGCTGGAGCAGCGTCACTGCTTCCTCCTGTATTCTAGAAAATAAAGGAGCTGGAGCAGCGACTCTGCTTCCTCCTGTATAATATAAAATAAAGGAGCTGGAGCAGCGTCACTGCGTCCTCCAAGTGTTATAGAAAATAAAGGAGCTGGGTTAGCGTCACTGCATCCTCCTGTATTGTAGAGAATAAAGGAGCTGGAGGAGCGTCACTGCTTCCTCCTGTATTATTGACAATAAAGGAGCTGGAGCAGCGTCTCTGCTTCCTCCTGTATGACAGAAAATAAAGGAGCTGGAGGAGCGTCACTGCTTCCTCCTGTATTATTGACAATAAAGGAGCTGGAGCAGCGTCTCTGCTTCCTCCTGTATGAGAGAAAAGAAAGGAGCTGGAGCTGCGTCACTGCTTCCTCCTGTATTACAGAAAATAAAGGAGCTGGAGCAGCGTCACTGCGTCCTCCAAGTGTTAGAGAAAATAAAGGAGCTGTGTTAGCGTCACTGCATCCTCCTGTATTGTAGAGAATAAAGGAGCAGGAGCACCATCTGAGCTTCCTTATGTATTATAGAAAATAAAGGTGCTGGAGCAAAACCTCTGCTTCCTCCTGTAATATAGAAAATAAAGGAGGTGGAGCAGCGTCACTGCTTCCCCTTGTATTATAGAAAATAAAGGAGTTGGAGCAGCGTCACTGCTTACTCCTGTATTATAGAAAATAAAGGAGCTGGAGAAGCGTCTATGCTTCCCCTTGTATTATAGAAAATAAAGGAGCTGGAGCAGCGTCTCTGCTTCCTCCTGTATTATAGAAAATAAAGGAGGTGGAGCAGCGTCACTGCTTCCTCCTGTATCATAGAAAATAAAGAAGCTGGGTTAGCGTCACTGCATCCTCCTGTATTGTAGAAAATAAAGGAGCAGGAGCACCATCTGAGCTTCCTTCTGTATTATAGAAAATAAAGGTGCTGGAGCAAAACCTCTGCTTCCTCCTGTAATATAGAAAATAAAGGAGGTGGAGCAGCGTCACTGCTTCCCCTTGTATTATAGAAAATAAAGGAGTTGGAGCAGCGTCACTGCTTACTCCTGTATTATAGAAAATAAAGGAGCTGGAGAAGGGTCTATGCTTCCCCTTGTATTATAGAAAATAAAGGAGCTGGAGCAGCGTCTCTGCTTCCTCCTGTATTATAGAAAATACAGGAGCTGGAGAAGCGTCTATGCTTCCTCCTGTATCATAGAAAATAAAGAAGCTGGAGCAGCGTCACTGCTTTCTCCTGTATTATAGAAAATAAAGAAGCTGGAGCAGCGTCACTGACTCCTCCTGTATTCTAGAAAATAAAGGAGCTGGAGCAGCGTCTTTGCTTCCTCCTGTATTATAGAAAATAAAGGAGCGGGAGCAGCGTCACTGCTTCCTCCTGTATCACAGAAAATAAATGAGCTGGAGCAGCGACTCTGCTTCCTCCTGTATTATATAAAATAAAGGAGCTGGAGCAGCGTCACTGCGTCCTCCAAGTGTTAGAGAAAATAAAGGAGCTGGGTTAGCGTCACTGCATCCTCCTGTATTGTAGAGAATAAAGGAGCTGGAGGAGCGTCACTGCTTCCTCCTGTATTATTGACAATAAAGGAGCTGGAGCAGCGTCTCTGCTTCCTCCTGTATGACAGAAAATAAAGGAGCTGGAGGAGCGTCACTGCTTCCTCCTGTATTATTGACAATAAAGGAGCTGGAGCAGCGTCTCTGCTTCCTCCTGTATGAGAGAAAAGAAAGGAGCTGGAGCAGCATCTCTGCTTCCTCATGTATTCTCGAAAATAAAGCAGCTGGAGCAGCGTCTCTGCTTCCTCCTGTATTATAGAAAATAAAGGAGCTGGAGCAGCGTCTCTGCTTCCTCATATATTATAGAAAATAAAGGAGCTGGAGCAGCGTCACTGCTTCCTCCTGTATTCTAGAAAATAAAGGAGCTGGAGCAGCGTCTCTGCTTCCTCCTGTATTATAGAAAATAAAGGAGCTGGAGCAGCGTCACTGCTTCCTCCTGTATTATAGAAAATAAAGGAGCTGGAGCAGCGTCTTTGCTTCCTCCTGTATTATAGAAAATAAAGGAGCTGGAGCAGCGTCACTGCGTCCTCCAAGTGTTAGAGAAAATAAAGGAGCTGTGTTAGCGTCACTGCATCCTCCTGTATTGTAGAGAATAAAGGAGCAGGAGCACCATCTGAGCATCCTTATGTATTATAGAAAATAAAGGTGCTGGAGCAAAACCTCTGCTTCCTCCTGTAATATAGAAAATAAAGGAGTTGGAGCAGCGTCACTGCTTACTCCTGTATTATAGAAAATAAAGGAGCTGGAGAAGCGTCTATGCTTCCCCTTGTATTATAGAAAATAAAGGAGCTGGAGCAGCGTCTCTGCTTCCTCCTGAAAAATAGAAAATAAAGGAGGTGGAGCAGCGTCACTGCTTCCTCCTGTATCATAGAAAATAAAGAAGCTGGAGCAGCGTCACTGCTTTCTCCTGTATTATAGAAAATAAAGGAGCTGGAGCAGCGTCTCGGCTTCCTTCTGTATTATAGAAAATAAAGGAGGTGGAGCAGCGTCACTGATTCCTCCTGTATTATAGAAAATAAAGGAGCTGGAGCAGCATCACTGCTTCCTTCTGTATTATAGAAAATAAAGGAGCTGGAGCAGCGTCTTTGCTTCCTCCTATATTCTAGAAAATAAAGCAGCTGGAGCAACGTCTCTGCTTCCTCCTGTAATATAGAAAATAAAGGAGCTGGAGCAGCGTCACCGCTTACTCCTGTATAATAGAAAATAAAGGAGCTGGAGAAGCGTCTCTGCTTCCTCCTGAATTATAGAAAATAAAGGAGCTGGAGCAGCGTCACTGCTTCCTCATGTATTATAGAACATAAAGGAGCTGGAGCAGCGTCACTGCTTCCTCATGTATTATAGAAAATAAAGGAGCTGGAGCAGCGTCTTTGCTTCCTCCTGTATTATAGAAAATAAAGGAGCTGGAGCAGCGTCACTGCTTCCTCCTGTATCACAGAAAATAAAGGAGCTGGAGCAGCGTCACTGCTTCTTCATGTATTATAGAAAATAAAGGAGCTGGAGCATCGTCTCTGCTTCCTGATGTATTATAGAAAATAAAGGAGCTGGAGCAGCGTCACTGCTTCCTCCTGTATTATAGAAAATAAAGGAGCAGGAGCAGCGTCTTTGCTTCCTCCTGTATGATAGAAAATAAAGGAGCTGGAGCAGCGTCACTGCTTCCTCCTGCATTCTAGAAAATAAAGGAGTTGGAGCAGCGTCACTGCTTCCTCCTGTATTATAGAAAATAAAGGAGCTGGAGCAGCGTCTCTGCTTCCTCATGTATTATAGAAAATAAAGGAGCTGGAGCAGCGTCACTGCTTCCTCCTGTATTCTAGAAAATAAAGGAGCTGGAGCAGCGTCTTTGCTTCCTCCTGTATTATAGAAAATAAAGAAGCTGGAGCAGCGTCACTGCTTCCTCCTGTATTATAGAAAATAAAGGAGCTGGAGCAGCGTCTTTGCTTCCTCCTGTATTATAGAAAATAAAGGAGCTGGAGCAGCGTCTCTGCTTCCTCATGTATTATAGAAAATAAAGGAGCTGGAGCAGCGTCACTGCTTCCTCCTGTATTATAGAAAATAAAGGAGCAGGAGCAGCGTCTTTGCTTTCTCCTGTATTATAGAAAATAAAGGAGCTGGAGCAGCGTCTCTGCTTCCTCCTGTATTATAGAAAATAAAGGAGCTGGAGCAGTGTCACTGCTTCCTCCTGTATTATAGAAAATAAAGGAGCTGGAGCAGCGTCTCTGCTTCCTCATGTATTACAGAAAATAAAGGAGCTGGACCAGCGTCACTGCTTCCTCCTGTATTCTAGAAAATAAAGGAGCCGGAGCAGCGTCTTTGCTTCCTCCTGTATTATAGAAAATAAAGGAGCTGGAGCAGCGTCTTTGCTTCCTCCTGTATTATAGAAAATAAAGGAGCTGGAGCAGCGTCACTGCTTCCTCCTGTATTATAGAAAATAAAGGAGCAGGAGAAGCGTCTACGCTTCCTCCTGTATTATAGAAAATAAAGGAGCTGGAGCAGCGTCACTGCTTCCTCCAGTATTATAGAAAATAAAGGAGCTGGAGCAGCGTCACTGCTTCCTCCTGTATTATTGACAATAAAGAAGCTGGAGCAGCGTCTCTGCTTCCTCCTGTATCAGAGAAAACAAAGGAGCTGGAGCTGCGTTACTGCTTCCTCCTGTATTATAGAAAATAAAGAAGCTGGAGCAGCGTCACTGCTTCCTCCTGTATTCTAGAAAATAAAGGAGCAGGAGCAGCGTCTTTGCTTCCTCCTGTATTAGAGAAAATAAAGGATCTGGAGCAGCGTCACTCCTTCCTCATGTATCACAGAAAATAAAGGAGCTGGAGCAGCGTCTCTGCTTCCTCCTGTATTATATGAAATAAAGCAGTTGGGTCAGCGTCATTGCTTCCTCCTGTATTGTAGAAAATAAAGGAGCTGGAGGAGCGTCACTGCTTCCTCCTGTATTATTGACAATAAAGGAGCTGGAGCAGCGTCTCTGCTTCCTCCTGTATGAGAGAAAAGAAAGAAGCTGGAGCTGCGTCACTGCTTCCTCCTCTATGACAGAAAATAAAGGAGCTGGAGCAGCGTCACTGCGTCCTCCAAGTGTTATAGAAAATAAAGGAGCTGGGTTAGCGTCACTGCATCCTCCTGTATTGTAGAGAATAAAGGAGCTGGAGGAGCGTCACTGCTTCCTCCTGTATTATTGACAATAAAGGAGCTGGAGCAGCGTCTCTGCTTCCTCCTGTATGACAGAAAATAAAGGAGCTGGAGGAGCGTCACTGCTTCCTCCTGTATTATTGACAATAAAGGAGCTGGAGCAGCGTCTCTGCTTCCTCCTGTATGAGAGAAAAGAAAGGAGCTGGAGCTGCGTCACTGCTTCCTCCTGTATTACAGAAAATAAAGGAGCTGGAGCAGCGTCACTGCGTCCTCCAAGTGTTAGAGAAAATAAAGGAGCTGTGTTAGCGTCACTGCATCCTCCTGTATTGTAGAGAATAAAGGAGCAGGAGCACCATCTGAGCTTCCTTATGTATTATAGAAAATAAAGGTGCTGGAGCAAAACCTCTGCTTCCTCCTGTAATATAGAAAATAAAGGAGGTGGAGCAGCGTCACTGCTTCCCCTTGTATTATAGAAAATAAAGGAGTTGGAGCAGCGTCACTGCTTACTCCTGTATTATAGAAAATAAAGGAGCTGGAGAAGCGTCTATGCTTCCCCTTGTATTATAGAAAATAAAGGAGCTGGAGCAGCGTCTCTGCTTCCTCCTGTATTATAGAAAATAAAGGAGGTGGAGCAGCGTCACTGCTTCCTCCTGTATCATAGAAAATAAAGAAGCTGGGTTAGCGTCACTGCATCCTCCTGTATTGTAGAAAATAAAGGAGCAGGAGCACCATCTGAGCTTCCTTCTGTATTATAGAAAATAAAGGTGCTGGAGCAAAACCTCTGCTTCCTCCTGTAATATAGAAAATAAAGGAGGTGGAGCAGCGTCACTGCTTCCCCTTGTATTATAGAAAATAAAGGAGTTGGAGCAGCGTCACTGCTTACTCCTGTATTATAGAAAATAAAGGAGCTGGAGAAGGGTCTATGCTTCCCCTTGTATTATAGAAAATAAAGGAGCTGGAGCAGCGTCTCTGCTTCCTCCTGTATTATAGAAAATACAGGAGCTGGAGAAGCGTCTATGCTTCCTCCTGTATCATAGAAAATAAAGAAGCTGGAGCAGCGTCACTGCTTTCTCCTGTATTATAGAAAATAAAGAAGCTGGAGCAGCGTCACTGACTCCTCCTGTATTCTAGAAAATAAAGGAGCTGGAGCAGCGTCTTTGCTTCCTCCTGTATTATAGAAAATAAAGGAGCGGGAGCAGCGTCACTGCTTCCTCCTGTATCACAGAAAATAAATGAGCTGGAGCAGCGACTCTGCTTCCTCCTGTATTATATAAAATAAAGGAGCTGGAGCAGCGTCACTGCGTCCTCCAAGTGTTAGAGAAAATAAAGGAGCTGGGTTAGCGTCACTGCATCCTCCTGTATTGTAGAGAATAAAGGAGCTGGAGGAGCGTCACTGCTTCCTCCTGTATTATTGACAATAAAGGAGCTGGAGCAGCGTCTCTGCTTCCTCCTGTATGACAGAAAATAAAGGAGCTGGAGGAGCGTCACTGCTTCCTCCTGTATTATTGACAATAAAGGAGCTGGAGCAGCGTCTCTGCTTCCTCCTGTATGAGAGAAAAGAAAGGAGCTGGAGCAGCATCTCTGCTTCCTCATGTATTCTCGAAAATAAAGCAGCTGGAGCAGCGTCTCTGCTTCCTCCTGTATTATAGAAAATAAAGGAGCTGGAGCAGCGTCTCTGCTTCCTCATATATTATAGAAAATAAAGGAGCTGGAGCAGCGTCACTGCTTCCTCCTGTATTCTAGAAAATAAAGGAGCTGGAGCAGCGTCTCTGCTTCCTCCTGTATTATAGAAAATAAAGGAGCTGGAGCAGCGTCACTGCTTCCTCCTGTATTATAGAAAATAAAGGAGCTGGAGCAGCGTCTTTGCTTCCTCCTGTATTATAGAAAATAAAGGAGCTGGAGCAGCGTCACTGCGTCCTCCAAGTGTTAGAGAAAATAAAGGAGCTGTGTTAGCGTCACTGCATCCTCCTGTATTGTAGAGAATAAAGGAGCAGGAGCACCATCTGAGCATCCTTATGTATTATAGAAAATAAAGGTGCTGGAGCAAAACCTCTGCTTCCTCCTGTAATATAGAAAATAAAGGAGTTGGAGCAGCGTCACTGCTTACTCCTGTATTATAGAAAATAAAGGAGCTGGAGAAGCGTCTATGCTTCCCCTTGTATTATAGAAAATAAAGGAGCTGGAGCAGCGTCTCTGCTTCCTCCTGAAAAATAGAAAATAAAGGAGGTGGAGCAGCGTCACTGCTTCCTCCTGTATCATAGAAAATAAAGAAGCTGGAGCAGCGTCACTGCTTTCTCCTGTATTATAGAAAATAAAGGAGCTGGAGCAGCGTCTCGGCTTCCTTCTGTATTATAGAAAATAAAGGAGGTGGAGCAGCGTCACTGATTCCTCCTGTATTATAGAAAATAAAGGAGCTGGAGCAGCATCACTGCTTCCTTCTGTATTATAGAAAATAAAGGAGCTGGAGCAGCGTCTTTGCTTCCTCCTATATTCTAGAAAATAAAGCAGCTGGAGCAACGTCTCTGCTTCCTCCTGTAATATAGAAAATAAAGGAGCTGGAGCAGCGTCACCGCTTACTCCTGTATAATAGAAAATAAAGGAGCTGGAGAAGCGTCTCTGCTTCCTCCTGAATTATAGAAAATAAAGGAGCTGGAGCAGCGTCACTGCTTCCTCATGTATTATAGAACATAAAGGAGCTGGAGCAGCGTCACTGCTTCCTCATGTATTATAGAAAATAAAGGAGCTGGAGCAGCGTCTTTGCTTCCTCCTGTATTATAGAAAATAAAGGAGCTGGAGCAGCGTCACTGCTTCCTCCTGTATCACAGAAAATAAAGGAGCTGGAGCAGCGTCACTGCTTCTTCATGTATTATAGAAAATAAAGGAGCTGGAGCATCGTCTCTGCTTCCTGATGTATTATAGAAAATAAAGGAGCTGGAGCAGCGTCACTGCTTCCTCCTGTATTATAGAAAATAAAGGAGCAGGAGCAGCGTCTTTGCTTCCTCCTGTATGATAGAAAATAAAGGAGCTGGAGCAGCGTCACTGCTTCCTCCTGCATTCTAGAAAATAAAGGAGTTGGAGCAGCGTCACTGCTTCCTCCTGTATTATAGAAAATAAAGGAGCTGGAGCAGCGTCTCTGCTTCCTCATGTATTATAGAAAATAAAGGAGCTGGAGCAGCGTCACTGCTTCCTCCTGTATTCTAGAAAATAAAGGAGCTGGAGCAGCGTCTTTGCTTCCTCCTGTATTATAGAAAATAAAGAAGCTGGAGCAGCGTCACTGCTTCCTCCTGTATTATAGAAAATAAAGGAGCTGGAGCAGCGTCTTTGCTTCCTCCTGTATTATAGAAAATAAAGGAGCTGGAGCAGCGTCTCTGCTTCCTCATGTATTATAGAAAATAAAGGAGCTGGAGCAGCGTCACTGCTTCCTCCTGTATTATAGAAAATAAAGGAGCAGGAGCAGCGTCTTTGCTTTCTCCTGTATTATAGAAAATAAAGGAGCTGGAGCAGCGTCTCTGCTTCCTCCTGTATTATAGAAAATAAAGGAGCTGGAGCAGTGTCACTGCTTCCTCCTGTATTATAGAAAATAAAGGAGCTGGAGCAGCGTCTCTGCTTCCTCATGTATTACAGAAAATAAAGGAGCTGGACCAGCGTCACTGCTTCCTCCTGTATTCTAGAAAATAAAGGAGCCGGAGCAGCGTCTTTGCTTCCTCCTGTATTATAGAAAATAAAGGAGCTGGAGCAGCGTCTTTGCTTCCTCCTGTATTATAGAAAATAAAGGAGCTGGAGCAGCGTCACTGCTTCCTCCTGTATTATAGAAAATAAAGGAGCAGGAGAAGCGTCTACGCTTCCTCCTGTATTATAGAAAATAAAGGAGCTGGAGCAGCGTCACTGCTTCCTCCAGTATTATAGAAAATAAAGGAGCTGGAGCAGCGTCACTGCTTCCTCCTGTATTATTGACAATAAAGAAGCTGGAGCAGCGTCTCTGCTTCCTCCTGTATCAGAGAAAACAAAGGAGCTGGAGCTGCGTTACTGCTTCCTCCTGTATTATAGAAAATAAAGAAGCTGGAGCAGCGTCACTGCTTCCTCCTGTATTCTAGAAAATAAAGGAGCAGGAGCAGCGTCTTTGCTTCCTCCTGTATTAGAGAAAATAAAGGATCTGGAGCAGCGTCACTCCTTCCTCATGTATCACAGAAAATAAAGGAGCTGGAGCAGCGTCTCTGCTTCCTCCTGTATTATATGAAATAAAGCAGTTGGGTCAGCGTCATTGCTTCCTCCTGTATTGTAGAAAATAAAGGAGCTGGAGGAGCGTCACTGCTTCCTCCTGTATTATTGACAATAAAGGAGCTGGAGCAGCGTCTCTGCTTCCTCCTGTATGAGAGAAAAGAAAGAAGCTGGAGCTGCGTCACTGCTTCCTCCTCTATGACAGAAAATAAAGGAGCTGGAGCAGCGTCACTGCGTCCTCCTGTATTGCAGAAAATAAAGGAGCATGAGCACCATCTGAGCTTCCTTCTGTATTATAGAAAATAAAGGAGCTGGAGCAGCGTCACTGCTTCCTCCTGTATTATAGAAAATAAAGGAGCTGGAGCTGCATCACTGCTTCCTCCTGTATTATAGAAAATAAAGGATCTGGAGCAGCGTCACTGCTTCCTCATGTATTATAGAAAATAAAGGAGCTGGAGCAGCGTCTCTGCTTCCTTCTGTATTATAGAAAATAAAGGAGCTGGAGCAGCGTCACTGCTTCCTCCTGTATTATAGAAAATAAAGGAGCTGGAGCAGCGTCACTGCTTCCTCCTGTAACATAGAAAATAAAGGAGCTGGAGCAGCGTCACTGCTTCCTCCAAGTGTTCGAGAAAATAAAGGAGCAGGAGCACCATCTGAGCTTCCTTCTGTATTATAGAAAATAAAGGTGCTGGAGCAAAACCTCTGCTTCCTCCTGTAATATAGAAAATAAAGGAGGTGGAGCAGCGTCACTGCTTCCCCTTGTATTATAGAAAATAAAGGAGTTGGAGCAGCGTCACTGCTTACTCCTGTATTATAGAAAATAAAGGAGCTGGAGAAGGGTCTATGCTTCCCCTTGTATTATAGAAAATAAAGGAGCTGGAGCAGCGTCTCTGCTTCCTCCTGTATTATAGAAAATAAAGGAGCTGGAGAAGCGTCAATGATTCCTCCTGTATCATAGAAAATAAAGAAGCTGGAGCAGCGTCACTGCTTTCTCCTGTATTATAGAAAATAAAGTAGCTGGAGCAGCGTCTCTGCTTCCTTCTGTATTATAGAAAATAAAGGAGCTGGAGCAGCGTCAATGATTCCTCCTGTATTATAGAAAATAAAGGAGCTGGAGCAGCGTCACTGCTTCCTCCTGTACTATTGACAATAAAGGAGCTGGAGCAGCGTCTCTGCTTCCTCTTTTGTGAGAGAAAAGAATGGAGCTGGAGCTGCGTCACTGCTTCCTCCTGTATTATAGAAAATAAAGAAGCTGGAGCAGCGTCACTGACTCCTCCTGTATTCTAGAAAATAAAGGAGCTGGAGCAGCGTCTTTGTTTCCTCCTGTATTATAGATAATAAAGGAGCTGGAGCAGCGTCACTGCTTCCTCCTGTATCACAGAAAATAAATGAGCTGGAGCAGCGACTCTGCTTCCTCCTGTATTATATAAAATAAAGGAGCTGGAGCAGCGTCACTGCGTCCTCCAAGTGTTAGAGAAAATAAAGGAGCTGGGTTAGCGTCACTGCATCCTCCTGTATTGTAGAGAATAAAGGAGCTGGAGGAGCGTCACTGCTTCCTCCTGTATTATTGACAATAAAGGAGCTGGAGCAGCGTCTCTGCTTCCTCCTGTATGACAGAAAATAAAGGAGCTGGAGGAGCGTCACTGCTTCCTCCTGTATTATTGACAATAAAGGAGCTGGAGCAGCGTCTCTGCTTCCTCCTGTATGAGAGAAAAGAAAGGAGCTGGAGCTGCGTCACTGCTTCCTCCTGTATTACAGAAAATAAAGGAGCTGGAGCAGCGTCACTGCGTCCTCCAAGTGTTAGAGAAAATAAAGGAGCTGTGTTAGCGTCACTGCATCCTCCTGTATTGTAGAGAATAAAGGAGCAGGAGCACCATCTGAGCTTCCTTCTGTATTATAGAAAATAAAGGTGCTGGAGCAAAACCTCTGCTTCCTCCTGTAATATAGAAAATAAAGGAGGTGGAGCAGCGTCACTGCTTCCCCTTGTATTATAGAAAATAAAGGAGTTGGAGCAGCGTCACTGCGTCCTCCAAGTGTTAGAGAAAATAAAGGAGCTGGGTTAGCGTCACTGCATCCTCCTGTATTGTAGAGAATAAAGGAGCTGGAGGAGCGTCACTGCTTCCTCCTGTATTATTGACAATAAAGGAGCTGGAGCAGCGTCTCTGCTTCCTCCTGTATGACAGAAAATAAAGGAGCTGGAGGAGCGTCACTGCTTCCTCCTGTATTATTGACAATAAAGGAGCTGGAGCAGCGTCTCTGCTTCCTCCTGTATGAGAGAAAAGAAAGGAGCTGGAGCTGCGTCACTGCTTCCTCCTGTATTACAGAAAATAAAGGAGCTGGAGCAGCGTCACTGCGTCCTCCAAGTGTTAGAGAAAATAAAGGAGCTGTGTTAGCGTCACTGCATCCTCCTGTATTGTAGAGAATAAAGGAGCAGGAGCACCATCTGAGCTTCCTTCTGTATTATAGAAAATAAAGGTGCTGGAGCAAAACCTCTGCTTCCTCCTCTAATATAGAAAATAAAGGAGGTGGAGCAGCGTCACTGCTTCCCCTTGTATTATAGAAAATAAAGGAGTTGGAGCAGCGTCACTGCTTACTCCTGTATTATAGAAAATAAAGGAGCTGGAGAAGCGTCTATGCTTCCCCTTGTATTATAGAAAATAAAGGAGCTGGAGCAGCGTCTCTGCTTCCTCCTGAAAAATAGAAAATAAAGGAGGTGGAGCAGCGTCACTGCTTCCTCCTGTATCATAGAAAATAAAGAAGCTGGAGCAGCGTCACTGCTTTCTCCTGTATTATAGAAAATAAAGGAGCTGGAGCAGCGTCTCGGCTTCCTTCTGTATTATAGAAAATAAAGGAGGTGGAGCAGCGTCACTGATTCCTCCTGTATTATAGAAAATAAAGGAGCTGGAGCAGCATCACTGCTTCCTTCTGTATTATAGAAAATAAAGGAGCTGGAGCAGCGTCTTTGCTTCCTCCTATATTCTAGAAAATAAAGCAGCTGGAGCAACGTCTCTGCTTCCTCCTGTAATATAGAAAATAAAGGAGCTGGAGCAGCGTCACCGCTTCCTCCTGTATAATAGAAAATAAAGGAGCTGGAGAAGCGTCTCTGCTTCCTCCTGAATTATAGAAAATAAAGGAGCTGGAGCAGCGTCACTACATCCTCCTGTAACATAGAAAATAAAGAAGCTGGAGAAGCGTCACTGCTTCCTCCTGTATTATGGAAAATAACGGAGCTGGAGCAGCGTCACTGCTTCCTCATGTATTATAGAAAATAAAGGAGCTGGAGCAGCGTCACTGCTTCCTCATGTATTATAGAAAATAAAGGAGCTGGAGCAGCGTCTTTGCTTCCTCCTGTATTATAGAAAATAAAGGAGCTGGAGCAGCGTCACTGCTTCCTGCTGTATCACAGAAAATAAAGGAACTGGAGCAGCGTCACTGCTTCTTCATGTATTATAGAAAATAAAGGAGCTGGAGCATCGTCTCTGCTTCCTCATGTATTATAGAAAATAAAGGAGCTGGAGCAGCGTCACTGCTTCCTCCTGTATTATAGAAAATAAAGGAGCAGGAGCAGCGTCTTTGCTTCCTCCTGTATGATAGAAAATAAAGGAGCTGGAGCAGCGTCACTGCTTCCTCCTGTATTCTAGAAAATAAAGGAGTTGGAGCAGCGTCACTGCTTCCTCCTGTATTATAGAAAATAAAGGAGCTGGAGCAGCGTCTCTGCTTCCTCATGTATTATAGAAAATAAAGGAGCTGGAGCAGCGTCACTGCTTCCTCCTGTATTCTAGAAAATAAAGGAGCTGGAGCAGCGTCTTTGCTTCCTCCTGTATTATAGAAAATAAAGAAGCTGGAGCAGCGTCACTGCTTCCTCCTGTATTATAGAAAATAAAGGAGCAGGAGCAGCGTCTTTGCTTCGTCCTGTATTATAGAAAATTAAGGAGCTGGAGCAGCGTCTCTGCTTCCTCATGTATTATAGAAAATAAAGGAGCTGGAGCAGCGTCACTGCTTCCTCCTGTATTATAGAAAATAAAGGAGCAGGAGCAGCGTCTTTGCTTCCTCCTGTATTATAGAAAATAAAGGAGCTGGAGCAGCGTCACTGCTTCCTCCTGTATTATAGAAAATAAAGGAGCTGGAGCAGTGTCACTGCTTCCTCCTGTATTATAGAAAATAAAGGAGCTGGAGCAGCGTCTCTGCTTCCTCATGTATTACAGAAAATAAAGGAGCTGGAGCAGCGTCACTGCTTCCTCCTGTATTCTAGAAAATAAAGGAGCCGGAGCAGCGTCTTTGCTTCCTCCTGTATTATAGAAAATAAAGGAGCTGGAGCAGCGTCTTTGCTTCCTCCTGTATTATAGAAAATAAAGGAGCTGGAGCAGCGTCACTGCTTCCTCCTGTATTATAGAAAATAAAGGAGCAGGAGAAGCGTCTACGCTTCCTCCTGTATTATAGAAAATAAAGGAGCTGGCGCAGCGTCACTGCTTCCTCCAGTATTATAGAAAATAAAGGAGCTGGAGCAGCGTCACTGCTTCCTCCTGTATTATTGACAATAAAGCAGCTGGAGCAGCGTCTCTGCTTCCTCCTGTATCAGAGAAAACAAAGGAGCTGGAGCTGCGTTACTGATTCCTCCTGTATTATAGAAAATAAAGAAGCTGGAGCAGCGTCACTGCTTCCTCCTGTATTCTAGAAAATAAAGGAGCAGGAGCAGCGTCTTTGCTTCCTCCTGTATTAGAGAAAATAAAGGATCTGGAGCAGCGTCACTCCTTCCTCATGTATCACAGAAAATAAAGGAGCTGGAGCAGCGTCTCTGCTTCCTCCTGTATTATATGAAATAAAGCAGTTGGGTCAGCGTCATTGCTTCCTCCTGTATTGTAGAAAATAAAGGAGCTGGAGGAGCGTCACTGCTTCCTCCTGTATTATTGACAATAAATGAGCTGGAGCAGCGTCTCTGCTTCCTCCTGTATGAGAGAAAAGAAAGAAGCTGGAGCTGCGTCACTGCTTCCTCCTCTGTGACAGAAAATAAAGGAGCTGGAGCAGCTTCACTGCGTCCTCCTGTATTGCAGAAAATAAAGGAGCATGAGCACCATCTGAGCTTCCTTCTGTATTATAGAAAATAAAGGAGCTGGAGCAGCGTCACTGCTTCCTCCTGTATTATAGAAAATAAAGGAGCTGGAGCTGCATCACTGCTTCCTCCTGTATTATAGAAAATAAAGGATCTGGAGCAGCGTCACTGCTTCCTCATGTATTATAGAAAATAAAGGAGCTGGAGCAGCGTCTCTGCTTCCTTCTGTATTATAGAAAATAAAGGAGCTGGAGCAGCGTCACTGCTTCCTCCTGTATTATAGAAAATAAAGGAGCTGGAGCAGCGTCACTGCTTCCTCCTGTAACATAGAAAATAAAGGAGCTGGAGCAGCGTCACTGCTTCCTCCAAGTGTTCGAGAAAATAAAGGAGCTGGTTTAGCGTCTCTGCCTCCTCCTGTATTGTAGAAAATAAAGGAGCTGGACAACCATCTGTGCTTCCTTCTGTATTATAGAAAATAAAGGAGCTGGAGCAACGTCTCTGCTTCCTCCTGTAATATAGAAAATAAAGGAGTTTGAGCAGCGTCACTGCTTCCCCCTGTCTTATAGAAAATAAAGGAGTTGGAGCAGCGTCACCGCTAACTCCTGTATAATAGAAAATAAAGAAGCTGGAGAAGCGTCTATGCTTCCTACTGCATTATAGAAAATAAAGGAGCTGGAGCAGCGTCGCTACTTCCTCCTGTAACATAGAAAATAAAGGAGCTGGAGCAGCGTCCTTGCTTCCTCATGTATTATAGAAAATAAAGGAGCTGGAGCAGCGTCACTGCTTCCTCATGTATTATAGAAAATAAAGGAGCTGGAGCACCATCTGTGCTTCCTCCTGTATTATAGAAAATAAAGAAGCTGGAGCAGCATCACTGCTTCACCTTGTATTATAGAAAATAAAGGAGTTGGAGCAGCGTAACCGCTTACTCCTGTATTATAGAAAATAAAGGAGCTGGAGCAGCGTCTCTGCTTCCTTCTGTATTATAGAAAATAAAGGAGCTGGAGCAGCGTCACTGCTTCCTCCTGCATTATAGAAAATAAAGGAGCTGGAGCAGCGTAACTGCTTCCTCCTGTATTATAGAAAATAAAGGAGCTGGAGCAGCGTCACTGCTTCCTCCAAGTGTTAGAGAAAATAAAGGAGCTGGTTTAGCGTCTCTGCTTCCTCCTGTATTGTAGAAAATAAAGGAGCTGGACCACCATCTGTGCTTCCTTCTGTACTATAGAAAATAAAGGAGCTGGTGCAAAGTCTCTGCTTCCTCCAGTAATATAGAAAATAGAGGAGTTGGAGCAGCGTCACTGCTTCCCCCTGTATTATAGAAAATAAAGGAGTTGGAGCAGCGTCTATGCTTCCTCCTGTATTATAGAAAATAAAGGAGCTGGAGCAGTGTCTCTGTTTCCTCCTGAATGATAGAAAATAAAGGAGCTGGAGCAGCGTCACTACTTCCTCCTGTAACATAGAAAATAAAGGAGCTGGAGCAGCGTCACTGCTTCCTCCTGTATTATAGAAAATAAAGGAGCTGGAGCAGCGTCACTGCTTCCTCCTGTAATATAGAAAATAAAGAAGCTGGAGCAGCGCCAGTGCTTCACCTTGTATTATAGAAAATAAAGGAGTTGGAGCAGCGTAACCGCTTACTCCTGTATTATAGAAAATAAAGGAGCTGGAGAAGCGTCACCGCTTCCTCCTTTATTACAGAAAATAAAGGAGCTGGAGCAGCGTCACTGCCTCCTCCTGTATTATTGACAATAAAGAAGCTGGAGCAGCGTCTCTGCTTCCTCCTGTATGAGAGAAAAGAAAGGAGCTGGAGCTGCGTCACTGCTTCCTCCTGTATTATAGAAAATAAAGAAGCTGGAGCAGCGTCACTGCTTCCTCCTGTATTCTAGAAAATAAAGGAGCTGGAGCAGCGTCTTTGCTTCCTCCTGTATTAGAGAAAATAAAGGAGCTGGAGCAGCGTCACTCCTTCCTCATGTATCACAGAAAATAAAGGAGCTGGAGCAGAGTCTCTGCTTCCTCCTGTATTATATGAAATAAAGCAGTTGGGTCAGCGTCATTGCTTCCTCCTGTATTGTAGAAAATAAAGGAGCTGGAGGGGCGTCACTGCTTCCTCCTGTATTATTGACAATAAAGGAGCTGGAGCAGCGTCTCTGCTTCCTCCTGTATGAGAGAAAAGAAAGAAGCTGGAGCTGCGTCACTGCTTCCTCCTGTATGACAGAAAATAAAGGAGCTGGAGCAGCGTCACTGCGTCCTCCAAGTGTTAGAGAAAATAAAGGAGCTGGGTTAGCGTCACTGCATCCTCCTGTATTGTAGAAAATAAAGGAGCATGAGCACCATCTGTGCTTCCTTCTGTATTATAGAAAATAAAGGAGCTGGAGCAGCGTCACTGCTTCCTCCTGTATTATAGAAAATAAAGGAGCTGGAGCTGCATCACTGCTTCCTCCTGTATTATAGAAAATAAAGGAGCTGGAGCAGCGTCACTGCTTCCTCATGTATTATAGAAAATAAAGGAGCTGGAGCAGCGTCTCTGCTTCCTTCTGTATTATAGAAAATAAAGGAGCCGGAGCAGCGTCACTGCTTCCTCCTGTATTATAGAAAATAAAGGAGCTGGAGCAGCGTCACTGCTTCCTCCTGTATTATAGAAAATAAAGGAGCTGGAGCAGCGTCACTGCTTCCTCCAAGTGTTAGAGAAAATAAAGGAGCTGGTTTCGCGTCTCTGCCTCCTCCTGTATTGTAGAAAATAAAGGAGCTGGACAACCATCTGTGCTTCCTTCTGTATTATAGAAAATAAAGGAGCTGGAGCAACGTCTCTGCTTCCTCCTGTAATATAGAAAATAAAGGAGTTTGAGCAGCGTCACTGCTTCCCCCTGTTTTACAGAAAATAAAGGAGTTGGAGCAGCTTCACCGCTTACTCCTGTATAATAGAAAATAAAGAAGCTGGAGAAGCGTCTATGCTTCCTACTGCATTATAGAAAATAAAGGAGCTGGAGCAGCGTCACTACTTCCTCCTGTAACATAGAAAATAAAGGAGCTGGAGCAGCGTCACTGCTTCCTCATGTATTATAGAAAATAAAGGAGCTGGAGCAGCGTCACTGCTTCCTCATGTATTATAGAAAATAAAGGAGCTGGAGCACCATCTGTGCTTCCTCCTGTATTATAGAAAATAACGAAGCTGGAGCAGCGTCACTGCTTCACCTTGTATTATAGAAAATAAAGGAGTTGGAGCAGCGTAACCGCTTACTCCTGTATTATAGAAAATAAAGGAGCTGGAGCAGCGTCTCTGCTTCCTTCTGTATTATAGAAAATAAAGGAGCCGGAGCAGCGTCACTGCTTCCTCCTGCATTATAGAAAATAAAGGAGCTGGAGCAGCGTCACTGCTTCCTCCTGTATTATAGAAAATAAAGGAGTTGGAGCAGCGTCACTGCTTCCTCCAAGTGTTAGAGAAAATAAAGGAGCTGGTTTAGCGTCTCTGCTTCCTCCTGTATTGTAGAAAATAAAGGAGCTGGAGCAGCGTCTTTGCTTCCTCCTATATTCTAGAAAATAAAGGAGCTGGAGCACCATCTGTGCTTCCTTCTGTATTATAGAAAATAAAGGAGCTGGAGCAACGTCTCTGCTTCCTCCAGTAATATAGAAAATAGAGGAGTTGGAGCAGCGTCACTGCTTCCCCCTGTATTATAGAAAATAAAGGAGTTGGAGCAGCGTCTATGCTTCCTCCTGTATTATAGAAAATAAAGGAGCTGGAGCAGTGTCTCTGCTTCCTCCTGAATGATAGAAAATAAAGGAGCTGGAGCAGCGTCACTACTTCCTCCTGTAACATAGAAAATAAAGGAGCTGGTGCAGCGACACTGTTTCCTCCTGTATTATAGACAATAAAGGAGTTGGAGCAGCGTCAGCGCTTACTCCTGTATTATAGAAAATGAAGGAGCTGGAGCAGCGTCACTGCTTCCTCCTCTATTATAGAAAATAAAGGAGCTGGAGCAGCGTCACTGCTTCCTCCTGTAATATAGAAAATAAAGAAGCTGGAGCAGCGCCAGTGCTTCAACTTGTATTATAGAAAATAAAGGAGTTGGAGCAGCGTAACCGCTTACTCCTGTATAATAGAAAATAAAGGAGCTGGAGAAGCGTCTACGCTTCCTCCTGTATTATAGAAAATAAAGGGGCTGGAGCAGCGTCACTGCTGCCTCCTGTATTATAGAAAATAAAGGAGCTGTAGCAGCATCACTGCTTCCTCATGTGTTCTCGAAAATATAGGAGCTGGAGCAGCGTCACTGCTTCCTCCTGTATTCTAGAAAATAAAGGAGCTGGAGCAGCGTCTTTGCTTCCTCCTGTATTATAGAAAATAAAGGAGCTGGAGCAGTGTCACTGCTTCCTCATGTATTATAGAAAATAAAGGAGCTGGAGCAACGTCTCTGCTTCCTCCAGTAATATAGAAAATAGAGGAGTTGGAGCAGCGTCACTGCTTCCCCCTGTATTATAGAAAATAAAGGAGTTGGAGCAGCGTCTATGCTTCCTCCTGTATTATAGAAAATAAAGGAGCTGGAGCAGTGTCACTGCTTCCTCATGTATTATAGAAAATAAAGGAGCTGGAGAACCATCTGTGCTTCCTCCTGTATTATAGAAAATAAAGAAGCTGGAGCAGCGTCACTACTTCCTCCTGTAACATAGAAAATAAAGGAGCTGGAGCAGCGTCACTGCTTCCTCATGTATTATAGAAAATAAAGGAGCTGGAGCAGCGTCACTGCTTCCTCCTCTATTATAGAAAATAAAGGAGCTGGAGCAGCGTCTCTGCTTCCTTCTGTATTTTAGAAAATAAAGGAGCTGGAGCAGTGTCTCTGCTTCCTCCTGAATGATAGAAAATAAAGGAGCTGGAGCAGCGTCACTACTTCCTCCTGTAACATAGAAAATAAAGGAGCTGGAGCAGCGTCACTGTTTCCTCCTGTATTATAGACAATAAAGGAGTTGGAGCAGCGTCACCGTTTACTCCTGTATTATAGAAAATAAAGGAGCTGGAGCAGCGTCACTGCTTCCTCCTCTATTATAGAAAATAAAGGAGCTGGAGCAGCGTCACTGCTTCCTCCTGTAATATAGAAAATAAAGAAGCTGGAGCAGCGCCAGTGCTTCACCTTGTATTATAGAAAATACAGGAGTTGGAGCAGCGTAACCGCTTACTCCTGTATTATAGAAAATAAAGGAGCTGGAGAAGTGTCTACGCTTCCTCCTGTATTATAGAAAATAAAGGAGCTGGAGCAGCGTCTTTGCTTCCTCCTGTATTATAGAAAATAAAGGAGCTGGAGCAGCGTCACTGCTTCCTCCTGTATTATAGAAAATAAAGGAGCAGGAGCAGCGTCTTTGCTTCCTCCTGTATTATAGAAAATAAAGGAGCTGGAGCAGCGTCACTGCTTCCTCCTGTATTCGAGAAAATAAAGGAGCTGGAGCAGCGTCACTGCTTCCTCCTGCATTACAGAAAATAAAGGAGCTGGAGCAGCGTCACTGCTTCCTCCTGTATTATTGACAATAAAGGAGCTGGAGCAGCGTCTCTGCTTCCTCCTGTATGAGAGAAAAGAAAGGAGCTGGAGCTGCGTCACTGCTTCCTCCTGTATTATAGAAAATAAAGAAGCTGGAGCAGCGTCACTGCTTCCTCCTGTACTCTAGAAAATAAAGGAGCTGGAGCAGCGTCTTTGCTTCCTCCTGTATTAGAGAAAATAAAGGAGCTGGAGCAGCGTCACCCCTTCCTCATGTATCACAGAAAATAAAGGAGCTGGAGCAGCGTCTCTGCTTCCTCCTGTATTATATGAAATAAAGCAGTTGGGTCAGCGTCATTGCTTCCTCCTGTATTGTAGAAAATAAAGGAGCTGGAGGAGCGTCACTGCTTCCTCCTGTATTATTGACAATAAAGGAGCTGGAGCAGCGTCTCTGCTTCCTCCTGTATGAGAGAAAAGAAAGGAGCTGGAGCTGCGTCACTGCTTCCTCCTGTATTATAGAAAATAAAGAAGCTGGAGCAGCGTCACTGCTTCCTCCTGTACTCTAGAAAATAAAGGAGCTGGAGCAGCGTCTTTGCTTCCTCCTGTATTAGAGAAAATAAAGGAGCTGGAGCAGCGTCACTCCTTCCTCATGTATCACAGAAAATAAAGGAGCTGGAGCAGCGTCTCTGCTTCCTCCTGTATTATATGAAATAAAGCAGTTGGGTCAGCGTCATTGCTTCCTCCTGTATTGTAGAAAATAAAGGAGCTGGAGGAGCGTCACTGCTTCCTCCTGTATTATTGACAATAAAGGAGCTGGAGCAGCGTCTCTGCTTCCTCCTGTATGAGAGAAAAGAAAGAAGCTGGAGCTGCGTCACTGCTTCCTCCTGTATGACAGAAAATAAAGGAGCTGGAGCAGCGTCACTGCGTCCTCCAAGTGTTAGAGAAAATAACGGAGCTGGGTTAGCGTCACTGCATCCTCCTGTATTGTAGAAAATAAAGGAGCATGAGCACCATCTGAGCTTCCTTCTGTATTATAGAAAATAAAGGAGCTGGAGCAACACCTCTGCTTCCTCCTGTATTATAGAAAATAAAGGATCTGGAGCTGCATCACTGCTTCCTCCTGTATTATAGAAAATAAAGGAGCTGGAGCAGCGTCACTGCTTCCTCCTGTAATATAGAAAATAAAGGAGCTGGAGCAGCGTCTCTGCTTCCTCCTGTATTATAGAAAATAAAGGAGCTGGAGCAGCGTCACTGCTTCCTCCTGTAATATAGAAAATAAAGAAGCTGGCGCAGCGTCACTTTTTCCTCCTGTATTATAGAAAACAAAAGAGCTGGGTCAGCGTCACTGCTTCCTCCTGTTTTATAGAAAATAAAGGAGCTGGAGCAGCGTCTCTGCTTCCTCCTGTATTGTAGTAAATAAAGGAGTTGGAGCACCATCTGTGCATCCTTCTGCATTATAGAAAATAAAGGAGCTGGAGCAACGTCTCTGCTTCCTCCTGTAATATAGAAAATAAAGGAGTTGGAGCAGCGTCACCACTTCCTCCTGTAAACTAGTAAATAAAGGAGCTGGAGAAGCATCTATGCTTCCTCCTGTATTATAGAAAATAAAGGAGCTGGAGCAGCGTCACGGCTTCCTCCTGTAACATAGAAAATAAAGAAGCTGGAGTAGCGTCTATGCTTCCTCCTGTATTATAGAAAATAAAGCAGCTGGAGCAGCGTCACTGCTTCCTCCTGTATTCTAGAAAATAAAGGAGCTGGAGCAGCATCACTGATTCTTCATGTATTATAGAAAATAAAGGAGCTGGAGCAGCGTCACTGCTTCCTCATTTATTATAGAAAATAAAGGAGCTGGAGCAGCGTCACTGCTTCCTCCTTAATTATAGGAGCTGGAGCAGTGACACTTTTTTCTCCTGTATTATAGAAAATAAAGGAGCTGGAGCAGCGTCTCCATTTCCGTCTGTATAATAGAAAATAAAGCAGCTGGAGCAGGGTCACTGCTTCATCCTGTATTATCGAAAATAAAGGAGCTGGAGCAGCGTCTCTGATTCTTCCTGTATTATGGATAACTCAGGAGCTGGAACAGCGTCTCTGCTTCCTCCTGTATTATCGAAAATAAAGGAGCTGGAGCAGCGTCACTGCTTCCTCGTGTATTACAGAAAATACGGGAACTGGAGCAGTGTCACTGTTTCCTCACCCTTTATAAAAAATAAAGGAGCTGGAGCAGCGTCTCTGCTTCCTCCTGTATTATCAAAAATAAAGGAGCTGGAGCAGCGTCACCGCTTCCTCCTATATTAGAGAAAATAAAGGCGCTGTAGCAGTGTCCTTGCTTCCTCCTGTATTATAGAAAATACAGGAACTGGAGCAGTGTCACTGTTTCCTCACGATTTATATAAAATAAAGGAGCTGGAGCAGCGTCTCTGCTTCCTCCTGTATAAAAGAAAATAAAGGAGCTGGAGCAGCGTCACTGCTTCCCCCTGTATTATAGAAAATAAAGGAGCTGGGGCAGCGTCTCTGCTTCCTCCTGTATTATAGAAAATAAAGGAGCTGGAGCAGCGTCACTGCTTCCTCCTGTATTATAGAAAATAAAGGAGCTGGGGCAGCGTCTCTGCTTCCTCCTGTGTTATAGAAAATAAAGGAGCTGGAGCAGCGTCTCTGCTTCCTCCTGTGTTATAGAAAATAAAGGTGCAGGAGCAGCGTCTCTGCTTCTTCCTGTATTATCAAAAATAAAGGAGCTGGAGCAGCGTCACTGCTTCCTCCTGTATTATAGAAAATACAGGAACAGGAGCAGTGTTACTGTTTCCTCACGATTTATAGAAAATAAAGGAGCTGGAGCAGCGTCACTGCTTCCTCCGATATTATATAAAATAAAGGAACTGGAGCAGTGTCACTGTTTCCTCACGATTAATAGAAAATAAAAGAGCTGGAGCAGCGTCTCTGCTTCCTCCGGTATTAAGGAAAATAAAGGAGCTGGAGCAGCGTCACCACTTCCTCCTGGAGAAGAGAAAATAAAGGAGCTGGAGCAGCGTCACTGCTTCCTCCTGTATGAGAGAAAATAAAGGAGCTGGGGCAGCGTCTCTGCTTCCTCCTGTGCTATAGAAAATAAAGGAGCTGGAGCAGCGTCACCGCTTCCTTCTGTATTACAGAAAATAAAGGAATTGGAGGAGTGTCACTGTTTCTTTCTGTATTACAGAATATAAACGAACTGGAGCAGTGTCACTGTTTCTTTCTGTGTTACTGAAAATAAAGAGCTGGAGCAGCGTCTCTGCTTCCTCCTGTCTTACACAAAATAAAAGAGGTGGAGCAGCGTCACTGCTTCCTCTTGTATTACAGAAAATAAGTGAGCTGGTGCAGCGTCTCCATTTCCTCCTGTATAATAGAAAATAACGGAGCTGGAGCAGCATCTCTCTTCCCACTGTATTATTGAAAATAAAGGAGCTGAAGCTGCGTCATTGCTTCCTCCTGTATTTTTGAAAATAAAGGAACTGGAGCAGTGTCACTGCTTCCTCCTGTATTATAGAAAGTAAAGGAGCTGGAGCAGCGTCTCTAATATCTCCTGTATTTTAGAAAATAAAGGAGATGGAGCAGCGTCAGTACTTCCCCCTGTATTATAGAAAATAACGGAGCAAGAGCAGTGTCACTGCTTCCTCCTGTATTAAAGAAAGTAAAGGAGCTTGGGCAGCGTCACTGCTTCCTCCTGTATTATAGAAAGTAAAGGAGCTTGGGCAGCGTCACTGCTTCCTCCTGTATTATAGAAAATAAAGGAACTGGAGCAGCGTCTCTCCTTCCTTCTGTATTATAGAAAATAAAGGAGCTGGAGCAGCATCTCCATTTCCGCCTGTATAATAGAAAATAAAGCAGCTGGAGCAGCGTCACTGCTTCCTCCTGTGTTATAGAAAATAAAGGATCTGGAGCAGCGTCACCGCTTCCTTCTGTATTATAGAAAATAAAGGAGCTGGCGCAGCGGCTCTTCTTCCTCCTGTATTAGAGACAATAAAGGAGCTGGAGCAGCGTCACTGCTTCCTCCTGTAGTATAGAAAATAAAGGATCTGGAGCAGCGTCACCGCTTCCTTCTGTATTATAGAAAATAAAGGAGCTGGCGCAGCGTCTCTTCTTCCTCCTGTATCATAGAATTAATGGAGTTGGAGCAGCGTCTCTGCTTGCTCCTGTATTATTGAAAATAAAGTAGCTGGAGCAGTGACACAGCTTTCTCCTGTATTATCAACAATATATGAGCTGGATCAGCGTCACTGCTACCTCCTTCAGTATAGATAATATAAGAAATGGAGCAGCGTCACTGCTTCTTCCTGTATGATAGAAAATAAAGGAGCTGTAGCAGCGTCTCCATTTCCGCCTGTATAATAGAAAATAAAGGAGCTGGAGCAGCGTCTCTGCTTCTTCCTGCATTATAGAAAGTAAAGGAGCTGGAGCAGCGTCACTGCTTCCTCCTGTATTCTAGAAAATAAAGGAACTGGAGGAGTGTCACTGTTTCTTTCTGTATTACAGAAAATAAAGGAACTGGAGCAGTGTCACTGTTTCTTTCTGTGTTACTGAAAATAAAGAGCTGGAACAGCGTCTCTGCTTCCTCCTGTATTAAACAAAATAAAAGAGCTGGAGCAGCGTCACTGCTTCCTTCTGTATTATCGAAAATAAAGGAGCTGGAGTAGCGTCTCTGCTTCCTCTTGTATTATAGAAAATATAGGAACTGGTGCAGCGTCTCCATTTCCTCCTGTATTATAGAAAATAATGGAGCTGGAACAGTATCTCTCCTTCCCCCTGTATTATAGAAAATAAAGAAGCTGGAGCAGCGTCACTGCTTCCTCCTGTATTACAGAAAATAAAGGAGCTGGAGCAGTGTCTCTGCTTCCTCCAGTATTATAGAAAATAATGGTGCTGGAGCAGAGTCACTGCTTCCTCCTGTATTATAGAAAATAAAGGAGCTGGAGCAGCGTCACTGCTTCCTCCTTAATTATAGGAGCTGGAGCAGTGACACTTTTTTCTCCTGTATTATAGAAAATAAAGGAGCTGGAGCAGCGTCTCCATTTCCGTCTGTATAATAGAAAATAAAGCAGCTGGAGCAGGGTCACTGCTTCATCCTGTATTATCGAAAATAAAGGAGCTGGAGCAGCGTCTCTGATTCTTCCTGTATTATGGATAACTCAGGAGCAGGAACAGCGTCTCTGCTTCCTCCTGTATTATCGAAAATAAAGGAGCTGGAGCAGCGTCACTGCTTCCTCGTGTATTACAGAAAATACGGGAACTGGAGCAGTGTCACTGTTTCCTCACCCTTTATAAAAAATAAAGGAGCTGGAGCAGCGTCTCTGCTTCCTCCTGTATTATCAAAAATAAAGGAGCTGGAGCAGCGTCACCGCTTCCTCCTATATTAGAGAAAATAAAGGCGCTGTAGCAGTGTCCTTGCTTCCTCCTGTATTATAGAAAATACAGGAACTGGAGCAGTGTCACTGTTTCCTCACGATTTATATAAAATAAAGGAGCTGGAGCAGCGTCTCTGCTTCCTCCTGTATAAAAGAAAATAAAGGAGCTGGAGCAGCGTCACTGCTTCCCCCTGTATTATAGAAAATAAAGGAGCTGGGGCAGCGTCACTGCTTCCTCCTGTATTATAGAAAATAAAGGAGCTGGGGCAGCGTCTCTGCTTCCCCCTGTGCTATTGAAAATAAAGGAGCTGGAGCAGCGTCTCTGCTTCCTCCTGTGTTATAGAAAATAAAGGTGCAGGAGCAGCGTCAATGCTTCATCCTGTGTTATAGAAAATAAAGGAGCAGGAGCAGCGTCTCTGCTTCTTCCTGTATTATCAAAAATAAAGGAGCTGGAGCAGCGTCACTGCTTCCTCCTGTATTATAGAAAATACAGGAACAGGAGCAGTGTTACTGTTTCCTCACGATTTATAGAAAATAAAGGAGCTGGAGCAGCGTCACTGCTTCCTCCTATATTATATAAAATAAAGGAACTGGAGCAGTGTCACTGTTTCCTCACGATTAATAGAAAATAAAGGAGCTGGAGCAGCGTCTCTGCTTCCTCCGGGATTAAGGAAAATAAAGGAGCTGGAGCAGCGTCACCACTTCCTCCTGGAGAAGAGAAAAGAAAGGAGCTGGAGCAGCGTCACTGCTTCCTCCTGTATGAGAGAAAATAAAGGAGCTGGGGCAGCGTCTCTGCTTCCTCCTGTGCTATAGAAAATAAAGGAGCTGGAGCAGCGTCACCGCTTCCTTCTGTATTATAGAAAATAAAGGAATTGGAGGAGTGTCACTGTTTCTTTCTGTATTACAGAATATAAACGAACTGGAGCAGTGTCACTGTTTCTTTCTGTGTTACTGAAAATAAAGAGCTGGAGCAGCGTCTCTGCTTCCTCCTGTCTTACACAAAATAAAAGAGGTGGAGCAGCGTCACTGCTTCCTCTTGTATTACAGAAAATAAGTGAGCTGGTGCAGCGTCTCCATTTCCTCCTGTATAATAGAAAATAACGGAGCTGGAGCAGCATCTCTCTTCCCACTGTATTATTGAAAATAAAGGAGCTGAAGCTGCGTCACTGCTTCCTCCTGTATTTTTGAAAATAAAGGAACTGGAGCAGTGTCACTGCTTCCTCCTGTATTATAGAAAGTAAAGGAGCTGGAGCAGCGTCTCTAATTTCTCCTGTATTTTAGAAAATAAAGGAGATGGAGCAGCGTCAGTACTTCCCCCTGTATTGTAGAAAATAACGGAGCAAGAGCAGTGTCACTGCTTCCTCCTGTATTAAAGAAAGTAAAGGAACTTGGGCAGCGTCACTGCTTCCTCCTGTATTATAGAAAATAAAGGAACTGGAGCAGCGTCTCTCCTTCCTCCTGTGTTATAGAAAATAAAGGATCTGGAGCAGCGTCTCTGATTCTTCCTGTATTATGGATAACTCAGGAGCTGGAACAGCGTCTCTGCTTCCTCCTGTATTATCGAAAATAAAGGAGCTGGAGCAGCGTCACTGCTTCCTCGTGTATTACAGAAAATACGGGAACTGGAGCAGTGTCACTGTTTCCTCACACTTTATAAAATATAAAGGAGCTGGAGCAGCGTCTCTGCTTCCTCCTGTATTATAGAAAGTAAAGGAGCTGGAGCAGCGTCTCTAATTTCTCCTGTATTTTAGAAAATAAAGGAGATGGAGCAGCGTCAGTACTTCCCCCTGTATTGTAGAAAATAACGGAGCAAGAGCAGTGTCACTGCTTTCTCCTGATTTAAAGAAAGTAAAGGAGCTTGGGCAGCGTCTCTCCTTCCTCCTGAGTTATAGAAAATAAAGGATCTGGAGCAGTGTCTCTCCTTCCTCCTGTATTATAGAAAATAAAGGAACTGGAGCAGCGTCTCTCCTTCCTCCTGTGTTATAGAAAATAAAGGATCTGGAGCAGCGTCACCGCTTCCTTCTGTATTATAGAAAATAAAGGAGCTGGCGCAGCGGCTCTTCTTCCTCCTGTATTAGAGACAATAAAGGAGCTGGAGCAGCGTCACTGCTTCCTCCTGTAGTATAGAAAATAAAGGAACTGGAGCAGCGTCTCTCCTTCCTCCTGTGTTATAGAAAATAAAGGATCTGGAGCAGCGTCACCGCTTCCTTCTGTATTATAGAAAATAAAGGAGCTGGCGCAGCGTCTCTTCTTCCTCCTGTATCATAGAATTAATGGAGTTGGAGCAGCGTCTCTGCTTGCTCCTGTATTATTGAAAATAAAGTAGCTGGAGCAGTGACACAGCTTTCTCCTGTATTATCAACAATATAGGAGCTGGATCAGCGTCACTGCTTCCTCCTTCAGTATAGATAATATAAGAAATGGAGCAGCGTCACTGCTTCTTCCTGTATTATAGAAAATAAAGGAGCTGTAGCAGCGTCTCCATTTCCGCCTGTATAATAGAAAATAAAGGAGCTGGAGCAGCGTCTCTGCTTCTTCCTGCATTATAGAAAGTAAAGGAGCTGGAGCAGCGTCACTGCTTCCTCCTGTATTATAGAAAATAAAGGAATTGGAGGAGTGTCACTGTTTCTTTCTGTATTGCAGAAAATAAAGGAACTGGAGCAGTGTCACTGTTTCTTTCTGTGTTACTGAAAATTAAGAACTGGAACAGCGTCTCTGCTTCCTCCTGTATTAAACAAAATAAAAGAGCTGGAGCAGCGTCACTGCTTCCTTCTGTATTATCGAAAATAAAGGAGCTGGAGTAGCGTCTCTGCTTCCTCTTGTATTATAGAAAATAAAGGAACTGGTGCAGCGTCTCCATTTCCTCCTGTATTATAGAAAATAATGGAGCTGGAACAGTATCTCTCCTTCCCCCTGTATTATAGAAAATAAAGGAGCTGAAGATGCGTCACTGCTTCCACCTGTATTTTTGAAAATAAAGGAACTGGAGCAGTGTCACTGCTTCCTTCTGCATTATAGAAAATAAAGGAAGTGGAGCAGCATCACTGCTTCCTCCTGTATTATAGAAAGTAAAGGTGCTGGAGCAGCGTCAGTACTTCCCGCTGTATTATCGAAAATAAAGGAGCTTGGGCAGCGTCACTGCTTCCTACTGTATTACAGAAAAAAAGGAGCTGGAGCAGCGTCACTGCTTCCTCCTGTATTATAGAAAATGCAGGAGCTGTAGCAGCGTCACTGCTTGCCCCTGTATTTTAGAAAATAACGGAGCAGGAGCAGCGTCTCTGCATCCTCCTGTAATATAGTAACTAAAGAAGCTGGAGAAGCGTCTCCATTTCCTCAAGAGTTGTAGAAAATAAATGAGGTGCAGTGTCACTGCTTCGTCCTGTATTAAAGGAAATAAAGGAGCTGGAGCAGCGTCACTGCTTCCTCCTGTATTATAGAAAATAAAGGAGATGGTGTAGTGTCAGTGCTTCCTCCTGCACTTCAGAAAATAAAGGAGCAGGAGCAGCGTTACTGCTTCCTCCTGTTATTTTAGAAAATAAAGGAGCTGTAGCAGCGTCTTTTCTTCCTCCTGTATTATAGAAAATAAAGGAGCTGGAGCAGAGTGACTGCTTCCTCCTGGATTATAGAAAATAATGGAGCTGGAGCAGCGTCTCCATTTCCGCCTATATAATAGAAAATAAAGCAGCTGGAGCAGCGTCACTGCTTCCTCCTGTTTTATAGAAAATAAAGGTGCAGGAGCAGGGTCACTGCTTCCTCCTGTCATATAGAAAATAAAGGAGCTGGAGCAGCGTCACTGCTTCCTCCTGTATTATAGAAAATAAAGGAGCTGGAGCAGTGTCTTTGCTTCCTCCAGTATTATAGAAAACATAGGAACTGGAGCAGCGTCACTGCTTCCTCGTGTATTACAGAAAATAATGGTGCTGGAGCAGCGTCTCTGCTTCCTCCAGTATTATAGAAAATAATGGTGCTGGAGCAGAGTCCCTGCTTCCTCCTGGATTATAGAAAATAATGGAGCTTGGGCAGCGTCACTGCTTCCTCCTGTATTCTAGAAAATAAAGGAACTGGAGCAGTGTCACTGCTTCCTCCTCTATTATAGAAAGTAAAGGAGCTGGAGCAGATTCTCTCCTTTCTCCTGTATTATAGAAAGTAAAGGAGCTGGAGCAGTGTCACTGCTTCCTCCTGTATTATAGAAAATAAAGGAGCTGGAGCAGTGTCTTTGCTTCCTCCAGTATTATAGAAAACAAAGGAACTGGAGCAGCGTCACTGCTTCCTCGTGTATTATAGAAAATAATGGTGCTGGAGCAGCGTCTCTTCTTCCTCCTGTATTATAGAAAATAAAGGAGCTGGAGCAGAGTGACTGCTTTCTCCTGGATTATAGAAAATAAAGGAGCTGGAGCAGCGTCTCCATTTCCGCCTGTATAATAGAAAATAAAGCAGCTGGAGCAGCGTCACTGCTTCCTCCTGTTTTATAGAAAATAAAGGTGCTGGAGCAGGGTCACTGCTTCATCCTGTATTATAGAAAATAAAGGAGCTGGAGCAGCGTCACTGCTTCCTCCTGTATTACAGAAAATAAAGGAGCTGGAGCAGTGTCTCTGCTTCCTCCAGTATTATAGAAAATAATGGTGCTGGAGCAGAGTCACTGCTTCCTCCTGGATTATAGAAAATAAAGGAGCTTGGGCAGCGTCACTGCTTCCTGCTGTATTCTAGAAAATAAAGGAACTGGAGCAGTGTCACTGATTCCTCCTGTATTATAGAAAGTAAAGGAGCTGGAGCAGATTCTCTCCTTTCTCCTGTATTATAGAAAGTAAAGGTGCTGGAGCAGCGTCAGTACTTCCCGCTGTATTGTAGAAAATAACGGAGCAAGAGCAGTGTCACAGCTTCCTCCTGTATTATAGAAAATAAAGGAGCTTGGGCAGCGTCACTGCTTCCTCCTGTATTATAGAAAATAAAGGAGCTGGAGCAGCGTCACTGCTTCCTCCTGTGTTATAGAAAATACAGGAGCTGTAGCAGCGTCACTGCTTGCCCCTGTATTATAGAAAATAAAGGAGCTGGAGCAGCGTCTCTGCATCCTCCTGTAATATAGTAACTAAAGAAGCTGGAGAAGCGTCTCCATTTCCTCAAGAGTTGTAGAAAATAAATGAGGTGCAGTGTCACTGCTTCGTCCTGTATTAAAGGAAATAAAGGAGCTGGAGCAGTGTCACTGCTTCCTCCTGAATTATAGAAAATAAAGGAATTGGAGGAGTGTCACTGTTTCTTTCTGTGTTACTGAAAATAAAGAGCTGGAACAGCGTCTCTGCTTCCTCCTGTATTAAACAAAATAAAAGAGCTGGAGCAGCGTCGTTGCTTCCTTCTGTATTATCGAAAATAAAGGAGCTGGAGTAGCGTCTCTGCTTCCTCTTGTATTATAGAAAATAAAGGAACTGGTGCAGCGTCTCCATTTCCTCCTGTATTATAGAAAATAATGGAGCTGGAGCAGTATCTCTCCTTCCCCCTGTATTACAGAAAATAAAGGAGCTGAAGATGCGTCACTGCTTCCACCTGTATTTTTGAAAATAAAGGAACTGGAGCAGTGTCACTGCTTCCTCCTGCATTATAGAAAATCAAGGAAGTGGAGCAGCGTCACTGCTTCCTCCTGTATTATAGAAAGTAAAGGAGCTGGAGCAGCGTCAGTACTTCCCGCTGTATTGTAGAAAATAACGGAACAAGAGCAGTGTCACAGCTTCCTCCTGTATTATCGAAAATAAAGGAGCTTGGGCAGCGTCACTGCTTCCTCCTGTATTCTAGAAAATAAAGGAACTGGAGCAGCGTCACTGCTTCCTCCTGTATTATAGAAAATACAGGAGCTGTAGCAGCGTTCTGCTTGCCCCTGTATTATAGAAAATAAAGGAGCTGGAGCAGCGTCTCTGCATGCTCCTGTATTATAGTAACTAAAGAAGCTGGAGAAGCGTCTCCATTTCCTCAAGAGTTGAAGAAAATAAATGAGGTGCAGTGTCACTGCTTCGTCCTGTATTAAAGGAAATAAAGTAGGTGGAGCAGCGTCACTGCTTCCTCCTGTATTATAGAAAATAAAGGAGATGGTGTAGTGTCAGTGCTTCCTCCTGTACTTCAGAAAATAAAGGAGCTGGAGCAGCGTCACTGCTTCCTCCTGTTATTTTAGAAAATAAAGGAGCTGTAGCAGCGTCACTGCTTTCACCAGTATTATAGAAAATAAAGGAGCTGGAGCAGCGTCACTGCATCCTCCTCTATTACAGAAAATAAAGCAGCTGGAGCTGCGTCACTGCTTCCTCCTGTATTATAGAAATTAAAGGAGCTGGTGCAGCGTCTCTCCTTCCTCCTGTGTTATAGAAAATAAAGGATCTGGAGCAGCGTCACCGCGTCCTTCTGTATTATAGAAAATAAAGGAGCTGGCGCAGCGTCTCTTGGTCCTCCTATATCATAGAAAATAAAGGAGCTGGAGCAGCGTCACTGCTTCCTCCTGTATCATAGAAATAATGGAGTTGGAGCAGCGTCTCTGCTTGCACCTGTATTATAGAAAATAAAGTAGCTGGAGCAGTGACACTGCTTTCTCCTGTATTATAGAAAATAAAGGAGCTGGAGCAGCGTCACCGCTTCCTCCTGTATTATTGAAAATACAGGAGCTGTAGCAGTGTCACTGCTTCCTCCTGTATTATAGAAAATGCAGGAACTGGAGCAGTGTCACTGTTTCCTCATCCTTTATATAAAATAAAGGAGCTGGAGCAGGGTCACTGCTTCATCCTGTATTATAGAAAATAAAGGAGCTGGAGCAGCGTCACTGCTTCCTCCTATATTACAGAAAATAAAGGAGCTGGAGCAGTGTCTCTGCTTCCTCCAGTATTATAGAAAATAATGGTGCTGGAGCAGAGTCACTGCTTCCTCCTGGATTATAGAAAATAAAGGAGCTTGGGCAGCGTCACTGCTTCCTGCTGTATTCTAGAAAATAAAGGAACTGGAGCAGTGTCACTGATTCCTCCTGTATTATAGAAAGTAAAGGAGCTGGAGCAGATTCTCTCCTTTCTCCTGTATTATAGAAAGTAAAGGTGCTGGAGCAGCGTCAGTACTTCCCGCTGTATTGTAGAAAATAACGGAGCAAGAGCAGTGTCACAGCTTCCTCCTGTATTATAGAAAATAAAGGAGCTTGGGCAGCGTCACTGCTTCCTCCTGTATTATAGAAAATAAAGGAGCTGGAGCAGCGTCACTGCTTCCTCCTGTATTATAGAAAATACAGGAGCTGTAGCAGCGTCACTGCTTGCCCCTGTATTATAGAAAATAAAGGAGCTGGAGCAGCGTCTCTGCATCCTCCTGTAATATAGTAACTAAAGAAGCTGGAGAAGCGTCTCCATTTCCTCAAGAGTTGTAGAAAATAAATGAGGTGCAGTGTCACTGCTTCGTCCTGTATTAAAGGAAATAAAGGAGCTGGAGCAGTGTCACTGCTTCCTCCTGAATTATAGAAAATAAAGGAATTGGAGGAGTGTCACTGTTTCTTTCTGTGTTACTGAAAATAAAGAGCTGGAACAGCGTCTCTGCTTCCTCCTGTATTAAACAAAATAAAAGAGCTGGAGCAGCGTCGTTGCTTCCTTCTGTATTATCGAAAATAAAGGAGCTGGAGTAGCGTCTCTGCTTCCTCTTGTATTATAGAAAATAAAGGAACTGGTGCAGCGTCTCCATTTCCTCCTGTATTATAGAAAATAATGGAGCTGGAGCAGTATCTCTCCTTCCCCCTGTATTACAGAAAATAAAGGAGCTGAAGATGCGTCACTGCTTCCACCTGTATTTTTGAAAATAAAGGAACTGGAGCAGTGTCACTGCTTCCTCCTGCATTATAGAAAATCAAGGAAGTGGAGCAGCGTCACTGCTTCCTCCTGTATTATAGAAAGTAAAGGAGCTGGAGCAGCGTCAGTACTTCCCGCTGTATTGTAGAAAATAACGGAACAAGAGCAGTGTCACAGCTTCCTCCTGTATTATCGAAAATAAAGGAGCTTGGGCAGCGTCACTGCTTCCTCCTGTATTCTAGAAAATAAAGGAACTGGAGCAGCGTCACTGCTTCCTCCTGTATTATAGAAAATACAGGAGCTGTAGCAGCGTTCTGCTTGCCCCTGTATTATAGAAAATAAAGGAGCTGGAGCAGCGTCTCTGCATGCTCCTGTATTATAGTAACTAAAGAAGCTGGAGAAGCGTCTCCATTTCCTCAAGAGTTGAAGAAAATAAATGAGGTGCAGTGTCACTGCTTCGTCCTGTATTAAAGGAAATAAAGTAGGTGGAGCAGCGTCACTGCTTCCTCCTGTATTATAGAAAATAAAGGAGATGGTGTAGTGTCAGTGCTTCCTCCTGTACTTCAGAAAATAAAGGAGCTGGAGCAGCGTCACTGCTTCCTCCTGTTATTTTAGAAAATAAAGGAGCTGTAGCAGCGTCACTGCTTTCACCAGTATTATAGAAAATAAAGGAGCTGGAGCAGCGTCACTGCATCCTCCTCTATTACAGAAAATAAAGCAGCTGGAGCTGCGTCACTGCTTCCTCCTGTATTATAGAAATTAAAGGAGCTGGTGCAGCGTCTCTCCTTCCTCCTGTGTTATAGAAAATAAAGGATCTGGAGCAGCGTCACCGCGTCCTTCTGTATTATAGAAAATAAAGGAGCTGGCGCAGCGTCTCTTGGTCCTCCTATATCATAGAAAATAAAGGAGCTGGAGCAGCGTCACTGCTTCCTCCTGTATCATAGAAATAATGGAGTTGGAGCAGCGTCTCTGCTTGCACCTGTATTATAGAAAATAAAGTAGCTGGAGCAGTGACACTGCTTTCTCCTGTATTATAGAAAATAAAGGAGCTGGAGCAGCGTCACCGCTTCCTCCTGTATTATTGAAAATACAGGAGCTGTAGCAGTGTCACTGCTTCCTCCTGTATTATAGAAAATGCAGGAACTGGAGCAGTGTCACTGTTTCCTCATCCTTTATATAAAATAAAGGAGCTGGAGCAGCGTCTCTGCTTTCTCCTGTATTATCAACAATATAGGGGCTGGATCAGCGTCACTGCTTCTTCCTGTATTATAGAAAATGTAAGAAATGGAGCAGCGTCACTGCTTCTTCCTGTATTATAGAAAATAAAGGAGCTGCAGCAGCGTCTCCATTTCCGCCCGTATAATAGAAAATAAAGGAGCTGGAACAGCGTCTCTGCTTCCTCCTGTATTAAACAAAATAAAAGAGCTGGAGCAGCGTCACTGCTTCCTTCTGTATAATCGAAAATAAAGGAGCTGGAGTAGCGTCTCTGCTTTCTCTTGTATTATAGAAAATAAAGGAACTGGTGCAGCGTCTCCATTTCCTCCTGTATTATAGAAAATAATGGAGCTGGAGCAGTATCTCTCCTTCCTCCTGTATTATAGAAAATAAAGGAGCTGAAGATGCGTCACTGCTTCCAACTGTATTTTTGAAAATAAAGGAACTGGAGCAGTGTCACTGCTTCCTCCTGCATTATAGAAAATCAAGGAAGTGGAGCAGCGTCACTGCTTCCTCCTGTATTATAGAAAGTAAAGGAGCTGGAGCAGAGTCTCTCCTTTCTCCTGTATTATAGAAAGTAAAGGTGCTGGAGCAGCGTCAGTACTTCCCGCTGTATTATCGAAAATAAAGGAGCTTGGGCAGCGTCACTGCTTCCTCCTGTATTACAGAAAAAAAGGAGCTGGAGCAGCGTCACTGCTTCCTCCTGTGTTATAGAAGATGCAGGAGCTGTAGCAGCGTCACTGCTTGCCCCTGTATTATAGAAAATAAAGGAGCAGGAGCAGCGTCTCTGCATCCTCCTGTAATATAGTAACTAAAGAAGCTGGAGAAGCGTCTCCATTTCCTCAAGAGTTGTAGAAAATAAATGAGGTGCAGTGTCACTGCTTCGTCCTGTATTAAAGGAAATAAAGGAGCTGGAGCAGCGTCACTGCTTCCTCCTGTATTATAGAAAATAAAGGAGATGGTGTAGTGTCAGTGCTTCCTCCTGCACTTCAGAAAATAAAGGAGCAGGAGCAGCGTCACTGCTTCCTCCTGTTATTTTAGAAAATAAAGGAGCTGTAGCAGCGTCTTTTCTTCCTCCTGGATTATAGAAAATAATGGAGCTGGAGCAGCGTCTCCATTTCCGCCTATATAATAGAAAATAAAGCAGCTGGAGCAGCGTCACTGCTTCCTCCTGTTTTATAGAAAATAAAGGTGCAGGAGCAGGGTCACTGCTTCCTCCTGTCATATAGAAAATAAAGGAGCTGGAGCAGCGTCACTGCTTCCTCCTGTCATATAGAAAATAAAGGAGCTGGAGCAGTGTCTTTGCTTCCTCGAGTATTATAGAAAACATAGGAACTGGAGCAGCGTCACTGCTTCCTCGTGTATTACAGAAAATAATGGTGCTGGAGCTGCGTCTCTGCTTCCTCCAGTATTATAGAAAATAATGGTGCTGGAGCAGAGTCCCTGCTTCCTCCTGGATTATAGAAAATAATGGAGCTTGGGCAGCGTCACTGCTTCCTCCTGTATTCTAGAAAATAAAGGAACTGGAGCAGTGTCACTGCTTCCTCCTCTATTATAGAAAGTAAAGGAGCTGGAGCAGATTCTCTCCTTTCTCCTGTATTATAGAAAGTAAAGGAGCTGGAGCAGTGTCACTGCTTCCTTCTGTATTGTAGAAAATAAAGGAGCTGGAGCAGTGTCTTTGCTTCCTCCAGTATTATAGAAAACAAAGGAACTGGAGCAGCGTCACTGCTTCCTCGTGTATTATAGAAAATAATGGTGCTGGAGCAGCGTCTCTTCTTCCTCCTGTATTATAGAAAATAAAGGAGCTGGAGCAGAGTGACTGCTTTCTCCTGGATTATAGAAAATAAAGGAGCTGGAGCAGCGTCTCCATTTCCGCCTGTATAATAGAAAATAAAGCAGCTGGAGCAGCGTCACTGCTTCCTCCTGTTTTATAGAAAATAAAGGTGCTGGAGCAGAGTCACTGCTTCATCCTGTATTATAGAAAATAAAGGAGCTGGAGCAGCGTCACTGCTTCCTCCTGTATTACAGAAAATAAAGGAGCTGGAGCAGTGTCTCTGCTTCCTCCAGTATTATAGAAAATAATGGTGCTGGAGCAGAGTCACTGCTTCCTCCTGGATTATAGAAAATAAAGGAGCTTGGGCAGCGTCACTGCTTCCTGCTGTATTCTAGAAAATAAAGGAACTGGAGCAGTGTCACTGATTCCTCCTGTATTTTAGAAAGTAAAGGAGCTGGAGCAGATTCTCTCCTTTCTCCTGTATTATAGAAAGTAAAGGTGCTGGAGCAGCGTCAGTACTTCCCGCTGTATTGTAGAAAATAACGGAGCAAGAGCAGTGTCACAGCTTCCTCCTGTATTATAGAAAATAAAGGAGCTTGGGCAGCGTCACTGCTTCCTCCTGTATTATAGAAAATAAAGGAGCTGGAGCAGCGTCACTGCTTCCTCCTCTATTATAGAAAATACAGGAGCTGTAGCAGCGTCACTGCTTGCCCCTGTATTATAGAAAATAAAGGAGCTGGAGCAGCGTCTCTGCATCCTCCTGTAATATAGTAACTAAAGAAGCTGGAGAAGCGTCTCCATTTCCTCAAGAGTTGTAGAAAATAAATGAGGTGCAGTGTCACTGCTTCGTCCTGTATTAAAGGAAATAAAGGAGCTGGAGCAGTGTCACTGCTTCCTCCTGTATTATAGAAAATAAAGGAATTGGAGGAGTGTCACTGTTTCTTTCTGTGTTACTGAAAATAAAGAGCTGGAACAGCGTCTCTGCTTCCTCCTGTATTAAACAAAATAAAAGAGCTGGAGCAGCGTCGTTGCTTCCTTCTGTATTATCGAAAATAAAGGAGCTGGAGTAGCGTCTCTGCTTCCTCTTGTATTATAGAAAATAAAGGAACTGGTGCAGCGTCTCCATTTCCTCCTGTATTATAGAAAATAATGGAGCTGGAGCAGTATCTCTCCTTCCCCCTGTATTACAGAAAATAAAGGAGCTGAAGATGCGTCACTGCTTCCACCTGTATTTTTGAAAATAAAGGAACTGGAGCAGTGTCACTGCTTCCTCCTGCATTATAGAAAATCAAGGAATTGGAGCAGCGTCACTGCTTCCTCCTGTATTATAGAAAGTAAAGGAGCTGGAGCAGCGTCAGTACTTCCCGCTGTATTGTAGAAAATAACGGAGCAAGAGCAGTGTCACAGCTTCCTCATGTATTATCGAAAATAAAGGAACTTGGGCAGCGTCACTGCTTCCTCCTGTATTCTAGAAAATAAAGGAACTGGAGCAGCGTCACTGCTTCCTCCTGTATTATAGAAAATACAGGAGCTGTAGCAGCGTTCTGCTTGCCCCTGTATTATAGAAAATAAATGAGCTGGAGCAGCGTCTCTGCATCCTCCTGTATTATAGTAACTAAAGAAGCTGGAGAAGCGTCTCCATTTCCTCAAGAGTTGAAGAAAATAAATGAGGTGCAGTGTCACTGCTTCGTCCTGTATTAAAGGAAATAAAGGAGGTGGAGCAGCGTCACTGCTTCCTCCTGTATTATAGAAAATAAAGGAGATGGTGTAGTGTCAGTGCTTCCTCCTGTACTTCAGAAAATAAAGGAGCTGGAGCAGCGTCACTGCTTCCTCCTGTTATTTTAGAAAATAAAGGAGCTGTAGCAGCGTCACTGCTTTCACCAGTATTATAGAAAATAAAGGAGCTGGAGCAGCGTCACTGCATCCTCCTCTATTACAGAAAATAAAGCAGCTGGAGCTGCGTCACTGCTTCCTCCTGTATTATAGAAATTAAAGGAGCGGGTGCAGCGTCTCTCCTTCCTCCTGTGTTATAGAAAATAAAGGATCTGGAGCAGCGTCACCGCGTCCTTCTGTATTATAGAAAATAAAGGAGCTGGCGCAGCGTCTCTTGGTCCTCCTGTATCATAGAAAATAAAGGAGCTGGAGCAGCGTCACTGCTTCCTCCTGTATCATAGAAATAATGGAGTTGGAGCAGCGTCTCTGCTTGCACCTGTATTATAGAAAATAAAGTAGCTGGAGCAGTGACACTGCTTTCTCCTGTATTATAGAAAATAAAGGAGCTGGAGCAGCGTCACCGCATCCTCCTGTATAATTGAAAATACAGGAGCTGTAGCAGTGTCACTGCTTCCTCCTGTATTATAGAAAATGCAGGATCTGGAGCAGTGTCACTGTTTCCTCATCCTTTATATAAAATAAAGGAGCTGGAGCAGCGTCTCTGCTTTCTCCTGTATTATCAACAATATAGGGGCTGGATCAGCGTCACTGCTTCTTCCTGTATTATAGAAAATGTAAGAAATGGAGCAGCGTCACTGCTTCTTCCTGTATTATAGAAAATAAAGGAGCTGCAGCAGCGTCTCCATTTCCGCCCGTATAATAGAAAATAAAGGAGCTGGAGCAGCGTCTCTGCTTCTTCCTGTATTATAGAAAATAAAGGAATTGGAGGAGTGTCACTGTTTCTTTCTGTATTACAGAAAATAAAGGAACTGGAGCAGTGTCACTGTTTCTTTCTGTGTTACTGAAAATAAAGAGCTGGAACAGCGTCTCTGCTTCCTCCTGTATTAAACAAAATAAAAGAGATGGAGCAGCGTCACTGCTTCCTTCTGTATAATCGAAAATAAAGGAGCTGGAGTAGCGTCTCTGCTTCCTCTTGCATTATAGAAAATAAAGGAACTGGTGCAGCGTCTCCATTTCCTCCTGTATTATAGAAAATAATGGAGCTGGAGCAGTATCTCTCCTTCCTCCTGTATTATAGAAAATAAAGGAGCTGAAGATGCGTCACTGCTTCCACCTGTATTTTTGAAAATAAAGGAACTGGAGCAGTGTCACTGCTTCCTCCTGCATTATAGAAAATAAAGGAACTGGAGCAGCGTCACTGCTTCCTCCTGTATTATAGAAAGTAAAGGAGCTGGAGCAGAGTCTCTCCTTTCTCCTGTATTATAGAAAGTAAAGGTGCTGGAGCAGCGTCAGTACTTCCCGCTGTATTGTAGAAAATAACGGAGCAAGAGCAGTGTCACAGCTTCCTCCTGTATTATCGAAAATAAAGGAGCTTGGGCAGCGTCACTGCTTCCTCCTGTATTCTAGAAAATAAAGGAACTGGAGCAGTGTCACTGCATCCTCCTCTATTATAGAAAGTAAAGGAGCTGGAGCAGAGTCTCTCCTTTCTCCTGTATTATAGAAAGTAAAGGTGCTGGAGCAGCGTCAGTACTTCCCGCTGTATTGTAGAAAATAACGGAGCAAGAGCAGTATCACAGCTTCCTCCTGTATTATCGAAAATAAAGGAGCTTGGGCAGCGTCACTGCTTCCTCCTGTATTACAGAAAAAAAGGAGCTGGAGCAGCGTCACTGCTTCCTCCTGTGTTATAGAAAATACAGGAGCTGTAGCAGCGTCACTGCTTGCCCCTGTATTATAGAAAATAAAGGAGATGGAGCAGCGTCTCTGCATCCTCCTGTAATATAGTAACTAAAGAAGCTGGAGAAGCGTCTCCATTTCCTCAAGAGTTGTAGAAAATAAATGAGGTGCAGTGTCACTGCTTCGTCCTGAATTAAAGGAAATAAAGGAGCTGGAGCAGCGTCACTGCTTCCTCCTGTATTATAGAAAATAAAGGAGCTGGAGCAGTGTCACTGCTTCCTCCCGTTATTTTAGAAAATAAAGGAGCTGGAGCAGCGTCACTGCTTCCTCCTGTCTTATAGAAAATAAAGGAGCTGGAGCAGTGTCACTGCTTCCTCCTGTATTATCGAAAATAAAGGAGCTGGAGCAGCGTCACTGCTTCCTCCTCTATTATAGAAAATAACGGAGCTGGAGCAGTGTCACTGCTTCCTCCTGTATTATCGAAAATAAAGGAGCTGGAGCAGCGTCACTGCTTCCTCCTCTATTATAGAAAATAACGGAGCTGGGGCAGTGTCACTGCTTCCTCCTGTATTATCGAAAATAAAGGAGCTGGAGCAGCGTCACTGCTTCCTCCTCTATTATAGAAAATAAAGGAGCTGGAGCAGTGTCTTTGCTTCCTCCAGTATTATAGAAAATAAAGGAACTGGAGCAGCGTCACTGCTTCCTCCTGTATTGTAGAAAATAAAGGAGCTGGAGCAGCGTCACTGCCTCCTTCTGTATCATAGAAAAAAAAAAGGCGCTGGATCAGTGTCACTGCTTCCTCCTGTATTATAGAAAAGAAAGGAATTGGAGGAGTGTCACTGTTTCTTTCTGTGTTACTGAAAATAAAGAGCTGGAGCTGCGTCTCTGCTTCCTCCTATATTACACAAAATAAAAGAGCTGGAGCAGCGTCACTGCTTCTTCATGTATTATAGAAAATAATGGAGCTGGTGCAGCGTCTCCATTTCCTCCTGTATTGTAGAAAATAAAGGAGCTGGAGCAGCATCTCTCTTCGCCCTGTATTATAGAAAATAAAGGAGCTGAAGCTGCGTCACTGCTTCCTCCTGTATATTTGAAAATAAAGGAACTGGAGCAGTGTCACTGCTTCCTCCTGTATTATAGAAAGTAAAGAAGCTGGAGCAGCGTCAGTTCTTCCCCCTGCATTGTGGAAAATAAAGGAGCAAGAGCAGTGTCACTGCTTCCTCCTGTATTATAGAAAGTAAAGGTGCTGGAGCAGCGTCACTGCTTCCTCAATGTATTATAGAAAATAAAGGAACTGGAGCAGTGTCACTGCTTCCTCCTGTATTAAAGAAAATAAAGGAGCTGGAGCAGCGTCACTGCTTCCTCCAGTATTATAGAAAATAAAGGAGCTGTAGCAGCGTCACTGCTTGCCCCTGTATTATAGAAAATAAAGGAGCTGGAGCAGCGTCTCTGCATCCTCCTGTAATATAGTAACTAAAGAAGCTGGAGAAGCGTCTCCATTTCCTCAAGAGTTGTAGAAAATAAATGAGGTGCAGTGACACTGCATCGTCCTGTATTATAGGAAATAAAGGAGGTGGAGCAGCGTCACTGCTTCCTCCTGTTTTATAGAAAATAAAGGAGCTGGGGCAGCGTCTCTGCTTCCTCCTGTATTATAGAAAATAAAGGAGCTGGAGCAGCGTCTCTGCTTCCTCCTGTGTTATAGAAAATAAAGGTGCAGGAGCAGCGTCAATGCTTCATCCTGTGTTATAGAAAATAAAGGAGCAGGAGCAGCGTCTCTGCTTCTTCCTGTATTATAAAAAATAAAGGAGCTGGAGCAGCGTCACTGCTTCCTCCTGTATTATAGAAAATACAGGAACAGGAGCAGTGTTACTGTTTCCTCACGATTTATAGAAAATAAAGGAGCTGGAGCAGCGTCACTGCTTCCTCCTATATTATATAAAATAAAGGAACTGGAGCAGTGTCACTGTTTCCTCACGATTAATAGAAAATAAAGGAGCTGGAGCAGCGTCTCTGCTTCCTCCTGTATTAAGGAAAATAAAGGAGCTGGAGCAGCGTCACCACTTCCTCCTGGAGAAGAGAAAATAAAGGAGCTGGAGCAGCGTCACTGCTTCCTCCTGTATGAGAGAAAATAAAGGAGCTGGGGCAGCGTCTCTGCTTCCTCCTGTGCTATAGAAAATAAAGGAGCTGGAGCAGCGTCACCGCTTCCTTCTGTATTATAGAAAATAAAGGAATTGGAGGAGTGTCACTGTTTCTTTCTGTATTACAGAATATAAACGAACTGGAGCAGTGTCACTGTTTCTTTCTGTGTTACTGAAAATAAAGAGCTGGAGCAGCGTCTCTGCTTCCTCCTGTCTTACACAAAATAAAAGAGGTGGAGCAGCGTCACTGCTTCCTCTTGTATTACAGAAAATAAGTGAGCTGGTGCAGCGTCTCCATTTCCTCCTGTATAATAGAAAATAACGGAGCTGGAGCAGCATCTCTCTTCCCACTGTATTATTGAAAATAAAGGAGCTGAAGCTGCGTCACTGCTTCCTCCTGTATTTTTGAAAATAAAGGAACTGGAGCAGTGTCACTGCTTCCTCCTGTATTATAGAAAGTAAAGGAGCTGGAGCAGCGTCTCTAATTTCTCCTGTATTTTAGAAAATAAAGGAGATGGAGCAGCGTCAGTACTTCCCCCTGTATTGTAGAAAATAACGGAGCAAGAGCAGTGTCACTGCTTCCTCCTGTATTAAAGAAAGTAAAGGAACTTGGGCAGCGTCACTGCTTCCTCCTGTATTACAGAAAATAAAGGAACTGGAGCAGCGTCTCTCCTTCCTCCTGTGTTATAGAAAATAAAGGATCTGGAGCAGCGTCTCTGATTCTTCCTGTATTATGGATAACTCAGGAGCTGGAACAGCGTCTCTGCTTCCTCCTGTATTATCGAAAATAAAGGAGCTGGAGCAGCGTCACTGCTTCCTCGTGTATTACAGAAAATACGGGAACTGGAGCAGTGTCACTGTTTCCTCACCCTTTATAAAAAATAAAGGAGCTGGAGCAGCGTCACTGCTTCCTCCTTTATTATAGATAATATAAGAAATGGAGCAGCGTCACTGCTTCTTCCTGTATTATAGAAAATAAAGGAGCTGTAGCAGCGTCTCCATTTCCGCCTGTATAATAGAAAATAAAGGAGCTGGAGCAGCGTCTCTGCTTCTTCCTGCATTATAGAAAGTAAAGGAGCTGGAGCAGCGTCACTGCTTCCTCCTGTATTATAGAAAATAAAGGAATTGGAGGAGTGTCACTGTTTCTTTCTGTATTACAGAAAATAAAGGAACTGGAGCAGTGTCACTGTTTCTTTCTGTGTTACTGAAAATAAAGAGCTGGAACAGCGTCTCTGCTTCCTCCTGTATTAAACAAAATAAAAGAGCTGGAGCAGCGTCACTGCTTCCTTCTGTATTATCGAAAATAAAGGAGCTGGAGTAGCGTCTCTGCTTCCTCTTGTATTATAGAAAATAAAGGAACTGGTGCAGCGTCTCCATTTCCTCCTGTATTATAGAAAATAATGGAGCTGGAACAGTATCTCTCCTTCCCCCTGTATTATAGAAAATAAAGGAGCTGAAGATGCGTCACTGCTTCCACCTGTATTTTTGAAAATAAAGGAACTGGAGCAGTGTCACTGCTTCCTCCTGCATTATAGAAAATAAAGGAAGTGGAGCAGCGTCACTGCTTCCTCCTGTATTATCAAAGTAAAGGAGCTGGAGCAGAGTCTCTCCTTTCTCCTGTATTATAGAAAGTAAAGGTGCTGGAGCAGCGTCAGTACTTCCCGCTGTATTATCGAAAATAAAGGAGCTTGGGCAGCGTCACTGCTTCCTCCTGTATTCTAGAAAATAAAGGAACTGGAGCAGTGTCACTGCTTCCTCCTGTATTACAGAAAAAAAGGAGCTGGAGCAGCGTCACTGCTTCCTCCTGTATTATAGAAAATACAGGAGCTGTAGCAGCGTCACTGCTTGCCCCTGTATTATAGAAAATAAAGGAGCTGGAGCAGCGTCGCTGCATCCTCCTGTAATATAGTAACTAAAGAAGCTGGAGAAGCGTCTCCATTTCCTCAAGAGTTGTAGAAAATAAATGAGGTGCAGTGTCACTGCTTCGTCCTGTATTGAAGGAAATAAAGGAGCTGGAGCAGCGTCACTGCTTCCTCCTGTATTATAGAAAATAAAGGAGATGGTGTAGTGTCACTGCTTCCTCCTGCACTTTAGAAAATAAAGGAGCAGGAGCAGCGTCACTGCTTCCTCCTGTTATTTTAGAAAATAAAGGAGCTGTAGCAGCGTCTCTTCTTCCTCCTGTATTATAGAAAATAAAGGAGCTGGAGCAGAGTGACTGCTTCCTCCTGGATTATAGAAAATAATGGAGCTGGAGCAGCGTCTCCATTTCCGCCTGTATAATAGAAAAATAAAGGAACTGGAGCAGTGTCACTGCTTCCTCCTGCATTATAGAAAGTAAAGGAGCTGGAGCAGAGTTTCTCCTTTCTCCTGTATTATAGAAAGTAAAGGAGCTGGAGCAGAGTCTATCCTTTCTCCTGTATTATAGAAAGTAAAGGTGCTGGAGCAGCGTCAGTACTTCCCGCTGTATTGTAGAAAATAATGGAGCAAGAGCAGTGTCACAGCTTCCTCCTGTATTATCGAAAATAAAGGAGCTTGGGCAGCGTCACTGCTTCCTCCTGTATTCTAGAAAATAAAGGAACTGGAGCAGCGTCACTGCTTCCTCCTCTATTATAGAAAGTAAAGGAGCTGGAGCAGAGTCTCTCCTTTCTCCTGTATTATAGAAAGTAAAGGTGCTGGAGCAGCGTCAGTACTTCCCGCTGTATTGTAGAAAATAATGGAGCAAGAGCAGTGTCACAGCTTCCTCCTGTATTATAGAAAATAAAGGAACTGGAGCAGTGTCACTGCTTCCTTCTGTATTATAGAAAATAAAGCAGCTGGCGCAGCGTCTCTTCTTCCTCCTGTATTATAGAAAATAAAGGAGCTGGAGCAGCGTCACTGCTTCCTCCTGTATCATAGTAATAATGGAGTTGGAGCAGCGTCTCTGCTTGCACCTGTATTATAGAAAATAATGTAGCTGGAGCAGTGACACTGCTTTCTCCTGTATTATAGAAAATAAAGGAGCTGGAGCCGCGTCACTGCTTCTTCCTGTATAATAGAAAATAAAGCAGCTGGAGCAGGGTCACCGCTTCATCCTGTATTATAGAAAATAAAGGAGCTGGAGCAGCGTCAGCACTTCCTCCTGTATTATAGAAAATACAGGAGCTGTAACAGTGTCATTGCTTCCTCCTGTCTTATAGAAAATACAGGAACTGGAGCAGTGTCACTGTTTCCTCATCCTTTATATAAAATAAAGGAGCTGGAGCAGCGTCTCTGCTTACTCCTGTATTATCAACAATATAGGAGCTGGATCAGCGTCACTGCTTCCTCCTTTATTATAGAAAATATAAGAAATGGAGCAGCGTCACTGCTTCTTCCTGTATTATAGAAAATAAAGGAGCTGTAGCAGCGTCTCCATTTCCGCCTGTATAATAGAAAGTAAAGGAGCTGGAGCAGCGTCACTGATTCCTCCTGTTTTATAGAAAATAAAGGAATTGGAGGAGTGTCACTGTTTCTTTCTGTATTACAGAAAATAAAGGAACTGGAGCAGTGTCACTGTTTCTTTCTGTGTTACTGAAAATAAAGAGCTGGAACAGCGTCTCTGCTTCCTCCTGTATTAAACAAAATAAAATAGCTGGAGCGGCGTCACTGCTTGCTTCTGTATTATCGAAAATAAAGGAGCTGGAGTAGCATCTCTGCTTCCTCTTGTATTGTAGAAAATAATGGAACTGGAGCAGTATTTCTCCTTCCCCCTGTATTATAGAAAATAAAGGAGCTGAAGATGCGTCACTGCTTCCACCTGTATTTTTGAAAATAAAGGAACTGGAGCAGTGTCACTGCTTCCTCCTGCATTATAGAAAGTAAAGGAGCTGGAGCAGAGTTTCTCCTTTCTCCTGTATTATAGAAAGTAAAGGAGCTGGAGCAGAGTCTATCCTTTCTCCTGTATTATAGAAAGTAAAGGTGCTGGAGCAGCGTCAGTACTTCCCGCTGTATTGTAGAAAATAATGGAGCAAGAGCATTGTCACAGCTTCCTCCTGTATTATCGAAAATAAAGGAGCTTGGGCAGCGTCACTGCTTCCTCCTGTATTCTAGAAAATAAAGGAACTGGAGCAGCGTCACTGCTTCCTCCTGTATTATAGAAAGTAAAGGAGCTGGAGCAGAGTCTCTCCTTTCTCCTATATTATAGAAAGTAAAGGTGCTGGAGCAGCGTCAGTACTTCCCGCTGTATTGTAGAAAATAATGGAGCAAGAGCAGTGTCACAGCTTCCTCCTGTATTATAGAAAATAAAGGAACTGGAGCAGTGTCACTGCTTTCTCCTGTAATATAGTAACGAAAGAAGCTGGAGAAGCGTCTCCATTTCCTCAAGAGTTGTAGAAAATAAATGAGGTGCAGTGTCACTGCTTCGTCCTGCATTAAAGGAAATAAAGGAGCTGGAGCAGCGTCACTGCTTCCTCCTGTATTATAGAAAATAAAGGAGATGGTGTAGTGTCAGTGCTTCCTCCTGTACTTCACAAAGTAAAGGAGCTGGAGCAGCGTCACTGCTTCCTCCTGTTATTTTAGAAAATAAAGGAGCTGTAGCAGCGTCACTGCTTTCTCCAGTATTATAGAAAATAAAGGAGCTGGAGCAGCGTCACTGCTTCCTCCTGTCTTATAGAAAATAAACGAGCTGGAGCAGTGTCACTGCTTCCTCCTGTATTATCGAAAATAAAGGAGCTGGAGCAGCGTCACTGCTTCCTCCTGTATTACAGAAAATAAAGGAGCTGGAGCAGTGTCTTTGCTTCCTCCAGTATTATAGAAAATAAAGGAACTGGAGCAGCGTCACTGCTTCCTCATGTATTATAGAAAATAAAGGAGCTGGAGCAGAGTGACTGCTTCCTCCTGGATTATAGAAAATAAAGGAACTGGAGCAGTGTCACTGCTTCCTCCTGCATTATAGAAAGTAAAGGAGCTGGAGCAGAGTTTCTCCTTTCTCCTGTATTATAGAAAGTAAAGGAGCTGGAGCAGAGTCTATCCTTTCTCCTGTATTATAGAAAGTAAAGGTGCTGGAGCAGCGTCAGTACTTCCCGCTGTATTGTAGAAAATAATGGAGCAAGAGCAGTGTCACAGCTTCCTCCTGTATTATCGAAAATAAAGGAGCTTGGGCAGCGTCACTGCTTCCTCCTGCATTCTAGAAAATAAAGGAACTGGAGCAGCGTCACTGCTTCCTCCTGTATTATAGAAAGTAAAGGAGCTGGAGCAGAGTCTCTCCTTTCTCCTGTATTATAGAAAGTAAAGGTGCTGGAGCAGCGTCAGTACTTCCCGCTGTATTGTAGAAAATAATGGAGCAAGAGCAGTGTCACAGCTTCCTCCTGTATTATAGAAAATAAAGGAACTGGAGCAGTGTCACTGCTTTCTCCTGTAATATAGTAACGAAAGAAGCTGGAGAAGTGTCTCCATTTCCTCAAGAGTTGTAGAAAATAAATGAGGTGCAGTGTCACTGCTTCGTCCTGCATTAAAGGAAATAAAGGAGCTGGAGCAGCGTCACTGCTTCCTCCTGTATTATAGAAAATAAAGGAGATGGTGTAGTGTCAGTGCTTCCTCCTGTACTTCACAAAATAAAGGAGCTGGAGCAGCGTCACTGCTTCCTCCTGTTATTTTAGAAAATAAAGGAGCTGTAGCAGCGTCACTGCTTTCTCCAGTATTATAGAAAATAAAGGAGCTGGAGCAGCGTCACTGCTTCCTCCTGTCTTATAGAAAATAAACGAGCTGGAGCAGTGTCACTGCTTCCTCCTGTATTATCGAAAATAAAGGAGCTGGAGCAGCGTCACTGCTTCCTCCTGTATTATAGAAAATAAAGGAGCTGGAGCAGTGTCACTGCTTCCTCCTGTATTACAGAAAATAAAGGAGCTGGAGCAGTGTCTTTGCTTCCTCCAGTATTATAGAAAATAAAGGAACTGGAGCAGCGTCACTGCTTCCTCCTGTATTATAGAAAATAAAGGAGCTGGAGCAGAGTGACTGCTTCCTCCTGGATTATAGAAAATAAAGGAACTGGAGCAGTGTCACTGCTTCCTCCTGCATTATAGAAAGTAAAGGAGCTGGAGCAGAGTTTCTCCTTTCTCCTGTATTATAGAAAGTAAAGGAGCTGGAGCAGAGTCTATCCTTTCTCCTGTCTTCTAGAAAGTAAAGGTGCTGGAGCAGCGTCAGTACTTCCCGCTGTATTGTAGAAAATAATGGAGCAAGAGCAGTGTCACAGCTTCCTCCTGTATTATCGAAAATAAAGGAGCTTGGGCAGCGTCACTGCTTCCTCCTGCATTCTAGAAAATAAAGGAACTGGAGCAGCGTCACTGCTTCCTCCTGTATTATAGAAAGTAAAGGAGCTGGAGCAGAGTCTCTCCTTTCTCCTGTATTATAGAAAGTAAAGGTGCTGGAGCAGCGTCAGTACTTCCCGCTGTATTGTAGAAAATAATGGAGCAAGAGCAGTGTCACAGCTTCCTCCTGTATTATAGAAAATAAAGGAACTGGAGCAGTGTCACTGCTTTCTCCTCTAATATAGTAACGAAAGAAGCTGGAGAAGCGTCTCCATTTCCTCAAGAGTTGTAGAAAATAAATGAGGTGCAGTGTCACTGCTTCGTCCTGCATTAAAGGAAATAAAGGAGCTGGAGCAGCGTCACTGCTTCCTCCTGTATTATAGAAAATAAAGGAGATGGTGTAGTGTCAGTGCTTCCTCCTGTACTTCACAAAATAAAGGAGCTGGAGCAGCGTCACTGCTTCCTCCTGTTATTTTAGAAAATAAAGGAGCTGTAGCAGCGTCACTGCTTTCTCCAGTATTATAGAAAATAAAGGAGCTGGAGCAGCGTCACTGCTTCCTCCTGTCTTATAGAAAATAAACGAGCTGGAGCAGTGTCACTGCTTCCTCCTGTATTATCGAAAATAAAGGAGCTGGAGCAGCGTCACTGCTTCCTCCTGTATTATAGAAAATAAAGGAGCTGGAGCAGTGTCACTGCTTCCTCCTGTATTACAGAAAATAAAGGAGCTGGAGCAGTGTCTTTGCTTCCTCCAGTATTATAGAAAATAAAGGAACTGGAGCAGCGTCACTGCTTCCTCCTGTATTATAGAAAATAAAGGAGCTGGAGCAGAGTGACTGCTTCCTCCTGGATTATAGAAAATAAAGGAGCTGGCGCAGCGTCACTGTTTCCTCCTTAATTATAGAAAATAAAGGAGCTAGAGCAGCGTCACTGTTTCCTCCTTAGTTATAGAAAATAAAGGAGCTGGAGCAGCGTCACTGCTTTCTCCAGTATTATAGAAAATAAAGGATCTGGAGCAGCGTCTCTGTTTCCTCCTGTGTTATAGAAAATAAAGGAGCTGGTGCAGCGTCGCCTCTTCCTTATGTATTATAGAAAATAAAGGAGCTGGAGCAGCGTCTCTGCTTCCTCCTGTGTTATATAAAATAAAGGAGCTGCAGCAGCATCTCCATTTCCGCCTGTGTAATAGAAAATAAAGCAGCTGGAGCAGCGTCACTGCTTCCTCCTGTAATATAGAAAATAAAGGATCTGGAACAGCGTCTCTGCTTCCTCCTGTGTTATAGAAAATAAAGGAGCTGGTGCAGCGTCGCCTCTTCCTTATGTATTATAGAAAATAAAGGAGCTGGAGCAGCGTCTCTGCTTCCTCCTGTATTATAGAAAATATAGGAGCTGGATCAGCGTCACTGTTTCCTCCTGTGTTATATAAAATAAAGGAGCTGCAGCAGCATCTCCATTTCCGCCTGTGTAATAGAAAATAAAGCAGCTGGAGCAGCGTCACTGCTTCCTCCTGTAATATAGAAAATAAAGGATCTGGAACAGCGTCTCTGCTTCCTCCTGTGTTATAGAAAATAAAGGAGCTGGTGCAGCGTCGCCTCTTCCTTATGTATTATAGAAAATAAAGGAGCTGGAGCAGCGTCTCTGCTTCCTCCTGTATTATAGAAAATATAGGAGCTGGATCAGCGTCACTGATTCCTCCTTTATGATAGAAAATATAGGAGATGGAGCAGCGTCACTGCTTCCTCCAGTAATATAGAAAATAAAGGAGCTGGAGCAGCGTCACTGCTTCTTCCTGTATTGTAGAAAATAAAGGAGCTGTAGCAGCGTCTCCATTTCCGCCTGTGTAATAGAAAATAAAGTTGCTGGAGCAGCGTCACTGCTTCATCCTGCATTTTAGAAAATAAAGGAGCTGGAGCAGCGTCTCTGCTTTTTCCTGTATTGTAGATTACTCAGGAGCTGGAGCAGCGTCTCTGCTTCCTCTTGTATTATAAAAAATAAAGGAGCTGGAGCAGCGTCTCTGCTTCCTCCTGTATTATGGAAAATAATGGAGCTGGAGCAGAGTCACAGCTTCCTCTTGAATTATAGAAAATAAAGGAGTAGGAGCAGCGTCACTGCTTCCTCATTAATTTTCGAAAATAACGCAGCTATCCCAGATAGCATCCCCGATAGCATGCTGCAATACGTTTACATGCTGCCGAACCAACTCCCCAGCGCTATTAATCCTGGGTGACCTCGAGATAATAGCTCATGTCCCATTCGCATCACATCCTTTCTCTATCCCATTGGCAATACCATTTGACGAACCTCTGCTCAATTATCATCTCGTTAAAGGTGTGATCGTCTCCATTCCCTCCTTCTGACATCATTTTTAAGGTAATAACACTCAGGAATACATTCAAAATTCCTAACGTATACGCTTTTTGATGCAACTGCCTTAAAAAATTTTCTTTCTGCTGTAACTCGATTAGTTTAGCTGAGCTAAAATATTTGCATGATGACCTGTTTGCTCCTGCTTTGTCCCAACTAACTGATGGAACAAAGTCTCTCTTCATGCCACATAAGCTTCCTCATGTTTACATTTTTGCTCTCTCCTGTTTTAAATGGTGACATTGGGACCTTGTTACCCCACAATCAGGAAAGCTTCCACGATAAGACTCCTGCATTGCTCAGTTGCCTGTGTCTCCACTGGCTTTTCAACCAGAGTAGGCAGTACTCCTACTGGTGAATCAGCTATATTTTTCACAAGGACAAATTGTATACCTGGAGCTGAGAGTTTTTCCAATTGTCCTAACCCAATTTCTCCACACCTTTCTGAGCACTCTATCGTCACTTTACATAATTTTGCACTTTTTGTCTCTCAGTGAATTTCCTTTAGCAGTATCTTTTCTGGAAATAGTCCTTCAGGGGTACATATCTCCTTTTCCTTCAGCATCATAGTCTGAGAGGATCATGTGTCCCTTAATATTGCACCCTCGTTATCTGCCCTATGCAAATACACTTGCCCTTTTGCAGGTACATTTTCTAAGCAGATCTAGCACTTCCTCCTCAACAAACTTCCAATCGGCTTGTACACTCTGATGCAGCGTTCTAGCTTCCACTGTGCTTTCTGCTACCACTCCAACAAAACTCCCAGGCTTATCCTCCTTTCCTGCATCTTTGTTATTTCAGAATCCACCAACACAGTGATTTCATATGACCTAATTTGTTGCAGTGAAAACACCAGAGTTTTTAAACTTCTTTGTCTCCTTCAAGTGTTTCCCTTTTACCCAGTGATAAGTTATCATTATGATCTTCATCAAGATATACCTTTCCCTTTCCACGTGAAAAATTGTTTCTATCCTTCAAGCACTGAAATTGATTCTGAAAGCCAAACCAAGTTTTACAGTCATTAATCACTAGACATACTCACATTCATAAGCAACTTCATGTACATGCCTAGCCGTTTTAACTCTCTGCTCTTCCAATTGAGTTTGTACTATGTCAGGCAGTGAAGTTTTGAACTCCTCCAAATTAATTGTCTCTCGAAGAGCATCATAAATTTGCTCTCTTTTTAAAGCTCTTATCCATCTATCAAAATTACTTTTTTGATCCTTTCAAACTCAGTATCGGTTTGACCTGATTCGGCCTTAGATTCCTGAAACGTTGTCTGTCGGCTTCTAGCACAAGCTCATGTGTACTTTTCCCCTCCTCATACTCTCCAGATCTCTCCTCTAATAGTGTTGCGAATACCTCACTAGCACTACCCACAAGTTCTGTTTGGATGAACACAACCCACATGCTCACTGGCTACTGCAATTGTTTAGCTAATTTTTCAAATGAAATGAAAATGGTTTCCATGAATATACCGTGTATATCCTGTATTTTGTATATCCTGCTCTGTCTCCAGTGGTGTTTTTTCGTGAATATACCTAAAACGTTTCTGACCAGGCTTTCGATCACCAGGGGTTTGCTCATCCTCACACTATTCCTCACTGAGCTTACCTTCAGCCTTCATCTCCAGCCTTTTGAGCTGACTTTCTATTCTAATTGTCCATCTCTGAAGCACAAATGCTCCCTCTTTGTCTTTCTCTCCTGCTAAAACTATTTGTTATTTTTTCTCTTTCCTCTGCTAACCCTATCCATTCTCTTTCTTTCTCTTCTGATTTTAGTCATTACGCAAACTGATTCTTTTGCGATTGAATTTTAGTCATCTTTACAGATCTTGCTGGAGTTTCCAGCAAATTGGAATGATGAGCTACTGCTGCAATCATCTCATTTTTCCTCACATTAGGAGGTAGCTTCAACTCCAGCTCGTCCACTAATTCCCACAGCTTGGCCTTCATGTGCATTTAGTAAAAATCCCAAAGTTAATTCTTCCACCCGCCAAAAAATGCTTGATGACTGCAAGAGACTTTGTTATCTGAAGGTCTGTTTACGCGACCAAATTAACAACCAAACTAAGAATCACGAACACCTGCCACTAGCCAAATAAATCCCACTAATAGCCCCCAATCTGTTATGGACCTGGCCCGGCCCCCCAAAACATTTTAAGCAGGTAGCCCAGACAGTAACTTTACTAATTTTTACAGGTTACTGTATCATGGATGTTCCTGGAGTGAATTAACTGGT